>NC_142706.1:20005000-21355756 GCF_055471065.1 Atractosteus spatula
TAAAACTTGATAATCACTGTCAATATTCAAGAGATTGCTGCTCCAAATCGGCTCGACCTGATGATTTCGATAAATATTTTATGTTTCTCTTATTTCCTCCAAGGCCCAGTATCTTAATGTGAACCTTGCCCCTTTAAAAAATGTGGTCTTCCAATTTCAAAGATTTACAGTAGTTATTGATATAAACAAACGTTTTTCTTAACCTGTATTACAAACTCCAGAAGACTTTTTAGCTAGTATTTTGCCTAATACTACATCAAGGTTCTCTTTCAGCTAAACTTACTGGGATCTTGCCTTAGTAATTTTAAATGGGGTTAAGTGTTAGAGAAATTGTCTATATTAAAATTAAACACATCTAGAAAGACTGAAAGTCTCTTTAGAAATTTTTAGAATCCTGTCCTTTGAAAGGACATGAGTGAATGCACCTAAAAAATTGTGTTTTTTAATGTCCACATTATTTTTTGCTGTCATAAACACACACACTTATGATTTAATTCAGAATCATATTTTCTTGAAATGTAATAGAATCATTGTTAGGATTAAAAGACTTCACATGACCATTAAAATAGCAGGATCAATCTTTTTTGTGTGTTCTAAACTCCTTGAACCAGTACAAATCATTGTGAAATATGAACCAAAGCTATGCTGATGTATTCTGACACCTTGAAGGGATTCTAACAGTGAAACTCTAGCCACAGCATCAAAGCCTTCCAGATTCCTTACAGCATGAAATCGAAAATGTATTTTTTCCAAAAATCTCAGAAGCCTGGTTTTCTCTACCTCCCCATCTCTTTCCTCAGAGAAAAATATTTCACTTGATCTCGATTGTCCATCAGAGGTGGGGCTGCTCTTTGATTTGCTGTATTGGTTCTCAAGGTAAATCCCTAGGGCAAAAGTTACATTACTATTATTACTACTACTGATACAGATAGATATACTGTACAGTACCTGTAATTAAAAGGATACAGGTAGAGCATCAGGTAGAACCCTATTCACAGGAATTCAATCTGTCAAGAGAATAAGTTTAATAAGTGAATCACATCACCAGATCCATAATAGAAATTATTCACTACAGTGACAGGGTAATACAGGGTTTACAATTTACAAATCTGGTTGTGTTTGTACATGTACTTATATACTGTAAGTTTGTACATATGGTGGCAAACTTGGGACACACATTTAACATAGGCTGTGAAGGCTTTGGTAACAGTGTTCCACTTCTAGCTTTTGGATACCTTGTTATAATGAAGCATAAACAGATGTGTTTCATCTATCAGAAGTCCCTACTTCAACCACTTACTGTACAGTTGAGAAACGTGTTGATGGATGGCCTTCCTATGACTTTAGAATGCTGGCCTTCGTTAAGTTTTTCTTTCTAATATACCTCTTTTACTGTAGTTATATACTGTATCTCTTTTCATTTCTGTAATATCACATTCACTGTGTGACAGAACACCTTTCCGAAGTCTGTTTCCTGGATGAAATTTGACTTTTTGAGGGTTTTTTTTTTTGAGGGTTGACTTTGTGCTCTTTGGCAATTCTCCATATTGTCTGTTTGTAGAGGAATTCCAGTTCAATTAGTCTCCACCTTACCCTACATCTAGGAAAGTAGATATTTTTAATACCAGTCCTTCTAATGTACTGTACTTGCTTTATTTCTAAAGAATCTCAATCCAAATGTAAAACCAAGGCTGAGGATGACGATAGTGAGAACTATCGATGGCAAAGATCTTATTTCTCTTTAATTTGCAAAAAGGCAATTTCTGAATCCATACTCATTTGTCAACCTTTGTTTTGTGCTCCTCTGGATGTGAACTGCCTGAAGGCATTCTGGGAAAATTGGCTTTTCTGATGACAAGGAGGGTAAGTACAGTACACAGTATATTCCAATTCCTATTTTCATCTTTCTGACCCCAAGCTAGCACGTGTACAGTAAGAGCTACAATACTGAAGTTTGGACCATTGATTTGAAAATAGTAAAGTAAATTGGAAAACCAAGTCAAGAAATGGAATGCAATTAATAATCAAAGCCTCCCACCTTACGTAATAGATCTCTGCACGTGATTTTGAAGAAACCCAAACAGTTATTTGTGCCTTTGTGCGTCTTTGTAACTACTGTGCCTTGCAAAAGAATGTCTCCCCTTCCGATAATGTCCTATTGATTTATATACATTTTAATGAATATTTTAATTAAAACTTGATTGTTTAGACTGAATGCTTTTATTGGTGAGAAGTTAAATGTAAGCAGTAAAGTTTATACAACACTCAACAAAATGGGATGTAATAGGAAGTGTGTAAATACTTTGCAGGGCACTTCATATTATACTGTATGTAAAAAAAGACCCCATTATGGTCATATCTTTCTGTCATTTAATTGTTTACTATTCTAAAATTCTGCATCCCAAAACCCCATGAAAGCAAAATGCTCAAATACTGTTCCTTTCTATGGTATCTACTTCTCAGACAGAAATTACTAAATGATTGCTTATCATTTGTTACTAATAGTCAAAATAATAATTCAATGAGAAGTGCATGTACAGTTTACTGTACAGCGCACTTCATTCCAAAACTGGCCCTCATCATTCTCCACTGAAGTGCAGCAAGCACCAGGTGACGTACTGAAGACATTATGCACCAGCAGTCTTACTGATGTTAGCTTAGATTCATTGCAGCAGGGGTACACCTTTCAGGAAGCTGTCTGTAAGCTTTCACAAACAGCTGCTATAAAAATGGCAGAATTAGAAAATATGTGGAAATACATTTAAAACCAAGAAAAGGAGGCACTTCCCTACCTAAAGTAACTATCCAGCCATGTTGTTGAAGCCGATATCCTGGCTTCTTTCAAGAAATGGCTGGATGAGTTCTTTGGATAAACGTACTAATAATTATTAGATTAGCTCTATGACCTCCCCTCATTTGTAACCTTAATTATGTTCTTTGTTATTGACGTTCCTATAGTTTGCATATCACCTGCGGCTCTGAGTGACATTAGCTTTCTTGTACAAAAGCAAGCCAACATCCTGAAAAAGATTGCACAGAACTTCTAATATATACAGCAACTGATTAAAAAGGTTTAAAAACTTAAAGGATTTTTTAAGACAAATAGTGAAAATAGATTAAAACAAAAACATGGTATAGACTTGTTTTGTCTTAAGCGGTTATCTTTTTTAAATAAAACATCTCAGTGATTGTGTACTGTATACAGTATACTGTGCATGTATCTACTGTATACAGTTTATTTGCCCTGACTGTACATTAACCCAGTGTTACAGAATATGTACTGTACAGTAGCATTATAAATAGATACCTCAACCATACATACGGAAAACAAGTATTCAAAGTGAATTTTCACATAAGTACATAAACTAGACTTCCTGAACTAGGTCAAAGATAGGACGTGTAGATAGGGATAACAAGGTTCTTTCCAAGTCTGTGTATGTTGGCTGGGGTCCCTCTGTACCAGAACACAATAAATAAAATAGTTTAGATTTTCTATTTACAATCCATTACTGTTAGGTACTGTATGCTGGTGTTTTTAAGGGACGATACCACTGAGTATACTAAAAAATGTTTTTACAGCATGTTCTCCAGCTGGTATTATTGAACTAATAACTGTTAAAAAAAACTGTGCTAAGCACCGCTGAAATAAACATCATACAGTGTATTTAAAAATGTAATTTACAGATTTAATAAAAATGGGTTTTACTGTATATTACAGAATTAGTCTCCATTATGAGAAAGTGAATGAGTCAATCTGTTTTATTATATTTTTCTGAGGCTCTTTTTCTATTTGTTTATTCTTGCTCGTCTAATTAATACTTGTGAATACATACACAGTGTCAGTGTTGGCAGGTAAACATTTCCAACAATCTAATACTATTTTCAAGAGAGATGAGAGTAACAAGTGGAAGGGGAAAGAAAGACAGAAATCCTTTCAGCTAATCATTTGTATTCTGGACCAGCAAGCTGACAAGGAATATCTGGGGACATTTTTACCTTTTTACTGTAAGTTTGGTTTTACCATTCTTTACCTTTGCCTGGATGTCCTGGGGCTTCAACATGCCTCCTCTGCCCTTTTTTATCCTTGACCATGACACAAACAATATGCATAGTTCTACATTCATTAGAACCATTCTTTTGTCAAACCTTCATACTATTCCCTTGACGCTTAAGCAAAGATAAGTACAACATAACTC
This sequence comes from Atractosteus spatula, assembly GCF_055471065.1. Lineage (NCBI taxonomy): Eukaryota > Metazoa > Chordata > Actinopteri > Semionotiformes > Lepisosteidae > Atractosteus > Atractosteus spatula. The sequence continues at coordinate 20,009,197 of NC_142706.1, forward strand.
TAAAACTACTGTACTATTATGAATTTACCACAGAAATTCAAACACCCAACAGTATACTGTGCTTGAAAGTTAGTGGAGTGTAAGGGTCACTGTTCCTCTGTTACTGTACATCAAATGAGTAAATAGACATTACATTTTGTTGTATGTGATGCACTTGGACAAATATGGCAGCAGTTCTCTCCAATGTTTTCTGTATATATTCTAACAATGGGGAGTAGGTTTTGGTCAGGCTCCTATTTAACAGTCCTTTGTTTGCAAGGACTCCTATCTGGCAATCACAGTGACTCCATACAGTGAGACTGCTGGATTCCCATCATCCTGTTGCTTGAAATGAATAAACATGGAAATTAAAAGTTTTAAGTACAATTATGTCTGAAACCTGGCAACTGATACAACAATTTCCTGGAATACGTTCAAGGCATTGGAGGAATATGATATGGTGTGAACTTGTGGAATATCATTGATACAGAAAAGGAAACAAAGCAAAACACATTATAAAATGCCATTAAGCCTGTGGGAATATGTATAATTAGGGCAAGGCTTTTTGATTAGTAGACTGACAAGCAAAGCAATTTAATGCCAGAAGCCATTTTTTTAATGTTGTTCCTACAAGTGACTTGCTTTCTAAAATAAAAACAGTCTGCTTGTGTGAATCACGTGATACAATTTTGTAGGCAGATTTGAGTAGGGGAAGGCAAATTCAATTTAAGATAATTAACAGATGATGCTCCACTATGTTTGGCTGCTTGATTGTTCAGTTCTTGAATATTCTTCACTTCTCTATCATGTGTACTTGGGTTTGCCTCAGTTACACGGTAATTACTGTCTAGCTGATTTCCTAAGTGGCTTTTGATATTACAGTGAAAAGTTTGTTTTCTTTAAAGTCCGAGTTCCATCATCTGTGATCATTTCTGGAATGGTAGACCTCTAAGGATCACTAGGTTGCTCCTACAAGTCGTGTTGGTGGACCAGTAGGTGGCACTCTTCCATCTGGATTAGAAGTTCTGATCCAATGTCACTGTATGGTAGTGGTTCCACATCCTGGACCTGGTGACCCACATACCTGTTCCAGCCGAGCTCTCAATTACACAATCAAACCCGTCAATGACTTAATAATTAATTTTTTAATTAATTTGAATGGTTTGTTTCCCTCTCTTAAACATGCTTTAACTGTTGTACTTTGTAAATTCAATAAAACCCCCAACTTGTGACTAGAAATAATATGCAAATATTTATATTGAGCCAGCAGCCATATTACCCTGCAAATCACAACTGGCAACCCACTGAAGCTCAGCAGATGTGAGCCTGGTCAGTACCTGGATGGGAGACCTCCTGGGAAAAACTAAGGTTGCTGTTGGAAGAGGTGTTAGTGAGACCAGTAGGGGATGCTCACCCTGCGGTCTGTGTGGGTCCTAATGCCCCAGTATAGTGACGGGGACACCATACTGTAAAAAGGCACTGTCCTTCGGATTAGACGTAAAACTGAGGTCCTGACTCTCTGTGGTCATTAATCCCAGGGTGTTTCTCAAAAAGAGTAGGGGTGTAACCCTGGCGTCCTAGCCAAATTTCCCATTGGCCCTTACCAATCATGACCTCCTAATAATCCCCATCTATGAATTGGCTTCATTACTCTGTTCTCCTCCCCACTAATAGCTGAGGTGTGGTGAAAGTTCTGGAGCACTATGACTGCCATCGCATCATCCAGGTGGATGCTGCACATTGGTGGTGGTGGAGGGGAGTCCCCATTACTTGTAAATTGAGTGGAGTGTCCAGAAAAGTGCTATGTACTGTAAGTGTTAGCAATAATAAATATTCAATTGAGCAACTTCTTAGACCAAGAAAGGCTTATCTAATGAATGTGGAATGGGATGAAAACCATCAGATGTGTGGGTCACCAGGACCCATGGACACTGTACCATAGGAGGTTTAATCTTTTTAATGAGACATTCATTACATCTGGACTGGGAGCAGCTCATAGCCTGCTGTTGCTATGGGAGACCTGGACATTCTCATATGTGCTCACCTGTAAGCAGGTCCCCTGATAATGAAATCAGGCCACTGGTCTGTTTGACTGGCAATTTTCCAATCAGACAGTCAATCTAACAATTAACCACCCTGATTATCTGCCTATTTAAGGAACCGGCTCTGCTTTTACCTTTTGGTGCTTACTTCTAACCCTAAAGCGGAGTCAATGACAGTGGAGTAATTATATGTCATTGGCAGCCCTTCTTCAGCTCTCCCTGCTGTCTGCTTCTCCAGGTTGACTTCTCTAAGGTCTCCCAAACCCCCCCCCCCACATCTGCTTCACCAGGCTGCCTCCTGTCTGCTACACCACAGTTTTATTCCTCTGCCACCTCTCATCTTCCCTCAGATAATCCCAGCCTCCCTGCTAACACTTCTCCAGTCTGTCTTCTCTTTTGCACTGCTATCTCAGGTTTACAGGAACGTCCAGAGACTCCCAAAGTTCTGTACTTGAATTTTGACCTGTTGGTTCACTGCACCACTGATCTGCAGCGCCGGTAGTGTAACAAACTGCAATCCTGATTTCCCTAAAATCCCATGGCAGTGTTTGGAAACAGCAGGTGACCTGTCTGAACTATTCTGGGTTTTTGTAAACTGGTCTCCCTAAAGCTGTCTTCTAAACTCCACCATATCAATTTTACCACAGAACTGAGAGAGGGTTTTGAAAACCATGAATAAATGTATGAAATATTCAACATTAGTTCTGCAAGACAATGTAATTCAGGCATTTTCAGACCTGGTCTCAATCCAGTGGGATTGCTAGGCTTCTTTAAATCCTCATCAAGTTAAAACCTGCAAAGATGGGTTTAAGTGGTCAGAAATGTACTATTTTATTATTTTGCTGAAGAAGTGGGGCTAGGGAAGTTGGCAACATTAAGACTTTAAATCAGTTGTGATTTAAGTCAATAACGGACTCATTAAGCTTTTGAATGCTCAGTTAGAATGAAATAAAAAGAACCTTAAAATTAAAAAAAAATCAATTTTACTTAATGTTTTGGGGGGCTAGCAATCACACTCTTTAAGACAGAAATACCTACTGTATATTGTGTGTCAATACTGTATGTCTTAAATCAGAAAAAGAGGGCATTAAATAGATCAATTAACTGTTGCAGTTTAAACTGTTTAAGTAGTTTAAACTCTTATGCCTCAGGATGGTTACTGCCCTTTAATGGTTTAAAATAAACCCTTTTAGCATGTTGTATTATGATTACTTTTTTACATCGGCACAGATTATACAGTAGGTCTCACCTTCATACATACAGTATAGAGATGCAGCCATTCAAAACGAGCAAGGTACGTCGCGGTTCAACGCGGTGGGCATGTTGCATCACAACACGCCACACCGCAGCTATGAAAATTGTATCCAGAATCACTGCCAGGTGGAGCTAATAAAGCTTAACCTCTCACGTACAGCATTTGAGCTGTCACCAGAAAACACCTGGTTTTGAATCCCAATCACTGCTGATGGACAATCTTTATCCAATTAAGAATTTAAGTTGTATACTCTTTAGATTTTTAATTTTAAACTGTAAAAGTGGATTACAGCATGTTAGTCATTAAACATTAAAAAGTTGGTATATTTTATAAAAGCAAGATTTCCCAGTTGGACAAAAGTACGGAACCTTCCACCTTCATCATAAATATTTTAATTATGCATAACATATTTAATGTATCAAAGTCTTAAACTTGGTAATTTACATGGGTCTTGGCTTTAATGCACTTGTTCTAACATTCTAGCACTCTCAGGTTCACATGAGTATGCGCCCTCGCCACTGCTGCTTCAGCTCAGCCCCCCACCACTGGGGATTCAAACCTGGGCCTCCAGCATCACTCAACAGGGAACCAGCCAGCTGAGCTAAAGGGAGATCTCCCCTCAGCCCAGTGGCTGAGGACTCTGCTATACACAGGGAAGGGGCGGCGACATCACCGCACTGGTAAGCCAGCTCACACAACCTGCAATGCTGGCCGTATGCGTTACATTAAGCTTATATTCTGTACATCTTGGAAAAAAAGTAAACGTTATAACTTTATGAATACATACAGTACAGTAGTAAGAACACCACTTGCTGTTATTGTAAAAAGATAAATGTTGTAGTGATTTAACATCACTTGATAGCTATATTAATATGGAATATTGTAACTAAGCAGCTAGAGTATCACAAGTGGACATTTTGACATTTGTTTCTTTTTTAAAAAAAAACTTCTACTGTTCTTGAAGTGGTAATGAGCACTGTAATGTAGTGAGCTGCACCCAGACGGTTCAAAGCACGATCAGAGAATTACTTTCAATTTGGTTCTCATATAGCTGAATGCATAAAAAAGTCCACTATCATAGCTTGTTGTTGGCTCTGGCGTGAATTTGTGTATTTGTGATGATATTGTGATTAAGGATTTCTTCGCTGAAAAAACAAAATGGGTGGTATTACAACAATACTAAAAACAAAATAAATATTAAGAACAAGAAAATGTATAATAATCTGAATGAACTTTCAGGGAAGTTAAATGAGGGAGGAACATTAGAACACCAGTCATTTCTTATAAAACTGACAGATTACTTAATCTGTTGCCCTCTGTGGAAATTGAAATCATGCCTTCATCTTCAAAGTGTGTAGATTCTGTCACATTTTCAAAAAATATTACTGGGGATAACATTTCAAGAAATGATCTTGATTTAATTATGTGATTACACAAACTAGTTGAATTAGAAATGAAGACATCATCTTTGATTAATGTGCAAAACCTAAACACAGTGATAAAACCCGTTACATTTCTTTAGATTTAAGGTAAATTAGATCTTTTAAGGGTGGGTTCAGCAATCTGTTCAATGTCCTTGCCACAGTACTATATACTGTATGTAAGAATTTTCTGTCATGAAAAAAACTGAAAAAGTTAAAAAAAGCAAGACCATCTGGCCAATTTACCACATTTGGTATTTAGTAGCTAATTCAACAATATCAACAGGGAGGCTTTCTGCATTTTTGATTATTATTGTAATAAACTTTATTATATAGCACCTTTAAGGGTGGCTTCTCAAAGCACTTTACAGAATGAGAACAATAAATAAAAAGAATACACAAGATAAAACAATTACAATATACAGAGAAGACCGTGCATGGTGGTGCTAGGAAAAGCAGAGGGGTGAAGAATGGAACCAGTTAAGTAAAGGCTCTTCTAAAGAAGGTTTTGAGTCTGGATTTAAAGGAGTTTAGAAAAGGTGGCTCGCTGATATCCTTGGGCAGAGAGTTCCAGAGCTTGGGGGAATAACAGGAGAAGGCCCTGTCACCCATACGATGTAGACGAGCTTGGGGGACAGTTAGGAAACCAGAATTAGAAGAGCAAAGTTTGCGAGGTGTAGAGTAAGGGGATAATAGTTCAGATAGGTACTGAGGTGCCAAGCTATGCATATCCGTATTGGTGAGCATGAGGATTTTAAAGTCCACACAGAATTTGACAGGAAGCCAGTGCAAGGACTCCAGGATAGGGGTAATGTGATCTCTTGCACTAGACCTGGTCAGGATCCTGACTGCTGAATTTTGGACATACTGCAGTTTGTTCAAAGTAGATTTAGATACCCCAGCGAGCAGAAATCAATTCAAGAGAACACAAATGTGTTGATCAGCTTTTCAGCCACAGTTAGTGATAGCACAGGGCATAGTCTAGCAATATGTCTGAGGTGAAAAAAAGATGTTTTGACAATACAGTATGCTGCACATGTGGGTCGAATGTTAAACCGAAATCGAATATCACCCCAAGGTTTTTCTACAGATAGGGTTACAGGATTGGCTTTTACGAAGTTGATGGGGGGTGCCAATAAGCATGACTTCAGTCTGGTCACAGTTAAGATGAAGGAAGTTTTGAGTCATCCAAGTTTTTATGTCAGAGATGCAATTAGATAGAATAGAGACAGCCACATAAGTGTCAGGTTTGGTATGGATGTATATTTGAGTGTACATTGTGGTGCACATATCTTTGCTCAAACTAGAATATGCATGGTATACTTCAGTGATCACATCTTTCTTTTTGGGGTATCACAATGGTGCTGCCAGTAGTTAGAAATGCTGCCACACCACAGTGTGCTGGGGCCCTGGGTTCAATCCCTGTGGTTCTATTCGTGTGGAGTTTATATGTTCGCCCTGTGTTTGCATTAGTTTGTGCTCTGGTTTCCTCCCACACTCCAAAGACCTACTGGTAGGTTAATTAGCTTCTTGGACCATCGCCCTGGTGAGTGTGAGCATTTGTTTGTGTGTGTATGCCCTGCAATTACCTGGAATCCTGTCCAACATGTAACCTACCATGTGCCCTTTACCTCTGTAGATAGGAATTGGATACAGTTATTAAGTCATTTTGTGTGCATCTTCATCTGTTAATGCTAATTCAGTTACCAAAGGAATAGAGCTTCTCTTTTTCCACCTTTCATGGAAACAAAAAATGAAAGTAAAGGGAATAACAGGACCAGTTATCTATAGAGCTCCTCCAACAGTACTATTGAATATTCCATTTTGGTATCCGGTCTCTGCAACTCCATGTACTATTTCAATGAAAAAAAGCCCTTGTTCTCCAGTATTTTCTTTTTTAATGAGAAAACATTGCTACTGTACATCTATTTGTGCAGCTGATGCAACAGTGGTATTTTCACTGGCTGTCCAAGCTGCAGAGGGGACTGTCCACGCTGTAGAGTTTTGTTGAGCCCCCCTATAAATAATGTCAATAATGACAGGGTTTCCTGGGGTCCAAGCTGATGGGGATTGTGGTTTGGGAGTGAGGATATGGAAAAAGGTAGGATTTATTTTTTGTGTTGCTATGATACTTGTGCTGAAAGGTACAGTATATGTAATGTGTGTGAAGGAACAGCTGGTCCTAATGCATATTTAAATCAAGGTTGTACACTGAAACTTTACATTTGTGGTTTATTGCACCAACACTTCAGCTGTACCATTCTTGTTTTCCACTAATTTTCTTTCGATTGCTAAAATGAAATAATACAAAATGTGAAAGGAAACCGAACTAAGAGGAAAATGTCATAGGTTACTTTAATCTCCTACAGGGAAAGTTTAAGGGTCTGTTGTATCCTATAAGTTCCATAGTACTGTAAATACTTTTGAAAAATTCTGGGAAAAATTTAAAAATCGAATCTAAACTCAAAGAATTTTCAGTGTTCCAAGACGACAGTACGCCTACACTGAAGCGCACTTTTCTGAACTGCTCACACATCCAAAATCTTATGAGCCATATATAGTTTCTACTGCTGGGAAAATAAAAGAGCTCCTCAATGTTTATATACTGTAGCTTGGCTTCTGTCTTAAATGCTACAAATCACCTCTTAATTTCCTTTCCAGAAGTCATTACAGGGGTTTACAAAAAGATTCAACATTGTGGAATAACAAATATAGCAAACACAAAGCAATATTAAAGTTTGTTTCCATCTGTGGTTTTTCTAAAAACAATTACCCTAAACAATTAGGTTGCAAGCATTCCATATTGGGGAGAACAAGTGTTGTAAAACATTTTCTACCATGCTATGTTAATGGCACTTTGCGGAGAAAGAACATAACAGTACTTATTGTATATCACAATTCTCATGTCACAAAGCTAAACACAAATGTATAGGTACCTGTATATCTATAGGAACATTTATCCTTTCATTGTATGCCATTCACATGTACTGTAGAAAAAACAGGTGTAAACTGAATACAGTAATATTTGATCAAATACTTTGCCAAAGTTTTGATCCATTTGTTGATGTACAAATGATGTATGCACATCTGAAAACACCATATTGTTAATTAAATCTTGAACATTCAAACAGAACAGTTTTATGGGAGAAAATGTCTTGCCACAGATTCTTTGATTATTTCACTCAAGGACATTATCTTTCTTCTTGTTAAACTAAACCAGTGTATGTTTGGCCTTGTGCTTTTTGTTGTTGTCCTGCTGTCAGATGAATTTCATCTCTGTTTTAGGTCTTTAGCAGGCTGAAGAAGGTTTTCCTGTAGGAAATTGCCTTCCTTTGTATTTGTAAGTTTCCTCTCACATTCAGCAGTTATCAAAAGTACTGATAATCCAATTCCAAGTATAACCAAACCTTAACTCAGCACAATCTAACACATTTGCATACTGGAATCATAAGAAAACCGAATTTTGATCTCCATGAACCATAATGCTCTATTATGACTATTCAATCTCCTCAAACCACTAAATAATAATACAAAATACAGGAGTATCTGCATGGAAGTTAACTTAAAACTTTAACTCTAACTCAATGTGTCTCTAACCTCTGTCATTAACCTTAAGACTAAAACCCACCCTATTTAACCCATCCATCAAACAACTGTAATGCTATCCCAGACACTAAACAGTATTTAAGAATTCCGATAGCACAGTATTAGAAGAGGTCTCAAAAGGAAATATTGCTAAAGCGCAGTTAGACTATCTGGTTTGTATTCACACTGATGCTCTCATTATTTCATCAAGAAACATTGAGGTTTTTAGAAGATAGCAATTTCATTCTTTGAACAAAAAACTCAGAGGTTGCAAAGTCCACAGTAGATCAGACCTCTCTTATATCTTGTTAAAATCTGAAGTCAAGTGAAAACTGAATTATCACACACGATCACGGACAGCATGACTGAGCCAACACCATTACAGATGGATATCTTGTTTTATATGAAATGTGAAAACGATAACTGAATTGAATTTATGTACTTTTTTGACATGATGAGATTTGACAAGAGCATGGGATTATGTCAGTTAAAAAGGAAAATAAAAGGTTGCACTTAGGGCTTAAAGCAACAGCTTAACACTACCAGGTGATACTGATCAAAGTTGTGTTTTTTGCAGAAGATCAAAGTGTCTAATTTTCCACTGCAGGACAGTCTCCCACTTCTTCCACATCATAGAGACAGGCAATTTCCTTGCAATTTGACCACAGGGGAAAACACAGGTCTCTGGCATGTCTCTGTATGCCTTTCAAGGAAATGATACACCTGTCATCCATTCAGACTACCACACACACTGCTCTGAAAGATTTTTTTGTCTGGGGAATAAAAGTTTCTAAACCTCTTCACCCAGAGAAAGAAAATAAAGTTGGATGATGAAGCTAAAGATTTTAATTTATCTGACGAATGCATTTATTAACCCTATACAATTTCTTGCAATAGGAATTCATACACCATACGCCAGCTTGTTCTCCATGAGACACAGACAGGGAAAGAGAAGCTTGTGGTCAGAGCACAGGGTCAGCCATTGTACAGCACCTCTGGAGCAGTTGGGGTTAAGGGTCTTGATCAGGGGCCCAATGGAGTAGGATTCCTCTACCAGCTGCAGGATTTGAACCAGCAACCTTCCAGCCACAAGCACAGATCCTTAGCCACAGAGCCACCGCTCCGCCCAAATTCTCAACTCAATAAGAATAACACCCAAGAATTAAGTGTACAGAAATGATTTAGCCAAAATCTGTCTTAACCCGCATGGCTGAGGGCTAACCTCCTGAAGATGAGGCTGGGACCCCCATTCAGAGTGAGGAGTGACCAAGGGGCAGTTGCAAAGATGGAAATGGGGTGGAGGTAGGATGCAGAAAGACATATGTGAGGGAGAGAAAGGTACAGTATAATGCACAGTTAATAATGTGAGAAAATGGCATTAGGAGTGATTTCAAATTACAGGCAGCCAAGTCTGATTGAACTTGGCTGTTGTCATCCCTTTGAGATTAAATTTATTGATCCTTAATGGACAGTGTGTGAACGTTGTTGAAAATTAACAAAAATAAGTTAAAATACTGTATGCCTACACAATGCAGGTCTTGGAGCTCATCCAATCCATCCATCTATTATCAAATACAGGGTTGCGGAGAACACCTCAGGGAGCAAGGCAGGATACACCCTGGACAGGACAAACCCACCACAGGACACACATAGAAAACACAAACACATACTCACACCAGGGACAATTTTTCCCAGTAATCAATTAACTTACAGTACTAATGTCTTTGGACTGTGGTAGGAAATAGTAACACCTAGAGGAAAAATCACATCTATTTTTTTACCTGCTATGATACTAGAAATAGATAGAACATCAATATTGTATTGTAAAGTTGTAAAGAAGATTCCCCAAATGGTAAAGGTTGGATTTAGAAGGACTGCACAAGATGTTGGTTCAAGTATTTTTCATAAATTGAACCTATTCTGAATCTTTCTGAGACAGAACAAAATTTTTAGGAACTGGTAACAGATTATTTTGATACACTAAATGTGACTGGGCTTGACAACATCTATGATAATATGCCACACTATAAACCTTGTTAATGTTTATATATCTGTTGTAATAGCAATTCCAGATGTCCAGTAGCATTTAGGAAGAATAAACAAACATTTGTCATTTCAGATCAACAGAAAACAGTCCAGTCAAATTAAGTATTCTTTTTAAATTAGTTGACATGGCTATTTGTATTACATATGTTACATTTTTCAGCTGAAACTGCAAACCAAAAGAGCTTGATAAAATTACCCGTTATCAAATGCCAAATATATTTAATTGCATCTTTGATGAGAAGCAGAAAGAAATACCAGCTACACATCACAATGACACTGGTAAAGCCTGCTACTTATGTAGTGTCTATTATGTACAATTCCATGCTTTTATATTTTTCTTATTCTGATCTGTTGGTGCATAAATTGTCTGTCACAGCGGTGGCTAATTTTGGGTTCTGTGTTACATACATCTTATGTTTTGCTAATAAAATCCTGAGATTTCCATCATCACACAGTTATGTATTGTAGTTGTATCTCTTCAAACCTAAAAGAGAATGTACCAGTTAGTAACGACATTCAACATTTCAGCTACAGGCGTTCATATTACAAAGCTGGAATGGCTGACAGTCCAACTAGTGTAATGGATTTTCCTGTCCATAAAATGTAGATCTCTCCAGCGTAAAATAAGTGTCTGTACTGTAGGTCAAACCATCTCAGTGTTTTAGCCTACCCAACCTAGTTTGATCCTTTACCTTTGCTGTTATAGTTTCCTTGTGTGTTCTTAATCCACCAGCAGATTGTGTGGCCCAAGGTCAAGACTTAGCCCTAACTTAAAGATTTCTGACACTTAGACACAGCAACCATTAGAATATTTGAAGTTCCCTGTATTTATGGAAGTTACTTAATAGATCTCTTTGAGTTACTTTGTATTGTCTCATCCATAACCTTACTGTCTTTATTATCATTTGAAATCACTGGCAGATCCTGTTTGGCCTGACGTACTCATGAGTTCCCTATTTGAGTACAATTCACCTCCCTACTACACTGATTTCTTTAACTGTCACATGTGCAATCCACACTCATTCGTCTTTTGTTTCAGGAGTGTTTGCTTGCCGCTTTCAGCAGTCCGAGCTGTACTCATCACTCCAGATTGCTCTGCAGGATCCCATTGCAGAAAACTACAGTGGGTATGCTCATGGCTGCATTGACAAAAGGCCAGCACCATCTGGTAAGGCAATAACATCCTCTTTTTTTTTTTAAATGGACTGGTGCATGTAACACTGTCTCTTTTCAGTCTCAACCTATCCCTGTATTACTATGCATTGTACAACAAACCATTTTATGTCTGACAATTTTAATGCTTGAGGGATAAACTGGTTGGGGGAATAAAATCCTGTTTAATGACTCTGCAGACAAGCTCATCATGGTTTCACCAAAAGGCTAAGACAACCTACACTTTTGTTAAACAGACTACCAGTAGATGTCAGTCTCCAGGCATAGGCAACCCCGAGATAGCAGGAAAATACAGTAGCTGCCCACTGCCATCTGTCAATGCAAGTAGGCATGCAATTTTTCAGATATTTTCACCCTTTCGTCCTATCCTGACCCCGGCAGATACTATGGCCATGTCCCACACACTTGCGGTCATGCTCATGGCTGCATTGACAAAAGGCCAGCACCATCTGGTAAGGCAATAACATCCTCTTTTTTTTTTTAAATGGACTGGTGCATGTAACACTGTCTCTTTTCAGTCTCAACCTATCCCTGTATTACTATGCATTATACAACAAACCATTTTATGTCTGACAATTTTAATGCTTGAGGGATAAACTGGTTGGGGGAATAAAATCCTGTTTAATGACTCTGCAGACAAGCTCATCATGGTTTCACCAAAAGGCTAAGACAACCTACACTTTTGTTAAACAGACTACCAGTAGATGTCAGTCTCCAGGCATAGGCAACCCCGAGATAGCAGGAAAATACAGTAGCTGCCCACTGCCATCTGTCAATGCAAGTAGGCATGCAATTTTTCAGATATTTTCACCCTTTCGTCCTATCCTGACCCCGGCAGATACTATGGCCATGTCCCACACACTTGCGGTCATGTGCTCTTCATATGTGCGTTCCAGCTCAGGTCTGCAAGGGCTTAGGGTGTCCCAATTGTAAATTTGGGTTTCACAAGAGTGCTCATGAATGTCCCCAATGTACTCTTTACAAAGGCCTTTTCTGAAGTCCACATCAGAGCAGACTTTACTGAAGGGGATTAACTGAATTTTTTTGCAAAAAATGACATTTCATTTTCTAACCTATCAAAGCCAGGTGAACTTGCCATGGAGAGTCAAATATTTGTGTGTTAGTAAAATTGGACTTTTAACAGTTTTAAAACTTTCAAAATATTTTCACTAGGATACTTCAGATTCATGCTGTATGTATTCCATGTACAAGGTTTTGACAAAAAGCTTTTATTTTGTCACCCCATTTCGACACATGAATATTAATTTACCTATGGTGCATTTTGTACACAGAAAGACAAAGTACTGTATTTAATAGTACAAAGCTTTGAAGGTTGCCAAGATGACCCTATTTAGTTTACCTTGAATGTACAGTATGTGAATATGTGTTATACTGTTATTTCAATTTTGTACCGAGACAAATGAGATGAAATATTTAATAGGCCAAAGCTTTGCATGAACAGAGAGCAGTATTACCTAGTTTACTGCACCTGTTTTGAGCCCAGCCTCCTCAACATGAATGAAAACACTACTTCTGTGCAAGGACAGATGGGGTGACATTCAATTTAACCAAACTACTGTATGAGCGGAGAATGAAAAATTTGAATAAAATCACAGATGTGCTCTTAGTCACTGGAAAAAAAGCAAAAGAATTGTGTATTCAAATATAAAATATTTGAGTGTTTAGTCACAGTAAATTTGGCTTAACCCCCGTGGTTGAGGGCCAATCTTCTGGCCCTAGGATGAAGAGTCTATTATAAGTCCTCCGTGAAAAGTGAGAAGTGAACCAAGGGGTAACTGCAAAACTGGAGATGGGGTACTGTAGAGGTGAGGTGAATGTGAAGGACAAAAAGGCTTACATATATTTAACTAAAATGTTGATGTCAGGAATTGTTAGGACAACTGCTGCAAATTAAACTCGGCTGCTGCCACCCCTTGCGAACTTTCGTTGTAAACTCCATTAAGCTACAATATGGTGAAAACACATTACACAACTAAAGAAACAAGTTACATCAGTGTCCAGCAGATTTTAAGTGTTATAAACTCAGTTGTCAGCCTCTGCTTGGTTCCCATACACATAATGCTGTACACACATAGTTAATACCAAATTTTCCTATGCTGTAAATCAGGAAATATTTTTGATAGCCAAATTGTATATCTACAAAAGGGGAACTAAGATACTTGACTATTTCTGAAATACAATAGTATTAAAAACACTTTTTCTTCCACCTCAAATGCTCTGAATAATCACTGCTTTCCATTAATAGAAAAGTTTATAAGTAGCTTCCACTCTGGCAGCAATTTGTCTGCCTTCATATCCATTCACTTCACAGGCATTATCCTAACATGTTTGTCCACTGCCAGATTAATTCCAATTACAGCATGTTAAACCTGTGTGTCAGACAAGACATACAAACAATGGACGTAGGTCGAACGATATAAAGTTGTTTCTTTGCAGCTTTATAAATCTAGTCATCCTAAAATTAAAAGGGGATGAGTTTAGAGGGTAGGGTATTGGCTAGGCAATTAACTATAATTGATAGGAGACTACAAAGCCCTGTCCACCCTTTAAGGACAAACCTTCCGATACAGGAAGCCAATTAACAATGTTTTCTTTGGCGTATTCAATATTACTTTAGTTCAGTTTGCAGTTTTTGACATTTAAGTGTTTTCACTTGGGGATAGGTTCTTTGTTGAACTTTTTAGATTGGCTTACAGTACATCTTTTCTTTTTCTTCTTTGGAAACCTTTCAACTTCAGTATGCATCTTCCCTATACAGTATATCTTGCCTTTGCCTTATACAGATATCCTGAAGTGCAAAGTTCCAGTTTTACAGAACCAATACAATTGCTCAAGATAATTTAAAGATGCACAAGTACTGTGGGAATTCTACTGTTCATATATTTAATTGTCCAAAAAAGACCACCTGCATAGTTTGTGGAAAAAAATACACTATTTCATTTATGTCTCTCCCAGCTTAAAATGGTAAAGCACAACGAATCCTAGTTGTTCAGAAAAACTGTTGTGTTAACTTCAGATTTAGGTGCTCTGCACTGTGCAGTTTTAGTTAGTTTTATTTTAATACAACCTCATTATTAATGATTTGATCTAACTGACACCCATTTAATAGTAATGTTGCTTCATATAACGTTGACTAATAAATTGTGAAGTGATCCAACAAGTTCACATACTGTAGTTTTTTCCAAAGAATGCCTTATCACTGTAAATGTATGTTCATTGATTTTATATTGGAGATTTTTTGTAACATATGGTCTTCATGACATACAATACTGCAGGAGCTTAAAACACTAAAAAAAAATAGAAAAAAAGATTTATCAAGCACTGGAGTTCTGGGAACATTCCAGGTCATTTTGCCCTGTGCCCTTGCCTCCTTTCAGGCAGTGAATGTATACTGACTATCCCATGATAAAGAAGACAATTCGGTTTCCGAGAGATATTTTACAAAGTCACACCCCTAAAACACAACTTAAAAAAAAGTTGAAATGAAAAGGTTTTTTTGCTTGGTGAAGATTCTATCAGCACTTTGCAAAGCAAACATTATGTACTGTATACAGAAGCTAAAAAATTAGTATTACGACCCCAAGTGTCTAGATAATTTTTGGATGCAGGTGGGTTCTGGTGAGGGACTAGGAACCATGACAAAAAGGGTTGGTGCAAAAATTTTAAAGGTGAATAAGCGACTGGTACGAAATAAGACACACAGGGGTAGGGAACTAGCACGGTGCCAAAGAAAAGAAAACAAACAAAATGAAACTAGCTAAGAAAGTGAAGGAATCTGACCTGACTACAAAAGAAAACCCTAAACACATGGTCTTGGGCATCTTCAAACACCATACCTAACCTTCACTGACTACCCAAAACCATACAATACAAAAAGGCACTTACCCGTACTAAACTAGTGTGACTAGTAATACAAAAAATCAACTACGTGTGCTAAATGTCCTCAACAACCTAAACAAACCCTATACACAACTTTACACAAATGAGCTACGAATACAAATAAGGGAAAATGAGAGTAGACAAGTAACAGGGTACAAAAGAACACAGAGGTTGATACAATACGTCTGGGCAAGGTAATGGCTAAACACAAAGAAACAAATAAAAGTACAAAGAGATGAACACAAACGCAAAGCTATACGAAAACACACACGAACGAAGCAAAGCAAAAACTAAAGTGAAACCAAAGCCGAGCTGAGCAGGACCGAAGTCAAACGAAAGGCCCCTTCCTTCTGAAGACCTCCAAATTATATACTAAATAAGCTGCACTCTGATTGGCTGAGAAGCCAATTGATGATGTCACAGGGAAACAATATAATGAAGGACCAATGGGTGAGGGAGAACAATCAAGGTCAGGAAGTGTGGAACATAGCAACAAAACACACATGGACGTAACATTAGGAAATACTGTTATTCTCTAGGCCTGAATGTTAAAAGCAGAGGAATAATAGCCCATAAAAAG
The DNA here is from genome assembly GCF_055471065.1 of Atractosteus spatula. Lineage (NCBI taxonomy): Eukaryota > Metazoa > Chordata > Actinopteri > Semionotiformes > Lepisosteidae > Atractosteus > Atractosteus spatula. The sequence continues at coordinate 20,025,178 of NC_142706.1, forward strand.
CTAAGCTTGAGGTTGAATATTTTCCGTGACATCTACCTCTCCCACCCTTCTGTCTTCAGACTCCTTTCCTGAGGCCCAGAAACTGCTAAATTACCATGTTTTAAATACATGCCTAATTTAGTAAGAAAATAATTCAAGAAGGACACCCAGAATTACATCTAGCAAAGTACAGTACTTAGTTCAGGAGGAAATGAAACTTGTCTCAGTGTCATATTACAAAAGAACAAGAGAGGTGAATGAAAACTCTTAAGCTCCTCAGAGTGCAATTAAGAGATATTACAGTTAATGCATTGTGACGGTAGCCGGTCCTGACGCCTGTGAAGTAGTTTGTTTAGGACCATATGCATATGTATAATCTGGAAGTGACTGGAGTAGGACACCGGGGAAAAAAACAGGAAGATCAGGATGGGTTGACTGGGGGGGGGGGCCTGACAACAGCCCAAATAGGTAAACTGGGGCACATTCCAATATCCAAAACTGGGAGGTCCATCCAAGGTCCAAGTAACAAGGCCAGGTGCTCCAAGCCCCGGACTCAGCTGGTCAGGACACCGTTCAGAAGCCTATGCCTTCAAGCCACAGACATCAGGTGACTTGATGCTAGGCGGGCCTCCGTCTTGCAATGCAAAGCCCTGAGCTTCAGAGGCACGAGGTTTAAATAGATGGGGAACAAGGGGCAGGTGAATGCAATAATGAAACTAAAATACAAAAAGGGTCAGAGCGCCCTCTAGAGGAGAGATGACGTTTGAGAAATGTGTAGCTATGATGTGCTATGAATCTGTAGCACGAAGATTCCACAAAGCTTTAAATGTCTTTATTCATCACTGAAGACATGCATATGAAAAGATGTCAAATCACAAAGCATACTTTATATGTTATAAATACTGTACTGAAAGTTACCTTTAGATTGGAAATTAGCAACTTGTATTTGCAAAAAATGTTTAAAGAGATAAGAATGTCATTTCAGATCTCTTATTGTGCCAATTCTAGCAGGCAACTAGAATTTGCCCACCTCAATTTGGATGATTTCTTAATGTTACAAGAATATTTTACAGTACAGTGTAATTTAGAATATTGTGAGAAGTTCCCAGACTGACTCAATTCCACAAATTGTTTTATTTTCCCTATAGTGGCTAGGAGGAAACTGAGCAGTGAATTATGGGCTCAGACTTTTGCTTGCACCCGTGTATTTCTCAGATGCTTGGGGGTGAGAAATCATCTTTGCTGTTGTTGTTTTAATCATTTTCATCATAGAAATAGGCATCTCTAGATCTCCCTACTTCAGCAGACAGCTACAGCATTGATGTCATGATAGCTAGCTCTGAGGAACATCACAGACAAGCCGCAAATCAAAATGAAAAATCACATTCTCTTTGAAAAGAATTTTCTGCAACAGCTCTAATCATTGACAGTTGTAGACATTGCACATCTAACATTGTCTATTGTGTTCTGTATGACTCTTGATTCAGACATTCTTGGTAAAATTTGATTAATAGAAAAATCAACCTGGGATAAACCGTATACAGTAAATAATTTTAAGTTATAACACCAGGGCAGTATCGTGATGCAGTGGTTAACATTGCTGCTTCACAACACTGGGGTGCTGGGCTCCCCAGTTCCATTCTGGACTTGGGGTGCTGTCTGTGTGGAGTTTGTACTGTATGTTCTCCCCATGCATGTGTGGGTGTCCCTCCCAGTGCTGTGGTTTCTTCCCACAGTTAAAAAAAAATATGGTAGATTAATTGGCTTCTGGCACCACTGCCCCTGGTGTGAGTGTGTCTGTGTGCCATGTGATGGCGGCCTGTCCAACGTGTATGCAGCTTTGCTCCAGTTGCTTGCTGAGATAGGCTCCAACTCCCCCACAACCCTGAATTGGAGTAAGCAGTTAGAGAATAGATGGATTATAAAGTTTACATGAGTTTCACACACACTTATAACTACTTAAGCACTCATTTTCCTTACTTAAACACCACATGAAAGCTATTTTAGAACATCCTCTAACTGCCACCCATTCTTCATTTCAAATAAGTAAGAAAAAAAACAGTGAATTAATTCAATGCAAGAACTAGAATCTTACTTTGGACTATGATTTAGGTAGTGAAAAAGATTTGCTGCATTTGAAAAGCAGCATTCCGTTATTATAAAATACAACAATTTTTTTATATCAAAGCCATCTAGCAAGTGTAATGTATGGTGATTGTCATATCATTATTGTATAGTTATATAATTGCGCTCAATTTGTGCATCTCCAGCAAGATTACGCATGTTTCTATTTTAATTTATTTTGGATGAAGCTTAATTAACCTCACTAATGAGAAATAGACATAAAAAAGCAAAGCATAACTAAGTGGCCCTGGTGTGCTTTACTGCTAAATAAAAATAGTTTTTGCTCAATGTGTTTTCAGAATTTGTTGTTTTTCTTTTCTCCATACTTAAGGTCACATTACAAATTGTTGTCTTCACAACTGAATGCACTTTGAATTGTCTAATTCATTGACATACAGTAAGCAGGAGAAAGAGTGAAATTGTCTTTCAACACTGGAGTCTGGATAAACTTATCTGAAGGATATTGCATTGCAAGACAATGCTTAAGAAAGCATTTAGGGAGCTTAAACACATTTTTAAATGGTTCAATAACTCAATGTTTTTTTTGGGTTCTTTCTTCAGGGAGCTGTGCAATATCTAAAAGAATTATGAATGCATCTCATAAAGCTGATTATGGTAGGGTCATGCCAATGAATCCACACTAGACTCAAAGCTACAAAGCAGACACGTGAATGAATTTGGAACATGATATATTATTTGTGTTTATAAATGCAGGAGGGAAATACATGGATTGTCTAAAATTAAATTAATTCATACAGCAGTCTGCACTTTTTAATATTGCTGTTCCATATACCGTAACTACAATTTACTGGCACAGAGGTAAAGTCTGTGGAACAAAATGTCACATTGAAAATGGTCACAGTTTGTCCTGCTAATTATAGAATGTCAGGTTTTACATTGTGTCTCTTACAATGTAATTGCATAATAGTACTCCTCCAAAATGCAACATGGGGAGGTAGATATTGGGATCCAGACATTCGAATGGATTTTAGGTTACTTTGTGCTCACTAAAAGGAGGGTAAAATGGAGGACTATCAACATGAGCACAATCCGACAGCAAAATTAAGAGGGCTGGGGAAAAAGGATATTTTTAGAATTTGCTTTTTTACCTCAAAAAGGTTTGCTTGCTAATTCAGTGTTAGTGATGCCTCCTTGCATTTCACAATAGTGTTCAGTATAGAGAAAAAAAAAGAGGTCATTTCAATCACATGCCAAGCACACAACTATAGTAAACAAGTAAAGGCTGGAGTAAGCCTTGACCACAACACAGATCAGAGGTATACAGTATGATGGCCTTGAAAAGCGATGTACAACTGGATGATATGACAATGATATACTATAAGCCAGTGGCTAATCTCTACAGCCCAAGCTGTTGCACAGATGTTAAGACATGAATATCTATTTCAAGAAAAGACAAAGAAAGACTGTTCATGCTGGTTGCCCAGAGCAAACAAAACGGACGCCTTGTACTATTTCATGTGAAAACCAATTCACAGAAATTGACAGTACATGTGGCAGAACTTGTAACTGTCCAAGAAAACAAATGTGGAATATTATCCCTTAGCTTATAAAATTCGGTCTGTTTATGGTGCCAGAAAGCTCTTATTAGCAGCAGTCCTCACAAAACTTAATCTGGTTGCACATTTTAAGAGGAAAAAAAATTCAGTAGTCCAGTTAGATCCTAATGACTGCAAGAATATATACTGCATGTATAAAGTATTTAGTGTGACTAGCTGAGGGATCCTTCCTTTAGTATTGTGAGGATACACGAAAAGAAGATGTTTGTGTAAGACTATACATAGATGGGTGGTAGTGTGCAAGATCAGTTCATATGCATTTACACTTTCCTTTGTCATTGAAATCCTAAGATCAGTACATTCTTCTGTATATTACAGGAGATCTGGGAACTTATCATCCTCTTCTGATGCATTTACACGGTGACTTTTTGATCAGGATCAAGTGCTACTGACAAATGAAAAGGCTCCCCCCCGAAGTATAGTAGAATAGCCCAGTGCACTAGGAAAATGACCGCATTGTTCGAAGATCCTTAACAGATTCCAGATGGCACTGCCAAGAAAAGCAAACTCAAGCAGCTACACATCATTGATGGCTGACTGCTGCACTTTGACATGCTGTCCAGTCAACACGAATGAGGCAGTTTCAACCTATAAAAGCCAAATATAAGACAGGATGGCAAAGCACAGCTCTCTTTCTAAGGATTCTCCAACCAACTTACAGAAGAATAATTTGAATCAATTTAGTGAATAATTCAGGTACTGCAAGGAAAACCTAAACTTTTCTTAAATTGGTGTAGATATTTTTGACCTTCAAGCAAAAGATAAAATAAAAACACAAGCCTATAGCAAACTTTAAGGATGAGTTAACTAAACCATTAAGTATTCTTAAAGAAATTGTCAGCAGTTACAAATATCTTGGCACGGTTGTTGATTACTAGCCAGTAACTCTGAGGCAATCATATGCATTCTTTACTGTAAGAAGAGCCAACAGCTATTGTTTTTCCTGAGAAAACAATGCTCTTCTAATGAGTGCAGTACAACAGTGACTTTATTCTATGCAACTTTTATTGAATCTGTCCTAACATTTACTGCAGTAGCCTGGTTTAGTAACCTTAATACACACAATAAAAACCAGAAAGGTTATCGGTGCACAACAGCTATAGCTGAAAGACTCTAAACAAATAGGGCAGAGGGTCAGTATAATCACTATCATGATCACTCCTTGCACAATGAATTTGAGCTCCTTCCATTTAGACTACCTAAATATAAGCACAATAGACCTAAGTTATCATTTATTCCCACAGCTACTAACCTGCTCAATTTGGACAACTGATTCCTACATTTATTTATTTATTTATTTTATCATGCATGTACCTACTGTATCTCACACACTGATGACATTTTTATTTCTGCCTTTCTTAATTGTAATCATTACTTAAACTTGTACATGTACATGGTACATGTGTGCTTCTTGTTTGTGTTTTATTGCAGCATGTCCTCTACCTGCCTGCTAAGTAGATTTCTTATCTGGGACAAAGTAACTACAAATTGCCCCCCCTCCCCACCCCTTAATTATACCTTGGTGCAGTATAACTTGGGCTTTCCTCTAAAGTTAACGAGCCAGCATGAATTACATTGGTCACACCTTAAAAATCCATGAAATTGCACTTATCGTAAGCAATACGTAATTTACGAACCCAGTGCGGGTCTCCAGGCAAGGTCCAGTAGCTGAGGCATTCAAGGCTGGCGATGAGGTAGAGTGGTCAGTTATTCCAGGCAGGGCCAGGTCCACGTAGTACACAAGAAGAGAGGCAAACAAATCCGATAAGGGCAACAGCGAGAAATCCAAAAACCAAAACCAAAGAGTAGACTTTTAGGGGGGTCTAAATGAGGAAGAACAGGTACAAAGGGGGGGAAAGAGCAAGGTGAGCTCAGAAGTCAGAAAAGATCCTAATACCAAGTGATGTTACCAGGTGAACTGAGGGTTTAAATAGTGAAGGAAGGGGGTGTGTGATTGAAATTGGATAATGAGGGGTTAATTCTGCAGACCAACTGCAGCCGTAACACTTATGGGCAATGAATCACTGATTTGTTCACTCAGCTTGTGTAATGTACCCTGAATTGCAGCTTTTAAATCAGGTGATGAGAGTATGGTATCCATGAACACCTTTGTTTTGCTTTCGTTATGAGTACCATTTTCTGCTGTGATGTGTATTAATGAAATTGCTACATTTTAATACCCTTGTCTTTCGAAATGCAAAAGAAGCATAATGAGTGTAAATGAGTAAAGTGTAATGAGTCTGTCATACAGGATTGCTGCATAATGATACCTTAGATTTAGGACAGAGAATCTTAGTTGGGTCTCCTGATTCGTGTAAGTTTTGTAACTTTTAATACGCATTTATTACATTTATTCTCCAAGTACTACACCCTTCATTTGACAATAGTTTTCAAAGTATTCACTTTAATTCTTTGCTTTTAATAGCATAATTTCCTTTTTAAATTTGCCTTTAGAAGCTTACATTGCTGAAAAAAACAAAGCAGAAGATAAGAGCATAAAACAAGACAAAGACATTTTGAGCAAAGGAACAGTATTCATTAAGACACTTTTAGGAAAATGGATTTATGTGCCTAAGGTGCCCAATTTAACTCAGCTTATATTTACATTTACAAGACCTGCTCACTCTCTGACATCATTGATAATAGTAATTATCATAATAAGTATTTTAAAGTATTTTCCCAAAGCACTTTATAGGAAAAGTAACAAAAAAACGGTTAAAACAGATGAAAACAGTAACGAGGATAGAAGATAACAAATTATCATAAAAACCCAAGGTGTGTGATGTCTTACGCACAGTGATATATTACAAAGCAGGATATAACAGGTCTCATTTTCATACAGTATCTTTATGAGATGAGCATTTCCCCTTTTTTTCTGCTGTACACATTCTCAAGGCAGTTGTAAAAAAAGATAAATATGTCCAAATTAAACAATTGACAGTATAATTTAACAGTGCACTTCATTCAAAGAGTATTGTCTGCCTTCAAGGATATTTCTGAGCTGTATGAATATCTGCTGAAAGTTCTGTTGCAAACAATGCACATGTGAGCCTAACTGTTGATTACTGTCACTGTGTTTATATCTGTTGTACCCAAAGGCGAAATTCCTTGTAGCACACACAACTGTTACCTCAGATTTTTCTTTTCAAAACAAAATGCTTAATCCAGTTGACAGCGTAACTGTTAAGATTTCACGGTAGTCACTTCCTTTTTAAGAAAGCCAGGCTTTCCCACTGCTATTACATTATAGCTAATTAAAGAGGTCTGTAATATTAAATATAGTTATTTTTCCATTTAAAATCTATTTCTTCAGATCCATTTTGGATTTCAGTTGTTGTTTGACAAACACAGTAGGTGTGTATCTTAATTTTCCAGAGTTCTCATAATACCTACAGTTGCTGTACTATTTATTTGACCAAAAACAAGGCAGAATTTCATTAAAACACAACTTAGTAAGAAAATGTAGTTATGTCAATATGGTAGGTTTTCTTGAGATCTTGTCATTTATATTATTATTATTTTAGAATTCCTACAGTAGCTGTACTATTTGTTTAACCAGAACAAGGTAGAATTTCATTAAAACACAACTAAGTAAGAAAATGTAGTTATGTCAATATGGTAGGTTTTCTTGAGATCTTGTCATTTATTTTATTATTATTTTAAAATTCTGAAGAATGTCTGGATAAAAGGATAAAAATCCATATGATTTGAAAAAAAATATAGATGTATATTTTTATTGGTGTGACTGTTTTTTTTTATTTACTGTATGAACTCAGAATATTTGCGAAAGCAGTTACTGTATAAATCAATATTTTGAAAAACAAATATTTATTTGGGAGTAAGATCCCAAACTCATTTCTGGCCATGAAAAAATGGGCACAAAGTGCCCATTTGTGGAACTGATTTCCACTGTGAAATCAGTTCCCTTTTAAACACTGACACTCTCCCATATTTTTGTGTTTTGAGTGTTTGTATGAACATTGACTACATCTAAGCACTGCAGATACCCAAAGGTGCATTTTTTCTAACATAAAAGCACATTTTAAGCAAAGAGTTTATAACAAAAGTTCAGGAGGGATGACAACAACCACGCTCAATCGTACCCAGCTGTCAATAATTAGCAATCGCTCCCTTAATCCTTCCTCCACCAAACGCTATAAATACCATCAGGATTTCCTACTCTCCCTCACGTGCAACTTTTGCATCCCACCTCCACCCCAGCTCCACCTCTGCAGCCACCCCTTGGTTACCCTGCGTGGGGGTCCTGGCCTCCTTGTCCTATGGCCAGGAGGTTGGCCCACAGCCAAGCGGGTTAAGCCAATATCCGCTCCATAATAGTCCATCACTCTTTGATCTTGGGCGTTGTCATTCCTAGTGAATTGTTTTATTTATTTTTTATTTATTTAGAAAATTTATTAAGAAAACTAATACTGGAAAAACCACATTGATGCAGTTCAGATACAGTATTGCTGTATGTTCCTTGAGAGAGAGTGAAAATCTAAACCCAAAAATGGCACAATATTGCATGGAGCTTCACATAAATGTAACTTATTACAGAACAGGAAAACTACAAAGTTATTGTTGTAGCTGGCTATTGATGACAAAGCAATGTACAAAAAGGCTATGACTATTATCATTTTGTGTATGAAACCCTATGCTTGTTCATTGCTAGAATATGGACATGTTGCATGGATAATTAAACTTGATATACATAGATATTAGAAAATCCCAAAATCACGTCTATAAAATAAATATTTCTAACTCCTCTATGTATGTAACATCTTACTCCCACTATAATTTAAGTGCTCATGATTGCACCTGCTCAAATTGTGTTGAAGACTTCAAATGATACTGATACTTTGTCCTGATACTGATACTTTGTGATACTGTGGCAAGGGACCTTCTCACAAATAGCAATTGCCCTCAACGAACTCAAATTCTTTTCATCACACAAGACCTGTAACCAGTGCTTCAAGACTTACAGAGGCTGATGGGTTATAAGAAGATTACGTTTCCAAAAGACCTAAATCTCCCCTCTCCCCTGTAAACTGTGCTTAATTTTTACCAGAAATCACCACTCAATTTTAAACTGTCCTGCTCCAGGACCTCTACGTACAGTACTAGCTCCTACACATAACGAAAAAAAGTAAAAGCATGTTTATGATTTAAATGGACCTTACTGTATAATTGATGTGAAACATAAAAAGTGGAACAATGGACCCTGACGAGTTGCTGTGCACACTGCCATTTTAGACTGCAACATTGACAACAATGGGCCAATCGGCTATGACACCGGAATGTGCTCATTTATACATTAAAGTTTTTCATTTGCACACCCAACTTGTTTAATTTGTATGTTCATATTTTTTAACATTACTTTCCTTCACCTTTTAGTTTGCTCTTCCACACTTTTTAATTTGCATGTCCACATTTTTAGATTGCACATCCACTCTTCCAAGTTTGTACAACATCTTTTAGAATTTGCGTGACTACATTTTTTCGGTTGCACCACCCTTTTTCAGTTTGCGCCACATCTTTCTTTTTTTTTCATTTCTGGCACAGGTGTTTTGTTAGCTTGTCTTTTGCATGTCTGGGTTGAAATGAAGAAACCCGAGAAGCTGCAGGCTGTGGGTTGGGCTATGGACGTGTTTGTGACTAAGGACTCTGGCTGTGTAAGATGATGAAAGGGACGCACCAGACAATTCATCAAGTGTGAAAAGAATGTGAATTTGAGTAACAAAACTCAGGTGCTTCCAAGTGTTTGAAGTAGTTATTTGAATTCCATCAAGACAGACACAGCTGGCTAAGAAATGAAGAATGAATGAATGAAATGAAGATGAAAACTAATGAAGAAAACTGCTTTGCTTTGCTCAATATATCAAGGATCCTTAGGTCAGTAGAAAACATTGATTAAAGAGTGCTCCACCCCAGGAGACTATGTTATGGTTTGTTCTATTGAATTCAATAGGAACGACAACACCCAAGATCAAAGCGTGATGGATTATTATGGAGCGGATATTGGCTTAACCCGCTTGGCTGAGGGCCAACCTCCTGGCCACAGGACAAGGAGGCCAGGACCCCCACGCAAGGTAATCAAGGGGTGGCTTCAGAGGTGGAGTTGGGGTGGAGGTGGGATGCAAAAGACGTACGCAAAGGAGATTAGGAAATCACGTTGGTATTTATGGCATTTGGTGGAGGAAGGATGATGGGAGCGATTGCCAATTACTGACAGCTGAATACGATTGAGCTTGGTTGTTGTCATCCCTCACGAACTTTTGTATAAACTCCATTTGTATCTAGGTACATACATTGATAAACTAAACTTCACAGACAACACAGAGTACAGTACGTTTTCTAAAAGAGCCATGCAGAAATCATGTCTTTGGGAAGGTTGAGGAGCTTTGATATAAGCAAATACATTCTAAATAACTGGCCTACATAAGTCTGGTAGAGAGTGTGCTTTCCTTTGGTACGGGAATCTTGGTGTCAAGCCAAGCTTTCAAGGTTTTGAAATGTACTATAGACAGCAAAATTATTGGTCAAAAACAAAACCAGCTGAACCACATCTGCTGTATACTTGGAGTGTTTACAGAACAGCAGTGCTAATAGTAAAGCATTTCGTATATCCGCTATTCTCCCAATTTGAAAAATTACCTTCCAGATAGAATTTCAGAGTGCCAAAGGTTACAAAAATAATGTTTTTAAGAAGTCATTCATTCTGAATGCTATTACTCATGTTACTCTGATGTATGAGCCTCTCCAGAACATTGGCAGCATACAGTATACACGGTATGCTTGCAGCCCACACTTGAAGTGTGTGGTTTGCTGCTGTATTGTTATTTTTATTGCATTGATTCTATACATCTGTAGAATTCACTGAAAATTTTAAGTACTCTGTATACACATTGCTTTTACTTTTGTCTCAGTGAGGTCAAAGCAAAATGTACAGTACTGTATGTGAACAATAAAATAGATTCTGATTCTGATTTATATGATAGTGATATCACAACAACAGATATCAGATGTCCCATCAAGGTTGGCATTGTGTCTTTTGATCACTACCACGGTAGGAGATTTGTTTTACATGACAAGTGAGCCATTTTAACCAGACATTTGCAAAGGTGGGGTTTCAACTCTTATGAACCTGACCAAGAATTATCCAACCTTTTATGCCAAGACCCTTTTTTTAGCCAATGGAAGAACAAATCAGCACAAATGAATAAATGAAATCTGAAAAAATGACTTGGTATTACTAAAATGTGAACTGTTTTGTTAAGCCTGACAGATTTGTATTTTATAAGGACAAAAGTAACCTTTTTTTAATGTTAATGGTTGTTTAGACAGATGAGCTTAATGATCTGGAATACCAAAACAATGAGTCATGTAGAATCGTTTGGTAAATGGGATAGATGAGCAACTACTGTACAATGCTTCACACTGGCTGCTCATATATAATTCACCTTGAGCTGTTGTGATCATGTTTTTGAGAATTCTGATCAATATGAATTAAAGACCACTGAACAGCAAGCTTAGTTTCTTATTATCCAAACTAGGCTGTTTTCATAAAGTTGCTATTCGAGTAACAGACATTCATGTATACTTTGTATAAACTGTTGTCGCTCATAACACACATACCTGTATAGTATAAATTTCAATTGAGTTTAAGCTGTCTAAAACTTTTTGCACAGCAGTATTTATACAGTATATAATGTGTATATGGTTCACTGGATTTTTCTATTAGCAGAGAGTCCCTTGAGTATTTGTGAGCAGCAGAGTAAACAATTCAGAAAGACAAATATAACTTTCATGCATCAATGCTGTTTAATTGTTTGTTTTATCTTAATCACAGTGTATTATCTATAATATAATACTTTTTGTTTCTTATAGCAGCAAAACTGCTGCTACTATAATAGAATGTTGTTCTCAGAGGAACTACATTTCTTCTGCACCTTTACCCTATCGCTATACCAAAATAATATAATACTCATAATGTCTTCACACAGTACTCTGGAGACTTAAGAGCTAGACCTTCATCAACTTGAAGCTAATATGAAACTGCACATAAATATATTTGATAAACTTTCAAATTTAATTTCAAATAAAGAAAACTGCTATAGCAACAGCTTGGGATTAAAATTAGCATAGTATTTATCATCGCTTTTGGTAAACTTGCTTCTGAAGAGCCTAACGGATTCCTATTGACCATGGTTGAGCCCACAGTTCTCTATTCATGGTAAAGATAGTAAAGAATATTAAAATGAAAGAAGCTGAGGAAGATTGAAAGTGCCTGAAAGTGAATGTCATTTCATCCATCCACTTTATCCTTACAGGGTCACAGACGATACCAGACCCTATACTGCCAAGCAACGGGATCAAGGCAAGATACAACCTGGGTGGGATGCCAGTCTATTGCAGGACACACACACAAAAACATTACTGCTAATCTTTCTCAGAAGCCAATTCACTTACTGTACAAGTATGTCTTTTGACTGTGTGAGGAAACTGGGGCACCTGAAGGAAACCTAAGAGAATATGGGGAGAACATACAAACTCCACGCAGGTACTGTAGCACCCTGAAAATGAATATTATTTTTAAAAATACATTAGGACCATTCAAATTATGGGTTGTCAGTCAGTTAATATATCATTCACACAAACTCTGCTCCATTAGGTTTCTATTTGATATATGTTTTGCTGGACTTTTTTTCTTCAAGAAATTTATGCTGAGTATTTCGTATTCACAAAAGAGAAAAAAATAAGACTGTCCTAAGGACTGGATACAGTATGTGGTTTAATGCATTGGAGTTTTTGAAAAGGCTTTTAATTCTTTTAGTTTATGGATTGTTGTGGCATCAGGTGTTTGTCTAGGTTTTATTTGATGCTCATACACCTTCCCTGTGTGAAAGAAAGATATATTGAGGGAAGGATGGTTCATGACTGTGTACTGTACTGAGGAATTAGCATTCTACTAAAAGTAAGACAAAGTCATTTTGTGAATATTACTTTTCTAAGTGTTTTTCTTCTCACTCTTCAGAAAGCTTTAAATTCTGGTGAGAACAAAATATTATAAACAGCCAGCTTTTTAAAATAATTCCTTGGAAATGGAAGAAAAAATGATATAAGGGGAAACAAAGATGATTCCATTTTTAGCAGATCAAATACAGTAAATTCTTAAAACTAGAGATAATATTCTGATAGAAAGTTAAGACATTTATTGTTGGAATATCCCTGGTTTACAAATAATGAACATAACCTTATACTAAATGCCTCCCCATCTCATACACAAATGGTTTTGGCACTTCTACCTCATGGTATTTATTGATGTGGATCTTGTGCACAGTGTACTGTAATACAGCGAAACATGACTCTTCATCATCCTCACACAGGCCAAAATATATTGTATGAAGAGAATCATTTCATGAAGTACATAAGGTGTAATTTAGATTTCTTGTCTATGTGGAAAATCAAATATTTATAAAAGTTAAAGGAGGAACAGATGAACTTCATACCTCCATTAGGTTCCATAATCTAACTTCTCTGGTAGCTGCTTACTTTGCTGACAGTAATCAAGGAATCTCATCTTAGATATGTGGCCATTGAAATTTCAGCATCTTTGGGAGAGATGTACGTTTAAAGAGTGAAGCTTTGATTTTTAATATTAATTGAAATAAATTTCAATTGGCAAGGTTAGTTATTTTATGCTTGATTAAAAATATGTTTTCTGCTCATGGAATGCCAGTTTGAAGTACTGTACATAAACTAAAGTTTAAAAATAATCAAAATAATAGAAATAACTAATAGTTATGTCCTTGTATGAGCACGAAATGGGACATTGTTGTTAGTATTGTATTATCCAGGATACAGGTACAGTACATAATCTATAGTGTGTATGTGTAAAAATGTTTTCTAATCTAACATGGCCTCCACTGATGAAGTTTCAATTATTGGGTTAATAACTGTTGGATTCCTGACAGATCGCTACTAGAATAGTTTCTTACAATTTCTTACACTGCTGGATCATAGAATATGTGCAACATGTGTTTTCTGTGTCATGAAAAATGCTTAAGAGATTGGTCATTTTTAAAGAACACTGTTGTCTTAAATGCACAGAGGAACTATAGTAATATATAACAGTAATGGACATACCTTTTAAGATTTGCTGTTCATGGAAAGCTAAAACTAAGAAATACTTAGTTTTATTTAAGATTTCAAGGTTTCTTAAGAATTGCAAAGCTCCTGGATTACTGGAAGCGCAGATATGAATGTACACATTTAAATTTAATTCAGAATCTTAGGTCTAACTTTTTCAAAGAGAATCAAAGCCACATTTTCTTGATACTCCTGGTCTAAGCAGGGCGATTAATTGAATTCTATTCAGGAATGCCCTTAATGCATCTGGACTTTTGTAAACTGCCATTTATTTTCATTATAATTAAATGTCGCCCTGAGCGGCAAATTGGAAACTGTGTGTAAAGGAACAGAATGCTCCTCATTGGTTGAAATGGATGTATGGTAATATTTACAGCATTCACAGTCACACAGGTTTAGAGTGCTTCTTCATGTCACATTGGTTTAGATGTAGCAGTATTAGTAAAAAAAAATGAATGCAAGATCACACATTTCAAGCACAGTTAACTTCATTTGGGACATACAGTATGTAAAAATATTTATACGAAAATGCATGTGCTTCATTCATTGAGTGAGGCACAGCTGAAGAACAAAAAGATGAACACTTTTTATCATGTCCGTGACTTGAATAATTGGAAATCAAAGCATAAACCTAAACTCTGCAGTAACAAGTGTCAAGTGCATTCGATATTAAAGACCAAAACAGACAGATACAATTGATTCATTTTCCAATACATCATATCAACAAGTCCTTACATGATATAGCTCAGCATGTGTCAAGCACTTCCCATTGCTGTCCAACTGTGAAAAAGACATTGGTTATTCTACACTATTATTATTTTTGTCTTACACGATGCAATTTGCAGTATCAAGCATTGGTTTTTTTTTGCCTTCCTTTATTTCATTGCTAATAAATACGAAAGCATTTAGAACTCTACTGTACATTTACTCACAGAGCCTCATCCAAGATGTCACAGTGTTTATCTTTCATCTAAGATGTTCGTTTCAGCAATTTAGGAAAGTAACACCTGAATGCTTTCAATAATATGAATTCAAAATGTGCAACAAAGAGAAAATGAAATGTTAAATGATAACGTCCTTTTCATTTTTTTTTACTTAGTCACTGATTTACAGTAATTGATGAAAGTCAGAAACCATAGACATAAGGAATGCAAACCGGTAAGATAGCCTATAAAAATCAGAACTTTAAAATCCATTATCCCAATTTCATTTTAAAATTTTAAAACTGACATCCACTTGTTTACAATAGCATACACTAAGTGAAAAAGATTTATATTTGTATTCCTTTTACACATTTTCCATACTGAGTATTTGCTTAGTTTATTTTCATTGTACACTGCTTGTATTTTTATTTTCAGTCCTTTTTCAGTCTGAAAGATAGTATTTATTCCCATGTTACCTAGACAGGAAGAACAAATTAAAGCTCCATTATTTATGTAATTTTTGACTAAATCAGAATATAAATTTAAGAATGTTTCCATCTTATGAAGGATGGTCTTTTTGTTAAAAAAAATCATTATAACAATTTAATTACACAAAGCAATATAACAATATAGTACTAAATAATATAAACATTAAGAATATATCAAAAGTGAATTTAACAAAAAATGATAAGGGTAGCATGGTAGCACAGTGGTTAGCATTACTACCTCCCAGACCTGGGACCCTGGGTTTAATTCCAAATCATGGTGCATGGTGCTCTGGTTTCCTACCATAGTCCAAATACATAGTGGTAGGTTAACTGGCTTTTGGGAAAACTGTATGTACTGTACTGAGCAGTTAGAAGATTAATGGAAAATAAAAAGGGAGAGACTATTTGTAAATATGGGGTAAATATGGGGTATATTTTAATGTACAAAGTGTCCTTCATTTTGTATTTCCCCAGGCTGAAACAAGTCTTTGAGCTGAACAGTGTGACTTATACTTCTTTCTTTAAGAATAATATCTAGAAGTGAAATTTACATTTAAATTTAATAATTTAATGGATATCATTCTCCACCCTGACCAGTAAGATTTGTACTGTAGTAAGACCCTCCAGCAAAAGTGTGATTTGTACAGTAGGTCCTAATAGCAATGGTTTGGAAATCACTGAGTAAAACCAGTTTGGAGCTCAGTGGAATACACGGGTATTTCACTCATAACCTGTGACAGAAAGATGAAAAGCAATCCCTATATGAAATGGTCACTATGGTGTTTCACAAATACTATGAACAAGTTTAAACTCAGACAACTGGGGATGTAAAGTTGTAGATAACATCCTACATAATGATTACAGCTAGATAATGAAAAGAAGATGTATGATGCACTAAAATAGAATTTCACCCAGGTGTTTGTCAAGGTAGTTTTATAGTTGTTGCTTATTTAATTAAATAAGCAACAGCTATAACAAACACAGAGCATACAATCTGGTACAGTTAGATTTTCAGAAGGCTGAAAATCAGCTAAAAGGTTCCTCATAAAAAACTAATTCTCAAATTTAAGGAAGTAGATTGAGAAATAAACGTTTGGACTGGGAACTAGTTAATGGTTAGAAAACAGGATAGATACAAGGTAAATGCTCTAACTGTGGTGATGCTATTAGTGGACAATCACAGGCACATGTATTAGGGACCATTGCCTGTGCTTATTTATGTCAATAATCTAGATTATTATAGATATTGGTAGTCTTACAAAGATCTGTGGGAAATCTAAAGCAAGCTGCCTAGGTATGTTGTTGAATCCAATGCCCTGGCTTATTTCAAGAAAAGGATGGATGAGATCAATTAGTCACTATCAATCAACCTCAGATCAATGAATTACTATCTAGCAAATGGGCTAAAGAGGTCAAATGGCCTGTTCTCATTTATAGCCATTCATGTGTTTTAGAAACAATATTTCCTCAGAATTAATGCCGTTCAAGACTACCAACAAGGTTGTTTAGTTGCTTGTCCTAAATGTACAGTGCCTTGCGAAAGTATTCGGCCCCCTTGAACTTTTCAACCTTTTGCCACATTTCAGGCTTCAAACATAAAGATATAAATTTTTTATTTTATGTGAAGAATCACCAACAAGTGGGACACAATTGTGAAGTGGAACGAAATCTATTGGATTTTTGAAACTTTTTTAACTAATAAAAAAATGAAAAGTGGGGCGTGCAAAATTATTCGGCCCCCTTGCGTTAATACTTTGTAGAGCCACCTTTTGCTGCGATTACAGCTGCAAGTCGCTTGGGGTATGTCTCTATCAGTTTTGCACATCGAGAGACTGAAATTCTTGCCCATTCTTCCTTGCAAAACAGCTCGAGCTCAGTGAGGTTGGATGGAGAGCGTTTGTGAACAGCAGTTTTCAGCTCTTTCCACAGATTCTTGATTGGATTCAGGTCTGGACTTTGACTTGGCCATTCAAACACCTGGATACGTTTATTTGTGAACCATTCCTTTGTAGATTTTGCTGTATGTTTGGGATCATTGTCTTGTTGGAAGATAAATCTCCGTCCCAGTTTCAGGTCTTTTGCAGACTCCAACAGGTTTTCATCCAGAATGGTCCTGTATTTGGCTGCATCCATCTTCCCCTCAATTTTAACCATCTTCCCTGTCCCTGCTGAAGAAAAGCAGGCCCAAACCATGATGCTGCCACCACCATGTTTGACAGTGGGGATGGTGTGTTGAGGGTGATGAGCTGTGTTGCTTTTACGCCAAACATATCGTTTTGCATTGTGGCCAAAAAGTTCGATTTTGGTTTCATCTGACCAGAGCACCTTCTTCCACATGTTTGGGGTGTCTCCCAGGTGGCTTGTGGCAAACTTTAGACGAGACTTTTTATGGATATCTTTGAGAAATGGCTTTCTTCTTGCCACTCTTCCATAAAGGCCAGATTTGTGCAGTGTAAGACTGATTGTTGTCCTATGGACAGACTCTCCCACCTCAGCTGTAGTTCTCTGCAGTTCATCCAGAGTGATCATGGGCCTCTTGGCTGCATCTCTGATCAGTCTTCTCCTTGTCTGAGCTGAAAGTTTAGAGGGACGGCCAGGTCTTGGTAGATTTGCAGTGGTCTGATACTCCTTCCATTTCAAGATGATCGCTTGCACAGTGCTCCTTGGGATGTTTGAAGCTTGGGAAATCTTTTTGTATCCAAATCCGGCTTTAAACTTCTCCACAACAGTATTACGGACCTGCCTGGTGTGTTCCTTGGTCTTCATGATGCTCTCTGCGCTTTCAACAGAACCTTGAGACTATCACAGAGCAGGTGCATTTATACAGAGACTTGATTACACACAGGTGGATTCTATTTATCACCATCAGTCATTTAGGACAACATTGGATCATTCAGAGATCCTCGCTGAACTTCTGGAGTGAGTTTGCTGCACTGAAAGTAAAGGGGCCGAATAATTTTGCACGCCCCACTTTTCATTTTTTTATTAGTTAAAAAAGTTTCAAAAATCCAATAGATTTCGTTCCACTTCACAATTGTGTCCCACTTGTTGGTGATTCTTCACATAAAATAAAAAAATTATATCTTTATGTTTGAAGCCTGAAATGTGGCAAAAGGTTGAAAAGTTCAAGGGGGCCGAATACTTTCGCAAGGCACTGTAAGTGACTGGGAGAGTACAGATTATATTCAATATACTGAATAAGAAAAACTGTGTAGGAATGAGACTAGAGCTCTTAATGCAGAAAAAAGGTCTTTCACTCGATAAAACATTGTCAATCAGAGTCTAATATATGTATGGTAAAATTAGAAACGAAGGGTGCTAGTAAGTTTCCTTTCTGTCCTGAAGCATGTGGAATGTGCATGAAAATTATTTTAGTACTATTGCAAATTACAGGACTATTGAACCCAAACATTAAGATGAAGGTATATTGTACCACCCAGACACTACCTAGATCAGGCTGTCTTTGGTGACCTTTTTGCGTCTAGAGAAACCACTGCACACAAGACTTTCTGGGGACAATCTTGGTCTAGAACGTGGAAATGGGGCACTGATAACTGTTCTTCTGTTTAAAGGGATACACCATTCCCAAAAAAAGGCAAAGTACTGTATGAACTACCATTTACTGAAATGCACGCATTCCCGAAATAGGTAAAGAAGAAATCCTTTGATATTTCTAGCTGTGTTGAAATCTTTTATTTTGCAAGCCCCTGACAGGAGAAGAGGCAGAATGTATTGAAGCTAACATCATGTTACTCTCATTTGCCTGAATCCCACCGTATACCTTCTGATAACAAAAAAGTAATGTCTTATTGTTATGCTGCAGCGACTGTAGGGCAGAGCTGTAGCAAGGTGATTGGAGGAATCCCAGGTGGAGATCTCAGAGTGCTGCTTCGGGTTTCTCTGAGAGAGTGCTGATGCAGGCAGGCAAGCAGGCAGGCCGGCAGGCAGATTGTGAGGTTTTGAATGCTCCAATTGAAAAGGGGGCAGTCTGTACTAGACCTGGAAGGAGGGAGCTCGAAAGCCTGTGAGGAAGATTGACTGAAAAGGCAAGGGTTAGGATGTGAGATCTGAAAATGTAACAAGCTACAGTACAGAAGTAGGGGGAGTGCAGGCAAGATGCTTGATGTCAGCTTGGAAGGTAGTCTGCCGCCCCTTCTGATGCACACTGAATGAAATATCTCTTATGTTATTTAAATTTTTAAAAGATGAAATGCTTGGGGGTTCCATTGAAATCTTCCCATAAGGCATGGTAGCCTTTTCTTATATACTGTATGTCGGTCAGTTTAGCTCTAGTTCAAGCTTTGGAGGTATTGCTATAGTATAAAAGTATGTTTCTGTTCTTTGGATGTTACAGAGATGCTGGAAGGGGATGAAAGGGATTGGGGTGTTCATGTACTTCTTCTTAGTCTTCACCAAGACCACCAAGAAGTGTGGGAAAGCCATAAGAAAATAGAAAATTGTTTATACGAAAACATTGTGCTCAAAGCATGTACTGTAATGAGGATATGGCATCCAATTTTGGTCACCACAGCACAAAAAAGATCATAATAAGAGCAACAATCATGATTGCTGGTTTTAGGGGATACAGTGTAGGGGATTAAGGCAGAATGTTTTCAGCCTTAATAGAGAATGAGTAGATATTTCAAAAACCAGCATACTGAATCCTTATGGGTATACAGTACTGTAGATGGGGTCTGCCAAGAGGATAATTTGATCTTCAGGGGTAAAACAAAGAAATGGTATCACCATTGGAAACTAAAAAGGACTCAGAATAAAAAACACTTCACAAAGAGAAAACTGGGATTTCCCGGAACAGCGAGAGGCTGGATAAAATTTTAGTTTCACTTAGCTTAAAAAATACTAAAAGGTGGACATTATTGCCTGTTTTTGTCTGCAGCCTCTCTTGGATTTCAGTAAAGGCATTGGAATGAGCCCATGAGCCTATCCATCTCCAGTTCAAGCCTGTACATCATTTACCATCGATTTTGTTCTAATCATTAACCAGCCATGAATGGAATTCCCCAACCAGAGGCTAACAATTGGTTGTCCTTAGCTGGCGTGTACTGCAATGACCCTTCAGCTTGTTGGGCACATGTGAGTTTACAATATTGTAAGAGTTTCTATGTTTAATACAGCTTGTGTAGAAGGTGTTGTGAGGCATGCAGTGCTCAGTAAAGCAGGATACTGTAGCTTGACAGTGCACATTTTGTGTAAAGTGTGCCTAGTCTTCTTCCATCCTGTGCAGATGCAAGGGTTATTGCCATAAGTCAGGTTTATTGACAATTTACACTTAAAATTATAGTCATTTAAAAACAACTTACTCTTATAAAGAACAAAAATCTCCTTGTACTGCAGTAGCATTTTAGCTCACATGTTTTTAATTGCCACTGTCTATATTAACTTTGTCTTTCATTTATATTAATTTCAAACACCGTAGTACCTAAATAATCTTGTTTTTGTGAAAGACAACATTCTGTGCATTCATCGTGTCTATGACACAAATCAGACAGATTCCATCAACACAATTAAAAGATTTCTTTACTCTTGCATCTTTCAAAGTCACTGTAACCTCAAACCTGAATGTCAAGACTGTCAAGTATTGTTTTAGAATTTGAACTGTTTGATTTAACCATCTACTTTAAATCTAGAGCCAAACGTGGAGGTTCTAAATAATTTTAACCGTCAGTCCATAAAAATTGTTTAAATGAAACAATTGTGATGCAAGGAATGTTATTGTACTCAACTCAGACTGATGGAGAACATGAATTATACAAGTCTGGTACAGTAGAAGATTCTAATCTTTAGAGCTAAGAAATGCAGATTCTGGAGGCTCAAATTGCAGTGGTGCTACACAACATAACCACAAGTGATCTTAAATAACAGACCCTTAGCATCACTTATTTCACTATTTACCATTTAATATCCTGCAGTAACTTGACTTTTATAGAATATCCATCTGGTTATCAAGCATATACTTTAGATCAGGCTTTGTCGTAGTCAAGTCCAATCAGGAATCAGTGTTTTCATTCTGCAAAAATGTCACATTCCTACAATGATATCGCAAAGGATAGCAAAAGGAGATAAGCCAACTATTCATATATTCTGGCTTTAAAATGTAAATACACTTTGTAAACTTTGCCCTTTCAAAGGTCAGATTTAATAAGCAAATTTGGATGGACAAAGCAAACTGAACTGTGGAACTGCCCTTTTTCTTCAAACAGAAATCAGAAAGCAAAGTCAAGAGAATATTCTCTTTTGCACTCTTTAGCACTGTAGCTATGTAAAAAGCTTGGCTTGTTACTGAGGCTTTTGAAGTGGTACCTCGAGGGCATAGTGGACTGTATGAAAACACTAATGATGACTCTGTAACCACTGACCGCACAAGGGTCAGAAACATCACATCTCTTAACAAAGTTAAAAACAAAAAAGTTGATAAAAACTTCCGTGACTAATTGGCCACACAAGCGTGGTCATTTCTTCACAGAATGGCTTAAAACCATTAAAATCACTGCTGTGTAAAAAAATAATTAGTGAGAGAGAGTTTGAGCTAATTTACCATTTCTGAAGCCTTTTTTATTACATTACAGCATGTCTTAAAATTTGCCCATAAATTCTGAGTCTATAGTAAAGTATTGTTTTGACATAATCAAATTCTATTCATATTTCCGGGTTTATATAGGAGCAGATCGTTTTTATATAGGAACAGTAATTAAGCCAGTTTGTTTTGAAGAATCAAGAATTTGATTCTCTCGTCTGAGAATCAAGTAGGGACAGAAAAAGTGACCCTACCCAAAGAATGCTAAATACATTTAACATGTCATTCATTGATTATATTACATTGTAGATTTAATATGTTTAATATATATATCATCATTTATTTAAACTAACATAATGTTTTGTGTAGAATCATATCCATTCTTTGTTCAAAATAACAATGTTGTTTTGCTACAGATAGCACTACCTTGAAAAGTTTGGACAACAGTTTCCTTTTTAAACAAAATAGTGTCTAAAAAGAACATAAGAACAGTGCTCTGCAAAAGTATTCAGACACTTCCTTTGGTGTCCCATTTTGTGAAATAAAATGATGCATACATTATTTTTTATTAATATCTACTTCAAAACCTGAATACTCAAACTAATGACTTCCAAGTCACAATGGATGTCAACTAAAAACAAAACTGAAAGATTTCAGAAGTATTCAGATACATTAACTCAATATTTGGTAGAAGCTGCTTTTGCAGCAATAACAGGCTCAAGTCTTTCTGGGGAAGTATAAACCAATTTTCGGCAAAAATTGCACCAATCCAGTGTGCATTCTTGACATCTTTTCTCAGCTCTTTCAAGTAGCTTGAGGATCATTTACTTGCAGTTTTCAAGTCAGAACTTTGTCTGCGCCATTCAAAGAAATTAATTATTGTTCTGTTCCATTTTAGCTTTGGCATTGTCCTGCTGAAAAGTGATTTTTTATCTCAGTTTTACATCTCAATCAGGTTTTCCTCTAGGAGTTACTATGGCTTTGCTCCATCTACAGTATGGTCCCATCAGTCCATTCCGTCCTGATGTGAAGTAGAACTATAACAATGCTTGACAGTAGATCTGGTGGCATACTGTACATCTATGGACTCATTGTACAATGTTACCACTTTTTTCTTTCCAGAAATACAGTAATCTGACAGCTGTAGCATGAGCAGAATGTGCATTTGGGGATGAGAAGACTGTCACACAGACAGACACATTTTATTACTGTAGCTCATCACAAATCTGTTTAGATATTGGCATGCATCCTGTCCTTGTTTCAACTTACAGAAAGCAAAGCGAAATTCAAAATCTCCTTCAGTAAACACAAAAGCTTCCTTTCCATTAGGCATAGTTGCTGTTGATATGACATTAAGCATTCCTAAAGATATGCATCAAAAACATATTTGTGATAACTGATATATTTACTATGTTTGGTTGGGCAGTATTAACATATTATTTAATAATAATAACATATTATTAAAATGCTTTGGCACCAGTGCATGTTCATTGGCAAATTTTTATCCAGCTACTGTATGTGGTTGTCCAGAGTGCTTTCATCCTAGCCAGGGAGCTAATTGTTTGACTCACATTTGATCGAAAAGTAGTGTATAATGGTTATGGCTTTAGGGATACCTGGTTCTTGAGCACTTTAATCAAACCTTTACTGCTGTACATATACTGCACAATGAGGAACCAAAACAAGATTATTTACTCTGTTGCATTCACAGTTGGCTGCACATTTCTATAGGTATATAGATATTCTGGGGGGGAGGAATGCCAGAGAGACATGAGATCCTTTCAATCTGATGCTCAGTCTTCCTAAAGCTGAATCAAGACAGGGAAAGTTGAACCTCACTATGGGAGCATGGGAGCATCTTATAGAGGGAGCTACTAATGTAATCTAAAATGTGGAAGACCTGTGTTTAGAAACCATGTAGAATACAGTAGGTGTTTGTGAAGTGCTCGGGCCTACAAAGCCTTGGGTAGAGTGTAAACAGAGGGGTATGAGGGAGTGTTGCCCTTATGTTGTATATTTCCCTGACCCACCTCATCCGGTTTGACTGGGTGTGACCACAGAATAAAGAGAATCCATGCAGGGATTTGCACTAAAATATGTTATGAACTACAAAGATACAGTACAACCCTTGGAGCCTCCTTCTATCCAATCCTCACTAGAGGTTGAAGCTGGTGGTGGGCCAGTAGCTTGGGGTATTTGTGATTAAAGAAGCTTCCCTTATTTTTTGGGGTATTCAAGTACATACCTTTCCCCCATGGACATATTTTCCTGCTGTGTGGACTGGTTTATGAGTACTTTTAAAGGATTAAATATTTCAATAAATTATTAATTGATTGTCAATCCAGAGCTTGTTTGAGCAAACCCAAGATCAAACCACAAATTACCAAATACCTGAAGGTTCCTTCAGTGAAAACCCTCAGGCTCATAGATCAGTGAAAAGTTTCAGACTAACCACCACACAGGCAGGGTTACGTAAGGTCCCTACCATTAATCCTCTCCTTGAAATTATCTTGAGACTTGTATTGTTTAGGACCTACATCTGTTGGCTGAAGTCCGAGATTAGTCACATTGATCTTTTAAATTATTTAGTAAGATTTGTTTTTGCTTATGCTTCAAGGAAAATAATCAGTTTGTGTAAAAGACATCTATGCATTGTCTCCAGCAACAATATCAGTTGAAACTGCTGGTATTTTCCTCTCATTATATAGAGTGAACATCCAAGTCAACGATTGTAATTTGATTTTAAAAAATAAGATAACATTTAAAACATTATACTGAACTACCCACAGATTGTCCACTTTATTATTTGTGCTTTAACTGTAAACACAGTTCCTAAATTTGTGTTGAATTTGAAGTATTGAAGTGTTGAATTTACACACTGATATTTATCCAGCATCTATCTGCAAATCCAAATAGATTTTAGATAATTGAGAGTTATACTTGGCTTTTTAGTTTCTCCACTGTTCACAATTAAACTCAGATTTGATAAAAGTCACACTTTGTATTTCACAAAAAAACAGTAATAGAACAGTAATACTGATATATAAATAACCTATTAAATTTAGAATGACATACATAATTTCTTCAACTCTGCCTTTCACTAGAATGTGTCAGCAGGTTAGATACATAATTCTGCTGCACAGACATCTGGATGCAGACACTGGTGTTGCTCTAATTCTGCAAAACTTCTGCCTGACAGCTTACTGACCTGTACGTTTTATCCAGGTGTCAGAATGCCTGTAGTTACCCATGTTCTCCAGCCTAAAGAGATGCTCTCACATTTCGAGAACTCTAAATCTCTGGGTGTAATGGTGGCATCCTGTGAATAAAGCTTAACAAGTACGTATCGGCTATAGCAGAAAAACTTTTCATTCATATCAGGTTCTTCCTTGGGGAACTGTTAAACTACTGCAGCAGGCTAAGCATGAATTTAGTGGTCTCCAAACAGAAGGTACCCCAATCTGGTGTCAAACTCTTGACAAGCTATGAGGCAGGACTGCCACAATTCTGTAAGAAAACAAATTACAATTGACAAGTCCCTCTTCAAAAAGGCAGGGGAAAAAAGAGGACATAAACAAGTCTTAGTTGTAAATGTTTTTCTGTAATCGTTTACTGGCATTTATTAATCTCTTCTCATTGGAAGAATTTAGACAATTTATTAAAGTTAGATAACCGCCAGACAACCTGGAATACTATCTGTGTGGAGTTTTCATGTTCACCCATGTTTGCGTGGGTTTCCACAAGCTGTAGGATTCCTCCTACAGTTCAAAGACACACTAGCTGGATAAGTGACTTCTGGGAAAATTGGGCATAGTGTGACTGTGTGTTTGTGTGTGGCCTGCGATGGACTGGTGTCCCATCCAGTCTTTATCTCGCCCATTGCTCAATATTATTATATGTAATACAGTATATATAATGATATATAATATAAGTACACGACAATAACTGAAACATACATTACGCATCAGATAAACTAGAAAATAAATGTATATGTGGTAAACGGGTGTTGAGACAGGTTATCTAGTACACTACTGTATGTCAAATAGAAATGAATCGTCGAGTTGGTGCAGACTGACATTCAGCAACTTCAAGTGTGTCTCTCATGTGATTCCTTCTTCTATGAATTCTAGAAGTTGCTTCTAGCAAGAAGACGTCTTCAACCCTTCCTATTCATATGCTGACCATCAAAGGATCCCAAGAATCTTTTCATACTGTATCTCACTATCAACATAAAAAAGCACTAGAAATGTTATTCTATTTTCATTTAATGGGGATCTCCTGAACCTTTTAACGGTAAATGTACAGCATAAAGCTGCTCAAATACAGAAAAGAATGGTTGACAAGCATGTTTATTCTTGACACTTATTAATGTTCACTTTTGCATTATTAGCTACAGTATACATGAGTAAAATATTAAGTACCTATAAATAATGCAATAGAGAGAATTCCACAGCTTCATGTTATCTCCGCAGGAAATTAAAAAGGGACATGTACTGAGGCCTCATAATTTTCTTCACTAACAGTTTTCTGCCAAAGATAGAGAAATAAGATTGTCAGCACATAAATAATATCATGTTTCAAGAACTTTTAATAGCAGTTTGGATAGTGAGCAGGGTGAGCAATATAGATTCTGTTTTTAAAAAAAGGATCTGGGTTGCATTGGGAAATATTAAAAATGTCAATTGGCTGAATTTAATATTTGAATACATATATATTTGGCATCTGCTCTTTCATCTGCTCTTTTCAACGGCAGCAGACATTTCACCATGCAACACACAAATGGCAATCTGCTGAAGCTACAGTAAGCATGTACTGTATGACCCTGATCAGTGCCTGGATGGGAGACCTCCTGGGAAAAACTAAGGTTTCTGCTGGAAGAGGTGTTAGGGGTGCCAGCAGGGGGCGCTCACCCTGTGATCTGTGTGGGTCCTAATGTCCCAGTATAGTGATGGGGACATTATACTGTAAAAAGCTGCCATCCTCCAAATGAGATGTAAAACGAAGGTCCTGACTCTCTGTGGTCATTAAAAAATCCCAGGGCGTTTCTTTAAAGGATTAGGTGTTTTACCCCTGTGTCCTGGCCAGATTTCCTATTGGCCTTTACCAATTATGGCCTCCTAATAATCCCCATCTATGAATTGGCTTCATTACTCTGTTCTCCTCCCCACTGATAGATGATGTGTGGTGAGTGTACTGGCGCACTATGGCTGCTGTCGCATCATCCAGGTGGGGGCTACACATTGGTGATGGTGGAGGGGAGTCCCCATTAAAGTGCTTTGAGTGGAGTGACCAGAAAAGCACTATATAAGTGTAAGGAATTATGATTATGATTATGCTTGACATAGACTGTTGTACGCCGTTGTTGTATATTTTTTAAGTATTGTGGCATTTTAGTCAATACTGCAGTAGTTTGGGGGGTTTCGAATAAACACAAAGCCTTTTACAAGGGAAACAATTGAAATGAGGATTATTAAAGCAACAACAAACAGCCACAGAATAGAGCCAGCAAACAACCTGAAACAAGTTTGACCTAGTCTCCTGACAATCAAGCAGATATCTAACTGAACCCTTTGAACCTCATATTTGCACCATGGTTGCCAGGCTGAGGCTACACAGATATCCATCCATTCATTCATTTTCTAGCTGCTTAATCTGATTCAGGGTCACAGGGAAGCTGGAGTTTATCCCAGCAGGGTCCACCCTGGAAGCAACCCGGTCCATTGCAGGATAGATATGGGCACAAACACATGAAGTACACTCACACGAGGGCCAGTTTTAAGAGAGCCCATTTAACCTGTAAGTACTGTACAGTATGTCTTTGGATGGTGGAATGAAACTATAGCACCTGAAGGAAATACGTGTTGACACATTGAAAACCTATTAACTCCACACAGACAGTACCCCAGGTCCAGAATTGAAGCCAGGTCCCCAGTGTTGTAAGGCTGCAGTGGAGAATATACCTAATGAATACCAGCTTATATTTAATGAGAATGAGAAGGTGATTTCATCACTTGACTTTGTATATTTTTTGCATTTTTAAATTATTCTATTACCATTATTCTCGACCTTTAATTTACCTGGTGTGAATGAAAATGGCTAATTCATGACTGCAAGATCATTACTGTACATCTCAGGACAATATTCTTTCTTACTACAGTTCCTTGTCAAAAGAGGAATACAGAGAGATAAGCTCAGAATATGGAAAGGAGTTTTTGGTGTTTCAGGCAGAGTAGAGTAATGAGCCTTAAAATGCAAT
The DNA here is from genome assembly GCF_055471065.1 of Atractosteus spatula. NCBI lineage: Eukaryota > Metazoa > Chordata > Actinopteri > Semionotiformes > Lepisosteidae > Atractosteus > Atractosteus spatula. Next base: position 20,053,209 of record NC_142706.1, read on the forward strand.
AAGTAAAAGTGGGGTAATAAAAGTCAATGCTTAATTTTCGTTTGTGCCTGGTGGAATTCAGATATTAAATTCTACTTTACAACAGGACCCAGAATTGGATCTCAGGGTCAAAAGAAATGAAGAGAAAGAATCATTAATACTTATTATATTAATAACCAACAAAACTAATAATACTTCCTCATGGAATTGGAAAAGGCTTCACTCAGCTACAGCAAATTAACTTTCGATCAATTAGTGAAAGATTCTGTGGCCATGAGGATAAATTTGTTCTCCTAATCAGTCTGGAGGAAATGTCAATAATTTCAATCCCTATACCCTCCCAGAATGTCTCCAAGTAGGGGGGGGGGGGAGGGAGTAGCTGTCTCAGAGAAATCCCTCATAAACTGCCTATAGTAGCAGATGTTTCTTCACATTGATGGATACTGACTAGGCTGCCACTGCATCAACGTTTTCAGGAGCAGCATTCATTCACATCAAACTCAGGATTTCTTTTGTCCCACTGGAGAAGGTGGCACTTCATTGGGTGCAGTTTCATTCCTGCAGGCTTTCATGTATGTCCTCCTTGAAGCTATACATTTCCATGCTGATTGCCCACACCTACAATGACAGATCACCTAGATTCACCACACAAGCCAGCAACAGCACTCTCTCCATCTAGCACTCCAATATGGGGCATTACACTGAATGGCATAACCAGAGAATTGCCACAGCCCTCCATCTATTGAAAAAGGAGGTCTTAGATCTGTCTTTAGAAGCACATTCTATTCTATCTAACCATGAGAACATAAGAATAGCTACTAAATGAAATTTGTTTTTTAAGAACCTCTATGAGCAAGTAATGTTGTGCAGGGCATCATTCCTGGAGAGCAGCTAAAAATCCTTCCACATCACCTCCCTATTTAATGGGTTTCAACCAAGAGGAAGCCATTTGGCCCTCTTCGCCTGTTTGATAATTAATGGCAAATTAAACCAGGGATCTCATCCAGCTGCTTCTTGAGAGAAACCAATTTATCGCCTTTGGCAGCATAGTTGGGTAGCTTGTCCTTTACTCCCACAACCCTTTGCATCTGATATGCCTCCTGTTCTCTCACTTCCATGGACTGTAGATTCCATCTGAGTCCTCTTGCTTTGGTGCCACTGCTCTCATGAATTCCATTAATTTGGCTTTGACTGCAATGCAGGCCCCTGCAGTGACTCTGCCAGCCCTGCCAACTTTTACACATTGTTCCTTGTTTACTCTTGCAACAACTCTCATGGTGCAGAGCCATATCCCTGCCCAGGAACTGCTGGCTGGTGATGGCATGGAGGAATGCTGGTAGGAGCAAGCAGTTTTGAAATCAAGTAGCTGTTTTCGGACAAATACAGCTATAAAAGCCCCTCATATCCTTGATTTGTTATTAGTTATTTTCTCTAATGAGTTCAGTATTGGCCATTTCATTACAAATGCTTAGAGTAAGTGGTGGATCACTCATTCTTCATAGAGACGCACATTGTATTTGACTCTGTGCTGGTCACTGATTTTAATGATGTAGAAGAACACATTTACTGTATTTCTTTGTCACCAATTAGCTCTTTGACTACTTTAACCTTTCTTCTTTTCTGTTGAATCAATATTGACATGTAAACATGTATTAATAAAAAGAAACAACAAGCTTCTTAGTTTCTTAATAAGGCAAAAGTGATGTCGCAAAATTGCACCATTTTTTTTTCCAATCTTGCTTATATGATTTTTCATGCCCGACCAACAACAAAGGAATTCTTAGATGAAATGTGAGAAACAGTAGACAAACTGGTGTTTGTGTTTTAAGATTTTGTTTTTGAATTAATTGAAAATAAAATGGAATTAAAAGTCAGCAGTCTGTCTCTCTGACATTTTTTTAAAGAATAAAAACATCTGACTTCACACAACTCTCTACATACAGTACATCTTTCTCTCAGTGCATTCAAGATCAGTTTAAATGTAGTAAAAAGAAAAAGATGTTTCCATGCTATTTCCAACAGAACAAAACAGACAAAATATTAAAGAAGGTATCGCAATTCCTGGCTACGCTGCATAAAATAGGGAACTCAAACCATCCAATCACCAAGTATATGGACAGAGTTATTATTCAATTGATTCAGTTGAAACTGTTAGAGCTCAGGCACTGTGGTCTATCTCACTCCACAGGAGTGTGGTTATTGCTTCATTCATCTATGTATCTTTCCATTTTCTGACCACTTTATGAGATACCAGTCGTAGGGTGAACAGGAGCCTATCCCAGCAAGCAATTGATGCACAACATCCTGGACGGGACAACAGACCATCTCAGGGCACACAAAGACACAGACACAAACACTCACACCAGGGCCAAATTCCCCTGAAACCAATTAACCTACCAGCATGCCATTGGATTGTGGAATGAAACTGGAGCACCAGGAGAAATGGGTAGAATGTATAAACTCCCAGGGCTCCAGTGCTGTGTGACAGCAATGCTAACCTCTGTTCCTCCCAGCGGTGATCCTGTCAACCTAAATTTCTGGAAGCTGGACTGAAAGCTCCCTCTTGTGGTTATTGGAGTTACTGTATGTTTCTCTTTGTACTGTATTTCATCTTAATAGCTCATTGCATGATTCTCACATAATGTTTGTCCACACTCACAGAGTTGTAGAGGAAATGAATACAGTACGTTTACAGTGAATAATTGTTTCAGTAGTATTGCTTTATAGGATAACAAAATATTTATGCCAGAACAAGTTCACAAAAAAACATGAAGGGCTTTTATCTGAACTGAACAAAAGTTTCTAAAATGAGAATCTGTATACTCTAAATACCCATTCAAAAAGGCACAATTTTTATTAACACCAGAACAGCAAAATATATGAGCATGTGCTGATTGAGCAATGAATATCACCTGGATGCTATCAGCATGATTGAACACGGCCTGTCTGTGAGAGGTATTGCCTGGCGAATGAAATGTTCTGGTTCAGCGATCGCCCGACTAAGGCAGGGAAACCAGGTCTGTAAGGAATTGGCCATATATATGAAAGAAGAAGATCACCACACCTGCCCAGGACTCCCTGATCTAAGCTGTTTGGTCTGTATGCAGAATCAATGGGAAATAACCTATGCATTAGCAATAGGCATGTGGTTCAGGTCTTTATCATAATATTTCACATTTTGTAGTGATGAGGCTGGCTACAGGCAGCAGGTGCCACAGTGGTTAGCATCACTACCTCACAGCACTGCAGCCCTGGGGGGCTACCAGTGTGGTGTACACTACAGTATGCGAGCACAGATATCTTCTCCATGTGTTTGCAATTACTGTAATTCCTCCCACAGTCCAAAGACATACTGGTGGGTTAACTGGCTTCTGTGAAATTGGTGTGTGTGTGTCCCATCCAGGGTATATCCTGCCTTGTGTCAGTTGCTTGCTGGGTCCCCAACCCTGTAATGGATAATGTGTTTTAGAAAATGGATTGATTGATGGATGGAGACGAACTACCAAACTCCACTGGTGGGCAGTATCTATAGTACCTAAGTGATTTGTGGTGGCCATTCTGCAGTAGTAGCTCAGATAGAGATGTGAGAAATTAATTCACCAATTAAACTTAACTAAACTTAGTTTAGCTGTGAATAGGATAGATAAAGCAAGACTCAACTTCTATGTACTGCAGTGAAGACAACAGGGTCAGCACATCTAATGACCAGAGGTAGTCATGACATTATTTCTATATCTCATCTGAATGACAGGCTCCTTCAGTAATTCCTGTAATCACAGTAGCATTTGTTTAGAACCTCGGGTAGAGAGGGAAGAGAGAAACCTAATGGTCTGTCTGCAAGATTTCAGCAGCAACCTAATTTTTCAAAAGCGTTTTCTGCCTATATGCTACCTAGACATGGTGTAGCTTAGTTTATGAGATCTAACAAAATAAGTAAGCAAGATGATGCACTGTAGCTGCTGCTGGCAGACTAAAACTTTTTTTTCTGTTGGAATAAAAGATATTCAAATAGGTATATTATTTTTATATATGAATTTGTTCAAATAGTTATGCATTTATTTTAATAAACATGTTCAAATATACAGTACATTCTGACTCACCGCGTCTGTAACCGGTTTTAGATCTCAGGGTGAGGTAGATTACTTGCGACGGGTTCTTCTAGTATCATTGTAATTATTTAGGGCGAGCGTGTACATTCGGTCATTGGCGTCTATCAGTGATAATCACAGCAGCACATTCCCACGCGGGCGTCAGGGCGTTAGAACGTATTAGAAATTATTTTCTCTACTTTGGCGCCCTCTTCTGCTGACCAGCGGTGTTTCGCCTCGCTTAAAAGGATTTTATCCTTTCAAGGAGCCACAACATACTGTGCAGAATACTGTAGATACAGTATATTCAAATACGTGAAAATGCAGTCCTGCAGTGTGTAAATAAAAGTCTAGTTAGAACAAAAGTGTGTTGTGTTTTCAAAATGTGGGATAAATTTACAATTTTGATATTTATTTCAGTTAAAATGTTTGTCTTTTGATAGTGTAGAAAGAGCACAGGAAGGGAGAAATGATGAACACATAACACACTAAGTCTTCAGCGTTTCTGCAAAAATTCCAGTAACGAAATTCTGGAAAAAATGAAGGTAATGTGCGGAAATCCTTCAAAAATCACATTGGAAATTTAATATTAAGCACATAATTTGAAACATTTTAAAGTGATTAACATTTTATGGTAAACTGGAGGAAAATATTACATAAAAAGTGTCACAGACCACCTACTAACTCCCCAGATCTACCAGGTTTTAATACAGTATATCCATTTTGAAAGGAATGTCAGTTTGTGTTTGCATCCCGATTAAAAATTCAGAGACAGATTTTGTGTTGTTGACAAACTTTATTGTTCTCCACGTTAGAAGCTTACCAAAATCTTGCTAATAGAAATAAAGTCTGGTATGCCATCAATACACTTGCTTATATATTTTGAAATTTTAAATTGTCATATACTATTTCAACAACAATGAAGTGTAAAAATACTAAAAGATATGTCTGGGACCCAATACAGTATAATCATGTGTGCACATAGAAAGGCAGTATAAAAATATTTTAGAAAATTACAAACAAATTCTTTACATGGAATGTTACATTAAAACACTAAAGCATAAAGGTGTATATACATAAATATTTGTACACACAAATAATCTGACAACTATCTCTTGTGGACCTGATGCCAGATTTTCCACATTTTCAACAGTGATCTACAGAAATTCACAAAAACAGACTTTGGCATGAGTTATTCAGTGTCTTGTGTGATACATGTACTTCAGCTGTACAGTGAATGTACGAAATGATCATGTTAAACATCAGCACAACACCTAATAGTGATTAACGTCATATAACATTGAAAGTGTCTTGATATCCTTAGCCACTTTAACAGTACCCGAATATGGACATTCAAATTACTATGGCTGCGTAGATCAAAATCCTTTACAGATAAATGCGGCATGTTTTTTTTTTTCTGCAGGATTAAAAATCCACTAACAATGCAAAGGAAAAATTGACAGACATCACAGGGTCATTACAACAAACTGTCAAAAAAGTTTAACTTTTATGAATAAATATGAATAAATTGAAATGTTAAACTTCATTGGCTGTCACAATGATTTATTTTTTCTAGGCAGTAATCACTGCAACTGCATTATGGCGTTAGACTGAAATAAAGCAAAAATGTTTTTTGACGTTTGTCTCAAATTTGACCTAATTTATGTGAGTGACTACATTTTCTTGTTAAAAATCATTATTTAATGACATGAAACATTGCATAAAAGGATATATTGAGACCGTGTGCCATTTACCCTTATATTACCATAAAAGCCTAATCTTATCATAAATGAAACATAAAAGTGAGAATTTAAGGTATAACAACATACAAAGGTGAACATATAATCTCAAAGCAGTACACTTGGTTCTTGCTTACATGAGCTAGGAATAAGCATTGGCTTCATAGAAAAAATGAATTACTAAGGGAATTGTGGAAGCAATAGAATTTAAATTGAGGTACAATGGAGCATGAAAGTAAAGGTGCAGTGTGTTAAGAAAGAAAGGCTTCAAAACAGCTTAACTGCTAATTAAGCTTAAAAGATTAAATGTTTTCATTTTTGAAAAGGTTATGTCCTTACTGCTCCTCATCCTGGAGGCTCCTCAGGCCTGGAATACATTCAATGTGAGTTTGTCATGAGGATAATTTAAATGTACATGGACAATAGTGTTTATAGTTTTAATAACTTTAAATAAAACCCAATCATATGAGCCATTCATATCACCTATCACCCCTTTCCAACTTAAACACTGAAAACAGTTTATGTTTTTCTTTTACATGAATGTCAATGTATAGGAGAAAGTGAGCAGCTGAAAATTTAGAGTTCTGGTACATTGTAAGTTTGCTGAATTTAATTTAAAGAGCTACAGTATACAGCAATAAAATAAAGGTGCCTAAAAACCCTATGCTAATTTATAAATGTATTTATAAAGGTATTTGGACCACTATGTTTTTTTTATAATCAGTCAGTAGCCATTTCCCTGCAATAACTTAATAACAGTCCTCACTTGTGCGCTCTTCTTTAAAAAAAGAAGTCACTTAATTAATGGTGGCCAGTATTTCTTTTAACTCAGATGTGTAATAAATGGAAGGATTTGTGGTATTGATCTCAAATGTTACTCAAGTATGAACTTTAGCAAATAGCATGTAGCTGGCAAGAAATACTTCAGCAATTGTACAGTATTTGTTACTAAGGAGAGGATATCTTTTTGATAAAACCATTTCCTACTGATTTCATGACTGAGTGCTTTACATTTAAGAATACTACATTAACATACAGTACGTACCGTAACAATACTAAATGCGACACCATACAAGAAATTTAGCAAAGCCTTCAAAGTGTTTGACAATGCATCACAGCTCTTCCCTTCTAGATTATAAACTACTCAGCTGTACATAGTAAACACAATACTATTACAAGCATGAAGCCTTCAAGTATTTAAGGATTAATATAACTCCTGCTAAATTGTATGCCTCAAGAAGCAGCCATCTGTTAACAGTATATATCAGTGCTCTGCGCAATTTTAGCCTACAGTAAAATTCAGAAAGGTAAAAACCATCCTGTATATGTAAGAGGCACCAGAAGTTAAAGAATTATAGAGGCTTTGAAGGAATAACAAACAACTACATTTTGTCTTTTTAGAGTCTATATTGTATTGATAATAACCTATTCGTCCATCTACTCACTGTATCTACACACAAAATGTCTGCCAGCTTATTGTGGTCTATCATCTACTAATTATTGACTGCCTCCTTTGAGTTTTGTCTTTTCCTGGACTGCACTACTTTATTTATTGGTTTCAATATTATGATAAAGCCATATGGACGTGTCACTGTGTTAAGGTGCTCAACAGGTACTACCTGTTGAATGTAATGCCTTGATTGTAATTGGCAGTAATCATTTTTAAATGTTACTTCTCTGTAGATGTACTGTATTACTTTCCAGTTATAAACATAAGTAATACCTTTTTTCCAAACCACAGTGCAAAATGAAGTATATTAAGAAGACTCTGGATCTCACTTTTATACTGTGATAACATCTGTTCTTATTGTGCTTCCCTACTCATTTTGTGACATGGAAAATAACCATATTCTTTTTTGTCATCTATAACCATTTTTAAAGATGAAATCCACCTTATAGACTCTACTACAAAAGTAGGCCTACTTGTGCTGACTAGCATTTCTGTCCCATATAGTGTACATAAAATACAATGCAATCCTAATGTATTTGTCTTTATGAACAAAATGCTAATCAGCAATATAATGTAAATACTGTAATATCTCCTCTATTCACATGGCTCATGACCAAATGAGCACTTCCCCTTGGAATGGTCAAAGAACACAGTGACAATGATCTGAGAATTCCTGAATTCCAAGACAGGAGGCCTGCAGCATAACAGTACCTGCAGCCAAAGTTATTCTCCTCCTTCAAAAACAGTTAACCTTTGGTTCTTTGAAGGAGCTAACAGTTTCAAAAATGCCTTCCTAGCTTCTTTTTTTAAAAAAAAACTGTTAACCACCAAAAGCATTTTCATTTTTTTTTCTTCTTGTTCAAGCTCCATCCATGCTTGCTGTGCTGCTGGCTAGTTGAGGAAAAACGTGTGGAGATATATTTGCCTCTCAATCCACTCCACAAAATGCGTCACGTTGCTGTAGACTCCAGGTCCCAATACTTTGGAAAAACAAACTGATCCCCATGATGTGAGCCCGTACAAACTCCATCGTCCGTTAGGCTCTTGGCAAACAAGTGGGCCTCCACTATCACCCTGTAAGAGGAACAGACCATAAGCATACTGTAAGCTCTGATTTTATTTACATCCATTCATGCATTCATTTTCTAACTGCTTTATCTAATACAAGGTTGCAGGGGAGCTGGAGTCTACCCAAGCAAGCAACAGGTACAGGAAGGATAGACCCTGGATGGGACAACAGTCCATTAGAAGCCACTCACAAACACACTGTACTGTACACACACACACCAGGGTGAATTTTCCTAGAAGCTGACTAATGTGACAATGTGTCCTTTGACTGAGAGAGGAAACCGGAACACCCAGAGAAAACCCAAACAAAACAGGGATAACACTCCACACAGATGGCACACCAAGTCCAAAATTGAACTTAGGGCCCTAAGTGCTGCCCTAGTTACATACCTCATCATGAAAATATCTTAGATATTTAAAATAAAATTATTTAATAAAAAATCATTAAAACATTTACTACAGAAATTAGCTATTTATCTTTACAAACACATCTTACAGAAATGTTATTCAAAACTAATATTCCTTTAATTATTCAAAGCTTTCTTGGTAGTGCATTAAAGAAACTTTTCTTTCTTAGAATGTGAATTTCTGCACAATCATCCTACAATGGAGTGGAATGATGGACTGAATTTCTGTAGTACTTGCATTGATCTAGGGTTCTACTGTATATATTTTATGTATATTGCCAATATCAGACTTCTGAAAAGTCTCACACATTGTACCATTTGTGACTATGTATTCCTTTTTCTCTTACAAAATTAATTAAAAAATTAGCTGATCAAAACAAAATTAGCTGATCTTGTTTTTTAATCTATTTTCTGCATTACAAACTACATATTACATGTATTCTTTATTCTTTGGTCATTTCCCTGTAGCCAGAGAATTACTCAAGAGAGACCTCTCATTTACATGTTCAGGTCACTGAAGAGTAGCATTTGAGCAAATGCCTGTACAACAGTTCAGTTTCACATCCATTACTTGTGCCATTATACACATTTGTTTATATTTGCACAATTTAAAGAACATCTACAACAACAAACACTCAAATTAAAACAGAAAACCTGAAAATTTGATTATATTGGATGCATTATTTTATTACTTCTGAAGGTTGTGCTTGGCAGGTCAGCTGTTTTGATCATAATGATACTAACAACCAAGGTACAGGGTTTAATCCTGTCTGACTCTTAGAAGGGATTGGTTACTGCCTCATATTATTTTAATACCCAAGGAAACCTTATCTTTGGTGATAATGGATACAAAGCATTATTGCAACATTCATACAGTTCCACTTACTTCTACTTGGATACCCGGCATACAAATGTAGTAATTTTCAGAAAAATGAAGCAGCATTTAACTACACTACAGGGTTGGGAGGTGGGCGCATGGTTTCCAAATCTTACCATGCAGGAATCAACAGTCCCAGATTCATATCCAGCGCATAGCATCCGAGAAGTGATGGTTTTCATGTCAAAAAAAGACTGACACTGATCCATGGAGATAATCCTGACTTCACCCTCTTGTAGTTTGAAAGGCACTATGAAATTAAAAGGAAAACACATAATGAAGCTTTTCACTTTAAACCAAAAAAAGAGATTTCTCCTAATTTCTACAACAAATAAACAGATTTTTAACTTACTTCTGTTACCCATGTGCCCCCATCCAGTGATGTAACAATAGGTGTCAGGCAGAGGGGGCTGGCCTTTGTGAGGTAGGCAGACAGGTCTGACATAGCTGGTTTCATTGACCTCTGTGTCCAGTTCCACTATACTGATGTCATAATCCACCACAGCTCTGTTGTAGCGGGGGTGGACTATAATCCGCTTCACCTTCCTTGTCTGCATAAAAGGCGATGGGTGATCTAGGTTGTTGATACCAAATACAACTTTCCAAACATCTGCATCTTCCCGGCTTTGTGTGCACAAAGGAACAGAGAAAGAAGCCACAAATTAAGATAATGGCTGATTCCATCAAATCTTCAATTGCAAAACAAATTGTGGTAAGAAAACCTCAAGATCAAGATTACGACAATTATAGCAACCATATCATCCTGCAACTCACAACTGGAAACCCACTGACCCTGGTCAGTACCTGGATGAGAGACCTCCTGGGAAATACTGAGGTTGCTGCTGGAAGAGGTGTTAGTGGGGCCAGCAGGGGGCGCTCACCCTGCGGTCTATTCGGGTCCTAATGCCCCAGTATAGTGACAGGGACACTATACTGTAAACAGGCGCCGTCCTTCGGATGAGACGTGGTCATTAAAAATTCTGTAACCGTGGAGTCCTGGCCAAATTTCCCATTGGCTCTTATCAATCATGGCCTCCTAATAACCCCCATCTATGAATTGGCTTCATTACTCTGTTCTCCTCCCCACTAATAGCTGATGTGTGGTGAGCGTTCTAGCGCACTATGGCTGCCGTCGCATCATCCAGGTGGATGCTGCACATTGGTGGTGGTAGAGGGGAATCTGCACTACCTGTAAAGCGCTTTGAGTTCAGTGTCCAGAAAAGCACTATATAAGTGTAAGCAATTATTATTATTATTATTGTTGTTATTATAAAGAATCAAAGAAACATGTCTTTTTGGTGATACATTGTCAACAGTAAACACTGACTCCTTAGGAGATCACAGAGCAAAAGAGAAAGTACTACATTATTTATTAACTGCATTTTCTCCCATACATTCTAACCCTCCATTTCATTCAATGAAATAACACTTCAGTTTTCAATCAACAATCTTCAGATAACAAGTACATTTTTAATTTTGGGACCACAAACAATTCTGTTGATGTTTTCTGCCCGAGGCTGAGAGAAACTCCACTGAATAGTTTCAACAGAATATACTGTAAATAACCATCAGATAAAGATCTAGAACCTGTAACTTGTAAATATGTAGCAGCTAAATTAATCTCTCATTTGTAAACTTTATTATGTTTTAAGACCTGGGCACGTCTATGTCATTTTGAAGTACACATTTTAATACATAGCAGCATTACCATCTTGAAATCTGCTCTCATAAAATTTAAGAAGCTGTGCAAGGCTGGTTAGTACTGTAACTGAAGATAACCAGGTCGCAGCTGCAAGTGGTGTTGGCTGAACAACAGGTTCAACTTTGGACCAGAATTGCACCCCTTGTATTGCAGTTTTGTTTCTGTTGTAGAAGACTCCATCTTTCAGATTAGACCATTAATAGAAGAGGTGACACCATGGACTACAATGATCACGTGGCACTGTTCATAAGAATAGGGGTGTTATTCCCAGTTACTTCCTTCCTACATTCCACTTTAACCATTCATAATCCAGCCTTACTAAATCCATCCATTTTCTAACTGCTTCTTCCAATTCAGGGTCGTTGAGAAGCCGGAGCCTATCCTGACAAGCAGCAGCCTCAAGACAGGGTACATCCTGGATGGGATGCAATCACAAGGCACACACGGACAGAAACACAGACACACAAACACCTGGGGACAGTTTTCCCAGAAGCCAATTAACCTACCAGTACATTTTTGGATTGTGGGAGGAAAACCATGCAAACATGGGGAGAACAAATTGCACTCTAGTGCCTCAGGTCCAGAATTGAACCCAGAATGCCCTTTTTTAGTATATGTCCACTTTAATTAAATTGATGCACTGTCTATAATGGCTGTCTCATAGCACCCAAGTAGGTGCTGTACTACAGATGCAGCCATTCAAAATGCACGGGCGATACCGCATTATTTTCCGGTATGCTGTACGCAGTCTACCGCAAGTTACCGGTAAATACCGCAAGTTACCGGTAAATACCGCTAGCAAAATAATAGTATCCGGAATTTCCGCAAGGTGGAGCTAATAAAGCTCAACCTCTCATGTTTGAGCTGTAGCCATCAAAGTCTTTAACGAAGATATTAATAATAGTATTAATAATAAATGACCTTGGACAAGCTGTAAACTCAAAGTATTGCCCTGGTCCACATTCTTTTTTTCATTGACCGTCTTTGTAAAAGTAACACCACAGCATTTCGCAATCACGCATTTTTTTCCAATCATGCAAAGTACAGTAATTTTTGAGAATCGATTCACCATGCCTTACACATGCTCATAAAAGAGATTGATTTAGGAACATAAACATATTACCGTATGCAAACTGTACTGTATACAGTATGTATATGTATATTTAATGTCTTAACTGTGCCCGTTTAAGTATTGACTATTCATATCTAATTTTACCACTGAAGGGAAATCTTAGTAGCTGAGCATAAAAAGAATAGGAGCATACTGCAACGCGTGTGAAGGCCATAAACGATATTAATTTTGGAACATAAACATACAGTATATGGCTGGTCTCGGTACTTTAAAGAAAACATACACGAAACATGGTTTCATTATGACCAGAATCTGTCTTGAGATATTTTTAACTTGATTTACAGTATTTGAGAGGTATGTCTTAACACTGATACTACAGTGCTTAAGTACTGCTCACGTATATGTTTCTAGGTTTATATTATGCATTTCATACGGTCAAATTACTTTTGAGCAACTAATAAGAAGCGCGAAACGGTATGCGTTTTAGTTTCGTTTCGTGCTGGGACTGTGCTGTTAGTTTCCTGACTCCCATGTCACATGGTCTGTGATTGAAACCTGTAATACCGGTTTAATTCGTCACAGCCAGCACTCCGGTTGTAAAGTAGAAGCAGGCGAGATTTCCAGCGAAAAACACCTCCCCCTTCTTCAGGTGTGAGGGTTTTCTGCTCAGAATGAAACGCTAAAATGTAATGTAGGCTCTGAATGGGTTCAATTGTGATTTGGGCTTGATTAAGGTCACTGCCTTTCATCTAAAACCCTACTTGAATCCTTCTAAACTAAAAATCAGTGTTTGTGAGTTCTAAATAAAGAGGTATCCAGGTAACAGTGAAACGGGCGGACAGTCTGGGGAGATCGCCCGTTTTCCATGTAAATAGTTCCCTGGTTCCGCACCCCTTGGTGTTTCTCTCGCTCTCTCTCGGGTCACCTGATCATTAGCTCGAAAGATTTGAGTGCTTTGTGTATATTCTAATGGTAGTGGGGGCAGGGTGTGTGGGAACAGGTTTGGTTGAAATTGCATTGGAGATCTATGTTCTTCACACCTGAAACATTTTCTCTGAAAGCATTTTCTTCGCAGTTTAACCGATCTTGTTACAGCATGTTACAGTTTACTATTATTAACCATATTAATTTTAAGTGCTTAATGTAAAATCTTGTAAAAATATATTTTCATTGTTCAAATATACATTAAGTCTGACTATCATATAATAAGTTAAATACAAAACTAAAGAAAAAATAGGGTTAAATATAATTCAAAATATTTTGCTAACAATGTTAACTGTTTATGAATAATAAAATGTATTAGCTAAGGAGTAGGATGGCACAGTTGTTAGTATGTTTTTTGTTTTGTTTCTTTTTCATAAATACAACAGTAGTACCTGATGTCTCAGTGGCTTTCAAAATTAAATTATGCATGCAAACCTGTGAACTAGAAAGATAACTAAGATATCCATCCATTTATAATGGTGGCAAAGTGGTTAGCATTGCTATCTTGCAGCACTGGGGTCCTAGGTTCAATTCCTGCCATCCTGTGTGTGTGGGGTTTACATGTTCTCTCTGGGTTACATGGTTTTTCTCCATATGTGTGATATGACTCCCTCTCGCACTCCAAAACATACTGGTAAGTTAATTGGTTTATGGGAAAACTGGCCCTGGTGTGTGTGTGTTTGTGTCTGTCTGTCCTGTGATGGACTGGCGCTATGTCCAGGGTGTATTCTGCCTTGTGTCCGTTGCTTACTGGGATAGGCTCCAAATCCTCTGTACTGGATAAAGAGATTAGAAATGGAAGTAAAGGCACTGTGTGGATGGAACTATACACAGTGTTAGAAACCCACTATGAAATGGCAGCATCTCACTGAGAATAAAATATTTTATACTGCTGGCTTAAGGAAACAGCCTTTCCACCTCTCTTGCACATCAGTATCCATACCTAGTTATTTAAACAACTTGCCTCTAATTATAAACATCTTAATATGCTGGCTCTGTGGATCCGCATCAGCTATGTTTGCCCATTCCTTCAATTCATGTGCATCCAACACACAGTTCAATGCCAGCAACTACACATAATCTAAAATACAATCCTTATTTCAGTATCTATGTAAACATATAGTCTGTTAACTTCATCATCTTCATCAAAAGTATGCCTAACCCCATTAGGAAGTGTTCTTGTTATAAGTGTATTCCACAGCTTTCCCCAAACTATCTTCTTCTTGCCAACATCTCTAGTCTTTTATCCTGCAATAACTCAGCCAACACTTAAATCTCCAAAAGCTGCTTGTGTTAATTTCTTTAAATCACAAATATCATGTGTAAATACTGGCCATGTAATACTCTGCATTGTGGAATAATAGTTTATTTTAAAGGGAACTAGAGAAACTAAGAACTAGAGAAATCTAGTTTTTTTCTAGAATTAATAAATGCACATCCTGTTCACTGGGGAAATTAAATCCACACTGAGCAATCTTCAATATGTTCAGAATATGACAGCAAGAATCCTATCAGGGATGCATTACACCTGTTTTCAAGTCCTTGCACTGGTTACCTATCAGATTTCGAGTCAACTTCAAAATCCTTATCCTCCTTATATACTGTCCTACAACTGTTATTATTGATCTCCGAATTATTGTACTTGACATGACTTCATTCAGCCTTTCCTGAACGTCTATGACAGGCAGAGAGAGTGCTGTTTCTGGTGCGATCTTTTACTGCTGACATTTCACTGTTTTAAACGAACAAGAAATTAGATTGCTCATAAATCACTTATTCTATATAAACACAGCGTAATTGCCCTCCGAAAATCTTCTTTTTCTTGTTCGTTTTAGAGACCTTGATCGAAACTGATTTTAGATGTCAGAAAGGATTTATTTTCCCTGTATTTCCTACATTGCTTTGTCGAGATTTTAACTTTATATCTAACTTTATATCTAGGCTCAGATTTCAACTATAAATCGTACAGTAATTAATAGCAGTAAATACTGATGTTTATACATAAAAAAGTCATGCCTTGGAGTATAGACCCCCAAAGGAATGCCATAGACTCAAACTGCAAAATAAACACATACAGAAAGAAAGTATTTGTATTGTAATTGCAAATCCTGGTACTGTATGAGTGATTGGTATGACTTTCCTCATTACAAATCTCTTATTAGAATTTAAATTTCTCTGTAACTCCAGGTCAGAACAGAGAAAATGTAACTGCCTTAAGGAGTTTACGATTATGAAAAATAGAAGGATAAGCATGATACGTATGTCTTCTGTCATTTTCTAAGTCATGTTACTGAGCACCAAATCTTATTGAGAATATGAATCCATTTAAGGTTTATACCATTAAAGTAACGGTTTATTCCATGCTGAAAATGTTTGTACCAGACTTTTTTGAGGCCTGTTTAATTGTGTCTGAAGTCTGATGTTGTAAATTTTATTGTTAAAAAGATCCATGAAAATGTCACTACTAAAGTTAGCTGGTACTGTTGGTACTGTAAGTGGCAAGTAGAGCTCATATTTTAGATTTTGTGTAGTTGCTAGCGTTGAACTGTGTGTTGGATGCACATGAATTGAAGGAATGGGCAAACATAGCTGATGCGGATCCACAGAGCCAGCATATTAAGATGTTTATAATTAGAGGCAATTTGTTTAAATAACTAGGTATGGATACTGATGTGCAAGAGAGGTGGAAAGGCTGTTTCCTTAAGCCAGCAGTATAAAATGTTTTATTCTCAGTGAGATGCTGCCATTTCATAGTGGGTTTCTAACACTGTGTATAGTTCCATCCACACAGTGCCTTTACTTCCATC
Organism: Atractosteus spatula; assembly: GCF_055471065.1. Taxonomy (NCBI): domain Eukaryota; kingdom Metazoa; phylum Chordata; class Actinopteri; order Semionotiformes; family Lepisosteidae; genus Atractosteus; species Atractosteus spatula. The sequence continues at coordinate 20,069,382 of NC_142706.1, forward strand.
CATTTCTAATCTCTTTATCCAGTACAGAGGATTTGGAGCCTATCCCAGTAAGCGACGGACACAAGGCAGAATACACCCTGGACATAGCGCCAGTCCATCACAGGACAGACAGACACAAACACACACACACCAAGGCCAGTTTAAATCTAACCTCAGAACCTTTCTTTTCAGAAGACTTAGTGTCTGTATCTGCTTCATTTTCTAATTTTGGTAGCACCTCTAACTGCTTGTCTTTCTTATATGCATTTACTTTGTAATCTGTGGTCCTTTTATCTGTTTTTACATCTACTGTATTGCTTTGAGATGCCACCTTTAATGGTGATATATCAAATAAAGTTTTTTATTATTGTTATAGGGAAACATGATCAGATTGTCCCTGGTTCAGAAAAAAAGATCTAAAGTATACTAATTTGTCACTCTTCTAATTCCCTTTGCTAAATGACTTTTCATACTAATCTGATCAATCTAACTGCCAGTTTTCTGTGCTTTCTCTATCCTGCTAGATTTGCAATTATTCTGAAAATTTTCATCTTGAAATAACTCATTTCTAAATACCTTTTTCACTGTTAACATCTTGCAGCAACTCTGCGACAAAATATACACTCTGACAGTTCATCCTGCTACCAACATTAAATAGAACAAATCTTAAGATTTCTATATTTATGTCTTTATTTAGTGGTTTCATTAGTGACAAAGGCTAAACTTTCTTGGAAAAATGTCTTTTATGTGTTGTGGAAAAAACTGACTTGCTTTAACAAAATATGTTTACAAATCCTTTCACCTGGCATTTTCGTAGTTAGAAATTATGGAACGCTCTGTTAAAAGCAAGGGAGTTTTTATGTCCGTTGCAGTTCTTTTGCAACATGAATATAATCATACCGTTATTAAATTCTTTAGATACGCGATTCCATATTATATTCCCTTTTAATCAAATTCTAAAAGTATGCTTGTTGACTCCGGTATCACGTTAGTTAAAGACTTCGAAGCTTACAATGTTTAGGGAGAAATGGAATACCGGTGTGTATTTTTTTCTTTAAAGTACCAAGACCAGCTATATACTGTATGTTTACGTTCCAAAATTAATATCGTTTATGGCCTTCACACGCGTTACAGTATGCTCCTATTCTTTTTATGCTCAGCTACTAAGATTTCCCTTCAGTGGTAAAATTCAATATCTACAACGGGCACAGTAAAGACGTTTACAGTAAGTCTTTCTACGACAGACCAACGGACCACGAGTGCCCCTGTCGGTCAACCAATCACGCACCGCGGTATCCCGTGTCATCATACCTGCGGTATCTGTACCGCGGTGTCTGTACCGCGCACTTTGAATGGCTGCATCTGTATGACCGCACTAACTGAAGGTCCCCTCCTATATACTGTATGTGAATTGCTTTGGGATGAAAAATGCTACTGTATTTAAATTCAAGCAAGTATTGTTATTAATACCAATCTGATAAATATATAGTACCTGTATATGTGTCCCTTAACTCTAATTCTAAATTAGTATTCTAAATACTCACCCTTCAAAGCAATGTGCGACTGTCAGGACCCACTTCCTCCCAATGAGGACGCAGCCACAAATGTGCCCACTGGGATCACTCTGCAAGGAGCACTGCCAGGGCCAGCGGCCAGGGCGACTCGTCCGGCCTCCCAGGATCCTTTTGGACATACGAGCTGCAGGCCGGCGGCCACAGTCTACAAGACAGGCAACAAAAGTCAGGAGGACCAGGCTTTGAAGACAGACAATTTCATTCATATTCACTTCAGCTCATATTAATCTGGAATTTGTGTCCATCTTCCCCAACTCAGTTTCTACTAGTCCACCTATTATAAGTCAAAATGTGACCCACCAGCCAAATGCGTATGAAAAACTCAACTGCTTTTTAATTTTGTACCTCTTTGTGCTTACCTTCTTTAACACAATGAAGAGACACTTTCCTTCGACTATGACAGGTATGTCTGCAAAAACATAGGAAAAGTATGAAGATGATGAAAAGCTGTATGACAAATATTTTTGTTAGAAACAAAACAATTCTATTAGTACTGTATATACAGTTTACACTATAAAAACCCATTGATCTTTGCAGCCCTGGTATTTCACTGACATCTTGTGGTAACAATTCAAAATAACATGATGAGATCAAGGCTGAACAAATCCAGCTCTCCAGTTCTCAAAGCTCTACTGCAGCAATTTGTTTTTGTTTTATTTAGTCTCTTGTCCATCAAATGAATTGTTTACCAGGCAAATAAGCATTACTTTAAGGTTATTATCTAAAGTTGATTTAATGAAAACTAACAAACTCCCTAGACTCTCAATCCTTGAGAACAGGATGCTCTTTCCTGCAGCACTGTCCACTTAAACAGAAGAGAACATTCAACAAACCATTGGTACATTAATGGCTGTACAAAATGTATGTAGTCTTATTCAGTGCATTTCTATGGTTACAGTGACCACTTGATGATTTGCAAGCAGTAAATGTGCCATTTCTGCCTGTTAGTAATGCTGTTTTCAGTAATGCTCTTACCCTTTCTTCTCTAACAGCCCCTGTAGAGAGGAACCATTCCTGTGTTTCCAGTCAGCATGAACATGTAGCCACTTCCTGCGCCCCAGCTGGTGATGGTGTTCTGGTACCATCTCTACTGTGGCTGGCTCCCTGTGTTAAACCACACACAGAAAGGAGGATCAAATAATGCAAAAGAGTTTTGTTCAGGTCTCAAGTTGTATTTCACCCCCAAATTAAAATATTACTGTGTTTGTTCATAGAACCTTTATTGTAGCTTTATTTTGTTACATGCCTACCAATATGGTAAACCACTGTAACACGTCATTACATCTTGCCTCTCGGGAAGCTGTCTGTACATTATCTGTACTGTACTCCATTTATTGCATCATTAAATCCACAAAACATGTTCCCACTGTATTTGTAATAGTTGTGGGAGATTGACACATAAAGACGTGAGGCATATGTGAAGTACTTTGAACCGCAACTTTCAGAACTGGCAGTGGACATTTCATTTAGTTCAAGTTTGCTCAAAGCATATTCTTACTGCTCCTAAGACAGGAAGACAGGAGTAATACTTGTAATGTAAAGTATTCACCCGGAAATAATAAAATGCCATTCATGCCCATTGCATTGACAACTTTTTATTTAAATTCTGAAAATCATTGGAGCTCTGTTCCTACTTGCATGATACATGACAGCATTTTAACAAGTTGAAAACCACAAAACATTAAACATGGTGGCTCAAAGTTAAGGTAAAGCTGACTATAATATAATATTTCACTTGACCTGGCAGTTTGCAGAGGTTTTTCTATTAGCTACTGACCTTACCCTAAACCCATCTGCTTGCAAGCCAGCTCACTCAGCTTGTGATGCCAGTTGTCAGCACAAACATGGTATTCTGAGGCTGTTTTGTGGACTGTCAGTAGAGATGAAGGCGTCTTAGAAAGAGACACTATGGGAGGAAATGACAAAGTTACAAATTTGGCCAATTTTCTCACCTTCTGTATTAAACTCTTTCTGTTTACACATTTCTTGTTGTTACTCTTTTGCTTTCCATCAGCAACGGTATTGTTTTGTGTTCTGTGCTGGTACACCAGATATCAAAACAGAATTTACAGTTATAGTCTGGCAAATCTAAAGGGAAAGTCTGTATCAACGTTTGGAGCTCCAGTAGGCTAGATCAGAGGAGTGCTATAAAAAGGGTACTATACTGTACATCTCTCAGACTTCAGTTCTGAATCATTCTGGATCTAGTTCTTCCCTGGTACTGAAACCGGTAGATGGGAACTTGCTTATAGCTTTTATTTATTGGTATTATTGGGTTAAATGTCTTGTTGACGTTCGGAAAGGAATTATTAAGAATGTGTGAGGTCTATGTCGTAGAAACAAAAGTCAAATGTTTCAATATAACATTCTTTTATAGTGTAATCCCATTATGATTTACAATTACTGCAGCTGGAACATCTACAAAAACAACATTTTGGATAAAAAATACAATAAAATACAGTATTATCCATTTTCTCCTTTCAACAAGTATTTTTAGGAGCAAAAAAGAATGCACAGCTCCCACCTTGATCAAGAAAAACAAACTTAAAGCAAACACTTAATAAAGCAGCGCATAAAGCAGAAATAGTTTATTTTTGCAGAAAAGAGAAGATTGTTAATCGACAAACGGTTTTATTTTGAAGTTCAAAAACTGCCTCATAGGAACTGAGTCGTACAGTCACTGAATTACATGAAGGATTTCTGCTGCAACTCAGAAACTAAGCTCCTTCTTCAGACACAGGCATGCTGATACAGTGAACCTCAGTCAAAGAGGACTTACCACAGTTCCACTCATCAGAGCTGTCAGTACAGTCCTTCTTGCCATCACACCACAATGTGCGGTGAACACACTTGTGATTGTTACACGGAAGCTCGTTATCAACACAGAAAGCTGAAAAAAGTCAATTACAATCACGGGAGATATCAAAGATACAGCACTGTGTTCAGCATGAGCTACAGCAACCAAATAACTACTTTCATGAGTGTTTATAGACTGAAGGCAGTACATACAGTATCTACCACCATCATAACTAAAAGTATAATTTCATTATTACAGCCAAGGCTGGCCTCCAACACTGGGTATTCTGTAAAACACAAGCTACTCATGAATACGCCAACAGTGATGTGGAAAAGCTCTATTCATTATAATAATGGTCAAAATGCCCTTGTATATCTGTCGGTCATATTTACTCCTTAACAAGTATCGGATTTCACCACAGGTAAAATCTTAATTAGTCTACAGTAAGACCTGGAAAATGCAGCAACCACTAAACTAATCTTTTTAAAGCTTAATTGAAAATGGTAAAACTGCAATACTGGAAATGATTCACATCATAACAACATAAATGTTAGTTTCAGAATGTTATTCGAAAGAAATAAAATAATATTACTCAGTACTTTCACATAAAAAATTAGAATTTGTAGATACTGGTTTTTTTTTATATTTACTGCATACAGGTAAACTATGAATTATTTTTTCTGTTTAATTTAGCATATGAAATGTCCGTCCCGTTACTAGATACTCTTGAAAAGAACATACATTAGATGTTTCTTATGTAACATTTAATCCAAATACAGTATTAATAATGTCCAAAGATACTGTATATTGGCACTCACCTAAATCATCACATCTAACCAGACAATCCATAATAAATCACATCAGGATGTGAATAAATTTAACTCTTAAAATTTTTAAGAATTCATTTCAATATTAACTGGGTCAGATTTTTAGCTTTTAATGTGCAAATACAGTTAAATGAGAAAATATTTATGAGCACCTACAGAGGAATTTTTCTCATTTTCTCCTAAATGTCATCGAGGTTACGTGTACTGTACTGTAAGTCATATTCACTTTACACTGGGAGAGCTGCACAATATTAACCTACAGAAAGATGAACGAGGCAGCATACTGTAGGTATTCTTTTCAGGTCAGAGAACTGACCTATTCAAACAACCATATTGTAAAATCTACAGTATGTACTGTGAAGCAATAAAATTCATTACACACACAAAAGAGACTTTGAAGAACACCCATACACACTAGATGACACATGACGCATTACACTTGTCCACCCACGGGGCATACAGTATCTGGGGTGGACAAGTGTAATGTTAAAAACACAAAAATGACTGCAGACATGCCAGTGTTGCAATCCCTGGGGAGTTCAATCATTGTCCAAGGAAACCTGCTCCTCCCATGGTCTGGTCTGTGCATCACTGCACCACAGCCTAAAATCTCTTGATGTGGCATTTAAATAAAAAAAGTCTGCACCCAGGATTTAAGAAATACGAAATGAAAATGTCATAATTCTAAATGTCTTTACTTTGCTTAAAGTGTGGCATGTACGTGTAGCGGGATGAGACATTTTAGCCTGGTTACGCGAAAGAGCTATCAGCGCAGCACATTGTGGGCAACGTCTTCCTGTGTAATTTGAATAGTCTTAAATACCACTAGATTGACCAAGTACACCTCCTCCCCCCCACAGAAGTTATTTTAATGCTCTCTAGTTGGAACCCTGTTGACAGTCACTTACAGCAGTTCTTTTCATCTGCCAGGTCGGCGCAGTCTGGAAATCCATCACAGATCATTGTATGTCTGATGCACGCTTTGTTTGATGGGCATTCCCACAGACCTCGTTCCTTACAACCTGGTAACAGAAAGGTCAGGGATGAAGCACAGGAGGGTGCGGTTTCCTTTGGACTCTTCACCAGAGCAAAGATCAACTTTCTCCCATGCATTCATTTCATCTGTATATTTACGGTAGGTGTGTCCTCTGAAATACACCCCTTTTTTTACCAAATATGTTCAATTTGCTTACAGAAGTGAAGGAAAAGTAGTGTATTTGCTTTTATTAACAGGTTATGCACTAAAATAACATGTGGAACAGCAGTCTCCAAATCCTGGCTACAGTTTCATTCCAGAATACCACTCTGACACTTTGCCGAATGTATTATTTACTTTATTTAAAAGAATTAGTAGACCTTTAAGCCAGTGATTAGAGACACTTATTAAACCAAAAAAAATGGTTTGAGGCCCCTGATGTGCTAGAATTAATATCTCAATCACAATGTTGGTTAAAAAGAAATACAATAACATGGCTCCATCAGTAATGTACATTAATGAATTAAATAGTGTATTTTTAGCATTTTAATATTGTGATTTATATTCAATATATAAATATATATTATATATATATTGTATATTGTATGGTAAGTGGCCTGCTACCTTTCCCCAGATAACCCTACACATTTCCTCATATCTCAGGTCCCCAGGAGGTGTTCAAGCTGAATGGGACTCTGCAGGGTCTTGGATTTCTGGGTTTGATTTTTGCTCTCATTTGCTGTGTGGCCACACCTTTCCAGACCCATTAATTGGAGGCCCCTATAAATATAGATCACTGGTATTTTTTTCCCTATATTGTATCTTTCTTCTGTGGCTCTGGGTTTTCTTGCAAGAGCTCTTCAAATAACTCAGAGCTAAAGAAATAGATACTGTATTGTATTTCCACTTTCCAATGTTCTTTTTAATGATGTACAAATGTGAGTTCAGCACGGATCAAAGATGAAACATCCTGCGTGACAGTGGAATGAGGTAGATTAGGTACCACCCTTGCCCACGGCATATTCCCTGGCATCTTCTAGGGTTGATCAGACCTGGAGCTACTATCATTTTTTACATTTTGAGTAGCTACAGTAGCATTAAAATGAAATGCTAGTTCCACAATTTTTTCTTTTCCTTCCATTTGTACTTAATCATGTGTTTAAATCAGGTTATAGAAAATACAGAATTGATCATTCTTGGAAAAAAACAACAGATTTTCATTACACCACACAATGTTCCGTATTGTGAATGTAGGAACAGCAACATAACACAAAAGGAAATTCACATTCCAGGTTTGACACTACTTTTATGCCCTTGAAGGGTACTTCTCAGACGCTCTAGACATAGTTTTGATTTAGATGTTGTGTCGCCCAATGATTTTATACCATAAAAATTGTGTAAGTCCCTCAAACTGAATTATGAAAATAAATAGAACCATTGAGCTCTAAAACACACACTCCTCTTCAATGTCACCTCAGTTAACAGCATTTCTGGAGGGCAGACTAGTGACTTTGACCTCTGGCCAGAGCTAGCCTTTTACAGAAAACAAGCAAATGAGCCACTCTCCTGCATATCAACATTTGTAAGCAGGGGGCAAATGAATCATTTAGTATTCAAAGAGCACCAGACGTTCTTTTGTAATATTATTAGTCTGGGTCAATTTAATTCATAGTCTGTGTCTCAGAGTATGGCTGTCTGAAGAAGTTTGTCTCTAAAGTTGATTTGTGTTTCTTTAGAAGACATTCTGGCAATTTATTACAAGTAAACTGTAAATCTCTTTACTCAGGCAATAAATCCAATTCAGAAACTCAACTGTCTTCCTCCTAGGACAGTTTCTTCTTGGCCAGGATGATATTTGTTTCATTTTCACTTTCTCTTCTAATGAGCTGAATGTTAAGTGGCCTTTAGGAAGCCCTATAGTGCTCTCAGAAATAAAAATCATACTGTATCAGGCAGCTGACAATGAAACTACAGACCATTGTGTTGGATTACCTTGGTATTGCTTATATACAAGCACCAGGACAAGTTACTGGTGCTGCACATTTATAGAGAATTTTTACTATCATATGTAATTTGGTGGGTGGGACGATGGTGCAGTGGTTAGCATTGCTGCCTTGCAGTGTGGGTGTCCTGGGTTTAATTCCTGACCTGGGCACTATCTATAGTATGTAGAGATCATATGTTCTTTTAGTTTTTGTGCAGGTTTCCTCCAGGTGCTCTTGTTTCTTCCCACAGTCCAAAGACATACTGGCAGGTTAGTTGGCATCTGTTAAAATTGGTCCCGGTCTGTGTGTCTGTGTTTGCCCTCTGATGGACTGGTGTCCTGTTCAGGGTGTACCCTGTCCAGTGCCCATTGCTTGCTGGGATAGACTCCCCCTTTGTACTGGATAATGCAGCTTGAAAATGTTTGAATATATGTACTCCTTTAGTTTACAAGGTAGTAAAAAGACATGTACAGTATTTGGGAGGTTTTCTTAGTAGCAGAAGGTCCTTGGGATCCAACTATAACATATCACTCTCACAATGAATCTAGAAAATAATGTATGTGTTGATCACCATTAAACCCAGCAGATTTATTCTGCTAAGCAAATGCCTTAATACAGGGTGTCAAATCCACTGTTACTGTCTTTGTACATTTTTTAATAAACATGTGAGATACTGAACAATGACAATTGTCAAGCACCATTTTGCATCAAAGCAGTCTGCCCATTCCTCTGAGATGCTTGTGTTGTTACAATGTGAGTGTCTCTCACAATGTCTTGATTCAAACAGGGGAGTTCAGTACTTACCACAATTTTCTTCATCACTGTCGTCATCACAGTCTGTGTGCCCATCACACCTCTTCGAGGCTAAGACGCATCTTCCCGAGTTGCACTTGAAGTGACTTGGTGAGCACTCTGTTCATGAATTAAACAAATGGGGTTTGTTAAACCTGAAAGCTTTTCTTTGAATATTTTAAAATCCTGTACAGATGTGGTTACTGTCTGCAAAAACTCGGGATCTACTTGCAAGGAAAATGTTACATTTCCACCCCGTAATATAAAAGACAGTTGTTGATAATGTACAGTATGTATTGTAGATTATAACAAAATAACTGCTATAAACAAAGCTTATAATAAAGTCAGACTAGCATAATGTTTTATGTCTTCTGTCTCTTGTTCCTAAGATACTTTTAACTAGTTTCACATAGAAGATGCATTTGACGCAGTATCAGAAATGTCCAGAGGAATTATTTTTTCTAATGATGGCAGAAATGCTGAAAAATGCCTTTACTAAATTAGAAAGGAGTGTGATCCTGAGCTTATCTTCTGAGTAAGAACTTTTTTTCTCTACTTTGTAGTTTCATCCCAATATAGTACATACTGTTCCACACATCATTTGCAGATGGAAATCAAATTTTAAAAAATCAGAAAATCACAACAGATTTAAGCCTCCTTGTTGTGCAGAAAAAGCACATTTAAAAACATGTACTGTAATATTAGCCAGGAACAGCACTTTTTTTCTGTAGATGCATGCATATTGACCTCTTAAATGTACAGTACTAGAAGAGAGGTGTCTGCCTACTGGATAACTAATCAAAGACTAAAACTTATCTTTGCCTTTTGCATGTTTTAACTGCTTTTCTCCAATAGAGCATCACAGGGGAGCCAGAGACTAACCCAGCAAGCAACTGGCACAAGGCAGGATACACCCATTGCAAGGCACAAACAGACACAAACATGCACACAGTCAAACCAGGGCACAAAAAACATGATGCGAAGGCCTGATACTAGTTATTAGTTACTAGTTATTTGTTTTATGTAATGTTTTCATTAGGTGGAGTTTTTCAAGTTGCTTTTTCTGTAGCAGATATACTGTACAGTGCAAACACCATTCCATAATATAGTGCTTGGTTTTCTGTTTCTCTCCAACCTTCCCTGGCAAAGGAAATATCTCATACTTTACTGACAGATTTTGTTTAGCACTTCAGTGTTATGGAGCAAGTATCAATAAGCTTGCTAGGGAACTTGTGAAATGTTACTGCTTACACAAAACTGGCACGAGTTAGTCCAAATGAGAGCAGACGGTACTGGCGGGAGTGACAAGGTTACTTAGCAACCAAAAACGTTTTATTACACTTTTTTTTCTGGAGAAATCAAATGCTTCTCAGAAATAAAATTCTAGATAACACCTTGGGATACATTATAAGTACAGTGCATTACAGCACGTCACAAGTAAAAAAATTATGTCACAACAATAAGTTAAGGCTTTCTGATGAGAGAACAACATCATACTATTGTAAGGTGTCATCACATTTTCAGAATGCTAATATAAGAACCTAAGGGAGTTTTATTATTGTTTTGTAAAGAGTTGATATCAAAACAGTGTGGTCAACTGGAATGTAAATCCTTCCTAAATATACTATATTTCATTGTCTCTTAAAAGTCCAAAAGAACACAAGAAATGTTACAAATGAAGGGATTCTATGTAAGATATACAGTATACTGTAGTTTGTTTGCAAGTAGCTACCTTAATTAATCTGAGAATCTCATCTAAAATATTTCTTCAGAGAAACCACAGATCCAGATTCAGTAACATGACAAGATTGCTTTTTCCAACAGATTGCTTGTTTCACACAAGCCTTTGTATAAGAAAGTGCCTCCTGTTCTCTTTTTGAAATTTGCAGTAATCTGTAGTTTTATTTAGTTTAGATCTGGACTAACCTTCAACATCCTGGTCAGGCATCAAGCAAGTTGCGTTCTCCTGGCCTTCTTCTGGAAACTGGCTACAGTCTGTGTCCTCTGGCCACTGCAATCCCACAATTCCCAGCACTGACTCACAGCGTTCTTTGGAATTTTTACACAATGACCTGTGACAAGTGAGTTTACGATTAACAGCACATAGCATCCTGTACACATAGAGCCATTTTACAATTAATTCTTTGGCATTGAAGGATTTTAGTTCAAGTAGGAAGCTTGGTCAGCATGTGTAGGCTGTGAAGGAACAAGTAAAGGTTTATTCCATGCTGAAAAAAGAAGTAAGGAAACAACGTTTCGGCTGTGGAGCCTTCTTCGGGTGTGAAACGTTGTATAACCCAATTTATTTTTAATTGATGCTATACTGTACATACAAAGAAAAATAATGCATACAGTTTCTGTTTGTTCCCCTTACGCATTGAAGCTCAATTGCAAATATTTAACAAATGAGTATCTCAAAGGAGAGCACCCTTGCAAAGGAGACTGACTTTTTTTGGTTGATACAAGGTTGAACCTTGACTGCTTAGTATTTGGTTATCAATATTTTTTCCTGTGGGGATCAACAGAAAAAAGGAACCGAGGTACCGCATCAGGCTTGCTATAATACCGTGTTTGTAGTAGGTAGTTCTAAGTGTAGGAAGGATGTTTTTTTTAAAAAGTAGAACAATTTGAAAAAAAAGGCTACTCATGGTCGTGGACAATAGTCATAAAATGATAAGTGCGTTATTATGATATTTTCAAAAACAGGATGCAAACTTCAATTTCATTGTTCAGTCACTGTAATGCGTAAATCTTTGGGTTTGTCAGAAAAAAGGAACTTCTGCATGCAAGTAATAAAATTCTATTTAAATCCCTTACAATTCAAATGACACAATACACTGACAACGCTGTGATGAAGGCGGTATTGTGTTCAAACGTTGCTGCATTGTGTCACATGAGTCATCAGAGAATTAAATAGATTTTTTTTGCTTAGAGCGGAACTGAATATGCGTGTGATTTTTTTTTCTATTATGGCATCAGGCCTGTTAATCTACACCTACTGAAAGTTTTGGCATGCTTTGGACTGTATTGCTTTTCTGACAGTTTCACCTGCATGGTGGCACCTTCTGATTGGTTTCCGGGTCACATTTTGGCACAAGGATGGTGCAGGCGAAAAACATGAGGTATTTGTAGCAGTTTGTCTGGACGAGTGCTGGGAAGAGAGAAGACTCCCAACTGATGGATGTCTCCTTCTGTGTTTCATGGCCCAGAAAATTTGGGAAGCTGGTGACATTGTACGGCAGATTCATGCACAGCTCAAGGGTAATGGGCTCACAGCGGTCTGGAAGAGGAAAATGATTACAGTCAGTAAATTCAACTCTTTTCTTCAGTTTACATAAGCCAAGCAATGTATACTCTCATAGGTGTGTTAAAAACTAGGATGTGTAGAAGACAGCAAGACAAACAACTGAAATGGGGTTTTGTTACATTAACAAAATGTATTTTTTTACTACTTAGGCATAGCCTTTTGTTAATACCTTAAATATTTCAAGTGTGATAAACTCTTTTCATTCAGAATACATGGTAATTGATGCAAAACCTTTGGGGCAATCAGCCAGGAAAAACAGTTATTCGTAAATGTAATTGTACATATTTTTGTGAGCAACACACACAAAACATGAGTTGTATGACACAGCAACTGAAACAATGCAAGGGGAAATAGACAGATCAGGTACTGGCTCATACAGAAATCTGATAAGCCTTTCTTTGGCATCTTTATGTATTTTCTTTCTATTTAAAAATCACTTTTTTTCTGGTGTTTCATCTATTCTGTCTCTCTTTGCCAGGACATAACCCAAGTCTTCTGTTACTACGATAGGCCACAAACACCTTGATCTTTTCTTTAGTCTTTGGTTATGGCTAAAAATGCTGATGAAAAACTGGCATTTTTTTAGTGGCACACTTACTACAGTTTGTGCTGTTGCTGCGGCTGTCACAAACAGTATTCCCATGGCAACCATCGAGGCAAGAGGTAGATATGCAGCCTGGTTGTCCAGGTTCGCATGCATTCTGATCTACAGAGAGAACAGCACTGGAGTTCATACGAAAGAAATACAGTATGTTTACTTTAGATGTTCTGCTCACTTACAGCACCAAAACCTCGCAGGACCCAACCAGTGAGAGGGGTCACTGTGTGCTGTGAGCTGTTGATCTGCCTGCTGACATTAAGCCCAGGTAGGACTTGAATCTAGTGGAAAAGCCTGTTTCCAAATGTGAGGCCTACTATCTACAAGGCAAGTTATGACAGTTATTTGCCCTTTAGGGTTTTGGAAATAAATGGGGGAGGTAGTCAAAAGAAATATATGCCGTACTTCTAGTGCAAAACATTTCAGATACTGTGATGGATGGGTGAAGCTCTGTTGGTTATCTTCTATATAAGACAGGAATAAGGCATGTTCCACATTGAATTTGTACTTAAAGGCCTAACTGTTGACAGAAGTGTTCATACAGTCTCTCAGTCTTTTCCAGACTGTGAAGAAAGCATTAGGAACAAGCTAGAAATTAGCTAGAAAAATGCCAATAATAGTAGGCTGACACAGTAGATGATGCTTATGTCATTTTACACTACATTTATTTAAATCTCTTTTTTTTCATTTTTGTATTTATTTAGGAGAGAACATTTGTAAAGACACTTGTTCCAGAACAACTGCAATGCTTATTCAATAAATTAACACTTCTAGGTTTTGGACGTGATCTGTACAGCATCGCATGAGACATGTTAAACTCAGATTCTTATGCCATACGGTCATGTAAATGATTTATCAGTGTCAGTAAGCTATGTGACTTGTTTTAGCTACTGTAATGTGTTTTGTCAACTAATGTTTCTGCCCAAGGATAAACCAATGTGTTTAACAGTAGTTACAGGTCTGCCCTATTACTCACTGTGACTGCATACTATTGACCACGGGAAGGAAAGTGATTATATAAAGTTGCATCTCAAATTGTTGGAACTGTTCAACACTGCCTAACATACTTATCCCTGGTTATGTCATGTACTGAACCACTGTCACCTATAAGCACAATTTTGTCCCATAAATGTTAAATAGGATATATACAGTACCCGGGCTAATGGTTGGGTTAGTCTATTTGCTGAAAGTTGGCCTAAATGCTTGGATGAGACTTGTGATAGGAAAGAAAGCACTGCAGAAAAAAGTCTGGGAATTAACTGCAGGCTGTAGAACTTCAAGTATGCTCTTCTAGTTCTCGTCAAATTACCCCATGGTTTCTCCAATGACATTTGCATATCCTAACAAGAACATTGGCCCTTTCAACACAGATTTGTTCCATCACAAAAAAAAAAGATCTAGTACTGTATATTACAACAGTCACAGTATGGTGAGGAACTTACACTTATCAATGATTTGGACTAAACAGGCGCCAGTACAAGGACAACAATATTATAACTCGGCCAGATGAAATTGGTAACACATGATATAAATAGACATTGATGTGCTGCAATGGTCAGTCAAACCTTAGCAGAGGATGACAGCAAATTATCAAGAATATGAGAGTAGACAATAGTTTTTAACACTGTGTTGATGGTGATGGACACGTTGATAAAATGTTGAATAATGAAAAGCCCCATGAGCCTGTGGCAAGATTATGTCTATTTTTCCCAAAAAATCTTTAGCAGTCACTAGAACTGAAATAAGGAAAATGTGCTCGACTTAAAATCTTGGAAACACATCTTGTGATATTCATATAGTAAGAGCCTACTACATACAGTACAGTAGGTCTAGAGCAATGAATGTACATTTTGTTTTAACATTCACATTCGTATTCGAAAGAGTCACATTTTGTTGAAATAAGTAGAACATGTTACCTGTTCATCGGTAAAGAGTAAATGCATTTAACAATAAAAGACATGATCTGGGTTTTAGTTACTATTTAATTATTTGAAGACTGACACAATTATAACTTCTGACTCATAGATTATAATTTAGAAAATGGAAACAAAATTAGGTCATGCAAGTTTTAAAGATTTCCTTCCTTATTTTTTTTAAGCTAATGAGAGCAATGAATGATAATCAAATACATTTTAATTTAGGTCACATGTTAATTCCATTTTATGCAATATATAAGGGAATTGTCTATACTGTATAAGGGAATGTTTGATAAAACCAATACATACTGTATACTGTACCTGACGTTTTGGGTTTTAACCTTGCTTTCCTCTATTTTGTTGAATTCAAAAATAAAATTATTTTATATATTGAAGTATAAAACCCATTGCTGTACAAGTTGAAAAATAGGTAAAATGGCAAACTTTTCATGACTTTAAGTTAATAAATTATGTGCCCATTAAATACATTATATATAACCATGCAGTATAACTATTTTTGTTTAAGATATACTTTAAAACATAATAAGAGTATAAGTACAAATTGGGCCCTGGGTTCAATTCTGGACCTGTGGTGCTATATGCGTGGAGTTTGAATGTTCTCTTTGTGTTCACCGGGTGCTCTGGTTTCCTCCCTCAGCACACCACATATTTTTGATAAGTATAAACCAGCCTGCCAGCACTGCGAAATGCCTCAGTGGACCTACTCTGCCGCAAGGTGCAGTTCTCCTCATCGCTCCCATCCTTGCAGTCAATGTCTCCGTCACAGCGGAAGGCACTGGGAATGCACTGCCCATTCCGACACTCTAGCAGCCCTTGACTCTTACATGCTGGGGAGAGAAAACAAAACACTGTCTACAGACAAAATCACAAAATCACGGCTTGAATGTCTCTTCCGCCATTTTAGAGTGTCGATGTGGAGTTTTGATTTTTACCCTATGCCAAAGGTCCCGGGCAGGATTTGTGTTTGGATCTTATTCCTAATCGATCTTCCCTCTCTTCTTAGCTCGCCTGAGGTGTCATCTGCAACAAGTATAACCCTCCTCTTTGGCTTCAACCAGTAAAGTCAATCGCTTAAGTCCCTGTTAAGCTGTATGATCCAAGAAAAGCCAATCTGAGCCTTGGTCAAGTCACAGTAACCAGGCACTGGTGCATAACTGACAGCACCAATGACAAAAGGGGTTGGGATTAGTTTAGCTCCTGGTGCCACAAAGCCCCACTCGGGCCTCTCAGACACTTGCAGGCTTGTAGTGCTGTAGTTGAGGGATGTACCGCTCCTCCAGTCTATGAGACCATGCCACCATTGACGTATCAAAAGACAAGTGGCAGGAGTGTGGGTGGGCAGGTACACCCTCATTCATCCCCCTGTAATATTGCAGGATTCAGAACCATGAGCTGAGCTTGGGTGGGTATGTACGGTAACATTAAATGTTTTATATAAAACACTGTTTAACCATCCATCCATTTACTAACCTCTTCTTCCATTTTAGGGTGGCTGGGGAGCTGGAGCCCATCTCAGAAAACAATGAGTACAAGTCAGAGTACACCCTGGACAGGACACCAGTCCATCGCAGGGCAGACACACACACACACCTAGGGGCAATTCTTCTTTAAGGAGCCAATTTACAGTGTTAACTTAGTATAATACTTCATGTTTTTTGAAACCCAGCCTAAGTTCTGTAAACTGTTTGACCACTGATTACTACTGAACACTAACTTAATACTCTCAGGACTCTTACAAGATCATAATGCAGAGTAAAGAGAAGTTAATGAATTATTACAGAATGTGTTATTTTCGTATATTCAGACAGAATTCAGACACGTGTGATACCAGCATCCTTGCGTGAGTCCAAAGTAAAAAAAATATTGTACACAAGTACTGGTTAGAAACCTTAATCTATCTCTGTCCATAAACCATACAACATGGCATGTTACTTCATTAATCATACAATGCTTTGGGCTCACAAAGGCTGGTGAAGTGCATTTAAAAGGGCTTCATCTGATGAAAATGGAGAGGTCAAAATGCCATTGCTTTAAATAAGGCTCCCTTATTTAGGGACTCAGAAAAAACATGTTTTTCTTTTAATACATTTTTGGCAGCCTTGATAAAATATACAAAATTAATAGATATACAACTGATTTTTATGTTCAAATATATATCCATCCATTCATTTTCTAACTGCTTCATTCAATTTAGGGACTGGGAGAACTGTATCCTATCCTATCCTAGTAAGCCAAATATATACCATCTGACAGAATTCTATGTGTTTGCTTATGTTAGGATTCATTATCTCCCAAGATTATTCAGTGCAGCCATGTGTGTTAACTTCTATAAATATTTGATGAATCAAATAATTTAGTCACAGAAGGTTCACGAAGAGAACATTTTCATGTTAACGTGACTGAATTACATAACACTGGTAAACCTATGACAAGCAGTCTTTTCTATTTTCAGGGATCTATTTTTATTTCACCACAGCAGTTTAAACTATCATGGTGTCTTTTAAAAAAAAAAGAAATATAAGCACGACAAGGGATGACTACTTACCTCAACATTTGTAGTAGAACAAAAAATATTCAATTCGAGTCTCATTTTAAATGTAACATTCTACACATGCCTCCATTTAAACCAGGAAAGTCACAGTCATTGTAAAATGAAAAAGACTTGTATCTATGAAGTGATCATTCGCTATGTTATTCCTAATAAATAAACAACTCCATAAAAATGTAAAGGATAATAAAAATATCAGCAAGACAACCTAAGAATTTTTAGAGGCAGGAGCGTTTCCTTATAATTTTGCAGCAACAGCAATGGTACAAAAAGTTTTTAAGACCAAGCAATATGAATCTAGGCAACTAACTCATTTTCAATCAACAGTAGACAATGCCAACTTATTTAGTCTATAGATCTCAAGAAAAAATATCAGCTAATTTTCCATTTTTTTCTGGATGATAGGCAGGCATTTCTAATCTCCATTATAAGGACATAACAAAATTAAAGTACATAATTATAACAAAAATCGATCTACTTAAATTATAAATAGAAAGTAGCACTGCAGGTCACTGTGTTGAAGTGTTTACTTTAGAGATTATGCAACTGGGAGGGTTGTAAAATGTTTCCCTTTCTTTCTGTGGCATCACTGGATAGTCAATGAGGACCTTCTGGGATCTCCAGAACCCTAGCAGAAAGGAAATTCTACCACTACTTTATATCCAGGTGCCCCTCTGCATTCTACCCTGCAAATCAAGGCAGATAAAAACAACCGACTTACAGCAGTTGACTTCATCACTCTTGTCAGCACAATCGTGGTCACCATCGCACACCCAGTCAGTGGTGATACACCTGCCATCACCACACCTGTGTTCCTTGTTTGGATCGCACTCTGAAAAACACCCAGGTTTCACACTTTTAATTAATCTAATAATTAGAATGCTGGAAAATATGCCAAACTGAGATTCCTTGTAGTTCAAAAGCAACATTTTAGCCCAGGGGCAGTTAAACGGTGTTTATGAACAGTAAATAGTGTTATAAATAATAATAACTATATTATTCATCCATTTTCTTTACCGCTTCATCCAATGCAGAGTTGCAAGGGAGCCGGAGCCTATCCTGGCAATTTTCCCAGAACCCAATAACCTTGAAGTATATCTTTGGATTTTGGGGGGAAACCCACGGTAAGGGAGAACATACAGTAATTATAATAATTATGAATTATGATAATATTAATTGTTTTCACTTATAAAGCACTTTTCTGGACACTCCACCCAAAGCATTTTACAGGTAATGGGGACTCCCCTCCACCACCAATGCGCAGCACACACCTGGATGATGCGACGGCAGCCATAGTGCTCCAGTTCTCTCACCACACACCAACTATCAGTGGGGAGGAGAACAGAGTGATGAAGCCAATTCAGAGATGGGGATTATTAGGAAGCCATGATTGGTAAAGGCCAATGGGAAATTTGGCCAGGACACAGGGGTAACATCCCATTTCAAGAATGGACCTCGGTTTTATGTCTCATCCGAAGGGCAGCGCTTTTTTACAGTATTGTGTCCCTGTCACATTGCCGCAGACCGCAATATCCACACAGACCGCAGGGTGAGCAGTCCCTAATGGTCAGGCAGGTACTGGCCAGGCTCACACCTGCTGAGTTTCAATGGGTTTGCACTTGTGAGCAGCAGGGTGATATAGCTGCTGGTGTTTTATAGCTTTTTTTAGCTGCTATTTGTAGCCTAATGGTTTAAATAAGCTGCCACAATTAAAAAAGGATCAGAAAACAATGAGTAATTAATTTTGCTGAAGAAAGAAACCTGTGGAGTTCAGTATGTAAAAGTTCAATTAAGCATTGAGGTGTTTGGGACTGTATTGGGGAATATTTCCATAGGAGAAGCACTATCAAGAGATGAACTGCGCTTTATCACTGTCTTTGATGACATACAACTTAGTACAGTGGCATACACCGTGGTACTGGAGAGCTACAATTCCACAGGTTTTAAAAGCAACCTTAATTCATCAAGTGTAATATTTAAAAATTAAGGCTCAATGGGAGGCAGATTAATGTGAGATAATCACAACACCACAGAGTGAAAAAGCACAGCACATAGCTGAGTGCCTCTACAATTTAGTGTGATAATCACACATTAAACCACACACCCTGGAGTTCTGTTAATGTTTTATGTGATTTTTTTAAATAGTTGTCACATTTCCTTGTTGTCTCTGTTTTATTGTATGTTAATTAAGTATGCAGATATATTTCAATGTCATTTGCAATATACTGTATTTAAGATGCATTTAAAATCCCTAGGATAATAATGACAATTTCTTAGGTGATGGAGTCACGCTTGCAGCACATGTTGAAAACATTAAATCACTATATTGTGGGGCACAAAAGCACAAGAGACTGAGCAGAGACAACAAGGAGGTCATTACACCAGGACAAAACAACAAACCCCATATACCAAAAACATGAAATGTTATATGTCTTGGGTATAACATAAAAACAATTTTGGCACTGAGTGTTCAATTGTTGTTTTTATAGTAAAAATGTAATTTGGGTACATTTTTGTGTATAACATTAATAGAAGAGAGAGAGAGGGCATCTAAGAACTGAATGCTCAAACTGGTGTGAAGTAATTAGTGATGTACAATAAGGATCTTTACTTCTATTAAATTCTATTTCACCTTTGAGATAAAGGGAGGGAATATATATTAAATGAATGTCATTAAAATGACGTTTGAAATACACACTACTTATACAACAATAGCCTTTGTATAGCATACTGTAGGTCCTTTATGTAACAAATGTATGGAACAATCATACAGCATGTGCAAAGCACTCCGTCAGACATGGAAATTGAGTACACGATGTGCATCATATGTATAACACACAATGTGACAAGTAATAGGTTTATTCCATGCTGAAAAAAAGAAGAAAGAGAACACAACGTTTCGGCCGTGGAGCCTTCTTCAGGTGTGGCACACCTGAAGAAGGCTCCACGGCCGAAACGTTGTGTTCTCTTTCTTCTTTTTTTCAGCATGGAATAAACCTATTACTTGTTCCTTTGCAGCCTACGCATGCTGACGCAGCTACCCACCTGAACTACTAACACACAATGTGTATAACATGTTTATGTTGCTTCAAAATTTTCTACAAAAGCTTATACATTAACATCGCTCAAGTATAAGAGCACAAATTAAAATAAACCAATCTCCCAAAATATAGGATTACAAACATTAAAATATTTCCAGCTACAGTACTCTAGTAAATCTTTTGTATACATTTGATCAAATTAATTATACACACAATTCATTCTCAGTAAATGGTGCTAGAAGTAAATATTCTTTAACTACATGTTTTTGATACTCAGGTATGGATCATTTCTGGAAGTTCATCAAGAGAAATTAGTTTATTATAGATTGAGACATGACTTCTACATTTATCCAAAAAAGTTGCTAATTAGCAACTCAACGTTTCATTTCATTTTGCACATTTTAGTAGTTGATCTGCTAAATAAATTAATATGGAGATCGTTTTCAATGAAACCGTAAAAGCGCTACTGCCTGTGTTTGGCTGTAGAAGACCACTTCTAACTTAAGTGAGCAAAGTATTTGCTGGTGTAATCAAAGCATAAATTTCCCCAAATCATTATACAGTACATTCAAAACTAAAAGAGACATAGAAAGCCTCATGGATTGTGGCCCTGTGTGACCAGGATTCAAAACTTCAAATCCTGTAAATAATTTATATGATAAAGCAGATTATACATAAATTTAAAATATATTGGGTACCATTCTCTAAATTTTCAATGAGTTTCAGATAATTAGGAAAATATGACCAGCAGAATATTAGATCAACACCATTAACCTAAAGTAAATATTTTTTTTTAAAGTTTTAGGAGTAAAAAAAAACATTGAATGAAATAAAGAGCAAAGATAAACAACTGTAAAAACTGACAAAGGCAACAAAAATACACAATTATAAAAGTAACTGGTTTAATTTAATTTGTAAGATCAAGACCAAATACTTTGTCAAAAAGCACAAAATTTGTGGAATTCAAGACAAATGGCTTTACAGTAAGAGAAAATGAAATTAACCTAAATGGTTAAAAAAAAAAACAGAAACAACCTTACCACAATTTTGCTCATCACTGAGGTCTCCACAGTCATCATAGCCATCGCACACAAGGCTGTGAGTTAGGCAGCGCCCAGTACCACACTGAAACTGGTCTTTGCTGCAGTCTTAAAAGGAAAAGCAGGATAGTTAATAACATTTAACTACAGTACCTCCCAGACAATGACACTGTTCTAATATGGTCTACTGTATATATATATACCTTCTAACATGGTTTCCTATAAGGAGCAACTAAAAGTGATACCTGGTCAAATGAAGTTATTGCACAACATCTTGATTTTGTTTTGCTACAGTTTCTTCCTGGAGGTTTCAACACATATTGTATATTTGTCCTCTCCTTAGCTATGAGCACTGTAAAACCTGAAAACTGTAAAAATAACTAAAGGAAAGTAAACTAAATACCTTCTCTGAGTTTCTTGAAAATTAGACCTGGAATTACAATGCAAATTTTAGGCTAGATATCATTAAAAAGTTACCATCAATGGATTCTAATTGCTTGTTCCAATTCAGGGTCATGGGGGAGTGAGAGCCTATCTAACCAAGCAACAGGCGAAAGGCACCAACATGTTATCTTTGGAATTAAATATCCTTTTAAACTGAGGGTATAAAGTTTTGGAACAGAATATCCACAATAGGTTTGATGCTGTAGAATTAATATTTTTACTTAACTTAATGTCCTGACAAAGAAAATAGAAGCATACACCTAAATATAACCATTTTCAGGAATTTAAGAGAATATTTTCTTTGTTATTCTAGTAAAAAGAAAAGTCACCTTATACTCTAAAGACTAATCATGTAATCCATCCATTTTCAAACTGCTCTGTCCAATACAGAGTTGCAGGGATGCTGGAGCCTATCCTGGCAAGCAAAGGCCAGATACACCCTGGACAGGATGCCAGTCCATTGCAAGGCACACACAGACACGCACAGGGACAGTTTTCCCAGAAGCCATTTAATCTACCAGTATGTTTGTGGACTGTGGGAGGAAACCAGAGAACCTGGAGGAAATTTATGGGGAGAACATACTTACTCTACACAGACAACACCCAAGGTCTGGAACTGAACCGAGGATCCCCTGTGCTGCAAGGCAGCAATGTTAACCACTGCACCTCCCCATGTAGATAATAATATAATGAAATGTATCACGAACAGAAACAGAAAATTAATGTAGGTTATTCTGGACCTATAGTAGGACACTGAGGAGACCTAGCTTTCTATTTGCAACCGCCCTTGTAGGTCGGTATATTTATACTACATTTTAAGTAGATTTACAATGTGCTGTGACCTTCTCATTAATCAGCTGACAGCAATGATCTGAACACTTGTATTATAAATATTAACTTCTTGAAATGAAAAGACAACAACCCCCTGACTAGAATGCTCACCCTCCCTCACCTGTAATTAGCAGAAGTCAAACTAAAGGACAAAACTGAATGATTAATTTTTTTTAGCCTCCCATTTAATTCTGCTTGCTGGAGTCTGTGAGGAAAATAGACAGATGACTTTATTTCCTCTAACAGCAGGACTCCTACACGCTTCTATTCAACCGTGACCAGTGTCGCATTTACAATGTCACAGACTGAGCTAATGTGATGAGAGACCTATGTACGCAGTAAATACCTTCCATCTCTTTTCCAACTGTCCAAACCTTGGCTGGATACAGAATCTGGCTTTGTATAACAACCCCCCCCCCCTTCCCCACCTCCACCTCCACCCTGTAATGTTTGTTTAACTTCCTATACCAGCGTCAAGGCTGATATTTGCAGTCTGGCAGGGCATCATCTCTCAGGAAGTTACAGTTCAGCCAGGGAACTCATTTTAAACCTATTACACACATCTCAAACATCTCTGTGCGATGCATCTCATGTCTTCTACAATACATCCATGACATGTCGTATCAACAGGATCCGACCTCAAAACTGACAAGTCAATGGAAAAAGTGTGCAGGAAAGAGCTTCTGAAATGAACATAAATCACTGTGTATTCAAATTTGATTGCGCACAGTATCTATTTTACTGCTGTATGTCTCACAGGGAACTGACAAATGCAGTGCAGTGTACTGCAAACGGATTCCAATGATATCCCATTTTTTAATTACAAATGATGAAATAATTAGTTGTAATTTGGGGTTTTGTGGTCATGTGTAAATTATGGTTAGGGTGTCTTCACGTTCCATGGAACTCCATTATTAACATCAAACCAATGGTGTTTTAATGCTACGGAAGACACATTACCTCCAGGGACCTTCAATCACAGCTGTCTTTTGAAACAACACAACGGTGGGAGAAAAGACAACATAGCCCCAGTGGTTACGTGTGTTTGGCCAATTCAGAGTGAAACACACACCAAAGGATGAAAAGGATTTGGGACACCTAATGCTCTTTACAGCTATGCTAGACCACCCTGATGGAATATCTTGTTTTCATAAATTGTAAACTGGAGAATTGTGAGAAGGTCTCATTAAGTCATTTTTATGCACCTCTAAATCCTGCTATTGCACTTTTCTTCTAAGAAAAAAAAACAAAATGGGCCATACAACAGTAACGTCTAATTCAGGCAAGTTAGCAATGTGTATTCCTTGACCATCTGCAAAACAACACCAGATGGTTGTTTAGCAAAAGGCAATTTGCTTTATTTGCATTTCTCATTTGCTCTGGTAGGGTGACCAGTTCCTGAATTCTTTAATCTCCAAGAGCTCAAAAATTCCCCAAATCCAATATTTTCTTCAGTGACTTACTGCAGTTGGCCTCATCGCTCCAGTCATCACAGTCATTGTAACCATTACAAAGCAGTTTCCTGGGGACACAGATTCCTGTGGCACATAGGTAATTGTCTTGCCCACCACAAACAGCTGAAACAGGGAAAGAAATACAAAATTAAACTGGTTTAATTAGTATTAGATAATACACGGCAACCAATATCTTTCATTGGCTTTATTTACGAAGTCAGCTGTCCTCACAATTCACTTATCCAGTAATAAAATGTGTTATTCAATGCTATTATCAGGTAAAAGCAACAATGTTTATAGTGTTTTTGATTATATAGACTAACTACAATAAACAGCAACAGAAGGAAAATGTTTCTTGTAGGCTTCTGGGCAATAATAACTAATAATTGTTAGTTATACGAGTCATGAACTGAACTGAAAATGAAACTATCAAATATAAGAAAAAAAGGTGCAATAACACCAAATTACTGAAAACCCATCAGTATCAGAGTATCACAGTGGTTAGTGCATTTAATTTCGGACCTGGGGTGCTGTCTGTGTAGTTTGCATAGTATGTTCTCCTGAGTTTGTGTTGGTTTCCTCCAGGTGCTACAGTATGCCAAAGACATACACAGGTAAGTTAATTGGCTCCTAAGAAATTGGCCCTGATGTGCATGAGTGTGTGTCTGTCTGCCTTTCGATGGACTGACGTCCCTTCAAGGGGGTGTCCTGCCTTGTGCCTGCTCCGGCTCCCCTACGACGCTGTATCAGCTCAAGCACTTAGAAAATGGCTGGATAGGTGGACGGAATAAACTTCACCAAATTCTTTATGAAGGAAAGAAGTGGGGAACATTCAGAGAACTTGATTTATTTCTTTTAAATAATTTTTAACATTCTAACATATTTTTAATAAAGGAGAATCTTTCTATTCCATGAAGTAATTTGAAAGAATATGACCACAAAACTGGTTATTATCAAAGTCTTCATTTACTAAACAAATTTCTGTGCAAAATTCCCAAACTCCTAAGCTGTTAAACTAAATTAAAAAGTGTTTTTCTTACTTAATTTTAATTTTTTTATCCCAGCAATACAGCCACTCTTTGTTTTATGATGTACACCATCTGTGTTTTCATTAGAAAAATGTAGTGTAGCTTCCTCTTAAAAAAAATGGCTAAAGCCTTCAAAGACACAACACCAAGACAACCAAACCGCTGAAAGACAAGAAGGTTATTCTGTTGTTTATTCCCTTTTTAATGAATCAAACAAAAGCCAGAAAGCTGCCTCATAGAAGTTCTAAAGAGTGCTTCAAGAACCCCCTTTTAGAAATCCGGCAAACAATTTAAAAAAGAAACCACCATAAAACATCTGGCCTATTTTCTACAACAAAAGACTTGACTGTAATGAGTCAGTGCTATTGTTATCTTATCTTATTTAAATGACCTGTTTAAAGATTTTGTATGGTATAATTAGCCTCCTTTTAAGAAACTGGAAAAGCCTTTCAAGTGTGCAACCAAATGAACTTTTAAACTAATGCTACTGACATTAGGATGGCATACCCACTAATAATGACAAACAAAACATGCTACAGGGTTGTAATGGTACCATCGTAAATAAAGATTGCAAAACATTATGTTTCATGTGCAAAACTACCTTATGAGTAAAACTCTTTTTTCCAGATTTCTTGCCTTTAAAGCTGTTTTCAATAGTCATTAATCTGCATTACTCATCTAATGCATTAATGTCAACAGTAAAACTTTAACAAGTGCACTAGTGACACAGTCTCTGATAATCAAATACTGTATGATGTGGGTTTTCAGAAATATTTACCTGGACATTTTCCTTTAAAAAAATGAATAAATTACATTACTGATGACTGTTTAACCAATTACTCTATGTGGTTCAGAAAAAACATGAATCTCTAAAACACAACTATGGTTTATTGTTCTATTAGTGAAAGACTTTGCCTTGCTAGTAGGAAAATGGATACTGGTCACAAGTAGTATTTCTTGTATAACCTTAACTTTACTTTTCTTCATATCTGGAGTTTGGTTACCACTGAAAGGATAAGAGCCAATCCCTGTAGGCAGAGAAACCATACCTTACTTTTTGAAGAGTAACAGAACTAGATATTTTGACTCATGTGTGATGAACAGCTGTCATTAAAAGCAGCAAAGTCATGAAGCATTAAGTCATCAAAATGTGTCATTAATTTAAAAAGTGTTAACACTTAATTTGGGCTGTAATTAGAGCTCATTGGGCCTTGTACAGAATCAGGCACATTTAGTATAAATAAGAAAATCAATGACATTTTCCACTGTGAAAGTCTCAACTTCTGTTTGATGATACAGTATGTGTAACTGAAAACACGTTATTGCGAAATTATTATATCAGGTAAATTTGTGTTGTGATGACCACAGTGTGGAGGCAGGAATCTTGAAGTCAGACAATATTATTTTCTTGGCACAGGTTCATAAAAAGTGAATTTTTAAAGTATGTTTGCTAAATGGCTTTTTCATTTTTCTAAAAATGGAAAGTTTATGGTCATTACATTACTTATGGTTAAAATGGCTGCCATCCTTTTCAAATTTTGGCTCCATTCCAAGACAGGAATACAGACCTTTTAGAAAAAAAATAATCTTTACCATACTATAACTGTTCATGAAACTTGGGATATAGAGTACGGGAAGATTGGTCTGACCTGGGTACAGAGCTAAATTCATCACTACAGAAGGTACCTGACAAATTCACAGCAGGGTATTACAGCATGTGCATCCTTAGAACTGCTACAGACCCCATCACATTTAACAGATTTTTGTCTTCAGTCATCTTCATCCAACTCCTTTTTGAAAACCCTTTTGATTTTATCATGCATTTTAATGCGAATAATTCTTTAAAGTAACTGTTTTTTTTTGTCTCTAATCCAGTAATCTAATCTACATTATTAATAGAGTAATTCCTCAGCCCAATGGCATCTTGCTGTGTGTCCACACCATTGCTGGTTTAATTCCTTTACTCTTCTAATCATGCCTCATACTTTTATTTGCCCTCTAACGTATCCATGTATTTTTTTTCTGTCTTCTCTTGTTACTCCAAGTGTACATCTTTGACTAATGTATTGTGTACTGCCTGTATAACTGAACATATGAATGGACGTCTGCACTTTAAATAAAAAAATGATAGACAAACTACAGTTTCATAATATTCTTTTCAAAGATACATATTTGCATGTGTGAGAGTCTTTGTGCTTGTACAGTATGTGTCACTTCACATCAGATATTGAATATCAGCAAAATCAGTCTACTTCAAAAGTCAGACATTTTCTCTAAGAATATGATCAATCTTGTTAACATATTTAGAAATAAACCCATTAACCTAAAATGCATACCTAAATATAATAATACCCCCCCCCCCCCCCAAAATTGTATGGTCCATTTACAAAATAGTGTTTCTTTGCTAATCAAACAATTGAGAGATACTGTTAATTTTACCATATTCTTTGTGTAAAGAAACACTTGAACTACCAAGAGCAAATATTATGGAACATGCAGCGTTCATTTGTTTTAATTGAATTTGTTGCTGTAAGAATATACACAGTAAGTGGAAAAAATGGAAAAACTTCAGTGAATGAGGGACACCATGTATATTGAAAGCAATAATGCTTAGGGTCATTTAAAATTAGCCTGGGCAATCGACTTCTCTGCTGACATCTCAATACTGGCAGGATGAAAAGACTGACCTTCATTTTTTTTTATCAGGACTTCCTCAGACTTTTAAGGCTAGTCTGCAGCACATCATGAACGGATACTCTGCTTATGATGAAAAGACTAATTGAAGACCTGCTCTTTAAAGTAATACAGTATATCAACTCCTGATATGTGCACCTCACAAATAGACTTCACACAGCCCATCGTATTATCAGTCTGTTCAATCTATTTAAAAAAAGGCAAGCATGAAATAGTTCTCCTTTACCTAGGTCAAATAATACTTACTGTATATTACTTAAACCATCACGGCAGAATAAACGTTAAGGTAATTAAGGTAATTCCAAAAAAAGGAAGGAATATTCTTAGCTTAAACCACATATTGCATCCATCAACTCATCTAAAGAGTTTACAATGATTAAAATTACATGTTTTATTCTACAACCACCATAGTGTTGTTTAGGTAAATGGAATGCTAAACATAAGATTTACTTTCATTTTACTTTCAGTAATTCCATCACAATTTATAAAACACATTTTTTCCTAATCATTGATCTTTCCTAATCCAGAGAGTACTCTAAGCATAATTTGCCTGGACAATCGAATTGCCTGCTGGCATCTTCATTCTGACAGGATGAATAGATTTTATAGTATCTTGGATTGATTTCCTTTCATTTTTAGCTTTTTCCTGTGTACTAGAAAAGGAACCACTGAATATGTGATATGGAACAGCAATCCAGTAGTTTCTTCTACTTCAAAAAGACAGCAATGTAAAAAATAAAAAATACACACATTATCATAAAGATCAGTTATATTTTATGAAGGGCAATGTATAGGAAGTTGTAAAATATCACCTGTTCATAAAGTTCTTTACAACCTGGCCAAAACACAGGACCAAATTGAATTTTCTTTGTTCTGTTATAATTAATGGCAGAATCTACAGTATATGTATCTATT
This sequence comes from Atractosteus spatula, assembly GCF_055471065.1. Taxonomy (NCBI): domain Eukaryota; kingdom Metazoa; phylum Chordata; class Actinopteri; order Semionotiformes; family Lepisosteidae; genus Atractosteus; species Atractosteus spatula. Next base: position 20,098,149 of record NC_142706.1, read on the forward strand.
CAAAGATCAACTATCAGCATTAAGAAAAATATAGAGTTGAGGTGTTACAACTAAGCAAGTTTTTATTTCTTCAGCTCATGTCTTAACATGTGTACACACATGTAGAAGTAGTTCACTAGTTTGTGTAGACTGTGTCCAAGAGGCTGCTGTCTCTCTGATGTCAAATCCAGAGAAATACAAATTAGAGATGATTTTATCACATCACATCTTCGGAAAAAAGGTATTTCTGTAAGAGCTCTTAGAAGTAGAAGTCATCTTAACACAATATTTATAGACATGCTGTAATTTTTTGTCAAGTCTCTGGTTAGTATTTCAATGAACAACAGGGCAGGCAGCATTTGCATATACTGTACAGCAATATATCTTTCCAAGAACTTGCTGTCATATCAATATTATTGTCTTTACAATGTATAAAAAACAAAAATTCAAGGGAGAAATTGATTCAAGAACTTGTTTTAGAATCAGTGACTGGAATACCTTCAACACATGCTTTACAAATCTCAGTACTTAAACTTTGGCTACAAATAATATATTTAAATAACAGATGAAGCCACTAAGCTATTGATGATTCTGAAGAATCATTTATTTTTTTATGATGCATGGAATGAAATTTAGTATTTACAATTCCAATTTATGTGGGTCTGTCACTATTGGAACCTTATACAATCAAACCTTCATGTACTCCGAGTTTCAGTTGTCTTAAAATTGATGTGTGCTTATTCAACAGTAGTGTTCAACAATCTTATTAACCAATGAAATCCAATACGCTCTTGTCTCATTTTCAGGCATGCATTAATGACAGTCTGTCAACTCCCTTGTGTGCATGTCCACATTTTACAAAGGCAAGTGTGTCACTAAAGTACATATTCGGCTTGGAAGCACATTTCAAATTGTAATTATAACAAGTGCTTAGAAGGGTGCTGCAAATTAGTGCCATCCATCCTTTTGCATTTAAAAAACACACTCAAAGAATATCAACAAATGTAAAGGCCAGGGAAAACCTTTAGAAACGTCTTAAGTTGCAGGTACTGACCCTGGTATTCAGGTCACATTGTGCAGAACAGATATTCCAACATTCCTCAGGTCAATGGAAAAAACCCTCAAACATTGCAGTAAATTGGAAACAGGGGTTGTAATTACTCATTGTAAAAGTAGTGCCCTTCCACAAAAAAGGATAACAAATTCCCCACACATGTTGTGGCAGCCAGGTGCCTGGAATACTTGTAAAAACAACTTGGTGAGTTTTTGGGACTAATTACTGTACCAACCAAACCAAACAAAAAGCTAGTATACTATGACTCTGGCTGCTTCTCAATGATAGTAAGCAAGCACGTTGTGAATAAAACTTTGCATACCTATAAAGTCAAAGTTTAGCAGCCCTTAACTACAATTGAATTTAATTTCAGTACTTTTTCTGAGTTGGCCATTTTGGAAAAGCACCTGAAGGAAGCCACTCTCAATATGTAGGCTTTTCATATGAGCCTCGTGAGATTTTTATTTGTTCTTCTTTTTAGAATGATGTTCACAGAACGATGCAGATTTAGGAGCTGGTGATGATCACATCTACAGTACATTCATTAGGTTCCTAGGCAAAGGAATGACAAAATTATATGTTCGGGATACTTTCTGGAAAGGCCAGAGAGTGTGAAAGCATGACGCACACTGTGGAGGAGGTCTGTATGACATTAAATTGGGGCTTCCAGAAACTATGAGTCTGACAAACCTCCCGAGAAATCAAACAACTGTTGATCCTACAGCAAAGACCATTTTGTTCAGCTTCTACCTGTTGCCTCATGAATGAAAGTATAATCCCAAAAAATACATCCAGCCTACTTCAAGTGTGTGTCAGGAAGTGTACTGCAAGAGTTAAGTGAAGCTTACTTTTTTCTAAGGAATGGATTTAATTAGGAAGGGCAAGCTACAGAAGGCAAAAAACCCTTTTTAGAAAACCACCATCTATTAACACAGACGCTCCCTGCCATTTTTGCATAGACAGTATTCATGTCATCATTGACAACTGCAAAAACTAAATGAAAATAAAAAATAGTGAATATTACAAATTAAATAAATTAAATATTCTAACCTGCTACAGCAGGTGAACCTATTGTCACCCTCAGTTTGAAACTATGTGATTTATTAATTTAGAAAATTAGTTTAGAAAATAATGTTTATTATACCATACTCATTTATCAGCATAGAGTTTTTGAAGACCTATTTATCTTAGTAAGTAATGATGCATTTAAATATAAATACACCCTTGAGGATGAAGAGGGAAAACACTTACCTTTTGTTTGCTTAGGACTGTAGCAGATCGGAGCACTATCATCCATGCTGGTGCTGTTTTTGAACTGGGAGCACCTGAGGAAGTCTGGCCAGGAGGCGTTGAAAGTCTGCAGAACAGGCTCACAGCCCTCCCTTGCCGCCTCACAGAATGACATACAGGGGAATATCAGCCTCCTTTGGGGAAGAAAGAGCAGGGCAGCATGATTTATTAGTTTGACAGACACTTTCATGGATAGCAACTTACATTTGCACCATTAATTCAACGACTATGCCACAAGGTAACATTAATACAACTATTTATTTTAACAAAGCCATCTGACTGAAGTACTCAAGGGTATAAAAGCAGTTCCTCACCTGGCATTTCAAACCCACAAACTTCCAGATATGAGCTGAGAGCTCCATAGCCCTGTTGCCTCAGTTATCAGCAAAAGTAAAACCAAAAAAGTAAAATCATTCAACACAACATTTCACTTTATGGATACTGATAGTCTCTCATGACAGCCACAGCTGGCAAACACTTAGAACGCTCTTCCGTCACAATGAGCATGTCCCTTTCTAGGGGAGGATTCAGTCACCAGGATTAATTATCCCACCCATGACTTTTAAACAATCTTGGAATTGTTTCAGTGATTAATTGCGACAACCATTATTAAGCCTCTTTATGAGTCTTTATCAGGCATTACTTGAATTAAATCTGTCCCTCAAAGGTAAATTGCAGCCTTCAGAGAACGAGTGCTAAACACAAGGACAGAGTTCAATAAAAGAACCCAGTGGATGTCTTCAGAAACAACAGTAAAATAGGAACCGGAGGACACAAGCAGAAACTGTGTGAAAGTGCAGCGAAAACTGAGAACAAGAGGTACCTCTTTATATAAAAGGTTTGGGAACTATCACACAATTTACCTAACCATGTTGTTGAAGATGACACCCTGGCTTTAATCAAGAAACATTTGGATGACATCCTTTAATCAATTCGTTACTAAGCACCAAATAAGCTTAATAAAATTAATGGCCTCCACTCATTTATACTTTCCTGTGTTCTTAAGACATATATTTAATCTTTTGAATTTATTATTATGAAACCCTTTTAAGAATGGAACTTAGTTAAAAATTTTCCAATATATTTTCCTAATTTTGACGTCTTTAATATAACACCATACAGTGGAGTTTGTCATTGATCACCTAGGCAGGGATCAAATTTAGTTCTCTTGGCCACTGTCCAAGAACTCAGTCAGCTCATGTCTTAGATTCTGTGTCTATACTGAGTCAGCGGTGTCGTTTTGCAGAAATGGCAACATTACATGCTGAAGTTTAAGAAGACGGAAGTAAGGAAGTCCAATAACCAACTGCTGGATCTGATGCCACCACATTTCCTTCAGGATCAGGACCCCATATTTATGCCAATCCAGCCATTTTCTATCTGCCTGGTTCGATACAAGGTCATAGTGGAGCCGAATCCTATCCCAGCAAGCAACGCACACAAGGTAGGACACCACACTGGCAGTCCTTCTCAAGGCACACATGAACTAAATATGCACATACTCACACTAGGGCCAGTTCTCCAAGAAGCCAATTAACCTACAACCATGTCTTTGGACTGTGGGAGTAAACCGGAGCACCCATAGGAAACCCTCGCAAACACAGAGAGAACATGCTGTGAAAACTCCACGAGCTACGCTACCCACTGCGCCATTGTGCTTCCCTATTTACAGTATATCATTTGTTTTGGGGTAAATGTATGAATGGTGAAATAAGCCCTCTGTGCTTCTTTTTATCTCTGTCTCTTCTCAGTATTTGCTTGTACTCAGTCAGTGGTGCAGTCAGCATAGAGACCTTTCTTTATGTTACATATGCATTCTTCTCCCGACATAAAGCAGGAGTTTCTAATCCATACATCTGAATCAGAAAATAACCCATTCACCTCTGAATTAAAAGTTCAAAATTAGGGTGACATAATAAATAAATCTTATATTCGCTATAGCCACTCATAATTGGGTATACAATATCAAAGTTACATAATTACATAATTGTTGCTTTTAATGCTTGTAATTTGACCCAATGAGATAAACATCAATGCTTTTCAAACAAAAAAAGTTGAAGATGTACGAGGCAAATTAGGGGCAAAGAAGAAGATGTACCGTAGCTCTGAAGTGTATTTCTAAACTGTAATGTGGCCAAAAATGTTTGCAATATTGCACTAAGTGATGACTGAATGACAGAAAGCAGACATACAGTAACTGATCTCACATTTTAAAGAGGGTCTTAAAGAGGCATAAGAAAGCTTGTTATGACAGATGGACTACAAAAACACCATGATTTTAACAGGTGGTAACCTGTAGTGTTACACCTGTTTCACTAAGAAAACTCTTCTTCCACTGCAAGAGCCAAGGGATACTGCTTTTATAAAGATTAATGGGGTTTTGGCCAATTACCTGGGTATACTAAAGTTTCAATAAAAACAATTAAACTCACATTTTCCTAACCTCATCAAATTCTTACCATTAGAAATGGTCTTTTAGTTGGCCTCAAAAAATCAAAACAAAAAGTCTTAAACTAAAGCTCAGAGTTTTAAAACATTGATGAAAACAAACAGAGTGGTTCATGACCGAAAGCAACTGAATTTCGCAAAATGTTTTGCATCAAAACATACCTGGTTTCAACATACGTAGAAAACATAAGAAGTTTCTAATATCGAATTGAAATGGCAGCCCATGTTGTTTCTAATATTTGTCAGTTTTGGTTTGGCTGCTTCATCTACACAGGCCCATAGCTTGAAAGTAAATGCATGTTGTTGACTACTTTTATTATGAAATAAAAAAAAAATTAGATAAAGCAAAAGTACAGAAAATGTTAGTGTAATTGCGTCTGTGAGTGGAATGTTAAGAACAATATGAAATAAGATTCCAGGTTTCTCAGGACATAAAGATGTGGTTCTCTTTAAATACAGTAAACAATTAAATAATGCTTTTTATATTTTATTATATTGTTATTTAACTACAAGGCCCACTTTAGATTAATATCAAAATAATTAAATTGTTTGCAGTTGTGCATTTGAAGCCATACATGACTAACTTCAAGTAATTGTTTAATCCCTTCATTAGTGCTTGGAATGATTGAAAACCAGCCATCCACTGGAGCTTGTAAAGGATAAGCTAAACACTAAGGAAAAGCTAAGCACTGTAAAATGCATTTGAAGTTCTCTCTGATCTGCTCAGCTGCTACATTTTATTGTTCTCCTAATATAATGTTTGAAAGATTTAACAGATTGTTTAGCTCTAATAATCAGTTAGAAAAAGTCTTAAGAGCTTTCCAAACTTTCTGATTTCACACATCAATTGATGGAATTTCTGAAAGAAAATTCCAGAAGAGTGGTTCAGTCCAGCTGTCTAGAACATGGTCTTCATGTTTCTTCCTACAGTCCCTATTTGAAACTAGGTCTCTGTACTTCACATACGGACCTGATTTACACTTTGATACAAGGCAAATTTGACACAAGGCAAATGAAATACCTCACTGGTTCAATTATGCAAATTATTATTAACTAGTTTTTAATCGTTTAATGTCCACAATGCAACGGAAAACACAAAGCACCGTGAACATCACATTTTTAATTCACCGCTTCACAATCGGAGGTTAAGCGACTTTCAGAATTATCATACAACCTTTATGTTGAACACAATCACAGATATGAATGCTGGCTCCTTATACAGTATATTAAATTAGTTTTCCATAAAACAGTCCAAGGGTGAATGAATTAATTAAGATTAAAATATATAACTGAGAAGTGAAAAACAGTTTGATGTATTCTGCATGATTACATCAAACAACACCTTGTTATAAAACATTCTTGTGTGACTTCATTACTGGAAAATGTCAACTGCACAATTAAGTCAGTTCATGCTAGCTCTTCTGTTTGCTCTACATTGAACTATGATGATTGTGATAACATCATACTGTGCAAGTGCCAATGGCCCAATCTTCAAATATTGATTCCACCAGGTTACTCGGTTTCTGTCTACTGTTCTTGACAGTGTAATGTCTGTGCAAATGTAGTTGAAGTATAAAAGAATGCTTAAACATGTCATTTGCATCAGATGCAATCATTTATCTTATGATTTATAAAGAATTTCCCAATATTTATATACTGTAGCATGGAGGATTGTGATCAGACACAGTGATATACTGTACAAAGAAGGAACCTTTAATGCCCTTTTCATGTACAGAAAGGGCTACTTCCAAACCCAACAGGTAAACTAAAAACAAAAGAAAAAGACACGCAGGATAGTCTCTCGAGCTACTGGTTATTTGTGGTGCAAACACAGCACTGTTCACTGCTTCTTTTCTTTTCTCTCCTTCATTACCCTGGAAACCTAACACTTCTCTTGAACAAATAACAACCCGAAGCCCCAGTGTGTTTCCCTGCCAAACATCTGGTGAGAAAACAACGGCTGCTACCATATTTTATTTTCAGATCTGCTAACATTTCAAGCAAAGGCTCTTTTTTATTTCTACCCCAAAGGCGGTCATGTTAAGAACTGAAGATCCGGTTAAACTGTTTTGGGGGCTACACAACATCACTCAGAATTTTCCCTTATGACAGTTCTAATCAGCAAGGAGTCAAAAGATCAAAGTTGAAACCTGGGACAAACATGGTGGTCAGTGAGTGTCGCATGCTGTGATCTCTGAAGTGTCTGGCCCTCCCATACCTTTCATCGCCTTCTCCGGCGCATTCAGGAAGAGCGAGGCTGCAGCCAAAGAGCATGATATGGCGGTAGCAGCTGAGGCGGTTCAAGGAGCTGAAGAACTTGAGGAACATCTCCACTTCAATGCTCCGCACAATGGAGCTGCGGGACGACAGGCTGGTTTGATTGTAGGGTAAAATATGGCACTGGCTTACGTTGATATTAATGCAGGGACCTGAAAGAATCAAGAAAAAGAAAAGCCCGGGTAGGATGCAAAAGGTCAGGTTTTTGTACATTTCCCAAGGGGTTACTGTGATACAAACCTAGAATATTTGTTATCAGACATAAACATTAGCAGCGGTAAGTAATTGTAAAATGGTATGGTAATTGAATGGATGGTATTAAAACTGTTCAATGAAGGTAAAATATGGCATACCTAGATGACACTGTACGATTTGTAAGAAAAAACAAAGTAAATGCACAGTATACAGTAAAACCATAGGAATGCTGAGGAAACAGCTTGAACATTTACCATAGTAAACAATTTTAAGCATTAAAGTGAGCAATCGACCAAATAGTCTGCAATTGCCCATGTTTTACGTTCACTAACAACAAATTTTAAGAAAGACAAAATGTTATATAAATAGATTCTGATTAAAATTTAAATCAAAATCAATAACTCTTCTCATGAATGTAGAATATATTAATGGAGATTCTAAAGGCAGAAATGTTTTTTTCTAGTGCAACACCCATTTGACACTGTCCAATCGCTTTTAACTGTGATCTACAGGATGATGAAACCCTGTACTAACCTATACAAGCTCATGATCACACGTATCCATTCATGAAAAACACTAATTTCACTGGAAGCCTCACACCTGACACCTGCAGACTAACTTGAAAGGCAAGGGTAACAAAAAGGAAAACCAGCCAATGAGTTATTTTAAATGTACAGGATGAAACCAAATGCTAAAATGTACAGTATTAGTTTTAATAGAAAAGAGACAACACCAACAATAACAAACATTCTAGCAAGGTGAAACTAATAAACTATTTTAAACTAATTTCTTTTATTTTTTCTTCTGAAAGAGGTTGACGTCTTTTACCATTTTTAGGATGTGGTGCACAGTGTGCAGAAAAGAGTGAATAAATCTCATCTCGTTATTTTTAACCCAGAAACGTTTATATAAGGCTGTTTTGACTCTCACTACTCAATTTGTTTAAGACAAATTGCATCATATAATGTTTGTGAGTCCTAATTTGAAAGATTTAATGAATGTTGCAATATCCTTTTCTGGAATTTTCTATTTAAGTCCTAAGCTTGACATAATTAAGTGAGAAAGCACTAGCTGGGCTTAAGACCATTACAAACTCATTCTGTTTACGACACTGCTATAAACATTTCTTCACAGCAGGGGTTGTTATCGCCATCCGATTCAAATATCTTCCTGTGTACGGATGTGTGTCTTAAATTTGCTATGAAACCGATCTCTCTTAATGGATTGAAGGGTGGCAGTCATGAGATATAATAATTGTATCAACAGCTTAATTGGATCATTATGAGAGAAGGGAAAACTATCTTGTTGATATATGGAATGGGATATGGTTGCCAATGTTATTAGTTGAAATGAGTCTTTGCATTCTAAATGTGTAATCTTAAGCCCAAAACGCTTTTTGTTATCATACTCAATGGCTGTTATTTGTTCTGGTGCAATGCTTCTGTACTGATAAGTTTGATATTTTATATTACTGTATAGAATGGAATGGGATTGTTGTAATGGTCTTTTCATTTGAAATTGATATTGTCTAGTGAGAGGCGTGATTCCTTAAATTCAACCTTGTCAAACTGATTCTCTTCCACAGTGCAAGAGAGCTTCAGATAATGTGTTCAAGCATCCATTAGAAAGTTGCTAAGCATAGGAGCGCAAAGCAGGCCCAAGAACACTTGACTATGACCAAGGAAGGAAGGGACAACTTAGAATAGCCAAGTAAAACTTACCAGCATGCCTTTTGTGTTGGGCTGCGAGGAGATAATATACTGTATATGTAAGGACTAGGCCCTCAAACAGCTTTGAAACAAGCTTTTACTTAAGGGAATGTTAATAATGAACTTTCTTCCTCTGGCATCTCAAAATCATCATTTTATTTAGACAATACTGTTATTTAAAGGGGATGATGTGAATTGCATCAAACATTAAGGGTCAATTAACTAAGGATTCAAAAACAAAAGAGTTCAGTTTCATGTAGATGTAGGACGTGTTGAAAAATTTGGCTCTTTTTATTTCATAATTTGTAATTTTTATCCTTATTTTGGAGCCTGATTGTTTGCATGTAAAATTAGAAACAATTTTACAAATGGTAACAGGAGAAACATGAGAGTCACTAACAGGACTAACAGGAATTGTTTCCAAAGCTCCAAACAGCCTTATCACACAGAGAGGTGTTGACATGAAGCCAGTATTAAAGTTTTTTTTTTTGCCGTGTGCTGGAATTTAACAGTTATTCTGACATTCGAATCCTTTACAAAATAAAATGGTATAACTGCAACAGGATTAATGTACTTAGCAAATCTAAAAGAACACATGAAGTCTGGGGCCACTGCTGGAGAAGGAGGAGCTGCAACAGTGTGTTTGTCTTGTATCATATTGCTAAGAGAAAGGCTTCATGGCTGAAACGTGTTTCTTTTCTTCTCTTTTTAGCATGGAATAAACCTTTAATTATATTTTACGATTAACTATTCCATTACCTCTGGCTTGAATTTTCTGCCCATTCTCTTTTAATTTATACTTTTTTTATTCTAAAGCAAATAATTTATCAAGATATTCACAGATAAAAAGTGTAAAATATTACAAAGCACATATTTTCAGTCAAAGCAGCCTTGTTTAACTTTGAAGTAAAAAAAAACAGTTATTAACAACGTTCTGTTCTTAATTATTCTGTGCCTGTTCACATCTTGTAATATTACCTGCTGATTTGGACTGGTTAATTTATTGTCTTAAAGAATCCAGGCAACCGCACACTTAACAGTAATGCATTTTGATTGAAATATTTCTGACAAAAACCAAGCATAATTAGTAAATCTGCAGAGTAATAAATCCTGTATTTTACAAATCATGTACATCTATTAATTCAGCACACTTTGATTTGTACATTTCATAGGGTAAATTGGAATTTTATTTACAACAGGAACATTGTGTATATCATATTATACAGTATATATTTTGTAAGTGGAAGGTCTTCCACCTTTTTCATTTGCTGATTTTTAAAAACATAGGGTTTAAAAACACAGGGCAAATCTGTTCAAGATCTTATGTTATGAATATTTTTCCCCAAGATGGGGTCAAATGCAAATGTCACAGTAATTTCAGAAAGAAAGACAGTCTTTTGAATAGATGATAGTAGACACTCATTAACAGAGAAAACTTTTTTCATTGTGTTTCAAAACCTAGGGCTGTAAACACAAACTGAATCATGAGTACTTCTAAATATTTAATGATTTTTTTATTTTATACAGGTGTTTAAAAGTGTTAGATGTTTTAAAGTTAATTTCACATTTCTTTAATACATTTTACAGAACTACAAATGTTGATTTAAAAATACTCACTGACACTATTTTTATTCACTGTTGGATGTTATCTAAACAACACTTCCACTTGGATTCAAGTAAAGGCACTCACTACTGTATGTGAGTACCTGATGTGTGAGTCTTTTTAAAGAGCACAAACCACTATTGACAGCAGAAGCCTCTTATAAAGTGGCACATGCCAACTGGTGTCTAGGAAAAGCCAAGGAGACAAGAAAACCACAACATTTTCAGAAGTTGAAAACACTTACAGTACATACCTACACTTATATAAATAAATCACTCATGAAACGACAGCTGGCCATAGCTCTCCACACTTGTGAGGCAGGCTGGAGAGTTATTCTTATTACTATAACAGCAGTATAAAAAAGCACCTTTATCCAAGTCACCTTATAGTATTACAGGGTTGCATGGCAAAAATGCAACAATATAATAAAAGTCACACAACTATTAAAACTACCAGAGGTGATAAATGACTCCAGTGTATTTGCTATAGCTTCACTATCGTGTTGTACAGTGTAAACACAGTGAAAACATAGGAAAACACAGGAGTCCTTGGTCAAGCCGAAGTAAAATCATTCTACAATGCAGAAGTCATATGGCAAACTAAACTATCGTAAGGCGTTAGGTAAGATCATAAATGCTTTGTTAATAAAGAAAGCAGTTATATCTGACCAAAACATTTCCCCAGTGTTTAAAAACAGGAATAATATAGTATATTCATCCATTTACTAACCAATTTATCCAATCCATAAGGGAGCCCATCCCAGCAACCAAATGGCACAAGGTGGGATACACCCTGGATGGGATGCCAGTCGATTGTCGGGCAATCAAACACATAAAAACACATGCTCACACCAGGGCCAATTTCCCCAGAAGCCAATTAACCTACTGGCATGTCTTTGGGCTGTGGGAGGAAACCCAAGCACCTGGAGGAAAGCCATATGAGAATGCAAAGAACATACAAACTCCATGCAGATAGCATTTCAGGTCTGGAAATGAACCTGGAGTCCCCAATGCTGTGAGGCAACAATACGTACCACTGTGCCGCTGTGCCATGCCACCCAGATAAAGATCAAAATATCCCAAATAAAGATAAAATCACCAAACAGACGGCACTTTCGCAAGCAAGTTTTTACAAAATTAGACACAGCTTAAATATACAAGACAACCTGGATACCCCATATTAAAATCTGGAACTGACATTTAGTTTTTTCAATTATATACCTATTCAGTTAGGAAAAACCAATAGTTTTAAGCCATGAGTCTCCAGAAGCAATTCCTGTGCTATTTTGGGAGAACATGAGGTGCTTGCTGAAGTTCCCTCAGCATGAACACCTCTGGAGCCATTTGTCTTTTGATGTGATGCAAGCTTTTTGCAGGGGAGTTAGCAAAAGCATGTGATATGACCCAGGCATTAACTAGTGAGATCTGGATAACAGGTGATTCTTGTGCTTCTCCCTCTTCTAAAGCCTTGAGATTAGATTGATGAATGACAGAATGAAAATTGATAATAACTATGCTATTATTGTCACTACCATTATAACATTTCACAGTACTCACATTGACTGAGCTTGTTCAAACTAATCAAGCTACCTGGCTGTCCATATGCAAAATTCACTGTAGATCTCTGTACCATTAAACCTCTCAACACCCATAATTTAGCATAAAATTGATAGCTGCAGTAAAGTGACCTTTTACAAGCACCTCATTACAAATAAAGGACGCATCACTGCAGCAGAGACAATTGTAAGCAATAGTTTGTGGTAAACATTCAAGGATATGCTATGATCATTTGAAATAGTGGAGTGACATTGAAATATTACAACCAGCACTCTCAGTTTGTAAATGGTCCTGTAAAGCACATTTAATAGAAAGCTTTACCTTCTTGTTCTTCACAGTAATTGCCAGTCCAGACATGTTCATTGTAATTCCTCAGATTTTGTCACCTCTGACAGCCAATAATTTCTTAAACTTTGTGTGTTAATTAATTTTTATAGTGTTTGGATCTTTCCATAAAGATGGCTTGGTCTTGTGTTTCTTGCAGAGGTCAAAAATGTAGGACACTGTAGTGCAATATCAGAATTCCAGTCACTGTCTCTGTCTTTGGACAGTACTGTACATGCTCTGCAAATGTAATGCACCTCCCAAAGCTAATAAAGTCAAACAAAGAATAATACCAATAATTTTAGTTTTATCTTTGTTAGTGCGGAGAAGCACATTTTTTTTTCAAAATTACAGTGTATTTATAATTTCTCAGTTCTCTGACCTTGGGAAAAAATAACATTAAGAGAGATTCTGATTAAACCAATTCCAAGGTTACATAATTTCTTTAATTTTTGTAATGATGTTTTAAATAAAAAGCCATCTGTTCACTTCCTTGTTATTTTATAAAGACAGTTATTTCCTGGCAACTATAAGATGACATTTTTCATTCCATTTTTGTCATCTGTCACAGGTTTCAAATTACATTTGATGTTAAAAATCTGCAGTATGTGCTGTGAATCGAAAACCTAAATTCATTTTTTGTTAAATACATAAGAAAATAATGAATGGAAAATACATTAATTGTACAAAATATTTTAAAAAATCTTCTAGCCTTAGACTGCTGAGCTTTCCAATGGGAATATTATGTTACATTTTTGGTCATCTCTTTTCAGAACTCGCATATTTCCACAACGTGAAATCACATTTTTCCCTAAGTTTTACTTAATGGTGTATGCTAAAAGTGAGTAGAGAAGATGATCTTTCTTTGAACCAGATACAGAAAGATACTGCTCTTCTTCACGAAAAATGAATTGTAACAGAAAAAGAACAACATAAAAACAAATATGAGACAAATGATTTTTAAACGTATACTGTTGGCAGAAGCAAGTCTGTTCCACTGTTCCAGTAGATCCTGTCAAACAAGGTTGAAGAAGATTCCATACAGGTAAGTACTGTATGCTGGTCTTGGCACATGTGTACTCATAGCTGACACTGGGGTACTGTATGTGTAGCCTACCTTGAATCTTACATTCAAATTAATTTCAAGACTGTTTCAGTTAAAGCTGAATTTTATAACAGGTGTTAAGCATCAGGGTCAGCTGAGTAATCAAAGTACAGATGGGTCAGAATCCCTGCAATATTTAAGAATATTAAGGATCTTAATTTCCCAGTTCCATTCCTATTCAATAAGTTATTTTATAGTTGCTTTAAATATCCTTTGATTTTACACAAATTCCATAATGGTATTAAAACTATGTTAAACTGTTTTTTTACATGACATTTTATTCCATGCATCCATGTCTTATGTTAAATAATAGCATATGGGACATACTTTACATAATACAACGTATTTTTCATTTATACACTCTATTGTACTCCTAAGTCAAGTCTCCTTTTAGCACTGTCCTCCATTTAGTTAATCTGTAAATAATGCCTTCCTTAAGTCTTTTTGATTAACTTATGCTACTGAGAATTGAATGAGTGGTGTTGATCTTCTCTAGGGAAAGATTAGAGGTTTATATCTCTTTTTTTAGGACTCCAGGTGTGGTTAACTATACTGTACCAATCACTAGGATAAAAAAGATTTTTCTCAAGAGCACATGTACAGTACATCATCCTACCTTTGTCAGGGTGCTGAGTGACAGCCTCCTGTGTTGTGGCTTGCACCAGAGGATTTAGCGTCGATAGTGATGTCATCCAGTCTGGTACAGTGGTTGAGGCCGGACTGGACCAGGCCCTGTCAGCCCTCTCTGTGAGAAGGATTCGTGAGTCCTCATTGGGAGCTTTAGTCAGAATAAATGGTCTTGAGGAGGCATTTTCTGAGCGTGGCACTAGGTTACCCATGCCTCTGCTCTTTTGGTCACTGTTGGTGGTCAACAACACAGACTGGGTGATCGGGTCATTCTTTAGCGTCATCCCAAAGGACTCAGAATCAAGAGTGCTTGTGAAAGGAATGTCTGAAGCACTGTCACCAGTAGACAGAAGGTCCTTCTCACTTGTCTCCAGGAAGCCTTTTCCAAAAATACCTAGGTAGATACAAAACAAGAAAAGATCCAATTAATCAGACTTGCTTTTCACATGCTTTTCTGTTCAACAGTTTTACACAAATTTAGAGAGAACTGGGAATTAAACAAATAGACCACAGAAGTTATCACTCCTGTGAAAAATGTGCTAAGCTTCTTTGTCAAATTAGCTGCAATTTCACAGTTATGTTAAACCAAAAAGCTCATTTTCTTTTCCACAATTCCAGTATATTGAATCGAGCTAAATTTGTAAACATTCACGGTTTGCCTACTTTTGTAAAAATCAGGAGATAAATTGCTAATGAGCAAGAGGTAATAAAAATCACACTTTGCAGTGTTTTATTGTTAATACTTGCAAATGATTAATACTTCTCTAATCAAAGATTTAGACGAAATTCAAGACTGGGAAAACACCAGGCAGATGACATTTAATAGTGTTACATGCAGGTAACAGAAAAACTACAAATATAATATGTTAAATGCTAATGAAGAAGAAAATGCCTATAAGAAAGAATAATTTTGACATACCATTTACATCTTCTAGACAATGTGGGGAAGCAATAAAAAAAGCAAACAGAATGTTAGGATATGTACTGCAGTTAAAAGCATAGAATACAAATCAATGGACGTTATGCTAAAATTGTACAATGCATGATTAAGACCTCAAAAACAAAGCCAACCCAGTGAATGCCACAGAACACAAAGAAATGTTTTTATACAAAGGGTTGTGTGTATCTGAGTGACTGGGCCATGGTGGAGAGGTACAGTAGATACTCTGGTATCTTTCAAGAAACAGCAAGATGAAATCCTGAGATCAATTAGCTTCTAACAACAAAGGAAAGAGATGGGTCAAATGTCCTGCTTGACACAGGGACAGAACTAGCTCCTCATTTCTTATGCCATGATAATCAGAGCTTAAATCTTATGTTAAACGACCATCATCCTTTAGCTAATATGATAGATGTACTGTAAATAAGGCTTAAATTATATTTACTTTTTTACTATCATAGTCTCAAATACCAAATGTTCACAATACATAATTATTAAATGGAGTTTTTAATGAAAGTTCGGGAGGAATGAAAGCAGCCGAGCTCATTCGACACAGCTGCTGCAATTCTCACTAATCCTGATCCCTCCTCCACCCCCTCTCCACCTTTGCAGCTACCCCATTGGTCGCATGGGTGTCCTATCCTCCCCGTCCAACGGCCAGGAGGTTGGCCCTCAGCCAAGCGGGTTACGCCAAATCTCTCCATCTCAATAAACGATTCTAATTTCTCCCAAGCTTTCGGCTGCCGTCATTCCTCGTGAAATAGTAATACAGATAACATTGTATTTTTGTAACAATAGCAAATAAGAATTACAATGTAGGACATTCCACACAGGAAACAGTGGAATGTTGTACAAGTTCTTACCTTTTTCATAAGTTGCAGAAGACTGATAGCTTATTGTAGTCCTATGATAAAAGGGGAGAAAGGCTACTACTATTGGGGAATAGCTCTACAACTCAGCAGCAGCAAGACTCTGGGAGAGAGTGGCTGATCAGCGGATGTTTGTCTATGCTGTGCCACTTCTTGAAGAAAATAATGACTGACTCAATGCCTGCTTGTCCTATACAACAAACTGTGTGAAACATACCTCCTAGCTAAGAACTGAGGCATAAAGCGGAATTGTGTTTTAAAGGCACAGTTCTGAAGCTGCCTGCACATGTCTCCACACACAGAGAAAAAGTAGGTGGTACAACTGAGGGAACAACAGCCTGACCATGCAGACTAGGATATCATAACCTCCTTCGTACGAGGTTGAATAATCGAAGAAGCTACACCTTGTGTCTTTACTAATGGTAATGACTCTTGTAGTGCAATGAGGATGTACAGACATGTTCTTCCAAACCGTCCAGATATCCTGCAAGCTCCACAATCCTTTAAAGGTGGGCTAGAGGAATGAAGGGGTGGTGACATTGCCAGCCTACAGGAGTCGCAGCTTACTCCAAGGCAGCCAGTATAACTATTTATAATCACTTCCCCGACAGGACTCTGCCATTGTGCAATGCCTCCTGGGGAATCCTGGTCATCAAATTTGTAACATCTGGACATCTGGGCAGAAAGTTCAATCTATGTTTTGAGCTGTTTTTTTGTTGTACACTTCTGGTGCAAAATAGCAGTGTTTGTTTCCTGTATTTATAGTTGATTTGGGTATGGTTGAGAGCTTTTTTCAATTTTGTTGTTTTATGGAACTTCAAATACTTTACAGTGCACTTTGGTGGCAGGATATGAAGACAGTTATTGAAGAACTTCTTAAAGCATCTCATGCTTCATAACGTAAATTACTGCAAATAACAAGTGGGGCTAAAATAATGTGCAGACTAATATGATCATTCAAAATTCTAAATTTTAAAACCAAAACAAGATCGTTTTTTATTTAAAAGTTAATCCATTTAATGCATATTCTCAAATTTCTGTAATTTGTAATAATTCCATACACCTATTCCTTAAACCTAGTGCTCTTCTAGACACTCTACTCAAAGATCTTTACAGGTAATGGGGACTCCTTTCCGCCTCCACCAATGTACAGCATCCACCTGGATGATGTGACCGCAGCTATAGTGCACTAGTACGCTCACCACACATCAGCTATTAGTGATGAAGCCAATTCATAGATGGGGATTATTAGGAGGCCATGATTGGTAAAGGTCAATGGAAAAGTTGGCCAGGACGCCAGGGTTATACCCCTACTCTTTTTGAGAAATGCCCTGGGATTTTTAATGACCACAGAGAGTCAGGACCTCGGTTTAATGTCTCATCCAAAGGATGGTGCCTTTTTACAGCATAGTGTCCCTGTCACTATACTGGGGCATTAGGACCCATATAGACAGAAGGGTGAGTGCCCCCTGCTGGCCCCACTAACACCTCTCCCAGCAGCAACCATAGTTTTTCCCAGGAGGTTTCTCATCTAGGTACTGACCAGGCTCACACCTACTTAGCTTTAGTGGCTTGCCAGTTGTGAATTGCAAGGTGATATGGTTGTGGAATATTTTATTATTTTAATCACAGTGTTCTTTTGACTTTCTTCTTTTGACATTTAACTTACAAAAACTCAGACAGCATGGACTTGAACCAGGTAACTCCGGGTGGCAAGTCACTTTTCATCCTTAACATCACGCCTTCAAGCCTTAACATCACGTGTACTATTACCACTTAACACTTCACAACTTATAGCAAAGGTTCTGTTTATATTTAACAGAAACACTGAGCAAATCTTAAGAAAGCATGTCAAAATTCAAAAAAGAAAGAATGTGCTAATAATAAACATAACTGATCATCTATGGAAACTTGGCTGCCTAGAAAGCAAGTGTTGGATGTGTTTCATAAATCGCCATCTCTCATCTGTAGTGGTTACTATACAAAGTGAGGTTACAGATAGTAAAAGCCCATTCACACTTTTACATATTGGATACATATATATATAAATAGGATATATCTATATATAAATATTCCAACAGCTGTGCCTGAAAAGCCCCAGGGACTATAACAAGATTTATAAATAACATAATATGCAGAACTAAAAAAGGAAAGGGACTGACTGGAGGCATCTGTTGAATTAGTCACCAATTTAGCAGGTGTATTGCTTTTCCTCTAGAATAACTTTGACTCTCAGATCTGCCAAATAAAAATTAAATCAGTCCATTGGTTCACGTTACCTAATGTCACGATGGACTGTTTCAAAAAAGCGTGATAGTAGAGCTTCTGCGGACTGCTGGACAAATTCCTACACAAGCATCGACTAAATAGAATGTCGGATGTAAAGCACATTCACACAAGAAGCTGATTTGGGAATTTTCTAACAACTTTACCTGTTAAAAACACCATAATGGCTTTTCCATCTGATAACTCTAGTTTTGAGTTTGGACAACTGCCCAGTGCGACTGTCAATCTAAATCTGTTGAAGGTCTGCATTTTAGTCAGGTCAACCTGTGGTTCTGTAGACCTCGGTCAAAGTTGTTGGTTCAGTTTAACTCAATCATACTATATAGGTAACAATCTATGCACTGTATGATTTAATAATTTAATAATTGAATGATTTAATAATTAATCCATCTATCCATCCATTTTCTAACCACTTTTTTTCCATTCTGGGGTCACAGGGAAGCTGGAGACCCAAGTGATGGGAGCAAGGCATTACTGCTTTATCACTGAGCATTTTTACCCTAAGTTATTGAGTTTGCAGCTTTACATTAAATATATATAAAATGGTTATTACTGTATATGCTACATACACAAAACAGATAAAAGTATGTAAGAAAAATATATGATGTATAGTTTGCTCTGCAGCAACTTTAAGTTGCTTGAGGGTGAAACCATAAATGTTCAATGACTGCTAAGAAGAACAAATTCACCAAAATTTAGAATTCCGCTGCTATGGATTAAATAAGTCTGCCAACAAGAACCTTGCAATCATTGTCAGCATTACAACATTTTACAACACATCATTCTCTTTCTCCCTTCATCAGATTGCATGAGAGGGTAGTGCATTGAAAACCATGACCATTTACCATGGTCATTTGTCCCAGAGAAGGAAACCCTGTTAAACGAATTTCGCCAGCCCCTCTCAAGGAGGGTAACAGCTTTGATGTACAGAGCTTTTGTAGACTTAGAAGGAGGAGGTCAGCAATAAATCACGCTCCTTTGTGATAAAATATTCCTGCTGACGTTTTTTCTCTCACAATTGAATTAATAACATCTACCTTTGTTAGACCTTCAAAGTAAATTTATTTGCATATTTCCGCTTACTCATAGGGATTCTGTTGCCTGTTTCGGACATTCAAGTATTTTTCACAATAAACTCAATCTAGTTCCATCAGTAGAAATATTGTTCAGCTATAGCAAGACCGAAGTAACTGAATTATTGGACTCACTAAACAAACAAGCAAATAAAAATTCAAGTATTTTTAGAGAGGTCTTATTCTAACATTGGCAATTAGATCAATTTCAGCTTTTGAGAAAATTCCAGTTTTCTCAAAAATCATGGCAATTTGTTTGCATACATTGGTGTATACTGATATAAATACAGAGACAATACAAAGGTCTGTATTTTTAAGATCCACATGTCCCATTTTATAGTTTCAAACAAAGGAAAAGGTTACGCAGATACAGGTTCAAAGCTTGTAGTAAAACAAAGAGCAATGATTTTCTTTGTGTTCAAAACTTCACATTTCACAGCAGGAAATGTTTTCTACTGAAGATGCTAAGATTAACAAGGCCTTCAAAGAAGAGGACTGCTTTACGCCATTGCTAATATACTGAACTTTTACAGTCCACCTGTAAACGAAATCACAGGTGTTGTGCTACAAAATTCAGGTATTACTCAAAACAAAAACAAAATTATTTCACACTAAAATAACACAAGCAAAGGTCTAGACTATTCGGAATGTAGACTACATCCTGAGTAGCTGAAGGGTAATTTCACTATCCTTAATTTCAGTGACCGTAGACTGAGAAGTTTTGTCCTTTCTTTTGTGTCAAATAGTAAATGTTTTTCAGCATAAGTGATGTAAGCACCAGGATCAAATTATAAACTTGAAAAACAACTCCTGTGTCTCAGAATTCCAACTGGATATTCAGTAGTACAGTTCAGTACTACTTTCACTGTGGCAGTGACAAAAGGCTCTATCTCATCTATCTAAATCTAGAGTTTAATTTTTTTTAATGGGGGGATTTAGACTAGAGCAAAATGGTTTCATTTTAAAATAAAGAAAAAGGAAGTTTAGAAATTCTGTAGGGGAAATCAGCAATCCCAATTGCAGTGGAAAAAACTGAATTGAAAAGCCAGCTGCTATAAGTTTTTGCGTATATCAATTTTAAAATGGCTGTAGTTAGCTTGTGAGAAATGCATCACAAGCAGGACAAAGCCATACTGAAACCTACTGTGTGCTAAACAGGTAGGTTTTATGGCTGTGCTATTTGTTACAAACAGGATACTGCATCAGTCAAGCTCTCATGGTTCTTTAGACCAGTGCAACCAGTAAATAACTGGGGAACAGCAGGGTCCACATCTCACATATATACAGTGCTCACAAGTTTAAGTTTGAGACCAGCATAAAATAAACTGTAATAAATGACCTCAACAGTTGAGTTTACTAATACCATTTGCTTTGTCAAGGCAATATTATAGCAGGGAAGCTCAATTTCATCATTGTTTTTCAAGGAAAATATTTCTACGAACCCAGCATATTTCAATTGATGCTTTATCATCTCCAGGGGGAAATCTGGTTTATGTTAGATTCCAACACAGCAATACAACAAAAAAAAAGACAAACCTCTCCAACAAAGAATACAGAAAAACAGTGTTTCAGAAGACCAGAGTGTTATTTTATGCTGTCTGTTATATTTAGGGACATAGAGGCATCTCCCAGATGGAAGTAGTGTAAATTCAGAGTGGAGATGGTGAGCCACACACTTCATAATGATCTTCACCTTCTTTACAACTTGTATTGTGGCTTATACTGTATTGAGGGCATTTACTGTAGGTTCATCTGATTTTTCCCCGTGATTATGCTGCTTGTCTTCACTAATTACTTCACTACTACTACCCAATTTAATACATGTGGCAGTACTGATGTTGCCAAACCAAAAGTAAGACGGTATGTTAAAACACTTTTAATAGATGATTTATAGATAAGTATTAATATTTGTTCCATTTACATTAAAGATATGGTGGTTCATTTAAAAAAGTCTGACAATTACATGAATGAATGTGTCTCATTTTTTATAATATATTCATATTGATACACACTGTTTCCTGTTGAAGTTTGTTTTCAACTTTTTTCATTTGTTCGAGATGTGATTCACACAACCAAGTGATAAAATTAGATATCTGGTACTTCCTTTCAAAGCATCCTCTATGCCATCTGTGGATGACAGTCAGCTCACACATCATAATGTCACATGGAATGCTGTCACACAAGGACTATAAGCATAACTGCAATGCACCTTTTTACCCAAATGCAAAAAAAAAATATGAAAATACCAAAACAACAGAAAGAATTATGTTTTTGTTTTTATCAATATGCATAACAAAGAGTCAAAACTAAGGTGTCAGCTGGAAATCTTGGGGGAATAAGAATAAAAACACTACACACCACAGAAATGTAATTAAACACCCAGCTAGGTGAAACGCAGCAAACAATACAGTATATACCGTACCAGCAGCCCCAATACAGCAGCTCAAGTGATGAGGAGAGACATTTCTTCAGTAAATTAATTAATGAGGGAAAATCAGGGAGGCCAGAATGTGGAAATCAGAAGTGGAACTAAGCCACTAAGGGACACTGGTGTAAAATTTCCAATTCATGCAGTATCAGGTCATCTTTAATGAGCAAGTAGTCAGAAACGTGGTTTAACGTGTTAACACCACTTATGGCAGCATCCTGGGTTCCTTACAAAAGGGGCTGTCCAATCCTGCCCTTGGAAGGCCAGTGTGTCTGCAGGTGTTCTGTATCTCTTTAAAGCAGCACTACTGTACCTGATGAGATGGAAGAACTTGTTAAATTGGTACAGTTAAGCCTATGGGCAGCTGATTTAGGCTGCTTAAGGCTGAGCTGGAATAAAAACCACCACTACCCATTTTCACAACACTAATGTCAGTGTAATTCTTTTGTTTCAGCCCTGTCATACTAGTGCCCACATTGGGAAAGTTCCATGGCTGCATTTCGGCTCACCATCACTGAATGTCAATCGAGTGCTTACTTTTGGGATAGGTTAGGTAATGGTGACATCCACATCAACCACCATTAAATAGCACTGCTGCTTTTGCAGGTTTACAGACTTCATGGAGGAATCATGTGGTCTGAATGCAATGTCTCTGCCAGCATAAGCCACTGATATTCTTTAGTTTATGCCCTTATACCATGCTTAACGTATTGGTATGGTGTTGACTGGGTGATGTGCCAAATATAGCGCTTTGTTTTTGAGAAAGTTCCATTTTTTGTCTGTATCTGAACATAAAACCTTCTTCCACCTCTGCAGCATCATATGTGATTTAAGGGAGGTCTTTGTGCTTTAAGGCTTCTTTCTCACTCATAGAGGCCAGCTTTGTGCATGGACCAGGATATTGTCTGGTGATCCCCCATTTCAGACAATATTATTTAAAAATATTATTTATTTTTATACAATCAGCATTTTAAATTTGATCAGTTTGGAGTAAATAATGAATATACTAAATCCATTTTGAAAGTGAAATATCATGATTGCTCAGACAGCCACAAAATGTAGAAATTTTGTAGGGGTTGAATACTTTTGCAAGGCACTGTATACTGTACAGTATGTGTGTGTACGCTATATATGTCTTACAGAAATGTATACTGTATATACCATATGATTTATCACACATTTTCTACCACCTACCAGAGAGTAGGAGGATGAAAAGATGACTGCTGCACTAACAGTACAGCTCAGCTCTGATGAAACCCCGTGCCTGTTGTGTCCTCTAGTTAAATTAACAATCAGGCACACATCTGGTAGTATGGCAGTGAATCCTTTTCTCCTTGAAACTCAAGAAGGTTCCAAAATAATTCTGTGACCTCTGAACAAGCTATCCAATTTAATCAGAACCATATATGAAGACGTAATAAAACTAAAGTGGTGCATAATGTGATATAAACAAGTACTTCACTTTAAAACACTGTAATAAACAATGGAAAGAGACAAAGTCTCATTTGTCGGGCTTCGCATCGGGCCTAACAACACCTTTTAACTGTGATTATATTCACGATATAGCATGGCCTCTCGTTCCTTATTGCTTAAATATATTCTATACTTAGATAAATCTCACTGGTTATTTTCAAGATTAATCTATAGTTAAAGATAACAGTTTGCACATCTTCTGTTACTCTCAATACTTGGAATTATATTTAGCGTTACTGTACAAGTAAGGACGTTGATGCTTGTTGATTTTGAACCTAACTACAGGTAGCAGAAAGCTACTTATTCCAAATGTGCTACAGTATATATTAGGATCTGTGTTTTGGATTCTTAAAGCACACAATTATGAAGCAAAATATCAGAAAATAATTTCAATACAATTGCAAATACATTGTAATTAGAAATGGGATACTAGAAGTTAGCCTTTTCTTCTAATTAATGTTACCTTTTCACGATCACGCAACTTCAAAGAGATATTTTGCAATTCCCCCACCACACACAAAAAAAATGACTACAGGTGTCAAGTTCATTCACAGAAGGTCTATATAGATATCTGCAGTTCCTGAAGAATAATAATCCATCCATCGATCCATTTTCTAACAGCAAATTCTATACAACTTTTGATTGAAAATTGATTGCAAATTAAAAAAAAAACTGTTTTAAAAGATGGGTGGCTGGATAAAAATTTTGACCACAAATGTATTTATTAGCTCTGTACTACTACTCATGAGATATAAACTAAGTTGTTCTCTTAAAAGTATGCCTTTTGTCTTAATTTAATTTAGTTCCAAAAACCATTGAATAGTTCCATCTGTAGTCTCATAAACACTGCACCACCACAACAAATTATTTTAATACTAATGACTTTTCTTCTCAGTTCACCATCAAATTTCCTGAATGATTTTCTTTCACTGGGCAATAAGAACTTGTACTGTAAATAACAATCCCATGATGTCCTGGCTTGGGTTCTTTGTTTATATGCATGACCCAACTCAGAATGAAAGATTCTAAACAAGTGGAATAAAACACGTAATTATATAAAAGGAAAGTTTACAATTTTGTTAAGCAACAAATAATGCCAACAACAGTGAAACACAAAATGTATCTCAATTATATGTTTACCAAAGCTCTAGTTTTTTAAAATTCACTTCAGACATTTGAACAAACAAAAACGTAATTCTTCTGTTACCATGGGAATAAAAATGCTTTTAAAAGCACCTGCATGTATTTAACATAACAGATCTTGTTCTCATATTCTGAAATGTGAGACTGTAGAGGGCACAACAGAAAATGTTACCATACCTGAAGAGCCACAGCACCAAATCTGTACAGTTAGATTAGACATTTGCCTTTTGCCTCAAGCATGCTTTTGTTAAACTCTATGTTAAGTCCATAGACTGTGTTCTGTTCCTCAGTGAGCTCACAGTCTGCTACTGCAAACAATGGGAAGTTAGTTTGAGCTGCCAGTCTCAACTGAGCTCGCTAACTACAGCATCTGTTTTAATGAACCCACTCAGCAACAGTAACAACAGCATTTTGGGAGTCTGAGTGGGATATTCCAAAATATCACTCTGCCAAGACAAGTTGGAAGTGTGTAGAAACTTTTTCATACCACTTCTGAGTATTCAAGTGTATTGGGGGAAAGACTATTTGGTATCAAAAGTAAACAGTTTTAATTTCCAACTCATATAAGTGTTTGATACAGATTTATAGAGTCTTTAGCCTGGAGTGCAGTGCAATGGGAAAGCTTGTGGCTGTATTTATAAACAGTAGCAGCTGTTGTCACAGTAGGCTTCACTGTCTAGTTCCATAGGAAGAGTTACACTCCTTTTCTCCTCCAGCCTGGACTCCAGTCATGCAGAAGTCAGCATAATATTATCTTTTGACAGCAGGATATGAATTTCCCCTAATAAAACCACATCACTTACGTGGGTTCAATATTCTTATTGACAAGAAAGTTCCTACAATGTCCACTGCAAAATTACCTCTTGCTACATAAAATCCCATTACTTGCTTTCTAACTGGATTTAAAATTAGAATTGGCATTTGTGTATAATGTGACCTGAACCATTTATAACCTAAAACTGTAATTTGTTTAACTGTTTATCCTTTTGAAGTTGTCTATCTTAATATTCAGATGCAAGACATTTTTGTCCTCAAAGGACACATACTAACCAAATTACTGAGCTGCAATGTCAAACAATCAATTGGTCATCTGAAGAAAGTGTGTTGGATGTTAAGAAGTGAAGGAAAACTGTATAGACGGGGCTGAGGAATGCTTAGAAACTTTATAGGAAACCAACCTGTATCGCCATGGTGAAATTCTGAAGCATTCTAGTTATCAAACAACTAAAAACCTAGGAGGCAGGGGCACGGAAACAAACAAAACTGAATCATGCTTCATCAGAATTTCAAAGTTTTATAGAGCTGGGAAAAAACATTTGCAAACACTTACCTTCAAAAGCCAAAAGGATGACCAGCAAGCAGATGAGAGCACAAATGCATGGCACCAAAATAAACAGCAGGAGCCGGAGGTACTTGGCAGATCCCATTTTCTGAGAGCAAGCATCCCCCATATTGTCTTCATCTGTCCCCAACACCTGTTTTGGACAGAAGTGTATTTAATGTAAAGTAGAGAGAGAGTTTTACTTCTTAAAACTAGCCTCACGGTTCGAGTGAGAGAAGGGAAATGTTAAGTTTAGCTTTCATTCTCAGTTCAAGAAAAGTACCATTGGGTAATTTGCGGCATTACAGGTATATGTATACAGTATGTGTTTGGGTGCAGGTAAATATCAGATCAAGGTCTGTGATAATAATAACAGGTAATAACCACCCTCCTCACCTTGCTTTATACCATGTAAAATAGTTAAAATATGCCAAATAAATAAATGATCGCCGATTCTAAATGATTACCGCCTTAGTAAATCTTCGTCTTCAGAACTGGCAGTGATTTTCTCAGTCAGATGCTGTATCGTACCTGAAGCAATGTCACAGGCATATATCCCCTACCCTGTCTCTGACTCTGATTAGAGAAGCCCGTTACTTTCAAAGACGAACTGTAGCTTTCAAACAGTAAACGAAGATGGTTAGTTTTCAGACTTACATTAAAGCAGGGCTTGTTGCTCCAGCGGCAAAGGGCATGGTTTTAATTTCAGAGTAACCGATGCCCCTCTCCTCTATGATAACGATTTTTAAGACAAGATCTTCAGAACCGTGTCGCCGCATTGTAAACCCGCTGGGTCCTAGTGCTCCATGCTCGACTGCATATCAGCTCAAATAAAAATAAGATGTTTGTATGTGTATAAAGTTTGCAAAAACGATGCGTGACAGGTGATATGCACTTGAAGACGTGGTGTTTTAAGGAGTAACTACATAACATGTTTTTTCATACTAGAAAAACAAATTTGCGCATGAAATTATGAATGAAAATGTGCCATGTCATGGCTCCAGATATCGATGCTCAATATTAATATTTTAAGTTGTAATTTCTATGTCATTAAATAAACGTGAATGGACTTCATCTTCAATTCTGAAGTTCAAGGATTTGGTTCAGCCGTTTTTCTCTAATAGGCAGTGAGTGAAAACCCTTCAGAAATGGAACGAAACAACAAAATACAATTTTGGTAACATTATATTCAGTATAGCTATGTAAAACAAAAGCTGTGTGGGTGCTACTGTAACTATAGAGTTCTAACTATACACGTTTAATGCGTAAAGAGGTGCTAAACTCTTCGTTTTCACACTCTCAACTTTAAAGGTTTATGTGACGTGAAAAGCACCTGAACACCATATAAATTGTGACATACAGTACAGTGTATATATAGTACAACCTATCGGAACGCATCTATATCCGAAACAGGGGCGAACTTTCTACTACTGGACTTTTATATTTAAAGGAAAACATATTAACGTTTGTGGGAACCATTAAAACTTTGAACTAACATGACAAGCTCATGCAATATTCTGACATCTCTCCGAGTGTTTTTTTTTCTTGTCGGTTGTCATTTTAGCTAGTCTGGCTCAGCGCTAGGACCCAGCGCGTCCTTAACAATTTACTTTCCGCAAGACCCCCAGTGTGTCTGCCTGCCTATTTTTAACCAGGTATTTCGGATTTCAGACTTTCCATTCCAGTGCCAGTAAGTGGCAATGGAACTATAAAGAATGGGGGATCTGAAATCCCATCTCGGGAGAAAGATTATTTTTAGATTCTTGGAAGGGGACTGAAAGCTCGTGTCTTTGCCGGGTGTGAGAATTTGGCAAAGTGACGAAAAGGTAAAAGGCTTCACACTTCGCTGTCCAAAATAACGGTGGGAGAGACAATCGGGAACACGTTCGCCAGATTTAGACTATGCGTAATATTTTGTGTGGGCTATGTTACACGAAACAGTTGTAAGAATTAACAGATAACGTCAGCATTACCCAAGGAATGCGTGGACATATTACCAGAACAACAGCGCTAACAGAAGAGACACTGGTGCATTCAAAATACATTAGCAATGAATAAATAGTAACATCTGTCTTAATTTAACCGATTTAACAAAGGATTAGGGTTATCATCATCATCGTTATCAGCATCATAACCGCAAACATTTACTTTATTGACTGTACCAAGTGTACACAGGATTTCATCCGAGACGTTAATACTAATTTAAGAGTTTGCATTCTGTGAACCATCCCAGTCGGATTCTTCAGCAGCCGACAGGCTTCTAACAAACCACCTGTCTCGAAGCGCCCCATGCGCCGGGGTTCACAAAAGAAGCCGAATGATGCCAAAACGTTGGTCGAAGAAGTCGTTGCCGTTTTAAGCGACTGCTAATGTAAATATATAATGATAAGCAACCAATCGATTATGAACGTCTGCACAGTCTGTTTATTCAGCTTGCTGCTGGGACATGTACTCCGAGTTCAACTACCCTGGCACACCTCTCCGCTAAACTAGTATCATACCAGTCTGCTGTTCTCTTTACAGAACTGAAGGATATACTGTACTGTATGCCAAAAACCGAATAACGTTCTTCGAGTAACAGTGACCAAGGCTATTAGTAATTGATTACACCAATAGAAATTAATATATTGTGGTGTTTTCCATGTTTAATGGGTCCAGGAAACTCATACTTTCTCGATTTCATTGTGAAAACAATTAAGAATACTTTACAGATTATCGTGGCTTTCATGATTGGGTGAATTATGAATTGCAATCTTTTTCCTACAAAATACGTGTACGATGGTGCCAAAAAGTTCCCATTACGCCTTGAAGATATGCAATTATCAATTCAACTGCAAACTCCATGTTTTCTACCAACACTTTTGTCTTGCAAGGAATTGTCGCTGTGACATCTGGGTGAAAACGTGTAATGAGAATGGAAAGCGCGTTTACAGTAGGAGGGAGAGCACGTACTGTACTGTATGTACATCTTAGTTAAATTAAAGATAGTCTTCATTCTTCCAAGATGCATAAAAAATGGAAATTTGCAGCAGCAACAACAGCAATAAACTTTGATACTTTTTAGACTTCCTGCATCAGTTTATCTCCTAGTTTTTGATAAAATTATAGTCTTTAAAACGTGTGAAATACTGTATGTATCCGCTGAAATAACACTAAAAATAATATTTCTAGGGTGACAAAGAAAATAAGTTACACTTAATATAACTGAGAGAAACCACAGGTGACCAAAAAGCTATTGAACAAACACTTGTTGAGCGAGCATTGTTTTGTTACTTGTGCGCTCACAAAAGTTTTACCAATTTAAATGCTGTAAATACCATAATATTCCGAATACTTCAGAATTAAATAATTCTGGGCTAGAATATACACATCTTAACTTTGTTCGGGTGTATATAAAGTATATTCTAAATACAAAAATACAATAAAGTGTTGATCATTCGTTACATATATGCACATTTAATTCAAATACGCACGGTTGAATAACTAAGCAACTTCCTACAAGCATCTTTTTGCACTCTCTATCCTCGGGTACCGCACTCATTTCAATCATGTCCAGTTTATTCCTTTTCTAAAATATATGCATTTTTAGAGGGTACATTTTAAAACAAAGCAGATTAAAGATTGCGATTGATTCATTGGGCATCTAGAAAATGGACATCAGATTAAAACTGTCAGGATTCCGAAATGAAATTTATGCCATGTAAGTCTTTTTCACGCGAGTCTTTTCGGATATTTTACCGTCTCTCATAAAACAATTATGAAATGCGATTATTGAATTGTGAAATGTGAATAGAACTCGCTTACCCCGTTATTGGAGCCGACGTGCTGGTATTGCTCTCCAGGGTTTAGTGAAGTAAACTGTTGCATTGACAGCATGACAAGGCGTCGCTCATCCACGCATTTCCCTCTCACTTTTCTTATCCCTCTCTCGTCATGAGATTCCTCTACCGGGAGAAGTAGCCTCATTTGTACTGACACTGAGCTGGCACATGGAGAGTACGGGGGGTATCTTCCTCTGCATTCTGCCCACAAACCCCACCCTCAAACCCCACATAAGACCAACTCCCCCAGGTTTTTTTCATTGTATTTAGAGCCAAAAACATGAAAAAGCTGTCAAAGCGATGACTTCCTGCTCCCCCGCTCATGCAACCGAACACGCACCGATACAGTACTGTAGGTGTATGCGCGCATCACGTACTTGAATATAATCAACTTAAATGCCTTAGATTTAAATTGTATCCGGAAACCTCTTTTAAATCCCATTCTCCAGATTTGTATTCTGTATACCGTTTTGGAGTCTATGTGCTGTCACAAAGACTGGCATATGTCGAAATAGCAAAAAAAAAACTCGCAAACATGGCTTTTGACCATTACCTTGAAAGAAATCATAAGAGGCAAAAAGTATTTCTGTCGTGCCTATAAAATGTTTATTTCGGCGCTTAGAACAAGGAGGTAGAAGGCAAGGCAGACAAATACAGTATTTTTTTTAGCTATTATCATATACAGTAATCTAGTGTTTAATAAATACTGGTTACGGTTAGATAAAGAATATTCAATTACTATCCTATGACCCAGAGAACTCGCAAACTACCTGAGTAGATAAGTTTCTGGACTCTCAAGAAATAACTCATCAGGGACCTGTCAAGCTGGAGCTTCATGACAAAAATAAAGAATAGTCGGAACTTTTAAGTAGTTTTTGACCCACATAAATCAAATACTAATATGTCAATTATCAACATCTCAACTAAATGCTTCGCCATCAACTTTATCTTCCTACTAATTGCCAATTCAGATTTCACTATATCATTCCAATAAAAAAAAACGCTTAAAAACCCGTCTTAAATGTGGTGTGAAAAACACAGGCAGCATAATTAGTGTCTTTTGTGTGAAGGGAAGAGGGGGCAGGTGGGCACGAACCAATAACCTTAGTACATTCTATAAGCCTTTATTTCCAAGTCATTTGTAAAAGATGTGGCCACCCTACAGTAGATCCCCCTTTTACCTATGACGTTCAAGATTTCCTACAGATATCCATTTCTATACATCATTATCTTAAAAGCTGATATTAATGAATGTCAAAGTTGTGTCTTTTCGGACACTGATATAAAGCATTCGTCTTGGTCAAATCTTTGAGGATAAAAACATGGAAAACATTCTGATTTCTTCCCACCTCTTGAGCAACTGCAGTTCTAAAGATGCACAAAAAATCTACTAGATGTCAAAGACTGTGTGAAAGACTGAAGAGGAGAACAAAACTT
Source organism: Atractosteus spatula (assembly GCF_055471065.1). NCBI lineage: Eukaryota > Metazoa > Chordata > Actinopteri > Semionotiformes > Lepisosteidae > Atractosteus > Atractosteus spatula. Next base: position 20,129,107 of record NC_142706.1, read on the forward strand.
ATCAAAGTCATTTAGCTTGGGCATTGATTAATCTTTTACTGTAAATGTTCAGACACACAGCCATCTGGATCAACACATTTTAAAGAGATTCCCCAGAACTTAAAATATACAATGGATGGCTGTAATCCACAGAGTTCACCATCTTTTCCTATGAGCAAAGAGCACTGTGTACAGTTGACATGCCTCACATCTCTGAAATGTCAATAAAACAGGTTCCAAAGACAAAAGCAGACCTCTTTTCCTAGAAGCGCTGTTTTCTGGAGGTTCTTAAGTACTGTACATGTTCAGGGAAACTATGAGACCATCTTATACAGTTTCTCAAAAAAAGTTTTGTTTTTGCTCTCCAACAGCTTAAAATGAGAAATCACACCCACAGTGGTACTCCATGCTGCACAACTATGCATCTGATCACAGCTATCATTACTCCACTTACTGTAGGTTTCCAATGGAAATATTACTCTAACCCTCAAAGAATAACTACACTTGTCAATGTTGGCCAAATTAACTATTCTGAATATGGCATTTTCAACTGAACTTTACAGTACTATTTTAAAAGAAATACTACACCTCAAAACTTAACTTCTTATCAATGGAACTTTTTCATGAGTACTACAGAATATAGTTATCCAACCTTTTTAACTTGTAAAAAGGTCCATAAATCATTTTTTATCAGGGTGCGTGCTATAATTGTGAACAGTATATCTCTATTTCTAGGATGATTGTAATTCAGTGTTCAAAATGCATACAGCACACTGTATCATGGATTATTTGTATTATTGCTTAATTTACACAGATCCTTACCTTACATCAAACAATGTGTAAATGCATCACCAAAGGCAACTAATGATAACAGGAGAAAATAAAATCAGCTTCCATACAATCTAAGTGCAAACCAGAAAAAAACATTCAGAAATGTAAATTGTACTAGCAAACAGAAAATACACTTTCTTGCTTCTGTAGGAAGGAAAGACCAAAATAGAAAGCAAATTTACATCTTTTACACACAACAGACAAATTTAATCAATGTCTTGCTACATCAAACAGGGTCAATTATGTCATGGGTCTTATCTTATTAGTTAGTAGCACCTTGGAACTATTGTTTATTTATAAAACTAAAAGAAAGATGTAAAATACATGCAAATGGGATTTCCGTTTTTGTCACATCTCAACATATTGTCAATTATATGGTAACCATCTGGAAAGAAAACACTTTTTAATTTTCATGGAAAGCAACCAGGGATATAACTTATGACCCTACAATGTTAAGTAAAACTTAAAGCAAAAAATGCAAAAACTAAAACACCAGCTTAAACCTTTTCTTAGGGTTTCACAAGAAAGAACATTTCATTAGAGCCATTGACCGGAGATGTTCACCTGTGTAGCAGTTAATGAAAATGCATTATCACAATGGCACCCAGGTAAGGCATCAAAAGGGAAAGGCAGACTTAAAACAACAGTTCCTATTTTCAATTGCTAAAACACGTGAAAATTTTAAGTTTGACAATTATGTGATGCATTTTCAGGTTTAAGTATTACATAATTCCTTCAACAAGCAACATTTTAATTAGCCTGAATCAAATAGAAGGTTGCCACTGCCAGTAGAAATCCACAGACTGGCACCATGATGTACGTTTTATATTTCTGCCAAGCAGTCTCCTTGATGTCCACTTCATTGTTTCTCTTGGTTTTCTTGCGTCGCCCTTTCAGCCTCTTCTCAAATGCCTCCAATTCAGCCTTTATCACAAAAACACATGACAAAGATTAAATAGGTTGTTGTCACCTCCAGGGTTCGTGCCTAGTCATAAAACACAGCTTGAACTTTCACTTCACTTTCCCTGCATGCCACACTGTTAAAATCATTTGATAAAAACAAGTTGTGAAATGTTTCAGGAAGGCACTCACAGGGGGGTCAAGAAAAATTAGAAACTCAATTTAAACACATGAGCTGATGCTGTCAGATGAAGGATATTCTTATGTAACCTTGAATTTCAATTCCAAATAAATTAATCTTTTTTTATGGACGTAAGGTTGGTGAAAGTACCATGCTTTAAAAAAATATACCGAAATGTAATAGCATTAGTTGTACTCCAGGGACACGGTATGTCAATCTGAGACTACAGAAAGAAAACAGCAGTAACTAGAAGACTACATACTCTATTTCTATAAAATCTGGAACTCTCACCATGTTTTCAGGAAAGCACAAGCTGGCAAATCAGCAGGAATTGCCACTTAAGGACTGCTGAATACGGTTTTAATGCACTCACAACAATTAAGATTGCAGTTAACCCTGCATGTTCCTGTGACAGTGAGTCTGTTTTCTTGAATGTCACAGGAAAGTTCCCCATTTTTAATCATCGCCATAATGATCTTAGATGGTTAAAGATTGTATAAAAATTTAAAATACAATAAAATGATCAAGTCTTTAACAAAACATGTCTTTTACAGCACAGTGATCAATCGGCAAGATGTTTAATACACGAGAGATTTCAACATAAAAGGGCTGATGATTGTGGTGGTAAAGCCTAAAACTATCATATACAGTACACCAACAGTCTAAGTAGAAGGTCCTTGAGCATGAATGACTCAGTGTTTTACATAATATATACTGATATATACTGATGGAAAAAAGAAACACAACATTTTCTGGAATGAGAATGCTATAGTTATAGCTTATGTACTTTCACAAAAAGTTGTCAGTTTGTTTTAAGCCCTCTGACTAGCAATACAGCTTGTGCAGTGAGGCACTGCAACATGCCAATCACATGAAAGTTCGTTGGTTGTACTTTTACCCAAAGAGGTCCAGGTGGAATAATACCTGATCAGGTCACCTTTAAAAAGGCCTTAATTCAAAGTTTAGGTCACTGCAAGGAAAAAAAGCCCCACAGTTTTATGTGCATTCCATAATACCTCAAATGTCACCAGAAGCAAGGGAGAGGGCCATTGGCCTGCTGCAGGCAGGCATGTCTGTGCCAGCATTGCCAGACACTATGCCTCTCCACTGTCCCGACTGCAGAGAAGGTTTCAGCATACTGGAAGTACAGATGACCATCCAAGATCCAGTCGCCATTGAGTGACCACACCAGACCAGGACCATCACATCAGATATCGAGACCTGGAAGGAGACCTGTCAGAGGCCCTCTGCTCACACCTCCTAGACGTCACACCCAAACGGCTTGGGCCAGACAGAGGCTGCGATGGACTCGTCAGCAGTTGCATCAGGTCCTCTTCGCGGATGAGTCACTCTTCAGCCTGTTCCATGCAGACGGGAGGGCCAGAGTGTGGAGGAGGAGGTGATGCGTTTCTTTTTTCCATCAGTATAGTATATATAGTTACATGTAATGCAACACAGTCTAAGAGTGTAACTGAACATCACAACTTTCAGACAGTTGGCAGCAACAATATTACTTCTAGACACTTTTGCAGGATAAAGAAACAAGCACTTATAGTAGATTTTGCCAAACTAAGGGCAAGGGTTTAGGATTAAAAGACTCGATGTGGGTATGATTAAAAGGCAGAAATTAAGGATTTCTCATGGCACTAGTTACAGCTTAACAAACTGGTAAACATATATTTTTTCAGCTCCAGAGAACGTACAGTGTCTCTTGCACTAGAGTAGCAGTTTAATAGTAATATCTTTGGTGTGAGGTGCATTCTGTAATAGGTATAGCAATGTAAGTTACATATAGCTGTTCTTCACCACTAAGTTAAGTTGGAGGTCAGGGTTTAGTTGGACCTTGGAAAAACAAAATGGGATTCGACAGTCAAGTGTAGCCACGTAGTGTATGTAGAACTTTTTTCCTTTGAGTGGGGGGTATAAAAAGGCTGCGATTTGAGTAAAATATGCCCAATTACAGCAATGAGACAAGATAAGAGGTCAATTGCCATTCTACGAAGACCTGCCGAGTAAGTCAGCGATTTGGCCATCATAATATTTTAGCTCTATCTCTGGAAATGAAGAGGAAACAATGCTGTGAATGAGCTCCAACTTCCTATAGGACAAAGTGCCAGCAATCTTGGAGACACTGTCTGTAAAACTGTAAATAAGTACTATAAACTTTACAATGAAGGCTGAAGGTTCTGCCCTGCATGCAGCAGGTATTATTTGAGGTAAAACCTGGACTTAACATTTGCTCTAATTCAATACATCCATGTAAGAGTCACTTTACTTGTTCCATCTCTGCAAGTTGATGGAATTGTTGTTCCACAAATCTCTGACCAAGTTGCTGTTGTGTACTGAAATAACCCCAGAATTAAGTAGTAGTATTATTGCTGGAGAGATGCTGTAGGTCTCCAGGCCTCCCAATATTGACTCAATGGGGACTCATATTGGTAGAGAAATCTGGAGGGAATGCAGTTTATGTACACAACAGTCTACCACAAAGGCCAATCTTGCCAGACAGCCTCTAACATGGGTCAGTTTCACAGAGAAATCTGTAGCACTGGGCTGCGTGAAAGTCCAAGACAACGTCCTGGCTGGAGCTACTTGCAAGCCTGCGTCCATAGGGCCGGTAGCCAGCATAGCCAGGCGGCCAGAGGGCAAATGACTAGCACTAATCAAGGAAGAGCAGCCAGACTCACAAGAGCCACAGGAGAGAGAGCTGCAATGCTATGAGAAGGGGAAAAAATATCTCATAACAGGAGATAGAGGCTACATTCTTGATGGTGGTCAGGGGGCAAGAAAGCCTTTTAACTGCAGCTTCTACTGCTAGTGAGCAGGGCAGTAGTTCCATGGGGAGATGACCACACTCTCTAGTCAGCAGTGCTGTGGAAAAGGAAGACAGCCAGAACCTACAATGGACCAGAACCTTTATGAATGGGTTGGGGCAGGGGCTCTAACACTCAAGCCAATACTAAGGATTGTGGCCTAGAATTTAGATACTGGGCGTCATGCCAGGAGTGGCCACCAACAGGGCAAGTCACCCAGAGACAACAGCGTATTAGGTAGGGGCAATGAAATGGTAAGGGAGCAATGCGTTCTCCCCTATTTTAATCTGTGACTGTGTGACATTATGGGTTCAAGGAGCTGTCGTTCTGCACTGTGCCTTGCAGGCGTGGGCATTAGGAACAAGCTGGTCATACTCAGCCCCAGCATGAGGGAGGGAGAAAGTGAGTGTCAAGGACTCCTGCTGGGCTGACTGAGTTTGGAGAAGATCAGAGACTCTCCTGTGAGCTGGAAGGTCAACCTCTGGTGTCACCCCCCGAAGGCAGGGGACTGAGATATAAATAGGGGCACACTTCCTGTGCTCAGAGGAAGCACAGGGATAGTGTGTACATACCATTCAACTACAAAATGTTTAGTCTCATCTGTTACATGATGTCTGCGATAAACCTGCTTAACCCAAGCAGTAATAATGTGGTTACAATAAAACAATTTTATTACACCTACTGTATATTTAGTTTCAGTCCATTTAGCCAGCAAATGGTGGTTGGAATGTTAATATTTTAAGTACCGAACAGCTTTGTGATCTAACTTTTGATATGAATGTTGGTACCTGTGATTGTTTTTCAAATAATTGTTTTAACTGAATGCTCTGCTTCATACATGAATATCACTGCACTATTCCACTATATACAATACTCCTACACAGACACGCTTGAGGGCATGTGGCACTCTGCAGTGGTTTTCAAAAACTTTGCAGAGAAATTAGAGGTACTGTAAATAAATCACAGCCACAAACTGTAAGCTGTATTGTAATGTGTAAATCATTCACAAGTGTAAAGTATTTCAGTACATTTTACAAAGAATGTTACTTGCAAATATCAAACCTAAAGTCAACCTCAACATGTTTTTTAACTATTCAAACTCGAAATGTACACTATACAAATGTCACTTTGTATACAAATTAAACCTTTCTATAACATCAGTTCCCCTACATATTTTGGTGTATGCTGCATCCTGGTTATTCAGGTTTTGTTCAAAGGCATAGGCAAATACAATAATATTGTGACAGTTCAGATATGCAAAGAAGAAAATCAGCTTTCACAAATATGCAAATTGTATACAAAAACTGATGAGTGCACAAATAGAGATTTTCTGCATTAATACTGTACATAGCACGCTAATTTCCAGTTTCAACCCACTTAGTGCTTCATGTTCTATACAGGTATCTATGTCTTGTAAAAAAAAAAAACAGTTAAGAAATAAAGTGTTGTCTACAAGTTAAAAAAATCCAGAATTTGTGTTTGACAGAAGGATCTTGCAAATTCATAAGAAGATGTACATACAGTATGAGACAGAACGGTAGGCACAATAGAGGTGGATTAATAAGTTAATGTGCATCAGTTTTTTCACAGTTGATACACCACTTTAAATTATCTAGACTACTGGAATGGAATTTCAATGGAAGTTAGAAGTCACTGAAGTCAAGGAAATGTAAAAGTTAAATGAGAAAGGCAGCCCTTCCAGAGAAGTCTATGAAACAATATGAACATGGCAAGGAAAATATTTAATGTGGTGACTTTAATTATTTATTAGGCATTATATTAAAATGGGATGATGGGAACATATTTGCTTATAAATACATATAAAAGTATGATTTGAATGCTAGTGTATGTGTAACACGTAGTGATACATTTTTCATTTATAATTATACAGATCTGAGTGTACTGAAGGGAATGGCTTGAATATATTCAAATGCATCCCATTTACCTGAATATTTTTTTTTAAAAATAGTGAAAGACAAAAAAAATGCATTTAGTTTTTAAACATTTGTTTACAACTGGGATACAATCATCTATTGGTAATTGCGGTATAACTATTGATGATTTGGAGCTCAGAAATGCACAAAAATAGGGTCATTATTTTTTAAGTCAAAGCAGTTGTTGATACAGACATGCGTGTCTTTATTCTGCTCTAAGTGCAGCATGTTGTTTGCAAACCATTAATCAAACAACAGTGTTTTACTTCATTGTAGGAATACAGGTGCTTTACTAAAATGTATTCCTTCAGGGTCATATGGTAAATTTCAAGCTGTACACACAACATAATGCAAGCAGCAACTTTGGCAGTGTACAGGACTATAAATTACCCAAAACATGATGTGATTAAATGACCCATGGTCTTGGAGAATCTCTCTAAATTGTAGGTTAAATTGTGGATTAAAGCAATGCTACAAACTAGGTAATGCATACAATATTATTGTCTCTATTATAATAATATACAAATATGATCAAATTTGTCCTTTAAGACTACCAGAGGCAATTTTAATATGTTCTACATTTAAATAATGCAATTCTCCTAATTTACATTTACACATTTTTTAACATTTGGTTCAAGTTGTAATTGAGGAGGTGGAATTCATAAACATTGGAATGATTTAACCCTTCTTGATAAGATATAACTCACTTGCTGTCGTCTCTTTTCCTCCTCAATTGCTGCTTTTTCTTCTGCTTCCTTCATCTGAGGAAAAACAGAACATTCCTTAGTTGGACACAGAGACAAACGCTGGATTTGTCACTACGGATTCACATATCACAGAAATTACAAAGGGTGAATGCAAATAACACACAATGGCCACACAGAATTACTATTAATAAGAAATTTTGATCTGTCATCATATTTTTTACAGATGTGACATTGTTCTTAAAAATGAAGAAATGCAGAGATGAGTAATGCATTAGAATCATACACATCATATAAAAATACTTGCAGAAATCAAACTTAAAACCTTATCCAACTCAAAACACCTTTTCCCCATTACTGTTTTAAAACACTTTTGTTCATACTATATATAAAAGTGAAAGGTGCAGCAAAACATCTAAATTCTTTCCACATACATACAGTATCATCACTTTTTATGATCTACAACAGTTATTTCACTTCACTTTTGTGGTCATAAGTTCACACTCAAAAAACAACCAAGATCCCTTCAAAATGTTGTTGCTTCCATTAAATGTGCATTGTCTTTCTCCTTCTACACAGCCTTCTGAACTGCTTCCCTTTAGATTTCACACCCTTCACTGGATAATTTAGAGGGAAGAGTGAAGCTGGTTGTTGAATCATTCTGACAAAACGATGACTTAAGAAAAAATGATGCAGCTCATATTGCCACCAAGACAGGAATTCTAGAGGAAACAGCTCAGATTTTCTTTGACAATATCTGCTTTCTGTTTTTTAAACACTGCAAAGCAAAGCCCTGAACAAGCTACACCTTAAGTCAAAAGAAGTTACTCAATACTGTGAATTTGAAAAGGGAAAGAATGTACTAGATTGTAAACATCCCCAATTGTTTTTTTGTCATTTTCTTAATAACATCACTCCAAATTACAGCATGTTATCCTGTAAAATAAGTGGCACAAAATGGGGATAAACTGCTTTGTTTATATAAAATGATAATATAGGTATTTTTCAATTATGTGTTGGGGCACTGTGTATTTTCTGTGCTAACTTAAACACTTCAAATGAGGTTTATAACAGGACAAAATATTCATATACATTTATCACACTCTTAAGTGTCATTTAACTCAGACCTACAAAGTGTCAGAAATGCAAGAGTTGACAGCTTATATCTTAGAACCTGCAGAAATTTGAAACATGATGCAGCACAGTCTGGCAATGAAAGGAAGCACTCAACAAGTGATAAATTATTACTGCCTTATCTTTGTCTGCCCCAGATCTCTTTTTTTTGTATTTTAAAACCTACAATTTATCATGTTGCAGCTATAAATGTTTGGTCTTATTAATTTCACACTAATGCACACGATCTGCCACATTATTTGTTAAAACTGGAGGAGCTAGGACAATGTATACATTGTAAAATGTAATGGTGTCACCGAGTTATATTAGCAAAGAAAGAATGTGCTGCATTGTGTTCTGTATTCCCTGTCAAATAGGTGGTAAATAGGGGGTGTATAATTATTAACTTACTGTACTTGCATAGCATATTAATTAAAACCAGATACTGATACTGATACAGATACTGATACACTTTTGAAAAAAGTCATTAGGTAGTTATGGGAATGAAGTATGCATATTATCTGTTACTTCTACAGAGGAAAGAATCAGGCTTATTGCAGTGCTTGTAGGATGGGAACCAGATTCCAGCGGTTTTGAATATTAATCCCTCAATAATTAGTTCCTGTGAAAATTGATATTAATACAACATGCATTTACATTTATTAGTGTAAACAAGACTACTCATTAAACCACATACTCAAATAGTGTTGAGCTTATTACTGTCCCCGCATTGTTTTCGCATTCTCCAGTCTTTCCAGCCCAGCTCTGCAGTACAATGCAGTACAACTTTGAGAGACACTCAAGGCAGAAAATGTAAGAACATCGGTAATGAACAAACACTCAGAATAAATACCTCAGACGCCTTCTTCTGCAAGTCCTTGCATGCCTCATCACATTCTACGACGACCAGCCCTTCATGAGCCTTGAAGCAAGGGTACTCCTGTGCAGATTGAATCAGGTTTTAGGTTAGGCTTTCAAAAAATATGCATACAAAAGGGTGAAATTACCTTGTCATAAATCATCTCTTCAGAAATTAATTTCTGGGAGAGGGGACTTTCCAAATTAGTAGTGGTAAAGTGAGCATTTAGGTAGGTGTTAGTGAGGCCAGCAGGGGGCACTCACCCTGCAGTCCAGGTGGGTCCTAATGCCCCAGTATAGTGACGGGGACACTATACTGTAAATAAGCACCGTCCTTCGGATAAGACATAAAACCGAGGTCCTGACTCTCTGTGGTCATTAAAAATCCCAGGGTGTTTCTTGAAAAGAGTAGGGTTGTAACCCCGACGTCCTGGCCAAATTTCCCATGCCTCCTAATAATTCCCTGTATGAATTGGCTACATTACTTTGTTCTCCTCCCCCCCCCCCTCCCACTCCGACGGCAGGCAGAGCGACGTGCCGGTTGGAGTATTTCTCGGTCGCAGTTAATGGCAACGTCAGCTCAAAGATTTGGTTCAAACCACCAAATGGAGACTGGTGTGCCGACAAGCAGACCCTGCTGATGCGGGATTAATGCTAGGAAAGAGAGAAAGTGAGCATTTAGGTCTCCTGTCAACCTAGTACTTTTCCCAGTTCTGGTGGATCATGATTCCATCTCAGAACGATGGAAAGAGAGCATGTACTTCCTTGCTTGGTTCTGGACATCTACTATCAACTTCTGCTTTTTCCACTTCTTTGTTAATGACCAAAGCAATCAGTAATTTTTAAAAGAATAATAAATGTATGGTATGCAAGCTAAGGCAGAACAATGACAAATGGTTGATACATGCTGAGCTGCAAAGAACCAAATATTTTGTAACAAACAAATTCAGGCTTAAATACTGCATCAGCCTTAGTGAATGGAAGCTATCATGTTAACCAGTGACGTGATATCAATGACACCAAGCATAGCCAGCAAACTCCCAGTTCTCAAAAGGCTTTCACATTACTGTGCATTAGCAATAAAGGTGCAGGCACTTCATATTATTCTAATACATTAAAATACTAAAACTTTGAGTAAAAGAAAAATGAATCATCTCTAGGTTGTGACTTGGATTTGATGCCAGAACCTGTTATTGGGGTCATACGAACAACCTGTTTCAAGATGTGAAATTTCGGCAATGTAATCCTCCTCCAGACCACAGTCTGCGAGTTTAGGATCTTACGATCGAGAACAACTACATTTATTATGAAAGACTTTAGACAAATATTTGATACTAACCGAACTCCAATGCCATATTCTGCACACAAACATGTGCATCATGGGATCACTATTATTTTAATCTATCTCTATCACATACCCTTCAAACCATGTTAACAATTAACTAAAAACTTACCCTTTTGATTCTTTTGCATGGACATCTGAGCTTCACTTTTTGACTGCAGATCCCCATGCAGGATCCTGGATGGCAGGTCTCTTTGCAGCGATGCCCACATTGCAGCTAAACAAGCAGAAGAGGGGAATAATACATCCGGAGGAAGAAAACCACCACCTGGCCCTTGAAATATCTTGGATTTAACCACCAGAAAAAAACCCAAAGCTAAAACTTGGAATTTCTTTAAGGTGAATAAAGGACTGATTGAATAGCTATAAAATATAAATGAAAGAATCAATTTAACTAGGGAACTCTGATAGCACCTTCACCAATATACTGGTCTGATAAATTATTTCTCAGTTTGCATTCATTGAAATTACCCTTTGATGTTTTCGCAGGATGGGTGTCTTTTTTTAAAAAAAGGCTCCATATGGGTCTTTGTGACATTGCTATTTGGTCAAAAACTGCAAGTTACAGACACAAGCTAGATAAGTAAGCTGTACACCTGTAATAACAATGCTAGCAGGGGATAAGACATCACCCATTGTCCATACAAACCAGCTCCACTTTGAAAGACTTCCAGCAAAAAAAAGAGTGTCTTTCTCAAAGATGTTGGAATAAGTTAGTGACTACAGCCACTCTCTTTTTAAAATAACGTTTTCTGGGACCTGCAACCTCGTGAAGGCAAAACTCATAATGAAAATCAGTACAGGTCAGAATAAAGAAAGAATGCTGTATAACAAGTTTCATGGTTGTGAATCAGGTCCAGAGGAGGAGAAGAAGTAGTCACATATGGAGTATGAGAAATATCTAGTTTATCTTTTTTTGTACTCTCCTGAGTGGGGACCACCCTGCTCAGCTGCTGCTTTCACACAGCTAAACAAGGGGCCTAAATGTGGTCCAAAGCAAAAAGCTATACTTGTTCAAACACTTATTGTAGGAAAAGTGGTCAAAACGCTGTCAGGCCAGCTAGTATGGGCAAAGTACACTAATGCTTTGAAAACTTTAAGGTTCATTGGTTAGAGAATTTTCTGAAACATCAAAATTGTGCACGGGTAAGTGAAAACAAATATATTAATAATTCAGTTTGTGGTACTGCAATTTTTAAAACTATAAAAACGTAGCTTGGAATAATACAAAAAAATGGAGTACAATAGCGACAAGTCAAATCAAATCAAAACACCTTAGTGTCCCATTTACTGTACATAAAAATGTGGTCTTAATTCCTCAACTGCCACAACTATTCAATCGACATATATCAAATCCTGATGATTGAAAGTGGCAAAACACCTAGATATGTCAGAACAGATAGATAATCAGCACCTTAGAGCCATTTAAAGTTAATAATGGTCAATTGGTCAAACAGATGAGGTCATAAATTAAAAACCCCACAGTTCAATGTGCTCTTGCTGTTTTTTTAAAGGTCACTTCTCAGTTTGCAGAGGACTCTTTTTAACAAGCTAAAGTATACGGTCCCTAATTGCTTCTCAATGCAACCACATCCACAGCGAGAAAGCTTTTCCACTAGTTTAGCACCCTTAACCTGCTTCTTTTGATGAAAGTCTCTAGTGTAATCTAGCAGAAGGAAACATGCAATTAAGAAGAAAATGTAGCCATTTTAATTAAACCAACTGCAGGGAATCATCTGAACATCTTGTGCTTTTTTTTTTTGAGGCAAGCACAGAGTGCCAGAGATTGCTAGCCCTTACCATTTATGGTGTAACTTTAGGGAAACCCAGCAGCTTGTAATGCCTCAAACTCAAAGCAATGATAATACAAATAATACTTTCAGAAAAATAATACAAAAACATAGAATCTAATGCAATGCTGCCAAAATGTGCCAACTTCAGATTTAGTTTGCTCAAAAATCTTAGATGTTTGTTAAACTGATTCAGATTTTTCTTATTTTGGTCATTTTGCCCAAAAGCAATTAAAGTAAATAAATAAAAAGAATAATATACTGTAAAAAAATGAAACAGCTTTTACCACATTGTTCTAAGTCAACACCCCTGCCTCTGCGCTTGTCATAACTAGCTTACTGTTTCCTAGTATTAAAAATGTTCACAGGCATAAAAAAACTCCAATAAGAATTAAAGACAGTGAAGAAACAAGAATATACAGAAAAGGCTGTTTGCTGTCTCCTGAAGTACATCAAGATTCATATCCTTCAGCTTTAAGATTCATTAATCCAAAAATCATTAAAACTTTGTCAGTTTCCCATTATGTATTACAATAACAATATTCACTGCTAAAAATAAAACAAAGAGGCCCCGTTTTCCAAAGGCCAAAAGATCAGAAAAGGCTAGTGAGTAGAGTAACATTTCATACACCACATTCCTAAAACACCTGATAAAAATGTTTTCTACACTGAGAGCACATCTGTCCATTTATTTGCTTGTTCTTCTCATTTGTTACCCCTTCACACACTTGAACGATCAATACTTTATTGCTTTACTCAGTAACATGGGTTCAATCTTTAAACAGAATTACCTAAGAGTTTCAAAACAACAGAAATAACAAGCAACAACAAAAATAAAAAGACAGGGACAACCAACCTCTCAAAAAGTAAGGTCCTCAAAATGAGGTTTGGACTTTAACTTTTTCTTCACAGTGCTTCACAATTCACAATGCCTTGTTCAATTGTCTACATGGCTAAATGAACATTTTGAAGGCTGGGGCTGATTGAAGGGCTCAGATAAAGAGTAATTGTCTCTATAATTAATCATGTCCTTGGGAACTCTTGTGTACTGTTTGTAATGCCTTCGGCAACTATCACTGTTCAGGTTTACATCATTCTTCTTTCACAGCCTTGCTCCCTTCTTGAATTTATGAGGTATATAACTAGCCACTTAGCTGTGAATAAATCAACCAGATAGGAGAAACCAGCTGTGCAGCAGTAGCAGATAAATGCTTGACAAAGTTTCACTGAGACTAAAAACTCAGCTCTATTAGGATTTATTTTAGAATGACGTTCCTTACTGTACATCATATACAAGTAGACCGATTTGTAAAAGTGGTAAATTTACAATCTTTTTCTTCAAACCACTGCTATAATGTATTTTTAGTAATGGTGTAGTATTTGTGATGGACAGATAAGGAAATCATCAGATTCACCACTAACCTGATGTACTGTAATTAGAACTACTCTTTACAGTTTAATCAGGCATACGGTATGTAGAATGCATGAGAGTACCAAACAGCTCATTTTACCATTGACTAAAAATTACATAGCAACCCACACTCAAACACTTTTGAAATGATTTTATTTGTGCCAGACATTTCATGACTTTTTTTTTTTTTTGGACTAGAACAAACCATAAATAAAATTGTTTTTAGTTGTTGAATAGAACAGCAAAAAATATTTGACTATAACTTTATGTCAAGGAAATGAAACATATGCAAGTGGGAAGAAAAGCATTTGTAATAGACTAATCTAAGCTGGCTCGCAATTCAATTACCTCCAGTTGTTTTTACATGTAGGCAAATTCATGTCAAGCTTTACAAATAAATAATATCCTATGTGAAAATACTGCTGCAACCCAGGTCAACAGATTTAAAAAATGGCCAAGACCTACTGCAACTCATCTCAAAAACTGCAACTTTTTTCCTGAACTCTTATCATATCTGGAGTCTGGCCTTTGGCATCTATTTGTCCTTGTGATTTTATTTTTGAAGATGGACGAAAGACCCTGGGAAAGATCCTTTCATAATGCAAAAAATCTTTGATGCGCAATAAAAATACAGATTTTTGCAATCCCTGCTAATTTATTGTATCCGTTTTTTTTCAACCTCCTTAGTGAATTGAGGAAGTTAACTTCAAAATGCACAGCTGCCGATCAGCCTCTTGGCATTTTTTCTCAGCACCTAAAAAGAAGCTGCCCTGCATTTCAAGCTGTTCCTCATCATTTACTCTTGTGTTGACTGCGCCCTCTAGCGGAATATAAAGATCCACTTAAAGATCACCATTGTCGATACATTAAATTCACTGACAGACTGCAATTATCCCAGTGAAAACCACAAAAGCTGTACCTTCACTTTCATTTACTGTATGTGGTTCTCTATATACATAGTGTCCATATCTGTGCATCAGAGTCAGTTCTAATTGATTTTTCATCAATTCATTTTTGTAAAATGTTATATACAGTTCAGATGTATTTTTCCCTTCATTCCCCTGTTTGTATTTTAGGAAGATGTATTTTATGAGCTTGCAGTGCTAGGCTACAGAACTCTACAGCATGTTTTACAGCATGATGACACAAAGTAACTGAGTGCAAATATATTATTAGCTGACTTTTACATTTACCATTGTGCAACTTTTTTAGATGAATTAACAATTTCACTTATTTGAAAAACAGAGATTATTAAAATGTTAAAAAGCATGTAGTAGTTTTGACGCAATAATTTATGACTGCTGTTTGAATGGAAAACACATTCAGCTTACAAGAACAGCTAACTGCTGCTATACTACAGTGCCCCCTAGTGCTGTGGATTTAAACATTCTATACCACTTAAAATCATTAATGAAAACTTTGGGGCCTCTCTTTTGCAGGAATAGGTCTGTATTGGCAAAACAAAACAGATTGGTGATTGTAAGAAGTTAATATGCACAATTTAGGAAATTCCCCATCTTATTTAACATGTAGCACACAAAGCACAATTTAATTTCTACTTCGCTCCGCAAATTACATCATGAAACTGTTTGCTAACTCCACCGTCTGGAAATGCCAACCTGTAACCATTTGTCTTGTTGACGCAAACAAAAAAACAACTTACGATTAAGTGTACTGAGGCAGGAAATACTGGATAAGCAGTGCACACAAAATCGCAGCGCTACATATTTACAAGTGCTGAAACGTACAGAACATGTGGCTTGTGATTCTGCTTCTAAGCAACTGCGGATATAAACATCATGTGTCTAGGCCCTCTGGTATGCATGACTCTCCCACGCATATTGTCAAAGATGTACTGTAGTGAAAAAGTAGTGTTTTTCCTCAATTCTGTTTGCTAAATTGAGATAGTGCGTTTATAAAATGTATAGGCATTTAAAAATATGTTAAACAGTGAGATTAACAATTTCTTAGCAGTATGACAAATCCAAAGTGAATCTTGTATGTGCTGTGAGTTTTGCTATGGAAACCTAACCGATCATACTTACTCCCACAGTGCAATATGCACCTCGGGGAAAGTGAAACAGCATCTTCAAATGGCATTTACATCTACCCTGCTCAAAAGAATGAATTTGAATGAGGGCTGGGAGGTTATTAAATACCAAAAAAAACAACAAAGTAAGCATTTGTCAAGAATTTCAAGAACGACCGGTGAGAAATGGTGAAACATACCTGCTTAGGACACTGGTTTTTACAGGAGCCCAGCAGCCTTTTTGTCTCATTGTCAGCTGTAGTTATCTTCCTACAACAGCAAATTGGAATTGAAAACATTAGTGAAAGATACCTGAACACTGTGAATGTCCTTCAATGCTTATGAAAGTGTTATTTACCCAGAGTGCATTTAAAACATTTTCTAGTTTATTCAGATGTACTCAATGTAGCATCTGCCTATTCAGTGTGCACTGACTCATTCATAGTCCACTGTCATTCTTTCAGAGTCAACCAAGTACCTTCTTGTGCTGAACCTATATGTAAGAGACCGAGGAATTCATAGGAATATGAATCTACGTACTCGGGTTATTCATTTTTATACACTCCATTTTGAAATCCCCAGATGCTTTTTTATATTAAAAATGAACATATGAAATTCAACATCCCTTGTTGTAGACAACAAACTACCTTCCCCCAATCTAGAATTTCACAGAAGATGATATAGGATATCAAAAGCAGTAGATAAAACAAAAAGGTCATTTAAATATAATTTCATACACTTCCTCCACAGAACTGCTTCAAAACTTTACAGTCTCATCTTTACATAAATTCTTTAGTGTAATAAAGTCAAAATTCCCTCTATTAATGAAAATCAATAACCACAAATATAATCTTTAAAACAAAAAATGTGGATCTACAGTATAGTACATATTAAAATTATAAAGGAACAAGTAATAGGTTTATTCCATGCTGAAAAAAGAAGAAAGAAAAACGTTTCGGCCGTGGAGCCTTCTTCAGGTGACAGCATAGAATAAACCTATTACTTGTTCCTTTGTAGCCTACGCATGCTGACGCAGCTACCCACCTGAACTATTAAAATTATATCTACATGAAAGCTTAGGGAAGCTGTGGGGGAACATAAAGCAGGGGAGACCATCAATATGTGGGATTTATTAAAAATAAAAACAAATAGCCTTTACAACCTTCAACACAAACTTTGAAAAAAATGCTTTTGTAAAGAGCTTATGTTTTCACACAAGTAAAATTGGGATTTAAACCAGCGTCAGGGTAACATCAGCTAGACCACCTTGTCCTTTCATCATTTTATCAGAATTTGGAATTTGCCACATGCTATCCAACCTGATTTGATGGTACAGTACTGCAATCTGCATGCATAACCACAAACCCCATCTTCTCTGACAGATCTGGATAAAAACATAAAGAGGATCTACTGTAGTAACAGGAGCACACGTTTCAGGATGGTTTGATGGTATCATCCCGTTCACGATCCAAGTGTCATCTTGGAAATATATCCACAACTTCAGTCTCAACAAGGAAACGCAGACCAGAGCCGTGTGTCCAGAATAAGCTATTGCATAACTTTGGGGAGCCCCTTTTCAAAAACATCAAAACACAGGTCTCTGCAGGTCAATATGATGCTAACAGTCTCCCTGAACTGAATGGCATTCTTCACACTCAGAATATTTTTGATCTTACGTGCCACATTAATCCTTGATCCCACTTTAGCTAGGACACATAAAAGAAAGAATACCCCTATCTCTGGCTTTTCCTACATTGTATTGCACAGCCTAGGTAGGTTTTCTTTTTCTGAAGTTCGGAGGTGGAAATATCAAGTTGTCAGTCATATAATACTTACAAGCACTCAACGAAAAGGGATGTTATCTTGCAGTGACATTTGAGTCTGATCATCTGTGTGCAGGGAGGGCAGTCTCCAGAATGGCAGGGCAGGGGGCAGGGGTGAGGGCAGCCTGGAGGGCGAGGACGACTGCAGCCCTCTTCGCACTGATGGCACTCCTTACCTGCCTGCAATGGAAAGGAAAGACATGCATAAAATACTCAGATGGGCGATGTAATAACCTGTCAAAAAACACCAATGTGCTGTGCCCTGTGGTGAGGTTATGTGCTTGAATCAGGATTGTCGTGAGTCTCAGACATGAGTACCATGGCAACCTTATATCCATCCCTCACAGACCAAAATACATGGCTTTCCCAAGTGTGGTGTTTTAATAATAATAATAAACTTTATTTTATATAGCGCCTTTAAAGGTGGCTTCTCAAAGCGCTTTACAGGATGACAATAACAATAAATAAGAAGACTACAACAATAAATAAGAAGAATTCACAAGATAGGAGACAATTATAATTACAACAATACAACAATAACAATAAAGGAGACTGTGGAAGGTGGTATTAAGAAGAGCAGAGGGGTGAAGAATGGAACCAGTTAAGTAAAGGCTTTTCTGAAGAAGAAGGTTTTGAGTCTGGATTTGAAGGAGTTTAGAGAAGATGACTCTCTAATATCCTTGGGCAAAGAGTTCCAGAGCTTGGGGGCATAGCAGGAGAAGGCCCTGTCGCCCATACAATGTAGACGGGCTTGGGGGACAGTAAGGAGGGCAGAATTTGAAGAGCGGAGGTTGCGAGGTGGGGAGTAGGGCGATAAAAGTTCAGACAGGTATTGAGGTGCCAAGCCATGTAAAGCCTTATAGGCTTTATAATATATCCATCCCTCACAGACCAAAATACATGGCTTTCCCAAGTGTGGTGTTTTAGTTGCTCTGTGGCTGAATTACTTGGCACGGTGGCACAATGGTTAGCGTTGCTACTTAGCAACCTTGGGGCCCAAGATTCAATTCCAGACCTGGGGTGCTTTCTTCGTGGAGTTTTTATGTTCTCCCCATGACTGTGTGGGTTTCTTCCTGGTGTTCCAGTTTTTTCCCCACAGTGCAAAAATGAACTGTACTGGCAGGTTAATTGGCTTCTGGGAAATCTGTCCCTAAGTGTGACTGTATGCATGTCTACCCTGAGATGGAGGTGTACCCGGTCTTGCACCTGTTGCCTGCTGGGATAGCTCCGGCTCCCCTGCAATCCTAAATTGGATGAAATGATTAGAAAATGGATGGACAGCAATTGCTTTCTTCTATGATCTTGGGGTTTTGCTTTTCTGGTAGACTGTTACTCAAAGTCTCCTAACCAAAACACAAAGCCATGCTAACTCAAGAACTGAAATCCCAGACTTAGGTGACACCTTGAGCTTCAACAGAAACAAGGCTAGTGGATATTGGCTGACTTTTTTTAATAACAACTTTTTTTAGTGTTATCTGTCACATGAGGTTAGAATTATCTAGTGTTAGGACTTGGTGAGGACTAGATGTATGTCAGATATGTCTTAATATGTAAAACCATCAAATCGTAAGGTGGGGGGTTTTCCTTTGCACATCACTGTATACACACCTACACAGATGCATTCTTGCTGCCATGGTGAGCCACAGGGTCTGGAAGTCCTCAAACCCAAATCCCCTCTGGGATAAGAGCAACCATCTCGTCACCCACTTTTGGGGCAAAAGAAAATGTTGAACCCTGTCACTTCTCGACCTTATTTTTAAAGCTTACCAAATTATCCCATTTGTCCAGGTACCCTACTTATCAACCAATACCCCTGATGTAGTAACAGCTTTTATTTTCCCCTGGACTGCTGCCACTTGGACTCTTTTAAAGCTCTGATGGGGCTCCTTCTGCCCAGCCTTGGTCCACAAACTTGATTGTGAAGCCAGTAAGCACCTTAGGTGGCCAGCTATATTTACGGTATAAAGAGTGTTATTCCTCTCACTCACAAATAAAGAACATGTTTTTTTTTTACTTTATAGCTGTGTCTGTTTTCGGAGACTCCGCTATGAAAGATGGCTACACTCCTGGGCATGTGAGAGCAAGAGCAATATGTGTGTTCAAGATGGATGTTGCATATAACCTGACGTACAAAAAAAATCAACACAATTCCAGTCAAAACGTCTGATGAAACTGCCCAGTAACACCATGTAAAGATGCAAAAGAGTGTCCTATAATAGCAAATACATTGCCCCACACATCCACATTAGTCTAAACTTGATTTTTATGTTCAAGACACTGGGCTAGCTGTAATGCTCAATTTCATCTTGAACATTCATATTGTCTTGTGACAGTCTCATGATGTAAGTGCATCAATATTATTTCAATTTTAACTCAGGGACTGAAAACAGTTGCATTAATGCAACTGCATTGATCACTTAGATACTAAAATAATTTCACACTGTTCTACATTGGTTAGTGCAGATATGAAGCTTCCCACATGCATTTCAGTTTGTTGAAAAATACAAAATATTACATCTTGAATTCTTGATTAACTGTGTTCAAAGCTTAAATTATCCACAATAAAACATGTTTTTCAGGGTGCTGGGAACCCTTTCGTTAGAATTAGAAACTACTTTTGTAAGGTCAGTTAGTAGGCAATATTTTATCATAACCTGGAACAGCTTGGAAAGTGTTTCCTCCCCACTTAGGAGACAACTAATAAGGCATGAAACACTTAACCAATCTGGAACAGCACAGGAAAGAGCTCCTTGCCATAAACATCGTTGTCTTCCTGAGGCTTTCTAATTTAGGATGCTGAGGCCTTCGCTGAGTTTAGAAATATTTCAGTGGGGATATTTCCTTAGCAACCCCCCTCCATTGCTACTTACGCAGCGTCGGTGAGATGAGCATAGTTACCTACAGCTGCAGAAACTACTTGTCTCACAGCCCATGGTGGAAAGACACACGTGTGTCCTCTTCCTGGCAGGACTGGTGATATACCAAGAGCTTTACATTTCACAATAATTGACACTAAATCTTTTTAATGGATCCTTTAACCATCCCCAAGCTTGTGAAACTCAATGAGCATTTACAGCAGTCTTTGAAGAGCTCTCTGACCTTAATTATAATGATATGTACTACTACTGAATGATTTCCATATAATACCTCATTTTATTCCCCCGAGACACAAAAATCTTCTAGTGGCCTCTATATAGCTCCAGAGGCTTCAAGAGCACTGTCAAATAAATTTGGTTTTGTTGCATTTTATTTAAAGGAACACCTGATGTGAATAAATGCTGCCCCTGTGTTTTCTAGAATTTAGACAAAGTAAAAGAAGATGACTTTTGTTTACATACAGTATTCCAAACAAGTGTATGATAGTCTAATCTGATTTTAATAGTTTGGGTTGGACTTTCATGCTTGAAGCAGCACGCAGTCAAAAAAGGTAAATAAACAGAAATCTGTAAAATAATATTGATCTAAAATGAAAGCAGTCTCATTTTAATTTTTGTTTTTTAGTAGGTAGACAAATACTGTAACATCCACACATTAGCAATTCAAATACTTTCCTTAAGTGCTTTATCTATGCAAGTCTGCATTTTCCATCATAAACCTTATGATGTCAGGATTTTGAACCTGTCTCACCAACAGAAATCTTAATGACTTCATCAGGATTGCCATCAGGACATAAGTTGAATTTCACAATTTCACAGCTCTCTTTTATAAGAACTTTGGAAATAAGAAAACTAAGATGTTTTCTGCTTAGAGGTTAAAATGTCCAAATGACAGAAGTGATTAAAACTGAAAGCTGAAGAAGACCTACAACAAGTTGTATTGATCATTAGCCTGGACACTGGAAAGAGAACAAAGAAACTATTCACATAGATAGATATACATACATAGAGATATTTTTGCCTGATCCAATGCAAAACTATTTGAATTTCAAACTGCAATGTATACTTGACCTCAAGGTTAAAACTTCTTGAGTATCACAAATGAAAATCACCACACAAACTCTCTTCCTTGTCAACCTCCTCTGAGCCTTCCTAGTAAATGTAATCCAGATAATCCAGTTATCACTTCCATGCTTATATATTCCAGATGCTTTATCTTGCATTAATCATATTGGTTTTATGTAGTTTGCAATGCAATGGGTTAGTTTAAACTTTTATAAGTTTCTGGGTTTTATACAGTCAAACACAATGATTTACATGATGTACTCTCAAACGTGGCACATACCTTTTGCTTGTCCTCTGTTCTGTCAGGCAGAGTCACACTGTGGCATTCTCTGGCACAGGTGTGGTTGCCACAGGCTAACAGCCGTCCACAAGGCCTTCTACAAGAGTATGGGCCCACAGCATGGCATGGCAAGGGACTCACCTGCAATAATGCACAAGAAAAAAACAATGGCCAATGGAGAAAACATCCTTTACAGGTTAGCACAATACAGTGCCTTACAAACATATTCAGATCCTTGCACGGTTTTCACATTTTGTCTTAAGGCTTGCAGTTGTGACAAATCTGAAGTAGCACTTTTTTATATACAGAAAGTAGTCCATACATTCAAATAAGTAAATTCATAATATGGAAGAAAAATGGTCATGATTGCATAGGTCTTCAAACCCTCTTGCACAAAACGGCCTTAATGAACCACACAATAAGTTGAATGGCTTCTGTCTCTGCAATAACAGAGGTGCTTGTGGTTTCAGAAAAAAAAATGCCCATCTCTGGGCATAAGGTCACAAGTCAGATGGTGAATTTCAAGCAAAAAATCTGAAGTTTCATTTAAATCTGAATCTGAAATTAAATCTGAAGTAATGTCCAGCTTATTGTGGGAGAATAGCATCCTACTATTAAAGAAACTCAATTAATAAATCCAGTCCTTGATGTGGCGCATTCATGTAACACAAAGACAAAATAATATTAATCTTGGAAGCAGAAAGCTTGCAATAAAGACAAATATTCTCTTTCTGGTATGTATAACACTGAATTCTTGTAAAAATTCCAAAACATCAGAAGAATCCTGTTGTTTCCCAGACCCCTACTGAAAAACAAAACACAAAACTCCTCATAAGACCTGGCAAAGGCAGGGCAGTACTTCTGAAAAAGAAAGTCTGCATTTTCATGCTGAGTTTCAAGGAAGGTATGATGTCCTTTGATAAAGTTGGCCTTACACTTACACCTTGTTTTGTTGAAATGGTCTTCAGGCCTGTGAAACAGATGTGATGGCAGTTTCATGTCCTATCCAAGAACAGAGCAGTAGCTTAGCTGGTGTTGTACATGGCGTATGCCCAATTCATGTATGGCAGGTTTAAGATGCCACACTGCCTGACGAGTCATTTCAAGTCAAAGAAAAGATTACAGCGAAGCTGGCTTTGTATATTTACAACTTAGGAGGGAACTGTGCTAGGAATCCTGGGAACACCCATAGATAATCCAAGTGGGATAAGAGTGTTTTCAGAACTGTACATTCCGATATGACAAACCGATCAGGTTTAATAAGTCATTTTTTTAACCACTCTCTGAAAGATCACCAAAAAATATAAAAATAAAACATGTCCTTCCCATCCACAGCATATTATTAATTCAGTGATACCCATTCTTAATTATGCAAGTGGTACTTTCAAAAGTATTTTCCAAACACTGCCTTTAGGACTAAAGGGACCACTTCAATGCATGTGCAAGGATTATTAAACATCAGTCAATATTCTTGACTCCAGTTCTCTGGACAGAACATCCTTTTGTCTGATTAGCCTAATTATTCAGTGTTACAAAACAATTTTAAGTTCTACAGCAAGTGATTTATAATTTCCTGATTTTTTTTGGAACATCCTCAGCAATGATCACTGTACTGCTTTTCCAAGACTCAACACCACATGGTTTCAACTTCAACTGAATGTCCACCGATAGCAAACAAGCATAAGAATTGGCACCCAAACAGGCACTTAATAGTGTGAAGGTTTTATAATATTAGATATCACTTGTAAGTTGAAAACTGTTGGATTTTGCTATGTTCTTGGTTTTGAATACTGTCAAATGTGTACATTTATAATCTAGACAACACTATACCACCTAGAGCTCAAGTTAAACTATTCCAATGACAAACCTACAGCCAACATAAACATCCTTTTAATTATTTATAAATTGTTAAGTTGTTGTTTTAGGCAACTTCTGAATGAGACACTATCATCTAAGAAAACTATTAATCAGCCCCTAGAACCTTTGTTTGTTTGTTTTTTCCTGAAATTGCCTGTTTCAGCCCTTTGATTAATGAATGTCCCTCCCAAGTAAAGCACAAACTCCCCTGCGCTTTATTAACTATAAAAGCATTTTGGCCTCATAGCAACCCAACTGAGATACAAGTACCATGATTATACTATGTGAAAATGTTTTTACAGCAAAAAGTAAGCAATTTAATGTACCCAGTGAGTGTTTGAAAGGCAAAAGAAAATACCAAATGTGATTGCAGTCTATTTGCTCCCAACGCCACTGTGAGCTTGTCAATCCAGTAATAAAAAATCTACAGGGCTTTGGGGACACCTTTGGCTCAGGCCTATTGAAAAACATTTATTTTGTTGAGCTGAATACCTAAATGAGAAAATGCCTGATCAATTAGACTGTTCTTCAAATCAAACTGCCTGGTTAAAAAGGGAGAATATTTTTGTAATAAGAAATGATCATTATCCTTGAAATTCTGAAAAGCAAAGAGAAAATAAAGGCAGGAAAAAATGTTTGAGATCCACAGCAACTGTGCATGTAAATGTGATATTAAAGATGGATTGCTAATGTGCACACACACAAAAGTCAAGAAGTTATACTGTATCAGTGTGCCAGATATACAGTACTCTGATAAAATACCAGATAAAAGGAATCATCTGCAAACCTGATTCTGAAAAGGATATGTGCATATTCGTGATATGTAAGGATTAAAACGTATAATTATAATTAGATAATTCTAGATCACAGTGTGTAATATTTTACTGGTGAGTAATTAAATGAACTAGGTTAACTGACTAGTGTTCACTGTATAGCTGTAGAAAAAAAGTGACCACTTTTTTTTAATCAAAAGGTACCCTACTAATATGATACAGACATATAATCTACATGATCATCATTGAAAAGGTGTAAAATGTAATAGTTAATCACCACTGTTATATCATCAGTGGAAATCAGGATTTCTTAAACTTTTCACAATGCTTAATTTGTAAATCTTGAAGTGCTGGAGCTCAATGCAAGTGGCAGTGAGTTGACAGACAAGAGACAAAGAAGATACCGGTGTGCTTAACCATGACAAGTGCATAACATCGGCGTGATGCACTTTAAACTCAATTGTTAATTACCACTGTCCATAACATGCCTTAAAAGGTAACTTAAAAATGAATTTGGAATTACAAATATAAAAAAAGCATGCTATTAGGCCTACTCTATTTCTGAAACATTTCCATCTGATTTTGAAATTAGTAGTTGAAGTTTTACTGGAAAAGGTATATTTGACAAGTATGCAAGTTGACAAGTTGCAAATTCACAATTAAAAAAAAGCTAATCTTGACTAAAAGAATTTTTAAAGCATTTAGACTGAATTTTGTTTATCTGCATCCAAGGTCAAGATCCTCTTAGATGCTCACTGTAGTCAATTCTGTAATCCACACTAGCAGTGTGAGCAGCAAATCATGGTTCTCTGCATTCTGTTCTGTATTAGATTCTAAATATGCCTGTAAAATATTCCATATTCCAAATAAGCCTGTGCTGCTCTTAGAGGTTCCTGAGTACCAGTGCTCAACTCTGGCGAGTTCTGACAAATTAAGTACAGATAAGCAGAGGCTTTTACACAGACTACGGTTTGGGCCAAAAATCTTTACAACTGACTTTTGTATACAGTGTATTTATGGGTATTAAGAGTCTCTCTTCATCAGTTATCTTTAACACTACAATCCAACCCTCAACATGTTCCTTGGACGGTTTTCCCGTTTTCTTGACATGATCAAATTTCGCAATTCTCTGTCCCTTTGTCATGTGTAGAATCAATCATTAAGAGCTAGAATTGTTCCGTTGGCCACATGCAGTTATTACTCCACTGTTAAACAGAACTTAAAAACTCCAGCCTGCACTAAGTGGGCAAAATCTAATTTACCATATTTAGCAAACATTCCAGAAAGGGCTTCTTGGTGTGTAGCTGAAAGCTCTTTTATGTGCAAGTTAGCTGTATGAACCATTTAATCCAGGTTTAGTTTAAAAAAAAATGGGTAGTGCACAAAAAAATCCAGAATACGATGACTTGGCTGATTTATTGTGTTAAACTATAAGGCCTATAAGCAGCTGCAACAACAATGGTCTCTGTTAGCAGAGGCTACCATAACAGCGCCAGACACTATAAAATTACACTGTTCACTTGTGAGGTCCTTAGAGACTTGATATACAACTAAATAAAAAGCAAACACCTCATCTAGACAAACATTCATGAAGAGCTGACATTCTAAACAAAAAAGGTGATTAAAATAAATAAATAAACCAACCACTGTTATCTTCCCATACAAGTGTAGTAGCAAAACCGAATCAGTGACCTTTCGCTTATCAACAGGATGTGTAAGGCACACTGCACTTTACCTTTCAGACTCTATTATAAACTGATTGGGAGCACATGAAACAAATGGAGACTGCTTGTTCCTTCCTATTTACAGGAAAAGCTGCAGTTACAATTCCATATCTGCATATTTAAAGGCCACAGCACAGGAAAGGGCAACAATAGGAAAAAAACTAAAATAGTTTCGAACTGCTCACTTAACCTGTTCTTAAAATTAAATTGATAATTGGAAAATTAGCATTTTGTGGTGCCAAGCCTTAAAATATATTAAGTATCCGAGACACTAACAGGAAGCAACTTTGCAAAGCATTTCATTTTCTCTCTCCTCATAAAAGGTCACTAAGGACTAAGCTTGTTTCAATTACTACAGAAAAGCACTTTCTCCTTTTTGCCTGAGGACAGCCTCAGAACACAGACCTTGGTACAGTATATAAAAACTTTAACAATCAGCAAGAAACCATAGATATCAATCTACATGTGTGATGATGTAGACCTATAAGTATTGCATCTACACAATTGCTATAAGCAACAGTTACAGTTTGCCAAGCAAATGCCCCATTTCAACATACAGAAATGACTTTGGTTTGATGAAGGGAAAAATGTTCAGTATTTTCTTGCTTACACAATAGCACTAGATTTTCACTTTTAGGTTCACAACATAAGACATTCAGAACAGGTACTCTGCTGTATGTCATTATGTTATTCCACAGGGACAATGTTAAATCATCCGGCCCATGTACTGTATAATCCCCTTCATCAGTGCACATTGCTTAGGTATTTTAGGAGTGTAATTTTAAATGTCATTCCACATAAACTGGAAGAATGTAGGTGGGATGGTTGCTTACCTTATATCAGGGTGAGAATTTTTTAAGTGATGGAATCTATTCACTAGAAAATGGAAATTTCAAAATGATTTTAAGTCACAATCAAGATTGTGTTTAACTTACAGATCTTTAGGCCTCAGACCATTGATGTTTGTAACTCGCGGGTTAGTTAAACTCAAAGGGATTCATTTTAAAAACGTTTTCCAAAGATTTGTGACCCTAATTACAGGTGTATGAACTACATGGGGATGTTCCATAAATGGAAGTTATACTATTTTAATGGTAACAAAAAACAAAAATATCATTCTCCTCCCCTAATGTGTCAAATGAAACCTGCTATGATGCTATGACAAGCTCTCAGTACAAAAGGCTTTATACAGTGAACAGACTAGAGAGTCATAATTCGGTATTGCATTTTTAGGATCCCATGATATTCAAAGGTGAACCAGAATTAACCAACTAACAATTAGGTTATAAAATCTCACAATATAAGTCTATATATTGCAATGAAATTCATTTAAAGAACATTAAATAACTACAATACATTTCCAGTCTTCTTCTAAATTATAGGTAATGATGCTGAATCTGCATATAATATGTTAAATCAAATCAATACTCAAACATGACACTTGAATTCTAAAAAGCAAAATAACTGGATACCATCCTGACAAATATTTATTCAAGTTTTCAAGAAAAGTTTTCCTTGCTTTCACCTTAATTATGCCAATCCTGATTTCAACAGAATCATGCCTGTTCACTCATTTTCTTTAATTGTGGCAAAATCTTTTAAGTGGGAACTCTATATTGCTACTGACTCTTCTCCAATCCTAATTTAGAACCATGGCTGGCTTCACAGAAGGGAGTCCTTTTCACTTACCTCATGGTTTCCAAGACAAGCCCTGTGAAGAGCAAACACAGAAAGTAAAAATTCAGACAGGACATTTCAACATGAGTTTCAACAAAATGCTAAAGATCCAAAGCTAAAATATCTGCAATAAAATAAGCTTATTAGCACATCTTTGGAATATTTTTGTTATAGCTTTCAGTCTCTTTTCAAGTGTCTTTATAAAGGTTGTGATCACAAAAGCAATTTTAGTAATAGTGTTTATTTTTCATGGCATAAACATAAGTCAGTACATTCCCTTCAAATGGATAATATGCCAGACAATTTACAATTTGGTTAGTTATGGCTACAACCAAAAGGTAAGAAGTTAAAAGTAATAAACAGCATTAACATTAAGTCTTCAAAATCATTCTTGTTAATGAACCAGTAATCACACTTCTACTAAAATTAAAAGTTAATACGATGTCCATGCTAAAGCAGCACATCCCACCAAAAAAACAATATTTGTTTTACTTTTAACATATAAGGAGATGTGAGAAAAGATTTTGCTGTCCAAGCAAGTTTTTATAGTATAACATAAGATGTCTTCTATGAGCAGATCAAAACCAGTCATTAACGCTACCTGAAATCACAGCATGATCCTCAAATATTTTGCTAACTAAACACTAACCTACTGTATGACTGTTACTATTGGCTTTGTTTGCAACTAACATAAAAGAATATCAAGTAGGTATCTGGGTCAGCATGCATAGGCTGCAAAGGAACAGTTAGAGGTTGATTTCATGCTGAAAAGAAAAGAAACACAATAGTTTGGCTGTGGAGCTTTCTTCAAGTGTGAGACACCTTTTTTTTTGCATTTCAACATGGAATAAACCTTTACTTGTTCCTTTGTAACACTTTAGAATCCTTGTACCATAAAGTACACATTAAATATACACATCGTTATTTGTCTTAATACTTTAATTTGCTGATGTAGTACCGGATACTTAGCATATAAGAGGACCTCTGCTTACTTCTTCAGTGAGACTCATTCATATAAAGCCACACTACCAGGGATATTTAGCAAAAAATTAAACGGCTAAATCCTGTCTAAACACATGTACTGCCACATTCTGATCAACCCTACAGCTACCAAAATTGATTTTCTAGCTCTCCTATCATTAGACATAAATGAAGCCTGGACTTTCATCTTAGATAGTTTTCCCCACCAGATGTGAAGAGTGAAACACCTTGGAGCGATTAATTAAATCGTATACGTACTGCGGTATAGGGACTTGACAGGGGGGACACGGTAAGGCCGTCTGAACGAAGACTGGCTCGGGGGGCTGCTCCCATGGACCTGCAAGCTGAGGCTAGCAGCCCAACACAAAAACAGAAACAGGTTGAGATTTTTACTCTCGTATAGAGAAGAAGTTTGAAACTGCAGTATGGCGAACTGAGTAAGTCATGCTGCCACTTGGGCAATTTGTTACACACTTATTTTTTTTCCTTCTACAACACATTCTATGGTTATAAGATAATTAATTAGAAAAAAGTACTCTGTTTTTTAGCTTTAGCGTTTTCGAAATTATAATTCTTTTAATGCATGTTTAATTCCTTCATTTCAGGTCCTTGCATTAAAACATCATTAATTTCAATGGTTGCCATCAAATAATCCTTAGTGTAGCTTTCTCTAATCTTTAATTTGGTAAAGGGAATTAAAAGAAAAGTCTTAATTTTAAATTACAGTTTCACTCATGTTAATTAACTTCTTTCATTGTGCTATACTGTATATGTTTTTGGTGAAAAAACAAACTTTTTTGCTCACAAAGACTGCTTTGTCAGACTTCTTCACCCATGTCTTTATGTTGTTAATTTTTATCTTTTATAAAACCAAATTATATGACTCAAATTGTCCCTGTTCACACAGTTTGAGTCTGTGGCAGGATGAAAAAAAACCCATTCACACAGAAATTATGCAAAATCTATATCTTCCAGTCAACACTGGTAGTATTTGCCTAACAACACACTGCAGGTAGGTCTAAATTTCATCCTAATTTGAAAGCTCATGTTCTACTACTTGATATGAAATTGACAGTTAAATTTCTATCAAGCACAATGTTGCACGTTTTTAATTGAATAGTTTTTAAAATGTGTTTTCCTACTGCACAGGTTAGGAATTTTCTAGGGTGATTTTTAACTGATTCACTATAGCAGTCACACATTCGGTAGTCTGAAGAGCAGTTCTGTTTTCCCCTTACTTTCACAGTCTTCTTGAGCATCACTTCATCATGGCATGGGGCTGGACAGACATGCCCGCATTTACTCAGAACTCGCTGACATGCCTGTTGGCACGGAGGACAGGTGCCAAAGTGGCAGCGATGTCTCTCTCGACTGGCGTGATGACATGTCGGTGGATTCCTACATAAATGAGACACAGGGCACTATTAATAGTACTTGTGACATTTTCAGTGATTTTTGTCCATGTTCTTTCCTCTGGTATCCAGGAATACCACTGGAAATAGGCACATTTATACCCCGAAACCTTGGATACAACCCAAAGTATGTAACCTGCTGTATTTTAATTACACATCTCTGCCAACCCCATGCTAACAAGGTCTGTCCTTGTAAAACAAACTCCCACGTCTTGATGTCTTCAATAATAAGCAGATATGACAATCAAGGGCACAACAACCTTCAGCAAAAAGTGCTTGGGTATTCAAGCATGATGAAGCAGAGCAATGCCCAGGAAATTAACAATAGTATTTTACATAACTGTTATGTCAGTTGAACTCCTAACTGCTCCTGCAGTATGGGACCATATAGGCTCAGGCACAGGGGTGTAGGGTATCGCCAAAAATATTAATTAAAAATTAATTCAGGTTAATTCAAATTCAATTTTCCTCTAAACTCTGTATTTCTAATAATAAGCCAATAATAATCCTTCAGATAAGACATTAAATTAAGGTTCTTATCTGTGACTAAATGGTCCCACAGGACCCTTAAGAGTAGGAATGTTAACCTCAACATCCAGTTCCCATTTGCACAATCTGGTCAACCTAAAGTTCTCCCTAATTTCAAATAGAGATGCAATTTCTTACTTCTCTACCGCAGCTAATATATAGTGAGGTACTCTTCTATATGCAAATCACTTTGGGGTCTTTGGGGATGTTTTTTCCCCATCTCTTTTAACCCATATCAGCAAAAAACAGAGCTCTGACATCTTCTAATGAGAAACAGAATAACTGTTCAATATCTGCCTTATACACAAGACTGATTAATCAGCCACTATTACACTTGTTTCCATTCCACCACTTCAGTGCTGGGTCAGTGCTGGACCAATGTCTAAACATATCTCTTAGTGAGTTCTGCCGACAATGAAAATGATATAATTCCAGTTTCAATATACGGCCCCAAGCACTACAACTGCCACCATTTTTAGAAAAAGTACAAAGAGACAGTCAAGTCCACAACATCTTTCACACATTTTAAAGAAAAAAAAAATATGCTACAGGAAAACAACACCTTCAGCAACACACAATAAGAAATGTGAAATGAAGAAAGCAGATACAGAATATACTGACCTGCAGATCTCCTTACACTTGGGTGGTTTGGTTGCCCTCTCCCTGCCACACGGCACAGTTAGAACAGTAGCTCCACACTGACACTTCACATCGACAGTTTCTGGACATGGATAGCAGCTGCCTACATAGGACAAGATACCCTAATCAGTCCACAACTCCGATGGACTCTGACAAATATGCATCTTTTTCATAGCTTGGTAAACTTCAAGGCAGCCTAATTAAATCAAAGGCATTCTTCAAACCTGCAGTGATTAATAGCTTACGAACAAACTGTTTTGTACACTTGTGTACAGCAACAATGAACATATTTTGTTTTATAGGAAGTCTTGTTGGTTCTGGGGGAGTCAACAAGACTACCAATTAATTTCACACATTTGCCAGACTGCAATCTCAAACCATCTTTGTAAAGACTTACCCTAGCTAGTGCCAGGATTTAGTTTAAAGATATTAATAAGGCATTTGCAAGCATTTTAACCAGCAAAGGAAATTGATCAGAGCATAAGCAGAGGCTTTCAATGACGACACTGCTGGCTGGCATCTGGACTGCCTGTAACTAGGATTGATAGAGCATTACAGACCAAGAACAGTGGGTTTAAGTCATCCAAGATTTCTTCGGCTTGCCATCTAACAGCAACACTTGTGTGTTGCCTGTGGGCTGACAGTATTGCTAATGAATGCAACATCACTCCCCCAACTGATGTGCATTGACCTCACAGCTTGAGAAATGGCAGATGGCTCATACTTTGAAGGCAACCCTTGATTGTCTTCAGCCACCCCTGTAATGGTTAAAGGTTTTTAACACTGAAGCCAATACAGTTAACAACTAGCAATACCAAATTAGGGCAATATAAATATAGCCACAAAAGCTTTGGGCAAAGATTGCAATCTGTAGTTCTCGTCTTCAGTATGACCATAAACAGAATCATAAAGAGTAAGAGGCCCAACACCATTTGAGGAAAGTGTAGCTTTCATTTTTCACTACAGCTACGAGTCATCCTTGTAATTTCTGTGTATAGTCAAACTCTGAAAGGAGCTTTTGGAATCTGTGAGCATCAGAATGCTTTAGACCAAGAATTGAGATGTGAAGCTGCCCTTCCTGCTCACTAGTCACTGTAATGACTAATGGAATGTGATAAAATGTGATGTATGAGCGAATTAATATGGGTTGTGCAGCAGACATTTCACCACAGATTGGAACATGTGAAATGTGAAATGCATGCAGAGTTACCCACCAAGTAATATCTGTTGGCAAAACTGTCTTGAAGTCGAGAGCAATATTTCTTTATTGGATAAAAAGAGATGTATTCACAGGTCTGTTTGTTTACAATGTAATAGGGCCACTTCACCTCCCCTGATGTTTGATACTTCATTCTGAATCGCAGACAATGACGGCAGCATGGCACTGCGCATACCTGGAAATGTTATCTATTCTGTGATGTAAACTGGAGATTGTACATGTTACTGTGCACATTTGACTTTATTTGTGGTGTGAACTGTACTCATCAATGCTGATTCTTTCTAACTCTGAAAATATAAAAAGAGCACTGCAGTTCCCCTTTAAATATCTCTCAAAGACAGGTTCCATTTTATAGCCCAAAAGGCTCCTGCTGTCTGACCCAGACCTTCACAAACACCATGCTTCTCAGGACAATTACCATCTGCTGTGTAGGGATTGAAGTACATAGGGAACTTATCTGGGCTTTTATAACATTAGAATTTACAATCTTAAAAACAACAAAACTGACAGTTCATTAAAAGCTGTGTTGGTCATTTTTCCAATTGATTTAATTAATGTTATTGACGTGCAGCTGAAAACATATTCTAAAAAAGCAACAATGCTGTATGGATATTTTTAAAATAAATCACACATTACAGGGTGTGTGTTGTGGTTAAATAACATCACACCTAGGATGGATATACAGTACACAAATCAACATTGTGCACTTACTTTATTTAAATGAATACATAATAGATATTCTTACCACATAAACTACAGTAGTTCTACTTCTCAGTTCTGGCTCAAGAATTCTCTTCTTAAACTCATAATGATTAAATTGAATTGTTTGGGGATATTTTTCTATTTATCCACTCCTAACAAACAAAACCTATAAACATGCCTCAATTTCAACTTATCAGTGTAATAAAACAGACTTTATACCTCTTTATACCAGCACAGGTCCTTTATTTTCTTATTCTAAGCAGGAGCTGATACTGGCTTGCTGTGCATGAATTTTGAATATTATTAAGTTTGCTGATCATATCATTAAAGGTAATATATTGAGTTGCACAAGAAAGCAAAGAGAATAGCAATATCTATGTCTGAGACACTCCTCTTTATGAAAGCACCAACTAAACTTCCTAAGTCATCTGCGAAGACATTAACGACCTGAAAAAATTAATGCCATAGTATCAATTTTTGCTAATAGGAACACTAATCTCAAAAAAGCTTTCGTTAACAGATAGTTTTTCATGCCAGGGCGACATTTGGAGCAGATGTAATTTGAATGTTTTTTTTTCCTTCAGCAATATGCCCTTTAAAAACTGCCCAGACTTTGTAAAGGGAAAAAGAATAGCTGATAACCTATCGTTCTAACTACTGAAAAACCTTTTAACTCTGTGCGGGTATCTCCAGTGTGTTCAAAAAAGCATCTCTAAAGGTCAGCAAATTAAATATCAAATGAAACATGAATTATTAAAGAAATCACTTTACCTGTTCTTTATCTTTCATCAGCATGATAACAGAAAACCCAGAAAGGCATGCACATTTCAGCACTTTTTTTCCATCAAAGACCATTAGGGAGCCAGAAAGGGTCTTACTGATTAGACAGAAAAACTGCCCTAGTTAAAGGAGTCTTTCTCCTGCTACTCTAAAGTTTGTTGGCCCTTTTATTACAAAGGCAAACAAAGTATTTCAAAACTGAAAAAGTAGAAAAAAAGAAGAGAGCATTTAGCCCATCAAGCACAAAAAAGTTAATTACCAATTTAAATATCTCTGCATATTCCATATAAATAATACTTTTAATTTTGGGTTTGCAATATTTTGACACAATTAGGAATCCTGTTTTGATTAAAATATACTGTACATGGATTATACTAATCGAAACATTAAGGATACTTAGTCAAAATACATACTTAAAATGGAAAAAGATCAATTAAAGGTCATGTAATAATCCTTTCTTTCTTGTGTTAGACAATTGATTTTAGAAATTACTATGTCCACAGTAATCAAGAATTTCTGATACAACATTTTTCTTTTTCACAGGAAACTCAAGACCACATTCGTCATCTAACCTCAAGCCCCACTGAACTCATCATGCAGTCTTGTCCTCCAGTGAACCTAATTAGCAAATAATGGTGGCTGACTGGCATCAGCACAAGAGATTTTCATCAGGCCTCTTCTGGTATCGCAGCAGCCTAACAGTCTCTGAAAAGCATTTATTAAAATGGTTTCATTTATTGAAATAACAATTGCTGTATTAATATGCAAAAAAAAAAACACACTGGTACAGTAAGGTTGAATTATAAATTAAACAATTAAATGCTAGTTTTTATCTCTGACTGGTAAAAAAATCAGCAAGACTGCAGAGTTCCTGAGAGCCAAGACAGTGCTGCAAATACTGACGAAAGACGTATTGATTCAAAAAGTAATTACTCACAGGAACACTCTGTGGTTGTCGCTTGTTATTTGCTTTCTTACATATTTTGTATCATAAAATGTCATTTCTGGACAGCATGTGGTACAGTGATTAGCACTACTGTCTTGCAGTGCTGGGGTCCAGGGGTCAGTTCTGAACCTGGGCCTGCGGTGCTATCTGTGTGGAATTTGTATGCCCTCCCTGTGTTCATGTGGGTTTCCTGTTTGTGCTTTGGTTTCTCCCCATAGTCCAAAACCACATTGGTAGGTACACTGCATGCCTGTGTGCCCTGTTATGGACTGGCATAGCATCCAGGCTGTGTCCTGTTTTGCAGAGTCTTGCAGAATAGGCTCCATCTCCCCCACAACCCTAAACTGGAAGAAGCACTTAGAAAAAGGATGGATGGAAAATGTCTCCCTGGATGGGAGACCTCCTGGGAAAGATAAAGTTGCTGCTGGAAGAGGTATTAGTGCTACCAGTATGGGGCACTCTACGGTCCGTGTGGGTCCTCATGCCCCAGTATAGTGACGGGGAAAAGGAGCCGTCCTTTGGATGAGAGGTAAAACCGATCCTGACTCTCTGTGGTTATTAAAAATCCCAGGGTGTTTCTCTAAAAAGACTAGGAGTGTTACCCCAGCATCCTGGCCAACTGCCCCCCCCAGCCATTACCAATCATGGCCTAATAATTCCCATCTATGAACTGATTGATCAAGTGAATTGGCTTCATCACTGTTCTCCTCCCCACTGATACTGTGCAAAAGATTTCCTCTATTATTGTATATTTGTCACACTGGATGTTTTCATATATGCAAGTTATTGCAAGATGCGAGTTATTACAAAGTGTTATTTGTTTTAACTAATAGTTTTAACTATTGCTTGTGCACAAAGAAGAGCACTACTTGAGCTTAAGGAATTCGACCTCATGTTCTGTTTATCCTAGACAATTTCTTTTGTTAATGTGTGTTTATTGTAATTTTCTTCTTAGGGTTGTATTTAAATGTTTTAAAATTTACGTTAAATGTCTTGAACAAAAACAACGTTACAAATAAACTATGTCAACGATGCATAGCATAGAAGGTTATTGGGGAACCAAATCCCATTTTTCCCTCATAAGTAGTTTATTCATATTTGTTGTATTTAATCAAAGATCCACACTTTGTAGTTTTCAAAACCAGAACCCTTCCAAAGAGTCCAGAGTCCTACCAGCTACACAAACCACCCTCAATCTTCCATAATGCAAAGAGGAAAAAAAAGCTGTGTGATCCGATTTATCAAAGGAGACATTCATTTGGACACATTTTCTCATTATGCTAAAATATGATGTTTATAGTTATGGCATTACGCACCAAACAAAAACAAAATTCAAAAACACTAAAAAAAAATTAATGGTAGACGGTCAACCTTTTCCAAATTCCATCTAGAAAGTAGCACTAGTTAAAAGCCTATTAAGAAAACCACTTAAGAAATGTTAAGTTCAACACACAAAGGACATGACAGAAGACACCACAGAAACACCTGCTCTAATCCACTGTCTGGTAGAGCTGTGTGACCTCACCTCTATGGCAGACAGAGGGACACTTGTGGTTCCTGCAGCCCAAGGCACGGCCACAACTCTGATCACACGGGGGGCAGTTTCCTGGACAGCACTGAAGAGTCAAGCAACACAACCACACAGTTAATGGCAGTACGTTTCCACATAACAGTTATAATAAAACATGCTTTTTTGTTTGTTTAAGACATTGAAGGATTCACACCACCTTTAAAGTAATATGCCATATATACACACTAGTGCAGTACCATACACTGTACCTACTGACTAAATAAAGGAAAAACCTAAAAACAAAAAATACAACATTGTAACAGTGTTATAATGCTTTACCTGTTTTTTTCAGTGTTCATTTTTGATCATGACAAAACCATACTTTCATATTTTATAGACTGCATTTAAGTTGCTTTCATGATTATGTGCAGCTAAGCCTCTAGCATATGATGTGATGAATGGTACACAACTGGTTACAGCATAATAATGTACATAAAAAATTACAAAAGCAGGACAGGGCTTAATTAATACAAGTAGTTTTAAAATTTCGAAGAAGAATACGAAGTGACGACAATAAACATGTCTTGCAAAACCCAAGGCTGAAATATTGAACTTGGTTGCTAACTCTCAAAAGATAATTAGTGATCCTGGTGTCCGCTTCAGCAATCTCTGTTGCACAGTGTAACTTCAGCATTCATATTTGTCAACCATCTTTAGATAAGATGCCCACCAGATATTCCCATTAACAAGCATAACCAATCTTTGACTTTTTGCAAGTGGAATTAATAATTCTACTAATGCCTAAAGTATATCTACCACTAAAATATCACAAAACTAAGAATTTAGAATGTTATCATTTTGTTTTGCAACTGGTGAGCTCACATTTCATTGAGTCAAGCTATACAAGCTGTACATCTATAAATTACAAATGCTGTCTTGTGGGATTCTGTTCCATCCATTGAACCACGCAGGTTCCTGTTCACTGGTTTCTGCACCCTAAATACCATACACCATCACATCTTACTGCGCAAAAGTTTGATGGGGTTAAAGTTTTGCAACTAAGGCATCCATGCATAGCTGTCCCATTCTCATCATGCCAAGAAAGCTGTTGTTACAAGAGCAGGCGTTGTCCATCTGAAATTTTGTCACAGCAGCATAAGGCTGCAGAAAGGATAGCACATGAGGTCTTGTGACTTGGTTAATGCAACACCATGCAGTCAGTTTTTCCATCAATCACTATAAGAAGAGTTCGAGTAGCAACTACACTCCTGCCCAGACTTTCACACTTGAACATCAATCTTGGCGAGGTGTCACGACCCATGACCTCCCAAACCACGGTGGAATTTATTTGGGTACAACACCTTCCCAAGTTAGAAACTGACAACCGTGAATATCCCAGACAGCAAGTGATAGAGAGCTGATTTAGTCCAGCCACCAATGTAACACTAGATAGAATGTTCTTTTCATAGGCAGAGCGCATTTGCTCTTTTCTGTATTTTAATTGGTTTAATATCAGACTGCTTAAATCACCTGTGAACAAGTCTCTGACTAATGACATGGTTTAGCGGTTTTGCAATACTCAAAGTCACTTCTGTATTGTGGTGAATGATCACCACCCTTGAGCAAGAGATTTCAGTAAAATATCCTGCAGTTTAAATGGATGTGCACTTCCATAATGTTTTATCACAAATACTTGTATATCTTTATATCAAAAGTCTAAGAAATGTTTTTATTTAGAATCAGATTATAAAATGTTTTTGCCTGGCTTCCTTAAAGAATTTGAGAAAAAAAGAGAAAAAAACTGAGAATGGATATCACAAATGTGATTGGACTTCTGTAGGTACCACAGTATATGCGGAAAAGAGTAATTTTGTCATGTTGTTTCAAAAGTGATCAAATTTCCAGCTATGGTGCCAATTTTCACATTTTGCTGTCCACTTACCATACTGCACAGTGTATATATATATACTTCATACTTCAAAGGCAGAAACAGCTGTTTATAATCCTTCACACCATCACCCTGATGCGTCAGATATTATCTCTCACTTAGTGAAATCTCTCCCTTATCAGACGGGTCTTATCGAGATAGGTGTTCTAATTGCTGTGAAATGCATGGATAGAAAGGGCACTGTCATCACAGCTGTAGCGATGGTTTGGAAAAGACATGTCTGTCATGTGCAAATAGCAACACGTTATAAGACATGGGTTAAAGACCCACTAATTGCATCTAATACAGCAGTAGTGCTAACAGTTCAAAAACAGAGGGTCAAACTGTAATTCAACAAGCAAAGAAATAAGGTTTAACCAGGCTCCAAACAAACCTGTCTTGGAGGGCTGCAATTCAGCAGGTTTCATCGATCTCTTTCAAATTACTGAGAATTCTTTAAAGGGGAACTGCAGTCCCAATTTCTCAGACCAGTTATTAAATCTCGGTAACAAAATAAATTCAGTGATGTTCTAGAATAATTTTACAAATTCTGAATTAAGCGCAAAAATGTGGAGTTTGTGAAAGTCACCACGCTGTTGCAACCCCCTTGTCTCACCACGGGCAAGAGCTCCCACAGATTGTGACGTGAAGCAGCCCTTCCTGCTCACAAGTCTCCGTAATGACTAACGTAATGTGATGTACGAGCAAATAAGTACAGGTTGCGCAGCAAACATTTCACCCCAGAAATGTTCCAACATGGTCTGCATGCAGAGTTAACAAGTAGTATTTGTCTGCAAAACGGTCTTAAAATCGAGAGTAATATTTCTACTGGATTAAAAGAGATGTATTCACAATCAATGCTGATTCTTTCTAACCCTGAAATACAATAATACCACTGCAGCTCCCTTTTAACTGATCCAGCTGAGCCAAAAGAATAAGATAGTCACACAGACATGGGCAGAATAAAAACCTAAAACAACTGCAATCCTCCAAGAGCAGAATTATGCACCTGGTTTATTCCTAACTATGCCAACCACACAAATAAGAGCTGAATTTTCTACAACAGAATGCTAAGCTCCAAGACGACACTCTCTGCCATCTTGGCACCTAATCTCTTCAGATCTCAGAAACTAATTAAAACTGGGCCATGTCAGCACTAGGAAGGGAGGTCTACAAGCAAAAAAAAGCTTATTGTTATAAGTGGTACTGGTGGACAAGTAGGGATCTATCTTCCTTCTGGACCAGAATTTCCAAACATATTTCCATGGTGTGGTGATTGGGGCTACAGTGCTATACGAGGTGTCTTCCTTCGGCTGACATTTAATTTTAACTGGTCACAGCAGTTTTCAAGGGATGTTAACCCCAGTATCCTGGCTAAATTCCACTTTGATTGGCACATAATGGGCTTCTGAGGAGGATAAAGTGTGTCCACTTCTATATGATAAGCGGTTTGAGCTCCTATCAGATGAATATATATAATATATTATATTATATATTATATTATGAATCTATATAAACACAAGGAATTATAATTATTGTTCTTAAAAGGTTTTGTTGTCAGGCACTTTTATGCCTACATTCTGGAAGCATCCCACTAAAATTCTGATACACTCAGTACTGGACTGGTGCGTTTATACATCCATGAAGCAAAAGATGATTTTCTGTCCAATGAGGAAACTAAACAGAAGATTGTAAGACCTTCTGGCAGACCTGCCAACACTGTGGCATATGAAACAATCATCACGATCATCATCACAGTGTGATAGAATATACAATACAGATCTAAAAATAAGGCTAATGCTTTTTTATTTGCTTCAAGTTGAAAATCTTCTTTTATGCTCCCTTTTAGACTTTCACTTTTCCCTTTCAGTATAGGGAAGTCAATCATTCAGAAATGAAATGTGCATCATACCACCCAGACACTACCTAGATCAGACCACCCGGTTATGAGTCACTGTTCATAATTCGACAATATGCCAGTCCATACGCAAAGCTGGCCCTGTGTGGGCGAGTACCAAGAAAGAAGCCTTTACTGAAAAAAAGACATCTTAAAGCTCTTATGATGTCATGTCCAGGTTGTTGGTGGGTGGCATCTTAGTGTATATAGGCCACAACCACTTTTTTCACATAAGCGCAAAAAAAGTACACTGCATACATTACTTATACCATCTTGTATATGTGAGACTTTAAAGATGCATTTCAAAATGTGTTCAGTAGCGTTTCCACTGCAAAAACACACTGGAATGCATGCTCCTGTCCTCTTAATCAGGATTATTTGTTCTAGTGTAAATACCCCCTTAAAATGATGTTTTCATCTGATCCTCCTTACTTGTGCAGAAACCCAACAGGCACCCAAAGGTATTATTAACTACTCTCCCATTTTGGCTGTCAGCAGCTTCACACAGGATTGCATGGTGAGCAACGTCACAACCTGACAGATTCCGTTTCCACTTCTGTGTGATAGGCTGCCCTGTCATAACGGACTCTGGTCCTGTGCATACAGGCACTGTCAGAACGGACTCTGGTCCTTTCCGTCAAGCTTTAGCCGCTGAGATCCTGAGGTTTGCATTTTAAACAGGCTTTATTCACACAAACTTTGAGTGGGAATGTCTCCAATGTCATGGCGAGACCCTACCTTTCTTTTGCACAGGTGCCGGAGGCAGTCTCTGGTTTTGGTACACTTGGATTCACACAGGTACTCCTTGTGACAAGGCATCCGCTTGGTATGCTTTCCGCAGCGGCACTGCTTCTCCACTTCCTGCCGAAACAAAGCACCCGCAAGAACGGAAGCCATGCATGATTAGAACAGAACCAAGCCGGACCGAAAATAGCACACGTTACGAGTTACACTGAATGGCACCCAGGCCCCAGATGGAGATGGTAACATTGACATCTCATGCTGCTTTCTCATCTCGGGTTCCTCGCTAGCACTGGCAGGCATACAATAACCACTAAGGTGATGGAAACCTAAAACCATTACTTCTCTAATCTTGTCCCCATCTGTATAATGCGTTTCACATAAAAACATCCTTCCACACGTGGCTAATAGGCAGAAAATGTGGACATAAAAGTTGTACTAAAGACGGACCAATTACTTTTTTTTTAAACTTACACAAAAAGCCATACTTTTATCAATATATTCACAATAAAATCATATCTGTAACTCTCTGAATATGAAATTCTTATTCAGTGAGGCAATTATTTAACATGGCATGTGGTTTCCAAATTTTGCTTCAAGCAGCACTCAAAAACGTACAGACTCCTGGGGCCTTTTGATATAAATTAAGATAGAAACTTTGAAAATTAATTGCTAGTGTTATAGTGATCAGTGTGATTTAATGGTTTAATGACCCGTAAATTAATTAACCCATATTTGGTATGTATGCAAAACTACTTTAGATCTACAATATATACCGTGAAACCTAATGCAGTACAACAGTTAGATCAACAACTAATCCTCCATTCATAGAAAAGTTCTACCAAACCTATCTTTATAAATAAACGGGAAATTATTCATATAGAAGTACACAGAAGTCCCAAATGAACAATCCCTAAAAAGGTCAACTATTTTTTTACTTTGTTCAAAAACATGAATACTTCTTAAGCATTAGTACAAATAAATGATTTGAACAAGCACAGTTTTGGTCTGACAAACAAAAATGTGTAGATATAAAGAGCTGTTGCACCCTCTATTGGAGTAGAAGCATATCTGTTTTGCAAAGTTTAAGGAAGCATGCACACAGTCTATAATAAAGAAAAAGAAAACAAGCTTCTCATGACAGGAGTTCACTGAGGCTAGCCAAGATGACCCAAATAGTCGATCAAGCTATCTTATCAGTCTTCACTTATCTTCATAACATTCATCACTGCATTTGGCAGAACAGTACTAATTCTGCTAAAACTAAATCTCAAGTATGTAAATTAAATCCCGTACATTTGGAAGAATTACAAAACCTTTTTGTACAACATGTCAGGTTCTGGTCAGTAATTTACAGTTAACAAAATGTTCCCAAAGAAGGACACTGCACTTAGTTTGAAAGTGCCAAACTGACTGAAGAGGG
Organism: Atractosteus spatula; assembly: GCF_055471065.1. Classification (NCBI taxonomy): domain Eukaryota; kingdom Metazoa; phylum Chordata; class Actinopteri; order Semionotiformes; family Lepisosteidae; genus Atractosteus; species Atractosteus spatula. The sequence goes on from NC_142706.1 coordinate 20,171,772, forward strand.
TCAGTGAACATGCAGTTTCTTAAAGACTCTAACGAATAGGCATCAGCAAAGCTTTTCCTCAGATGAGTCGCCCTCTAAGCACAAAAAAAAAATGAACCGCCAACTTCCTTTCCGAATATTTTTGAAGTTAGGAAAGAAAGGGCCACCACCGGCTGCCACCCCTGACGTTTCTAAACGTTGCCCAGGGGATAGAAAAAGGCTTTTCCGCGCTGCATACCTGTCGGCACGTCTCACATGGCCCGCGATGGCAACGCATCGAGCACGTGTGGAGTCCACACTCGAGAACCTTGTCGCATGTGTCACCGCATGTGGGTACATCCTCTGTGCAGGGCAGAGAGCACTCTGAAAACACAAAGCAAACAGTGAAGAAAGATGAGCAGGTCTATGGAGCTCACAGCATGTGTCAGTGTAGTGAATAACAAGCTATAGAAAACAAAAGAGTAAACAATTGTGTCGATAAGGAAGGGGACATAAAAAGCTTGGCAATTAAATAGACAATTTTGTGTCCTTAATTGAGTATCTGTTGTATTAAGTCTAATACATAACCTAATATTTGAAAGAAAACATCTCCCCTAACGCCCCACAGTGCTGAGGCCCTAAATACAATTCCTAAGGTGCCATCTGCGTGGAGCTCACATGTTCTTTCATGTTTATATGTGTTTGCATAAGTTTCCACTGGGTGCTCCGGTTTCATCAGGCATTTTTTTTATCAGAATAAACTATTTCACAAAAAACCTTTCACAATAGGTGCACATTCTAACAAATTATTAGACTAACATCAAATAAAAACTTTCCAAATGAGGTGATTTGTCCATTATCGATCAGTGCAAGTGGATGATGGGGCAGGAACTGCACAATGAAAGAGTCTCTCTAAGCCCTACCGCTTGCTTTTGTCCATGTCATTTCCCTGTCCAGGCTCTGAAACTGCAGTTGTTCAGTCCTCCACAGGAGCTCAGGGCATTGAGTTTTTCCTATTATGCCCCGCACAGGGCCCAAAGTCCCTTCCAGCGGGAGAAACCCCATTTGGCGACGTCGCACTTCATCCTTCGTCAGACATACTTTGGACTAAAGTGGATTCTGGGAAAATTGTCCCTTGGGTGAGTGTGTGGGTGTCTGCGTCTGTGAGTGCCTGTGATGGACTGGTGTCCCGTCCAGGGTGTAATCTGCCTTGCGCCCTTTGCTTGTCGTGATAGGCTTCAGCTCCCCCTTAACCCTTTACTGGAAAGAGCGGTAAGAAAATTGATGGAAGGAGGCCTTTGCTAATAATTGCCACCCATGACAGCATTTGAATAACGGAAAAACAATGATCCCTGGGGACCGGCTCCAGACTACAATTTACTGCAAGTGCAAGTTTGAAGATGCAAATCAAGCTAGAGACAGCATGTAGGTATCACTCATTTGTTTTCAGTTTAAAAAAAAAAAGGTTGGGATTCGAGGTTCTAACAACAGAGCAAAATACTTTGCAACTTGTCCCAGAACAGTTATGTTTGTAAGCTGAACAAAAAATGATTATATGAAGAAAAAAGGCCCAAGCATTTAATGTCAAACACCCGTTAGATATTCAGTGACATCTAGCGAGACAAATCTCAGATCAATTGCTCAGATAAAATCACTGCACAGACATCAGCAGAGCACCACTGCTCTGATAATCATCTGAGGAAATCCCACTCCGGAGAGTGTGCTTAGGAATTGTTGACCGACAAGCAAGAGCACTGCTGATGCCTGACTAACAATGTGTTTGATTGTAGTTCCTGTAATCAGAGGAACAGATAAAGGTTTATTCCATACTGAAAAGAAAAGAGACAACCTTTCAGCAGTGGAGCTGCGTTTTTTTTTTTTTAGCATGGAATAAACCTTTACCTGTGCCTTTGCGGCCTATGCATGCTGACGCATTACACATCCTTTGAATTTACCAAGTAAAAGAATATTTGGCAAAATCATTTAAACTGGCAAGTAGGTATTATTTGATTTTAGCACAGCCTACCTACTTTTAACTCTTTGACAAGATAAGATTAAGATCACTTTATTGGCCATATACAATTTCTTGTATTAGGAATTTGTCTTTTCGCATACACCATCTTGCTCTCCATGAGACACCATAAGACACACAGACAGGGAGAGAAGCTTGGGGTCAGAGCGCAGGGTCAGCCATTTATACGGCGCCCCTGGAGCAGTTGGGGTTAAGGGCCTTGCTCAGGGGCCCAACGGAGTAGGAATCTTCTCCCGGCCGAGGGTTACAAACCAGCAACCTTCCAGCCAGAGGCGCAGATCCTTAGACACAGAGCCACCGAACCAAGAAGTACTCACTGGATTTGCCACATGGGCAGGCTCGGTTTCCTGATCGAGGACACTCCCCACACGGTCCCTGATGACAAACTCTCTCACATGTATGATTTCCACAAGACAGGGTTCGGCCACAGACCTTACAAATAAAACAATCAACAGTCAGCTTTGTCAAAACAAAAGGACTTACTCATTTGCAATACCTCTTAGTAGATTCAAACAGTGATGCTTTGCTTTCACATTTGCTAAGGGCTCTTAAACACTTCCATGTGGAAGAGTTTAAGGAAAGTAATAATAATGGGGTCACGAATAAAGGATTCAAAGACACTAGAGAACAGCATTAGAATTACAAACAGGCAGGTTTTGAAAGTGGCTTTTACAGTACTGAGGCACACCAAGAAAAAAGGTTGACCCTAAAAGCTTGTTGTTGGCGATTATGCAGGTATCTTTGTCTTCACAAGTTGTATTTGTTTAGCAATGGAAAAAAAAAGGTAGCCGTCCAAGCTTAGTTTGTGTTGTTTGAGTTAGTAACAACTCAAGAGAGCTAAGCTTATTTCTTTGCATTTGAATGTTCTACTTAAAACAGGGGTTCTCAATCATGGTCCTAGAGGACCACACAACTTTATTCCAGCCCAGCTCAAATATCTAATCAAAGCCTCAATTGAACTAACAGGTGTCATGATTGAACTATTTGCAATTGGGATTTCATTTTACTTATGAAATGCAATCGAAAAAAGGTATCGTCACAAAATTTAAGAGCTGAAAACAGTCAAACAGTTCCTATTAATTCTATTATTAAATCAATAAATACTTCAGTTGCAGACCTTAGAACTTGGCTGGAAAATCAGCAGGTGCTTGAGCCTCCAGGACCAGGATTGGGGAATAAATGTACTAAAGTAAGGAATTGCTCCTGGAGATCTCAATTTCATCACGTGTGGACAGAGTAACATGCAAAAGTCCCCACTGCCACGCTACCACGAGTATGGATCTCCCACAGCGAGCAAAACAATAAATGCCCAGTGAGAAGTTAAAAAAAAACAACAAATGATATCATCAACTGCCAGCAGCACAGAAAAAGTTCAGTATGAAATGAAGTCACCACCTGCTCACACTGCCAGACGGGGCTCGCACAGAGCCTTTCCGCTACACTCCTTCCGCAGAGACATCGCTGCGTGCTGACACGGGGACAGGGCTGACAGTCGCCTGACAGAACACGCAGAGAAGAGAGGACAAGTCACCTGATGTTCTGAAGGTCGCATTAATATACAGTACATCAACCACCAGCAAGACTTGCAAACAACAGGACATTTCATGTTTACACGTTTGACTGAGTTCTTTTCACAGACTCACTATTGCTAAAGATTTCAGAGGGCTCACTGGCTGAAATAACAAGGGAGAAGGATCATATTGCTAGTTGGAGGTCAGCAGGCTTATGAAAAAATTATGAACGATACTTGTGAATAGAGTAAATGTAAGACGCATCAGTACATCCCGATAAATCACTTACAGAATCGAACAGTGTCCATACTAACATAGTATTTTCCCAGTGAAAAAAACCAAATTTTCTTATGTCCATTTTTGCTTTTTATCTTGTCAATCTTTTTTTATTAAACTTCTCTTTACTACTACTTACTTCCCTAGACAATCTTTTTTCATAATGACCAGTTTAAGTGTACCAACCATCCATCTAAATTTTAATGATGGTTCAGTCCAAAATTGGCTCTCAATGAGCCAAATACATAGGCAATAGACAATAGGTCAAGGCAAGATACACCGTGAAGGGGACACCAGTACTAACATTAATACTGAGTACTACATTAATATTTATATCTGCATTTTATGCATTTAATATTTATAAATACATGTATATGTATTTTGCAGCTACACTTTTGTACACTGGAAGGAAAAACTACAGTACTAGTATATTGGAAATTTGTATACCCAATAAAAGAGACCCATCCATGGTTCTGTACTGTGTTCTTGCATCATGCACATTCGTTTCAAGAAGGGAATATTAACTTATTAATATTTACATTATCTTAGTTAGACAAAAGATGGAGGATTTTAAGGAGACAGAGTGATTTTTAATTACCGGTAAAATCTTTCTTTGTCCCTTAGTAGCCTAGATCTGCGCTGAATAGGACAACCTTTTTTCTGAGCCTTTCTTTGTTATAAACTTTGCATTTCTCTTTCTCCGAGTCCTAGCTGTGTCAGTCACTATCAAATTCACAGGGCAAAATGAGAAAATGAACAAATGTGCTACTGTATAAGCACACACACACAGGGAGAATGTAGATATCAACCAAATCAAATTTAAGAAAAACAGAAAAAGTATGCACTGCTTAAACATACACTGATTTACCTATGTATTTATTTTCAGAAGGATGAAATTCTGTATTTCAGCTCATGACTGGCCCAGGGTTAGAATTAATTCTATTTCTTCAATTGCCCCTTAAACCCAATTCCTAAATCCAATTCAGCAAATTTAAAAAAAGGTAAGTGTTTTGAAAGAGGGAATTAGAATTAAAAAATGCACACCCTATCTGTCACACTGTCACCGAAATTGGGGTTTTTAAATTGCGCACTATGCCATATTTTTGCATACCTGATGATCATTACGTACAGCATAAGCAGACCATTGATAATTATTGCCAATAAAAATATTTCCACTGCACAAAGAACATGCTTTGAGCAGGTAGCCCTATGTCTCTTACACTAGAAGATGAGAAAGGTTAAAAATAGAAAGAGACTATTTGGCTAGTTCATTTGCTAATGTAGCTTGTGGGAGCCAAGTACTGTTTCTTGCCATTTTGTGAAGAATCCCAGATGATTCTATATACATGTCCTTATGCATGTAAAAGGTTGCGTGCAACCTCAGTTTTGTTCTGCATTGCCTTATATGCGTGTCTCCTCTTACGTGTGCGTTCTCTTAATTTCCAGTATTTGCAGTTATTTTAGTTATCTGTCTAACTATATCTAACTAACTAAACACTTTTAGTTTAGTTAGTTAAAAGTGTTTAGTGACGTGAAAGATGCTGGTGCAGTGTACAATTACTCTACAAGAACAGTCTTAATATTAAATGTGTGGTACGTACACTGTAATAATACATAGTAGTGTAATTGTGTAGCATTACCGTACTGTATTAATCATCATGATAACAGTGTAAGGGTGAAGATGCCATATAACATTGGCTTATGAAGAGCTGTGCACAATGTAACCCTTACATAAGTCAGGGAATATCTGAGGTGTTTTGTCTGTCTACAGGGTACAACCTCTTGCATCATTCTGCATGAATCGCTGGTACAAAGAACAGGGAACGCGCTCAAGAAGAGCTCTACCTTCATGGCACAGGCTTTGACAGGGGTGCTGGCCGCAGGGAAGACGCCTCCCGCAGGTCTGCTTGCAGCTCCAGGCTTTAGCACTGCAGCGGCGGGGGACTGGTCGTGCTTTCTTACAGAAACAGGTGACGGTAACCATCTTCGGGCAGGGCGGACAGGGGCCTGACAGCACAGGGGAGAGAACAAATCCTGACACTGGGCTCGTAAAGATGCAAAAAACGTACGCAAAGAAGAAATTCACACATCCCCCATGAACAAAATAATCCTCGTGTTGTAAAGCTGTGACTGTGACTAAGAGACCTGCTTGAAGAAATGGCAACATCTCCACCATTACCTGAATATTAAATTAATGCTCTTGCAAAAAGAAATTCACAGCCTTAAGGGCTCCACGTGGCTAACAGGTTAAACCAGGCCTCGCTCATTTGCAAGGACATCCACAGCTGTGAAGCCACTACCACTGTATTCCTTTACAAGACAAAGAAGCACTTTCACTCACTCCACTGTCAGCTTCTCCAGCCAAATCTTCACACTAAACACTCAGAACTGAAATATACATGCTCAAGGGTTTTTTTCTACTAAAATCTATAAGTACCTTTTATTTTCTTAATTTACAAATAAATGATACTCAGTTTTCTCAATTAAACTCCAGGGCCTAAATCAAAAAGCTCAGTGCTGAGGCATTTTCTCCTCTTCTAAAAATTCTTAAAATTCCTAGCAGGTGACTTTTCTTAAATACTTATTAACCAAATAAAATCTCTGGGAATATGTAATTCAGTAGAGAAGCATTTTTTTCTGGTCTTTTTAAATTTCAATATTTCTGTTTTGGGACTGGTTACCATACTTCATATAGCATGTATCAATCCAAGTGTATCAGAGCAATTTTCTTATTATATTTTCATAACTTATTTCTTATTATTAGTCAAAATCTTAAATATAGTCCGCTTAGTCCCACACATTACACACCTCTCAATTACATGTAAAACAAACACTGCTGTTTCTATATGAGGTACACAATACACAAAAATAAAAGGCTGTTAATTGATTTAATGTCAGAAATTTCCACCTGGAATCTCATACCTGGGTGACAGAGTAGCAGGCACCTGTGTCCACAGGACGGCTTAAACTCTCTGTCGCAGACCTGGCCACAGGAGTGAGGCAGAAGCCAGGGGTCAAGAGGAGGATCTTCCACCTTCCCGCAGTAACAGTAATATCTGTTGGGCGTTTGATGTGGTTTATACTCAAACCTACATTTTGGACTAAACCAAAACAAAAAGAACCATTAGCCATTTTTATCTGCAGATGTCTCTCACACGTAAAAAAATAGGTAATAATTATACAGTTTTGTTCAACAAATGAAAGGTCTTACAAATGAACGCAAGCACGCACAGCAATGTTCTACCTCCCTGTAAGACTCCTGTCTCATTTGCAGAGGAGGCATGAAACATTCATTTTCTAAACACTTTTTATTCAGTTCAGGAGTGCGGGTTTGCCGGAGTCTATTCCTGCAAAGAACAGGCACAACGCAGGATACACCCTGGTCGGGACACCTGTCCATCGCAAGGCAGACAGGCACACACACTCACACCAGGGCCATTTTTCCCAGAAGCCAATTAACCTACCAGCAGGTCTTTGATCTGTGAGAGGTAACTCGAGCGGGCATTGAACAGATAATTCAACTTAATTCGTTCAAAAAGAACATAATCCAGAATGTACGCCCTAAAAAGGCTCCACAGCCGAAATGCTATGTTTCCTTTCTTCTCTTTTCAGTATGGAATAAACCTTTACTTATTCCTTTGCAGCCTACGCATGCTGACGCAGGTACCTACTTGAACTAATCCAGAAAGTATGTGTTCATAGATACATAACTAATTTATATGCGTTTATAACTGTCCAAACCTAGATTTTTATAGATTTTATAGGTACACAGACACATTTCCATTTTATATTAAGAGATACTAAAACTTGGCAGAACAGTGGCACAGTGGTTAGCATTGCTGCCCGTTGTTTGCATGGGTTTATGCCGAGTTTATGCTCCAGTTTCCTCTCACAGGCCAAAAACAGGATGTTAGGTCAATTCTTCTTCAGGACTCCTGTAAAACTGGATATAACTGTATATCCGTGTTTGTGTCTGTCTGCCCTGCGATGGACTAGCTCCCTGTCCGGGGATGTATCTCGCCTTACACCTGTTGCTTGCTGATTTGGGCTCCAGCTCCCCCTGCAACCCTGTAATAGATAATCAGGTTACAAAATGGATGGATGGAAAAACAAAAATTCGATATCATGCATTGTTTCAAGTAAATGATTCACTTACTCTATATTCTCTGTATATGGTAAAAAATAACTCACATGAATTTCTCATTACTTAGCCTATACAACTAATTTGTCATATGACAAAAATGACTTTGCTCTGTATAAATGATATAACCGAATAACATTGTTTTTGTTTTTTTTAAGAAAGATACTATCCAATCTGTGGCCAGCAGCCATATCACCCTGCAACTCACAACTGGCAACCCACTGAAGCTAAGCAGGTGTGAGCCTAGTCAGTACCTGGATGGGAGACCTCCTGGGAAAAACTAAGGTTGCTGCTGGAAGAGGTGTTAGTGGGGCCAGCAGGGGGCGCTCACCCTGCGGTCCAGTTGGGTCCTAATGCCCCAGTATAGTGACGGGGACACTATACTGTAAATAAGCGCCGTCCTTCGGATGAGACGTAAAACCGAGGGTGTTTCTCAAAAAGAGTAGAGGTGTAACCCCGGCGTCCTGGCCAACTTTCCCATGCCTCCTAATAATCCCCCTCTAATCCCCCCCCCCCCCCCCCAACTCCGACGGCAGGTCGCATTTAATGGCAACGTCAGCTCAAAGATTTGGTTCAAACCACCAAATGGAGACTGGTGTCAGGGACAAGCGGACCCTGCTGATGCGGGATTAACGCTAGGAAAGAGAGACTATCCAATCTGTAATCCTTCTGTAATAAAAACTGAATGCCCGGTTCAAATTTCATCACGGGTCTGAAACGTGAAATATGAAAATATGAGCAAGCAGTACAGTACATAAAGCACTGTTCAATTAAAAAAAAGATTACATTTGTCACACCATGATCGGCAATTTGCATTTCACTTACAGTGACATACAGTACACTACTTTGCCTTCAAAGGAGCAAATATACACAGCACTTGATGCACATTATGGAATATTTCTGACACACTGAAAGCACCCGAGAAGGCATCAATATCTCCATTATTGTTTTCTGAAGGCAGCTGTCATTTATCGAACACCACTGATCTGATGTTGATACTGACAACAAAACACCCAGACAGTACCTGCCATACGGCAGAAAAGACTGAAATCAATTCTGATGTGAACCAGATAGAAAATGAATCTTCTCTGAACATTTGTAATGAGGCTAGAGTGTCTTTTGTTTTGTATTTATTTCTGGCAATACTACTGCATTTTCACAAGGCATAAGATAAGACTATATCCTTGAGAAGTGGTCAAATCTAATCTACTGAAGAACTAAATAATGATTAAGTGTAACAGAGACCAACACAATGATGTTACTCCAACAGGATCTGAGACATCCACATCCAGTGAAGGGACAACATTTTAGCGTAAGGGACTTGTCTGCAGCTTGTATGTGTGGGCTGTGCGGTTCAAGCTCTGGGAAGTTGCTTTTTTATATGGCGTGTTTTGCTGTGTTGGGTGCTGTGAAGATAAAAAACCAGCATACAGTAGTACAATAAAGCACATGGCCAGACCTTAGGTTGAATCCTGCTTGTGGGTGAGTCCAACACTCAATATATGTAGGAATATGTGCACAACACTTGCATTAACTGACAACATATGCATGGTAATACAGTGATACAGTAACCATTCATGCATTAATCAATGGGGTATTACAATGTCAGTTAAGATTAATTTGTTTCGAGTTGAACGGGCAGCACACTAACTACTTTAATAGTCTGAAGTGAAATAGGGGAGAGTCTTACCTTGAAGGTGATTCCACTAGTGTATTGACATCTGTAAACAGAACAAACGTAAAACACACAGCAAAGCCCACTCACCAAGGCCATGGGTGCTCTTTCTTTCCAAAGTCCTCATCAGTGACTGAAGACACCAGGAAAATGCTATCCTTAGCCCACTTCTGAATACAGGGCATGTGAAATATACAGTAACATCCCGAACAACTCCAGATCTACAAGAAATAAGGAAAAGTCGGTGTAAGTCAATGAAAATAAAACATTTCTGTCAGGAGATATGGCAAAGTAATGCACTCAGAAATGAAAACCTGATTCTAGTTCAGATTAGAACCCATGATTCTTACGGATTTGTGTGTCAAGTTAACCTGGGCAGAGCAAAACAGAAAAACTATTATGCTTAGATCCTTGCTCGTCATTTTACTTATTTCAGAACAAAACATCTTCATGCGGATCTTCTTTTAGTTAACTGCGGAGAAAGCTTTCTTGGAAAGGCAATCTGCTACATTTGTTAAGATCTCAATGAAGGAGCAAACAGTAAAACACAGGTAACATCTAAGAATGCAAAATAAAATAAGCACAGCCCAGACAACAGATCACTACAAAAAAATCAGTTCAAGTTCAAATAAAAACATTTAGATTCCATTATATTCACTAATACTTTTTTTAAAGTATTTCATACATATCTATTTTTGTGGTCTGTTTTGTTACAAATTGTAGCTTTACAAAACCCTTATCAATAGCATTGTTCCATTCAGGCGTTCACAAGGGAATTGTTATTAATACACAGAATCACAATGTACAAGTACTTTTTGGAATGAGAACGACTCCTTTTGAGATAAGAAAAGGCAGTGCTTAGTTACCTATCAATATGTGTAGATTTCCAGCTAAAACTGCCTTGCATGAAAATGCTGTTCAATCATGCAGACTACTGTTGTATGTATAATACACACACAACAGATACCAAGATACTTGCAGCCAAAAAAGGCTCTGAGAGTCAGACACACAAACATTCTACCTATTCACCCAGCCAGAAAGTGCAAAACATCTCTTTAGTGTCAGGTGGCACCCTCATTTACTGTTAAGAGAGCTTCCAGACAAAAGACAATGTAAAAGTTATAGGAGATACTGTATATAGCAAGTATCTTTTTTATTTGTTTGAAAAAAACTATACCGAATGGAAAGCTAATTAACAGTACAATAGGGTACAGCATTGGGTGGCAGCTTGTAATCACTAGCTAGAAAAAACTATTTTCTCATATTGCTTATAGGTGATCTAACACAAATGTCTGTATTTAGTATTAGTACCAGTCACATTAAAATGTAGTATTAATAATGGTTTAAAGAAAACCTTACAGTATCTTAGTGATTTCAAAACAATTAAAACAAGCTTTAATTTGATTTTCATATCACTTACAGAGAATACAAGTTTATTCACTTGGGGTATAAAAAAATCTGTGAGAAAAATGGGGCATAAGACTTTTATTTAACTTCCCTAACCCCAGATATGTGGAAAATATGCACTATATGTTAGCACAAAGTGGATTTAAACTGAAGCGTTAATCAAATGTAAGTCTGTTTTCTTGCATTCTTTGTGCTATTTCCTTCTTGTCCTGTTACAGATTAAATGTATTTTCTTAAGTAAATTTAATACCAGATACCATTAATAAATTGGTAGTATTCCATGATTATGTTAATATTAAGCAAAGTGCCTTATGCGGCTTTCACAATCCTTCACACTGCAGGTTACGGTACAGTACATCAATAAGTCTTACCGCCTGATTCCTTTTTACAGATGCGATACAAATTAAGCAAGTTATAGCCCCAGACTGAAAAGCATCATTGAGGTACTGCCTGGTACGTTCCAGGTCTGTGATATCTCCACCTGAAGGGAAAAAAATAAAACATGAGCACTTCATCTGATTCAGTATCAGATTATTTTTTCTAAGAGTCAGTATAGCCTCAGAGATGTGTTGGAAGATGTAAGAAAGAAGACTCTACAAATAATAACTCCCCAAAACATTTTCTGTAATAAAACCATTCATTTAGGACATTAAATGTGGAGAAAAAAAAGATATCAGTGTACAAGTTTTGAAAAGCAACAGTTTGACATCATTATAAATGACACAGGTTTCCCCCGCAACAGCTTTGCACATCTGCATATACAGATTCCTCCAAATGTATTTGTATCCTTGATAACATGTGATTAAAAGTTTACTTTAAAAGTAAACTGCAGCTGTATATTGAGCATTTTTGACAGGATGTAAAAAGGCTATCACTATCAATATATGAATGACATATCTGTTAAATCTTTCTAAATGCAGCTTTTATTTTTGATGTTTTCTGTTCTAGTAGAGATCGCGTCAAGAACACTGATTATTAACACACTTCAGCGTTCATACAGATCAGCGTTATCCAGCTGGAAAGTTATATCCATTTATATCCAAAATGCTTGAGTTTCATGAAGACAGAGACAAGGCACAAGGCTGTTTGGTAAAATACCCTGGTATTAGGGCTTTACCTGTTTGACTCGTGTAGGTGGTAAACGTAGAAGCCAAAATCTTCCCTTGCTTTCCATCCTCTTCTTCCTCCCCTTCCTCATCGGAAGAAGAGCTGTACTGAGTTTCTGTGAGCTTCTGAGCCGCAGCCTGATTGGATCTCCGTATCTCTTCAAACCTGGCTTGAGTTGACAGTTCTGCAAGAAAAACAAGGATTAAATAATGGGGAGAAGAGTAATTATGCACAATCAAGCATTATTTGCAACTTAACAGAATTTTTCTCAACGAACCAGATATTTAAAAATGATGGATGAATTATACAGAAGAGATTCCTTTCAATGCAAAAACGCAACTTTTTAAAATTTAAATTCATTTCTATCAATACCTTATTTCACCAGTTAATTGACAACAAATTAATATGTTTAATCACAAAGTGATCAATAGGCTTTGTATTTGACAACAAGACCAGAAAATAATTTCCAACCATGTGCAAAGGTAGATGAAATGTAATTGTGCATGTGTACATTTACAAGCAAAAGAAAGTGCAATGTTTGCCACTTTCTTGATTTTTAGTATCAGAGGTTAGGAGACAGGGCTGTATATTTTCCATAATTGTGCATTCACCTTTTTAAAGGGCATATTTTCAATGGGACAAATGACCTTCCCATTTTTATGTCGTCCAACTTGACAATATGGCTGCAGAGTTCCGATACCATAGATCCCACAGAAGCAGAATGTGTCCCTACTTTTTTGGGGCCCATTACAATGCCAACCCCACCACAGAATCTTCAGCAGTAGGAGGTCCTTTTTTAACTCAGGACTCCTCTAGACACTCATCAGTAACAGTGCTCTTTATTATCAAACAAAGGTCTGAATTCTGGAAACTACTGTACATTTGAAATGATCGCTGGTACAGTAAAGTCACAGCTGACCGCAATTCAATGCGTCACATATGTTCCAAATGAGCTTCAGTTAAATCTGATCAATTATGGTCATAATTAACTGAACTATACAGTCATATACGGTCATATGGTAACAGCTTTATATGGGACTAAAACAGCTGTTGTACACTAAAAATATTGTTGGATAATATTTAGATAAGGGAAGAATAAGATAGCCTTATTTTAACCTGACCTAGTTTCCAAAAGCCATGAATTCACAGATACTGGTACTTGATTCATGAAGAAACTATCTCCTAAAAGACAGTGGACAGACCGTCTTTGTCGAAAATCATAGACTCATCAAATCATGTTTCGACAAACCAAAATATGCACTAGGAAAGCCAGAGCACCAGACACTGATAGTGAGCCTTTTTTTGTCTGCTACTGGGGTACAATAAGGGGTTCTGTCAAGTAAAGCTTTCATCCAAGTCCAATCAGTCGAGCTATGGGACTTTTCAGAATCAAATGTGAAACACATAACCCGAGGACATAATTAGGAGCTACAGCTATGTACACTGAAACTGAGAACAGTAGACACTGTTCTCCAAGTTTGTGGGAATGTAAAAGAAACACAGTCATATTGTTAAAGCCGATACCCTGGCTTCTTTCAAAAATCAGCTGCATGAGATCTCAGCTCAGTTAACTACTAACAAATGCACTAGATGGCCCAAATGGCATCCTTGTGTTGTAACCTTCCTTATGTTTATAACTTTGTATGACTAAAAAGGTGTACACGTGTACAGTACCATTCAAAAGTTTGAGTACACCTGCTTGAAACCAGGTTTTTCACGATTATTTGTGCTTTAAACAGTATAAACTTGCCTATAAACACTTAATATCTATTACATGATAATGTGTACTGATAATCTTAAGTGAACTCCATTGAAAATGTTTAATTTTTCATTTTCAATAAAATGAACACCCAAATTTCAGTCTGAAGCCCAGGTTTAATTAAAAGTCAGAAATGTGAATAACATGGTGTTAGAACACTAAAAGTTTAAAATTGTCTTTGTTAGATGTTCTCACAGTTAACTAGCATGTTACCTCATTTACCTTTTGTCACCAATTATTGGTAAACAGATAAGGGTTCACGATTACTATAAATATATGGAGCATGGGCAAAACAATTGTAATTCCTGAATGAACATGGCAAAATTTGCTCAGCGAGTCTATAATTACTTTAAGAAATGAAGGTCAATCTTTAAGACAAATTGCAAGAACTTTGCAAGTGTCAATACCCGCTGTGGCCAGGACTATCAAACGATATGAAGAAACTGGCCCTCATGAGGACCGAAAAGGTTCAGGCAGGCCAAAGGTGACCTCAGAATCAGAGAATACGTTTATTAGAGTCACACGTCTGTGAAACCGGCAGCTAACTGCCCCTAAAATACAAGCTGAGCTCAAGGCAACTAGAAGTACAGATGTTTCAACATCAACTGTTCAAAGGAGGTTGCGTGAAGCTGGCCTCAAAGGTGCAGTTTCTGTGTTTTTTGGCCCAGGCAAGTCTCTTATTCTGCACTCTTAACAATGGTTTCTTTGCAGAAATTCTTTCTGGTAGGCCAGCTTCACACATTTCTTCCCTATATAACACATTTATTTCTGTATATCAGTATGTCCATTTTTGAATAATAAAAAGTGATGGCTTGCACAGTTAGCCCCATTAGTTCACCATCAGTTTCGTATTTCCAGACGACATCACAGCAAAGCAGTTAAAATTAAGAAACTGACCTTTATTGGAAATCGGTTCCAGTACACCCGCTGCATTTCCACCTCTGCCCCTGCCAGGCCTTGGGCCACCATCTGCGCTAGCGCCAGGGGTCTGGACCCCCTTGTCTCTTGGGGCCCTGGGAACTGCATTCTCGAGGGGCACACTCGATCCTCCCCGGCCCCGGCCTCTCCCTCTGCCGGGCTGACGCCAGGCGGGTTCCATTACGCTCCTGAAACTACAGATTCATACAGAAATGCCCAGCGTTATAAAAAAGCCACTCATTGCTGGTGTACGTTTCAACAACCTAGGGCCTAGAACACAGGGCAGAAGGTGGGAGTACACCCTGCTGGTGTCCTCTTCTTATGCTATACTAGACTTCACTGGTGAGACTACTCTGTATTCTTGGAGTAGAGTCACTGCTCCTCTGGGTTGAGATGAGCCTGTTGAGGTGGCTCGGGCATCTGGTGAGGATGCCCCCAGGGCGCCTCCTGCTGGAGATGTACTGGGCATGACCCGCTGGGAGGAGACCCTGGACAGAGCCAGGACACACTGGAGGGATCACTGTATATCTCTTGGCTAGTCTGGCCTTCTGCTTGGGAGTTCCTCAGGAGAAGCTGGAGACTGTTGCTGGGGAAAGGGAAGTCTGGCCTGCCCTGCTCTGCTCAGCCTGTTACCACCACCACCCTCACCAGGTGGTTAGAGAATGAGATGAGATTCTTGACTTCAGAACAAGAGCTTTATTTGTACGATCCTAGCTTTTTTATCTCCGCAGCACACCATCTAAGAAAGGTGACTTGAGATTTCAGAATTGCCAATGTGTTGATAATTTTATTCTTAATAAAACATTTGCATCGCCATTTAAATCCACTGGAATATTTCTTCTCATTTCAATGCTGTAACAACCCATTTTCAGCACACTGCCCCCACTGTTTTGAAGGTATGCTTCTGATAAAAGGCAAAATGCAAAGCAGAAGCAAGTGAGTTCTATTCAGTTTTCCAAATGATTTTTAGACCCTTCGTCCCTCACTGTAACCAGGTGAGGGTTAAAAACATCACATTGAGTTAGACCCAAAGCTTTCTGGTAAAAACTCATTAGTGTTTGGTAACTGTTTTCGAGAGTGCCACAATTTAATTTTCATTACAATTTTATGTAAACAGCAGCAAGTTTATTTGATATCTCACAAATGGAGTTTAACCCAGCTGAAAAGAACAGTAATAATTTAGCATGTTACTACTAATTCCTACGATTTTTTTAGGCTGACAATTTGTATCCAAAACAAGGTGTGCTTAGTGCAGTGAATTACTGTACCTTCTTCGGAGTCTTTATATTATTCACATAGAAAATGTTCAGGTCTTCTGACAATAAGCAAATGTTATACAAATACATTTGTTAAAATAGTGTTTTTATGTATGAACTATGTGGTGAAGCAGAGAATTTTATTAGTTGAGTCCTGGATCAAATACAAAATCTGGTACAAGGTTAAATTAGATTTATTTCCTCTTTAAATTCGTGCCTTGAACTGCGATCCCATAGAAAATAGGAGAACACAGGTACGGACGCTGACATATGTGTATGTATAAATTATGTCCGTATTTAGAAACTGGATATCTTTAACCTCTTCTGTAAGCCAACCTGTTATTTGGACTGAGAACTCGGTTGTAATTTCATCATTTTGTAACCCTGATAATGCAACACAATTTCAACGTATACTAACGTGTTATCAACACATGCATTACTTTCTACACAAACGTGATAAAGAGTCATATCGCAGATTACTCAAAACTATTATAGTCTAATCCTAATATTGATTATTAAACAGTCCGCCAAGTGATCGTCAGAGTTCAGATCCTTTCTGCAATTGGAAGTCGAATGTCCTGCATTGCAACTGACCCCCTATGCTGAGCTCAAAATGTCCGATATAGTAAAACATAAAATAATTCAGACAGTCTATACTAATTCATCATGTAAAGCACTTGTTAACAGTATGTTGACCATACAATTTTTAGTATTTCAACGTATAACATGCTCCTAGATAGTCCATTCAAAAATATACTCACCAGTGCAGAGTCACTACTCATCTAGATTTTCTTGGGCATCATGCGCAAGCTCGGAAATCAAGACGCAACATGGGAGCAGTAGTCTTACTTTAGCCACGTACCGTTATAAATCAATTATTGAAAACTACAATTCCCACTATGCACCGTAATGAGTAGCGTAACCGGCGAATGCAACGTGTCAGAGTAAAGATGAAATGTATTGAATGAATTTCCTATCTCTTGTAAAATGTCGTACGGTTAATGAGCATCTTTAAACGTTGGAAAACAAACTATAAAAATAAATTGGAGTATCATTCTCCTCCTTTTAGTATTTTTATGATTGAATTGAATTTGTGTTTGTTTTCAATAATCGTTCATCAGCGGTTACCTGTGAAATATATCTTTAAAAGGGTACATACATTTTGTTGATTAATAAATACAAAATAATATGTATTTTCCATTTTCAAATAACGTTGACGTTTTGTAAGCTTACAACATGAAAGCTTACCGTTTAGTATTACAGCTTGACTTGGGGGAATCTGGTGAATGAATACCTTGAGTAAGTGTTACCCCTATGGAGCAGGGTCATCTAGAATGTAAAGTCCTGCCATACGAGCCGTCCCATCTAGTGCATTTCGAAATAACAAGGTTGTTCGTTACTGGTGCTTTATTCTAGACCACCATAATTGTGAAGTGTATAACGTACAGCATATTTTAAGTTTCCAGTTAGGCTACTATATATCCTAATGATCCATGCAAACTTTTTTTATTTCATTGAAGTGTAAAATTAATCTTTAGATTTATTCCTTAATTTATTTATAAAGAAACAATAAACAGATTGCCGTTTAATGTTAGGAGATGAATACATTACATGGAGAAAGTATGCTTTGTAAGTTTATAGGAAGGTTTAACTGCCACTTGATAGGACAAACGAGTATTCAATGCATTCAGAAGAGGTATCATTGACTGCTAGTTCAACAAGGTTAATTTAAATCCATTACTAATTAAACTCTTTTAATATGCATTAATGTACGTTTTGTGTTTTATATAACCCAAAAAAACAGAATATATTGAAATACTGGCCACCTCAATTATTCTTTTTTATTTTTTAAAAAATTGGGGTTTATTTTTTCTCAGTTGGAAAAGTAGAGTTTATGCTTCAATGGCTGCAAAGGTGCACATCAAGAGTGTTGTCAATAGATATTTTTGTTCTTTGGTTGTGTACTGCTGGTGATGCACTGGTTAGCATTGCTGCCAAGGCAGCACTGGGGCTCTGTGTTCAATTCCTGTTGTTTTATCTGCTTAGAGCTTGTATGCTCTCCCCATATTCATGTGGATTTCCTCCAAGTGCTCCGGCTTACTCCCACAGTCCAAAGACATACAAGTAGGTTAAATGGCTTCTGGGGATATTGACCCTGGAGTGAATGTGGGTGTTTGTGTCTGTGTGTGCTCTGTGATGGACTGGCATCCTGTCCAGGGGTATGCTGCCTGGAGCCCATTGCTTGCTGGGATAGGCTCCACCTCCCTCTCTATATTGTATACCCTATACAACCCTATACCCTATATTGGATAGAATAGTTAGAAAATGGATGGTCTGTTGTGTGCTGCTGTCTCGGGGGACACAGAGAAAAGGCAGGTTCAGAATGTGTGAACCTTCTTTTCATATGGTATAGTACTGTAGAACTTGCAGAAACATGTGTAAATAATTACACACCAGTTTTTTTAGAAAATATATACTTTAATGAATACTTTACACCTGCTTAGGCATTATTTTGTTTTAGTAAAGGATAGTATAGCTGAGAAAGTAGGTCTGACATTACTACTTTTCATTCTCTATACAGATTCTGAAGTAGAAAATTAACAACAGATTTTAAAAGAGTGCACTACAGATGAAGTTGTGAATTGAAGGAAGTAAGTTTTGCTTATGTTAGATATTTCTACATTTTTATATTTGCAAACTGAAACAATTCTCACAGTTGACTTACAGTAGGTACGAGAGCAAGTGCAAATAATTTCTGAAAAGGATTATTTGGATCCTGGCTCACTCAAGAGCTTAAACTATTAGTAGGTCCCAAAAATGGTTTTCCCCTATGCAAATTTCAATTTAATTAAATAGTCATCCAATCGGTCCTGCACAGTGCCCAACTTGGTAAGATTTTAGTAATTCGTATGGATGCTGTGAGGGAATTAAAATTGTCAAATGATTGTAATGATTCTAATAAAATTTTCATTTTACCATATTCTTCTTATTATTTTGGTATGCATCTCATTATTCACAAAATTTACTGCAAAGCAGACCTTTCAAACTAAATTAAAGCTAAATTAAGAGCCATTTACAGTACCAGATAAAAGTTTGAAGAAAGTTAGATTTCATTAAAAAATAAAAAATACAGTACATTATGCAGGATGGATCGCTTGGACAAGAAAAATGTGAAGGATTTGGACAAGAAAATGTGCTCTTATTTCTGTGGTATTGTTGGATACTGTATCCAGACACTGTCTACAATTAACTAACATGTAGACTAATATACAGTAAATAAAATCATGAGTTTAAGTCATGTCACTTCAAAGACAGAGCTGAGTACATACAACCCAAGATATTTCACATCAAAAGTCACAGGAAAAGATTTTGTTAAAACCTCCTGTAGATGTAGCAGATGGTTTTTAATGCTCTTTTTCTGTTAACTACAGTATACAGTATGGTCTCTGGTTTACTAAATGGAATATGCCAAACATAAATGATGATGCAAAATCCCCTTCATCGATAACAAAACTGCATATTGTATCATAACTGTTTCAATTTTATTTTAAAATAGATTTGAAACTAGAACACTATAAAATCAGATGCCTTATTTTGGACAGTTGACATGTGCCATCCCTTGCTTTGCATTTAAAAAGATATAAATCCACAATTACCTTTTTCGTTTTGCACTGATATTTGATTTGTGTTCCTGATTACCATGTCTTTTAAAGTTGCAATTAAGACATTGATGAGGACATTTAATACAGCTTTCAGAGTAAATGGGGGTTGCGTTACATTTGCAACTACTGTATATCTGAAGTTTTTTTTTTTCAGAATAGAAAATTATCTGGCTAGAGATGCAAATACGTATAATACCCAGGGACCAGATGGAAAAACAAGACTTCAAGGGTCATTTTCATGAAAGGTTGACTTTGTGTGAAGTTTTTCTAACCCTTTCTTTAGGAAAGGATACCTCTTATTTTACTAAATCAAAGTGCGCATTTCAGTTTATTTTAGTAACTGTTAAATAAGAAACATGGCTTGTTTGTTCAACTTAGTGTTGTTTTCTTGCTGGGAAAAATGTATTTGAACAGGGGAAGAGTCTCATCAATACAGTCTCAAATCTTTCCTTACATCATTTGTTATTTCTAAACATTAGAAATGCAATGGCCACGTTAATTGTATTGTAGTCTGTTAAATAAAATGGCATTTGTTGTTATCTACATTATGGTATCATAACAACATCCATTAAGTACATTCTGGAAAGACATTATTCCACATTTTAAGCATATAAAAACAAATCTACTGGTGTCATAGAAAACCAGTGGTGTTTCCATCAACCTCATTTTTAAATCCTTAAATGCTGCATATTTTAAAGCTTCCCCTTTTATGTATTTGAATACAGATAATGTGATCAGCCCACTTGCATTCGTACTATAATTACGAATCAATATTTAGAAAAAGGACAGAACATACAAATGACTTCTAATATTAATAATAACAGTGCATAACATAGCATACATTTTTATGTTATAGTTTTTAATGAGGTGTCAGTGCTGGCCTAGAATTGAAAATAATAAAAAACTGGGTGGATAGGGAGACAAAAGTAACTTTTACAAACACTAAAACATTTCTTCCCTCTTTCTGTTCAGTTCTGTTATGTATAACAGCTACTGTATAAGTAATTTACATTACAGGTAATGTAACTGCAATAAATAATAACTATACCTTGATAATATATATTACAGGTAATGTCTTTGCATTGTACATGTTTGATATACTGGGAAAGGTCACTGCCCTTATATAACCATTTGGCCTCCTGCATAAACTATATCCAAAATAAGAACTATGCAATGAGATCAGAATCACATTCCGGTATGCTTTTTGACGACAACATGGATTAGTATGAATTGTGCTAGGTTAATAACTGCATACTGTACAGTAGGTCTACTTTATACACATATTGTTCTGTAAATTTTATTTTGCATAGTTAATGCCAGACAGGTGGATACATTTTTATCTCTGACTGTATGACAACTTGAATTAAAACTTCAGGATTTAGTCATTATTTCCTATATTCTCACGGCTGTGTTTTTTAGAATGTCACATTCACAAACAGGCATCCTCATATTTTCACAAAAGTTGCCACGTACAATCAAAAAGTAATGACTGATTTCCAGTTCTTGCTATGCAATTATGTAGAGTTCTTAACTTTCATCTTGCAGAATGCTGTTTCTTTTAATTATTCTTCACTTACTCATATTTACACAGTGTGTTTAATAAGGTGGATAATTACAAAGTATTTTACAACACTGTGCTGTAGGCAAGTTTTGGACTTTAGGTCCAGCACAGAATGTCCACAGCACTGCTGTACTGCAGCTTAACTCTATTCAGCTTCACCCTAATCTTTCTACTTTGCTTCAGCAGGTTCAGCTCCAGCCTCTGGATCCACCAGTTCAGACATCACAACCTGCCCAGAAGACATCAGCTTGTTTTCGATCTTAGTCACCCGCTGCTTCAGCTTCTGCTGAGCTGCCTCATACTCGGCTAATAGTCTGGCAAACTTAGTCTGCAGGGTCTCCAAATTTCCGTACATTTTGTTAACTTTCTCCTCCATGTCTTTCGGGTCGGGTCCTAGCTTAGCTATGTCCAGATCGAGGAGCCCGTCCTTCATGAGGATTTGTCTTCCTTTCTCTTCAAGCATGGCCTTTGCATCTGGGTATTCAGTGAGGGCTTCCATCAGGTCATCCTTGGAAAGGCAGAACAAATCCGAGTATCCAATGCTGCGAATATTGGCAGTTCTACGGTTCCCAGCTTTACTGCCTTTAATGTTCAGGATACTAATTTCCCCAAAGTAGCTGCCATCGCTCAAAACCACAAACTGTGTGATCCCATCATCAGCAACGACAGCCAGCTTACCTTCCTTGATGATATACATTTCCCGGCCAATGTCCCCCTTTCGGCATATATAGTCGCCTGGGCTGTAGACTTGAGGGCGCAGCTTCAGGACCAGTTCAATCAAAAGTCCTGCCTCACAGTCAGCAAAGATCCGTACCTTTTTCAGAGTGTCCAGGTGAACGTTGATAGCAATCTCAGCTCGCAGTTTGTCTGGGAGATACTTCAGGACTTCTCTTTCATCCACAGCTTTCTTGTTGGTCCACAAGTAGTCAAACCACTTTATAACTCTCTTTTCCAGGTCCTTGCTGACTTTGCGAAAGTGCATGTACTGTTTAATAGCATCAATCCTTGCCTGGAAATCTGCCCTGGCAGCATTCATATTGGAGATCATTGAGCCGACGTTACCGACAATGGTAGCGAAAATCAACACGCCAACCAGGAAATCGATGACAACAAAGAAGTATTCAGAGTCTTGGACTGGAGGAGGGGTCTCACCAATGGTGGTCAGTGTTAGTGTTGACCAGTAAAGGCTGTACGCATATTTCCTGACAAGTCGTCCAAACTCTGGATCGGAAACATTAGGGTAGACCCATGTGTCTGCCCCAAAACCAATCGCTTTAGAGAAGGAGAAGTAAAGGCAAGCATTCCAGTGAATGATGATTACGATGTACATGACAAGGTTGGAGATTCGAAAAATGTTGGGATAGTTGGTCCTTGTTTCTGTTCTCTGAAAGAATTCAAACATTCGGCCCACTCGGAACAACTTATTGAGTCGGATCTCAGGGTAGTTGAGTCCCATTTTGAAGTACATGACATCGGTTGGTATCATAGACAGCAGGTCTATTTTAAACTGAGCAGTGTCCATGTATCGTTCCCTCAGTTTCTTTTCATCCCTCACCAGTAATCCTTGCTCCAGGTAGCCTATGATAAAACACAAAAATGCAGGAAAAAGAAATAACTATAAGTTCATTGGGAACTCAGACCTTTTCTACGTTAAGAGAAGCACTATTACATAATTTATGTGAGAGCTATCAGAAAGCGGTGATTCCATAGGTCCAAAAAAGACAAATGTGACAAAGGAGAAATTTGAAAAAAAATACACACTTCTTATTTGTTCTTCACATTGTTTTTACTTATGTTAACAAATATTTAAATGATTGTTAATCTTGCAAGGTGAAAGAAAGATGTCTTAATCACTTTTTTCACATTAAGCTCAAAAGACAGGAGAGGATCAAGTGTGACTCCCAGATTCTTGACTATGGCTGACAATAGGGAAGACATCTACTGTACTATTACTGTGACAGCTGAGAATTGCTGCCCACCAGTAAAATTTCTGTTTTTTGTCACTATTTAGCTTCAGGAAATTTGATGAAAACCAGAGTTTGATGTCATGCCAACAAGAGACAAGTGACAAGACTGAACCCTGAGGCACACCGTGATTAGGGGATTTAGGAGGACCAATAGAGATAAAATGCTGCCTGTAAGTCAGATAAGAGCAAAACCAGGTAAAGACCACTGATAGACAAGAATGTGTGCAAGCGACTGAGCAACACTAAATGATGATCGAGGAGCAAAAGGATACTTATAGCCTACTTATACTTATATACTTATAACTTTTTTGCATTCTTTGTAGCGCCTTGGGATATTTTTAATGAAAGGTGCAATGAGAAATAATTCTATAATTTCTGAAATTTGTGTTAGAGTGTTGGTTAAATTGGTGTTTTGGTGGAGTCCTGGAGTGTTGGTTTGCAGAAAAAGATGGGTGAATAATGCACTAGTAGTCCAGTCTGTTCCGTAGAACATTCTGAAACTTTATTCAAAACCCACTGAAAACCATTTCAAGAATAAGTTTGATTCTCTTACCTGTCCGTGTCCTGAATAACATGTCGGCTAGGTATATCAAGTCTGACACATAGTCTACAATGAACCAGGTGATCAGGTAGTCATGTTGTAGCTCTTCAAAACAGGCTCTGTTTTAAAAATAAAAAGCCATCACCTTGGAATAGTACTGTATGTAAATAAAACAATATAACAAGCAAATGGCAACCTGTGCAATATTATTTTATGGGGTTGTGCAGCAGCCTATAGCTTATAAAAAATAAATATATTTTTATATCCCTTGTAGATCCGAATGTAGTGGAAACATTGATGTAACCTTGAATATACACAGGGTCTCTGGGAAAACAAATCACATTTGGAAACTAAGTTGTAGACTCTTTCCCACTGCTCGAGGACCCCAGACTTCTGAACAGGGTCTGCTAGGTCAGTGACTTGTCTTCTAGTTTATTGAACTCATTTTTTTGTATTAGTGAGGCCTAGAACAGTAAGTTGCATTCCAGTTTTCAGAAGGCTAGACCTGTGTGTTACTAATACATTATGCATTTTAAAGAATTGCAAAGCCCTCCAAATACAAAACAATGTTTGTAATGGGTCTCTGTCTTTACCAAATACACTGTACCTGTCCCAGGCTGTGAAGGTCACAAAAAGGGGTAGCTAAGATTCTGTGCTAAATTAAGTCATTTAAGATAAGGTATACAAGTCAGATAAGATCACTTCATTAGCCAATTTCTTGCATTAGGAATTTTTCATTTCAAATATCCCAGCTTGCTCTCCATGAGACACACAAGCAGGGAGAGAGAAGCTTGGGGTCAGAGTGCAGGGTCAGCCATTTATACAGAATCAGACTAGACTGGACCCAGGTGGGTTCAAATCCACTCCAAACAGGGAGGCACGAGTGGGGCTCCAGCCTGCTCTAAGTTCACATTAGCTGGAGTCTGGTTCTTACTAGGGGCAACACTGACTTTGCCCACTGCGCCACCTGGCCGTTAAATCACAACTCTTGCCGTTTAGAGAACACCGATACACTATTGAAACCTGAAACAGTGCTCTCTAAATGACAAGACATCCCAAACTAGGAGTACACTAAGCATTATGCTGATGTCTCTAAGCAGCAACACATTTCAAGAGTGCATTCCCAAATGGAAAAAAGTACCATTTCACCACTATATTTTCCATTACCTTGCAATGATCATGGTCCAGTTATACATAACAGGCATCGTGATGACAAACAGCCAGTTGTAGTACATGTTTCCCGCTGGGTCAATGATATAAAGTTCCTTCTTTGGTCTGCGAAGTGAATAGAATTTTTTTACAAATCAACATTTTTATGTAATTAAATAATGTAATCAAAGATATGACTTGATATGACATATGCTGCTGCTCCTAGATAAGTTCCACAGACATTAAAATAAATTAGTCACCAGCCATGAGCAGTAGCTGGTGAAAAGGGTTGTTGCTTATAAACTGTGTAATGCGTTCTACAGATATACAGTAACTGCTGGAAAATGCCAACAACTCCAGTTATTGTTGAACCTGCTGTTTTTTTAATGCAAGGCAATATTTTATCATACACTGAACAAATGTTTTTTGTAAGTGATTTCCTTTAAAAAACTCACAAACATAACTACTCCAAGAGCAGCACTTACTGTTCCTTTTTCTCCTTTTCCTTGTCTTTCTCCTTCTCTTTTTCCTTTTCAGCTTTTTCTTTCTCCTCTTTCGCCTTTTCTTTGTCCTTCTTCTTTTCTTTCTTTTCCTTCTTTTCTTTTTTGCTGTGGAATAATCCATGAGAAGGGCAAATCATTCCAGGGAAATAATAAAAAAGCTAACAATAACAATTCCATCAGAACAAACATTTTTTCCAGATATTTCTTACACTTTTTTCTCCTTTTTCTCTTTTTTCTTTTTCTTCTTGTCCTCCCTAAGAAAGAAATAAACAACACAGTTAACAATTTGAAGGCAAGTAACTGTAACACCCTCTGGGTACTTTGAGAAAGAATAATATTTTAAAATTTCCCTTAAACTGAAACAAATGAATGTGTTACATTACCCCAAGATGGATATTGCTGCACACCCATAAAAATTGGCGAATTGATCAAATATTGCTGACAATGATCAGACATAATGAACAGCCAATCAATGTTTATTCATGTAAGCTACTACACATTAGATATAATACATGATTTAAATAGCTAAATCAGCATTTTATCATATTCAGATTTAAAAAGGTGCTAATGCTTAATTTAAAAGTTAGTGTTTTTATTAAAATCCCATTTTATCCCAAAGTGTCACATACAGTACTGTAGATATGGAGATAGGCTTTCCACTTTACCATTTAGGATAGCTTTGTGGAGTGAAGGGACATTGTTTACTAATGAACATTTTCTACTTTTTCAATCATTAAATTCTGTTGTTCTCAGGTGATACTGGCCTCACGGTGGCATCTCTAATTGCCTTCATACCCAGCTGTTCAGTTTGGAGCGACAGCTTGATCTAAGCAGTGTCTGGGTGATGGAATACGCCCTTTGAACATCTTCATTTTACTCTGTGAAAGTGACATTGTCTTTGAAATGTTTATATCCTTCTCCGGATCTGTGTCCTTCTACAAGTTTTGGCTTAAGTTCCTCTGAAGGCTGCTTGGTCTTCATTCAATACCTGACTGAGGGACCCTACAGGGACTGGTATATTTATTGTGAAACCACATTAACCATTATTTAATACATCCAAATTTTTTCAATTTATCTAATTTATGTTGTCATAACAAAGGGGGTGAATACTTACACAATGTTTTTGTTTGTTCTTTCCTGACAATTTAATGTATTTCACCACTAAAAGTGTTTCAACATTCAACATTTCAACATTCAAATTTTGATTAAAAGTATTTAATATCTCATATGACAGATGGCACCAACTGCTGCACAGTGCAAGAAATTCAAGTGCGGAGGAAAGAGAGCCACCAGTATATCCACTAATACTATTTACAGTATAACAGCCACCTGTCCCACTCCAGACAGATACTGACCAGGTCAAGTCTTGTTTGACTCCTGAGGTCTGATAAAGTCAGGCTAGAAGGTGCTAAAGCTGGTGCCATATACTTTGAATTAAAATATGTTCAATACATCTTTAAATTGTTTGAACAAAGTTGAAATTCTCTATATTCTGTTACAGTCATCATCAGAATAATTTGTTATAATTTCAAAACTCAAGCTGACGCTCAATGAATAAAATGATAAGTTAAGTTGCAGGCCAGAAATAAGACTAAACAATTTTTCAGTGTGCCATGTGACATTCACAATCCAGAGAAGGCAATTTTCAGAAGCATCCTCCTCACTACAGACACAGTTATAGTATTTTTCATGTGAATATAATCTCTTTGAAAAGAAGAGTTCCATCCTTACTCTTCATTGTTGTTGCTGTTGTTGACATTAAAGAGTGCCTGTGGACCAGATGGAGATTCGTCCCTGTAAAACAATGATAATGCATAGATGTATGCATAAAAAATATACAACCACAGATACATATTTCATTCCAAATTAAGAAGATGTTGATGTAAAGAGTGGATTTTAGAAATGACTTTTCTTACAACAATTGTACCACTCTGCATCTTATGCTGTCTGTGTCTGTAAAGGAAAAACGGTAATAAGTTGTGTTTTCCAGAATTGATTATTTAAAGGCCTATTTGCAGAAATCTCTAAAAATACTTGAAAAAAGTTACATTTTGTTCAGAATTTTGCAGCTAGAATCCTGTAAAGGTAGTGTGCAAGTGATAACTTCACTCCTGCCTTGTTGTTTGCTCTGGCTTCCTGTCAGGTTTTAAATGAATTTTATTCTGGAAAAGAAAAAAAAAGTTTTGATACAGCTTATCATTTACTTTTGCAAACAAGGGCTTTATCTCTGGATATTATAATATATATAATAATATAAAACATCTATTCATGTATGTATAATTTCCTATATACAGTATGTATTATATTAAAATATATTTTAGAATACTCCAATTCTGAGGAGAAATCAGTCTAGTATTTTTCTCATGTGCTTGACTTTTCATATCAAACTTAATCCAGGACATAGGAACACATAATGAGTCTTAATAAACCCAAACACAAACAGAAAAGATACAACATTAATGCCGACCTCCTATCATTATTTACTCATTAGGATAGATGATCAAATGAAAATGACCAAATGAAATTGAACGAAATAGGACACATTGTTAAAATGATTTCTCCTTACTTTGACTCTCCACTCTCCATCCTCTCCACGTCTTCATCCATATCCTGCAGAACTATCCGTGGGGGCACTATATGGGTACGATGAGTGTCAATTACAGACGCCATTGACGTGTCTTTGTCAGGCTTCCTTTGGAAGAGAAAATATAGCATACAAAAGGTGTTAGAAACTCAGAGGTCTTGAATTGAGAATATTGAAAATAATGCCTAAATCCAAAATATATTTAAACACAGTTTAGTTTCACAAATGTTCTTGAATAATTCTTGTTTGCATTTCAAATGAGCTTATCACATTTCTATGGAGTGTATGAGCACATTTAAGAAGGTCAAATCCTTCCACTAAAGTAAAAGTAAAGAATACCACTAAAAGTAAAGAATCCGTTTTTTCCACAGCACTTCCAAATCTGAGGTTTGAGGTACAGTATGTGCATCAAACCCTCTATCATGCACATTATACCACAATAGATCAAGAAGGACCTAAGAATTAACTTTAATAGAGCAGTTAAGGCTTTTTAATAATTCCTGATTAATTTGGTACTGTTTTATGCATGTATTATTATGACTCACAACTGCTTGCCTTAATATGGCAAGTCTATGTACAAATGAGTGTTTTATCTTTGTCAGGTTAGGCTCTGAAAAGATTTTTCCTTATTCACACTTCAGTAAAATATTACTATTATTCATATATTTTTATACTTCAGTAAAATATTACCATTATTTATAATTTTCCAGTAATATACATTTGTCTCAATGTGGTGAAGCAGAAAAAATATATGCATGGCCTCTGTTACAGTTTTTTCCACTCTACTACTCTCTTTGAACTGGAATACAAGGGAGTATGAAAAGGAAGGCTTTATAAAAATGTGTTATTATAGATCACAAAATATTTTTAAATAGAATTCTAATAGGCTGTACAGTTTTTCAATTTTTATTATTATTATTGTTGTTGTTTAACACTAATGCCCATTGAAAGTCCTCACATCCTTCCCAAAGTACCATACTATGTGACCCAACAGCCTTATTTTACCTTTACCACACAACCTCATAGTGAAAAAGAAATACTCAAATATTTTGTAAAGCAACTATGAAAGAAAACCTAGAAAAAGTATTTATTTTTCTGTCATCGTATTTATTAGTTTTATTTCTTAATTTGTTTAATGGCAAAGTGCTTTCAGCTGTCTTGACATAAAAAGTGCTGTATAAAATAAAATTATTATTATTCATATAAATTTGAATTAAGATCGAAATGAGTAAGCTGCATTCTTTCTTGAGAGGTGATAGGAGCTGTGCATTTGTAATTTGAATGAATAGAGCAATATGTTATGTGTTACTACAAAGCACAACAGTCATTTTAAAAGCAAATCTAGAGTACTAACAAAATTTGGAAAAGTGCCCTGAATATTTCCCGAATTATGAGAAAAAAAGAAAGAACAATTACTATCATCACTACAAAACTCCCAAGACATAACAACAACATTGCTGTCCTGAGCAAAATGAGACAAAAGAGGATTGAGGATCCACATTCTTCTGAAAAGGAAAAACTACCAAGGAAAGACACTTGGTCGCAATGGTTTTAGCCATACTATTGTAAAAGCGCGGCAGGTTCAGACAAGATGGCATTCTTGGTTTAACCCACGTTCCCCAGAAGGCAATGGGAAATCACCTTCCAGCCACAGTCACCTGATTAACTGATGGAAAACAATTGGTCAGTTGACATTTTAAACCAGGAAGCTTAAACTTAGACAGCACTTATACTTACACTTAAACATACACGGCATGGAGTGAAAAAGGAGCAAGCAAATGAACTGATTGACAAACCGATGGACGTGTTTGTTGAGTGTTCTTTTTGAAAAAAGTCTCGAAGACAGATCCAATCAAAATCAAATTAAATCAAATAAAATCAAATTAAAGTTTATTTATCAAATGCACACCAATACAGCATGCAGCAGTAGTTGCTGGCAATGAAATGTCTTTTCTTGCCAGCTCACAAAAATCACAAAATTCACAAAAACACAAAAATCACAAAATTGAGTCTACGAAAATAAGGTTACATAATAATAGATGTCATAGAAATTGAATAAAACTCAATATGAGTAGAGCTGCTATGTGTCCATGGTGTATGCAATATATACAAGTAGTGCAGTTATGCTGAATACAGTGAAAACTGTGTGTCCATGTAGCCATTACAGGTGCTTTGCCAAAGAAGATGTGTATTTTTGATGGCAATTAAGCAGTTTAGCTGCCCAGTTGTGTGTTAGAGAGTATCTGAAGAACTTTAGTTAAAATTCAGAAAGAGCTAGGTGTTCCTTAGATAATAAAAGTGTGAATAAAGCCTAAACACTTTTTGTCATCTCTGTTCAGGTGAAGGTTGCAAAGATCCCTGAGTCATGCTGACTCAGGAAGGAGTCTTTCATGCCATTAAGAGCAAGATCTAGCTCATGAAAATGACCATGTCCTGACCAACACTCCAAAGGACAATACAATCATCCTTAAAGAGTTAAGCACTAGAGCACAGTATGATTCCGATTTCTGGGACCAACAAGAAGGAGCAGGGAAGGTCAATTACAACATCACAGCATTCCAAAGCACCTTCTTCAGAGAAATATCTGGAAACATCCTCAGACAAAGCACTGGCACCTTCTTGATTCAGTTATTGTGAGAGCCTGTGATCAAAAGGAAGTCTGAATTGTAAATGCTATGTAGGGACTCACCAGTTGCAGGATGGGCCTTCACCTTGATAGTTTTGCCATTAATATCTGACTTGCACCACAACATATCAAGCAGCCAAATGTGAGAGAAATCAATAACAATTACTTTGCTTCACAAACATCTTTGGAATAATATCCAAGAAAAGATTTCTGTCATGCCCAAAAAACACTGATCACATTAAAAAGAATTAAAAAACATACAGTAAACCCCGTAGTACTGAACGCATTGTCACCCATCACAACCAAGACTGGTCTGATGAGAATGGTGTTGAGATTCAATGTCTGATTGACCACACAAGGAAAGCTTGCTACATATAGAAGGGTGACATATCATGCCAACAAAATAAGGAGCAATACCAATTGCTCAAGCCAGAATCTTGGAGAAAGAT
Source organism: Atractosteus spatula (assembly GCF_055471065.1). NCBI lineage: Eukaryota > Metazoa > Chordata > Actinopteri > Semionotiformes > Lepisosteidae > Atractosteus > Atractosteus spatula. The sequence goes on from NC_142706.1 coordinate 20,202,854, forward strand.
CTGAGACTTTAATAACAGGTAATAACAAGATAAATTCTTCACAATAAATACAACATAAAGTACTTTGTTCAGAATATAAGGACCACTTAAATCCACAAGATGGTCTGAATAAAAATTATTTTTTAATATAGTCATTAAAACCAGATTAAAGAAGCACTTTAAGACTCTGTGTAATTAATTAATTCTGTTCTATAAAAGCCATAACCAAAACCATCTTCCACCAGCCTAAAAGAAATTCACTCTCTGCCCCCCTTACCATCAAATTAGAGTGGTGGGCCATGAAGAAGACTATGAACAATAACAATAAATAGATGGCTAATCACTGGAAATCTTCAGTACATTCTAATTTTGCAGAAGTCTACCAAGGGTTTTGGACACTCATTTCATATCTAGAAAACCTAGGCACTCCATCAGCATACTTCAGGAAATTCAGATGACCCAATGCAGCCATTATTGCTACCCTCTTGTAGATAACATGTCACTAACCTCCTTGAGAAACACCAACACTGATGCTCATGGAAGGTCCTCTGCATTAAGTGGGAAGACTACTGAGCTAACACCTGTTCATTAAAGCCAAAGAACCCAAAACCGAGGCAATGGTCCTTATGTACCACTTTCACTGGACTGGACATTGTACAGTATGCAGATACCTGATTCAATTTCTTCTACTCCCAGACCAGTCAGTCAGACCCACTGTGGTAAAAAAATAATTACATGAGGGATAAATGTATGCTTTAAAAAAATGTGGACATCATGATCTGTTTGGGACAAATCAAATCACCTCAATGACATTCCAGCCTCACTTTAGAAGAAAAGTCCCCATTCTCAAATCAAGAATCAAGTGTATAGGAAAGAACGGGAAAGGAACTTCATCCAGAGGACAGCCCACCTATGTAAAAACATTTGCAGTTCCTGCACGTGTGTGTCTGTGCTCTAGATTTGATTCCTGAGCCACATCAAGACCCATAAGGGAGTCATGATAGAGATAATTCTCAAATCAAGGCATCACCTCATGATGAATTGCTTGCAGGAGGCAAAATCTCCTCAAATATCAAACATGTCATGTCATTTGCCAAACCACTTTATACCATACGGTGTCATGGGAAGCCGGAGCCTACCCGGCAAGCAAAGAGTGCAAGGCAGCGTACACCCTGGACAGGGCGCCAGTCCATCACAGGGCAAGTGCAAGCCAATCAGACATGGGGACCATTTGGAGGCCACAGTAAAGGCCAAGGGGGGGAATTTGGCCTGGGTACCAGGATAACTCCCTATTCTTATCGAGAAATGCCCAGGGCTCTTTAATGACCACTGAGAGTCAGGACCTCGGTTTAATATCTCATCAGAAAGACGGCGCCCACTACAGTTTAGTGTCCCCGCCACTATACTGGGGCATTAGGACCCACAAAGACCACAGGGTGGGCACCCCCCGCTGGTCCCACTAACACCGCTTCCAGCAGCAACCATAGCTTCCCAGGTGGGCTCCCATCCAGGTACTGACCAGACTCGACCTTGCTTAGCTGCTGGGCAAATATCTAACATTTCTCCTGGAAATATATTTCTTTAGTTTCTACTATATATAAATGGCTACCACATATCAGATTAAGCTTTCGGTTTAGGTTTAGCTTTAGGTTTAAGGCAGTAGGAAAAATCCAAACACCTTAACAGAGGCCACATAGAATGTCATAATGACATTCATAATCCTGTGACTAAAAGACACAGCAGGTTAATGTTCATAACAATGCATGAGAGCAGAGTCATCTCTTGTGTAAGGATTAGGATTAGAATTCTGTTACTGTTACTGTTGGGTCACAAATACATATACTGCATGTACCACATGACGACATGTAGGTTAAGTTTGGTTGGCTACTATAAATTGTCCATTTTTTGGTTTCAAGGCATTTTTGTGATATTTGTTCCCAGTATAACCAGTACTGGTTATGAAACAATAGAGAAATACATCAAGATGGGCTTGATGGGACAAATGGCCTTTCTGCTGTTGTTTGGGAAAATGGCTACAAAGGATTATGGCTGTTACTATAATGTGGTCATGTACAGTAGTTTCCAGGAAGTTGATTTGCTGACCACATAAGGCTGCACTAAAATAATTTTTTACCAAAAATGGTGCAAGATGTGTCTGGAGTTTGCCATTCCCATGTAACAGTGTTGGAAGGGATTTTTTTCTTTTCATTCTCCACCTTGAACGTGTTAGCGGCATATCTTGACAATCAAAAGTTTTTAACCTGGTTTTTGGCTTTCATGACCCGAGTCCGCAAGTGACAATGACAGAGAGAATGAAAGGTGCACCCTACCTCCGGACAGATAATACCAAATCCTATTATTGTAAGTTAGGCTAACCCTAAATATTCCAGTCCATTAAGCACATTTTTTCATCCGATTAACCTAGCTTTATTGAAGCAACTGTATAGTATGTACATTTCAAAATAATAAAATTAAGAAAATTCAGTTTAATCTGTTTTAAAGACATTATTATGTATTAAATGATATCATAACCGAGACATACAGTACAGTATATGGTTACTTTCAAAATATGCCATAGTCTTACACTGAGTATCACGCAGTTGTAGATACTGTACTGTATGGTGAAGCTGACCTGTAAAAGGGATTGCATAAAAGCACATTATTTGTAAAAACAAAAATGTTTGAAATACTTTAAAATTTAGAAAATAGTCAAGTTAATTTATTTTTAGTTATATTTAAGCAAACACTTTTACATGTGTTTTTTTTATCGAGGAAGATATCAATATCAGATGTAATTATAGTATTGTATTATTATACACACCAACATATTTTTAAAATACAGGTATGTGTGAATTTCTTTTAAAATACATAATTTTCTACTTATATACTGCATATTGAGATACACAGAGACAAGACTATCAATATAAACAAGCACTTTTAGATTAAACTTAAACCAATGTTATGATTAACCCAGATGGAACAGAGGTAGAGATGTATTAAGTGCATTTTAAAATTACATCTAATTCTAAACATACTATATATTATATACAGTATAATATATATTACATTATATTTTAATTCAGCACACATTGACATTTCATTAAAAAAATTATATATTAATAGGTACTATATTAATGTAATCATCTGTAGGAGGAGCTGGACTGATAAAAGTAGTTATATTTAAAATATTTTGATATATATCAATATCTGCCTATTTGACTAAGAACTTTGTAGGATCTGTTTCAAACATAACCTACAGGCTACTATAGAGATGTCCCTGTTTTACCTTATAGGAATTCATAGCACAGTCCGAAAAAAAAAGTGTTCTAGCAATAATGCATGACTTATGATTAAAATGTCTATTGGCGTAAGTTACTTCATGTAATTAAAAAAGTCTCAAGATGCTTGTTTGATCCATTCTGAAACTTCTTAAAACTGCCTCTTCATAACTTCATGTTCACTGTGAGGACAGATGTGTTACCAGGTGTGAGTCACCAGTCATTTTATTAGTCTACCACATGGCACTTGATTTAGGTTTTGGCATCTGTTACAGGTTATGTCTGCTTAAATCTTATTAGGTCTCTATTGGGACTTCACAAGTACCTATCAAAGCATTATCTATCTAGAGTTGACAGAATTTGCCATCTTAGAAACAAAATATCCTTAACAATTCAAATCCCTCATAATGTAAAGCAGAACAAGTTATGTTACAAATGTATTTAAACTGAAGGCCTTTGTTAATATTATACATCATTGTACTCAAAGAATATAGTGGTTAAGAATATAGTGCACAATTGGTATTGGAGAGTCTAATTGCACCAGAATAATGAATTCAGGATTAGAAAAAGCTGCTTAGAGTCACAATAGCCAGCATTGAATTATTTATGTCTATTTCTTTACAGCAAGGATCTAAAGATATAATGGTATTCTGAAATTAAATTTTAAAAGTGAACATATATCCACTTGATGGATTACAGAAAGAAAGTAAATGGATCCTCAATATTACAGTACCAACATACAACACTAAAACAGATTAACTGAAATTAAATTATTCTGAAGCTTAATAAGAGCATGATAAAAAAATTAATAACCTTAAAACAATCCTAGATATCATCGCCAAAACTGGACCATATTTAAAACTACCACATCTCTATTACTTTTCCAAAGGAAACTATTTCAACTACAGCATGTAGCAAGTCACAGACTTCAGGTACTTGTGAATGGCTTTACTTCTTACCACTGAGTGAAATGAGTACATCTAATTTACATTTAAAAAACAAAATTTTAGACTGCAACAAGACTTACAATTGTAAGCCTGGCTCAAATAACCATAGATGTAAAAGTCTATTTAAAAAAGAGAAGAGCCATCAAATAATGTACAGGTAAAATCAATTGAAAAAACACACTGATAAAGGTCCACTCACCTAATGCTAGTTGTCAGCAAATCAAACGTCCTTTTTTATTTTATGGAATCCTACATGTCACAATAATTCCTCGCAGGCAAAGGCAACTAGAATCAGATGTCATTTTCCCATGTGGTCAAAAGGTCATCCGTATCACGAGGCATACAATCGCCCCCTCAAACAAAATCATCAATTTTGTCTTTAATTATTATTGGATAGAATTAATATTATTGAAGGGCTGCAGCATGGCTCTGCCTGTCTCGTCAAGGATTGACCCTGTGCAGGATTTGCGGATTTGGGAGATAGATGAAAATGACAAGAGCAAAGTCACCATGATCCCCCACCTGAGTGGAAGCTCATAAATATGAATGAGCTTCACTGCTGTGGCACACGGAAGAAGAAGCCATTGGTAGTGTGTTATTTCGTGAAGCAATGTGCACTGCATTCTCTCTGGGCAACATATAAGTTTGCTTTTAATACAACAGCGCTGCCTAGCACAATCATGTTAATGCATCAGTAGCAATAAAATCATTGCAAGAAGTGTACATTACAGCCTATGGGTACAAAATAGTGTTTTGCGTTGTCTGATGGACAATCTTTTTGTTTAAAGTTTTATTATTGCTTAAATCTGAAAGGCTTATGCACAGTACAAAAATAGCAGTGTGAATCTTTTCAAGATTAGGGTATACAATCTGAATACGGTACTAATACTTTAACAAAAATGCAGGTTTAAGTGTCTTTTATGAAACTCTTTCTTCTTGATTTTTTAGTTTGTTGGACTTGATTGTCCAAGTGTGTTGGATTGAATATTACACAACCATAACATGGTTGCTATTCTCATAAACTGAACATCACGATATATAAAGAACTTTGTTACTGGTCTTACATTTTTAACATGTTGTAGCACTTTGGTGCAACATTATGTGCATGCTCTTTATATATTAAGATATAGCAAATTTCATTTCAATGTGTTTAATGACTCATGCGAGCTGTTGACAATCTATACCAAATAGATTAGGAAAATGTAATTCATACTGTATCACGTATGCCAGCAATTGAACAAATTACACACTTATTTTGCATTTATACATTATTGATACCATACATCATTGGCTTCCTATTGACACATAGAAAAATCAAAGCACCCAGTTTCACAGCCGCTACCCACACAAACTACTGTACTGTATATTCAACACAAGAATATAGAAACTATAAAGTACTTTAGCTTTGATACAGAACAGTGCCAGTACAGCAGTATCTCTTATACAGCTTGTGAAACCTGGGTTGGGTGCTACGTTCTACACTTACCGCAGTGTAATATGACATACCTTTCAAACAGCAAATTGCTATTATTAGTAACAGTAATGTTACAGTAATACAGTAAGAAAATTAACTACTAAACTACCAGCCAAATTATCGGAAACTGGTTTTAAAATTGCTATTTCATTTCATGTAGAACTTCTAGAATAGGATTAATAAATATTCTACTTATAGTAAGAAAAATAAATCACAAAGTAATTATTTTATTTTTACAACTTACTTGGGTACTTTACGGTAATTAAAAAGATTACCAATAGGAGGGATGCGTGTTTATTGCAGGGCCAAGAAGAAAGGGGCAATCTAGAGTAGCCACATCTGGCTGTTATGTCTTTAGCAGTTGAGTAGAGTACCAGTAAACCTGTGAGAACATGGGAAGAATATACAGTACAAACTAGTGGCAACAAGTGCACAAGGATGTGATATAAATCAAGGTTTTGAGAGAGAAAATCACAGCATTTCATGAAAGAAGTGTTAGACCACAAATTCCACAAAATCAAAAATTCCATATTCCAAAGTACAGAATTACTTGTCTGATTAGTGGAAGTACTTAGAACACATTTTCACCTACAAGTTTATATGAGACTTGACAGTTAATATTGATATCTTATTTTGGTTAATTGTATTTGGTCGTTCTTATATGAGAAAATAACACCTAGAAGGCTTCCTGCTGTGGAACAGTAGTAGAAGAACAGGACAAATATCTCAAACACATTTTAAAATTTGTGAATTTACTGTGTTGAGCCTCCTGGAGCTCTTCTTGATAAGAAAAAGACCAAACAAAATGTATGCCCTTGTACCCAGGCATAGCTGTCACTTTCTCATCTCACAAGGGGAGATTATTATATAAACATCATTACATTATGTTATGAAATGAGCCGCATGAAGATATGCATTTTTCTCATGGAAGGTTAGCATGTCAAGATGAGCCTACAGGAGGTGAGGCTCCAGAACTTTATCAGTGTGCTTTGTGCAGTAATTTGCCATTAATTACTACAGGTGTTCTATAGAATCAGACACTCCTGCCCACTCCATCAAACTTGGACCTCCCTATTAATTGGCCTGTTGTACACAATAATCTCAAATGAGGTGACCTTTATTAATATCTAAAAAAGACTTAGCTCCCCTTCTGTCACCTGAGGTGACTCGGACTAGTCTCTCATCAGAGGGGGAGGAAGACTGATAAGTGGGACACATTTGTTATTTTCTGTGGTGTTCTTTCTGGATTTCCACCAGGTTTTCTAATTCATCTGGTTAAATCACCTCATCATTTAGAGCTTACACCACGGCGAAAGTAATTCTACTGTTACGTTGTTGATCATTATCAAGTGTTAAACTAACAGCTACTGGGTTGCAATTCCTGAGCTAACTATGACAAAATATAGAACAATTTCCATTGACTTTTCCCACATTCTTTTGTTTTGTATTAACTATTGCTAGGAATCCACCAGCGATAAAGGAAATCTTGTTCCTTCAATACTGAACAGTTTGAAGAATTACACTTACTGTCTACAAAATTCAAAGCGGTAGCTTAGTTTTTCAAAGCTTATTGAAATTCACCTTGCCCTGACACTGTATTTTGTTCGGTTTCCTTTCACCCACCTTAGGTACCTTATCTGCATGCTGGGTAACCTTGAATGGGGAGGAGCAGAACAGTGTGGATTACCCTCAGCAGGCCAGATTTAATTCCTTTTTTGTCATGTCAGCACTTTGCTTTTACTGCCATGTGTGATATCCTTTAATCCTATTAAAGACGGGTTTGTGTTTTGTTAACCCAAACTGATACAGTGCCACAGCTGGTCTGAAGCAATCATGGAGTTAGTCATGAAGTCTTTTCAAGTCACTGTTTCTTAAAACTGGCAATATGAGTCAGTGTGCCTTAAGACTTTCTTAAAGCTAAAAGTTAAGTATGAGGGAAGTAATTAATGACTTTTCAGATTCAGATGGAGAAGGAAACATCAAATCAAATAGCTACTGTAACAACTACACTGAGCAAAACTATTGTTGACTATTTTTTCATAAAAAGGAAATTTCCCAACATATTCCCAACATGTATGTGATATTGACGAACACAAACTCTTTAAGTTACATAGAAAACACTCTTCAGCTTTGTAGAAACCAAGAGATTCGAGCCTGAAGTGTCCGTTCGTCAAGCAAAGCTTTATTGTATGCATTCAAGGAACAACACATTTGAGGCTTATTATTGTATTGCTCAGAGGGGATATGGCTCTACATAGCTGATATATACTTTTCTCTACACCCTCCCCCTCCTGTCTTTGAGATAGCTTTCTCAAGAAACTGCAGGACTCAGAAAGCACTTAAAACATTCCTTCCTTATTAGGAATTTAGTATAAACATTCTGTCCCCATCAGGAGTTTAGTACAGAAGATGGGAGCTCAGTACAGGGAAAGGAGAAGTATCTGTGCTAAAGCAAGCGTGAAGATTAGAGTTTAGCATGTGAATTCAGCAGGAGTTCACAGCTCCTACCACTACTGTATATGGGTACAGAGTAACATACAGATTCTGCTAGCAGACTCCATCAGCTTCCTTTAGAAAGTTTCCTGATTAAGAAATATTCTATTAGTCTGAGACCAAGAGTAAGGATTTTCAACCCAAGAGGAAAAGTAATGACAAATCTGATGAAACTATAATTAAAGTAAATCCTTTCTCTCTGCTGTTGGATGATCCAAGTGAGGATATTCTGCTCTCTAACTCAAAGGTTCTGGCATGAGGCTTCAGATAATTCTGCGTGTTCACAAAGTGATTCTGGATGTACAGTATTATAAAGAGTAAGGTACAGAATGTCCATTAAAAAAGTAATTTCATGGAGTACTAGTATATGTTATCCTATACCTTCTGTAACATGACATGACAAACTGCTTAATATCTGACTGGATTCTTAGAGAACCCAGGATTTTGTGGGATTTTTAAAATTGTGAATTTTAAAATCATGAGCAGAGTAAAGCCAAAATTTGACATTCTTCAGTTTTCAATGACATTGCAAGGGTACTTTAATAAATCAGTTATGTCACAACAATAAAATATATATATCAAACATTCAGGACAATAACATTTAGAAATCTCTCCCAACCCTATACAGTATACACATCTCTATATCTAAAACATAAATACAAATACAAGTACAACAAATACAAAAATCACCCCTACCCATTATTTCTATAATTGCTTCATCCAATTGAGAGGAGCCAGATCTCTGCAAGTAACAGTCACAAGGCAGGATACACCCCGGATGGGACATCAGTCTATCACAGGGTAGACACAAAGACACAGTCAATAACACAGAACCGCACACACTCACACCTAGGGCAAATTTTTCCTGAAACCAATCAACCTACAAGCATGTTTTTGGGCTGTGGGAGGAAACCAGAGCACCAGGAGAAAAGTCATACAATACAAACATACAAACTCTACACAAATAGCACCCCAAGTCCAGAACTGAACCATGGACCCAGTGCTGCAAGGCAGAAATGCTAACCACTCCTTTTTCAACAATGGCATTTCACACAATAGTTAGAGATGAAAAAGCAATACTTTATTTACAGTTTTAGGCAGATTATTATTAAAACACTTGACATTCTTGAACACACTCAAATTCTTCAGTAATTTGTAACACAGTGACTATAACCTGAATCTGCTTCTCACCAGACATCCTCTCCACTTTCACAGACCTGGTACCTGAGATCTTGTTCTTCGGGGACGTGTAGATGGTGAGCTTGGCCTGGCTTCACGGACAACACAAAGATAGTAACACTGATCTCCAGGCCGAGGTCGATGAAGAGCTGGAACAGGACACCAAATGTGGACATCAGACTGGATCAAGTACTGTAGTAATAGAACACTGTTTCCCTCTGAGTGTTGGACAGACATTGGACTCGGCTGGATCTAAAACAGACATAAAACATTTGATAGCCACATGGTATGCGAGACCCCTTCACTGTACATTACCATCTCTATCCACAATTGCATTGTTATGGTTTGTCTCATTCTTCTTAAATTTAATTAGAGAATTTTAATAATCCAGGTCTGGAGCAGAACAGAAGCCTGAAGGCACTTTGTAGCATTAGAGGTTTGTAGTTTAAAAAAAATGTGGCAGGTTTAGCATCACAGTCTTGTCAAATGTTTGCACACGTTTTTTGTAAATGTTACTATTCCATATAACAGACATGCACACAAAGAGACAATACAATATCATTAAAAAGTCAAAGCATACAAGTGTATGATTTTCCAAGGCTAATGGCTAATAATGCTAAGATAGGTGTACCGTGCATGTACTGAGCAGGACAACTGTCTGTCATTTTTGCTTACAGAGTAGAAATACAATAGTATGGAAATAATAAAAGTTGTCAGATTTAGAAATTGTTGGTGGGGTGAATAACCTTATTACCAGCAGCCATATCACCCTGCAACTCACAACTGGCAACCCACTGAAGCTAAGCAGGCGTGAGCCTGGTCAGTCCCTGGATGGGAAAAACCAAGGTTGCTGCTGGAAGAGGTGTTAGTGGGGCCAGTAGGGGGTGCTCACCCTCCGGTCTGTGTGGGTCCTAATGTCCCAATATAGTGACAGGGACACTATACTGTAAACAGGCGCAGTCCATCGGATGAGACGTAAAACCGAGGTCCTGACTCTCTGTGGTCATTAAAAATCCCAGGGCGTTTCTCGAAAAGAGTAGGGGTGTAACCCTGGCGTTCTGGCCAAATTTCCCATTGGCCCTTATCAATCAATCCTAATAATCCCCATCTATGAATTGGCTTCATTACTCTGCTCTCTTCCCCACTAATAGCTGATGTGTGGTGAGCGGTCTGGCGCTGTCGCATCATCCAGGTGGATGCTGCACATTGGTGGTGGTGGAGGGGAGTCCCCATTACCTGTAAAGCACTTTGAGTGGAGTGTCCAGGAAAGCACTATATAAGTGTAAGCAATTATTATTATTATAAATAATCTCAATTGATCTATCAACAATTTCAGACAATACAAAATGTTAACACCTACACACATCCTAATTAAACCACTAAGAAGTGTGTTTTGAAACATTTAACCAAAAAATACAGAATAACATATATCTTAAAAATGTTAGTCCATTTAGTTTAGTAAGAGCTTTCATGTACATTTATATGTGTATATCCATCCATCCATCCACACCCTGGACAGGACGCCAGACCATTACTGGGCACACACTGACAGACACGGACACATACACCAGGGCCATGTCATGAAGCGCACTGTCGCACAAGCACCATTGCATTCCCACGTGCACTGAACACTCACGCCCTAATTAAGCCCACTCACTTTTTCTACTTAAACGCTCTCTTCACATCTTGCCCTTGCTCGCTATGGAGAACTCCTCAAGAAGAGCTGTTCCACACTACGCCCTCAATTCTTCTTATTCGACTCCCTGCTTTCGACTTTTGGACTACTCTTTTGCCTCATGTCTTTAATACTCTGCTTCCACTGAACCTGTTCACCATATAGACTTCACTAATCGTCTCTCCGGCAATAAACAGGGGTCTGTTTTTACATCTCTTGGAGCTAGCAAACAGACCAGTTTTCTCAGTAAGCAATTAGCCTACCAGTATGCTTTATTTGGACTGTGGGAAGAAACCAGAGCACTCAGGCAAAAACCTCATAAAATTGAGGAGAACATACAAACTCAACACAGATAGCACCCCAGGTCTGGAATTGAACCCAATGCTACTGTGCCACCCTATGTTTTATATATATATATATCAGGATTTCAATGTGCATTTTAAATAATTTAATACATTCTTCAAAGGTTTAATTAAGCCCACAAAGACAGAAGCAAAACATGGATATAAGACACACTATTTCCCTTACAATAATGCAGAGAAATTGTGTATTGAAGAAAAAAAAAAGATATTTTTGCAGATCCTGGTCAGGCAGTGCAATTGTGGACTACAGACCATTGAGACCAGCCAATGTCCTTTATAGCCATAATACAGACAAAAATGCAAAGTTCCACAAAAATTCATTGTTTTAATTGGATACAAAGTTTGTTATTCAATGATATTTTGTCTGCATTTGAGGCGTACCTTGCACATGTCCTTAGTTTTGTTTAACAGGATTGCAGTAAGTCTTCATTAAGCTGTGCATGACAGATTAAATCCTCTCAGGGTCTTAGCAGTTCTGCTGGAGGTCATACATGCTGTCGATGTCATTTTGATTAGTGAACTTCAAGCCACATATTCCTTATATACTGTAAGTAAGGAATCAAGGACAGTATAATGGAAATGTGTTATTTCACTGGTTTGGATTTGTTTCTTAGCCTTTACATTTGCAGACTGTATTTGGCCTTGGTGTGTTAGGCAGCCTGACTGTACAGTACAGTGCCTGACAATCTGGCTTAATGTAGAAGCCTGCTGTATGGAGGTGATCAAAGCTTCTAACTTGCCTGGATGTTCCAATAAACCTGTCACCTAATATAAAGCCTTAGATTGGATGCTGTGCTTCTTCTCTGAAAGTGATCACTCTAACCTGTTCAGTGTGTGTGGTTTGTGAAGATTTTAATTGCTGAGAAACACTCTCAGGATGCCATAAGAAACAACCGTTCATCTGAGGCGTTAACACTCAGTATTAGTTTATCTTAAATCCTGTTTTAGCCTCACCATATAAATACTACAGTATGGCCTGATAAACTTGTTCTTCAAGGTAAATTGATGAATCACTGGATCTGTATTTATTATCAATGGCTCCTTGCACATGTATTATCATACCATGGGTTTTCAGTCTAATATGCCAAAATGTTAATTTTCTTGATGTGCGAATATAATTTATAATTATTAAAATTATTGAATCTTTTGAAATTTCCATTGGGTGGCATGGTGGCACAGTGGTTAGCATTGCAGTATTGCAGCCTTGTAGCACTGGGGCCAAGGGCTCAGTTTCTGGGGTGTTATCTGCAGGGTTTTTGTATGTTCTCCCCCGTGTTCACAGGTTTCCTCTGGGTGCTCCATTGTCTCCCCACAGTCTAAAGACATACTGGCAAACAAATTGGCATCTGTGAAAAAAGGCCCTGGTGTCAGTGTATATGTGTATCTGTGTAAGCTCAGTAATATACTGGTATCCCATCCAGGGTGTATCCCACCTTGTGCCCACTGCTTGCTGGGACAGGCCCGTGGCCCTGTACTTGTTAAGTAAATGATGGAAAGATGAAATTTCCATTACATTTCTTCTTGAAGTTCCCTTGTGTGATATGCAAATAAGCACTGGATCTCTTTCAGACTTGAAGAACTGTATCCTTAGTGGTGGGCAAAAAGATTGTAATAATGGAACATTGTCCAAATGTTGATAAACTGAGAAAATCCTGTTGGAGTATGTCACAGATGTAATAGAAACATATTTAAAAACAAATACTCAAATATATGACAATAGGAACAATGTGTCCAGTAAATCATGGGATAATCAAATGATCTCTCATTTTCAAATGTTGTGATTGTTGTTACAAGTACTAAAACAACATGGCTGGCTTGTTTGTTTCAGACTCCCACAACCTGTTTGCTTCCTGTTCCCAGTTTTAAATGCACTTCCGTGAAGTTTCTGCTTGTGTCCTCTGGTTTACATTTCACTGTGGTTCTGAAGAAGTCCACTGGGATGACTTTGTGTGTCTTTATTGATTCTAAAGACTTAGAAATACTTCTCTGCTCGAGACTTAAAAGGTCCTCGATGGTTTTGGGGCCCTCTTATGGCTTAAGGTGGAACTACGCCTCACAGTATACCAAAGCCTGTGCCCAGAAGGAATTTATACTGTAAAGTAGTTAACTTTAATCTCTATTCAGCTGGATATACTGTACAGTATGTACGTTTCTATATTCCTCTGTCTGTACTTTGTAAAGAAAAAATGTTTTGTAAAGAGGTTTAGAATTTTAAGTAATTGATCACTGTGCTCTGTTTCAGGTGAATTGTTTTCACTTCACAAATGGGGTTTCCTGGTTTAAAAACTAACATTATGCAATGAATGCTTTTCCTACCACCTACTGATATTGAGCTGTATGCATAACATATATCAATCTACATTTTTGTACAATATCTCCCTCTTTTATACAGTGCCCCTGGGGTTAAGGGCCAACAAAGCAGGATTCATCTTCTGATAACAGGATTCGAACCAGCACCCTTCCAGCCACAGGCCCAGATCCTTAGCCACAGTGCCAGCGCTCTGCCTGTATTCGTAAGAAGGAACAAGTAATAGGTTTATTCCATGCTGAAAAGAGAAGAAAGAAAACACGTTTCGGCTGTGGAGCCTTCTTCGGGTGTGAGCATGGCATGGAATAAACCTATTACTTGTTCCTTTGTAGCCTACGCATGCTGACGCAGCGACCCACCTGAACAATATTGATAATATACACATATTTGTAAAACTGTAAAGTGTCTAAACAGTTGGCACTTTAAAGATTTATGCAATATGTCAGCTTTTTCACTAACTGAATCACTGAACCACTAAAGTGAGTTAATTCTCTCTTTCTGACGTTCTAGCATTTGGAGTCTTTTTCTTCTTTTTCAAAAAAAGAAAACCTGTGGCAAACAATGTGACACTAACGTTTTGGGAATATTGCCCATGGGCTTCAAATGAAAAAAAAATGAAATTGTATAGTTATTATTTTTATAAATTAAAGAAATGTCATCAAGAGATGTGTTTTCTTACGTTTACTGCACATGTCTGTTGAACGAACAGTAAAAACCAACCAAGGAAGTAAAACAATAAGAAATAAAATCAACTTGACCCTTACACATTCGGCTAGTTAAAGTTTGATTTTTAAGAATTTTCTTTTCTTTTCAGAGATGAATACAGAGAATCACAAAATAGAAAACGTTACATTAATATACTGTATATACCTAAAACAGTATACTGTATATGAACACATCTTGTTAAAGTTAAAAAAAAGCCAACAGTTACATAGCACAGTTACAGTTACTTTTGTTCAGGTGCAGTTCTCCACATGTCATTTTGAATCACTTCCAAAAAAAGACAAATACAGCTGTAGTTTTTCCTTTACATGATAGTAAATATTACAGGTTTTTGAGATTCAGTCCTATGTCCTCTATTTTCCACAGATTTTCTGCTTCCTCCTTCCCTTCTCTCCACAGATGTCTGAGCTAATAATGGCCAGGGACAGGCTACCTGCTCCCTTGACTGGAACCTCGATGCCTTTGAACACCCCCATGTTCCTCACCCTCCACAGGGCGTCCTTTCCACTGTTCACCACAGTCTGTCACAATCATAAACCCCTTCTCTTAAGGACGCTCCAGCCTTTCCTCGTTATTTCTCCATCTCCTGTTCCTGCCCCATCCTATAAAAACCAGGCGTTCCTGCCAATCTGGGCTCAGCTTTGGAAGATGGACGCCTGGAAGCCCTCCTATCCACGAGTCCAGGAGCGACTCGATGGCACAGGCTTCACAACTGGGTCCTGACCTTCAGGGTCCAGGACTGGGAACGTCTGGTCCTGTTACCCTCCTTTTATTCCCCCCGACCCTTCGCCAGATCCTGCTCTGGCTTTTAATTACGTTTGTCTTTGTCAGGATGGATCACCTGGCTTTAGACTTTTGCTCACTCTTGGATTTGCTAAGGAACTCCCTTGGACTTGTTTGCCTCGGACACACCCCCCTGAACACCAGCACACCTTGGACACTCCCCCTGTTTTCTTTCCAGTCCCTACCCTAGCCTTTTTCCCCATGTTTTCTCACTCCTCTCCAGATCGTGCTGTCTGCATAGGGTCCTGAAAGACGTTTCGTGACACAGCCCAAATCCTGTGAAACGTGTCGGAGGGTAATTTGACAGGAGAGATGCTGTATAAAATGAAGGCAGAAGTCAGGTAAAAGTGAGGTAAAAGGGCCTGTAACCAGTCGCCAAACTGGACCCAGAAAGCTTAAGTGAAATGGTAGGACCACAGGAGACGGGTCTCTCCTCTCCAGGAGGAGTCTCCTCCTCACCGCAGCCTGTTCTCACACAGCGAGGGCTGGGAGTGAGGACCCTGTGGGTAATCACTGGAGGCTCGTATTGGTAATCACTGGTGGACGACACTCCAGGCTAAGTCTCTGTGAACGTTGCACAGAAACCTAGAGGATGTGTGTTTCCACACCTTTCTTGTTTGGGCAGATGTAAAAATGCCCACAGGGGTCTACTGATTGCTCTGAGGTGTGACGACATCTTCCAGTTTTTGGATGCTGACATCTTGGAGGGAGACATTACCAATTGGATGTGATCTTAAAAAGCTTTTAACTGTCCCATAAATTGTAGGGCATGTGTCAGAGAATGGGATTTCCAGCTTGGGTCTGATACCCCACACTCTGAACACCACACTACCCAACCAAAGCATGGTAAAATAAGTCCAGGTACATGGTTCAGGTGCTGTCGCAAGACCTCTCAGTACAGATTTTAGGCAGCAGATTCAGCTGTGCAAAAAAACTAAAAAACTAAAAGTTACTTTTCTTTCTTTTGGAATGAGGAAAAAATCAAGTCTGTAAAATGGGGACATGTATGATCTTACCACTGTAAACCAATATCCAGGGTGTTAGAGAAGTTCTATATTGAATATGGTTAGCAAATAAGAGGCAATATTGTTACAGGCACTACAAGTACATACTGTAAGTAAGTTCCTGGTCATAAAGGAGTGTCAGACTCTGGCAAGCTAAATAAATTGGATATTTTTATTCTTAAACAAAGAAAACTAGCAGGGGACCTGATTTGAATATTCAAAATTCTCAAGAGCACTGCAAGAGGATGTAAATGGAGAGCAAGGGGAAACCCCTATAGGAGACATTTCCTTACACAAATGGTTGTGGGAATTAGGAACAAGTCTCTCCATCATGTTGTCAAAGTCAAGATCCTGGCTTGTTTTAAGATAAGGCTTGAGGAGATCCTCAGATCAAATATGGGTATTTACCAGAATACCCAAAAGATATAGGGCTGCCCCATTTCTCTTTCATATGTTTACATACTGCACACACTCACACCAGGGCCCATTAATAATAATCATCATCGTCATCTTTATTTATATAGCACCTTTAAAAGTAGCCTTGCAAAGCATTTTGCAGGAAAAGTAAAAGAGTAAAGAAGTTAACAGGGATAGGAGATAAGAAATTAGTATGATAAACACAAGGAATTACAAAAACAGTAGGAGATGCAAGTATCAGATACAGATGCCAATTAAATAAAAGCCTTTCTGAAAAAAATAGGTTTTGAGTCTGGATTGGAAAATGCTTTGGTAGGTGACCAAATATCCCTAAGAATAGAATTCCAGAGCTTTGGGGCATAATAAGGGAAGGCCCTCTCACCTATAGAATGTAAAGAAACTTGGGGACAAACAGGAGAACACACCAGGAGAGTAAGAAGATAGTAAGATAGATACTGAGCTAAGCCCCTTACAGGGTGGAGTGGTGGGTCTGTGGTTAAGGATCTGTGCCTGTGCCTGTCACTGGAAGGTTGCCAGTTCAAATCCTGTAGCTGGCAGAGGAATCCTACTCTGTTTGGCCCCTGAGCAAGGCCCTTAACCCCAACTGGTCCAGGGGTGCTGTACAACGGCTGACACTGTGCTCTGACCCCAAGCTTCTCTCCCTGTTTGTATCTCATGGAGAGCAAGCTGCGGTATGTTAGAAGATGAATTCCTAATGCAATAAATTGTATAGGGCTAATAAAGCAACATTATCATTATCACATTACATTATAGGTGATCATGAGGATTTGGAAGTCCACACAAAACCTGATAGGAAGACAGAGCAAGAACTCCAAGACAAGAGTGATGTGATCACTTGATTACAACCTGGTGAAGATTCTGGCTGCCAAATTATAGACATACTGAAGTTTGTTTAGTGTGGATTTACAGATACCAGTAAGTAAGGCATTACAGTAATCAATTCTAGAAAAGATAAATGTGTTGATCAGCTTTTTTGCAGCAGTCAGAGACAACACAGGACACAGTCTGGCAATATTTCTGAGATGAAAGGACAATATTTTTTAAATGTGGGTCAAATGTCAAGCCTGGGCTAAATTCCACCCACAGATTCTTCAATTTAGATTGAAATTGAAGCACAGTGCCTGCCACAGGTAGGGTTACTATATTGGCTTTACATGGTTGATGGGTGGTCCCATGAAGCATGACTTCTGCCTCGTCACAGTTTAAATGAAGATAATTTTGAGTCATCCATATTTTATGTAAAAGATGCAAGCAGAAAATACAGAACTGGCTGCTTCAGTGACAAGGGTTAAGTATGGATGTAGATTTGAGTACCATCAGAAAGATAATTCAGACCATGTGATCTTAATAACTGACCAAGGCAACAGTGTATACTGAATCGTAAAGGTCTAGTATAAAAACCTGAGAAACACTAAGAAACCCAACTTCAGATCTGAAATTCCCAAGAGAGACAAAGTGTTGGCAATCTGTAAGACAAATAGCTGACCCATATAAGAGCAATGTCAGAAACTCTGAACACAGTCTCAAGACAAGAAGGTAAGATGTCATGATTAACAGTGTGAAAAGCTGCACTGAATTCAAGGAGAATAAAGATAGATAGAAAACCATACGTTTGACAGTTTCTGTGCTGTGTGATTGTCTGAAACCAGATTGGAAGTTTTTTTTTGCAATGAGATGGTTGTTTAATTGACCTGCAACAGTGATTGTAAAATTTTTGCAAGATTAGGTACAGTTGATTGGATATAGGACGAAGATTGTTTAGGTTGTACAGAGCCATTTTTGTTTTTTTAGGCACAGAGGTAAATGCAGCCATTTTAAAGACCATTGGTACCACTCCAGTCCTCAAAGACTCATTCTTTACAGTATGTTGAAGACGAAAAGGCAGAGGGCAGGAAAACATGATTGAAATGAAACAGTAGAAATGGGATCTAATAAACAGGAAGTGGATTTCATACGCAATACCAATTTATGAAGACATGCAGCATCACGCTGAGAGAAGCGAGAAAACGGAGAACCAGCAAAACTAGGCATGCATGGAGGAGGTGTAGTAGTAACATGTGAGGTGGAGAGAATGTGACACCAGATGTTGTCAATCTCGGAAGTAAAAAACTTTAAGAAAGTGTTTCTTGCTTTTAATTAATGTGTCTTTAGAGCATGGGAGGAATCCAGAGTACTCACAGGAACCTTTAGTTTGGGTAACAAAATTAGATAATTACATGGTGATTATTTTTGATACTGAGACATTTGAGTTAAAATAAGATGTTTCAATACATAATTATAGATTTTAAAAAAACAAATGTTTGTATATCGTACATTTCTGCTCCAGAATTTTAGAACCTGTAGTCAACTGGATAACCTGATATGAAATTATGATAACAATAATGTCTTGCATTTTATTAGCACCTGAAAAACTTTATATAAAGAATCTGTTGCGCTTCTTTCTTATTCCCACTTGTACTCCAGAGAGTTTTCGTCTCCTACATAAACCAGTAGGTGGAGTTAGGGCAGTAGTGTCCCGGTCTAAACCAAAGGCAAAATGAGTGCTCGGACACGGTTCTGTAAAACATGTCGTCATTCAATTCGTACAATTAATATATATTATAAGCTTTAATTAAACCAAGAGGCGGATTGAGTGATATATTTGCATTATTTTGAGTAATAAAATTGGGATTTTATTTTACATCATGTTTAAAATGCAAAAACAAATTTCAAATTAATAACCCAATTAAGGGTCTAACTGTGTAACAGAGTTGTGCGACCGAGAGTGTGATCATCGCTCCGATCATCCCTCTACCTGAGCGCTTAAATGACTTAATTGAAGCACTTACTGGCTTTATTTACTTACAAGTGTATAGGAATTGATGCATTTGCACAGAAGTTTATCAAAAACAGATTTTTCACTTTTCAAGTCCGCTTTTCCGTGTTGAAGTTATGTACAGTAGCCCAGGCGAGCCAGCATACTTTACCCCGGTAATTTCACTTACTGTACGTTTGGTACTGTATATTGCGCAAATCCAGTTCCAGTGTTAAGCATGTATCGTTGCAAGGAATATTTGTATCTTTATGGTTCAGGTGTATTGTAACCTTTGGGTGTTGTCTCGTTGGGACTTGAATATCCCATTTTGAGATAATGTGGGAGGGATTTAAGGTTGTTAAACTGTGCTCTCGAAGGGAATTGTCATTACTTTACAAACGAGATAAAACGATGTTAGTTTCTTTAAAGAAATAGTTACGGAAAACTACGTGACATTTGACAAATCCAGCCTTCTAAATGTCATTTAATCTAAGAAACAGAAGAAGAAAACGCGTTCACAAAATAACAATTTACATTTAATTGCGTTTCTTATTTTATTCGGTATCTCACAAGGAGGAGCTACTGTACTTGTCACCCAGACTGATGTCGGTAACTCTATAATAGATTTATTGGAGAGACAGAAGTAAACGAAATGAGACTTTCCCCAGAACAACCCTGTGTGCAAGGTGAGTTGTACAGTAAGTTTAATTTATTTAAACGTGCACCCATAATAGCAAGAAAATTGATTTTCTAATTTTAATAAAGATCGAGTTGTGACAATGTTGAGTGACTTTGTGGTCTAGGTTAGTTTAATTGCCAGATTTCAAACATTTGCCTAGTAAATAGTAATGTATTTGCTATACGCTATATGTAATGAGATGATAAATTTCCTATCCCTTTTTCCATTCGCCTTGTTACAGAACAGGCATTGCATTGCATGCGCACGGAGACTCCTTAGTGGCCATATAAGAGCTGATATTTTACTGTGTATCGTTTTTATGTAAATAACAAACTGAGCCTCTTAGGTTTTCCTAACAATTTGTTAGTGAAATCGGCATCCAAACAACTTCGATCTCATGAGTTCAAGGCTTTGTGGGTTATTGATACATGGTAGTTCTATACTGGACAGGTATAGTTAATCGTAAAAAAACGATGTATATTTGTTATATTTTGTAATACTGTTGCGTTTTCCACTCGAAGCGGCCAGACTGCCAGAACCGGTTCTCCTTGCTTTTGGAAAATAGTTCTGTGAGTGATGCAGCTAGGAATGAGGAAATGTTACATTTGTGTACAGAATGGCTTTTTAGTATAAAGTTACTGTCACAATTGTATATGCACTGTATATAACCAAATTATTTGAAGATTTAAAATTTGAAGGCACTGTCTTCTCTAACTTCAGAGCATTTTTTTCCCGCAAACCCACATTCCGCCTTTGTCTCCCGTTCTTTTTTGCAAAATAAAATAACTTTGAACATGTGGTTATTTTTTATTTTATTTTTTCTTCATGCATAGATTATTGTTTACCTGATAACTAATACAATAAAACAAACAGTATTGCCTCATCATGTGATAATGTGGCAGCATGTAATGGTACATGCAGGAACTCTGCTCCTCTCCATGACTGTGGAAAGGAGCATCTCCTAGTTTTAAAGGTGGTTTACTGTATCTTGAGGGTGGTATAGTGGCTCAGGGCTTAGCATTACTGCCTCACAGATAAGATCACTTTATTGGCCATATACAATTTATTACATTAGGAATTTTTTTTTTTTCATATACCCCAACTTGCTCTCCATGAGACACACAGACAGGGAGAGAAGCCTGGAGTCGGAGCACAGGGTCAGCCATTTATATGGCGCCCCTGGAGCCATTGGGGTTAAGGGCCTTGCTCAGGTGCCCAGTAGAGCAGGATTCCTCTGCCAGCCACAGGATACGAACCAGCAACCTTCCAGCCACAGGTGCAGATCCTTAGCCACAGAGCCACTGCACTGCCCTGGAGCTCTTGGTTCAATTCTGGACCTGGGGTGCTATCTGTGTGGAGTTCTTATGTTCTTTTTTGTTTTCCTGGGTTTCCTCCAGGAGCTCTGTTTTCCTCCCACAGTCCATAATCACAGTGGTAGGTTAGTTGGCTTCTGAGAAAATTGGCCTTGGTGTGAGTGTGTGCATGTACACGTGTCTGCCATGTGATGCTGCCTGGTGCCCGTTGCTTGCCAGATAGGCTCGGCTACTCCGTGACCCTGAATTGGAAAAAGCAGTTAGAAAAAAGATGGATGGTTTATCTCAAGGTTCTTTACATGAACATCTTTCAGGAGGTGGGTACTAAAACACAAACAGAGCAAATGTCACTTCCTCAAATTTCTTAAAGTTTCTGTTCAGAAGTAATGTTCATCACAAGAAGTTAAGTGGAAACTGATTGCAATAAGGCATTGAATAAAGGGGATGTAGATGATACAGGTCATGCCTCTGTAAAAGGATCTTTTTCAAAATGTTTTTTCATATGTGATAAAAGTGTTTTTTAAGAAACATCAGTGTAGCCACAATGGCTTTTAAGTGGCATTTTGTGAAGTGGCCTCTTATTTTAAAGTTTGGTTGCAAAGTAACAGGCTTTTAGGGATTTTAGTTAGTTTTCCTACCCAATGAAATATCTTGTGCCAAACAATTAGAATGTGTGGTGTGTTTCTTTATGTGGTGTTTCTTGGTGCTAACCTTGGGAAACCACTTTAAAGAGGTGTAACTAGTTTGTAATTCAATTGTGATCGACAGATGTAGTCTGTGTAACTCTGCATTGTTTTTAAGTTTAAAAATCTCCTGTAATTCTGAAGGCATTCAAATTATGTCTGTCATCCATTGCTTATGAAACAAATGAGAATGCACGCATCATGTTTCCAGTATATATGTACAGTACTTGTAATAGTCTTACAGTGGGAGAAAAAGGTTGACCTAGATATGATTTCTGCTGTCTACTGTTGTTTGTTTAGGCTTGACATACTGTACATAACACTTTAACATGACTTATAGTAAATGTTGTATCCATAGAAAAGTTGTTTGTCATACTCTATGTAGTTAGGAGGCCCACACATACTGTACAATTTATTGCTACGTAGTATAAAGAGTAAATAGTAAGATCACATTCAGTAATTTACAGTTCAATAGTACAGGAGCACAGGCTATTTTGTCTTGCAAATATAGTCTGAAAGGTAATTTGGTTTAATTTGCACTTTTTTATTCGTATGTAACTTCAGAAGGGCAGTAAAATCGGAATTTCACAAGAACATTGTCATTGATTTATCATTGAACTCTAGATTATTTCCAATATTATTTAGCTACAGTGTATCTGAAATTACTGGCACTGTATTTGACTGTGTCAGCTGACCTGAAGTTTTTCTCAGTTGAAAGGCAAGCTTTACGAAGGATAGGGAGTAAGAACAATTCTACTCCTAAAGTAAAATGCTAACCTTCTGTACTTGAAGCTTGCACATGTAATAAAACTGTATCTGGGTTAAGTGTAAAGACAATCAATCAATATGCTGTGCTCGGTGGCAGATTGACACAATAGAACACAAAGTCTATGTGCAACTTATTTATACTAAGCATTGAAATTAACCTGTACCTAGGTGTGTATGTTTTCAGTAGAAATGCAGATTTTCAAAAGTGATTAGATGGTTTTGGTGTAATTATAATTAATTGGTCATTTATGAATGAACATTATACATTCAGGTCATTTTGGCTTAACTCTCATTAGTGAGAGAGCTGATTGAATATGAAAACTGCTGAAAACCCAGAAAGAAATGTTATTGTCCCCACTTGTCAAGAGAACAATACCTTAGTGTCATCTGTATATTGGAGACTGAATTACAAGTTCGGAAATTGATACTCTCCATTTTGTAAGTGTTCACAACCAACAATATCTATCCTGGCAAAACATTACAGCCCATCAATGACGGGCCACAATCTGGGAGACCATGAGTCACAACACCTTGCTAAGTTACACTCCACACATCAACTGTTCAACTCTGAGGCGACTGCTAAATAGTGATCATTTACATGCCTGACACCCATTCAAGAGCCAAGTCCTCTTTAGTCGTTAGTTAAGGTAAACCAGCTTAATTAGTAAAGGGATTGTGAAGACCACCTTGATATGACGTGTTCTTAGTTGTATACCGCAGAGTAATTGAGGGGGAAGTCCAAGCATGATTGTCTCAAGAGGAGTATTTATTCACAATAGATGCCAGCTGTAGTGAACTGCACAGTGCTACATTGATCATGCCCTGGGAAGTTGACTGCTTTCCTTTCTGTGATGTGACAACATTCCCGAGATGCAGTGCTCATCTTCATGCAGCGTGTTTAATAATGGCTATGTGAATTGAGTGTTAGTCTGAGGATACCCTACTCACCAGACTTGAATCCATCGAACATTTGTGAGATGAGCTTGGACAGTGAGTGGCATCTCAAATCAGAGACCAGTGAACAGGCACGTGCTTGTCCAGGCTCTGTGCGTTAAATCCCAAAAGAGAGTGTCTGTTACAGATGTACAGCCTGTGTTGATTTCAACAGTGACCACACCCGCTTCTGCAGTAGCTAGTAATTTTCACTATAGACTCCCTGTTGATTATTGCTACTGAAGACACTAATCAGACACAAATGATAATTTGTGTTAAATAGGCGCAATAATACATTTCCTTATGTCATAGTTGTTTAATTAAATTATAGTGCTTCAAAAACGTTTTATTTTGCTGATAACTTTGTGAATGTATTTTATGCACAGCATATTACCTGTCAACACCACCTCCTCTTAGAAGAATGTATTTCAGAATTTTTTTTGGTGTGGTTTGAGTTTTTCTTAAAACCTCTTAGACTTGCAGTAATTTAAATATCTGAGCTTAAGTGCCAGAAATTAGTTTTACCATTCTCCGTCAATGACTACATAATTCTGTGACAGATTTTCACATTTTAACTTTTTTTTTCACCCACAATTTAAGGGATCAAATTTTGCTCTGGAGAAAAAACTTTAAAAAACACCTTAAGATTTTTTTTTAATTCTTCTCCAAACCATGTACCCTACCCCAGTCCCTATCCTTTGATACAGATAGACAGGTTGACAAGTTAGAAATCAACTAAGCACACACTGCAAGATGTAAGAAATGTGATAAGAAGATATAAGGTTATATAGATTATTTGTACTGAAAGGACGTACTGTATAACTTTATAAATGGAGAACAGGACTATATGAACACTTGTATTGCTAATTAAACAGTCATGTTAAAAAAGTTAAACAGAATTAATTACATGATGAATAATATGATTTTGACTCATCTGTTGGTTTTCACATTTTCAAAATTGACACTCTTTTAATAGAACAGAGTATGGTTTGAACAGGAAGGAAATGTGTGCTTGTGTTTTATTAGAATAATGGCACAAAAGTGGTTGCAGAGAAATTGAAATGAGTAAAGACTATTTATTCCATTGTCAGAAGGCTTCTGTTTTCAGATGAGGATCTTGGGTTTCAGTCACATAGAACAGCTTCAGAAGCACAGGGCTCAAGGTAGGACTATTCCTTGAATGGAATTCCAGTCCATCACTGGGCATACACACATGGGAATATATATGTATATAGTATATATACAACTTGTGTACAGTATATAGTGCTTTCCTGGACACTCCACTCAATGCGCTTTAGAGGTAATGGGGACTCCCCTCTACCACCAATGTGTAGCATCCACCTGGATAATGACTGAACCTGGAACATTAGAGACACAAGTTAATCTGGTCAAGGTGTGTCCAGAAAATGGAAAGAAACTAGAGAGCCTGGAGAAATTCCACATAAACATGGGAGAACATGTAGAATCTACAGAGAAAACGCCCCTTTCCAGAAATGAACCCCAGCTGTGAGGCAGTAGAGCTAACTGTCATTCCACCATGCTGCAGGTTGTTTTGTAGTTTTTTTCAATCTGAAAAACCATTTTTATGATGGCTGTTTTTTTTAATAAAGCATATTTTTCTTTCTCAAAACGTAGCCAGTCTATGCCTCTTAACTTGATCATTCTACAGAAATTGTCAATTTATGAGGGTGGGCAGTGGTAAAATGGTTAGTATCGCTGCCTCACAACACTGGGGTCATGGGTTCAGTTCCTGGGGAGCTATCTGCACGGAATTTGTATATTCTCCATGTATTCACATGGGTCCCCTCTGGGAGCTCTGGTTTCCTTTCACCATTCAAAGACATACTGACGTGCTTGTTGGCTTCTGGGAAAATTGGTCCTGGTGTGAGTGTGAGTCTGTGCCTGTGTGCCCTGTGATGGACAGGCATCAGATCCAGGGTATATCCTGCCTTACGCCAATGCTTGCAGGGGCCAGCTCTAGCCCTCCTACAGTCCTGCATTGGTCAAAGCCATTAGAAAATAGATGGATGGGTAGTTATTTTATGTTGCAATTGCTGAACTACAATATTTCTGAATACATTTCTTATATAATTAAATAGTGAACCAACACCCCGCTTCAGAATGTAACGAGGAAGGGTTACATATTTCTGTTTTACAGCATGGAATGTCAACTATTTAAGCAAAAGAGCAAGTCTTATTTTTTTGTTTTTGTCATTGGTATTGTTTCCCCAGGGGCTGTATTACCTGTAACTTGCCCAGCCTCATCGCTCCAGGCCTTCTGTAAGATCACCAAGATCTTGGACATGAAGGCATCTTTCGCCAAATCTGCGAATGAATCGAATGGGACCTTCCTAGAGCAGAGTTTTTTTAGTGGAACGTACCACATGTACATAGGACTGGGCTTAGCAGTAGCCTCCAGTATTCTCACAGGGAGCAGCTTCATACTGAAGAAGAAAGGGCTGCTGCAGTTGGCTAAGAAAGGAATGCTTCGAGCAGGTAAGATTAATTAGGGGGGTTGTCAAGTTTTAGAATGCCTGTGCAGTTCTGTAATGTTTTAGAAATGTTTTGGTTCTTATAGGATGGACTTGTTAAAGGTGAGGAAAAGAAGTAGCTTCTGGTACATGCATATTGCTCTTTCACACCTACAGTAGGTATACAGCAGTTCTGCCACATGGCTTAACCAAGCACAGAACCACAGTCTAGAAGTCTTGAGTGTACTGTACCTCAAGTGTAGGGGGGTTCAACCCTGTTGCAGTAGATATTATTCCATTAGATATTGTTGCTTAACAGTAAATGTTGGTTAGTGCCTCTTCTAAAGCAATCTGGAGCAAGTAAACATGATTAATTAAACAGTAGTTTTAGAACATTCATTATTTGTTCATTAGTTATATTAGAGGTCTTTGAAACCATCTTTCCCTTAATTCTACTATAACTTGTTGAATTGCTCAGCAACTTACAGTGTTGCCAATCCTCAGAAACAGGTGATTTAGGGTGACGGATGAGCTGGTAGGACTCTTCTGGACTGTGTATGAGGATGGTCTAGTTTCTTGGACTGCAACCCTGATTCCAAAGTGCCTCAGTTCTTCATGTTTGTGCTCAGTGTTTAAAGATCATGTGAATCTTTGACCAATTTAATAACTAATTGAAAGATACAGAACTCAATTGAATTGAGTATTTCCATGCCAAGGATTAGAGATTGCCTGTTAGACCCAAGACGGTCTTGTTTCTTTAATTTTCTTTTCAAATAATCCTTTAAAAAATCCTAATTAATTTCTTCAGGGCTAAATCCTCTTGGATACAATTGAATTTCTTTTAATATTGAATACTGAATAAGCTTATTTACATAAAGTGTTGTGGGAATCGGAAACAAATTACTCACTTATCTTGTTGAAGCAAATCTTATGACCGATACGTCTTAATTAGCTATCTAGACTACTTACTTCCTTCATGTGACTTGACGCAAATCTCAAACCAAGAGCTATTAATCTCTCTGGACTGTGGCCCCTGTGGCTTTGGTGCTGGTTACCACCTAGATTAGAACATACAGTAGTACAGTCAGACCTTTACCTGTGATACGTTGGAACCCTTTCATTTCCTGGCAGCATGAACCAAAGTTTAAAAGGGTGATTGTTGTCTTGCTTACAGCTTTAACTATTTGTTAGTTAGATTAGATTTATCCCAACACCGTTTTAATTCATATGGTAGTGGAGCTATGCCTGAGCTACTGTATGATCCTTTAGACCAGGCATGGCCAACTCTGAATACAGTTGATAAACGGCCAATAATTAGTTAAATTATGGTGTTTAAAGCCGAACTAGAAAGTAGACCTCACTGTAGACAACAGCAGCCCCCAAGCCTGGGATTGGACATTCTACTTTTAAATGAATTTACTTTAGATTTAGTCTTCACTAAATATGTCATTTAATAAATTTGTTCTGACAGAAAGAGTTTCCAGTATACAGTACTGAAATACAGAATTCTATTTCAAACTACAGGTCGCTTTTATGTCTTATCGGGCATAATACTGTATATTTATCCAGTGCTTTCAGTTATTTTTATCTTGCTGTCTAAATATTATCATCATGGTTTTGTTGGTTGAATTAATAATTGATTTTAAGCATATGAAAACAGAATAACAGGGAGAAAACACTTGAGTTCTACATTCTGCTGTCAGAATGGGTTTGTGGTTGAGTGTGTCTGGGTGGCATTCTGTGAATTTTCTTGTGTTATGTATATTTTATGGCCTGCCCTCCAGATCAGTGTTGCTTGTTTGTTTTGCAGGGCAGGGTAGCCATGCATACCTCAAGGAATGGATATGGTGGGCTGGGCTCATTTCAAGTAAGTCTCGGAAGTATTCTGTCATAGTTGATATCTCCCCAACTTCATTTCCTTACTTCATTTCCATACTGTACACACAGCTTAATACTTCCTTTGCACCAATAGGGTATACTTTAAGAGCAGGGGCTTTCAGATTAAATCAAATCTTCCATCCCAAATCACCAGCCCAATACTCGATGGCATCTGTTCATTTGATTTATTTGTTCCTCTACTGCGTGGAAATATGTTAGCTAATACTTGACTCATAGCTTGCAATTGACAGGAGAGTTATACCCATGACCTTTCTCGGTTTTGTTGTAATTTATCTGTTGGCATACTGAAATCTTTATTGAGCTATTTTCATAATAGATACGTCTTCTGCGCTCAGGCCTGGGTGTCATAGCTGCCCTGTACTTGCAGAACACGCTGTGGAACTGCAAAAAAAAAATAATTCTTAATGATTCAATACTATTTTTGTTCAGTGGGAGCTGGGGAAGCAGCGAACTTCACAGCCTATACATTTGCTCCAGCCACACTGGTCACTCCCTTAGGAGCCCTGAGTGTTCTCATAAGGTACGGATGTAATGTTTTTACATTATTCAATGCATAGAAAAATTCGGAATTGGAACATTGCTATGCTGTACTAGCATAACTAAAGTATCTCTGGGGGAAAAATCAAAACATCACTGCAGATAAATTATTATTAATAATATGTAATTATATAATAAAACAATCATTAATCATTATTAATCTTGGTTATGATTAAACTAATCCATTTATAATTATTATAATAAGGAGTCATATAAACAGGAATTGGTTATCCTTTACCAAACATTATATATTTATTCAGAGTATTTTAACAAAAAACAGTTACATATTTACATATGGTTGCTAAACAGTTCTAAAAATGCTCCACATGTCAATGTGAAAAGGATGCTAATTCACTGCACAGCCCCACTGACCTACTGTGTTACCTGTTATAGTGCACTGCTGTCTTCATACTTCTTGGGTGAGCGGCTGAACATTCATGGAAAACTGGGCTGTATGCTGAGTGTTCTGGGGTCCACCATGATGGTTATCCACTCTCCCCAGGATGAAGAGGTGAAATCTCTACAGGAAATGGGAGAGAAATTGCAAAGCCCAGGTCAGCCCTTTTTTTTTGACTGTTGATAATGTTCCAACTGTGATGCTAATTTGACTGAATTCAAGTTTATTTTGCTGAATGTGTCAAGAATTCTGGGTGCATGCACTGCAATGAAATTGCGAGTGAGGGTGGAACTGGTAAATTTACAGATTATGTCAGAGAGCTGACCCACAGACTGAATAAAATATCTATTATTGATATATTTGATTTGGATACAATCACTGATAAATCTTGCAGATATAGCTGCCAAAACAAAGAAGCGATGTCAGTTTATATACTGTACAATTGCCGTGTTAGTTTGTTTTGATGCAGATTACCTACAGTATTTAAGTTCAAAGTATTTTGTTATTTATAATTTCATATTTTATTCTGCAATCCCTATAGTAGGCAAAAGTATTGCTCGCAAGAGTATTCACACCCTTACAATGATGTTTAATTTTGTATAAAATTTTGTATAAAATCATACATACTTAAGACATTCATATTTTATTCCAAACCATTCAATTGTGCCCCTTCATGAAAAAGTAAACCTCTAGTTTAACACACTTTGGATTTAATGCACAAAATCTGCTAAAGGGGGGAATTTTGTCTGAGTTTTGTGTTTGTCAGAAATTCCGGACATACAGTATAACAGGAATCTGCACAAATAATAAAATAAGGTAAAAATAAATACTGCATACAGCAGTTTTAAAATGCAGAGATAGCAATAATGCCCTTTAAGGAAATGTTAGATGCAAACAGTGGTTTTATTTGCTGTAGCAAATTTTATACAGTATATGTACAACACATTAAATAAACATCTTATATATTTGTGATAAAAAATAACAGTTTCCATTCCTTGTGTTGATTTCATTTAAATTGTTAAAAAATAAGCCAAAACGTTCATAAAGCATATATATAATACAGTATATATACAATAATTATCTCATATTAGTTAGTAAGGGTTACAAAGGTAATTTGATTTAATGCACATTCTACAATAACAGACACCCTTCCCCACCTATTAGTCCATTAAACCTATGGTTTACTGTACAATGGGACACACTGGGTTTCATTGTACCACTGTTTTTCAGATTTTCATATACTGTACTCAGTCTGGCTCTCTTATACCATTTTCTCAATTCCAGGATTCTTAGCGTTTGCGACCATCTTAGTAGTGATCTCCCTTGTTCTGATCTTTGCTGTCGCTCCAAAGTGGGGGCAAAGCAACATCTTGGTGTACATCTCCATCTGCTCCTTGATCGGCGCCTTCTCTGTATCATCTGTGAAAGGGCTTGGCCTCGTTATCAAAGACCTTATTGACAAAAAGCCAGTTTACAAAGAGCCGCTTGCCTACATCCTGTTGGGAATGTTGCTGGTTTCCATCACCATCCAGATCAACTACCTCAACAAAGCTCTAGACACCTTCAACACTTCCATCGTGACTCCTGTGTACTATGTGTTCTTCACCACAGCCGTGATCACCTGTTCGGTGATCCTCTTCAAGGAGTGGAATAGCATGAGCGTGGCTGACATTTTCGCCAGCCTCAGTGGGTTTGGCACCATAATCATTGGCATCTTTCTCTTGCATGCCTTCAAGGAGTTGGACTACAGCTGGGAGGATTGCTCCTTGCTGACAAGGGTAGGAAGTTCTCCTGCTGTGAGGAGTATACCCGAGGACCAGCAGTCCTTCCTGGGAAATGTGGAGAGCCAGTCAGAGTCTTGTCAGGGTGAAGATCTGCATTTCAACAAACCTAGCTGATAAATGACAACCGTGAGAACAAAATGCGAGGGCAGGTTTTGCCCATAGATAATATAAAATACAGAATGAACCAATAAAGGCTTCGTTTGTTTTTTGTTAGTTGTCACATTGATGAGTGGGGAATTTTCTCATTTGTTATTATCAGGGTAATATTGAACTGTTATTATGTTACTGGACATTCTTAGTTTAGAGTTGTTACAAGCCTTTTATAAAAAATTACTGAGGTGGCACATATACTGTATTTCATTGCAACAATGAAACAGTTTTCAGGTTGTGACTGACAGCATTTTTGTCAGGAGCAGAAGCGTAACATTTTACCTTGTTCACAGTAAGCCTGTTTACCTGCAAACTCTCAAATCTTCCCCTGTCTCCTAACTCAAGCTTTAAATCATGGGTCATTCCTGGTTTTGTGTTTGCACTGTAGATTTATTTCTTGCGATCAAAGATCATTAATCCTTAACTAACCTTGTGTACTGCAAGTAATGTGAAATGACAATTAGTTTTTAAGAAAGAAATACCAAAACAGACTACTTAATATTTCTAGCAAACTTGTTCTAAGTAGCCTGTGTTGTATTGGTAATATAATTATACACTTTGAAGGTGCCATTACATAAGAGTAAAAAAAGGCCTACATTGAGGAGTAATGGGAAGGTGTAAAAATTAACAAATTCACATTGGTCTTTTCCAGTTTCTGTCTTATTCAAGTCAGAATATCTGCATATTTAGCATTATTCAGTAAGTAGTAGAAGATCTCCATCAAATATCAAATAATCCAAAAAACATCACTCAAGGTGGAAGTGTGCTGCCCATAAGCAGGTCTAGATTTTATTTGTGCATCAAATTAGCTGTGTTACAGTTGGCAATATCCCAGTACAGTGTGCTGAAATAGTTCAAGTTCAAGTGCATCAGCATGCGTAGGCTGCAAAGAAATAAGTAAAATTTTATTCCATGCTGAAAAGAGAAGAAAAGAAACACAACTTACCAGCTGTTCTTCAACGTTTCAGCCTTCTTTGGCTGTGGATTAAAGAATCTCAATTGAAAGACCTACTCATCACTAAGCACTTTGTAATTTGTAAGAATACTGTGCACACATTGTAATGCCACTTCATTTAAATAAATTCTTTCACTGAAGGCAAAAAGATAAATGTTAAAATAATACTGTTACAGTATTAAAAGGAAGACATGTGAGCATACAGGGTAAGTGTACTGTACATTAATGTGCAACCTGTAGCCTTTGAGTTTAAACCAGAAGTAAGTACTGACTGTTACCTCAACAGTTCTGAGATCTTGGCTTCGCTGTCATGTTAAGGGAAGAGAACAACAAAAAAATTGAAATTAACCAATATGTTTTTCTTTTCTAGTAAACTGATCACCCAAACTTAGACAATGTTACAACAATATGCTTGAGAACAGAGTGAAGTTGTACGTAGTTTACAATATCACAAATACTGTATTTAAAATAATGGTAGTTAACAATGAAAGGTGTGTGACAGAACGCCAAGAAAATGAGGAATTGTGAGTGTTCACATGGGAGCTATTTTAATAGAATGAGATTGAAGAAATATACGAATAAAGAAATTGTACCTGTTATTATCTTTTTATGATGACTTTTACAGAATATTTTTATATTAAGAATTTACTGCATATTGATTCTCCTTTTCCTTAGTTGTACTACAGCTACAGTAGATTGTTAAGATGGTTAATTGTAAATTGTGCATATTTCTTTAAATACATTTTACCTATAGTTGCGGCTGCAATTTTCTATTTATTATCCGTACTCCCCTCTCAACCCAAGTCACAGGTTTAGGCTGTTGGTTCCATTTTGATGCTTCATTTTCTGAAGAGATGCCTTAAAACATACTGTACTATATGCCCTGGCATAAACTTGTGCTGTCAGAACAGTTCTGATGGTACAGAATACTTTACACATTTAGTTGTATTTTTGATCGTTCTAAAGTTGTCTAGCAGTTCTCATCATTTTAACCGTGGTTTTCTGAGCTTTAGTTTGCATTCTCACCACTAGATGTCATGTTACTCATGATAATATGATACTTTGCACGTACAGTACTTTCCAGTGTCATAGTTGCTAGTTAAATGACATAAAACAATTTTTTAAAATTACTTTTCATATCAAAATGTTATGAGTCTTTTTTTTATTAACGAAGGAAAAAGCATCCTATTTGGCTACAGAACTAGAACTCTGTAGTTTTGGGATTTGAACCCAGGCCATCATCTTCCGCAGACTTGTCTGGGGGTTTGAAGCCAGACTCTCATGAACTATATACCAGCACTCTACATCACAAGCCTCTCTGTGGTGAGGCTATCTGTTATTTTTTATTTTAATGACTGTCTTACACAAGTGGCATGGTGGTGCTGTGGTTAACAGTGGTGCTATGCAATGCTGGGGTTCTGAGTACAATTCCTGGGGTACCAACTGCATGGCAAACTCCCTGCGTTTATGTGGGTTTCCTCGGGATGCTCTAGTTTGCTTCCACAATCCAAAGACATTTTTTGTAGGTTCATTGGCTTCCTGGGAAAGTGGCCCTGCTGTGAGTGTGTTTGTGTGCCTGATTCCCATCAAGAGTGTATCCTGCTTTGTATCTGTTTCTTTGTAGGAATAGTCTCCAGTTCCCTCGAAAATCTGTATTGGCAGAAGCAATTAGAAGACCGAAGGATCAACCGTCTTACACCACTCACATGTACTGTACATGTTAACAATCTTGCATTTCAGAGATTTACGGCATCTTACATAATGTGCTTTCTTTTGGAGCAAAGGAATAGGTGAAAGTTAATTTCTTATGGAAAAAATAAAAATCAACGTTTTTGAATGTTAAGCCTTTTTCAGGTGTGAGAAGACAAAATATTTGGCCATTGAAAAGTTTTGTCAAAACTAAAGTGCAAGTTCTTGTAACGTGTTTATTTTTTATTTAGAATACATTGGTTGTTTGTGAAGATTTAATCCTGGTTTCTAAGAATTACAAGAGCATAGCTCCGCCATAAATACGTGAGATATTCAATGATCTCAGCACTGCAAAATCATGGAAAAAAAGCGATTTCCATTCATTTCATACAGATGGTCTTGTGTGATTTCATTGTCATTTCATTTGTAGAAAAAAAATATTTATGTACTTATAATTTCGGAATTGGTAAAAAGCCAAAAAACCTGAAATATTTACCTGTTGCCACCTGCGTCTTAAAATAAAACTTAGAAAGAGGAATCTTGTGTAACTGGATCTGTCAGTAATTGAACTTGATCCTTCACGTCTTCAGTCATGTTGACATACTGTAGAAAATGAGAGGGTAATTAATCATGTGGTACAAAAAGCTGTGAGAGAATCATGCACAAAATATCTTATTGAGAAAAGCTTGCTGAAAAGGCCTCACAAGAGACTAAAGTGTTAAACTTTGCTGCCCTATCTCTGAAAACATGACAGAGAGTAATGGTTGTCAAGGTAGTGCGGTGGGCGGCTGTGCTTTTGAAAAGCTATAGTGAGTCATTTAGTAGCCGAAAGAAAATAAGTTAACTGAAGAACCTTGTTAATTTTGTTTTCTTGCACACAAAGATTAGAGAGGTATTACATTGAAGTTACAGGGACAGAAAATTATTCTCCTATATTTGGCTAGAGCATTATTCTAATAAAATCATAACAGTAACCAAACACCGCTTTGAAAAGAAAATCACTATAAATTGTTTTTTTAAAACAAACTATTTTCTTTAAGGACAGAGGACAGAGGGTGTCGTTTTCTGAACAGAGAAACTGGATTCAAGTTAATTAGGAAATGATTCATAATTTTAAGAGCTTCATCTTTTGAAAAAAAAATGGTTTGTCTTATTTTTTCTTTTGATGTCAAAACGGTATTTCCAAGAAGGTCATACTCAATCTCAGGATAGGAACAGCACATAAAAGAATCCCTCAAATAATTCATTTCCTATGTGGATGTATTTAATTAAAAAGGTTTTCTGAACCCATTAATGGCAGCACTGTCAAAACATGTGTAAAAAATGGTGAACAGCTAGAGCAGTTTCACTCTTGTTTTGATTTTGTGTAAATATGCATGTGACCATCATGTGTGAGAGAGAGTGGGGTGAGGATGTGACTCATAGTATTAAACCTGACGTTAAAATAGTTAGAGAGCCATGCGCAATCTACCAACACTGAAGGACACACTGAATCACTTACTTGTGATAAGAAATACCATATTCACCCGAACCACACTTAATTGATAAATAACTGTATAAAAGCATAAAAAGCATTGTTTATTAGAAGGGGCTACAGACATCGACAGCATGCAACACTTTGCTATATGGAAGCAAGGAGGTCTTTTCCCCTGTCCTTTCCTGTTTTTTCTCGGTGTTTTATACTTTTAGATGTTTAATGTAAATCAGATGATAAAAAAATGTTTGGATTGATCTCTAAGACTGCTTTGACTAAATGCAAGTATCTGAAACAGAAACCTGAATTGCTGTGGAGCTGACACACCTAGTTTGGGATATCAGAGAGTGAAATGAGTTTGAGCTGAGAATAAATGTAATTTACACATCTCTTTATGTCTCTTTTACTCTTTTTTTATGGGAAGTTGTGGATGTTTTGGTGCTCTGGGGTTGTGTTGAGCAAGGGATTACTGTTAAAACCATTAGGCCATATACTGTATATCTAAAGAAAGTGATGAATATTCAAGCACCTGAGTGCTTTAGAGTCCATTTGTTTTGCTACATAGTGATGGCGCTGATGTGCATTTATCCAAAAATCAATGCAAGATCTGACTGCACGGACTGTCGACAATAATAAGAAGAACCCTCATCAATTATCCTGGTGACAATGGCCTGTTTAACATCGAAGACTTTATTCTGTTGAAACTTTCTATTCTATCACATGTCCATGTTATACACTGTGTGAAACATGAACAAGATCTTGTTAACTTTCTTTGTGTATTCTTCCAAGCTTCCTGTCCACATTCTCTTGAGTTGATTGTTTTCTACAGTGTTTAACATTGTCATTCAGTACATTAATACATATAACAATATGCTAAACTTTCAGTGGCAAGAATCACTTACTGAAGGATTCTCGTTGTGTTTGTTATTTAATTGTTTTAAGATAACTGTTATTTTATGTGTCTTAGTTTAGTGAGAGCTTGCAGATGAATAGGAGTATATATCCAATGTAACTTCTAAATCATCTTATTCAGAAAAAAATGATGTGAAAAAGAATAATATTCTTTATAAAGCAGGAATGTTAATAATGGGTCAAAAACCTTTTCTGGTCAGTTCTTTTAATATAGTGATGATGTTTTTCACTGTGAAAGAGAAGCTCAAAGATAGTTAGCTTTGTGGTTTTAAAGAATGTACAGTACTTACTGTACAAAAGCGCATCTAATTAGAGTTGAGCAAAGAGTTATTTAAGGTAATTCATATAATATATTACAGTATAATATGGTGGTGCAGTGGTTAGCATTCTCAGTTTGGACTTTACTGTTCTATTCTTGTAGAGGGCACTGTATTTTTGCAGTCACCTGAAGTATGATTAGTGCATCTACAGTATGGCATCTTTGCTGTTTATGAATGATAAATTTGTTAAAAATTAATTTATCAAAACTGACACTTGGATGCTTTTACACATCACTAATTTATCAAAAATATGTGATGTTATTGCACAAAGAGACCTAGGAAAACAGGAAATATTTTCAAAGCTCCATTTTATCATTTGTTGCTTAATATAAGTTTCTTTCACAATATAACACCTGTTTTTTATTGAGATATATTTTTATTGTGGTATTGTTCCATTTCTGTGTTTTTGCTGGGCCCAGAGAGAGGTCTGGTCCAATTTCAGTATGTGATCACTTGTCTAACACATAGGCAAGTAAGGGAGTAAAGAGAGTTGTATAAAACAACTGAGTTTTTAGAGGATTTTTCCTCAGAGAAGTAAAGCAGTACTGACAGAGGTAATTAACACCTACTCTAGCACTCTGGAGTTGTAAGAGTGTGCATTGATTTATCAGCACTTTTCAGGTAGGAATGATTAAAAAAAATTGTAGCAAAGAAGAAAGTATTTTCTAAATGTTCTCATGTTTTCAGGTGTGATTTGAGTCCCATCTTTAAAAAAACAATGCTTAAGTAAAATGTTGCTTTTTCAATTGAGGGGAGTACTGAAACACCCATTAAATTGGTTACAGAAATAACAGAGACAGTGCATTTCATTTTTCAATCATTCTTTCCAATCAGCCACACACACAATAGTGCAATCCCAGAAGATATTGTGCACAATTTGATAGAAAGCCTGCTATTGTATGTGTTAAAAATGTTTCCTTTAATACCTGGACAATTTTATGACAGATGAGTTTCAAAAAAGGATGCCAAAATGTGATGTAAAAAAACATTCAAAATGCACAACTGTGAAGTTTCAGTACTGTGAAAAACACAATACTGAACTGTGTGTACTTTTGATCTGCAATTGCTCTCAGATAATAAAAAGAAAATAAAAGACAATTAGCTGAATGAAAAAATTAAAAATTGGAAAGAATGCCATAAGAGACAGGATCAGAGAAGTTACATTGTGTTGGAAAATGTTTGGTCTTTGCCTGACTGAACTTTATCAGGTAGTGTTATCAGAAATAGTATGTGCTTATTATTGTTTATCAGTGTGTTTTATTTGTGCTTTTTTACTAACACAATTACAGCTGCATTTGTCCCTGGAATGTGATTGGTTACAAGCTAGCAGGAGCCAAGAAACTAATGACTAGTTATTTTTCCCATAATTTCTTTTGCTTTTATAGTCTGATTTGTACTTTCACACCTTTATTTTTCATCTATAAAGTACGCTTCTGAAAATAGCCTCCTTAATGAAGAATCTCTGCACTGAGCTGTTTGAAAAGCATTGATTTCTGTGCATCACCAACGTCATCAGAGCCAGGCGTCAGATTTAAATACTGCTCTCCGCATTTTGCAGGCACTGTCTCCATTCTCATCGTGAACTCAAAAACAGGGAACATGTAGCTGTATTAAGAGCAAAGCTCATGTGTTATTTTAGATGCAAACATTACTGGACGTCTGTGACAACTGGATTGTCATTCTGCTATAAAACCTACAGTCAGATCCCTGCAAGCTTCATTAAAGGTAAGAAGGAAGCCATATGTGCATTTCTTTCCTGTTGTCATTTCAGCTTCTTTGTGATTAATTGTGGCATTTGCTGGTATGAAATATGAAACTGCTCTTATGTAAAAGAGGCTCCAAGCATTTGTAAGGCTTCTAGTTTTGATCAATTGAAATTTCAGGTCTAAAGATTTAATTTGCTCATTGTTTTTTCATGTACCATAATAATAAGTGAATGTGTCTTTTGACACATTATACCTGATTGCAATTAAACATTTTGTTTCATTTGAACAGCAGAGTTATAATACCTGTAAATTGAAGTCATGGTCTTAATGTAAAAAGAACATATTGTATTATTCATTCTGATCAGTTTGGTAAGACTTACTGTAGCATGAAACAAATACAAATGTTTGATAATATGTACTCTAGTCTATCTTATAGTATATTAGAGGCATATTAGACATGCAACTTTATTATTATATACATGCTGGCCACAAAGTTTTGGCCAACTTACTATGTCATTACTGATAATGACAAATGAGGACAGAGTATGATAGAAGAGCATGTTTATCACCAAAAAACAGCCAAAATAAGCCAACAGATGAATGATTTCAGAATCTTCATAACTAGCAATTTGTTCGGTGGTGACCTATGTGGTCAATGATAACAATGTATGATTAATGCCCATTTCATTTTGGTTATAGGCTCTTGTCTGGCTCTTGTCTGATTTTGGTAAGGAATGCTTTCGCCTCACACGGGACATCCAGTGTCAAATTAACCTAGATAGCAAATGTCAAACTGGCTAGTGTAATGCATTTTTAATATTGCAATGGATTCAGAAATAAAGGCTAGTTTTACAGAAACATACACTGTATGTTTACAGATGAGCCCCATGAGCGCATTCACCTTGTTTGGTTACTGTGGAATGCTTTCTTGGGTAGCCTTAGGAATTCAGACAAAGATACCTAGTACAGTATGTCCAATCTAGCCAATATTTAACAAAACTGTTTGCTATGAAAATGTGAGTCAGCAGGTTCTTTGGGGAAAAATGGCCCAAGAATGACAGATGCATTGAACCTTCCTCTGATAGTTATTGTAAGCTTATGTTACTCATATAAACATAAGCTTCCACAAACCCTTCTACTCTGTGAGCATCCCGGATCAAGGCTACCCTGTTTTAAAGGGAGGCAGAGTTCTAATGAATTATTCTTTATGTGGTGCTAAATACAAAGAAGGAAAACATATTGGAAATGAATTTTATATCTTTTGGTAATTTCTTCCTACAAAACAGCTTCACAAGTGTTTTCTACTATAAAGAAAGCAAAAACTGTTGAAGACAAGAATGAGTTGCTATTTGAATTAAAACTCTAAGATCTGCTGAATACGTAGATCAGGCTTGCTGTCCTGTGCAATGTGCTTATGGAATCAACCTTATGGATTGATGAGATGGATTGAATGGAATATTCCTGAATCAAATTTTTTGGTACAGTATTTTTGAACTACTCTGAACTCTAGTTTTAAACTAGAATTACATACTAATGTTTCTGAAGGTCTGTATGGTCTGCAACAGTAAAGCATTCATGAAGTCATTTTACACTATCTCTTTAGGTTTACACTATGGTTAAAACCATTAACTCTGTGAATGTTTTCTTTAGTGAAATATGACTAGTTCCATGGTAATCAAACTATGGAGACCATGGTTAAAATTACTGAAATATATATTGCAAATCAGTTTGCGTGATTCACAGAGATTTTTTTTCTTATTCTTAAAATAGGTTGTATTTAGGTGTAAATAGGTCTAAACCTTTTACCGAGTTCATTTTAAATCTTTCTTTCAAATGTTATTTTCTAAAGAAAACCCAAAAACAAGGATGCCGTGTTAAATTTTTCAGCAGCTGCAGGCTAATGAACTCTTTTGTATGCTTGTGCAAACAAAATCTTTAAGAACTTCATTATTCTGATCAAATGCTGTTTTCGGTACAAAGACCTGTTACCTTGGAAACCAGCTGTTTGAAGACTAAATGTTTTCAAGGTGCTTCACCACCTCAGAGGATTAAAAGGAAAATAATCAGAAGAAATTAGAGTAAGGGGCTCAGATGTACCAACTCATATTCTGAGGTTTCAGTTACAAAGTAAATAATGTGCTTACAGTGCCTACCGATAACTTTACGTCATGTAGACTATTAGAAATAAAGAAATTAATTATTTAAGGATGATGAATCTCTTTTTCTAATTGTAAAAAAACTAAAAGACAATACTTACTTAACATCTATAGTAGAAAAAAGAAGGTTTTAAAATAAAATATAACTTGAATGGCAAAAATGTGTATTCCACATGTAGCACAGCACTTAAAGAAAAATAAATTTTGTGCTCAACAGATGCAACTTATTTAAATATGTGAAACTATTTTAACCAGTTGAATGATCAAGGTATAGTACATCCCGTTAAATGTCATACAGTATAAATTCCAGCATACTAGATACTGAAATATACAGTCAACATGTTTATGCAGTATTACAGTACATCCAAATCTAGGGTAATTCAACACTGACAATTTCATTTTTTTCATTTTAAACAAAGTGAAAGGGAAAATATCATTGTTAGCATAATAATAATAATAATAATAATAATAATAATAATAATAATAATTTTTCCTTTTTGCCTTTTGCTTTAAGGCGTTTCTGAAAATCTGCTCCAGATCCATCAAAAAGATGAACCTGGAAATAAAGAACATCTCATTTACCTCCGCTTCAGTCTCCTGGTTGCCCAACCCTTCCACTTGCCCAGCAAACCTTTACAGAATGATGTACCGTCCAAACTGGAACAGCATATTGTCAGGTTTCTCCAGGAAGAATTTTCACCGGGAAGAAACAGTGCCAGTAGGCCGCAATTCCATTACCCTGCAAAGACTCACACCAGCCACAAACTATATCCTCTGCGTCACGTGCCAGAGCTCCCAGCCCTCCGGTGACCAGTGTGCCATCTTTCATACCCTAGCAAAAGATGCTGTGGTTGTCACCAACAGGAACCTAGACCTCGCAACAGTGGTGTGGCTCACAAGCAGCATCCTCTTCATCATAACTACTGTAGTCCTTCTTCATGGCTGCTTCAAGCTGTGGTGCAGGAGGTGCAGGAGGAGTCATTACACCTCTGCCAGCACTGTTCATCATGAGGTTGCGAGCAGTCAAGCCTGGCAGGGAGGTTACGCTGAAACTGCCTTAGTCGATGAACACTGTAACATACCTACCCTGTCCAAGGTTGGCAAGCTGACACAAGATAAACTAGAGTTCTTACCCGAAAAATCCCCAGATGGGATGACAGGCTTGCTAGGCAACAGTGTGAAATACAAGGACAAAATGGCTATTCTTCCACAAGCAGTATATGAATAGCAGAACTCTGTAGTGAGATTACAACTTGTGTAGGTGTTAATTCAGTAAACTTTTATGGCCTCCCGGTTGAGTAAAACAACAGGCTTTGTTGAAAAATATAATCCCGGTATCTGAGTCCAGGCTGTGCCATTTAACAGTTATTAAATGCCCACATGACAGAAATTAGCTGGAGCAGTCTTGACCTTTTAACAGCTAACCAGATAATTGTAGGATCCTATAGCTTGTGTGAGTTGTGCCATTCCTCCAGTGAACATTGTAACCTGACTGGCTTCCACTACCAGGTGCAGAAAGGAGCACCTGTCTGACCACCTCACTCCAGGGTTCAAGCACAACATGTGGCCAACATGAAGTTGAGGAGTGTGGAGGTGATGAGGCATGGCTGATTCTAAGCAGGGGAAGTGCTTAACCACATGAAGAAACTCTGACAATATTGAAATTAAGAACATGCGATTACAATCCCTGTAAACTACTGAACCTACCACACTTAATAACATCATAAGAAAAAAAAAAACATCCTGTAATCCTGTAATATGCTTCTTAACAATGGTCCATCTGTGATATTCTGGAATCAAATGTGTGTATTTTATCTTCATTCTTAATATGTGCATATTTTAGTAAAAATTGACAAAATCGGTTAATTTTTGTTATACAACTGTAATGTTCAGTAACTGTGCACATCTAAACTAGTTTTTACACATAGAATTGTACTATATCATTAAAGGATATCATTTAAAATGCAAATATCTTTTATTGGTTTTGTTATAAGTTTTTTTTTTGCTTTTGTAAGAAAAACATTAATAAAAAGGAACACAACATAGCTATAAAGGAATGTTCGAAAAGTATGCAGTCATGCAGATAACTGAACAACTATCATCTCCATTTTTTCTTTCTACAAATAGCAAAAGAGAAGTCTT
Source organism: Atractosteus spatula (assembly GCF_055471065.1). Taxonomy (NCBI): domain Eukaryota; kingdom Metazoa; phylum Chordata; class Actinopteri; order Semionotiformes; family Lepisosteidae; genus Atractosteus; species Atractosteus spatula. The sequence continues at coordinate 20,245,259 of NC_142706.1, forward strand.
TATGTTCAAGATATCGACAGTGTATATAGGGAATGTAATGGAGTTTACTGTATAATGGAAGTTTGGAAGGATGACAGCAGCCAAGTTCTAATGACCTCTGCTGTCAGTAATTTGTAATCATTCCTAACATCATTTCCTCAAATAGAAAACTGTAAATATTAAACGTTAATACCCTTCTCTCTCTCATCTTCATCTTATTAGCTTCCCCTTGGTCACTCCTCACTCTGCTTGGGGGTCACAGCTCCTTGTCCTGTGGTTTAAAGCACCCTATAAACCTTTCAATATGCTTAATTCTTGGGTGTTGTTATTACTATTGCATCTAATTTTATTTGTTTTCTTCTACAACACTGCCATCAGCGCATACTATGAAGACTATACTGGGATTCTATAGATGGAAAAATGGTACAACATCAATAAACAACAGCATTACCTATCGGATCTACTACTGTTACATATCAAAATATCCCAGACTGCAAATAACATAATGCAACATATCTATTATCGGAGTAAATGTAGCTCTGCTCAAGCCTGGGTTTTCAAAAGAATTCTTTTGCAAAGTTATTTTCATGACTGCAAGTGTTAAAAAAATGTGAAAACAGTGCAAAAGTCTGCATATTTTTGTAAGGCAATGTATGTTGCTACTGTCCCTTACCAGGCAATACTTCACTCATCCACGTACTAACACCTCCTGTCAGCACTGGGCCAGGAAGTCATTCCTTTTCCACAGCAGTGCAATTCTTTACCATTGGGCCTGGTAAACGAGTAACCCACACAACCTACTGTATCTGTCCAGATCCTGTGACGCACCCCAGTAAATCCTCACTGTATCTTCTTCAAACTACATGTATCTCATAGAGCATTGTGTTCCGCAGGACCATTAGGCCGCCCCGTCTGGCTCTAGAAACCTCAACTGAAATCTTGACTGCTCCCTTCCATCCTATGGAATTACGCTCATTCCAGTTTCTCTATTCTCAGCCCTGCTGTGTCTAATTTTGCTCCATTCCCAATTACCAGGCAACCACCATGGCTTACAGCCACACTGTTAGTCCTGGGTTATGAGCCAAGATGGTGGCTTACTCAAGGAGCCACCTCTCACTATAATACACTGTATTACATACCCTCATACCAACGTGACATTAAGGTACAGAAATGTGTTCTGCCAGGGCCATCTGCCATTTTTTTTACACCAAAGTGGTGCTTTGTGCCCACCGCAAAGTCTGAATCTGAGAACCATGCAGTTCTCACTGACAACACGGCAAACTTACAGTGTTAAAATTGTTCAAGGCACTAGTGAGTCCCCATTTTAAAATATTGTACAAACTGTTGGTCGTCATGTTATGAATATGCTGCAACAATATATAATGAAAAAGATTTACACACAAATAAACATACAGTACCAGTAAGTAAAACTAAATTTCTGGGGACTAAAAAAATACGGAAAAAACAGGCAGTTCCTTCACTTATGCTTGCTGTTGGTACAGTAATTTACACAACAGGAAATGCTAATTACATACAGTACATACAGTATGCACTGCCAGTGAGATACTCTCTCCCTGTCTGTCTTCAATCCTTTCAGCATCTCTGGACTTCAGCACTGGCTTTCCCCTGCTAGTGTTTCCATGGTGACCACAAAGCTACTGTAGATGAACCACCTTTGAAAATGAGCACTGAGAGAGAAGGAAAGAGGGAAAGTGGTCGAAGGAGAGAGAAAAAAACAAGAGAGTGGCACTGTTAAATATAATAACACACAGAGTAGAGAGAAAGGCTACTTAAAATTGCTAACTATTACTTCTGATAATATTAACCCGACATCTCTCTCTGTCCCTGGAGTCCTGAAGTGAAAACACTAGTCTATCAAAGATTATTTTAAACAGAATTACTTTAAATGGTTATACAAATGTATTCATCAGCACTGGCAGGCATTAAACATTTTACAAGTTTATAAAATATAATTTTAATTCCAATTTGAATGGCAGAACAAAACAAGCTTATATTTTTTAAAATATAAAAGATTCAAATAGTGAGTACCCAGGGTCCCCCACCTCCACTAGCTCTAAATAGGTTGTATTCATCCTTGTGAAGGTGAGGAGTAATTTCAGTTAAGAAATCTTCAGGACATTAGTATCATTAATTTACTGTACATGTTTAATTGGCTGATAGAAAAATAAATACCACATATGTTGGGTTGTGAGTCAACCGGTGCTGAGGCGCATAAAGTAACGGGAAAAATTTAATTCAGCCACTGTTCCTCAACAAGACTGCTTGTATTTGATTCATCAGAGTTCTCAGTTGTCCAGTTCTCTTCTTTAACTGTCAGAGATCTCCGTTGCTGTTGACTTGCCTGTAAATCCTCGTGTATCTTCCTCAGTTCAGTCTTCACACTTCGACTGAAGAGAGCAACCATTTACATAAATTGGATCTCAGCTGTCGGCTATCATGGCAGTAACTTACAGCAGCTGGCCCCTCTCAGGTAAATGTGAGCTGGCGGCCTGTCACACTATGGTGGTGTATTCACATCAAAATCACTTTATGTGAAGAAATTTCTCCTCGTAATGTCTGTAGTAATTCATAGTTTGCTCTGAATACTTGTATGTAACTCTTTTATCACAGACGCTGCAACTTGCTATAGATGTGTATTTATTTTCCCTGACTATTCCTTTTGATGGGCTGGAAGATCTGATAGGACTGACGGTGATACTCTATTCTTGGCTGGAGCAGTGTTGTCATTCTGGGTCACATTTTAATTACAAGATAGTTTAGACAAGTTTGGGACAATAATTACTGTATGTAGCCCAGTGCTTGGAGGCTGTTGGGACTGGAATTGACAGGATAGTTTCCTCTCATTACTGTTTTGTGATTATTGAATTGATTATTACACATGACAACTTTGCAACACTATGACATTTCTATTCTACATTGCAATGCTTTTATGATGTTGCCACAACATGGCAACTACTAATCGTGCAAACATTTACCTCATGTTCTCAGTTTTAAATGGACTTCCCAGTAATATCTACTGTACACATGTCCTCTGTGTTTCAGTGTTGATTCTGAAGAAGTCTACAGGGTTGAACTTGTCAATTCCTTTTGGGGCATTAAATACTTGACCCAAGTGTGAGGATTTGGAATACTTAAATCAGGTCCTCTCTTAGTTTTCTATAGTTCCGACTAAACAGATGTAGTTATTTTAGCCTCTTAGGTTTAAATGGTTTGTCATGCAAATTTCCAAAGCTTTTCCTTTTTTAATGATGTCTACAGTATGTCTTGTTTGTCTTGGTCTATGTAGCATGTTTTTACAGCACCAAATAAAGTATACCAGAGTAAATTCCTTTAATATGAAATGTAGTTGGCAAATAAAGGTGATTCTGATTCAGATTTTTCTAGATTTTTTTCTTTTTTGGAAGGTTTAAAATATATGATTTCAAAATGTTACGGATTGGTGCATTGTACAACTATTTCCTGAGGTCACGTAAAAAGACCAACAAATACCAATTTTTTTGACAGGAAATGGTGAAATGGCCAGCTTGAATACAACACGTTACGTTAGTACCTGTAGGGATCAAGCACTGGCTCATTGCTGATTAGTTTCTCATTCTTTCTGTTTTCTGAGCCTCCCCTCCTCCTTGAAGTGTAACCAAAGCAACACTGTAAGCACAGCTGTTCAAGGGATTTTGATCTTAGGAACAAGCAGTAAGTTAAATTAGCCACTAATGAGAGTTCAATTTCACGTTCACACTTTATCACACGTGGTTTTAGTCTCTGCTAATGGCATTCTTTAGATATTGCAATTTAATATCAAACATAAAAGCACTTATCTGCTGTAGCAAGGTCAGTCTAATTAATTAAGTTAAGGCTTTGATGAATTAGACGTAATCCTTTAGTTATGATGTTTGGTAAAAACTAATCCAAGAATATCATTCTGATCTTGATTTATTAGGACCTTGACAGCATTTGGTAAATACAGTTGAATTGGACCTTGACTATAAAGCTTCCATTATATTTACTTTCATTCTAAATGTATTATATTGATTATATACAGTGCCCTTCTAAAGTGTTCACCCTCTTCCAATGATGCCCAGGTCCAAATTACAAATGATATATGCATATTTTTAAAGTGAATATTTAAATCATAACTAGAATGCCCAAATGCTTTTGTCAGAGAAGTTAAGAATTAAATAATAAAATTAGTTAAGTGCCAGCAAAAGATAACTTTTTTTTCAAAGGTACAAAGTCTACAGAATTTCTATAAATGCTGGTTAAGTCTGCCTCTGTACCACTTTTTCAGTTTCAAAAATGAAACTCCCAAGTCAGTCACAAACCCAAAGGTTATGGGTTTGGGTGGAGTTCAGTCATAAACCTACAGATACTAGCTTTGCATCCTTTGAAACCCCCAAAGTGAAATGTCAATATTTTTCTCTGTTGTGAGAAGACAGTCAACAGAGTTTGTGTGAAAATAATCCATCTATCCATTTTGTAACCACTTCTTCCATTCTAAGGTCAGAGATTCAAAGACTCCTATACCAGGAGGACTTCAGATATTAAATTAAACTTGATTTGCACATTCTCCTCCTTCAACAACTGACTAATACAGTATCTTTCTAATGTTGTAATTCATTTACAGATTACTGCCCTTCACACTCCCTCTAGAATTTGTTGTCCAGATTTCCATCTCTTTAGTTCCATCTCATTTCACCTACCCATTCTCATTTTTATTTCCTTTGTCTTCCTGACAGAATCCCTTTGCCTTTGCCTTCTGTTCCTGCTTTCTCCATGATCCCCCCTACACATCCGAAGATGCTCCACAGCTAAGAACCAACAAAGTGTGTTTCCTTCTTTTCAGCCTGGAGTTCACCTCTCCTTTTTCCTTTGCAACTCTCACACTGACACAGCTCCCCACTCACAGTTTTTTGTGTTTCGTGTGTGTACAGTTTTAAATACAGCCTCCTTTCTAGTTTTTTTAGTCTTTCCAAAAATGAAGGGGGGAATGCTAATGAGATAGAAAGAATGTCAATTGTCCCAAGTGTTATGGCTAATTGTTATGCTCTAATTCATTTCAGAGAAGTGAGTATTTTCTTTCTATGAATATAAATCAGAGATATAATTTTAATTTGATGCTCTTACTTCCTTGGTACCCCATAGAAGGTGGGTGAAAAGAAATCTGTATTTGTTGTAGACCTTTACAATATGTTATGCAATATAGGCACTTTTGAGCAAGAGGCAGGCAGAAGAGATTGTAAATTGACCACATTAAATTAGTCATGAAATGATAATGTTGCAAATGTGTAAATGCACACTTGCATTTTTTCACATTAGAGCTGAATCCAAGCAGACAGCAGAAATATGAGGTACTTTTAGTGAACAGCAGCCACAGTGCCTTGCAATCAATAGCTCTGTTGTGCCGCGCATAAAAAAATGAGTTACAATTACATCCGCCAACGCTGTCAGGTCATTACAGCAGAGCACAATGATACTCACATTGGAGCAAGATAATTTTATTATTATTCAAATTAAGTTATAAAACATACACCATCTCCAAGGACCCGCCTTAGGGGATAAAGATTTAAAATTGTAAAACTATAATGTATACAGTTGCATGAAAATAATGAAAATAAATATTAAAAAAATCTCAAAAATCAAATTCAATTATTGCACATAGAACAATGGTGTGAAAGTCATATATGGATTTATGGAGGTAATCCAATCCATTACAATTTTTACTCTTATTATGCTATGAGAATCAATTACACATATTTTTAAAAATGTAATTAAAGCTTTCAGCTATTTTCTTTTTCTACAAGCTAATATCTTTGTCGGATACATTGTCCTGGCTTTAATGACTATACTGTAATATCAAACACCCAGAGGAAAAAGCTAACAGTTTGAGTAGGACTGCCATTAATTCAGATAGAAATTGTTTTGGAAGGTGTTTTGGGATGTCAAAAATCCACTTTATGAATGCAAGATAAAGATTGACACATTTTATCTTTGAGCATACTTCTTGCATACCTGATCACAAAATAATTGTTTTCTGAATGAACTTTTATGCTGAGGTAAGTTGGAATTTGGTGTAATAATTCATTAATTCAGCATATGTGTTTAAGTCACACTTAAACACAAAACAGGTTTAAGTAATGACTATTGCAACCATGACCTGTGTATATAGGAATATAACTAAAATGCTGCTAAGCCAAGACTGCTCCTGATGACTTGTACCTCTTTTTTTAAAAAGGTATATTATCTTTTGGGGTAGGGGGTCACCTCTTCATCATGCAATAAGGTTTTACAATATGTAATACAAAGTTCTCACACTGATTCCGATGGAAGGTTACATAAAGAAAGCTGGAACTGATATACATTAACATAATTTTCTACATCATTTGATTATTCAGGATCAAACATTGTTTGATTTTTACATTTGATGGTTCTTTCAGTTAAATAAAAACTGGTCCTTTTTGCATTTCCTTAAGTAAGCAAAAGTATGTTTGTCAGCTTAATTGACATATTTTTATATATAAGTAAATATTACAATAATGTACAAAATTCTATGACATACAGCAGGTAATACATGCAATATGTTTGCTTAATTCTATTGGTACATTTATAAATCAATAATATACCTGCAGTTACAATTATGCTTCAGTATTACATCAGGTTTTTAGTTTTCATCACAATTAAAATATATCTGTCATATGGATTCTCTATGTATTACAAAGCCTGCAGTTTCTATTTTTTTTTGTCAAATAAAGTCCTTTTCACAGTTTGAAGCAATCTGATGTACTTGCATGATACATCAGTTATTTAGATATTTTTTTCAGTCTTTTTGGATCCACCACAGCAGTATCACAGTTGAAGGGGAATATGAATAATAGTTCACATTAATGCCTTGTGTGGATGATACATGATACGTCCCATCCTACTCCATCTCTGCAATTCTCTTAATGTCCTGAAGCAACTCGGAAAAAAGGGGTCTACCTTCAGGTTTCTGAAAAGGCAACAAAATTATTTTATTGATCATTAGTCAGTTCACATTTATACAATTCATTGTTTAAGGAATAGAGAAGTTTATGATGTAAATCAGATTCTGATTTAATTATACTGTAGTATTCTAATCTTTGGAACAGTTTTAATCATTTCACTAACACAAGAAGTGTGGATCTCCATTTTATTTGATCACTGGCCACTCTCACTGGTGTAGATGGTTATTTCTGAAGAGTTATAAGTAGGTGAATTAGGAAAATGTTCACACCCACACAAGTAACACAACACTACCTACAGCTTCACTCCTCTTGGGTGTATTCTCAGAGAATTCAGTACCCATTCTCAAAGATGTTTTTTTTCCAGATATAAAAGGCCTCACCTCAGATCTAGCAAGAGGTAATAAAGGGATAGAAAAGAGAGCAATTTTATTTTTCTTGAACATGGCTTTGTGAGACCGGCAGGAGTTAATGTGGAAATGGAACAAATTAAATCTTAAGATAGAAATCATCATAGGCTACAGTAACCTCAATGACTTAACTCATCCTGCGCTCAAAATATGCACTAAAGTGAAAGTGAGTTTGCATGATTTTTTTTCTGGGAAAATGTTGTGATTATTTTAATATAACATAAAATCCAATCACCTCGTGCCAGCAGCAGTACATGAGTTCATACACTGGGAGCGAGGCCTTGTGAGGTCGGTAGAGCCTTTGTCCCTGAGTGATCTCTTCCACAACCACTGGGTTTGGCTTGTTTTCAAAAGGTGTTTTTCCTTCAGTGAAAATCTCCCACATGAGTACACCTATAAAAAATATATCAACCTACATTTATACCAAACAGGAAACAGGAAACCTTCAGAGTTACCTAAATCTAAATAGTTTTGGAGGGATCTATGGCCATCCAAAGAGTACAGTACATTACTGTACAGTAGTTTTGTTTTTATTGAAATGTATTTAAAGGAATACTTTTGAATAAATGTGACTCTCATGTTTTCTTGACTTCAATTCATTATGACAAAAATGTTTTGTCCTTATGCAATGTTATTAAAATTACTGTATAACATTTTTAGATTTTTTTAAGCATTATCCAATCTTTAAATCTTTCTGTTATGCTTATTGTTACTGTTTACTTGAATCCATACTGTACAGTATATAGGTCTTCTCCCACAGTCTAAGTATAAGTACAGGCATAACTCAAATATGGTATAAGGTTCTTTTCATTCTGTTATGAAACATGAAGAAAATAAATTGGAAGCCATCCTTTGTGACTATTTCAGAGGAAGAATTATTTTGAATTGCCATTCACTGCACAACAACAGTGAAGTAAATGGTGCAGCATAACAACTATGGAGCTCTGCCTAGAATAGGGCTCTCCTTTATGTACAAACAGTATTATAATCATATAGTTATTTTTGAGGAATAATAAAAAAAACAATAGGGGAAAAGGCAAAGGCAATTATGTTGAATTTGTTACTCACTCATTTCTCTGACTTGAGTGAAACACAGTGTAATTATACTGCATTTTAAGACAATTACGGTCCTGCATGTTTTTTCATTTCTTCTTTTCAAGTGGCCAGCTTGTACAGTGCTTTACAAGGCAACCCTTCGCCTACAAATTACATTATTAAGGGCAGAAAGGAAGAAGGTAAAGAATCCAAACACTATAGAACAGATGTACCATTGCTGTGATATGCCACAACCAACTTTTGGTAAACATAACTGCAATGCAGAATTTAATCTTTTTTTGTCACCAGGTGAGTTAGGTCCTAATATAAAAATGTTGAGAAAATATAGCACATGTTTTGGAACCCAAGAAAAATCCCTTAATGCACGACAAGGTTTCAGAGTAAGGTTTTTTTATATTCACCCCCGCTGAGAACAATGCAGACAGTCAGGAAGTTGACTTACCAAATGACCATACATCAGATTTGTTACTGTATTTGTTGAAATGAAACACTTCTGGTGGAGACCACTTAACAGGGAACTTGGAACCAGTAGAGCTAATATACTGATTGTCAAGAACATACCTGGAGATTAGATATTGAAATAAATCATTAGTAGCTTTTATTTCTCACGTGTTCAAAACACACTATTTTGATGTGCTCTGTCAAAGTGAATTTTAAATCTATCATGAAATGTCTCATTATCAAAGGTCTAGTTAAGATAAACCAAAAAGAACAGCTCAAATGCATAACAAGTTCTGCCAGTTGGAGCACTTCAGCATTTTAGCTATCACAAAAATGACACACGATAAAAAAACATTTCCAAAAAATATTAGCACTGATTACCTGAAAACTTAAAAAGCACAATCTTTTTTTTCAGCTAGTTTAAATTCTACATATTATTTGGCATCTGGGTTTTGCTGTATTTCTGTTAAACTACAACTGTTATTCTCTTTGCTGTATATCAATGATTATTTGGAATCTTTCGGCTTTTCTGTCCTGACTTACAATTAAATAATAGCATACGTATACAGTACTAGTACCTGATTGTTCCTAAGTTATCTAAGACAGGGGTTTCCGACCCTTCTCCTGGTGAGATCTTAAAATTAATCCTAACCTCAAACCCAATCCAGAGGGTTGTATAGGTACCCATTAAATCATTAATTTACTGTATAAAGACTTGGACTAATGTCACTGAGATCAGATTAAAACGATTATTTAGTGACAAAATCCATCCATGGATCTTCTAACTGCTTCTTCCAATTCTGGGTCAAGGGGGAGCCAGAGCTTACAGGATGCCAGTCCATGATGGGACATAATTGAAAACATTACCTGTTTAATTTATCAATAACTTACACATATTTATAAACTCTTTAAAACAGACTGAGGAAGACCTATAACACAAATGTGATTGAGAATGTGGAGGACTGGGTTAGGAGGACCCCTGAACTAAGGTATTTGTATAATAGTGTATGTATTGTCCTTTTACGGTTATGATACTTCACTTTATACAGTAAACAACATACACTTTATATTGCTCATCATCTAAATGTGGAAGTTAACAATCAGGTCTGTTAAAGTATTTACTGTATTGGAAATGTTTTGGATGATGCTGTATCAAACTTGAAACAGTTACTAGATACAAAAAAGTAAAAAGTAAAGATCCTTTTCAGAGGTGAGTACTGTACAGTATATTCATTTCTAAAGAGCTTTAGGTTGGCCACCCACTAACTGTACACATGAATACATTTCTTTTTGCATACATAGGACAATAAGTTGGCAATACTTGTCAGTAATTTTCTAATCGTTGCAGCCCTCTGTGGGTTTAAGAAAATGACAGCCTACCTTGTCATTCCAAAATCACATACTTTCACCACATGCTTGTCACTGACTAAACAGTTTCTTGCAGCCTGTTTCAGAAAACAAAAGAGAACTGGTAAATATTCATTTGTTCGTTTGCATTTTAAATAATGTTCCACGAGCACTGAGAAATGTTTATTATGTATTCACAGTGAATATATAATTAACTCTCCTGTGGAGCAGAGCTGTGGTGAGCCCTTAAAGCAAAAAGTTTTAAGAGTTCACTTTTTCGACACAAAGTATTTGTTACTGAGGCTTTTAAAGACATTGTAGTCTGTTTTACCTTTAACTTGTCATTTTGAAACACAATTAAAAATGCTGAATAAAGAGGGATTAAAAATTTCTTGTGTTCTTATGAGTGTTTACCAGGTCTCTGTGAATGAAATTTTGGCTCTCAAGATACTCCATCCCTTCGCACACATCCTGACACATAGCCAGTAATGTATCCTTATGGAAGGTGGCAGTTCTCTGCCGAAGGTAATTAAGCAGGCATCCATTTTCCAAAAACTCTGTCACTATGCAAATAGGCCTCTCCTTGAAACATACTCCATACAGCTGTACTAGCTTGGGGTGGGACATCTTCCTGTCAAAGGAAAAAATCCATTAGCTTCAGGAATGTTGTTTGTAACACACCTGAAGTATTTCAAAACAACAGTAGGTGCAGGAAAGTATAATAATTCATGGCATTGATACAGTGGTTTTCATCTCAAAAGGTCTCAAAGCCCTTTACATCTTAGAAGAAGAAGACAGCCTACATTGCCTGTCATGAAAGTGCTGCACCTACCTGGGTGACAAACAGCACCAACAGCCTCATTATTTAGCCCATCAGTCTAGAAGTGAGAGCTTCCCTCACCAGTTAAAATAAAAGGGAACTTTAGGTAGAGTGGATTGTACAAGCCCAGAGTGGTATTTTATCAGGATACTGACATTAACACCCCTACTCTTTCGTTCAGTGCCATCGAATCCTTAATGACCAGGTTTCCATGGATCCAAGGCAGCCGAGCATGGGGTTTAATGTCTCATCTGAAGGACTTTACCTCCTACAATACAGTCTGATTTCCTCTAGGTGCAAAATATGCCCAGTGGAAATTAACCTTAACATAACTAAACTGAAAGAAGAATTGTAATAACATGATTATGGAGATGCACGACTTTAACTCGTCAGGGTTAATCCAACTCTAGCCAATTTAATGCTGAGTTTGTTTTATTAATAAGAAAATTGCCTTGTTTTCTACTTGTATATACTGTATGTTTTGTCATTGGTTATTAGAACAAATGCAGTTACAACAACACTTTTTTGAAAATGCAACCTGAGGCACAAACTGTGCATTTCTGCAGCAGTTGGAAGGAAACGGGGGTGAGAAACAGCTGAAGACCACTCTACAGGAAGTGGTCACCTGAAGGTACAGTGCAGGGGTGACCTCAGGAAGGCTGCTCTGTGAAGTGTGATATTTGCCATTTAGATTTTTACTTGTCATCACACCTACAACATATTTTCCCTTTGCGACTGCATGTGGAGAGTCAGAGGAAAATTGTAAGTAGGGCACTGGTAACCATAAAGAGAAACATTCTGCAAATTTGCATAATGACTCCTACACGGTGAGTGATTAAAATGATGTTTTGCTTTCTGTCATAGTAATACTTTTCTTAAAATATATGGGTCTTCAATGCAGCACTTTCGTGTGAGGATATTGGCTCTGGATTTTCAGAGAACTAACCGAGGGTAAACACAAAGAAAATATGATTTCTATGGCAACAATTTTTAGCAAACCCATTTCAATTTTTCAAGGTGAGTAGCTGGTCTGGCCTACTACATTAAAATTAGCGTAAAATTAGTGGCCCAGTATTCTTGTGTTAGCATGGGGTGGGTCTTTTAGTCTCTACTCTCTGTTGCTAACACTGAAGCACTTTATACCTATGATAAACATCACAGCTCACTCACTGATGTATGTTTCTCAGAGGAAGGAAGTACTTGAATACTGTTTTTGAACACAAAGCACACTTTTGCGTTGTATGTATAGTTACAGAGTCAAAGAATGCATTGTCACCCTACAGCCGAAACAATGTTTTCCACAAAGTTATTCAATACTACATTTTGTTAAATGAAATAAATGCCGCTTGTTAAATTTTATTTATTTTGTCAATAACCCTTCCCAACTTTCTAAACACTGAATTATGGTGTCAAAAGGCACAGTAGTACAATTTTAATAACTAAACTAATAAAAACACTACTATGATACTTATGCTCGTCCACATCTCTGTCGATGCCTAAAGATTGTGGATTTTCCGAATAGAATATGCAGCCTTGTTATGAAGGTGGATTCAAATTGTTCTGCTGCAGTGGATAAGAGAGCACTGCAGTCACACATTATTTCACATCCCTTTACACTGAGTGCAGTACAAACAAGAAAAAACAAATTTCAACCTTTTCCCTTAAAAATGTTCAGTAGGTCTTAATAATGGAAAGGTATATTAATTAATACTGTTACTATGTTATTTTAAGGGCATTACCTGGCATAAAGGCATTGCTCCTAATGAAATTATGTAACCTGATAACCAGAAACTGTCACGATCGTTACTCCTCCTCTTAAGGGCGCTCCAGCCCTTTCTCGTTCTGTCCCATTCCCCACACCTGTTCCTTATTCCAGCCCCTCTTTAGTTCCACCTTTAAAGCCAGACGCAGGCGTTTGCACGAGGCTTCTCATTGATTTCCGCATCGCGAAAGCCCGGAGTCCTGCCGCGTCTGGCTCCGTTATGGTTTTAGTTTCCTGTTCCTGATTCCCTGCCCCGCCGGTCCCGACCCGGTTCTGGTTTTAACTTCGGATGGATCCCCTGGTCTTGGACTAAACCTCCTGTCTTGGATTCCCCCTCTGGATTTACCCTTGGATTGTTCGCCCTGGATTCACTCCCCCTGGACACCTGCACTCCTCGGACACGCCCCCTGTCTCCTGACCCTACTCCTGCATCACTATTTTCCCAATTGTATCCTCGCATTCCGGATCGTGTCGTCGGCATAGGGCCCGGAAAGAACTGCTCCTGACAGAAACCTCTCACCTCTCACCTATGATCTGAACCTCGCATTGAAATCTACCTCTACCTTACATGTCAAAAAGCTCACTCCCCATAATAATTTTCTATCCTTTTATTTCATTCTGTTGATGCATGTTTTTGCACATCTGATGTTGTTTTGCACATTACCTGTTACCTTTTGTTGTTTTGCACATTGCCTGTTGTTGTTTTTGCACACTGCCTGTTGTCTCTGTCTTTCATTATACAATTGTATTGTTGTTTTGTTTTGTACTACTTATCATCTGAGAGCTAGCTAAATAGCATTTTGTTATACCATATACCTGTGTATGAGTATAATGACAATGAACTTGAACTTGAGAAACAAAATCAAAGGAATCTGACAAAACATGTCAAGAAAACAAGAAACAAGACAACAAGAAAAAAATAACAGCAAAAAGAAAAATAAGACTTCCTTCATTCTCAAGATAATATCTTTAACTTACGTCATGACCTTGGCTTCTTCAATGAAATCTTCTTCTGACATTGACCCTTCGTTGATAGTCTTGATGGCCACTTTAAGAAGTGCCCGCCACTTTCCTAAACGGACTAGTCCAAATTGCCCACTCCCTAGTTCTTTCATGAAAGATAGCTCTGAGGGGTTTATCTCCCATTTTTCTGAAACAAAACATTGAGTTTTACGTTTATTTCATTTGACATTTGTGTCCATTGACAAAAGAACATCATCAACAGCAAAAACACAAAACATTAAGCAATAATTATTACTATAACTCAGCTTAGGGCTCAGCTTCGTCGACTCTAGGCTTTCTGATACGAAGCAACATCATGAACCCTCGGTGGTCTAATAATCTTGATATGACATAACCAGCCCAGAAATAAAAAACTACAACAATTTCATATAATATTTCTGTGGTAATTAGATACAATTCGTGCAATCCAGTTTTCTCTTGTAATTACAGTGTCTTACTACAAACAGAAAGCTATATGAAAAAAAAAGTATATGGAAAGAGGCATTTTTGGTTGAATGTATTGTTTCTTACATCCACAAACTTTGAAATTGTTGTCGGTCAAATCTTTTCAAATACAGTACAGTACGTGCTAAGGTTTGTACCGCACTACTTGTTTCATTTCAAAGATCAGAAATCTCGTGAAATGAATGTCAATGATGAATGGTAACATCTACAAAAATCCAGTTCTTGGTAGGATGACATGTACTCACCATGGCTGAATCCTGCGGTTGCTGGCACACACTTGCCCATGGGCCCAACTGGATATCGAAGTCTTGTGATGAGGCCTGCAACAGAAAAAACGATTTTCCCAGCTATTACTTTTAAAAAAAGTAACAGAAAGCTTAGTTTTATATAAATAAGACAACACATCATGTTAAACATTTGCAGTAGTTAGCTCTGCTGCTTCTCAATGCAATGGCACCAGGTTCAGTTCCTGAGGTTTTATCCATTTAGAGTTTGTATGTTCTCTCCATGTTCCTGTGGGATTTTGCTGTGTGCTCCAGGTTTTTCCTACAGTCCAAAGTCTCGTTAAATTTCAACTATACAGCACATCTTTCTAAAGCAAACACATGAAAAGAACACCTGTTAACACCTGTTAAGTAAAATCTAATGGAAAACAAATCATGTATACTGTAGTTACATTTCGTCCTGTGTTTCCACACTGTCACCTCCCTATAGTGTCCGCACTATTTCCTGTAAAACGAATTCTTCATAGATGACATACCTGTATGGAGTCAGTTGCTCCAGAACAAAGCAAATACTTTTGTACGAGTGTAATTGTCAGTATTATTAAAAACATAAAATCTTAACTTTAAAGAACTATATAATAATAACCAAAGTATTAGTATCAGTCATCTTGACATTCTTTTTTGCATACCTTTTCACATTGTAAAATGTGGTTGTGATGATACATAAATGCAATATTACACATCTCAACTGAATTTAATGCAGAGTGCTACAAAACTACATGCAGAAGAAAAAACAGATAAAATCAACAAGCCCTCATTTTTTTAGTTGACTGAAGTCAGTGATGTAATCTAGCTGGTGGTGCACATCCTTTTGCAGAAACCCCTCGGGCATGTGTTTGTTCTCATGCACACTGTGTATCACATGTTCTGCACAAAGAGTACCACCCGATGCCTTCAAATAAACCTTTTAGAGTCCCTCAATGTAGATATAAAAAATGAGGCTATCCCACATTCAATCAAACTAAATCAACAAATCAGTTCACAATAAAGGACTATTGATTTATGGGCAATTGCAATTACTGATTATGTGCAAAAATGAAATGTATTGTGCAATTACAGGGGCTTATGATGATTGTGGGGTAGTAAACTTACAGATTCTGGTAATCTAAGTGGATTCCTGTCAGAGTGGTGTGTAATGACTATGTACTGTATAAGTGAATGTCTTTATATAATGTTATATTTATTTTTTATTTGGAAATGTTTATTTATACTGTTTGTGTGTTTTTGTAAATCCCTCCGTGTGTAAACCATAGCTGTTTGGATGCAGAATGAATTGCTGAGAAACCAGACAATAAAGTGTTTGTTATCATATTATAGAATTCATTTGAAAAATGAAGTTCAGGACCAGGAATTAAATGAGAATTTTAGAACATAGAATCTTAAAACTGCTGTGCAGCTGTTGTACTGTATTAGCAATAACATTTAACAATTCTTGAGGAGTCATCAAAATGATAGGGAAAAATGCTAAAGTGCAAATTGTGAAATCTGTGGAAGGCTAGCCAGACGTTGTAAAATAGTTAATGCTGGACCACAGAGATGGAAATAAAATGTAATATTAGAATCTCTAAAAAGTGTACGCATTTACCTGCTGCATTGTGCTGATGATAATGAATTACTTCGGGTATTGAATCGAAAACGTGTTTCTCTGCCAGAAAAAACTGCCCCGAGGAATTCTGCTTAATCTGATAATGCCTTATTGCACTGTCTTTTGAGCTATAAAGAAAAAAATATTTTTTTTATTAAAACATGCAGTATTAAGAACGTAACTATGTATTTTAAGAGCAAAAAATAAAAAGGTAGAATGCCAATAATGAATTGTGAATAACATGGAAATTAATTTATATGATGATCATGTGCATTAGGAACACAAACCAAACTATGACCTCATCCCTGTCAGTTCATCAGCTTGGGATCAGCAGACACCAGTGTGTTGTGAATAATGCACACAGTAGGATCACATTCCCCAGGATTCTGACCTACTGTACATACAATAAACATTTTAAATTTCCATTAATGTGTGAAAGGTTTCCCTACCACTCTCAGGTAAAAATGGCTGAAGGTTTTTCCCACCTCAGTTTTATAAAGAAAAGCAAGTAAGAAATATATCAGTCTGAGCTTAACACCCATCTGTTCCCAAGATGTTGTGCTCTCACTGAGGAATAAGCGATTTATGGATGGATGTTATCTTATAATAGTTCCCGCTGTTGATGGCTCATTTTTTAATGTTGTCACAAACTGTGGTGGCAGTTTAATCTTTTTCAGCATTTCCCAAACCTAGTCCAGAAATACATTGGTGGCTTCTGTTGATTATTTCAACTCAAAGCTTTACAAATTCAGATTTTGAAGCTTTAACTATACCATTTGCTTTTGAAAATTAGTTTCAGCTTTCAACAGAAGGAGAATATGAGAAATAAGTATTCACTTTGTTCCAGAGCTGGGTTTCAGAATGCAAAGGATTTAAACATAACTGTGAATATGCTAAATGAGAGTATTTAGCGCAATGTCATCCCCCCTTGTGTCTGCACATCATTTATCCATAACATTTAATTGTTTCATAAAGCTTTAGGAAAGCAAAAAAATATAAACCAAGTTGAAACAGAGTTGGGTGGCATGGTGTTGCGGTGGTTAGCATTGCTGTCTCACAGTGCTGGCACCCTGGATTCAATCCCAGACCTGGGATGCTGTCTGTGTGGAGTTTGTATGTTCCCCCCTGTGTTTGCAAGGGTTTTCTCCATGTGCTCCGGTTTCCACCCACAGTCCAAAGACCTACTGGTAGATAAACTGGCTTCTGGGAATACTGGCCCTGGTGTGAGCATGTCTGTATCTGTGTTTGTGTCGTTGTGTGCCCTATGATGGACTGGTGTCGTGTCCAGAGTGTATCCTGCCATGTGCCTGTTGCTTGCCAAAATAGGCACCAGCTCCCCTGTAACCCTGAATTGGATGAAGTGGTTAAAAAATGGATGGATGAAAAAGAGTTATGCTGCAAAATGTATTGAAAGTAATACATTACTACTACTATTACTAATAATAATGAGCAATATGTCAACATTTAACTCTGCAAGACAATGGTGAGTGTAAATTGGTCAAGAGGAACAGCCCACAAAGTAAGATTCAACGGTCTCCAAAGAAAACAAAACATATTCATTTGAATGGAAAAATCTTTTGTGGCAATATTTGTGTTTTTAAGTGTTATGTGAAGGTAGACACAATTATATTTTTTGCAGTGTAATGTAATAATCATCTTCCCACCTTTTATACTGAAACTTAAGAAAATTCAGAAAATTACATCTAATTTTACATCTTATTGCTTGTTTTGTGGGGAGTTACAAACTATTAAGAGTTATGTGGTTGGTTAATAACTAAGATAAGGCTCTTACCTCACAGCTTTGGTATAAACAGATACTGTGTAGCTACCCAACTGACTTGAGTCTCGAACAACGAACGCACCTTCCTTTGCCTAGAAAAGAGGAAATCAGGTTTTCAGATTTCCCTGCAGGTGCAGAGCAATCAACCTTTCAAAGCAACACACCAGTTAGTGAGCTTTTTCCTGTGCAGCCTAAAATGAATCTAATTTCATGCTACTTTTCCTGATTTTTTTTAGTTTGAGATTTTTGAAGCCATGTAGTTTTGGTAGGAATAAACAGCAAAATTTGACAGCCCCATTTATTTTTGGGCTTCTGATTTGGGTGCCGTACAATGCTAGCTAATATGTCCGTGAAAAACTTATGGTTAAATATTGTTACTGTTTGCCTACCTCATACCGAAGAAGTTGTTCTGCCTTTGCTCTTGTTAGGTTTTTACAGTACCACCTAGCACGCAGAAACAAAGAACCAATGTTTCAGTGGTGATTGAAAGAGCACACCCTTGTTTTGAATGTAATGAGATTCATTAGACCTACTTACTGATGCGCCTGCATATTATTTTTCTCTGTAACATAATTGCTGGGGATGAATCCTTCATTCCTTGAAAAGGGAAAGTGCCAAAAAGTACATTAAATTAAATGCAACTGAAATTCATTTTGATTTCCATTGACGTTAGACACAATTTGAAATGCAGAAGGGTAGGAGATAACCTGCATTTGAACTCACCCATGTTTGTCTCTGGCTTTCCACCAGTGCTGGTCCTGTTTGTGAATGATGGTATACTCTTCGCCTTGCTTTAGTGTTAAGTCAGTTTGCTCTTTGGCTAAAAAGTCGTACATTGCAATTACGCTGAATGTCTCTGTGCCGTCCTCTGTGGGGGGTGGAGGAGGTGGCTTTCTCTTGGAGCTGTGCGACTGAAGGAAAAGAAAAACGAGGACTTGCAATTGTCCCAACTTGTCACAAAACAGTACCTCTTTGCACAGCTCAAGCTATCTGTCTGTTTTCCAGACAGTGTGATATAAACATTTAATACATGATGCAACAGCAGTACAAAAACCTAATATACAAATTCATGAATCAGTTATAAATTAACCCCATTGTTCAATCACATAGACTTCTATTGCATCACTTTAGAGCACTTCCATTTGTTCTCTGCAGATGATACTCTTAACTTCTTTTCCTCTTTAACAGACTGATCAAGCATGAGCTAGCACAGAGAAGTGATCTCCCCAAACCCAGCTTTCTCCAGCACCCTGCTGTGCTTAAAACGAATAAGACTTGAAATGACAGATAAATGGCTTTTCCTGTATAGGCTCCAGTGGCTGTAAAAACAGGGGGATAATAAGACAATTTCCCATTTTTTTTGGACGAGCAACTCTTTCTTTGTAGAGTTGCAAATTGTAAATACTGCACACTTAAGAGGGCACCATTACAATGCTGTGTGAATGCTCTACAGAAAACTGACCACATCTTCATGTTGTTCAGTTCAGCACAGGTTTTGTGGCTTTTGCAAAACAGGCACCAGAATTGTTCTCTAAGGCTTTGTGCACTTGCATACTTCTGCTGAGGTCAAGAAAGTGACCAACTTCCAAAGCAGTACGTTTTTAGAGTCATGATGTGGTTTTCTCTACAGAAGGTTTCACGAACCTCAACCAGAATGCTGAAAGCCCTACGTATTTTGACATGTATTTCTTGCAGTGAAATCTAGGCTTGGACAAAAAAGGGTGCGGACAGGTTTTTATCTATTAAAGGATTCCTGAAGCCTCACTTCAACATTACAACTGGGTAAATGTGTCCGAGACTTGCCAGATAAAGAAGAATACATTTCAAATACTAAATGAAAGTTATTAGTTTCCATTTGTTTCATCTGACCTTTGAAGATCTAAACTGTAAGGATGACTTTTGTTGATGCTCTTCAGAATTCTGAAAGCAACCACAATCATGTCGCCAAAATTTCAAGAGAAACAATAAGAGAACAACATTGGTCTGGCAGAAAATGTAGACTGTATTTGAAAATTTAACCTGTTGCACCCTCTTAATTTTGGTCATGACCTTTTCTTTTCAGTTTACAGAGTCCTTTGTTTTTCTTTAAATTGTTCAACATGAATCTAACGTTTTTCCAGGGTGCTTCTAGCAGAAATTTGGCTTTGTTTTAAAGTGAAAGGAGTGGGCATATTGTACCTTACATAATGCACATTAACGAAACCCTTGATATAGCTTTGTAATTCAGATACTGTGTATATTCAGAACAGTAGCTTGTTAATAAAATGCATTTTATAAAAGCAGAACTGAAAGCTGTACTTTTTATACCTTAAATTATTGAATAATAGAAAAAATAGAGTGGGAAAAGACACATAAACTGAATTATAAAGTCAAACTGTGCAGGTGGTGGAAAAAGTTGCTTTAAAGAGCAACCACTATATTAATTAAATTTAAATATTTTCCTATTAACCAAAGAGTACCTTGACTCATGTATGAATTCAAAATAGATACAGAGATCAATTTTTTAAAAAAATACAGGTACCAGACATTTGCTACAATTTAGCATTTTTATAATACAACATAACAATGATAAATAGAAAAATGAATCAGCAATTCTCTTTTTAAAAAATCTTGTTTTAGTTTCTCTATATTTTATACATTCTTTATCTCTATCATAGCTGCAGTTGAAAGTCTGGGTTGCTGCTGTGGGTGGAGATGGCAGGGAAAAGGCATGAGAAAAGGGGAAATTGTCTAGTTCTGGTTTTTGATATTTGTTTCTGCTGATGGAGTTTTTACAAAACTAAATGATAAAATATAAATAGGAAAAATGTTAACAGGCTGAAAAAAACATCATAATGTATAAATGAAAGCCTGTATAATTAACACGGTGGCATAGCTCCAGTTTCATTGGTTGTGGACCTTGCTGGATATTATACTGTACATTGGACCACTTATTGCCAAAAAACACAACTGTGAAAGATAAAAGCACAATTACAACCGAAAAACTCACTTCAACTTTGAAATGCTTACCGTGTGAGAGGTTGTAGGATATGTCTGAATTTCATACCGAGACTGATTCCGCATCATACTTGTTTCGTTCTCCAGGCTCATCTGAGTTGTAATTTCTCTACTGGAAAGAGATATTTCATTACTAAAAACTCTCAAGGTTTTTTCTCCAGCTTTTTTTTCTCCAGCATACTGTATAAAGTTCTCCTTACCTTTTTTGCACTGAACAGCAACAACAGAAGACTGACTGAACGGTGTGGTCTATAAAAGAAAGATAAGAAAACATATTCTAAGAAAGGTTCACTTAATTTAATTGTTTCCTGTAATCCTAAAGTATATTCTTAGTGTGACAGATTTAACATCTGTCCACATTATTCAAAAGATGAGATGTTTTATAATTCTTCTAACTGTAAATTGATATTCTACAGTCCACTGATACACAGAAGAGATTAATGTGTTCATTGTTCTGCATTTCCCATTGAAAGAATTGAAAGTTGTTGTGAGTTAGTATATCTACAGGTGTTGGGTGTAGGGGTAACTCTCTTCTATAGGAATAATAGTAAAAGAAGTTTTATCATTTATTATAGCAAAAGGGTAGAAGCACATATAAACACACAATATTGTATACTGTATGTTTAAAAAAAATATGAGCTAATCTATATACTATACTGCATTTAGGATTTTAGTTGCATTTTACAAAATTACATTAGGAAGAGCTGCTGTTTTAATAATTTTAATAGATTTGTTAAGCAAAAATGAGCATTTAAAAATAAAATATTTGCACTATATTTAGGCTGCTTATAAATACATTTTTTAAAGACAGATTTCATTCAAACACAATGTTTAGCCATAGGTTTTGATGCATGCTTTTCATCCATAGTGTTACCACACATCACAGTTTTACTGATATTCCCATATTCAGCATTATTTCAATGTCCTAGCCAAAAGCAACAAAAGTGAAAAATAGTCCAGGTTTTTGGATATTTCAATAAAAATCTGAAATTACTGAAAATATTAATTTTATAAACATTTTATCTTTTCTATTCTATCTACCTATTAGAGTTTTGATGATGCAGATATGATGATCCCAATATTTATTAATTTTCTACATTATTTCAGATTCTCCTGTACAAATATATTAATTTATGACAAACAAGAATAAGAGATTTTTGTTTATTATCTGTTTTTCTTATGTTCTGAAAGGCATGTACCCCTAATGAGGATTTTTTGGAAGGAGGGGAAGGGACTCGAGAGAACATCTGATGGTTCTTTTGTGTGATATTCTTATATTGTTCTCCTAAACAAAGCGGTTCACAAAAATAAAGGCACCCAGTGGTTTCTCTACAGTATTTTCCACCAACTTCGGCAAAAAGTGTGTGTCCTGCCAAATGACTTGGAAAACAACTATGGAAAATGTATTTTTTCAGATTAATATAATGCGTGTTCTTTTTTTGTATAGTAAATAACATTTAAACTATACCCCCTTTGTGACTCTTCACTGGGGACAAGGATATCCAAGGATTGAATGCTTTGTGATTGTTTGGAACACTTCAAATCAAATCAAATCAAAGTTTATTCATCAAATGCACAACAATACAGCATGCAGCAGTAGTTGCTGGCAATGAAATGTCTTTTCTACAGGCTCACTGGGGGGATAAAAATCACAAAGTTAAAGTTACAAAAGAAGGTTACATAATAATACATAATAGTACAATAGAAATTGAATAAAATAAACTCAGACAATACTCAATATGAATAGATGCTATGTGTCCATGGTATATGCAATATGTCATGTCCAAGTAGTGCAGTATGATGAATTCAATGAAAACTGTATGTCCATGTAGCCATTACGGGTGATTTGCTAAAGGAGCTGCAGGTTGGCTGTTTAGCAGTCTTATTGCCTGGAGGTAGAAGCTGGACCTGGACTTCTTAAGACATCTAGCTCACAGCCAGTAATGAGCTGTGCTGACTTGGTTGGAAAGGTTTGGCTTAACCTGCTTGGTTACTGGGTATCCTCCTGGCCATAAGATTATGAGGCTCAAACCCCATTCAGACTGAGTGAACCAAGGGGTAGCTGCAAGCTGGGGTGGAGGAGGAATACTTGAGAAAAATGCGAAGGGAGACGTTTGAGTTCAGGTTATGTAGCTGGTTTGGTGACAATGGTGATTAGGTGCCGCTGTGTGAGATGGACTGGTCATTGTCATCCCTCCCAAAATTCAATTAATGATTTTCGTTATTGTTTCAGCAGTTGTTTTTTTAATTTATATGTGTGTCTGTATGTTTTGCAAACAGCTATTTGTGTTGATGTAGCAGTATCGGCCAGTCCTGCAGAAGCCCAGTCTGTCAGTTTGTATCAGCCTCCTGGAACAGTGCATGAAGTTTACATTAATAAAGCCAACGAGTGGCGCAAAGGAGTAACTGAGAGCTTTGACTGGAATGAAAAACCCCAAACCCTATGTCTTTCCAGGACTAGGGATGGAGGCTGTATCCCTGAAAAGCAAAATTCACAAACCCTTGCTGATTTGCTTCATTCCTTTTAAGAAAGTACAGGTTGACGGTGATGTTGATGAGACCCTGCTGTTGAGTTAAATTTGGTGTTTGTTCTTCTACTAAGACATTTTATTCAAATTCTCTGTTTCTCAGTGGAAAAAGAAAGATTATCAAAACCAGATCACACCTCCACAGATCTGAGACCTGCCAGATTTCCTTTGTGTGTGTAATAAAGATCCACCTCTTCACTGAGAGTTTTTTTTTCTTAAAGGAAGGGGAAAGCAAAGTTTGATTATTGAAATGCAGTGCTCGTTGGTGTATTCAAACATTCTCAACAAAGTACGTAATGTTCAGACCTCAGCTGCTCAGATACCAACCAGACCTAGACATTTTTCATAAATCACGTGCTTTTTGTCCTATACCAAATGCGTAAGATGCCTTAATCTGGGTCCATGTGAAGTTCAGAAAAAAATCTAAATATTGCTGCTCACCTTTAAGGGCTTGAACTGTTTGACTCCTGACTACACCATTAAACTGCTTACACCTACACAAATCTCCGAACCTGGTAATCATGCTTTCTGTTCTGTTGCTCTAAGTGTGTGGAATGTTCATCCAGCCCATTTCAGATTTTACAAAATTAAAAATAAAAATCAATGTTATACTCTGACGGAATTTCGATGAATCTACTATATTAATTTGTGTACACCTGTCTCTCGATTATTTTTTTTTAGATGATCAGAATGGCACTATACAGTATGAAATAAAACTGGAATAGCCTGGGACATACAGTGAGTATGTGTATTTAATTAATTAAATTGGTTCACTGAAAATTCATACGTATCACATACAGTAATATTAAAATTATTATTAATTTCATATGATTTAATAGCATTTTCATCCTAAAGTTGAAAAATGCATGCACCTCCAGTAAATATTGTAGAGACTGTTTACTCTACGATATTTACTGTAAATACTACTCTAAAGAAACAATAGTTTTGTAAATATTGTTTACAAAATATGATAAGCGAAATTTATTACACAGTGCCACAATACATCAGTAAATGACCTGTTTTCATTTGCAATGCTATATACCCATGCTATATATTTCTATATCCATGCTTAGATAATCAAGAATTTGAGAATGATATATTGAGAATTTTGAGATTCTCAGAGTTTGCAGGATGGCTAATTTGGCAATGAGAAGAAGAACCTAAAATTGAGATGAATGTGGTGAAATTGCAGCTTCTGTTTTAGTAAACACTTTTTTAACAAATCTACATTTATGTCTTTTTAAAATCTCAGTGTCTTTGCTTATCTTGCCTCAGACTTCATAGTGCAGACGTCATAAATATCTCATGTGATCAAATGAAGTCACATGGTTTACAACCCAGGACTTTATCAGGCCTGTCATGCAGGTCTTCGGGAAATTACTGTCATCACTAAATGTTGTCACAGTCGCCCTGACCATTTTCCAGACCAATGTTTCGAAACCTAGTGTATTCCCCTGAATTACACTCGACTTCTCGTTTTTTTTGTATTTTGGTTTCAAATAAATATCTGTTGTATGATTCATAATTTGCAGTACTTTGCAGTATTGTGTATGACACAAGCACAGATTCTCCAATTGCAAAAGTGAAAAGCCCTTTGAAAAGAAGATTAGTCTTTTTCAGTAGTAATTTGTGGAGGATGAAAATACATTTCTCTTGAAAGAGCTTATGCGGGTCAATATTTCAACACAAAGTGTCTGACACTGAATGAGGAATTCATATTTTGTAGGCATTTGACTTGTATTTTATCAACGGTTTTCATATACCTATAAATAGACTGACGCTGCATTGACCCGGATAAGCCGACCTACGCTTCATCATCTGTGAGTGGCGCGACTATACTACGACGCATGTAATGGAATATTTTGTTTGACAGGAAGCTGCTCGCATCAGTCTAGGTGCGAAACAAAGAGCAGAAAGCCCACACTTCCTGAATGACCCATGCTCTGTGCCCAGATGATACAGTGAGTCAAACAATGAACAAAATGAGAGGTTTAGCAGAAAGAATGAAAATAAAAGCATAAAAACATTTTTTTCCAATGATTTTCTGTGGCCTTTGCATCGTCTTTGCTAATGACAAAAATGTAACATATAATCTCCTGTGAACCAAACCCTCAGACTAACCTATAGGAAATCATCACATCACTTTCAATAACCGCTCATTCAGTTCAAGGTAACAGTGGTTCTAAGATGCTGAGGTATTAGTACCAGCAAGCATTAAGTGCAAAGTGGGATACACCCTGGAAAAGATGCCATTCCAACACAGGGTCAGGGCCAATTTACAGATGCCAGTTAACCTATTGTACCAGTCTTTGGACTGTGGGAGAAAACTAAAGCACCCAGCAGAGACCAACAAAAAATCCATGTAGATAGCACCCCAGGAATCTATCTGAGGGCACCAGTGCTGCACAGAAGCAATGTTTACTCCAGACTTGTGCAATCTGACCTTTCTGTCCACCCTTCATTGAACGAAGCAAGAAGTTTTTCACTCCTCCACCTGCCCTACTCTGTTGTGGGACTGCTGGTGCATACTGAATTCTCAAACGCAATAAAAAGAAAACTCCGAAGCGATCAATTTATATGTTGTTGCAGGTTAACTGGCCACTGTACTTTGTGAAACTGTCATTTATGACAACGTTTCCACACTTGTGGTTTACATGTGTGTTTCAGACCACAAAACTGCAGCTTGTATGTTTCACTCGCTAACTGCACATTTATGTTCTCCAGCTTATTTTGTGTCTACAAAGAAATCTGCCCTAAAGATCATTTTAAATACTGAGCGCAAAAATCTGTAAGATACTACATATACACAGCTCTGTTGGAATATTCTCAGCCCTTAGTATCTGCTATTTTACTGCAGCTGTACTCCATTCTTCATCTTTAACTCTTCTGTTTCAATAAAGCTATTTGCTTTTCTATTAGCTGGGAACAAGGTCTTCAGAAATAATTAATAATATAAGTCTAATCACTGAAAATCCTGAGCCTGTACATTCCGATGACAGATGTAGACATACATATCACCTCAGGAATTATATCTCTAGGTGATGATTTCTACCAATAAATGTCACTACTTTAATCCCAATTTACAACTAAAATAGAGAAACATATTATCACAACAATAAAATATGATGGTGTTCATTACATTAGCACAATAGTTTTAGTGGTGAAAAATGCTGTTTTTCGCTCTGCATTGACTTGCTTATAGTAACTCACCATGTATACATTCTGTCATATTTTATTTTAATTACAATTTATAGTTAAAGCATATCTAAGGCCTATAAACCAAATTAATAATTGATTCCGAAGTATTAGTTCTTAGGTAAGAATTAAACAGTTTGTAATCCTTAAAAGCCATTAAAGGATTTAGAATTTCTGAATACTGCAAACATAATGAAAACCTAAGCAAACATAAGAACACTCATAAACACATCTTGAAATGGGACATTTCTGCTTATTATTGCAATTAAGGTTGTAAACCTTGTATATAGAGTGGTATTATTGTGAACATATTTCAGAACAGATGAATACAATACAGTTTACAGTACAACATCCATCACAATATGTGTAATATCCTTTTAAAAAAAATGTAATGTATGGAGTTTAACATACAGTATGAATAAACATTTTAAAAAATAAAGATTTAAAATTCTCGTGTTACCATCAGCATTGGCTTAGAGAAACTATACAGTATTTTGAATATGAAAAGAGTCTTTGTTGTTGGAATATAATTTCAAACTCATTCCCACCCAAGCCCCAAAACGTTTTCAAACTATAAATCTTAAAATATATTTTTATATAGCCTATAATCTCATACTGTTGTCTGAGGTCATTTCAGATTAAAGGTTGATATGGTGGTGATTTAAATATTTAGTGATGGAATCTGAAGATATTCTTCCAATGAAAGAAGTGCATAGCTCAATTGAACATATTCAACTTTGATTGAAATCCTTCAATTAAGTTATGATTTGATTGGCATGGATAGTTCAAAATATTGAATAAGCAATATTTTGTTTGCTTCATATTTGCTTAAATAAAAAAAATATTGACTCCCTTGTTTTCACTGATACTGTGTATACTTATGCCCTATTTGATCAAACATTAAGACAGTCTTTCATAAGTGAACAGCAGAAAGGTGCAACTTGTATTGTCTATGAGCAATTAGGTTATTGATCTAGAGTATATCCCCTGGGTCTCTCCTCCTAAAATGGTCCATTTTATTCTTCTTACTTCTTATTACATTCTAGAACTAAATATTGTGTTATTGACAAATGTTTCCAAAATGTGTACATATTGACTGTAAGTTGTTCACATTTTAATTACTTAAAGATCAGAGTATGCTGTGAACATCATACAAGATGCCCACTGTATGTTCCAAGTAATGAATTCAGCATTTCCTGGAGTGTTTTTTTTTATTGCTTTGGCTCAAGATCACCTTTCTGTATGTTGAGCCTTGGTGAGGATTTGCAGAACAGATTTTTTTTTCTTTATTCCACTGACCTTTAATTTCAAAATGCTTTTTTAAAGGTAAAGAGTTATTTTCCAGCTTTGTGTCAGAGATTGGAATGGTCCTGTGGTGATTTATTCTTGTTTTTGGTGAAAAGATTTTAGACACTCTGGCTGTCACAAAAGTAAAACATAAATGAGAAAAACTGGCTTATAGGGACCCCAAAAGTATATTTAATGAATTTGTAATTTAAAAATACACCTTGTATTTTGTAGACCTATTTGGATTTTGTTAACCAGTGGTGAAGCTTGTATTATGAATACGTATTATGGTTGCTAAAGACAATTTTCTTTTGATATGAGAGGAACAAAAAACAGGAAACACTACCTGAAATCTATTGTTTGACACTAACTTCAGTTGGTTACATGCCTTTTTTGTGGTAAAAACAAACACAATAGGCATTTCAATATGCATGGCTGCTACTGCTAACATAGTCATGTTTCTTATTTTGCCTGACACATTTCATATAGCAAAGATCATACAAATGGCTTGCTTTTAGAAACCTTAACTCTTTCACTTCAATAAAATGTTTGTTCTGGTCATCACATCAGTTAAGTGAAGTAATGATAAATTAATAAATTAACTTAATATCAAGCCAATGCTAAAGCACGGTTAATTGATGCTAATCTTTAAAAACTGAATACAAGGAAAACTTTAGAATGTCAAAGCTTGGAACACAATCTTCCTCACTTAAAATCAGACCCTGCTTAATCATTCTTTCTAAATAACACAATTTTCTGGACATGTTTCTATGTGTGAAGAGATTCTAATGGGGAGCTCTGTCAGCTACAAAGGAATGGGTAGAGTAATTCTGAGCTGAAAAAGTAGAAAAAGTGTTTTCTTTTTTTACTTTACGGTGTGGAATTATAACCACTACTCATTCCATACTGCAATATGTACTTGACTCTGGGGGTTGTCCTGTATTTGTGAATGACATGCCATATCTGTGACTTGAAAGGTAGCATTTCTATGTATTTTTTTCACAAATGAGCTATGAAGAAAAAAAACTTTAAAACGCTCTCTGATCTCTATATTTTGCGTTGCATTAAGAGATTCAGCACATGCTATTGGTAGTCATCGTTATTAGCCATTATTAGCTACTGTTTATTCTGTTCTTAAGGTAACGTGTTAAGTATTAGCCCTCAGTCTTTGCTTGATTTTAATATTGAATTTATTGTCTCACCCTCTTAATGAACAAATAACTCACTTACTTGAAAGGATCATTGCTGTTTCATGTGAATGGTCCAGTCTAGTCTTCATCCATCAGTTACATTCTGTTTTTCAAAATGTTGAAGGTTTCAATGACATGTCTATGGGTGACTCGGGGAGAATTGAATGCTACTCAAAGTGCAGAAAGGAAGAGGTGACGTGATGTTAACCACAAGACTGCATAATCAAGTACACCTCTTAGTAGAAGGAAAGTAAGGAGACTTAAAAATAGGCTTATTTTTCATTTACATGAGAAACGAGCAAAGTAACTTTATCAATCATGAAGTAAAACTTTAAATACATTTCATTTTAAACCAATTGGCACTTCTGTAAGAAGTGTGTGCTGCTGGACTGTTGACATCAATCCAAACAAGTGTGATGAGCTTGTTTTTGCAGTACTTTTTTGTTTTAGGATTTAGAATAATAATTGTTCTGTACGTATTTTAAACAAATCATTATTTAAGAGTGACTGCATGATATGACCATGATTAATGAAACCGTTAATAAAAGTATATTTTTCAATTATGCTAATGCTTAAATGCCTTTAATGTCAAATCTACTTTCTACTTTTTAAGAGCTTCAGTATTTTTTTCTTTAGAAAAAGTTCCAACGTAATTTTCACCTGGGTAACTGAGAAATTGGAGTATGAATCAAAATTTCTCAAAGAACAGGAAATAAATAAGCAATTATTATAATTATAAGCAATGATGTATCCCAATTTCTTATGTTTTATTGTGTTATGAAAGTGGTTTATAACTTTTGTAGCAAACAAAGGTACAGTACAAGAGTACATACAAGGACAAGTACAATTTTGTGAGCAAGAGTAAGATAAGGTGAGCAAACTCTTATCTTTAATAATCTGTGCAAAACTGCAGCAAGGACTCTCAAGCACTGATTGGCATCCGCAAATGAATTTGTAAGGATATAACTACTGTATGTTTCAGCAATCTTGTATTAAGCTTTGAATTTAAATTGTTTTAAATTATCCACTTTATAGAAAGTGAGAGTGAACCTGCAAAGCCCTAAGACACGTTATAGGAACTGGTATTTATTTAAAAAGTAAAACAGAAACAATCTGGAAAAAACAATTATGATGTATTTTTTTACCAAACCTTTGCAAAACTCAATACCTACAATCCAACTCCAGTCTCATCTGTTGCATCTACCAGACATCTCTTTCTCTCTAGCAGTGCTTCCTGAATAGCATCTTGCTGACTTTGGTCTTGAGAAAATACCTGTGCACAGTTTGTCTTCTTGGGATCTGGATGCAAGGTAGACGAAAGGGAAGCCAGTTTGTTCCAGCTATAGTTTTGTTCGGAATATGCTTGGATTTTCTGAAGGTTGACAAAAAGAAAGAGTCCAACTGTTTGATTTCGTTGATTGGGCGAAAATGACTGAGTTCACGAGCACAAGATTTCTTCTTTTAAAAAAAGACTGTTGTTACAAATGGGGGGGTTTACAAAAATTGATAAAATCAGGAACTGAGCGACAATAAGTAAAATTAAATAATCATAATCCCTTACTTGTAGATTATTTTTCCAAGAGTATCCCCAAGTGGTTGGTATAGTCATAGACATGTGAATTCTTTGTTCTCTGGCACAGTTTTGGTGAAAAGAATAAAAATTAAGGCATACTTGGTTAAAGAAATATTTATTTAAAATGACCATGCCCACTAAAAAACACACAACATAAACATACAACACACAAGTTCAAATTTACAAAGAAGGCACCCTAGAAGCCTAATGTTCTAACCATCCAGAAAAATCCCAGACTGCTACCGAGTATTCAACTCTTAAATAATGTCTTAAATAAATTCAGTATAACCTACGATTAAATCTTTCTCTCCTAAAAACCCAGATGCCACTAAATAAATAGGAGCCTATCTCCCTATCCTACAAATGCACCTAACATGCAGGAAAGGTTGTTTTTAACCACGGTATTCTTCAAGAGAAATCCAAGTTCCCTAAAAACACAAAATAGCAAGTCCTCTTAACAAGGTTTAAGTACTTGGCTTCAATCTGGTCTTCCTGTGAAACCCTCATCTTGGATCTCTCTCTTCTGGTCTTGTATGTCCTTTTTTTCTTATAGTATATGGTGTATTTCTGGGCAGTTGATTGACACATAATCATTTAATTAGCTAAGGTAAACCAAGGCAAATTTTATAATTGCTTTGATCAATGAATCTGGACCTCACCACATTACAGCAAACATCCTCTTTGCTTTGAAGCTGGGAATGGTAAGACTGCCAGGTGTTACACATTTTATCTGGATTCTTAGAGAAACGTCCGTAGTCACCTACCATAGCTGTCACAAGATCTTGTACAGAATTGTGTATTTTACTGATTTACTCTCTCGGCCTGGCGTCTAGGAGAAACATCCTGACTTAGACTGCTGGCAGTCACGTGGTAATAACAGTCTGATAGCCAGCTCAGTTGGAGAGATTAGAAGCAAGTGGTCAACTGGGTAACATCACAAGTTGGAATCAGGTTTGGTTTTGGTGCCCACCCTGCAGATCACTCATTGGTGTCACTGTCCTGGGAAAGATCCTTACCCAGAAGATATCTCCCTTGCTTTCCCACACATAAAGACCTCTAGGCCATTCTGTGGCTGAGATCATTATCAAATCATCACACAGATCTTTAATAACACTTAATTCTAAGTGAAATAATAGGCCTTGGCCCTACACATTTAAAGTGTACATATTATACAAGTTGAAGATCAAAATGTTAGGTGATCTGCATAATCATAAATTGACCCATAGCAAGGAAAAAATATCGTCAAGTACAGATATTTAAAAATAACGAACAGAGAAATTTGATAGATTTTTCTTTCTTATATACTCAAATAATTAAACACAGCAAATGAGCATGGGAAACAATATTATTTATTAGAATATATTCTCTTCATAATATCCACCATTAATACAAACAAAATTTTTGTTCACCATTTGTTCTTTCAGCTTGAATTCAGTTGCCAGAGCAAGAATTTGGTCTCATCCCTTTTTTTTAAAGAATGGTCAAAAAACACTATTGAATCACACCACAAAATGGCGTACTTGTTTAAAGGTCACCATTAAATCAAACGTATATAATAATTATTAACAGTCCTTCATCTAGCTATTACATGTTCCTTGTCATGGTCTGAATGTTTTTATGTACTATTGTTTTAACTTTGCAAAAAAACAACAAATAATTGAAAGATTATTAAACAAATCAGTTTATTTCTTGTAGCAATCTTTTCCTCATCCACAAGGACAAAAACTAGTCCAACAATACTTTTCTTCTTATTATGTATTATTTCAATACTTAGAAACCTTCAAAAGCTTTCAAAAACCTTCCAGAAATTCTAAACATACACTGGATCTGCAAACTTTAGAAAACCATAAATACTGAGCACCAAAAGAAACATTGATTATGCTGGAAACAAATTCAAATATTTTAGCAAGTGCACTGCCAGTTATTGAACAGATGTACAGAATATACTGTACATGTATATGTCAAACATCCATTTTCTAACTGTTTTCTCCAGGACAGGGGTACAGGGGAGCTGGAGCCTTACCTGGCAAGCAACACGCACAAAGTAGGATAGGCCCTTGATGGGACACCAGTGTGTCCATTGAAAAATAGACACATACACAAACACATACTGTATACACACCAGGGCCAATTTTTCCAGAAGCCAATTTATCTACCAGTACTGTACGTATTTGGACTGTAAGAGGAAACTGGAGCACCCAGAAGAAACCCATGTGAACACGGGGAGAACATATAAACTCCATGAAGATAGCACTCAAAAAATGGAACCCAGGGCTCCATCATTGAGAGCAATGCTAACCACTGTGCAATCGGTCCACCATACCACCCTCTACACATCATATATAGGCAAATCTAATGTATTATAACAAAGTCACAAACTGGTAGTGTGTCTGGGCACTATTGGGAGCTGTATTAGATGTACAGTACATGTGTGACATGATATGCACTATGCTGCACCTACTGTCTTGTGGGATTTTTCCCTATCTTCTGGTTGAACCTGTTCACTGGTCTCTGAGCCATAGATGGTAAAACGGTCCCATTATATCCCACAAATGTTCACTAGGACTCAAGTCTGCCTGCCAACATGAACTAGCAGTGTATAAGGTTCCAGCCACTTTGTGAAATAGTGAAATAGCTAGGCAAGCCAGGACTGTATTGAAGTGTGACACATGCTCCAAGAGAGCATGAGATCCCAATAAGGGTTACAAACAAGAGGAGACCATTACAGCACAGCCATAGTTTCTACTTTCGTTGTTTTACTGTTTCACTGTTGTTCTGGAGGTCGTCATGGTGGACCAGACATGCCAACAATGGTACTGTATCTTTGGTAGCTCTCTGTCCGTCAGCTGCTTAAAAGTAGCATAAAGGTGGTCATGAACTGCCCCAGCCACCTCCGCTAGGGGACAGTTGCCCTCTGGTGCCAGCTCTACCTTTCAATAGCTACTCCTAAGGTCCGGGGATCTAAACCACTGTGTTTCTATGATGATAGAGTGTGGACAAAGGTCTCATCCATCTTAGGGTAGGCATCATTCCGGGTCACCTAATTAAGGTCCCAGCAGTCTACACAAAAAGAAAAGAAGCCATCCTTTTTGTTAATGAGCAGCCTACCGAAAACTCTATGGACTGTCTGAGGCCTGGGTTCAGCACTGGAGCATCTCCTCCAGGTTGCAGGTGGGGATGACTGCACCACCCTTCCCTCAGCCGAGACCTGGCACTTAGTGTTTCTCTGCAAGTTCATCAAAGAACCACCGGCCCATCAAACAATTTTTTGTTTTGCCAGATTCAATGTGTTGGTGTTTTAGCAAACATTTATCTCAACAGGTCTGAAAGATTGTACAATGTGTACTGTGGCCTTATTCCACCCACCCATTATCTTTTTATTTTTCAAGGTGGCAGGAACCCAGAATGCATACTGTAAACACAGGGCACAATCTGACAATCTGAAACACACCACCAATTGTTTTTTACCTTATTTACTGCATACTGTATATTCAAACAATGTTTCCATTTTCAATTTCAGACTTAAAATTAATCATGTATTATACCCGTATTTGTACAAGAAACCCAAGACTGGTGAAAAGCTTTGTGCAAGAGAAATTAATGTATTTTTTAAAAGCCACATTAGCAATGATAGTTGCAAGTCAACCATTTCATTGGTTATTTTATGCTCATGGTTTTATTTTGAAAACAAAATTCCCTTTGTCTTGTGCAAGATATGCAAGCTATCATTGAATTAACAACTGAAATTTCAGTAATTTTATAGCTACAGTATTTATGGCATTCCATCAGGGATTGTATTGTATGCACTGTAGGTTGTCGCATGAGAAATATTGTTTTTTAAGTTGATAAGAAAGCCTATTCAAATCAGTATTTTGCTGAAAAATAAGGAAAACCAAATAATATAAATGAGGATAGTGTAGGCTAATTATAAAACTAAATTTATGAAAGAAATGTGAAAGTACACTACAAATAAAGATGTGTAAAATATAAACTGACACGAATGACATAATCTGATCATTTATTATCTAAAAAGTTTCACTCTCTTACATGTACCTTCAATAATTTCTAGCTCACGCGTTTGTACAATTCTTTAGAAACCCTCAAACAGGAAGCTCTGTAAGTGTCAGTGTAAAGATAATGTCAGTTAAAGCTTCAAAGGCTTAGTTATCATATGCGGGAAGGTTCAATGGAAAAATTTTTATTAATAGACGTAGTAAAAGCGATCTTAAAAACAACACAAAATGAATGAAAGTTACCTGTGTCTATGAGTGAATAGTTTCCTAGTCACTGGCTCTAATGAGAGCAGTTCTTTCTCCAGAGTTTAAAAAGTACAGTAGACACACAAGAAGACCACATTACACACTCACAGTCAACCTTTGCGTTGTCGATGCAAACACAAAAATAAATTTAGAGGCAGCATATTTGGCATTTTGGTCAACAAAATAAAATAGATTATCTAAGAGTCAGCTAGAATTATGTTTTTCATATCTTAAATAAATGTATGTTCCTGCACAAAATGGAGTGCAAAAGCTAACTAAGAGCTA
Source organism: Atractosteus spatula (assembly GCF_055471065.1). NCBI lineage: Eukaryota > Metazoa > Chordata > Actinopteri > Semionotiformes > Lepisosteidae > Atractosteus > Atractosteus spatula. The sequence continues at coordinate 20,280,499 of NC_142706.1, forward strand.
ACCAGAGTTGTATGCAGTTGTAATAGCTTTCATAAATACAGTAGTTCTATTGTTATGATATAATACAGTATAGTAAGGCATTTTGACAAGAATGTTGATATGGAAGGGGTGCTACAGGTAACTGAAAAAATAGTATTATTTGTGTATTCACTGAATGTACCAACTAAAGTCCTAAAGTAGAAGTATAAATACTTCAGTGAAGCAATGTGGCAATTAGATTTCTATAGATTGGATGTTAGTTGTAAAATACATTGTATAATTATTTGAACTGGCAGATTTTTTATACAAAAGTAAAGTTTTGTACTGTATCTTCAATAACCATCATTATATGATTAAATGATTTGTAAACTTTTAGAAATATGTTTGAATCTAGTGACGGACATGTACTGTAGTCTAGTTGACACGTAGTCTATTTAATAGTTATCCACAGTATTCATACTTTCACTTTCTGCATAAATTTCAAGAGTCATGATAATTTTTTTATATCAAAACTGGCAAGATCAAAGGGTGACACGATGCAAGTGCAGTGGTTAGCATTACTGCCTTGCAGCCCTTGGCCCCTGGGTTCAATTCTGGACCTGAGGTTCAATCTGTATGGATTTTGTATGTTCTCCCTGTGCTTTCTCCCACACACCAAAGACATACTGGTAGGTTAATTGGCTTCTGTGAAAATTGTGACTGTGTGTGCCCTGTGATGGACTGGTGTCCTGTCCAGGGTGTATTTTCCATTTTGTGCATTTTGCTTCCTAAGATAGGCTCCAGCTCTTTTGCGATCCTGAACTGGATGAAGGGCTTAGAAAATGGGTGGATAAGATTAATATGAAATCATCTCATTGGTGAACTTTGCTGCAGATTTCCTGGAGCCCATTTTTGCTGTTACAGAGCCTCCAGACTCAATGTCAACACTTTTGAAATAACTGCAGCTGTTCATGGTAAACTCAGGCTGTATAATTAGAACAGAAGCTTCAAGGCTCTGCCTACTGGAAAGCTACTTTGAAGCGAACACTGTTATACCACTGGAGCCACCAATACAAACCTGTGTGGAAATTCTTAGTGAGGCATCCCATGCTAAGCGGGTGTTCAAAAGTTCCCAAAGCAACAGGACACTTCTGTCATAGCTTTCAAAACTGAGCCTCAATAGATGATAAAGCAATCAAATGGCCCAAATTCTTAAAAGAATAGGAGTGGGTAAGATTAATATGTTAAGTTTGATAAGTTTGTGTTCAGTGCTTCTTTAAATTGTGCAAAAAAACATTTAAAAAAGGTTAAACTAAGCATACTTTTCAGTTTTGTGAAGACTCCAAATGAACTAGGAGCACAGCTATTACACAAAACAGCAACTACAGAGGGCATAATGACCAGGACTAGGAAGACCTGCTCTTGAAAGGCAAACTAAAAGGTCAGGAATGTAAGCACTTCCTTTAGTTCTACTTTCTGGGAGAAATAATACAATCTTCAGTTTGTGTGTGTGTAGTAAGGCTCATTTTACTCATAATATTTTAATTCCCTAGATTTTAGAGACATACCATGTTCGCTACAGACACATCTTTAGAAGACATTGTGCAATGTGCAAAGTCATATCCACAGGCAGAAAGCCCTACTGGCACACGTACTGTTATATGTCATGCATCCCTGCATTTGACCAAAACACTTTATGAAAGGCCAGGTTTTGATCTGAAAACAGTTCTTTCTCAGATCACATTCTTTCTGGTTCTCTTTTCAGTTTCTCAGTAACCCGCAGCTTCTTTCACGTGTGAAAAATGTACTTGGCATTTCATTTATTTCTAACGGATTAAAATGTCTTATTCCAAGATCATTATCTGCTGTCCCAGTGGTTGGTGTGTTTCATGGCACATGGAGACCAAATCACACAGAAGGAAACAGGCTGAAGACAACGGTAGAGGTATTCAGTATTCTTATTTTTAAAAACTGCATTTAAACATGCTAGTGTTAAAACAAGTTATGGACTAAATCAAAACAGCAATAAATAAATGCAAAATCATGATTTTCAAAAAGAACAGTTTCAAAACAGATCTAAATTAACAATATTTTATTAAACTGAAATTAGCATTGAGTTTCATTGTGCACTATTCATTTTATCCCCTTTAATCTGAGTAGGGGAGTGCACCTTATTAATTTTTCATTTAAAAAAAACATCCAACAAACAATACACAACAGCATCCTCCCTACATGTTCTGACTTACAATGTAGGCTTGTAAGTTAAAACATTAACATTTATTTTTTATGTGCTTTAGCAGCAAATGTTAATGCCACGCAGCAGTATGACATTGTATCCTGTAGATTAGGCCTAAAGCTGTGTCAAATTCCAATTCCTTGTTATGTTTGTTAATTTTAGAGTTATTTTTTACCTACTCCATGGGACTCAGGACTCAGGATTTTTTAAAATTCTATTATTGAAAATTGCTGGGTGAATTACTGTGATGTGCACATGGGTGGCATGCTGTTTGAAGATACTTGACATGACGTTTCTGAGGGAAAAGTTTAATAAAAGCTGTGGAAAGCTTGTATCTACAATCCTGCTAATTAGACAGTGTTTTTGGCTTTGCTCTACTGTGTAGCTAAGATTCAAGTTTACTCTTCCCCTCCGAATTCCCTCAGAGTTGTCTCTCAGCAACCTCATCAAATACTGACAGGTTTATTCAAAGCAGGGTCAAAAGGGGGCAAAAATGAGTATGGACTGAGATGGGTGTCCAGTTTGTCATCTAGGAAGAAGCTTTAACTGGAATAGTTCATATCTGTAAAATCAGTTTTTATTAATCTGACATGCTCACTATATTGTATGTACTTCATGTCTGGTGACTGGACATAGTGTGAAACAGTTTATCACCTCCTAAATTTGATGTCTTTCTTTGTGGAGATTTTTAAAATGACAAACATGCATTCTTAAGTGTGTGCATATTCAATAGGGTAAAAATATGAATATACATTACATCAGTTTTTCAATTATAACAATATTAGGCTGTGAAATTCTGCTAATATAACCAGTCTTTCTACAATTACAACTAGTCATTTTTTTACAGATTTCCTTCCAAAACTCCACAGATTGTGCAACATTTGCGAAACAGGAATGTGTTATGCATGAACAGATGTGCATAAGAGGTCCAAGCTGATAGAATATGAAGTCCAGAGTGAAGATCATGAACTATCTCCTTCAGCAACTTCCTTGATCAGAACTGCAATCTGAGAAAATGTAGGCCTTTCTTCAGGTTTCTAAAACAGAAATGCGAGAGACGGGAGGTTAAGATGGTACAGTAGATCCTGTATTTACTCTCCATTCATTGGTGGATCAGGGATGTTGTATAACAACAGCAAACACTTTCATAGTGCCTTTCACGCTGCTTCCATTTTACAAAAATATAAAGGTTAAAAAATCTCAATGGTACTTTCTTTTCACAGGGAATATTTAATTTGAAAACAGGGGAGGGGGAATTAAAACATGTATACATTTGTATAGTGTTCATCTATACTGAATCTGAACAATATAGAAGTGTACTCCTTGCCAAAATCCTTATATGTCAGGTGAAAGTAGACACTACCCTAAAGCAGTAAATTCAATTCACTATCTGCTGTCCGTATGTGACACCACAGTGCTCAAAGATCTTGTGAAAAGTGAGGAGTGGTTCCCTTGTCATAGAAAGGGAAATATCTGGCAAAAAACAAGAAAAAGTCAGAAATGCTGTCCTACTCAATATGTCCATTGTAAAAAAAAAAAACGTTTAATTATACAACTTCTTTTTTGAAGTGCTGGTTCTCTAGACGTTTTCCATTAAAAGGCTCAGGTCTAGTGCCCTCTCTTTTTAGTTTTTATACTGTATATTGTGGCTAGTAATAAAACACTTACCTCATGCCAGCACAACTGCATGATCTCATACACATTTGGTGGGGCTTTTTTCGGTCGATAAAGTCTATGACCCTGGCTGACCATTGTCACCACTTCATGGTTTGCATTGTTTTCAAAGGGCATTTTACCTTCTGTAAACACTTCCCACATCAGAACACCTAAAAGTAAAAAAAAAATGCTAAAAAATGTTATCCGTTAACATAACATTTTAGTTATGTGATTATCTGATGGGATTTGTAATCATGAATTCTTATCACTTATATATATATATAACAAATTAAAGCTCAAGCTATAAAAAGGTTATTGCTATTTATAATATCCCCAACTTTGGTAAACTAGTTCATTATTTCATAAAAATAGGGATTGGCTGTGATTAGGAAATGTTTTCATTGGTTACAAAACTCTTGTCTATGACGGTGCTTAAATGACTACAGTTCAACCCCGGGGGAAACATGGTTAGTAGGAAAAATAATACCCAAGGCATAAGTCATTTGATTACATTCTTTGCATAGCAAAAATACTAACTTCTTAATGATCAAAATGTGATTCATTTTTCTAGTTTAGAAAGTCCAATTAAACTTTTTTTTCTAGCCTTGTAATTTGTTGCTTGTACTTTCAATTCACAGATACAGCCCTCATATGACTTTAGAAGAGATAAGTCAATAAGCATGTTCTCCCAAGTAACAATGTCAGAATACACTTTTAATAGGCTGTGTGAGGACAGCGCCAGCAGCAGAGCTGAAGTACTAGACAGTGAATGGGAGCTGGTGACATATTAAGCTCAAAGAAACAGGAGAGCTGCAATTATAGGCAAGTTAGTGGACATCAGTTTGACTAACCTGAACAATAGCAATACTTCACCTACTGTGCACTGCTTTGTGGGTGATCAGGGACAGCTGGCTAATAGCATAGCCTAGGCCAGATTTGAAGCAATAGACTCAGAAAAATACTGTAGAGCTCAAAACTGCACTCTGCATAGAAACGTTTTCTAGTGTAGACAGCCTCATGCACAGAGTATATAAGCTACAAAGCAATACTTTCTTTCCAAGTCAATTATGCTTAACAAACCTGTGCAATTTAAATCTTTGTTATAATGTTATACCAAACTCAAAAGGCATACATATGGAAATGGTCTAGTGCTGAGACTAATCTGTCAAAGTCCTGATGCAAGAAATTGTATATGGCTAATAAAGTGATCTTATCTTTTACACCAATCAGTTACAGTACGTGTTTAACATGTAACATGTTATGTACAACATATAAATCCAATATTGTATTCAATAAAATGCATTACCAACCTTTAGAAAATTATTTTGTGCAAGATATTTTAGAATGCAACTTACTTTAGGTATGATATCTGAATAAACCTTATTAGAAAGTAACAGTTTCTAAATGTAACTGATGAGTACATAACTGTGAGATCAAACTATGAATTTTCTTAATTTTAGAAAACTTTCTCCAAGACTTTATTTAGTGTTTACACCTAAAGGAGTTCCACAAGTATTTGCAAGATATCTTAAAGATTTTTATTAACATATCATATACAGTACCTATCTTTCAATAGATTTACGATTCAATGTACTTTCCCACTTCTTGAGATCTGAAAGTCAGTTCCAGAAACTTGGGACCATGAGTTTATGCATCTCAGGTCAAGTGCCTTGCAGAATGGACCATTTCCAAGAATACCACCTATTTCTCGTAGACCGTTGTCTTGTAGACAACTTGGAAGATTATAGCGGCTTTGCTTCATGATTTGCGTCAGAGAGGAGTCATAGCCTTGTGCTGGAAGCCCGTTTTTTATAAGCTCTTGAGTCACGTTTCTTAAAAGTTCAGAATATGACTGCACAAGACCACTGAAACCTGAATCTACAAAACTAACACACATGGAAGCAATGATAAAATTGCTTGGAACTACAGTGGTATGAAAAAGTGTTTGCCCCCTTCCTGATTTCTTATTTTTTTTGCATGTTTGTCACACTGAAATGTTTCAGATCATCAAACAAATTGAAATATTAGACAAAGATAACACAAGTAAACACAAAATGCAGTTTTTAAATGAAGGTTTTTATTATTAAGGGAAAAAAAAAATCCAAACCTACATGGCCCTGTGTGAAAAAGTGATTGCCCCCTAAACCTAATAACTGGTTGGGCCACCCTTAGCAGCAACAACTGCAATCAAGCGTTTGCGATAGCTGGAAATGAGTCTTTTACAGCGCTGTGGAGGAATTTTGGCCCACTCATTTTTGCAGAATTGTTGTAATTCAGCCACATTGGAGGGTTTTCGAGCCTTAACCGGTTTTTTAAGGTCATGCCACAACATCTCAATCGGATTCAGGTCAGGACTTTGACTAGGCCACTCCAAAGTCTTCATTTTGTTTTTCTTAAGCCATTCAGAGGTGGACTTGCTGGTGTGTTTTGGATCATTGTCCTGCTGCAGAACCCAAGTGCGCTTCAGCTTGAGGTCACGAACAGATGGCAGGACATTCTCCTTGAGGATTTTTTGGTAGACAGCTGAATTCATGGTTCCATTTACCACAGCAAGTCTTCCAGGTCCTGAAGCAGCAAAACAGCCCCAGACCATCACACTACCACCACCATATTTTACTGTTGGTATGATGTTCCTTTTCTGAAATGCTGTGTTACTTTTACGCCAGATGTAATGGGACACACACCTTCCAAAAAGTTCAACTTTTGTCTCGTCAGTCCACAGAGTATTTTCCCAAAAGTCTTGGGGATCATCAAGATGTTTTCTGGCAAAACTGAGATGAGCCTTTATGTTCTTTTTGCTCAGCAGTGGTTTTCGTCTTGGAACTCTGTCATGCAGGCCATTTTTGCCCAGTCTCTTTCTTATGGTGGAGTCATGAACACTGACCTTAACTGAGGCAAGTGAAGCCTGCAGTTCTTTGGATGTTGTTGTGGGTTTTTTTCTGACCTCCTGGATGAGTCGTTGCTGCGCTCTTGGGGTAATTTTGGTCGGCCGGCCACTCCTGGGAAGGTTCACCACTGTTCCATGTTTTCGCCATTTGTAGATAATGGCTCTCACTGTGGTTCGCTGGAGTCCCAAAGCTTTAGAAATGGCTTTATAACCTTTTCCAGACTGATAAATCTCAATTACTCTGTTTCTCATTTGTTCCTGAATTTGTTTGGATCGCAGCATGATGTCTAGCTTTTGAGGATCTTTTGGTCTACTTCACTTTGTCAGGCAGGTCCTATTTAAGTGATTTCTTGATTGAGAACAGGTGTGGCAGTAATCAGGCCTGGGTGTGGCTAGAGAAATTGAACTCAGCTTTCCAAAGATGTGATAAACCACAGTTGATTTATGTTTTAACAGGGGGGGCAATCACTTTTTCACACAGGGCCATGTAGGTTTTGATTTATTTTTCCCTTAATAATAAAAACCTTCATTTAAAAACTGCATTTTGTGTTTACTTGTGTTATCTTTGTCTAATATTTCAATTTGTTTGATGATCTGAAACATTTCAGTGTGACAAACATGCAAAAAATAAGAAATCAGGAAGGGGGCAAACACTTTTTCACACCACTGTATTTCTTATAGGTAAACCTTTAAGAACAGCAGATAAGTTGCCACACTATAAAATAACTGTTGACTGTATTGTATTTAAAAGACCCCTTCATTGATCATCAAATCATTATCAAATAAGAAATTAAATAAGGAATTAACAGCACAACATTTTAATAAAAAGATGTACATATAGAGTACTTATAGATGAATAATAACACATACCAAATGACCAGACATCTGACTTGCTGCTGTATTTGCAGAAATTGAAGACTTCAGGAGGAGACCATTTAACAGGAAATTTTGCACCAGAGGAGCTGGTGTACTGGTCATCTAGGACATACCTGAGAAAATAAAATTTTCTACTAAAGTCTACTAAAACTTTGCTTGACGTTTTTGTTTGAAGTTTGAAGTTTGAGGCTGAACTGCTGAAGTTTCAGCGTGAAGTTACACATTGCCTTAAATTTGTGACATTTTAAAATGTCACAAAATTAACGCAGTGTGCAACCTTATTACAACACCTCTGGTTTAATTTATTATTGATATATGCACAGAGAAGAAATCTTTTGCTTAGAATAAGAAATTCAGTCCAATCACCGGTTTCCAACATAGAACAGCATGACATAATAAAACAGTGTAAATGTTACAAAAAAGCCATGAAATTTATAATGGCTACGTTTGTAATAATCACATAAGTAAGCATTAAAATCAGGATATATATAGTAAATATGAAAACTCCAGAAGCAATAAGGTTGATTAATTAGTATATTGCCACATGACATGAAATCTAACAAGACACAATAGAGCATCTCCTAGCATGTAGGGCATTAATTATTTATATATAGAGCTCCACAATGATGGCATGGTGGTACAGTGGTTAGCATTGCTGCCTTGTGGCCCTAGGGCTCTGGGTTCATTTCCAGACCTGGGGTGCTACTGTATCTGCGTGAAGTATGCTCACCCTGTGTTCATATGGGTTTCCTCCAGGTGCTCTGGTTTCCCCAGTTTCAAGACATACTGGTAGTTAATTGTCTCCTGTAAAATTGGCAGTGGTGTGAGTGTGTGTATGTCTGTGTTTGTGTCTGCCTGCCTGCCCTGTAGGGTGTACCCTGCACTGTGCCTGTTGTGTGTTGGGATAAGCTCCGGTTCTTCCACGATCCTGTACTGGATGAAGGAGCTTGAACATGGATGGATGGATAATTTCCTAGCAAAGTCATACAACTCCTTTATTGTAAACAATTTTACTTGTATGGACTTCATCTATTACAATCTGGTAGCAGTTCCACCAAACAGTGATTACATATATTTGTAAAAGTGCTTCTTAAAGTATGGCACCAGCTTCCAAAAAGTAAGTTCTACTGTATATTATGAAAGATTTCACTGCTAAGACAAAAGGAAGGTTTCTTGCAGGAGAACAACATAACCCTCCATGTTCCACTGACAAAACCTATGTTCTCGCACACACATATGAAGTCCTGGGAGAAAGATAACTTATCTAGTGAGTGAACTATAGTCTACAATACAATACCTCCAATGGTAGTTCTATCATAAAGGTTTGTCCTGATTATAAAATCATAGAATACTGTGTCTCCAAATATACTGTATTATAAATGTAAAGGCATACATCACTACGAATACAACAGACCTTAAATTTCATACTAATCATAATCATGCATTTTGAGCCAGTGATTTAACTGTGTTCGTATTTACTTACATCTCTACAGCAGTGATAGAGCTGCCTGGTAACTACAAAACTGGAAGGGATCTCTCTTCTTTCATCATCTGATTCTCCATGCTTTGCATTGTGGTTTTACTATAGCATATTCTATAGCATATTACTATAGCATATTTATTAAGTTGAGGCTAATATTTTATAATTTGTTTAAGCAGAATTACATAATTCACCAAAGACTTTGAGATCGTTTTAGTATCAGAACAGTTCATGAATAATTTACAGTACTCTTGATTACACACAGGTAATTGTTGGATACATTTCTGGGTGAACCTTGCTTTTTTTTTCAGTTGCATATACAATTTTCCTGTTTTAAACATCTTACATTCATTGAAATCCATCCATAATAAGCTCCTTTATCCAATACAGGGTCACAAGGGACCCAGGGCCTTACCCAGCAAGCAAAGGGCGCAAGGCAGGATACACTTTGGACAGGATGCCAATCCATTGCAGAGCATACAGAGACAAATACACACACTCACGCCAGGGCTAGTTTTCCCAGAAGCCATTTAACCTACCAATAGGTCTTTAAAGGAAACTCGAGCACTCAGGTAACAAACATGGAGAGAGCATACAAACTCCACACAGGTAGCAGCCCAGAGCCTCAGTGCTGCATGGCAGTAATGCTAAACATTGTTCCACCATACTGCTCTTCATTTAAATCATATAATAATAAAGAAATAATAAATTATTAATTATTTTATACATACCCATTGCATTTACCTTTGTTAGTTTGAATATTGATTGTCTTTTTTTAATTCATAAACATTAACTTACTCAATTTTTCTAATACCTTCTGGGGACTAATTTCCTTTAAATGCTCAGAAAAAAATCTCCAGACAAGATATTTATTTGAAAGAAAGAATACAGAGTTCTTACTTAAGCACAGAACTATTGGGCTCTGGATAGATATTGTACAGATTGTATGGAATACAGTATCTATACAGATTTTTAAATGCAAAGTCATTTTTTAAAAACATCTCTTACCTTGCCATTCCAAAATCAGACACTTTTACGACCATCAAATCATTTACCAAACAGTTCCTTGCTGCCTGAAAAAACAGAAAGAAGCAGAATACCACTATGTTGGTAACGTAAAACATTATTCTTGGCCAAGAACACTATCAGAAAAATTGTATAAGGAGAGCTGGAAAGCCAGATGATGATATACATGCACAACTAGTGTACCAATTAAGCAGCTACCTTTACAATTACAGATAACTAAAATGTTAGTTATAAATATTACATTCCTACTGTATGTACTGTAGTTACTGCCATTAATTTGAAAGCTTAAAGGCTTTGATTCAAATAATGCCTGGCAATTCACTTAGCAACTGAAGAATTATTTATAATTAATAATCTATCCCTTATCTATGGAAAAATACAGTTACACATCTTAATTACTAATATGTATGAGAGCTAAACAATTTTCTACAATTCAACAAACACTGTATCTGTCAGTTCTCTCTACAATGGAAAAATGCTAAGATAGTATGTGAAATGCATGACTTCTTAAGAACCATGGAAACACCTGGGTGTGACTCCGTGTAAAATAAGCAAATAGCATCCCAGCATGCTTAGGGTCCTGTGTAAAAATGGTGGACACACCTGGTTGCCTATAATTATGATTAGAGTGGCAACACGAGGAGACCTCAGTCACCAAGACAGCTCTGCTTGCTAACGTTTCATGAGCACGGGTGTTAAAAGTGATTTTTTTAAATCAGAGTGCAAAGTGGTCAGAGACTTAACCAAAAATACTTGCGGTTGCTATAAGTCCTTACACCAAATATTTGGTTCTCTGGTCTGAATACTTATGCACTCAACATAGTTCAGCCTTTCACTTCAGTTTTTGATTACATTTACTGTAACTTATCTAATTCTTAGAAGTCTTCAGCTGGAGCATATCTGAATAAAATAATACCATAAAAACCCATTGGCATACACTGTTTTATAATAGTTTATAATATGTGCCTCTAATTATACCAACCACTCAGGTATATTCTGGCAGAAATCAGTTACAAGACAGGGGTTATGATCAATTATTTTACTTACTGACTAATCCACTCAGTCAGTTCCTGATTTTCTCTATTGTCGTAACCCCCCATTTGTAACAATATTATCAGATAAACAATTACCAAGTCCCTGTGAATAAATCCATTTTGCTCCAAGTACTCCATCCCTTCGCTCACATCTTGACAAATACTTAACAGTGATCCTGTGCTGAAATGCCCTCGTCTCTGTCTGATAAAGTTCAACAGGCAGCCCAGTTCCATAAACTCTGTCACTATGTAAATGGGCTTCTGCTGAGTACACACGCCATATAGCTGGACCAGTTTTGGATGTGACAATTTCCTAGTAAGACAGAAAAACAGCAACAATAAGAAAAACATTAGTACAATAATTTCTCAAAATCTTCAAATGGTTATTTTCTTTCAATGAAGCTTTATCACTGCATGATGCTTGAAACCTTCAAAAATTACCTATAGCAACATGGAAATGTAGCAGAATTTGCCAGTTCAGTTCTGATTACTGACTTTTTAGTGATTTTTCCCTTTTAAAGATTTCAAGGAGCTGAGAAAAATATTTATTTCATGGAAAAGAGTAAATCCCTCTTCAGCCCACAAATGACGAGTTGTAAAATGACGGCCAGCAGCCATATCACTCTGCAGCTCACAATTGGCAACCCAATGATGCAAAGGATGTGTGAGCCTGACCAGTACCTGGATGTGAGACCTGGGAAAACCTAAGGTTGCTGCTGGAAGAGGTGTTAGTGGGGCCAGCAGGGGGTGCTCACCCTGCGGTCCGTGTTGGTCCTAATGACCCAGTACAGTGACGGGGACAATATACTGTAAAAAGGTGCCGTCCTTTGGATGAGACATAAAGCTGAGGTCCTGACTCTCTGTGGTTATGAAAAATCCCAGTTTGTGAGGGGTTTTGAGTTTTTGAGAAACTCTTTTTGTTTTTGTTTGTTTCTCAAAAAGAGTAGGGGTGTAACCCCGGCGTCCAAACCAAATTTCCCATTGGCCCTTACCAATCATGGCCTAATAATCCCCATCTATGAATTGGCTTCATCACTGTGTTCTCCTCCCCACTGATAGCTGATGTGTGGTGAGTGTACTGGCGCACTATGGCTGCCGTCACATCATCCAGGTGGATGCTGCACATTGGTGGTGGAGGTGAGTCCCCATTACCTGTAAAGCGCTTTGAGTGGAGTGTCAAGAAAAGCGCTATAGAGGTGTAAGCAACTATTATTATTAAAATTAGTCAAAGATAGTTATTTCAGTAAGAGAGCTATATCACTGATTCCATTTTAAAAGACGATAATATGAAAATGATACAGAAAACTTTTCATCTTATTCAAATCAAAAAGAGCTGCTATGTTCCCGACGGGCTCATTCAGTGCAGGTGTGCTTTGGCTTGTGCCCCTTTAGTGTAGTGACAGTAGTTACTGGGTTAATGGCTCATGCTGCTTGTGACTAGGAACGTCCACGTAGTGAAGCACAATAAGTCGAGAGCTGCTGGGGTCACGTGGGTCTGAAGACAGACATCAGACTGGGTTTCCTCAGCAAAACACAAAAGGACCCATGTATTACTGTGTCAGTGAGCTTGAAGTAATAGCTCATCTGGTACTATTTGAAGTCCTAACGTTCCTGTGTTTGGATATGAGCTGGGAGTGTTAAGAGAAGCAGATGTCCTCACAGAGAGCATTTTAGAAGATGTAATATATCTGTACAGGTAGTACAGAAGCAGTGATGACTAATTAATTAGTCATCACCACTTAAACTGGTGATGTTAATTAACCGCTGATGATTCCAAAATGAAAGAGCTTTCAAAAATCAGAGTCAACACTGTATCAACATTCTATGTATTCTGACTGAGGTCAAAACTGCCTCAAACAATATTTCTCTCTTCCTAATATCATGACTTACTAGTAAAGATTTTGACACTTTAAGCAGATACTTGGTAAGTGGTGACTACAAGAAAAATTTAGTAACTTAAATTCAAAAGGAAATTCTGAGCACTGTATTAATCTGTATTAATCTAAATTTGCTGACTTGTTGTTATAAACTGCAATGTTGCAGAGACAAAGCCTTAACAAAAACAATCTAGGATTTTTTTTTCAGTACACCTCAGCATTACTATGTGAAGGAAAAACGATTGTAACTGACATCAAAACTGTGTAGCTAGAGAAGCTAAATTATGTAATTATAACACTATATTCTGTGACTGGAGATAAATTCACAAAATTTTACTTCAAAGCACTGCATGAGTGGCACCATGATGCTTCAGCAGCAACACTTTGTGCCAGTTTAATTGTGCCAGTGTACTAGTTTAATTTTGATGACACAGTGATTTCAAATTTCTTTCCATAAAAAAGTGTAAGGCATCTTTCGATATTTGGGGAAGTGACACTGCTATCTAAATCTCATGTTTTTCCCTTGGGTGCTCACAGCTTTGCTGTTTTTAAAGCATGATAGTGAATATAATGAGGCTAAAGAGAGATCATAATGGCTGTCTTACATTGTTTTCATCTTCTACAGCTGAGAATGCAACTGATGGGACTGTAACTTACATCATCACTTTTGCCTCTTCAATGAAGTCCTCTTCATACATTGCGCCTTCGCGGATAGCTTTTATCGCAACTTTGTGCTGCGCTCTCCATTTGCCCAAGCGCACCACGCCGTACTGTCCGCTGCCTAGCTCCTTCATGAAAGTCAGCTCCGAGGGGTTGATTTCCCACTTGTCTGACAAACAAATGTGTTAAAACATGAATTAATCTTTGATTTATAAACACATGGCCACACAGGCTCCAGGCGAGGCCTTTGTACATGGGGTCATACAAAGTTAGACATGTGTCTTTGCATTTGTAACTTCTGTCTATATCTAAACACGATCAAAAAAAATGTTTACCACAAAATAGACTGTTCTTAGAAATGATCATTAAAATACTGGGAAATAATATTCTTGGGAATTCTTTAATTTTACTAATTCTATACAGTCAGTCCCCTAAATTACAGCACATAGGCTCCTAAAAACCATGTTGCAGACATTGTAAATAAGAATAAATGTTCTTATAGGAACAAATGTAGTACAGTACATGACCTGATAACTTATTTTCACCACACTAACCCAGGATTTTTTACTCAACCAATTTGTATATGAGTAATAAAGATGAGCAGTATTTAAATGGTAACTGCAGTCATATTGGCATAGAAAATCACACAGAGAGTTACAGCTACATAAAGAAACAAGTACATTACTGCACACTGTATATTGCTCATACCTACACATCATTTCAAAAGCACAGACTTTCAACTCTTACATTTTTTTACATATAAGTAGTGTCTTCATAATGTCTGGGATTGTGTACTTTTTTAGGTTGGTGTTTTTTGAAAAGCGCTTGGTTGGCTCAGTAGTTACAGGTTACAAGTTTTTCTGGAGTCTTTTCTTCTTTCTTAAGAAAAGTGTCAAAGGTGGTTTGGTCAGATATTCTCTTCTTGTCCGTGTGCTGCGTTGGGGTCTAATTCCTCAAAAGGGACATGGTAGCTTCCAAACATTGAAATGCCTCAGCCAACACTACGAGAAGGTGCAACCTCTTCATTTAACACTTTTTACTATTCAAACTCTTCTTTATAATGCAATAACAGATACTATGATACAATGACTGAGTTCTTTGTTCATTTCAGCAACATTCTAAAGTCACTTTTTCAACAGTGTTGTTATGTCTTCAACAATGTTTCTTCAAAGCTTTTCCAGAATTTTGTCAGTTTTCTCAGTTGTCCTGATGGCTTGGTCAAATGTACAGTACACCTAAGATTATAGGCCTTAAAGTAAACAGTTAATCCAGTCAGTGCCAATTCTAACTAGGGATTCTGGTTCAATTTAATGTATTCTAACAGTGACATAGTGTTGGGGGCAGAAGCACTACTTTGATGTCAGAATGTCACCTTGGATATTCAGGATCATTGCCACAGTTTAGCAATGCTTTGCATGCAAGTTCATTTTTGCTGGATTTCCATATCATCATGAGAAGTGCTTTAGAATATCCTGTGGTGTAATGCAGGGAGTGTTAGGTGTGGGGCGCGAAGCCCCGGATTAAGGGCGATGCATTGCTGTGGAAACCACACCTGACGTGAATACGTGGAATGAGCCGCAGGTGTGGGAGTGGTTTAAAACCAGCCTGAATACTTCGCTGGGAGAGAGATCCAGCTGCAGTGGTGAGAGGACATGGGAGACTAGCTCTCCTAAATGCAGAGGCTCTGCTGTGAGGGAGCCAGGCTGAAGCACAACAGTAGCGGGTGTGAGATGCTACTGGACCAGGCGATGTTAGGAGAACGTGCCGCTGTGTATGAGTGAACAAAGACTGACTAGCCACTGTAGTAACCCTGTGAGGGGATGGAAAAGAATGACAATCCCAGTGGGGATTCTGAGAGGAATATACCCCGTGAGGGAGAGAGTGAGAACGTCTTCTGACAGAAGAAATGGAGCTTAATAAGTTCAATGGAAGATTTAAAGAGACAGTATCCTGCTAGGGTGTGAGAGCAGGGCTATCAGTGTCCGCTATATGAGTGAGATGTGAGTTAGTATGTATGGACCAGAGTAGGTGTTGTGATAGAGGGACCCTCCCCCTGGCAATACAAGGTATCGGGGCAGCAGATAGGGTCTATCTAGCTACAACCCTTGCAGGTGGCTGTGTACAATGTGAGGTGCTCCAGCAGCTGCATGGGTATAACACAGTGGTGGCTGGGCATGATGTGAGGTGCGCTGGCAGCTGTGAGTTCACAACCTGGGGGCACGAGAGTGAGGCACCAGTGAGGTTGTGAGTGTGTGTTAGAGAGGGATGGTGTGTTGGGTCTCGGCACGGTGTGTAGTGCAGTAGAGACTCAGTGATGTAGGTAGGTAGTGCTTGTATAGGCAAACCTGATGACGTCAAGGGAGAATGTCAGGGCTGGAGGCAGACCTGGAAGTCCAAGACACTGGTTGTGTATGAGACAGTGGCCTTATAGAGTAGAGTTGGTGTCTGGGAGCAGGAGGCTCTTAGTAGTAAGGACAGCAAGCAGGGTGAAACTTGGCAAGCCTGGGTAACCGCGAGTAAAGGACTCGGCGAGGTGAAAAAAAGGAGATGGGACCTGGTGTGAGTGAGGCAGAGACTCTAGGCCTGGGGCCCAGAGGTATCGATATGTGGAGCCTTGTGTCCTGATACCCTGATGAGGGGGCCAGCGTGAACACCACTCTTGGAGGAGAGTGCGAGTAAAGAAGAAGAAAAGGAACCTAAAAGGGACGGGTCAGGGGGGAATGGAAGGCCTGACAAGATGGTGGCCACACTCCCCATGGCACCACAATCCCTTGAAAACCCTCAGAATTTTCAGAATGATACAAAACCAAAGGTTTAAAATTAGTCATCTGCTGCATTGGAACCAAGCAAATGAGTAATCCAGTACAAAGAAACTTTGTACTCTGGCATGGATTTCTGCTCTTCCCCAGAACAACTCTTTTCCCAGAAGAGTCCAGTTTCATCAGCTTAAAAACACTGAGTACAATACAATGATTGCAGCCAATGTCATCAACCATCACCACTGGTTGAATCACCAGAGACCTTGAGATAATAGAATTTGTTTCTTGGCTTTAACATGCATAAAACACCATCTTCTTGCATTAAAAGATCGGAATTACAACACACCCCTTGCTGTTTCCTTAAATCAAAGCTCTTTGCTGAATTATGGGTAAACTCTTAGCAGCATGATGTTGATTTTGATCCACCTTTGAATGATTAACAGTTTCTCAACCTGAGCAATAAAAGCCCAACCTGCTGCTTAGTTATGGCAGTTCACTACACAGGAGTCAAGCCCTTCACATGCTTCTGAATTCCTAGCTTGCCTTTCAAGTTGATCACGACAGTCAGTCAGGGGATATCCAAAGTCCTACCATTTCAGCGGATGCCTCATCGGGCTTTTCAAACTTCTTAAATGTTTCCATAGTGATTGTTCTGTGCTCCACGTGAAACATCACTTCCATCAGATTCATGTTTTTAGCCAGTTTGTGTGCATTTACATTTTAAATGGCGTTGGGACAGCAATTGAGCATCTTCAGACGAGTGACAGAGAACATAAATGTACTGTATATGTATATCAGTTTGAACTTGTTTGCTGGTGTGTCACCACAGTGGAACAAGAATGGTCAAAACCAATGTCACAAATTCAGAACTTAATCAGAAGTTAACATAAATGCTGCAAGTGCCATTTGTTTTGATAGTCAAGCCTACCACCTTATATGGCATGAAATAAACTGTTAATTGACTAAATATAACAGTAATTTTCTATGATGTCTATGTTTGTCTTGAAGGGACCTTTTATCTTTTAAATGACAAATAACTTGTTAGTAGCTGGAATAACTAGTAGCCATCTTTAATTATAAGCTTCCCACATAATGCAAAAAAAGTGAAAAATGGATGATTTCTTACCATAGCTAAAACCAGCTGTGGTTGGTGCTAATCTCCCTTTTTGTACAACTGGATACCGTAGCCTTGTCACAAGGCCTGTAGTAAAACAGAAAAGCTACTGAAAGCAAGCCAAACCACCCAAAAATAAATATGCCTGAAAACAAAGAATCTGAGTAGCATGAAAATTTGTGTCCTCCATTTTGTCAGTTCTAACGAGGGATGCTGGTTGTCAGTTTCTCTGTAATATTTCTGAGTAATTCATTTAATATCAACCGCACCATTCATATCTTAGTTAGAGATAACTGGTAATTCTGGAATGTGTTTGTTTTACTGCTCAGACATTAGAATATGACATAAAACTGTCTAAACGTCATTTCATTTCAAAGCAAAATGCAGAATATGCACACAAACAAGCACACATCAGTGAACTGACTTCAAATAATCCCTCTCTTCAATATAATTATGCTTAATAAGAAGTGTAAGTGTAATAAGATGGGTCCAGCTTTCATTTTTTGTCATGACAATTAAGTCAATCAGTCCTTGTACTGTACTTGCCATTTCTGTATTTTACTTACAAAAAGAAAATTGGAAAAGAGATATGTCAACATAAATATTAAATGGTAGTAAAAAGTTATAAACCTTAATTTTATATACATATACATCATTGATATTTCTAAAAACCCTATTTCTAGTTTTTAAACGATCTTTTCTATAATATTTCAATAAATATGTTTGCAGTCGATAACAGCTTTAAACCTTATGTGTTTTTCCATGTAAGGCTTTTAAGATGCTTCATTATCTCACACTGTGACTCTGAAGTGCTCTGTCTTTCCAGCTGTGAAAGAGTAAATACCTGCTGCGTTGTGCTGATGGTACTCTATCAGTTCAGGAATACTACTGAAATGGTGCTTTTCTGCCAAGTAATACATCTTAGGCACAGTCTGTGTTTCTTTTATATGGTAATGTCGTACTGAAGCACTCTCTCTGAAACAAACAAGACAGAATGCCATGTCAAAAACAACAGCTTTGAATGACACTGAGATGAAAAAACTCCCTTAAAACATGAAAAGGCAAACCTAATAAGGCATGTAAAATAAAAAATAGAAATATCTCATCATTAAATTGTATCTATGGGTCTCTCATAAGAATTTAATCTAGTTGTGACATTTGGAATTTGATTAACTTCACACAAAAATATTTAAGACTTGTAATATACAAAGGTTCTTCTAAACTGTGTCCAAGACACACATGTGCAAAGGCTACTAAGAAGCTTAACTCATAAAGGTTCTGTTCAGTACACAGATGAAGTCCTAATATCCATAAGGCACTTGTGACAAAGGTTCCTCAGTTAGCAGTATACTATAGCCAAAGTGCAACTGGGATTCAGTGGGATTGCGGTCAGCTAGGGTATCTTCTGCTAGCCATACAACAGTGCCTCCTATGGCTTAATGAGCTTTGGTGAGCTTGCATAATTATCAGTAAGTGATGCACAAGCCCTCCAGTCCATTCTAACTGTGCTATAGCTACTACAAGGCTAACAGCAATAGATGAGGATGGATTAACACCATAGTCTTTGGAGGACATGTTTTCCTCATCATTCTCTTCTGGTATGACAGGCATACCAGAAACATGAGCTGTTTTAAAAATTGGTATTTCCATTTGGGATTTTAAAAAGGGATTAATTATCAGAGTAAATATAAAAAATATTTTGAGAACGCAGAAACATAGCTATGAATTTAACTACTATAGATGTTGAACGGCCAGTATAGCTTCAGCATTGTTGTGTTATACTCACCCTGATGACTTTGTATATAAAGAGACGGTATAGGCACCAGGGTGGCTTGAATCTCGCACTATAAATCCCCCTTCTTTATCCTAGAAGAGAAAATAGGATAATTAAATCTATGTTAAGTTAAACATAACCATTCCATAAACATGGAATAACACTTACAGTTCTGAACGTGGTTGTTAATGTTACCTCAGAAACTACCCACCAACCAGAAATGTAGTAAGACTTGGAATACGTGATATCATAAGACAATGGTTCTCAACCTTTGGGGTATGTTCACAGGGGACATGTGAACTAGTCTTCATATTTCAAGAGTTCAGCTTGCAAAATACTGGGAAAATGAACAATAAAAAATGAAAGTTTCACGAAACAACAGTTCCATGTAGATGAGCAGACTGTAGAGTGTTTCTTAAGAGTGTTTCCAGCAACTTACATAGTTGTGTTTGTAACCATGGCAAATAACAATAATTTCATTGTGCATGAGCGGACATGAGTTAATTTCTTACAGGCTCTGTATTTGGAATAGTGGTTTGCAGCAGCAGCTGAGAGCTGTCCGTCATGTTATAAAAAAACTTTAAAATTGTAATTTCCTTTCCAACTTGATGATTCTACTGCTATTAATAGGGCAGCTCATTTTATGACTTTCATTTGATTCTCGGACCATACAGCTCTCAATATTAAGGAGCATATACTGAGTATTTGTTCTGCACAAATTAAAAAGTCTGAAAAGAAAATGCTTTATTTCATTTCTAATTTTTCCTATGAACACGATTTGGAGCTGCAATTCACTGAAATATGTCTGGTATGACAGGGCCACAGCAATAACTGGGAGAGTTAAGAAACGAAAGAAAGAGCTAAGAAAAGAAAATCCTTCTGTGCAATGGGTGCACTGCATTATATAGTTGACTTCTGAAAACTATGTAATTTATTAAATTAGATTAAATTTATTAAATGAAAAATAATCAACACCATTAACTCAGAAGAACTTAAAGTTTGCCTGTTTTGCACCCTTGTTTGCACCCTTGTGTTTGAAGCGGAAGTTAACATTTTCATCTGTCAGAAATTCACTATGGCCTATAAATTTGAAAGTATCAAGTGGTTATTGCAATTTATGAGTTGAATGACAAGAATCTGTCTGACAAGAATATTGGAGTGATACCAATATTCTTTATATAAATAATAATAGCAGGTTTTATCAGGACTTTTGCATTCTAGAGGGCAAAATATGCAGAGGGGGATTTCAGCTGTTTTCCTCAACTTGCCTTCAGCTTATTTTAAAAATAGTAATATCATTAATATCAACATAAACAAAATAGTGGAAGTGTATTTGAACCAAATGAGTTAGGAGTTTAAGTCATACTTTCCTGACAAACAGAAGAGATTAAACACCACCACCAGCAACCTTCCTGACAGCCCACAGAAAAGACTTCTGGATCCACCTTCAGACCTTATCCAGCAAATGACATTTACTGACCCCACAACAACACAGTCCCTTGGGCCCTAGGTTAAATTCCAAACCTTGGGTGCTATCTACAGTAAGTGGAGTTTGTATTATCTCCCTGTGCTCACATTGGTTTCCTCCCAGAGTCCAAAATCATACTAGTAGTTTCATTGGCTTCTGGGAAAGCTGAACCCTGGTGTGAGTGTGTGTGTCTGTGTCTGCCCTATGATGAACTGGCACCTGGTCCGGTGGGTATCCTGTCTTGCGCCCATTGCATGCTGGGATAGGCTTTGGTTCTCCACAACCCTGAACTGGATACAGTGGTTAAAATGTTGATGTTGGTCTATCCTGCTATTAGGCATCTTAGCCTTTGAAGGATATCAACCAGAAGTGTATATTTGTAAAATATAAAATGGTCATCCACCAATAATACTGGTGAACGCTAAAATATAAATAACTTTAACAATGTTTATATGTAAAAGCTATGATATATTAACATAAAGAGAAACAATGGATGAGGAGTAATGTTGCAGGGTAGGAGGATAATATTTCACTTTACAAATACCTGTACGAAACCCAGCAGCCACAAAGTCTATAGATGATCAGTCTTGAGTTGTGCTTTGCTTGTGTTGTACCACAAGAGTGTGCCAAAAGCAAAAAAAACTGTCTGCTATTTAAGACACAAATTAGTTTACACTCCTGCAGTTTTTATAGATGCCTCTAAATTATCACCTGCTTCCTTGTTGAAAAAATATCATGGGAGTTGTCATGACAACACTGGTGATAGGTTAAAAGGCCAATGGTATAGGGATCATAACAACTTTTCTTTAAAGTGATTATCTCAAGATTGTTGCTTCTCAGTCCACACACTGTGCAAGTCATTGCAACCAACCCCAGACTCGAACCTAAGAGCTTGCAGTAAGCTGTTGAACCTGAATAAGATGGTCCCACTTCTTGTGTGAACACAAAGACTTGCTGCTCCACGTGCCACACTGCCATTAACAACACTTTTCATTCACACAACACCTTTAGTTCTGCAACTATAATAACAAAACCAAATTAAGTTGACAATGCAGCCACAAAGAAGCTCTTCAAGTGAAAGCAATAGTCATAAATGGCATTCTAAACTACCCGGAATCAAGTAATCTGCCTGTCTTTATTGAAATACATTATTATAATTATCATCATAGAAAAAAACAAGATAATTGCAGTTTGTTCAATGCTTTGCAGCTGTTATATTTAGTTGTTTTTTAGTATGTGAAAGAAATTGGACAAACTTCTAACTAGGCTTTAGAATGCAATGTCGTAGTTTACTTTTCATTAAAGATTTGTATTTACTAAATGCTAACTCCTTAATATCTGCAACTGAGAAAAAATCAGTCAACCAAGAAAAAGTCAGCCAGCAACTTAGACATTATAAAATCCCTTGAGGATTAGAGCTTTGAGATGCCCGTTTAACACATTCTTTAACACAAAAACAATGCTAGAATTATTAATATCTTAATACTATATACCTTAATCATATATTTCAATTTAGGCTGCAGTGGAGAACTGCATTAGAGTGCAAGCTGCAAGGAAATAAGCAAAAGTTAAATATTTCAATTTACAGTATATACTAGTTTTATTACAAGGAGGGAAAACCATTAGCTGTCCTGTAATATGATAAACTATAAAAACAACAGCTAAAGTGGGCTGAGAAAATGTCACAAAACCCCAAAATGAGGATTGCAGCTACTGTATTCTATTTTGTAGTCACTCTAAGTTTAAATGTACTGTTAATACTCTATTTAATTAAAACATCAACCTATTTTCCCTAAAAACAATCCAGTCACACTTTGGTGAAAGATTATTATATATTATATATTATATATTATATATTATATATTATATATTATATATTATATATCATACTACCACATAGACTGTTATCAAAATAAAGAAGAACAAAAGCATGTCTATAAACTATACATTTTATGTACTCACTCCTTCCTGAGACTATAATTTGATTGCAAAATGTAATGACACTGTGCCTTTACAATTATATTTTCTGGTTCTACTGTACGTATTTATGCACTTGCAAAATATGCATCGGATTTCACACTATCGCCTCCACACAGGACCGAAGGTGAGCTACCACCGCTATATAGAAGAAAAGACGTGTGTATCCATATATGAGAAGTGCAATTCTCTCTGATCCACATCGCCCCGCGAGCTCAGACCACGTACATATCCCCACTCCCCAGACAGTAGATAGCTCCACCACACCAAAATATCGAGCTCTCTACTGCAGATATTAGAAGGTGGTGACATCGCTTCTCAAACTCGCTCTGCACAACTCGCTCAGTCCTGTCACACATAAATAACTTTCCCCAGGAAGGGCACCCAGTGAGAGAAACAGCAGGAAGTCAGTGTGAAGTGCTGACCAAATTCAACAGGTAGAGACAAAACTGAGCCTAGGCAAGCATTAGTACAGGACTGAAAGTGAGCACAGAATGATTACTTGAACTTCAAGGACTAATCATTCTATGCCTATTCACCACTCAGCTTGTTGCTGATTTGAGTTCCACGGGGGATTGGTATAAAAACAAGGATGGCATTTCATTTTCAAGAAGCCGTGCACAGCTGCATCTTAAAAATCAAGGTGCCCTGGAAAGAATAGCGTTAACATGACATTAACTAGTACACAGTTTACTCTTTTGAGAGCACGATTTTCAAATTTGAAATCATAAATTATCAGGGCTAATTCACACACAGAGTTTGTTAACGTTTGTGATGTTAGGAAAGTATGTTCCAAATTTCCATAGCCTGTATTATTGTGAAAGTAAGACTTCAGAACAAATCTTCTTCTGGATGAAGCAAACAACCAAGTTGTGAACAGAAATTTACTCATACAGCTACATTGTCACTTATGACTCAAATATAAAGATACTCTATACATCTTTGGTGCATCAGTCATCTTTAACAATACCCCAGCTGCAAGCAGCAATGTAAACTAATTTATATTAATATAATTTAGCAAAGCATGTACATAAATTACTAAGCCATGCACACAAATTACTAAACCGTGAGCTCAACTTTGTAAGTGAGTGAATAAACAGTGTGTGGAAAACTATGTACTTGGACAAATTGTGCTTGCCAATTTACTTTATGTTGTATATTTTTCTCAGCTATGTCACTTCTGGGGCTACAAAGAAAACTTAAGTTGAGATGAGGAAAACATCAAAACAGAGAAAACACCACAAAATGCCAAAAATGTTATTGATGGTTACAAAGCTACTGTATTTGTTTTTTTTCCCATCATCAGGCAAACATTTTGTGTAATAAGAAAGGAAGTAGCAAAAATTTACTGACATGGTGTTTTGAAAGCATCTTGCTGGTAAATTGTTATTCAACACCCTATGTAGTGTAAATGATCAAGTTAAATATGAACTGTTTACCAAAGAACAAAACTAACATGCTTTAAAACCGATGACCTCATCTCAGTCATCAGTATCCTAAACACTAACGGATCTGCAGTAAGATGTACTTGAAAGCAAACAGAAAGACAAGAGTCCAGTAATAATTTAGTTCCAGGAAATGTTTAAACTAATGGACAAAAAATAGTTGTAGAACATTAGAATATAATGCAAAGAGTAATTTATGAAAATACACTGCCAATACATTGCTAATTGCTCTGATGCATTAGTAGTCAATTTATTAACACCATGAACAGGAGGCCCTGCTGTATGCAAATGGTTGGGGAAGTATGGAAGAAGCTAACCAGTCTTGAATACTGGTTTAAAACACGTTTTCATTTTCAAGGTAAGATAATCTGACTAAGTATGACTAAAAGTTTGGCACTGTCATTCTTCCTTTTCTTATTGTATTGCTGGGAGATTTACCTAAAAATCCATTTTCCGCAGCTAAGGAAAGTTATAGATTACGTAATTTGCCATTGCAAACAGCACTTATTATAATCCACGACTTGCTACACAAGACAAATGACATTTCTGTCAGCTCTAATCAATAAAAGGTGAAATAAACACTAAAACAAAGTACCAACAGTGGATGTAACACTAACATATCACAACATCACTCCCTGCTGATTCAGATTAAGTGGTTACAAATAAAGCAGACTCAGTAAAACATTTCCATAAAGATATAACCATTGAACTTCTATTAAAAATTTAGAAATTTGACAAGTTTGATTTTTTCTAGACATTAATATTTTTAACTGTAAATATTTATTCTATGTGGTTATTATTATACAGTATATCTTACATGCTGTATAACAGATTTTACACAGGTATTGTTCAATCTTGTTGAAAAACTAAACAGCAGTATATTTACCTACTGTCTAGATGGCCATTGGCCATCTACATAAGAAACTACTGTATTTGTACAGTACCTAAAGGATACATGCATACTGAATTTATATATAAAAATGTCTAGCAGGTCACTGTCCCTGTTTGAGCAAGCTACCAAACAAAATGAGAGTCCTATATTCACTTATATTCTTTTCATTTCCTGATTGCAACAAGAAGCATGGAAATATCTGAGGAAAAAAATACACTTATAGAAGAGAACAGCAATCAACAGTTGTTTGTATCAATCAAAGATATACTTACTTCATTTTTCAGCTGCTGTTCAGCTTTATTTCTGTTCACATTTTTGCAGTACCATCTAGAAGGTAAGGGGCAATTACTTATGTTTTGAAGCATTAAATGTATTTCACATTTGTCATACGCAGTATTAACCTGAAGCTTTCAACACAGGAAACAAATAAATCAAGCAATAGTGACGTAAATAAAAGAGGAAATTCTCCCATTCAGCACCTTTCATGTGATCTTATTGTCCATGAGGTTTTGAAACAAAAAAAGACTTTGAGTCGTTTTTCAAAATTACCTTAATATGTTGTGGGTATTTAAAATATTTGAACATATGTGTACATGTAGTTTTCTTATTTAAACTGTAGACACTATATATATTTCAGTGGTTTAACATGGTTTCAACAAATCATCAAAAATGACATCAAATAACATTCACTGAAAGCTCATTTCCGTTTATGAGCTAGCAGTTATTGTATTATGCTTTTTGTTTGTACTCAAAATAAATCTATGATGCTTTCAAATCTATGATGCTATATTTATGAAATCACATAAAAAAGCAAAGGCAAAAAATGAACAGTGGCAGCTTCAGTAATGTTCTTGGTAAACAGCAAAGAAAGCAGACATTTCCTTAGGGTGTTAATGAAACATTTATAAGAGTTATTTTAGTCATTAGTTTTATTTTTGGAGGTCTGTAGTGTCCTACAGATCATTTGTAGGAATCTATACACCCCAGGAGATTCGTTTTTGCCCTCACCTCCTTTTAAAGATTGAAATACTTACGGAAATTGATCAAGGTTGTTCAATTTTTTCTCAGTCACATAATTACTGGGTACATATCCTTCTTCTCTATATGGGAAAAAGATCAGAACATTGAATTAAGTATAATTTTTTTTCAATGTACAGTAGAAAAATCCTTTTTATATTGCTTACATCAGAGGAATGCAACTTGAATTTGGTATAAACAATATACTGAAGATAACAGCCTGTGAGTATTTTGCGGTATTTTACAACTAAGTGCAGGTAACATTTTAAACATTTTTACTAACTCGCTATCAGACTTTTTTCTCTGAGTTATTTTTTAAAGAGCAAGTCAGGGGCTACTGAAGAAAATATACCAATACACAGCACTAGGTAGACTGAACTTTTAAATGCTGTATTGTTTCCATTTTCAATATCTTGGCAAGTGTAAATTTGACATTTCAAGATGTATACAGTATATTCACTGCAGAAATAGTGTGTCATGAAGGTTGCTGTCTAATGTTTTGAAGAAGATGGCTGAAGAAGCATCAGCTGTAGGACATTCCAGCACACATAGGCTTTGAGAATGATGTTTCTCAGCCAGGGAGCAGATTGATCTAAACTTGCCCCTCATAACTGAAGCTGACATCATGAATTAATAAGTATAGTCTCATCTGATAGTCTGAATGAAAACAATGAAAAGTAAATTATCAGTAACTAAATCTTGATCACACAGTTGCAGTAACATAATTATGTATTGTATGTTATGCATTTTAAGCAGATGTTATTGTTCATATTGCCTACCAATCTAGTTGTTGTGTTTTGAGGATATCTCAAAACAGAATGGTGGTCCTAGACCTCAGCATATGTTTGAAAGGAAAACAATTAATTTTATTTTACATTGTGATTATCAGAATTCGCATTTTCATTTCATTCAGATAAAATGTATTTTTTAAAACACTTTAGTTCTTTTGAATCACTAAATATATACCTGAATGTTCAAAAATGTCCTGTCACCACTGTCCCCATTGTTTATAAGTAGCAGACTATCAATAGAAAAACTGTCCTAACTCAATTTTCAGCAAAATTTGGTCAAGTCCCATTATGAGGAGACAAAACAATGAGACGAGTATGAATGGGTGGTGAACTTAATATTTTAGTATTTGGTGGTAATAATAGCTCTGGTTGTAAGATCAAGATTGCCAAAACCTCCAAAAAAGACTAAAGAATCTCCAAAGTACCAATGCAGATTTCTACAATCATGGACCTATTGGTGTGTGAGCTTTGTTATGGGTGAACCCCATGGTAGAGTGTGAATGTGTACCATAAGACACAGGAACTACAAAGGTAAGATGCAGCAACAGAGAGCTGAAAGACTTCTGTCTCAGATGAGTCCATGCCTAGTGCACAGCAGGTGAGTGTTCATACATAAGAAGACGTGCAAGACTACAATCTGACCTCCCGTCAAACGTCTTTTTCACAGCTCCATTTTGCGGAAAATCTATTTGTACAAAAACATGAAGCACTATTTTTTTAAGAGTTAAATAGATTGTCATTATTAAACAGATCTCCATTAATAAAATCAAATCTCAATTTTTGTTACAGTTATTTGCCATATTGCATTAGAGAAAACAATTGCTTACACATATGAATGCACAATTAAAAGTTTTTACAGTATGTAGGTACACAAAACAGAACCAACAGACATGGACAACTGGGACTACCTACCCATATTTATTCCGTGCTTTGTACCAGTTTACATCGCATTTTTCAATAATGATATACTCTTCACCCTCGACAAGCTTCAAGTCATGGCTTTCCACCCCCTCAAAGTCGTACATGGCTATTACGACTTCCTCCTTTTCCTCTTCTTTACTCACATCATCCTCTTCAGGAGGTGGAGGTGGAGGCAGCCTGCGAGGCTGAAAGACACACTTTTCTTTCAGTTCTGTAAATGACTGCACGTAGCGCCCTTAGGAAATTTTTCTGTGGTATAGTTAGTTCATTCACTGCTTTCCCCCAGTTCCATCGTGCATTTATTTTTATTCTTATCCCCCACAGTGTGTCTTATGTTGTATCACAGCATTGTGTTAACCATACAGCAGGTTTACCACCTTGTAGCCTCATCTAATCAGACCTGAGAAGCTAAAGGCCTAGTCAGTACTGGGAAAAGAAACCTTTGAGGAAAAGCAGACGGCTGTTGTAAGAAATGCTGATGAGCCAATAAGTAGCAGTCTTCCCTTGGGATCAGAATTTCTAAAAGGGATTCAGTACGGTGACCAGAAACAATAGGTTGTATGAATTCCAGTCCAAAGAGACATTACAATTAAGGTCACTGAAGATCCCATGGCACA
The DNA here is from genome assembly GCF_055471065.1 of Atractosteus spatula. Classification (NCBI taxonomy): domain Eukaryota; kingdom Metazoa; phylum Chordata; class Actinopteri; order Semionotiformes; family Lepisosteidae; genus Atractosteus; species Atractosteus spatula. Next base: position 20,308,964 of record NC_142706.1, read on the forward strand.
GTGTGTAAAAGTAAGGGTATTAATCCCTGTGTCCTGGCTAGATTCCACTCCAGGTTTGCAGAATCTGGTCTGGCTAAAGTTCCTCTTTTAATTCAAATGGTGAAGCAATGTCTCACTTCTCTACCTGTTCTGGGGTGCAGTGGGGCTGCTGGTTCATAATGACTGCTGCACATTAGCCAGGTGGGTGCTGCAATTCAGTAACAGATGAAGTGGAACCCCTCTTAATTATAAAACATTTTTTATCCTTTGGGATTAAAAGTGCTATATAAATCCAATTACAAATAATTATAATTGGAGCCAAATTAAACTTCTAAAAGTGCAGTTATGGAACAATGTTTTAGTGTTGATTTATTCATTTTTCTTTTCTGGGGGCTACCAACATAATGTGAACATTTATTGTGCAGACTGGGTTCTCCTTCAAAGAAGAATGTCCACCTTTGATATCTGAAACAGGATCTGTATTGTTCTGTGTACCATGAGCATGCACATGCCAAACAAAATTGCAGAGGATGGAGGGAGCCCTCATCCTGAAGATTTCGAAATTATTTTGAATTCATAATGCTTCAGGGATTTTATTCCTCAAACAATAAATATGCCACAAAAATCTCTCTTCGCTACATAATATATTCTAGTTTGTGACAGTTAAGTAGTAAACTACCATTGTACTTTATTTTATTACAAAAATGGTAGAAATTTAAAAGAAATATGTCGAAAAATGCTGGACTATCATAGAATAAAAATAAATCGGTAATTTCTGAGGATGCAATTTTATGGGTACGTAGACTCTACTGGAGCCAGAATAGCGGCCCAGACCAGAGCCTATCCTGGTTTCCATGGTGCTAAGTGAAGAGAGAACAAATGAGTTCTCCCCGGACGAGATACCACCCCCAGCAAATGCTATTCCCATTCATAAAGCTGGGAACTGTCTGGGTACAACAGCTGTGTTTGCAGCAAGGGCTTGAACCAGCAACCCCACCCCTGCCCAGTTTTGAGTCCAGAGATTTGCCCACTAAGCTACACCACCTGTTCTATCACCTATCAATCAATACAAATGACATTCTGACCTGACATTCTGCTCCCTCTACAGATTTATGTAGACAAAATAAACTGATTTCTTTTTATACAGTGGCATAGTACTAGATGCAAAGTTAAGGAACTTTCTGGGAGGAAAAAGTCTTCCTCACCTTTTCTGAAGTCTCATTTGCAGGAATTGGAGGAAGAGGCTTTCGTGAAACTGAAAACAATTAAAAAAATGTTTTTGGTAAATACACAGACACATACAGTATAGTGACAGAACACTACCCAATCATTGTGTTTTGTCTCCTTTATTTTTTTTCAGTCTAGAAGTAACTTTTTGTTGCCCTGGAGCTCACATGCAGCTTCTAATCCCATTCACTAGAATGACAGTTGTGTGTTGATAAAACCATTTAAAGAGGCAAATTCTTTCTATAGCTCCTGCTATAAAAGCATAGTGCAGGGAAAGAGGAACTTACTGTCTCCAAACAGGTTGTATTCTTCACAGCCTGGCGCTAATTTGTCTGCCTGTCTGCAGCACAACCATATACCTTCATGCCAAAACTGAGGGTGGAATTTTGCAACTATTGAAGGATTGTTCTTTATCTCTGAAAGGAGAAAATTAAGGAATAAAATGAGCATCTTTTGACAATACAATCCAGGCTGCAGCATTTTGCATTCTACTAAAGCACTTTCCTGATGCAACATGGTAAAATTGTTAGAACTGAAATGTAGCACACTTACACCACAAACATTAACCAATCTGAGACCTAATGAGTATAAAATGAGTAATGAGTATAAACTTAAATACACTTTTTTTCATCACATAAATTATATTACATCACATAAACAAGATCAAATCTTCAAATTCAAAGATCAGATATTAAAAGATCAAATATTTTTCTTCAGCTATTTATATCTGAGATTCCAAAAAATAATACACTTACATAATATGAAATGAAAACAAGATATTTATCTTGCTGAAAGGCAAGTGCAAAATGTTTCTTTACGACCTGTTAGAATTTTAGGTTTGTACCTGAAGACCTTGGTTTAAATTACATATTTGTAGTGTACCCTAGGGATCTGGACTATGCTCAGCACATTCTATATATTGTGTTCAGATGTCCATCCTCAAGATACAGTATGTAAGAATTTATTCTGTAAGTTTAAACAGAAGTGCAAACGGTGGACACCTGTGTTTGTGAATACAATTTAAAAATAAATGGACATCAGATCATTTTGGACAAATTAATCCAGCACTCTGCTGGCATATGTTAGACAAAAGTAAGACACACACTAAGGCTGTGTATTTCAGGATAATGATTTGTGACATCGGCAGATTTCTAACTTCAAGCCTTTTCCCCTTAGGTTTACATAGACAGTTGGAGAATAAAAAGGTTAGGATTTTATTTTAATTTTATTGGGGATCACAATTAATTTATATCATAGATTCAGCCAATTTTAAAGGAATACATCTTCCTATGTGTCATTTTTTGACACTCTGCAAAGTCTGACAGCACCTGACGGGATAGTTCATGCCAACAGGAGGAATGACATCTCTTACTAATGGCACTGTAAGGCCATCTGGCACTGAAAATGTTTCAGTTGTGTTGTGTTGTTCCCCAAAAAGACGTAACAAAACCCTGATCAACTAATGCCCACCCAGAAGCTTAGAAGATCTGAGAGTGGCACTGTGACAATTTTGTGCCCATTCTTGAGGAATCGTAGTCACAGTTTATATGTGACATTTCGCAGGCTCTGGCACTGTATATAGTTGTAGAGAAACAGTTTATGTCGAGCTTGCTCCAGCTGGGGTGCTGCAGAGCTAGCTAGCGTTGCCAGGGCTGTCAGTCAGTTTTGGCTGTCATGGATACGTGACAGGGAAGCTGTACCACCTGCAGGCAATATACAACCCTGTTGGTGGTTCAGGACATTTAAGATCTGCTTTGTTAATGCTCTGGTATAGAGATTGCTCTTTAGCCTTTTGCTCTGACCCACTACTCAGTCCTCAGTTTTTGTTTCCAGTCTGTGTTTCTCTTTGGACAAATGCATTCTGTCCTCGTCTTTGGTCTCACCCAAATGAGCTGCCTTTGGCTACAACTTGGCTTACTTCTAGACCTCAGCTTGCAAAGCTTGGTTCTTTGTTACAGCTACAAACTTTGCTTTGTCCCTGATATTGGCTCTGAACTGGCTCACCCTGCACGCCACTCTGCCTTCTTCCCTTGCCTGTTACCCAACACCACTATGCCCATTGCTCCCCTGTTTTGTCTCTCTCATCACTGCCCTTGGGATCATCTAATGATTCAGACACTGCTTACGTCTGCCTTAAGCAGCACATATGACAACTTGAAGTTAGAAATTTGCTGACGTCCAACCATGGATAACTGGTATAGAGAGTTATAGAGCTATAGAGAGCCTGTGCTCTGAGTTATTATCTGTACTGGTTGAGCTATGCAGGAATCCCTGCTTTGTCATAGTTTAATTTGCAAAAAGAAAAAAAAATGGCTCTATCATGGCATTTCAAGTGATCTGCTATTTTCTGTCATTTAATCAATATTACTGAAGAGCACGACTTTACCTTCTTTTATGTGTTGAACCCACAAACTTCTGCTGTCATTACTTGGAGCAAAAACGTATAAGGTATTTGCGTCATGCACAACCTGGGAAAAAGGTCAGAAATTAATTGGTTTGGCAGAGCTGTAGAAATAGAAACTTCAGTCCTTTTGATCTAAACTGACAGATTAAGATCCATATTAAATCAAAATTACTCCCTCCAACAATAATTTACAAACCCAAAGGGAACATGAAAGCAGCAATTTGATGCTACAAAGAAAAAGCAACAAACAGGAACTCACCATCAAGTCCTGACTCTATACTTTGTGATTGATTAAATGGGCTGAAATTTAATCTAGGTCTTAGTCTTATATTGGCATTACTTTAAAAAATACTTCCAAATGTTTTCTGAACTTCCTAAAACAAAATCAAACTGATTTCCTCAACAGCTATATCTCACATTTTTTGCAAATATCACATGCACATCATATGTAAGATTACTGTTTTTGTTAGAACCAAGCTCACTATACCATGATACAGGGTAGTTCTCATCATGTAAATCTGTAGTTTAAAAATTAAGCTTACGGTCACATTGTATTGTAAAAAATATATATGTTTCAATTCAAATTCCTTAATCATTTGTAAAAATGACAAGCACAAGAAAAGTGGCAATCCTTTTAATGTCAGAAGAAGAACAGTGTAACTAGACCATTGTTCTCTTCTGTTTCAAATAATATTTAAAATTTACCAAAAGAAATTTACCAGACAGGTAGTTCATTAGACACTAAACAAAAGTTTAAACATAAGTTTAGACATAAATAATAATAAATGGAAAGATTTTATGTATTTTCTTCTCCTAGTTATTGGAAGAAGATTCTATTAAGGATGAAGAATGGCAATAAAGCTGAATTCTCACACGATAATTCTCACACATATCCTGTGCAGAACTCTCAGTCATTTGCTGAAACAACAACTGATCTCAGCCATATACTGTACCGTACAACTTGATTCGCGAAAGTTGATTTGCGGTGTTTAAGAATATTAGTGTTTGAACTTAAATTAACTTGATTGATTTTCTGGGGGAGGTTCATCAGTGAATACACAAGGATCAACAGTCTGACTAATGTCAATACAACTATCAGTTGCATTGTATGTCTATGGTAAACACAAGTTTCTAAAATTACTGGAAGCCCTATTTTTCGTTGCATTAATGAACTTTAACATTTTAACATTTTAAAAAAGTTAAAAAATGCAGTCTTCCAAAAAAACAGAAGCTTGGACATCTTTATTTTAATGTAAACACCATCAGTGCAGGATATGTTTAGGTTTGACAATTACACTGGATTTAAAGTCAATGTGCTTTATTATGTTTTCCTTGGATTTCAGACACAACAATGTGGTAGTGACAGGATGTTACTTTGTAAACACTAAAACACAAACATTGTGGACATTTCTTTTCATTCCATCACGTTCTCTCTAGTTGTTTCTGAATTAGCTGTTTATAACAGCACAGTTCAAAGCAATTTTATTAACTATAAGTACACTTTAAAAACTCATTTCTATACAGTTTGGGACACACACACATTCTGCAATGAGTGCATCTATGGGATGAAAAGAATAAGAACCTGCTCCATCACTTAAACACTGGCTGTCTATCATAATTCTGTGGGGAGTGGATTAACTTCATTCAAGGTATAAGAGGTCTCACTTACCTGAAAAGGATATTTGTTTTGACATGGGATAACCCCACCTCCATTCTTCACAATTTCAACACACTTGATCTTCTGTAAATCAATAGATCCCTTTTTTGATTTCTTCTGCAAAACATGAAAACATACTTTTCAGACGTGTGCTCAAAGAATTTACCAAACTTTTGTCTCTCAGGATTATTCTTATTTTAATATTAAAACATATTCAAATGAAGTGAATAATCAGATAAGGAAGTGTGCTGTGGCTAAATCTCAGTGATAAAAATTAAAGAAAATACTTTGCATGGTATTTGCTCCATTGCTTTATAATTTTTTGATCCAAAGTTTTGACTCCTTGAAACATTGATTTAATAAGGTACTGTATAAGCAAACAGAGCAAAGACATTCTGGATGTGGGGTGCTATCTGGGTGGAGTTTGTATGTTCTCCCTGTGTTCGCATGGGCTTTCTCTGGGTGCTCTGGTTTCCTCCCACAGTCCAAAGACATACTTTGGTAGGTTAACTAGCTTCTGGGAAAATTGGCCCTGGTGTTTTCTTTAATTTTCATCATTAAAGAGTAGCCACAGTATACATCCTTGTATCTGTGTGTGCCCTATAATAGACTGGCATCCCATCCAGGGTGTATCCTGCTTAGACTCTGACTCTCCTGCAACCCTGTACTGGATAAAGTGGTTAGAAAATGGGATGCAATTTGCAATTGTCTTTACTGAAATTCCACTAGTCAGTGTTCTTTACCTTTTTGAATTACATTTAATTTATTGTTCCTGGGCCTGACCAATTACAAATTCAAGTTAGTAAAAGCACAGTTTAAAATTTTTAAACCTTTTTTTTCAGTCCTCACCACAGATCTGCAGATTTATAAACCAGGTAGAAGAGGTGTGAATGAAGGCAATATGAAATCCTCCAGCTGACCCAGGCATAGAAGAATCAAACCTTGAATCTCCTACCGATGGCCGTGAGGTGAAAGCCATTTAAATTAGATCATGAAGATTTAATAATGTAATTAAAATGTCATTTAGCCAACTGTAACAATTCTCAGGTACCAGCACGCAAATGGCAAAGCACTTCTGTGATTAGCTGGGTTTCAAACAGCCACATAGCTGTGAGTCCTGGGACATCACCAGAGGCATCAAAAGTTTGCATGTTTGCAGTGGCATCAACTACAGATATTCTCCATATGGTATTAACTCTCCGGTAAGACACTGTGGGATGCCTAGCATCTCAGGTATGTGCTCATTCTCTCCACATGTTAGACCAGCTGTAGTTTTAATTTTGAAATGATAAACAATTGGCAATTACAAAACAAAAGGGCACAGTTAGCTTTGCTGCCTCACAGCGCTGGGGTCCAGGGTTCAATTCTTCAGGTGAATCTAGGTTGTTTTCTAGTATCTGTGTGCATAGTGTAAAGTTAGGAAAATTATGCTAACTCTTTACTTAATGTATCAAAAAATATACTAAACATTCTACAAATAATTTACAAGCTAGGATGCATTTTCTGGAAGTATACAGAAATACTGAACCTGCAAACCACTGCTGTAAAAACATTTTTTTTTTTAATTTAATAACTAAAATTCCAAATTCCATCATGTTACTAATATATGTAATGTAGTTGAGCATTTTAAAGTACATAGAGAATTTATATTAAGAACATTGTACTCATATATAGTATATTTATATTGAAAAAATACAAATGTTACATTACAGTTTGTGTAAAAATAAAAAAAGTAATGTTCACTCCTTACAATCTGTGCTGTGTGATGGTTTTTAAATCTGTTTGAAATGTTCCAATCCAGACATTTCAGCCAAACTTCAGATTTTTTTCTTTACTATCTTTGATGAAGATTTGCATAATTAAATAAGGAAAGCTAATCTACCTTACCTGGAGCAAAAAATGTCAAATCCATTAGGCATTCACAGTGGGAGAAGAGATAACATTACTTCAAGTCAATTATTTTGCCATTCACCTTTCAATCTACTTTAAAACACGTTAAAAAATATTTGCACTCATAAAACCAGTCATATGAAAATAAGCCATTGGGACCTTACATTCAAGATTTAAGCGTGAATGCGTGTAAATCTTTCCATGTGTTCCTAAATGAGTAAAGACACTCACAAGAATTAATGTTAAAATGAAAATATAGTACAGTTAAAAAAAGAATGTAGCTGTTTATTAACATTTTCTTAATTTTATAATCCAGAGTTACATTTATAAATCTCAAATTCAACATCATTGTGCTTTGCGTTGTGTTTAAAAAAATCTGGTGGATTCTAAATCTGTTAATAGTAGTATTTAACTTTGAAACTGAAGAAATTCACTGCATTAGATTTCAGTCACAGACTGCATTTCCACTGGAGTACAAACATGGAAAACCGTTTTCTTCATTCTGAAACTCAAACTGCCAACTTGTTTTACTTACAAAGTTCAAAATAATTTCCTGATTAAAACTGGCAAAGGGCAACTAGTCTCGAAAAATGACAGCAAAAGTCACCCAAAGTATATCTTCTCCATTTAATCACAACTGGGAACTCCGTTGCAATCAATAATGATATTTATGCTGAACTAACAAGCACGACCATCAGTAAACAAACTTTAATTCAAATCACAGCAGGGGAAATGTATTCAGAACTGGTTGTTAATCACATTAAAATATAATTATATAATGCCATTTCTGACGTGAACGCCAGATTAAAAAGTCAGATTAAAATGTGCTGTACGTATGCTTAATGACAAAGACATTTTAACAGTCAAATTAACAATAATGTCAGCGTCACAACAGAAAACAGAATTCTGCAGGAATAATATGTCATCGGCAGGAAGTGAGACTGATCACGTCTACAGTGGTTTGCATATGATGAATGAATTTGCATCTGTGAATTTGCACTGTTATCAATTGATCTCAGTTTTCTACATTTTGAAATACTTTTTAGTTAGTAATATGAACTCAGAAACTCCGAGAGCAAGCGATAGTTACTTTTTCAAACAAATCGTATCTTTAAATGAAAGGGATTAAAAATTCAACACACATTTGCAGCATACTATTCATACAAAGATACGTTAACATTATTTTTTCACTGTTCCTTTCTACTAGAGATGCAGTCAGTTAGGACTTCTACCTCTAATAGATCTGGGAAGACTATCTGTCCTCACGATGTGTGTAATTATAAGGAACATCAGTTTCCCATCTGGAAATTCTTTCACCATTTACTGTTCAATGAGAAACAATGTCCACCTTACTGCACCACAGAAAGGTTTGCTGAGGACACTGTGCTACAGGAGGTGAGGTCCTTCAGATGAGGCATTAATCAAAGTTCTATTAAGTCATTAAAGATTCCTTGGTTCTGTTCGTAACAGTTAGGGTGGTAGCCCTGGGGTCCAACATAACTGTACTCTGGCCTTGCATAATTAAGCCTGCCTAAATGTCCCCCTTGTTTTTTCACTTCTCCATCTTGTCTGCCATGTACTGAGACTCTTGGAACACTTTTTTTACATTAAAGAGCAGAAACGTACAGCATAGTTTAGATACAAAAGGACTGATGATGACGATCACTAAACATTAGGTGCTCTACCCATAAATGTGTACTAAAATCGATGAATATCCCTGCACAGTGTCACAATAAGAAACCACTTATTTTCTTCATCTTTTTCAGACAGTGATGTTATTGGACGACAATATTTTGCTCGTACATCATGTATGCATCAATATAAACACTAAACAATTAAACTTTCACTAGCATGGAGATCTTCACTTCTCCCTGTAACCTCAATGATCCTACAGCAGCATCAATATTATTTGAAAGGATCTTTGGGATTTCATTTCAAATGCGCTTTTAATTATCTAATTGAACTATTCAGTATTCTTAACCAAACTATTTAGCCTACACTGTGCAAGTCTTAAACAGTTTGAGTTATTGTTCTCTTTTCACATTGTTTTTCCTTCTTTATGCAAAAACACAATTTTAAGGTTTTCAAATGTTATTATTCCTATATGTGTAAAGCTAACAGTTCATCCAAAGAGATCTGTATTCTGTATTATGAACAACAGTGTTTAAACTAGAAGGGTGTGTAGAGAGATCCAAATGAAACACCTGACAATGAGGAAATCACATTTTATTAGGAAATGTGATAGATTTACCAATAAAATGTAAAGATCATTCAATGGGAAACAAAGCTCTTTTTAGTGTTCAAGCTTCATAGAATTCAAGAATACCAAAACAGCCCTGCTGAAGGTGACTAATATTCACCTCATAGCTTGAGACTCAGTCATCCTGTGTGTCTTTGCTTTGCTGGACCTTAGTGTTACCTTTGACACATCTAATCCAGCAATCTTCCTCAACCGTGCAGAGACCTACAGTATGTTATATTCTCTGCAGTTGCTCTTAGGTTGGCTCTTTTATCTTTGTAGACAACTGCACTTCGTGAAAGGAAGAGCAACATCTAATACCTCTCCGTTTGGAAACTTTCATTACTGGGCCTTCTTCAGCATGTACATATTACCACTTGGTCAGGTCATCCGTGACTGTTGCGTTAACTTTCACTTAATTTACACGATTAAGTGAAATTGACGACACTCAGATTTCTGTGCAGCCTAAGGCAGACATGGACCTACAGATACAGTAAGTATCACTACTCTTATCAAATAAAACAACTTGGAGGCAATAATATTTTTGCCACTCAATAACGGGTTCATTGCTGACCTGCATTTTGAGATGCCAAGACAAGACATCTGCTGTATGTGACGTTTTGTTTCAGAAATAACTGAAAGGTGGGTCTAAAATTATCATTAATAGCCACTGTGCCATGTGTGGAAGTATTGCGTATAGTTCTCATATGCAGTGGTCACTTCTAAACACCTATTCATGGTAATAACAGAGGGTGACTGGAGCGGGACTCAAGACTAAAAACTTTCTGCAAAACTCATTTCAAAAACTAACATTCCCACGAGCAAGAGAATGTTATTGAGAACGTGGAGCTGAGGATGCAAGCCAGGTACCCAACTGTCCCATTCCAGGTCCATATAAATATTCTAGACACCACTCTGGAAGACATTGAGCATACAGTAGATTAAGGATCCGCTCGCCATGTGTCTGTCTGACCACAAACCGTCATCCTGACCCTCTGTCTTCGAGAGCCTAGTAATCCCTCCAGGATCCGCTGAAGACTTAGCTTCAGCACTTCTGAGTGCTTCCAGACACTCAGAGGCTTTCTTGCTTCACCGGCCACATCAATTTTCTTTCTCAGGCCTTGGCCTTCACTCTGCTCTGCTGTGCTCTTTGGCTGCCTTTGGCAAGCTCCGACCGAGCCTATCTTTCAATCTCCGAAAACGTCTGAAGAGACACAAGCTCACGCACTTGGGTTTGGTCTGAAAAACCCCCTGCAGCACACAGCCCCTTCGCTGCCCTGAAAACCCGCGTATTCCTCCATCACCATCTGCAGCGCCTTGCTAAGTCATAACACTGTGTGGTGACTTCTTGCATCTCTGCAGGAGCACCACACAAACAGCACAACATGATGATGCCTTAAGCATGGCCATGAATGGCTTGTAGATTGCATCAGCTATCCAGCTGAAAAATCGTGTTCTTCTCAAGCCTGTACCGCCCTTCTTTCAGATGCTTAATATGGACCGTCCATGCCTATGTGTTCCATATAATGGACTACTGTAATACACTGCTTGCTGGCGATTCTAAGCACACTATAAATAGACTTCACTAAACTCAAAACTCAGCTGCTAGAATCTTAATCAGTTTCAACCCTCATATGAATATCACTTCAGTTCTAACCTCCTTGCATTGACTTCCAATGTCATATACAAAGAACAGACACCCTCCTTTCTAATTCAAGGACTTTCACTCCATCTCAACAGCTCTGCTCTTTACGTTCTGATGACATTTGTGTCCCTATAACAAGTACAAAACAGTGAGTAATAGGGCTTTCAACAGAAATGCATTTAAACTGTGCAACACTCTACTGTACAAGCTTCCACATCTGACTTCAGAAGCCATTAAAAATATATCTCTCCAGGGTGGTGTTTCCTGACTTTAGCTGCTGTTTTCAACATGGTCTGTCTACATACAGTATTAACTGTTGATCTGTTATCTCTACTGTAAAGCATGTGTGGGATGCCTTCTGAAGACTGTAAAGAATTCAAATTTGTCAACTTGCTTACTAACAACCAGTCATATATAAACAGTCAAAGCTAAACTTACCATTGGAGGATCTGAGTAAACAGTATATCTTAACTCCTTAGTGTGTCTAAAATGTTTAAGACTTTTGCACAGGAATATATATACAGTAATCATGACTACAATTAGATTTAGTATACCAAATGTGATCACACTATTGAAATGACGCCTAGAAACGCATTATAAAGACTAATTTATAATTTCTAGAAAAAAAGGTACTACTGTATATGCACACTATGGTGTGGTACTTTGTCTGTTCAGAGTTGATTTTCATTAATTTTCATAAATGTAAAAAAATGAAAAATAAAAAAAAATTGAGCTGAACAGATATTACCATTATCCTTATGTAGAAAGTTATATTTAACTGTTTCCCAGACATACAGAGCAGCAGCCTGCCGCAGACCAAGAAAAGGTTGAAGCATGATGAAAAGCTCAAGGAATTTGATCCTCCACACTGTTTTCTCAACACCTGGGCCTTAATTTGTGACCAAGTACAAGGAAGCAAAACAAAATCAAGCACAGAAAACAAATCCGTTTTTTTAACAACATTAGAAAGTTTTTTTAAAAAGAAATACATTTGGGTCGTATAGGTCATTTGGTTGCTGATAAGTAATCAGAGAATTTCATCCAGACATTTCTTGAAAGACCCAAGGGTATTAGCTCCAACAATGTACAGAAGCTTTAGACCTCCATAACCTTCTGTATAAACACATGCCTCATGTTTCAGGTTTATTCTCCTAAGATTTCACTTCTAAACTCTTTTTCCATGTTTCAATGCTGATTTTGAAGAAATACATTGAATTCACAATACCACTGAGGATTTTTAAACATTTTTATACATGTACTTTAAGCCTAACCTTCACTGTTCAACCCTACACGATTCAGTGAATGTAAGGACATTTCTTCAAGTGTAATAATGAACCTGTTTACTCCTTTTGGGAAATTTCCAAAGCAGGAATAAGTCTTTTCATAACATAGTAACCAAATCTGTAAATATAAGTCTAAATGAGGTATTATTTATGGATTGTACGATTGATTTAACTCCTGGGGTGGCACAGTAGTGCAGTGGTTATCATTGTTGCCTCTAACTAATGGGGACCTAGGTTCAATCCTGTACCTAGGGTGTCATCTGCATGGAGTTTGCATGTTCTCCCTGTGTTTGCATGGGTTTCCTCTGGGTACTCATTTTAGACTTACTGTTACATTAACTGGCTTCTGGAAAGATTGGCCCTGGTGTGAGTCTGTGTGTATCTGTGTTTGTGTCAGTGTGCCCTGTGATGAGGGTGTCCAGGGTGCACCCTGCCTTTTGCCCATTGCTTTCTGGATTAGGCTCTGGCTTTCCCATGACTCTGTACTGGGTAAATCGTTTAGAAAATGGATGGAAGGATTTAGCTACATATTACATTTAGCTAACATTTTCTTTGCCTTTTTTATTGTTGCCCCTACATACAAATACATTTTATTAATTGATTTTTTTTTAATTCAGTGTTTTCCATTTTATGTAGATTTAATATATAAATATATTTATTATGTAGTTATGTCTGTGCTTACTGCATGTAATATGCTGTACTCAATCTTTATTAAATGTCTGCTAAAACAGTTTACTCCTATAAAATTAAGTTCAAATGGTTTTGCAATAATGTCTGAATTCCTTCCTCTTATCAGTACTGTGTTGTGTAAAGAAGAACCTTCCGTTCTGTAAGTTGAAAAAAATAATCACTGCGCTGGTTTTTGTACAATGATAAACCTGAAAAAAAAACTTCAAAATTTCAAGCCTAAAAGGCTCAACATGTTATATTTTCAATAATATCATGGTCGATTTACATTAGTGAAGCACAAAGTTATTTTGGTTCTTTGTTATTTTAATAATAATGTCTGAAGATATCAATTCGGCATGTGCACATATGACTTGTTCACAATGCTATTCTTGGCAAACTGTGTGTCTTCTGAACCGTACCAATATGTATAAATGTTCTCTGCTATCAAGCATGAGCAATCACCTAAAACAAACAAACGTTTTGTGATCACTCAGAGTATACAAAACATTTACCCCCTTGAAGATCAGCACACTGCTCATTGAGAAACAAAGTCAAGGAATTCACAAAACCTATAGAGCACAATGATAGAGCACAGAAGTATAGTTTACACTTAAGGGTTTCCTTCACACAGAAAGACTAAGGTTTGTTAAGGAATACAATCTGCATGTCACTACTGTATGTCAATACAGATGAGAACAGGGAAATACTGGCCAATTTAACCATGAATCCAATCTTTAATGACTCAGCTAATAACAACACTTTTTCAATAGAAGCCAATTAATAAACTGGAAGATGTAAAGTTTCTGCCTTAAAAAAATTGACCAAAGCTTTAAGCAAGAACAGAGATGAAACGAAACCCATTGCCGACTGAAACTCTACCTGGAGATCCCCATCTGAGAAGTAAGTCATGCTGAAGGAGAAGTGTGTTCAATCCAGCAGAAAAAGATCTTTTACAATATTCAATTTACGACTGACTGCAGGTTTAACTTTAATTAGACCAGACTGCGCAAACCCAGAGCAGACTTTAGCACGGAGCCAAAGGTAATTTAAAGTCAAAAGACTCATACTCTTACACACAATGCCTTTAATGACCAAATAGTCAGGACCTCACTTTAATGTCTCATCATAAGGACCTGACCTCCTACAGAATAGTGTCATCATACTAGAGCTCCTTTTGTTTTTAGTTCTTGTCCAGCCTTTATTAAAATACACACGCTTGATGTGCATAGCAAATATTTTTGACATAAAAATTCTCATGTTAAAAAGAAAATATAAATATGTAAAGGTATATAGTGTTTATAATGCATTTTGGATTATTTATTTCTGATCACCTGCTATCCCCTCCACTTTTTAAAACTCAACAAAACCTTGTTCTAACCTACATATACTTGGGCTTGATCCTATCACAACTTATATTTTACTTAAAGGCCTTCTCTATCCTTCTAAATTTCTTAGAATTAATTATGTTAAGCACTCATCTCCGATTATATGGATCACATTGCCTATCATACTATTAGTTGCCTGATTAACCTTCATGGTGGTTGATCACTGTGCCTACAAAACTTCCTTTCTGACAGGCTCTTTTGCTTTGCTTTGTTTAATAAAGAAATATGCAAATACTCTTGCAATGTGAAAAGACTATTTACCCTTGGTCTAAGTGCAGACTGACAAAACAGTTATTTAAAGATTCACTTACAGTGCACAGTTTGAGTATTCAGTAACATTATTTAATATCAACAAAGTATCATGGTTTCTTCTGGATAAAGTTTTGTATTTATGATTTAGAATTATTGTGCTGATGTTTTCCAAAGGTCTTGTAACACACTGTAAGATGCCATTAGAAATTAAAATGAGAAAAATATATAACGAAGGGCTGGCACAGTGGTGCACTGTTTAGCATTGCTGCTCTGTGGTGCTGAGGCCCTGGGTTCAATTCCAGACCTAGGGTGCTGTCTGTGTGGAGCTTGTATGTTCTCCCTGTGTTCATGTGGCCTTCCACTGAGTCTCTGGTTTCTTCCCACAGTCCAAAACAAACTGGTGTGTTACCGGCTTCTGGGAAAACTGACCCTAGGTATTAGTGTGTGTTTGTCTGTATGTCTGCCCTATGATAAACTGATATCTAGTCCAAGGTATATCCTGCTTTGCAACTGTTGCTTGCCGGATTAGGCACTGGCTCTCCTGCAGACCTGAACTGGGAGAAGCGGTTATGAAATGGATCGATATAGATACATAATTAAACTGGGTTTTTAACCATTTCAGTTGTTCACTTTCCTGTTATTAAAAATCTAACAGGTTGATGGTATTTTATTCATTGTCCCCTGTTAGATATCAGACTGTAGGCAGTCTGTCACACAGCTTTTTTCACTTCATTGCTTCTTTTTTTAGTTTTCTTCATTTTAGACTTAGTTGATTATAAGTTCTCATGTCCAGCACATCCTACCGCATTTCTGAGAAGCTGAAATTAGGGACACTGGGGTAGCCAACACGTCAATTTCAATATCTTCTGCCTGTGTTTACGTGAGGTGTCCTCAGTTTGTGTGTTTTGGGTTGTTAATCACTTTGCAGAGCTAACCCATCGCCCACGTGTCACCTTACTGAGGCTGTCACTCTCACACTAAGCTAAAGAAGATACAAAGTGTTAGAAACCACACACACCAACTGCACAGCAAATCAATGACAACGATATTTCAAAGAAAATATGCGGCTCAAAATTTTTTGCAGCATTATGCATTACAAAAAACTGTGGATCTTATCTGATGGGCTTTTAAGGAGGGCTCTAAAATTGCAAGTCCCCTACAACACACATCACCCATTTTCACACTCATCTTCATTGAATATGAAAAACAACTCCTACGTCCACTTGCACGCGAAATGTTTTTGTTTGTAAGAAAAACACAATAAATTCGAAATTATATCCAAAAAGACTGCATTTTGAAGAACAGTTTAGGATGATTCATAAAATTAGGAAGTATGAGACAGAGGATGTTTTGCAGCACATTACATCACATATTCCAGTCTGAAGCCCATCTTTTACAGGATGTTGAAGGATGTTTTGAGTTTGAAATAACACAGTATGCTGCAAAATTCAAATTGCCACACACAATAGACAGAAACACTTTGCACCAGGGAATGATTATTTTCACATTCATAAATCATCTGAAAATCAGACGTCGATTGTAGAATGTAAAAAACGTGCGTCGCAGAACCTTGAATCTGCCAAAATGGCTGATATCACAGCAGTTATGTTTAATGCTTCTTTGTCTATTGGCTGATGTAAGAATACAAAGTGTCTGTATCGTAAGGGTTCTTGCTAACATTAAGCAAATTCAAGGGTTTTCATTAAAATTCAAGTGAATCAAACAGATAAGAGGTATTACAAATGAAGTGTTGGCTACCCATATTGTCTGCAGTTCAATTGTCTTTAGAAAATGTATTTTGACAATATCAGTGATTAGCCTATTACAGAAACCGATACGTGCACTGAAATAAAGAGGAATCTTATTTTGCAATCAAAGCTGCTATTAAGTGTTATTTTATGTTAAAAAAGTGTCTAAGGGCTGACATGTACAGTACCAATCCCAAAATGCATGCTTTGTCCATCATTACCATATTCCATTGGTAGTGAAAATATCCCTTTATTACTTACACTGCTAGCATTTTGGTTCTCATTTCAGAGATACTGTACTCGGCAACTGATATAAACAATAACATTAACTAACTGCTACCTTTTGAGGTGTAATGTTCTGATACAGTCCACAATGAGAGTGAGACTCCCTCAGTGGTGTGCAATGTGTACCTGGACTTTACACCACCATTGCAGAGCATGCATCACAGAGCCACCTGCTCATACAGGCCGAGTCTGAAGAGCGTGCTAGCTATGCAGCCCAAGTAAACTGACTATAACAAGCTGATTCACCTCTGTCAACTCTAAAGAGGGGCCTGGTTAGAATACCACTATTCCAGCTGAGCTCCGCCAGTTATTGCAGGAATGGGTAGCCTTGACAAAAAGATAAATCTGTTATACCACACTGCAACAAATCAGCAAACACAAAATTTCGCTAACACATGCCAACTGGTAGTTGTCTTGTATACCATCCAAAGACTGAAGCAGCCACAATGAAGATATAGAAGAGCTGCTGCAAAACTGAAATCTCCTACAGGTTAACTGTGGGAAATGCTCATTCTGAAGTCATGCTCTGTATGTTGCTTAATTAGACCAATTTAACACTGTTTCGAAAGCTTAATGATATAATGGCTTTAAACCCCTTTCTGGAAAGGCACTTATGACAAACATAGGCATTTATGTGAAACAATATTGTTATGTTGAGGTATGGTATTTTAATTTCCAAAGAGAAAATGGAAGATACTATGTTATATGTCCTCAACAAATTCATAGGATCCTTCAATTATCATGTCCCAGTAAATCAAAAGGAATCCCTGTTTTTACTTACTGCTTACTAAACAAATAAAAGAGGAGATATTAACAGTTAATATGCAATAAAACAAGAAAACAATAAACAAACGTGATGTCTGTAGTTTAGGCTCTTTTGCACATGACAAGCAATTGGAACATCTGTACTTACCTCTGGTCTACCCTCGTAATACGTCAGTTTTGCTTTTGTCAATACGAAGACCCTCTCCTTAAAGTTGAGAGGAGAAGTGCGTTTCTTTTGCTGAGACCGCTTTATCAGAGTTTCTTCTAGGATTGGCTCGGAATTCATCTCCAGCTCCGGGGCACTAATCCTGCCATTGAACGTGCAATCTGGAGAGCTAAAACCCAGAAACCAAAATATCACCCTGTGGATTCAATGTCTTCAAAGACTGAAATTCAGGTTGTCAGAGGTAGCCTACTTCCTGGTTAATCATTAAAAGAATGTCGAAACACTCATTAGATTACTGAACAGGTAATAAATGTTTACACAGGCAGCCCACATAAAGACTGACAGAATTAGAGCATAATGTCACTGGAATGCAAACTGCACGTTTTCCTTTTTTTGGCTTCTTACTTTAAAACGGGTATGTCACATCTCGCAGAAGTATTTAAATTATTAAAAATACAAATATCATTATTGATAACTTCACTTGCCAGGACACAATTTACTCACCAAACAATGTCTACGTGCATGTTTAAGTTTTTAACAACAATGTATAACATTTACCGAGTAAACAACTATTTTTAGTTGCCTGCATTTAACTAAGCAACTGTATAGGCAAAAGCCATACTGTACCTCCTTATCCATTAAACATCGAACAAAGCTGAAAGAATAATTCTTCGTATTTCCTTCTTTTTATTTTGCAAAACGATCGCAATTAGGCACAACATACTGTACATTAAGGAACTTTTAGCAACAAGTACGAACTCATACTGACAATCTAATACAAGTATCCCACTCATTACTGATTTCAGACCCGACACAATCTGAATAAGTCGGGGGACAGACAGTATTATATCTACAGTACCAGCCCACAGTCTCGACACACCTGTCTACGGACTGATGCCTGCGGTTGCGCTTGCGGTACCATTCCATATTCTCGGCATGACCGATCCACACGGCTCATGTGACTAGAACTACTGTTCATAAAACCCAGGAACGTCCCAGATCCACCTTGTTTAAACGTATGCCCTGTATCTGTGCTAATGTTTGACCACACTGTTAATGATTAACGTGTTCCTCGTAGTATAATTTGCTTCATATAATAGCTGTTATTACCTGACTCATGAAGTTCAAGAATCCCTGATCCCCTACCGCAGGTTTCGTTTGATTTTTCTTTCGAGCACTAACCCGACCACCTTGTGAGGGAAGGCGAACAGACTGGTGTCAAAAATGAGGAAACGGCGTCTGTGAAGTATTGGTCTCGTTAACTTTGCACTCACAACAAGGAAGTTGTGAAACCCTGCAGAACATTCTCATGCATTTTTACTGGGGCGCTGCAACCTCTGAGGAGTAATGCGTTCATGTGACCATATTAAAATACGCTCTCGCACGTATTCAGTGTAAAATATCTACATGTAAGTATGTTGTTGCTGTTGCATTCAGGATATTTGGTAGAGCAGGCAGGGCGGAGGGATGGAATGTTATTACCTACTTACATTTTTCACAATTTCGATTTCCTTTTTACATCACCGTCCACCCTCGAAGGCAACTGTTCAGAAGAAGGCAACAGACAGCTTACCCTGCACGAACTGAAATAATAAAAACACAATCTGTTAGTAAGAACTAAAATAAGAGCTGGTACTTTCGGTTCCTCATATAATCGGAAAAAAAAATTATCAAAGAAAATGTTCACCTCCACATTTTTCTGGCTCGTGTGCCGAATGGGTCACACACCCAACGTGCAGTCCTGCGATGAAGACAGCAGGTGTAAGACTGAGACTGAATATCTGTTTTTCCAAGAAAAGCTTTGAATAAATTTCACACGTAAGATGTTAATAAATAAAAGCGAAACTGAAAACCCCCCATTGCTATTTAACTTTTTAAATGTGCTTGTTAAAATAGTTACACAACATCTGTCCCTTTTTTGCCTGCACACTGTGACAACCTCCAGGATCAGGAGAACTGTACTATCACGGGCTATGGTATATAAATACAAATCAGCATACATTTTAATTGGAAAAAGACTAATTGTTCTGTGAAATGCTGCTCTCAGTCAAATTAGCACTTTGCAACAACTTAAAATTCTTACTTAATTCTATGTATTTCATACAGAGGGTTAGAATCATCCTGGAGGCATGAGGTCCAGGTGAATTTTCGACCTTTAAGATAAACCAGTTGTACTTATTTTGGAATAAACTGTACGGACGCTCGTATCTGCAAATCTGTTGATTGAACTTCAGTCACTCCATTTGAGTCACCCTGTTTTGAAAGACTTCACAATACTTTAAATGTGATGTAAGGAGTCATGCAAACACTATTTCTTTCTGTTTTGTTTTATGATCCAAATAACCTGACCTCAGAACTTCTTGAAGTAATGTTTGTTTGGTGGTTATAATGGTTAATAAGAGTTACTTCAGCAACATTTTATGAATGACAGCTTTACAAGCAACATCACCTAAACCATCAGGACTGAAGGAACCATCAGAGCCCAATAGACCTCTACAGCAATTAAGCCAAACAGAAGTAGAGTTTTAATCTACAATTTCTCCGTGGTTATTGGCAATACAGCTATTTTATGTATTTCATTTCAAACACATTATATCTGTTTATATTTGTTCACATATAAAACCATTCTATGCTTTGACTGCATTGTGACTGGAACATTCCTAGAACGTTACTAAAAGCTTACCAAGTGGTCGCTTTTTGTCTGTGAAAAGGTCAATTTCTTGAACTGAATGAAGAGCATATGTACTATACATAATTTTCTCATGACTGCACAATTCGAAAAACTCCACTTACTTTTTCTAATAATTAGAGTAGAACTTTAAAAGCAATTTGTGTAATATTTTCTGTCTCTTCATAAAAACCATCTAAGATCCTATTTTACATTCAGGTGAATTGCTAATTACATGTAAGTGTTAAACACCAACAGTCTCCTGTTTATTGGCATTTTAATACATTTATCATACATCTTCATCAGAATAGGAGCAATTTCTGCTTTGAAACAAAAATGAAATTTCCTTCATTTAACATTACGGCAGTGTACAGCATAATTTTTCAGAAGACTTATTCTTTCTGACTGTTATAAATGAAAAGGTATTATCAGCTTCAGCTGATTACAGTCTTAATTTTAGATGTGTTCAGCTTTGTCTTTTTTTTACCACAGCTTTTGGGTCATTTGGTTTGGTCTACAAATGTATTCTGTGATTCTATTAAGTGCATATAATAGTTTCTGGGCAAAGATAAACCTTCTAACAATTTGATAAAATCCTAATTCTAGTTCAATTTCATTTTAAACTACATAACTGTCATCTTTCTTTTCCATGCAAAATATCAATTTCTCATCCACTACACACTACATTTAACTCATTGTCTGATAGGGAAAGACTGTGTCAAATTTAGCAATGCCACTGCAAAATAATCCTGAATAATTCTCCAGCCACATGTGGCACACAACAGAATCCCCTCCTTTTTTAAATGTACAGTATCTAGTACATGTGCCCTTGAATACGTATAATTAAAAAACATGGAATTAAACTTTTAGGGTGAAAGTGCACCAGACAAAGCATTTTGCTCCATCTTTTGCTTTTTGCTTCCCTTTTCTGGAAGCTATTTTTAAAACAGAATGTAAGTGGTACATCCATCAATAAATAATGTGCAATAGGAACTCTTTTTTATTGTTGGGAGAAATAGGCAAGAGGTTTTGCGAGAAAAACCGAGGTGCAAATTTTTGCTGATGGAAAACACATTCAAAGTAGGCCGGCTGCCTTGTAATTGTTTTGTGTTGTGGCAGTGACATAACTTGGTGGCTGAGAGGAGAATGCTGACCAAGCTCACAGCCATCATGAACAACGCCTCTCATCCGCTTCATGGGACTGTTACTGGGCAGCGGAGCACTTTTAGCAACAGACTGCTCCAGCTACGGTGTTCAAGGGAACATTTCCACAGGTCTTTCCTCCCAGCGGCTGTCAGGGTGTATAACACTGCCCTAGGCTAGGACTGTTAGCCCTTCATTTGCTCGTCTATGGACAGCATGTTGCTCCATTGTACTTTTTGGACACTCAATCTGTATATACCTATGCACATTTTGCACATATTTTATTGTTTTTACAGTGACTATGATCATATTTTGCACACACCTATGTATTTATTTTTATTTATTTACTTTATTTTATATTTATTTTGTACTGTACGTATTCTAATGTTTCGTCTATTCTGATGTCTGTTTTTTGCTTGTCTTGGGCTGCTGTAACACATCGATTTCCCTTTGGGATCAATAAAGTCTTATCTATCTAACTTTCCATTTCATAAGGAGCCAGTCTGCTGAGAATAAATCTGTGTAAAATCTCCCTGTAGCCTCTGTCCGTCTAGCTGGAGTACCACTTTTTAGTACTACTGTTCTATGGTGCCAAGGTTTGTGACAAACGTGAAAGCAGTATATTAATTAGGGTAACACTGAAGCCTATAGGAAGGAACGAGCTAGTGAGAGACCATGATAAGAGCAGAATGAATGCATCAGGATGTGGTCGAGGGTGTGATGAAAATAACAACATGATGTGTGTGGCCAAGCATGAGGTAGTTTGATTTCATGCTTTTACTTTAACACTTTTATTGCAATACAAGGGGAATACATGCAGGAGAAATAAAAGAAATGTTACTCATACAACTCCATAATTATGTGGACATCCGTTAAAAGAAATTTCCCCTGTGTACCTATATACAATATATACTGTATATTCTATTTTAAGATGTAAGATAATTTTCTTTGATTTACTGGGGAAGCGATTAAGAAGTCATACGAAATGCTAGGCTATATAGGTAAAAGCATAGAATTTAAATCAAGGTGTGTGATGTGAAAAATGTACAACAAAAAACAAACCCAGACACATATTTGGCACTTAAGGGAACATCCTATGTTGACTGAAAGAAATTAACCCTTTTAGTCTTGAACAGAGAAGACTATGAGCTGACCTGATACATGCACTTCTTTACCCAAAGGGTTGTAGGAGTATGGAAGGAGCTACTCAGCCATTTTGTTGAAGTCAATACACTGGCTTCTTTCAAGAAACAGCTGGATAATATCCTTGGATCAATAAAATGCTAACAAACAAATGGGCTAGATGGACTATTCTTATTTGTAACTATTCTCATTAAATCCTTTTCTAACTTAATGCAATCAAAATAAATAGATAGATAGAAACTTTATTGATCCCGTGAGGGAAATTGCAGTGCAACAGCAGCTTAACACAGACAACACAGCAACAGTGTAACGAATGATACAATAATAATAATACAGTACAATACATACAATACAATCAGTACAGTGAGAAGTGCACTAATAAGAGTTACTCGCAGTCCAGAACACACAAAGAACAAAACAGAACAGAACAGTACACAAAAAAAAGTCGTATTGCACAATATAAATATAAATATAAATGTATTGCACAGGTCCCTGGCATATATTGCACAAAAACGGTTGTAAACGGGAAAAAGAAAAAGAACAGATGTATCAAACAGGTTAAGTGGTAATTTTAGAGAAATTGGAACATTTGCTTTCCTGAATTGTGATTAATGTCCTGTGAGTAGCGGTACTCTGGTGTCTTTTCCTAGCACTTGGGAACTTGGGAACTACCAGCTTGTCTTGAGTTGGAACTTTATCAATTCTAAATTCAATGCAGTGATGGTGGGTTAAACAGCCAGTATCACATTGTTCCTCAAAGGAATCATTCAAAATGTTTTTAGAAACAGTCACATGCTTTGCATTTTCCAAAATGCAAAATCCAGCATAATACTATCAATTGTAATATTTTGCAAACATTTATTAATGGGTGATTAAAATCAGACATTATTTAAAAATATTTAATTAAGAAATTGCTGTATTCAACATGAAGCCTTTCTCCCACAATTCTACTTAAGTCCATATAGCTTCAAAATATAGTACTGTATTATGTATTTTTTCATTTATGTTTACATTTAAAGGAGAATTTAAAATTTGATAAATAAATTTTGTAGATTTTTGCTTTTGCACCAGACTCACAAATGTATTTTTTTCAGGTTTGACTGTGATCTAATTTCATTTTATTATTTTTTCACAGCTTACACATTTGATTTGTGAACTGCATCCTGTACTGAATGTTGCATCCTCACCACTGTGATCAACTGAAGTCAGAGTCAATATGTTGTCTGTCAGCAGGCCAGATTGATAGACTGGCAGGCACAATGTTAGAAGACAGGAGGTAATCTGTAGTACGCAATCTGAGAGTGATATATAAAAAAAGAAAGGTATAGAGCAACTGTAACATAAAGGTTGGAAAAGGAACCATAGCCATCTGTCTCATTCATTAACCCTAACATTTAATTTTGAAGGAAAAGGAAATCTTTGATTTTAATCTGCATTTTGTCTCTTGACAAAACAGATAAGAAACATCCCAGTAGCCATAATAATTTGGTTAATTATCCAGTTTTAATCTTGGTTTCTAAAGGGTGATTGTGTAAGAAAACACCCACCTTAGTCTAGAGTAATGATTTATGCCCTGAGGAAATTGTAGCAATACTCATACCGCAATATTGAAGACTTGTAAGAAAAGACAATGTATTTTAATGTGATTAAGTTCTAGTTCCCCGAAAAAAAACTACACGAAGCTGATTAAAAGTTACTTTGGAAGAAATTGACAAAGTTACATGTAAAACTAATTACAAAATATCACTGTTGCAGTTTTTAAAAAAATCCAGGTTTCACAAGAGCTAAACAGTTTCCTCTTACAACAACTGTGGGTTCAGTTATGTTACAGGTTCAAAGTTAAATGTGTGTAAGAGACTTAAGTTAATAGAAATATAACATAACAAGCATATTTACAAAACCGACGGCGACTTCTCTGCTAAGTGCACATTTTCAAAATTCATACTGTCCTTAAATAATGCATTTTCTGGAAAACAATATACTGGTGATAGCATAAATCTTTTCTTTCCTGATTTCAAAATATCCCTTCTAGATTGAATGTGGCTGCAGCTTTTCAACTGAGGATCTAAAAAGAGACATACATTTTTTTTAGAAATTTGATGTCAAGTATATTATTTTACTTTTTATCCAAAATTCTGAAATGTAAGCGGTAGACTTCTAATGGTCAAAAACAGAACTAATACACATTCCACAAACATCTAACTGTCCTGCAGTTGGCCGGACTGATACCATTTTTGTTCTTTTCACCTCTGATTCCCCCATTCAGTTTGTCCAACACAGTCTGCTCTGATACTTTGAACATATTACAGAATTTTTTTTTGTATGACACACTTATCTGGCTTTGTATATTGTTTTTACATTTGCAATCAAGCTTATTTAAAATCTGTTACACAACAACTTGACACATTATACTGCTATCACATTCTATTAATAACTTCTGTATGACCTACTTGGGAAGAAAAGAAAATATAACAGATCTGGCAGATGTTTTTATCGAGGGTTTCTAAATACCTATGGTTTGCTGGAGCATTCTGAGTAAAATACCTGGCTCAAAGGTACAGTTGCAGTTTAAACCTATGATCCTCTGGTTAGTAGTGAATCATAAACATTACTTCAAGTGATTACTTCATTGAAACACAGCACTGTCAACCCATTAATACGTCTGAATGAATACAAACAATTCATGAAATTCATTATATTAATCAGTAAGAAATCTTAAAGTTGGCTTCTGTCAAAATCTGTTTTTTTTTATTCGTACAAGTGAATAAGTAAAAAAAGTACTGCTGTCATTTAGCCAGGCTTCTCTTTGTATAGTGTTGCAGCTACTGCCGATATGCAAGGAAAAATGAAAGTAAAAGAAAGACACAAAAGCTTCCTTTAATTTGGTTTTCCGGCACTACGAGGAACAAAATGTGAAACTGCTGATAAGATTTTTTAAAGCTTCCCAGAACATCTCCATGTCATTTTAATCAGCACTTACTATTAGTACAACTGCAGTGTGTTGTGACTGGGTAATGAAGTAAAGTGATAAACTGCAAAGATTTTTGCCCGGTGCGTTTTGTGCAGTTTGCAGTCTGCTTTATCCGAGACAGGACAGAGAGAGATCCGGAGCCTATCTCGGCGAGTAATAGGCCCAAGGCAGGATACACCCTGGATGGGACGCCAGTCCAGTGCAGGGGAGACAAACACAAACACACTCACACCAGGGTCAATTTTTGCAGGAGCCAATTAACTCACCTGTATGTCACTGGACTATGGGAAGAAACTGGAAAATATGAATATGAAAGTATTTGTGGTGACACATGGGCGATGGGTTTGCTCTGCAAAATGATCAACGACCCAAAACGCACAAACTAAGGACACGTTACTTAAATGCAGACAGAAGAAAGAAACGAGGTTGAAACTGTTGTGTTGACCATCCCAGTCCACTCATTTCAACTTCACTAAAAATGCAATAGGAGGCACTGGACGTGAGAACCAATAACAAACTAAGTCTCAAATGAAGAGCATAAAAAGCAGTAAAGCTGCTACAGCTGTCTGACAGATTGCCTACAGTGTGACTAAAAAGGGGGAAATGAATAAAATCACCATCAACATGATGGATTTTCAATAACATAAACTGAACAACTGAAAAAGTAAAAAATTCAGTTTAATTATATATATCCATCCATTTTGTAACCATTTTTTCCAATTCAGTGTTGCGGGGTAGCTGGAGCCTGTCCAGGCAAGCAACAGGTGCAAAACGGGGTACACCCTGGATGGGATGCAGTCCATCGTGTGGGGCACACACTCACTCCAGGGCCA
This sequence comes from Atractosteus spatula, assembly GCF_055471065.1. NCBI lineage: Eukaryota > Metazoa > Chordata > Actinopteri > Semionotiformes > Lepisosteidae > Atractosteus > Atractosteus spatula. The sequence goes on from NC_142706.1 coordinate 20,335,316, forward strand.
AGTTTTACAGAAGCCAATTAAGCTACCAGTATGTTTTTGGCCTGCAGGAGTGAACTGGAGTACCTGGAGGAAACTCACATGAACACGGGGAGAACATGCAAACTCCCCACAGACAGCACCCCAGAGCTGGGCCCAAACCCGGGGCCCCTGCACTGTAAGGCAGCAATGCTGACCACTGCGTCATCATGCTGCCCACATGAGAGGCATTGATCTCTGTTAATCTTTTTCTCTGTGACCCCTCCACTTCAGGCATCCCATGACTTTGAGATCTGGACTAGGAGTACTGTAGCTCATAACATATTTTTAGTACTTTCCCTGAATCTGTGAGCTTCATTCCCATCTTCGCGTTTTGATATAATATTATATTGGCCACACCCAGAAGGTGTTTTATGGGGACTCTGGCAGTCAGGTTAACTTTGACAAAAGCCAATGGTCTTAGCCAGACCCTAACAAACACACCCTCTAATCATTAAACTGCTATTTCCAGTTTGTGGTACATTTCCAATTTGTGGTACAGTACGCTGCAGATGGAGGCAACCTCTTCACCATTTTACCATCATCTTACCATTCAGAACACATCACTCTACAGGATGTGCTGTTCTATACCCTCCCCTTGATCAATATTTCTGAGCACTCACAGTTCAACTTCTAAGCTCACTATCAAGTTGATGTATCAGGCACACACAGACATTCCTCTTTTTTTCTTGATGAAGGAGTACATATTGGACTTCCAGCACATTTGAACTTCACCAGATTATCTGGTCATGCATGCAAAGATATTAGTGAAATTGCAGGATCGGTGAATTTATTGATTACACCTTTTCAGAATTTAAAATGAAGCCATGTTCGTATGTATATTATTTATCTGTGTTTGTCTGTAAAGTCTGTGTGATGTGTATTTACATCGATGGTTCAGGGTTTGTTGGGATTTAAGGTGAATGAACAGTCTAACAAGAGTTTGAATAAAAACAAATCAGGCTACTTTATGTAAAAACATTAAAAATACAAGACAAAAGTAGGTCTGTGTGCCTTACACTTAGAGCATTGTTGCATTTCCTAGTCTTTGCAAAAATATAGTGTTGAGCTTTTACCCGACCGATGATACTTGATATTCTTATTTTCTCTAGATCTTTATGGTCTAAAATTCTCCAGCAGTTTTGTTGCCCTAGAAAGACAGAAAAGTTCATGTCTAAATAAAGCTAAATAAAGCTACCATAACTGGTAGAGCTTACCAGTACAGTTTAGAGCTCCCTGTCTCAGACCTCTACAAAAAAAAGGAATTATCAAAGCAGAGCAACACTCTCTCACAAAGTTTTTTTTTATCTTTAGCTACAAGAGTAGCTCCAAGTAGATTACAGAGAATGATGTCAAATTTTCTTTTCCCAGTATGCTTAAAATACACTTCAATATCTAACCAAAACCATTTTATGTAACCTAGTAACAAATCCAAATGTCCTGTTTTTGAAGAATAATTTTCTGCATTTTAAATTTCGCTTTGTTGTCACAAAACCTGATCCCTTTGGTTGTTTTCATATTTATACATTTCTTTAGAAGTTGCATTTTTTTTCTTTAAGTTTAAATCAAGTGTGTGGAGCTGGCAATAAAGTTACACAAACACCACTAAGGAAACTGTCTACTATAAGCATGAATGTCTCCCAAATGTACAATTGTTGCCCTTGAATGTGAGAGCCAGAAGAAAATAAATGCAATCTAGTTTTATTTAAACGTAAAAGTTTTTCATTTACATTATCATTAAGAGGTAAGTACATTTTAAAATTGAATAGTGTAATTTTAGCTCTGGCTAATTCATCTGGCCTGAAAGAATAGCAACATGTCTTTCAGTTTTATGTGCCAAAGAATATTATTTTAAAGAACAACATTCACAACCCATGCTTACTAAATGCTTCAAAGGGCAGAGGGAATGCTTCCAAACTCATACTCAAACACTTCCAGGAATTACGGGCTGTAGTCAACAATTGAAATGCTATTATTTATTCATTTTTTATTATCAAAAACTGTAAAATATAACAGGACAAAAAACTCTACAAATGTGAAAAGAAAGAGTGCACATGAATAAAAAAAGTTTAGGTGATATTACTTTTTTATAATTTGCTACAAGTTTAATCCTGACATCTAGTGGTAAGGTCAGATACTGCAAGTGTCTTCTTTTTCATTCACCACATTTTGGTTTCCAAATTAAGGTTGCATTTTTCTTTAAAATACCGTAGCGAGGCGGATTCGGCGAGGATAGAGACAGGGACTCATGCTCTTGTTAACTGAGAACACGCCGTTCTTTATTAATCGGACGTGCGTCCGGCACAGCAACCACAACAGAGAGAGAGAGGTAGCACGCTACAACACACTGGGGTCAATTCGGGTACAGTTACAAATGTATAGGCTGGTAATTGGGTACATGTATAAAAAGGGTGCAAATTGCTAGAGAAACCCTGCCTAAGAAAATACACCCGAAGAAGGCTCCACAGCTGAAACGTTGTGTTTTTTTCTCTTTTCAGCATGAAATAAACCTATTACATGTTCCATTGCAGCCTATGCATGCTGACACAGCTACCCACCTGAACTACTTCCACTAAATCTTTTTCTAGATCTCTTCGTCATTCCTTCTTCTTCATCCCTGGTCTACTTGCCCCCCTCTCTCACTAAACCAGCATTCCGTCTCTACACAGCGATCTGTTCCAATACCAGGCTTTCTCACCACCTCCCAATCCTTTACAGATGTCGTTATAATATAATTCCTAAAGGATTTCGCCTGAAATTTAACTTTTTTCTTTTGACTCTGACACCACCCAGAGTAATATTCAAGAGACTTCTAAAACAATTTTCTAGGAAATGAATGCTTTCTACCATTTTCTCCCTCGAACAACAGATTACCCTTTCTGACAACAACATCAAAGAGGCTAAGGAATTGTTACGGCTAACAGCTAGACATAATCTTCCTTTCATAACTAAAACAAAGAAAAGCTTACATCCGAATAAGGCTCCAAAGCCAAAGAAAAGTTATGTTTTCTTTCTTCTCTTTTCAGCATGGAATAAACCTATTGTTCCTAAGAAAATAAATATAAACCATGTTGTTTTATTCTTAATTAAAAACAATTTGTGTTTTAAAACTGCAAAGCACATTAGTAAAAGAAACTTACTCTGCATGCAAGCTTTAAACATTGCCTAAGTACTAAATCACACCACTAGTGGCAGTATTAACTGGGCACAGGTGATGAGGTGGTTTAACTTATTCAGTATCAAGTGCCAATCAAGAAAGAAAAGCACAAAAAGAAACCGATATGCACAACAAATCAGGACAATAAGGCCTTAATATGTTACTGAAACCGAACTAGGTAAATGCCCTATTATTTGCAATCCAGAGATTCACAGCCAGCAATTCTAACTTGGCAAGATGTTACAGGCAAACAGTATCCATCAGTGACAGACCACCATCTGGTAGATCATCTTACCACAACAACACCATGCTCATCCTTGTGATTATTTCACAGTGCTGGCTCCACAGCATTAGAAATGCAGGTGGCAACTGGTGATTGATGACACACAGATCAAAACCTAGGACCTCACTTTCCTGTGGGCCTATCTTAACATTAAAACATTCCTGTGGGACAATGCACACACAAATGCAATTTGTGGGAAGAACTGGGACAGCATGTGGCATCTAGGCCTCAGAGACCAGTGAACAGGTGCATGCTTGTCCGGGCTCTCAAACAATCGTGAGATCAATCTTTTTTGAATACCATACAGTACAATTTGTTCAACACAATATAATTAAAAGAATGATTTGACTACTATAAAACTATGTTCTGTGTATATGTATATCAAAATTAGTATTCTGGGGGAGAAAGATTATAAGCCTTCCCCTTTAACAATGACATTAAATCAAGAGTAGCCTTGAGTACATAGATCTTATAAAATGCAAGTTTACATCATGAAAATGAGACTGGCTGCTCATAAATCTAAAAATGTTATAAAGTGTGACATTACTTACATAGTTTTTAAATTCGAATGTGATTTTTTTTACCATATCCTGTTGAAATTGAAATCCTACAACTGTGAACATAGCTTATTTTCTGTATTTTAAAGGTACAGCTTTTATCGTCTTGATATTTATCCCTTGCTTTTTTCGTTTTCCAAAATAATAATTCTGGCAGATTCAGTTTTGTTGTTCCTGCTATGATTTCTGTTTTCCATGGTGACTAACTGCTACTGCAAAAGCATAGATGCTCGGAGCATGGCTTAAAGCTGAATTCGTGGAAATGACATGGGAAAGTTTAATGCTTCACTACTTTGGAGCTTTCAGAAGTGCTCTCAGAAGCTATTTTTTCTGGAGTAGTTAGTTGGCATGGTGCATTACAACTAGAGAGGAAATGAACAAGAGAGAACCAGTCTGCAAACATAATTACATTATAAAATCTTCCCATTAGTTTAAAATTCATTCCATAATTTGGGTCTCCCTTACCTATCTGACACAACATCTCATGGTTCCAGAGTTCACTTTAATTAAGTGTACTAGAGGTTCCTAGGTGTCTACTTTAAATATTTTGCTATTGGAATTTTGAGCAACTCTGATTAAATGAACCAGGCAGTATGATAAGCTGCTACTGGAGACCCAGGTGCAGCCAGAGCAGATCTAAAGACATGGAGTCAAAGGATTTAGCCAATATTTAAGATATCAGCTCATGAGCGTCTATCATAGCTAACAAAAGGAAGGCACATATGATATATGATGCCCCTGACACCTGACACAATTGAGACCTAGTATGTATATCTTATCTTAAGTATGAGACCTTTATGTATATCCTGGGCACTCACATTTGTCTTAATTACTGACTTTCCTGAGTTGCTACCTACCAGTTTGAATTGTGAAGTGCTTAGCCTAACAGTGAAATGCATAGGGACTTGCCTAGAAATATCAGACATTAAATGTAAAATTCATCTATTTTGAATAGGGACTGACTATTGATTACAGGTACTATAACAAATTTAAGATTGATTCATTATGATGACAAAACATAGTGTAGAATCAGGAACAGATTTTTAAAAAGCTGTGCATTTTTATTATGTAAAACATGCAGTATAAAATAAATGTACTATTAAGTCATGATTTGAAGGCCTAATATTTCTTTGCACTTTACTCATACATATGCGAATCTTGAAAGCATCATAAAAGACCAGTTAATTTGGGAACCGATTATGCAGATATGGGTTCTCACATATTCTTCCTGATAAATAATTTCTGTTACCAATTGCAGATCTCCTGTTCGTAAGATAGTTTTATACAGTCTTTAAAGCAAACACAAAAAATCAGCTAACCAGCTTCTGTACTGATGCTACAGGCAATCAGACAATAAAAAACAAGGTGATGTGGACAAACTTTCACAGCCCCTGTAACTTCCGTTGATCTGATGTGATCATCTTCATGGACAAAGACAGAATAAGGAAGGAAAAAGTTTTTCACACCAGAATTTTCCTTTCCAATTGGGAGAAGACCAAATCAACAGGTTCACAAGTCACAAAACAATTGACATACCCTACACATTTCAGCAAGACCAGGATCTCAGAACTCAGCAATGATATTTTTGCCTTCAGTGGTGAAATTGCTACCCACCCATTATTGTCTTGCTTCAGACTACTATGCTTTAGCATCCAAAGTCAGCATGTGCAAATTCTGCTCAAGCCCAAGTACATCTTGTACATTTTCTGCTGGCAATATAGTCTAAAAGGGAGAAAATGCTTGACTTAAGACCGGCACAAATATATGTTTGTGAGGACACAGTATGTAGATTTTATTTACTTTCAACTCAAAAATTACAAATTCAATTTCACATAAACCTCAGTTTCCAAGAAACAGTCAGAAATTGAGATGGGATTTGATATTATCAATGCAGCTGTATGGAAAACAGTCATGTATCCGTAATTGAACTTTTGAGTTTATTATCTAAATGCATCAACATGCTGCCTTGTATTACAACATCCAACTCGTAAATGCTTTTGAAACAATTAAACAGTAAGAAGAACAATGAAAATAATAATTTTACCTTCGTAAGGGCTGTTGGGGTCTGCCAATTTATCAATGTCAATTAAAGTGGCAGTCAAGAAATCAGATTCCAAAGAGAAAAGGGACAATCAATTGACATGTTAAATAGAGACATTCTATTTAAAGCAATCTCAAATAAAATGCTCTTTTATATGCTAAAGGCAAGTATAACAGTTGTGTGGTCAGATTGGAAGAAGCACTTATTTTCATTACCATTTAACAATTTCAAAATGTTTATTGTATTCAATTTATCTTAGTCTCCTGTAGAGGGAGCCGAAGTATTACACTTCTACTCTTAACATTTCTAGTTTATTTTTCTGTTTGAACATTGCCTGTTTAAAGCTGCAGGCTTACAAGCATTTTCCTTTTTATCAGTTTAAGCTATTTTAACTCTGAACATTAAGCATGACATAGTCCTTAAGAACTACTTTTTGTGACATGTGATTTGCTGACAGTATAGAAAAGCTTCCAGAACCCCAAATGAGATCATTTTGACAGTTATTTACTGTTTAAATTAATTGTAACTGATAAACTACTTTGCACATAACATTAATTATAAAAGAAAAAAAAGAATCACCCTTTGAAGACCAAAACAGCAGTGATATCACCCTGTAATTCACAATTGGCAACCCATGGAAGAAAAGAAGGTGTGAGCCTGGTCAATACCTGGATGGGAGAAAGTTAAGCTTCTGCTGGAAGAGGTGTTAGTGAGACCAGTAGGGGGCGCTCACCCTGCAGTCTGTCTGGTTCCCATTGCCCCAGTATAGTGATGGGACACTGTACTGTGATAAAGGCGCCGTCTTTCAGATGTCCAGGTGTCTTCCTCCTGGACTTTACCGATCATCGTCTCCTAATAATCCCCATCTATGAATTGGCTTCATTACTCTGTTCTGGTCCCCACTGATAGCTGATGTGTGGTGAGCGTACTGATGTACTTTGGCTGCTGTCACATCATCCAGGTGGGTGCTACATATTGGTGATGGTGTAATAGTTCCCATTACCTGTAAAGTGCTATATAAGTGTAAGGAAATATTAATTACAATACCATTATTAAAATACTATATATTTAGTAATTAACCTAAGAAAACCTTAAACACTACAGGAATATTAATATGAAATAATACAAGTGGGAAGATGTGTCAATCAAAAAAAAAACAATCAAAACATCACTAAACAAAAGAGCATAACAGAGTTTTAGCCAAATGTTAGGATAGTCTTTTTTCTATAGCTAGGTTAACAGAGGTGAGCTAGAGCTAGAATTGTGGTCAGCACTGTGTTTCATTTGAATTATTATTTATTTAGAGTTAGAGGATAAGAGTTAAAGTAATGGTTTTTAGCAGGTCTAATATAAGGTGCCACTGGGAATACGGTTGGAGTTACTTGTATGCCTAAGGTTATGTTGCTTTACATATAGTTGGCAATATTAACACCCATTTTGAACAGGTCTAAGTAGTGATTGACACCTTTTTGACATCTGAAGAAGGCTCTACAGCCGAAACGTTGTGTTTTCTTTCTTCTCTTTTCAGCATGGAAAAAAACTATTACTTGTTACTAAGTAATGATTACAGGTACAATAATATATTAAGAATAGATTCATTTTAACCATAAACTACTTTGAAGGGTCTTTAAAGTAGACTCAGGAATAGACTTATAAAAAGTTGTGCATTTTCATTAGTTGCAGATGGACTTGTTCTCGAAGTATAAATAAGATGATCATCATAGTTATGAGTTAAAAATTGAAGTTAGGAGTTGTTGGTTGAAGCAGGATCAGTTGTAAGATTCAGATGAAGGAAGTGGGTATGACTTGTTTAAAGATAAGGGATTCATATCAAAGACAAGTTTACAGATTGTTTTGGGGTTTGTGTCAGTGTTGGAGATTAGGTTGAAGCTTATGCTTTTGGTTTCAATCTCATGGTTAGGGTTAGCACAAGTACCTTAAATTTAAGGGTTAATATCAGGGTCCCAATTTAAGTTAAGGAGGTAATATCAAAATGTCTGGGATTATTTTTCTATACCTCTATAGGGGACTGTCTACCATACACTATTGTAGATGTTAGACTGGCATTACAAATAATGCATGGATCACAGTGACTTCATCTGTAGAGTACAACTCACAGAACAGCTCATCTTGGCTACAGGCTAGAAAGCTGACTCCAGGATTCCACAGCCCAGGAGCTACAAGCCCTAATACTAATTAGGCCCCTGTTTCTGACATCAGTTCAAAGTTATGTAGTATGAAGTAATGAAAGACCATTTCTGGAATTCTTGATTCCACAAAGGATATGACCAGCCTAATTAGCTATAAAAAGAAAAAAGACATTTAGAAGAGAAAAAGTAATTTAGATGGTAAGAGATAATGAAAATTAACTGTACATCCATCCATCTTGCATTGCCTGGTCAACAAAAATGCTACTTAATAATGAAAAATGAAAGTCTCAGTACGAGGCACCACATATTAGTCCTAATTCAATTACCGCCCCTCTGTTTTACAATATGGTATTTTTCATCTTGTATCAGGAGAGTCAAACTTGTCCTCTTAAAGCACTCAGGTCACTCAGTCAAGGGGTTATTGTATAAGAAACAATACCTACTTATTTTCAGTAACAAAAGCCTTTCCTTTGAACGTTATCTGACTGGATTATTTGCTCAATAAAAGATTAAACACGCCAGAGCTAAAACCAGCGGTATAACATACAGAAGCAAATTAGATGTCAGCAAGACCCTAGCTTTTTTGTTTTGTTTATAGGAGATCCTATTTTACTTCTACAACACATGCTTGTAAACAAAGATTACTCCTTTACAACCGCTCTGAGGTAGCAGCAGTATATCAGTAGTACTGTCTGAGATGTAGTTCTGATTTCTTGTCAGCTTGCAGACAAAAGCTAAGGAATGAAAGTTTTTTTTCTACTTTTCAAGTAACCTAGGGGAAAATAACGATAGCCGTCTTCTTCAGTGGAGTATACGTTTTATTTTATACATCACTTATTCAATGAATATTTAGCTTATTATTTCTGTTCTGTGCAGTTCACAACTTTTGTAAGTGTTACCCAGCTTATTTATAACATATAAACGCCTTTGCAACCTGTTCAAGGGGTGGCTATACCTAAATCAGTCCAGGTGAGAGGCTTGAGGCAGACGTCTAGGCCGAAGAAACTGTAAGCCAGGTTGAAAGGCTAGCTACAACAATGTGAAATGAAATGAAACCCCCAGGCAAGGTTTAGACAAATACTTTTCTCTTTCCACTCACCCGTCCCCCATTGGTAACCCCTTGTCTTTATTTGCCTGCACTGCATTGAACATGTACTGTTTTTAATATAGTACTACCAAGCTGTGCAATATTTTGGAGATTTTTTCAATTTAAATATTATGTTCAAATTGTTGTTATTCTTAACGTAAATAATAAAAAAAGAGCACCTTCTGGTTACTCAGTTCACTTGCTTGAATTGTTTTCTCAGATGATTACAAACAGTAGAAAACGGTTACGTTTAGGATTGCTAAATTTAGGAAATGTAGGAAAAATGGCACCCACTAAGCCTTTTGCAGAAAACGTTACAGTTTTCTGAGTCCATTCTGCAGTCTGTGAATTCTTAAATGACAGAAAGTGTCATGATAAGAAATGTGTGCTGTTAAATTTGCACATGCAAAGCTACACTCACAAACAGTCCTCTGCTTTTAATCACAATGCAAATATGTTAAAGCTCAGTGAAAGAGAGTTGTAACTTGCTCAGGAATGTGGAGTCACTAGAGTGTCCAGGTTTTACCCATCCACCATAACTACACTTTAATAGGACTACAAAGCGATAGGGATTGGTCAGACCCATGAGTGGCCCAGACCTGTTCAGTAGCTCACCAGGTGGAGAACCTGAGAGATCCATATCACAAAACAACACCTGTGACTCGGCCTTCAGCATCATGGAAGTCCTAACTTAAAAGAAGTTATCACTCAGTTCTATCACCAGGGACCACTATGATATGAACATCATGACTCAGTGAGGGGGGAACACAACTGCACTTTTTTATGTCAGTGGATGACAAGCACCTGGAAGTCTGCAAAAGATGCTTTTTTTATTAATCCTGACTTTTTATGCTTAAGTATGTTATGTGTATGCAGGATACATAGTTTAAAGGGTTTACTGACTTCTGAGCATAGGAACAACATTTTGCAACATACTGGTAACATTATATACAGTTTTAATATCATAACGATATCAGTAGCTTTAAAAGCTAACTTATAGCTAATGATAATCTCATTTCACAGTACCATTTTGACAACTGCTTGACACCTGTGCTCCACTCTTTGTTGCAGTAACATCAATACCAGCATAATCCTTTAATATTTCAACATAGTAGCAAATTCAACACTTTCTGCTTCTGTCTAGGACCAATGTCAGGTACTTGCTCTTTATGTTGTCCAATCTCAATCAATCATCAGTGGGTTAAAACTGGTAAACGCATACAACAAAGTCAGAAATGACAAATAAGACTGCAGTTGCTTTAAACTTTAATTGCAGGAATGTCCATGTGCAGCATCTCTTTTTTGAGCTTGGAGCAAACTTATTGAGCTTATACCATCCTCTGGGATGGTGAAAGTGCGTCAAGTGACCCATGTCATATGACTTTCAAAATAATGTCACAGCCAAAAGTATTCAATATAAATTTCTTATGGATAATAATGTTGATATTCAATCATAGAAATTATTACCAAACTAATTTATACCCTGATACAGGTACTGTAGCTCCAGAAATCAAAGATACACCCCAAAGGCACATTAATATAACGTTTGATCACATCATTTTTGAAATTGATGATTAGGACAGCTTTTACACCAGCTGAATTCTAACCATGGGCAAATGTTCTGTAAATAAAGCAAAAATACTGCGATAAATACTATGATCTTATAGACTAAGGTGTTTCACAGTATATAAATTTTCCCTCTCCTAAATGGAGCAGGAAAGGCTGTTGAGCTCGACAAAACAGTGCTGTGCTGAAAATGGCACACATAAAGATAAGATCACTTTATTGGCCATATATGATTTCTTGTATTAGGAAATTGTCTTTTTCGCATACCCCAACTTGCTCTCCATGAGACACACAGACAGGGAGTGAATCTTGGGGTCAGAGCGCAGGGTCAGCCATTTATACGGCACCCCTGGAGCAGCTAGGGCCTTGCTCAAGGGCCCAAAGGAATAGGATTCCTCTGCTGGCCGCAGGATACAAACCAGCAACCTTCCAGCCACAGGCGCAGATCCTTAGACACAGAGCCACTGCACCACCCCTACATAAAGTACGTGAAAATGAATTTCCATTGAGATGAAAAGCAGCAATTAGGAAATTAAGTACAAAGCTGATAATCTATGACCAGCAGGCTACAGTTTTGATTTATTCCATGTCTAAATCTATCTTTGAGTATTTACATTGTTAATTGTATTAGAAATAATGAAAAGCACCTATGTTTATATTTTGGTGTTGATGAGACGTGGGGTGGGGTTAAGAGACAAGGAAGAACCCCTTTATAAGAAAGCAAAAAAAGTTCAAAGCATTTCAAAGCACACAAGGTGTTGAAATAGTTTTTTGACTTGGTTGAAAAATGCTCAGGGAGGTTTATTTGTCTAGAATGCTACTGGACTGAGTATCTAACCAGGGCAAGAATCAACAAGTAGAAACACAGGTGACGTACAGGCCAAATGACCACAGCCTGATCACAGCAATGGGATAACACAAGCAGACCCCACTACCCAGAAACTACAGGCTGTGCTCCGAAGCCTACAGGGAAACACAGAGACTAGACAGAGAACAAGTACTTGGCAGACATTCTTCTTTAAAACAGCAAATTTAATCCTGGAATACCCACACCTGCCAGATGTAAATGTCATGCTAATTCTTATTGCTCTGACAACACTGTAATTCAACAGCCATTCCAATAAAACTCTTTGAATTTGAATAACTCTCTCAAATTGCACCTAAGGAAGATCAGATTTCCTTGTATACAACCCTGAACCTTAAAGGCAGAATTTTGTATTCTCCCACGCATGTTCTGGCTCTTAAGCAAATTTTATTTACTATGTGTAGTCCAGAAGAACACTATAGTTCAGGAGAATACAGCTGAATACAGCTTTTACTATTGGCAGCTAGCTAGCATTGACCCATATACAGGAATTACCTTCAGTAAATACTTCGTTTATCTCTGATCTAGAGGATTATGTGCAGTTTATGAACATGACTCTGCCCTCCATCACTGCTTTAACCAATCGTATACTCCACACTGGAAGGTTCACTAGTTTGCTATCTGTGTAATATGCATCTGTTACTATATCGGTTTAACCTGTTCTCATCAAGGGATTAAAATATTATACGTCATTGTGGGTGGATCTGCTATTAATCTGTAAATCATGTCCATGTTTTTTTACAATATTTTATACCAGAATGTTTAAAAAAAAACAACCATGTGATTTTTGTAGTGCTAACGAAAACCACTGTAGAAGTGTACTGTAGCTATGCTTTACTTGTGGAACAGTTGTCAATACAGACATAGCAGCTTTCAAAGAGATTAATCTTAACATTACCTTGTTTTACAGATAATAATAAACGTACTCCATGCTGATACAGTCTTAATGCGGTCTATTCTGTAACTGCAGCTCCGGCTAGCGTGCTGTGTGCTGCATACGTCAGACGTTCAAGGATTTTAAATAGTAATGCAAATCTTAAAGCCGAAGGTTTACCATCCTGACAGGGAGCCCTACAACCACATTCTTACTCACTACCACGGGACACAAAGAAAATCTGCCCGTTTTTCTACGTTTTTTTGTCCTGCTGCTTCACCGTGCCCCTCCCTCTGTCTCTCCTCCCATCACACAATGCCGCGCCTGCCTAGTTTTTGAGCCACTGCGGTGCGTGGATGGGGCACGTCTAGTTCGGCGCTTTCTGGTTTCCTTTTTTTATCCGTTGTCAGACTCGTGCAATCAGCTTGTCATGATTTATGAATGAACATTACACCACTGACATATAAAACGTCTGTTGGATACCACAGCACCCAGAAGAACTAAGACTTTCTGCAGTGTGCGAGTCCCCCATTTCTGTTTCCAAGCCATACTGCTGCAGTTTGCACTTTACTCGGAAATCCTTGTCACCTGGAGACATCCTTTATGACCATCACAAAGGTAAGAAGCAAAATAACACCTCTTGCTACAAAAGCAAAAAGAAATCTGGTCGTTACGAGTGCTTAAAACGACAGTATCACAATTAAAACATTAGCAAAGCCTATTTTATTTTTAAAGGTGGCATGCGTGATCTACAAATTGTAATTGTATGACAGATTAGCAAGGGAAAAGCCTCTGCTAAGGCTAACAAAACATGCATGTAGAATCTACGTTAATCGTTCAAACTCCCTTTCTAAGAATATGATTCTTTGGGGAAAGGCAATGAAGCGTGGTTATGTTAGGTCCTATTACGTACACAAACTTCCCACCCTTTCATTCTGACAGGACAAAAATACATTATGTAGGTTTGAATTGAGGATCATAATCCAGTTATGCCGGCGGTGGTTGCAAATACACGCTTGGGGTTTTTTTGTCTTAGTCTCTGTGGCACTTCTCCGGTGTCCCTTTGAAAGTGATGCCCGTTTTTTTTGGGGATTTCCTGGTTTCTAAACTCGGGATGACAGCGGCGCTCTCTCACCCCTCTCGAGGGTTATTACAGTAGGTGCGTGCGGGCTGTGTGTGTGAGTGGACCCGGAGCGTGTCCGTCGCCCCATTTTCGCGCATCAGTTTCGATAGTAATTACACAGGGCTCTGGTTACTCTTTGTGCGAGGTCCACAGGTCTCCACAATACGCACTGAAACTGAACAACACATTGACCCTGACCGTGGCCAGGGCACAGAGACCGAACGTATTACTAATGCATAGGATCAGGCTCCCGCAGGGGTGTTAGAGTTTAATTTATATCCAATACCTTGTCCATAATAATTGTTTTGAAAGTAGTTGTGCAGTAGCCTCTTGATTAAAGAGAACCCTTTTGTGAGTGGAAATCTGGATATGCAATTCCCTTTTCGTCATTTGTTGTACAGTCAACAGATAAGTTAACTTTGAAAGTGCTTCCAGAGAAGGTTTAGAGCGGTCTGTGATCAGCAATACTGCTAAGCCACTCCGTGAAGGAAGCGTTTTTGTCTTATGAAGTACACCTAAGGTTTCAATGGAATTAAAACAAGAAGAGTTTATACTTCTGTCAAAAAAGGAAACATTATTTTATTGTTATACGTCCGTGAAGGAAGCGTTTTTGTCTCATGAAGTGCACCTAAGGTTTCAATGGAATTGAAACAAGAAGAGTTTATACTTCTGTCAAAAAAGGAAACATTCTTTTATGATTTCTAGTTAAAGGCCTTTTCATAGTTTTTGGCACCGACCTACTGCCATCTCTATGACCTTAATGGATTTGTGTGTCCATGACAGGGGATCTGCATGTGTTAAGGGAACACAAGTAGAGGACAGCTGTTGTATGCCTCAGTACAGGTGACAAAAGTTGAATCATAGTGTGTGATAACTAAACATTTTCGTAACATCAAAGAAAATTGACATGCTGGTGGGAAACAAGGTGTTAGAGTGTGAACAAGGTGATTGTTATTTCTGGAGAGTCTCTTTGCAGAATTAAATAGCAGACCTGTAATAGTTTTAAGCATGATGTGGCCAGCAATATATCCCTCGCTTTCATTCAGCAAGGCTTATTGACAAGCACTTCTTCTATCACAGTCAATTTCTTTTTTTAAATACTCTTTATAGTTTCATTCATGTCTGTTTTGGATCCAGTTGTTGTCAGGGGCCTGTTTAGTTTTCAGTTTAGTTTTTAGTTCTAAGAAAAAACGTACTGAGTCCTGGGTCTCAGTGGCTAATTTTGTATCTTGATTTAACCAAGCTAGACATTTTAAAGATTCAAAGAACTGACTGGAGAATTACTGTTAGTGTCTACGGTGTTGGTGCTTTTCTGTAAAGACACTAGTGCACAGGATCGACATTTCAAAGGGCCTGCTGGTGTGTTAAATCTGATACATTCATTATCCTAAGTTTTTTCCTCCTGTGTGGCTGTTTCAAAATGTGGGAAATATTACCATAAAGCTAAATCAGTGATCAAGTCTAGTATTACTATAGTATTGTCTGTTTTTAGTTTATTCCTCACAAGTCCCAGGAGATTTATCCCAGGGATTGTTTTGGCCAGGAAACAGTCTCTGATTTAATTTGGTTGGCAACTGAATTCCCATGAAATTGTAGATGGAGAGCAGTAACTATAGTAAATGTATAGACTAATAGACCCATGAATAGATAATTTTGTATAGAACCTGGTTTTGCCAGCTCCATTTAAAACTGTTCCTCTCTCACTTAGGAAGCTTGATGGCATGTAATGTTAAACTGGTTCGTCAATGCTGTCCTGCTCAGTATATCCTGGAATTAACAGATCTTTCAGTGTGATCTTTCATGCTCTTTTATAGAGAATAGTTTGTAAAATTGAAAGATTGTCTGCTGCCTCAGGCAAGCCAATCGAGCGTTGAGATAAACAATAAGGAAACTATCAATTTACAACTTTGTGGACAGTTACATTTCCAGGTTTTACATTCCACTATAAAATGCTTCTTTATAAATTTTTTTTTATTTTCGAATCGATGGTGATTGATGTATAAAAGAAAACCGAGCAGTACGGGACAGGATAAGCCCCGTGAGAATAGCTGCCATGGAACTGGGAGACATTGAAGTAGGTGAAGTGGTCTTGGGGTGGTGACTGACAAAAAAAAAAAGATGTACAGTAAAAGCAAGCTGATCGACACATTATAGAAAAATACTTTTAGAACACTTGCAAACATTTAGATTTTTCCCAATAGTCAAACAAGTAGCTGAAATGAATCTTTAAACTTTTATGGATGCAGTGTATTTAATTGTATAAAAGCATGCAACTATTCATTTGAACTCCATTCTTAAGCTTTAAGATGTCCTTTGGTTTGTTACAATTGCTCCATGGCTGAGCTCTCAGAGAAAGGCCTTTGGCAATGTTTTTTTTTTTAGCTTTATAGCCTTTCATTGTTTTAAAAACTGATACATTCATAAGGGTCTTTAACCTGTGGATGATGTATAATCGTCCCTATTATAGTTCTTTCTCCTAAGTTATTATTATAAATGATTTTATTAATATGTCCAAATAAAAGCTACAATTTTTAAAGAATGTAATGTATATGCAGTGGGCAGGTAACCTCAACTTTTCTAACAGCTCATTTACTGTGATTAACACTGTACTGTAGGTTTGTTTTGTGTGCATCATTCATTTTCAAGTTGGCTGTTTTGTTGAGGTAATGTTTGACATCCACACCCAAAGTTATCACACACTTCCACAAGATTAATGTCGGCGTTCAGTAATTGGCAACCATTTCTGAGCTGTGTATAGGAAGGCATTTTCTGTTCCAGTTTATGAGATCTGAAGTGTATATGGTCAAGGTTTCCTGCTTTAGTCCTGACAGTAGGATCTGGAAAAACTGAATCAGAGAGCTTTCTCTGTTAGTTATCACCATCTTATATTGTAATAAATGATGGCTGTAGATTAGCTACAGATTCTGAAAAAGGATAATATTGTTTAAGAAATGCCTAATTGCATGAACTTAAAAACTTATTTTATCTTAATTTTCAGCCATCTCTATAGGTTGATGAAGCGGAAGGATATTATAATTTAAAATGATACATTTCAATTCCTCTTTCAGTGTAATTTAGGCAGGAAATTTGTCAAAGATGCTATTTCTGTAAATTTCATTCCATGCCCATATTGCCAAGTGTCTTTATATTGCCGATATAAAAGTGTAATCTATACACCATTTTCATTGACCCATTATATGATTGAAAAAAGTGGAAAACTTTAATACTAGCTAGTATTTCCTAGTATTCCTAGTATTAAAAATCCCAGATGTGTCAATTAAATAAGTAAATATTTTACAACTCAAAAGAAAACGAATATGCCACGTGCAAGGAAACTATTTTGTAAATTTACTCTTAAGAAAATTATAAAAGAAAACAAACTATTTTGTTTTTTTGCATGCTGGAAATTGTTTTAAAAACAGTTGTGAAAATGCATATTGCTATTGTTGGTGGTCCTTGTGTTTTGAGAGCCTAGTAGAAGTATTCACATACTTTCAATTATTTTTGCTGAATTATACATTTAATGTATAAAAGTGTACGCACTTTTAAATGGAATGTTTTTAATCAAAACCTGAATACTCACACTAACCACTTTTATGACTGAGAGATGTGAGCTGATAAATATCAGCAAAAACGGCAAAGAAAACCAAATCTACAACATGTTGATTGCATAACTATTCTTCCCCTTTACTATGGCAAACGAAAATTAGTTCTGGTGCACAACATTTCTTTGACAAGTTGCACAATTCATTGAATAGACTCAATCTGTGTGCAGAAATAGTGTTTCACAAATAGTGATTCCAGAGTAAATAAACCTGTTTCTATAGATTCCTCACCAGTGGGTAGTCAAACAAAGATTCAACCTTGAAGACCAAGGATCTTTCCTAAAATCTTTGAAAGGCACAGATCAGGGGAAAAGTATAAAAAATAAAGGCACTCGGTATCCCTTTGAGGGGATAGAAGTCAATCTTTAGGAAGTGGAATGTGGATCATTTCATCCCACACTGCCTTGGTCTTGCTTATTTGGCCTTGGTCAAATTTTCATTTGAGACAGCAATACAGCATGACCAGCCAGGCAAGGACACTAGTGAGGTATGCAACTGTGAGGCCACTGGTGACTTTTAAAGACCTGCTTAGTTCAGTAACTGAGATGGGAGAAAAGGTTCATAAATCAACAATATCTCAGTCACTCCACAAAGCTACACTGTATGGCAGAGTGGAAAATCCTGCATGAAGATTGCCACAAACCACGTAAGTGATGCTGCAAGCATGTGGCGAAAGCTTTTGTAGGCAGACAGAAAAAAATAGGAACTTTGCGGTTTAAACCCTAAGCCGTGTCATTTAAGGTCCAAACCCAACACAGCACATCACTCAGTCAACACAATCCTTACTGTCAGGCATGCTGGTGCAGCATTTGTTATGTTACTGCTTCCCATCAACAGGGACTTAACTTAAAATGCACTCTCTTATTGCTAGTGTCTTTGCTGATTGTTTTCAGCGTAGTTTTGAAACATGAGAAAGTATGAGGTAAGTCTCAAAGTAACTTAACTTAAACTTGATTGTGTCATTGATTATAATGATCATAAGAATAAATCATTCCTTTAACTTAAGTACAGTAGCACTTCCAAAACACTTTCCCCATAGAAGTGTACATATGTTATATGTTATGTTAGCAGGGTGACACACATCAGATGGTACTCTCCAGCAGCCCCACAGTAGCATATCAGGTGAATAAATGAGAAATTACTTTAACAGTTTAAGAGAGAACCACACTGTACTTGCTCAAAATAGAATTTAGCCAGGACGTCCGAGATTTAAGCTAGATTTTATGAACACTTCTTTGGGATCTTTAATATCAAAGTAGTTAGGACCTTGGTTTACGTCTTGTGGAAAGGATAGCATCTCCTATAGTCTTTGGCATCAATTAGGAAGAATGGAAGAATGTCACAGTGGCAACCTGGCTTTCCTTGGAACTCTCACATCCCAGTAGTAACTAGGCTGCGCTTAGTTTATGAGATCTGACGAGACCAAGCTTGAAGGTGCTAATGCTGATAGCTTTGGTTCATGTGAAATATACCATGAAACTGCTTGCTGAATGTGTTAAAAACAAAAACAAAAAAATCCAGTGATTTAGTGAAATAAATCAGGCTTTGAGAATGATGTTATTTTGCTCTTTTGAGAAGTGCAACACTAAAGTAGCTTGGGGTTCAACAGTACAATGCTTTATTGCTTAGATTCAAGCACTTCCCCCAGTATTGTACAGAATACTGAATGCAGAATGAAGAAGTCATTATGTCACCATCCAGGTGTCATTCTGCACAGTGCTTTATTGTTTCAGTAGGATAGGATGGGATAGCATGCAGTTAAAGTACTTTGGTGATGATAATATTCATCCACTTACAGCTAATGGGGTCTGGTGAGAGGTTAAAAAGCAAAACTGAAGTGTTCTGCAGGAGGTATATGTACGTGGTGACAGTAGTAAATTGAGAGTTTTACAAGGTGATTTCAGTAACATGGTGTGCTGGTTTGACAAGTGTGAGTTGATTCACACAGAGTTCATGGGCTCTGGACCACAGGAAACATTCAATTCAAACACTTTGTATGCTGTTCTACTTCTTTTAAAGGCTAAGACAAAAGGTATTGATCTATTTACATTTTCGGTATAGAATGCAGTATTATAAATATGTAATCACATTCTTATGGGTATTTTAAAAAACAGAATTATATATTATATAAACGACAGATGTAATGGATAGACAAAAGTATTCACATAATTTCTGTACTTTTTGTTTTCTCTTTGGGCATCTATTACTACACCACTCCAGTTTTAACACATGGTCACTGGCTCCCCATTACCCATCAGCACTTTCAGTTCGAAAGTTTACCCTTAACTTTTAAAGGCCTGTACACCAAGTCCTCTTGATACTCACCATCTCTTATTACTCCCTATGTACCAAGCAGGGCTCCTCACTGTGCTAAGACACATCTTTTAATTCGTTTCTTGTTATAGATCCAAGCATCTCAGGCAACATGCTTCAAGCGATCTTGTACCACCACTCTGGAACTCACTGGAACCCACCAGTCGGAGAAATGGGAACTCTTTTACAGTTTTTAAACCTGGACGAAAGGCTTTCGTGTTTATTCAGTTTATTCCTGTTTGTCCACACCCATCCATCTATTTTCCAACCGCTTCTCTCAATTCAGGGTTAGGGGGTTAGGAGACTATCCTGGCCAGCAAAAGACGCAAGGCAGGGTACACCCTGGATGGCATGCCAGTCCATTGCAGGGCACACACACAGACTCAGACACACACACTCACACCAGTTCCAGTTTTCCCAGAAACCAATTAACCTGCCGATATATGTTTTGGATTGTGGAAAAAACTGGAGCGGAACATATAAACTCCACACAGACAGCACCCCAGGTCCGAAATTGAACCCAAGTCCCATGCTTCTATTGGTCATGCCATCCACATTTTTTATCTCTTATCTTTAATTCTTTAATTCTGTGTAATTGTTGTTTTGGCTTTTTTCCTTTTTTTTACCCTCTAAACTGCCCTATACACATGTGGTATACATGATCTAGATCTTTTATTTGTAGCAGCTGCCCTGTAATGTTTTTCCTTATTCTTGGATACAGCAGCTATCAGATTGTAAAGATTTATGGCAGGCACTGTTTTCTTCAAATCCACCCACAGTACTTCAGCTGGATTCAGGTTGGATAGCCTGTCTTGTCCCTTACCTTTTTCTTTAAAAATTCCCGTTTTATTATATAGCAAATATACTAAGTCTGTCCAAATGATACATTCCAACATTTCAGTCGCTATCAGTTGGTTCTATGCTCTGGTATTTAAGATTTCCTGTTCCTGAAGAGATAACAGAAGCACCCAACAGTTACCTCTGTACATATAAATGAACTTTTTACTGTATGGCTCCTCTATATTCTGTTCAGTTTTTCTGTCTGTCTAGAACTCTTATATAATGCTCATACAAGTCGTCTTTACGTGACTGATATTTTGCTTGGCATTCCACATCAGGATTGAGTCCTGGTTACACCTGTGTAGGTCACTTGTGTATCTCGGCATCTGATTTTGCTCTACCTATGGGAATATAGAACTTCCAACTTTCAGTGACATTTTAAATAGCTTATTGCTTTGGGGGATTTTTGTATTTTGTATTGAGAGAGATATTTGGTGGATAACATAATTTTCTGTCTCTTGGAAATAAACTCCAACATTCGTTATTATTGAGTCGTATGTGTCCAATTTAACTGAACAATTGGTGGGTTGTGACCATACTTAAATGCCAAATATATTAATAATAATTGTAAGCTATGTCATTATTTAGAATACCTAGGAGCAGGTTTTTTTTTAATTGAAAAAGTAACACAAGAAAGTGATTTGATCTTAATTACACTCCGTTTTCCCTATTTTGTGGAGTTTATGAAGGAGAGTCAGATACATTTGTCTCTAGCTATGGCAAGCTTCTGTCTTGCAAATTAAGTGCTTCAACGTTTACTCCTCTTTAATTTACATAATTTAAGCGGCCTATTCATTGATTGCAAAGGAACAAGGAATAGGTTTATTCCATGCTGAAAAAAAGAAGAAAGAGAACACAACGTTTCGGCTGTGGAGCCTTCTTCAGGTGTGAAGAAGGCGTTTCGGCCGTGGAGAAGGCTCCACGGCCGAAACGTTGTGTTCTCTTTCTTCTTTTTTTCAGCATGGAATAAACCTATTACTTGTTCCTTTGCAGCCTACGCATGCTGACGCAGCTACCCACCTGAACTATTCATTGATTGTTTGAAAGGCATAGGCTTTGCCCTGAAGGCAAGAAAAAGTGTTCTGTCAACAGTTAGTAAGCATGCTATATGAAATCAGATTTACATACCAAGGGAAAGCATTTCCTCACTTCGAACATTAAGTACAAAATCAAAATGAATGGAGGGCATCATGGTAGCGTGGTTACTTAATGCTTCTGCCTAATCATAACCTCAGTTTTGAACTAAGGCACCTTCTGTGTGTGGTGTGCATGTTCTTTATGTGGCCTGGTGAGTTTTCAGGATGTGCTCCAGTTTCCTCTTACAGTTGAACAACTGTCTAGGTTCACTTGTACCTCTGAATTGTCTTTTGGATGTACTGTATGTGTGAGTGTGTGTCTTGTGATGGGCTGTGGTAGGCTCCGGCTCATCATGACTCTGTCTCAACAGTTAATGAAACATGGATGAAAGGTAAATGGAGTTCTTTCCTGCAGCACTCTTGCTAGCTGAACCCCCCCCCGTCAGTATTTTGACATACTGTATAATGGGACAGGAAAATTGCGTAAATCCGATGCCATCATCCACTTGCACTGATTGATAATGGAACCTCTTTTGGAATGTTTTGTTTTATTGCAATGTTAGTTTGCTAATTTATTAGAATGTTTTCTATTGTGAGATGTTGTTTTGGAAATAAAGTTTATTGTGCTTGAAAGAAAAAGGACATATGCTGTAATACCGGAACAAATAATAGGTTTATTCCATGCTGAAAAGAGAAGAAAGAAAACACAATGTTTCAGCTGTGGAGCCTTTTTCGGGTGTAAGGTACAGTATGCTGTAATAATACAGATACTGCAAGCAGAGGTAAGCAGTGATGTACTCATTTAATAAAAAAAAAAACATTTCATGGAAAAAAGAAAATCAATCAGTTTTATTCTAACATAGCACCCTGCAGTCCAGGGCATTCTTAAGGTACCTAAGTGATGCATATAAAAAGTATAGAAAATAAAAACACAAACACAAGTAAATACAGAATTCAAAGAAAGAAAGAAATTCTGAATTCAAGGCCTTTTGAAAATAAGAAAGTTTTGGCAAGATTTAAAAATATCGGCAGAAGCTGCATTTTTTCTATGGTGAGGTAGAATATTCCAAAGATGAGGGACTACAGCTGAAAAATCTCCGTCCTCTAACGTATGATGTGAAGTCCTTGGAATGTCATGGAGCCTAGAACCAGTGCAAGGACGTGAGTGAATGTGAGGATGTGAGGGGATAGTAACTTTGGTAGATACACAGGAGATAGAGCACTCAGTGCCTGGTAGGTCCACAAGAGAATTTTAAAGTGAGTTCTGTGAGAAACTGGTAGCCCATGCAGTTTTTTTCTGTAAAGGAGAAATATGTTTTTCCTAAGTCTTGGTCAGCCCTCAAACAACACAGTACTGGGTATAAATCAGCTGTAGTTTTTCAAAATTCAATACTGAGATGAAGCCTATATTGGAGATCTGTGATCAGAAAAAAACCCCAAATGGGTCCTTAATTCTGTTTGCAGAGGAGTGATCACAACCAAAAAAAAGTTTACAACTGATTTAAATGCCTGAAAAAGGATTGAGCTTCAAGGGATGCATTATGCAGATATGACTGTCTTGTTTGCTTACTCTTTTGATTCTGAGTTTCAGTGTAGATAAGGAGGCCACTGTAATTCTGTGCATTGTTCAAATCTGGGCTTTTCATTTATCTTGAGTCATAAACAATCCCCTTATCATGGCTGTGTTATTGCAAGAGCTGCAAACACATATCTGAGCTTTCTTTGACTTCCCTCCTCTTTTGTAAAATGTTGGCTGGCAAGTCAGGTAACATAGTTCATATAATGATTTACGGTGATTGGCCATCAAGGCTGTGTTTGATTGTGCAGTTTATTTAAGCATTCAAACATATTCCATCACTTGCTCGTTTTTCAAAGTGTTTGGAAATACCAATTCATTTAATACTATTTAGAGGCTCCTGTCATCCGTGCTGTATCTGCCTTTAAATAATAATTTCTTGCATTTATGTGGTTCTTTTCATCCCAGAGGACCCCAAATGCTTTACATATATGAAGGGGCTCACTTCATTCACAGTGGGACCTTGGTTTAAAGAGGAACTGCAACGCTATATTCATATTTCAGGGTTAAAAAGGATCAGCATTGATAAGTGCATTTCAAACCGCAATAAAAGTAAGCAATTCAGAACCAGACAACAAAACTTGCAAGGTGTTGTGGCCTTATCACTTTGTAAAACAAAATAGCTTGTGAATCCATCTCCTTTAATCCATTAGAAATATTGCTTTTGGTTTCAAGATGGTTTTGCCAACAAGTACTACTTGTTAACTCTGCATGCAGATGGCATTGGAACATTTCTGTAGCGAAATGTGTGCTGCTCAACCTGTACTTATTAGCTTGTACATCACATTACATTAGTCATTACGGTGACTAGTGAGCAAGAAGGGCCACTTCACATCGCAGTTCGCGCTAACTCTAGCTCTCTTTCATGGTGAGATCAACAGTTTGCGACAACAATGGTGACTTACAGTACTTTCACAAAGCTCACGATTTTGTGCTTAATTCAGAATTTTTAATTTTTTTTCTACAACGCCAATGAACTTCTTTTATTACCAAGATTTAATAACCAGTCTGAGAAATTGGGACTGCAGTTCCTTGTTAACACCTCATCCTAAGAGTGGCATCCCTATGATACAGTGCTTCTGGTCAACACACTGGAACCTTGGTTTGGAAATCCTTGAGAAGAGAGAAGAGCAAACTGCAAACTGGTTTTCCTTACAGTATCCCAACCCTGTACTGACATGGTACTGACTTGCTTAGCTTCTGAGATCTGATGAGATTAGGCTGTGGAATGGTCATCCATCCATACGTATTCCAACTGCTTCATCCGGTTCACTTTGACAAGCAACTGGCACAAGGAGGGGTACACCCTGGACAGGACGCCAGTCACAAGACACACCCAGACACAGACACACACACTCTCCAGGGCCAATTTTCCCAGAAGCAAATTAACCTGTTAGTATGTGTTTGGACAGTGGGAGGAAAACAGAGCGCTGGGAGGAATCCAACACTAACTAAACTCCAGTACCCCAGTGCTACAGGGCACTGCACCACCCCCAAAGTGGTCAGGCTACTGTCAAATACATTTTACCTTTGTCATTTCCAGTTACGGGAATTTAATTCCCGTAACACTTTATTGGCCATATACAATTTCTTGCATTAGGAATTTGTCTTTTCGCATAGCCCAACTTGCTCTCCGTGAGACACACGGGGACACAGACAGGGAGAGAAGCTTAGGGTCAGAGCACAGGGTCACCCATTTATACTGTGCCCCTGGAGGAGCTGGGGTTAAGGGCCTTGCTCAGGGGCCCAACAGAGTAGGATTCCTCTGCCAGCCGTGGGATACGAACCGGCAACCTTCCAGCCACAGACACAGATCCTTAGCCACAGTGCCATTGCCCCATGGTGAAAATGAAAATGTGAAACGATTTTAAATAAAATATTAGTGTTTAATAAAATAACACTTTAAACAATATGGAAATTGTAAAGAAGACTAAAGCATACTTGAATATCACGTAAGAAAAACAAACCCTCTAGCATCACCTTGATCATGAACCCAGACAATCTATTCAGATTAAGTCGTTTTGACGTAGTATTCGCGAATATTTTAAATTTGAAGAAATGAAAATAAAACAATGTACTTTTTCCTTGTTAATTTTGCAATGGCACAATACTTTTTGTATTGTCAAATCATTGGAAACTGAAACATCTGACATGCTCTATATAAGAACAAGATCTGTTTTCAATTTTGGGTTCTGGGAAACATTGTAACAAATAGTTATTGGATATACATTTCAGAGTCTTGATTGTGAAACCAGGAAACAAACTTCCTTGTTTTGTGTCTTTCGTTTGTAGGAGGAACAGAGAAAAACAAATTCCTTCAAATTCCAGACACCATTTTTATCATATTTACTTCTAAGTAAGTGGTGGTTTTGATGTCTTTCTTACACGATGAAATGACAGTGAAACAAATCTCTTCCACAAAAACTGCAAATTATTGTATTTATGATTTGTGTACTGTATCAAAGTCCCAGAATGGAGACTTCCTCCATGGTAACTGAACCCAGAGCAAATAAACCCTTGAACTTCAGAGTGAGTAAATTGTGCTGCGTTAGAGCTGTAAATTGGAAGGCACTGACTTCAGGCCATTCTTTAACTACGACTCCCGAAATCTGTGATACAGCAGGTGAAATCGTATTTTTTATTATTTGCAGTCTGAGGATTCATCCTCTTGCAGCGTATTGGCAATACTGTATTTTAAAGATAGGAAGGACACTGAGGTGCCTGTAACAGTAATGCCTAAGGTTATAGATCTCGTGCATTGTATTCTTTGATTACCTGTTTTTCTATTTTGTGATACTGGTATTTTTACATACAGTTGCAGATGCTTCAAAACCACAAAACTAAGTAATTATATTTTAAGATCAAGGTTAACATGTATAAATATCAAACTCTATACTCTGTACTCCACACATACTGAATATGGTGATGATTACAGTATGTGCTTATAATCCTATAACAGCAACACCAACACTTTTCCTATTGTACAGCACCATTCTTTGTATTCTCTGAGATTAAATGGGATCAAACATGTTGACAGGAGAAATGGAAGGTTGTTAAGTGTCTCTAAACTAGTATTTTAAGGTTTTAAACAGAAAACTAATATTCTAAGGATTAAACCAGCAAAGTGCTCACCTTCACAGCTCTTGCCAAGCATTATTGGCTGAGATTTGTTACCCTAAAATTATGCATATCAAAATAAACATCCCAAGCAGTAATTTAGAAATGAGATGTGGATTAATAGAAAGGAGTTGTAGGTGACATTGGAAAGCAGTTCTCAGCGTTTGAATTTAGTATGTAGTTAAAAGATCTGGGCTTCTTTGATGTTGTGATTTTCATCACTCCCTGTCCATTAAAGCAACTCTAACACGACTAAGATCTTGTTAGCACCCACATTTATTATGTTCAGTGAAAAACTGTTAAAGATTTGGGATGTGTAATATAGAAAGAAAAATCAAGAGAACTTGTTGACTGCTAGAGAAAGTTATTGGATGTTGCTTACTGGTGTCTTGCTGGACTTCTCACAAGCTTGAGCCTATGTGTACATTTATACCAGTGCAGTACTGTGCCTAATGTGATACATACAGGAACTGAGGAGTGTTAAGAGGGTTTAGGTGTAGAGTATATGAATTGAATTGTGTACAACTTTGTTTTGATGAAGTTCAAGGAAAGGGTGCTCTTAGAAAATAATAAAAAAACTAGTAAGGAAAAAAACAGTGCTTGAAATGGCTGGTTATGTTTGTTCGGCATTATATTTGAATATTCACTGGGTTTCTTTACCATGCAAATCCATGAAAATGGGAGCCCCCCCCCCCCCCCCCGGATTGTCTTTTCATCAGGAAATACAGTATTATCCAAAGATGAGGCAGTTCTTGATTGTCTCTGTGTTCTGGCAATGCCAGCTGATATGTAATAAATCCATCCACCCATTCTCTAACCACCTCATCCCATTCAGAGTTGCAGGGGAGCCTAAGATTTTCCCAACAACCACAAGGCACAAAGCATATACCAGTCCATGGCAGGGCATACACAGGCACAGACTTGCACACACTCACTCCAGGGCTAGTTTTCACAGTCTTTGGACAGAGAAGCACCTGGAGAAAACTAATATGAACACAGACAGAACATACAAACTCCACAGAGTTAGCACCCCAGGTCCGGAATTGACCCAGGGCCTCAGTGCTGTGAGGCAGTAATACTAACCACTGCGCCACCATGTTGCCATATAATATGTTTTTTTTTTTGTAAAATTACATGTATAGTTCCTTCCAGTTACTGTGAAATTAACTTCTCCTGTTTTTTTGAGCCGTGTGTATGTTATTTATTTACTTGTCTGCCCTTTTACAAGTTTGCCAGAGAAATCAGGAGGGGTTGAGGAATTTAAAATATGAAAGCTTGAGTACCTACTCGACAGGGTCAGCCGGCTGCTTGTCTTCAGAGTTACACAAAACATGCATGAATGTAATTCCACAAGTACATGATCTTTGAAACAAGTCTGAAACCAGATAAAAAAGTACAGTGCCACATCACAAAAAAAGCTATTTTGACAAGGCATAGGAGTCCTGGAATCAGTCCAGAGAAGAGCAACTAGATATATTTTCTGATTTGAGGAAGTGCCAGAGTCTCCCAAGCTAAAAGAGCTGAATATTTGTAATTTTGGACAGGGTATTATACAGTAATCTCCAAAACAGATAGGGAAAACCAAGAGATGTCTGATTCCTTGCTCAGTAGTACAACAGCAGGGGTGTCCAAACCACTTCTCCACTCCATTTAGTGCATCTACACACAAAACAGAAATTCAACATTTTTGCCAACTCCAGGAAGAGACAGGAACAGTGTTTGTAGGCATCACTGATTCAGTAAGGAAGGTGCTGGAACCATAAGCAAGTGAGACCAGTATCTTTGGTTAATTGCCTTTGGTTAATTCGTAGAGAGCAGGTATTCCTGTGCCAAAATTCATTAGGCTATATTATTTACACATATTGAATACTTTTCACTATTTTTTGTTTTCCTGTCCATTTTAGTTAAGCTGCACCCCAGTTAGGTTTATTAGTTGTGTCGTTGTTCTATGTATGTGTTACTTCTTGACAAACAATACTGTACATCATATAGTAATATAATAATTGTAATAAATAGTAATATATCACTTGTATGAGTAAAGGAAGTGCATGTTCTTAGCAAGCAAAAATGTGTTATTGGGAAGTTATAAACTTTGTCAGTGAAGGAAAAAAAACATGTTCTGATGATTTAGGGGTATCTTCAAATACCACGTCTATTTCAAGCTGAAGCTGAATTGAGAACAGTGTGCCAATTTGTAGCAGAGGAAAAGCAGTGTGAATCAGGGATGGAACAGAAATTCCGGTTTCACAGCAGTTTCCTCTATTTCATGTTTTACAAGCAAGCTCCTGTCGTGCTATTTTACTCTTGTCCAATGAGAGAATTTGTAGTGTTTGTCATATTGGCCTGGCTCCAGTAAATCTCATTGATGGAGCAAAGGAATGACTAAATTCTCCACAAGACTTGTAAAGTTTAAGATAAGCTTGAAATATGTAGTTTTGCATGTTGGTTTATGTGCGTGAGACTGCAGCTCATATACAGTATACTGTATTTTCCTGTCCTCTGCATCACATGACCCGCAAAATGGTGATAAGACACCTTATGCCTTGAATAATAATAACAATCATAAAAATAACAACAATAATAAGTAATAATAATGAATCGTCGTTGTGATCACCATAGTTACACTTATTTAGCTTTTTTGGACACTCAACTCAAAGTGCTTTGCTGGTAATGGGGACTCTCCTCCACCATGGCAGCCACAATGCTCCTGTTTGCTCACCACACATCAGCTATCAGTGGGGAAGAGAAAAAAGTAATGAAGCAATGAAGTTATGAAATTATTGAAGCTCAATGAAATGAAGTAAGGACGTTTTTGGTTCAACATCTTGTATCTGTTCCCCAAATGAGCATGGAGCTATATTGTAATAACTGCTCTGGAAAAGATTTGTTTTGAGAAATCATAGCAATTAAAATCCTACAAAAGCTACAGTGGCACTCCTATGATTGAGTGATACATTAAACAAAGCACTTTTTCCATTAGCAATTAAGATATTCAAATTCTTTTATATATTAATTGCAAACAGTTATAACTATTAAATACAATTTTACAATTGTTGAAAATTAGTTCGCTAAGGTTTTTTAAATATAATTTAAAAAAAACTGCCATTAAAAAGGGCCTAAATAATTAGATGATTTCTGTTTTCTTATAATACGCGATATTGGCACTTCACTGTAAAAATCTTTACAAATATATTCTGTTTTGTATTTTACTAGTTATAAGCTGTAATTTGTTAGCAAATAAAATATAAAACATAATATGAAACTTAACATATATATATGAAATAGTATGTATAAAACTTTTATCCATGCCAAATTCAGTCACAGTTAAATGCTTATGCACCATTTTACAAATAATGAAGGCACAAAAAATAATTATGATTAACATATTATGTCACTGAATGTATGTGATACCAATTCTAATTTACTTGAATGAAACAAGAAAAAAAGACAGAGTTTTCCAAACCTTGTGTTTTTCTCTTGGTGTGCCAATTTTTATTTTGATAATTAAAAGAAAAAATGCCAACCTGTGTAACAACGTTTGCTGCATGGAGATTTGATATACACCTCTTTTATAACTAATGCTTTTCTTTAAAATTTACACAAGTTTCCATGTGTAACATCAAAGAAAAATAACACAATATTTTTCTTTGATATTTTTCTTTTCTTAGCGCAATATCTTGAGCTTTGCCGTCTCTTAATTTTGAGACCATCAGACTAATTTTTTTAATCAAACCTTAATGTTGTGGACATACACTAAAAAAGAGCACCTTTTTATGTGTATATTAACACAGGAATCCACAACTTCCAAAACATTTTACCAGGGAAAGTGGTTATTGTACATTCCCATTGGATCTCAACAATTACACTTTAATTTAGTATTTAACAGAATTCCCCAAACCCACATAATATAGTTTTGAATGTAAGTTGAATTGTAAAACTAAGGCTGAATTGCAATTGGAGTAATACATTTTCTCTTTAATAAGAATGGAACGTTTTAACCTTTATTAACCTTTATTCTTAATTTTAAATGCCTTATGCTCCATCAGAAACAAGGAAGAAAGTTAATTCCTTGGTGCTGTATATAAATGAGGCTGCCACCTCTGCTCCCCACCTTCCTCTCAGGTCCTGCTCTACCAAAATCCCCATTCAGAGACCTGTTTTATACTGTGTGGGACCAAATGTAACTAGACCACTTAGAAGGTGCACTTTGGAGTGGCAGATACATATGAGTTGTGCCTCATTACTGCTAGCCTGCAAGAATGTGCGCCCCAAGTAATGCATTTGTGAAACACTGTGGGTAATCAGCGCTGTAGTGAGAAGGTAATTTTCATGCGCACAGAGGCGCCAATTTAAAACATCTCTTGGCAGATTTATGTTTTCTCTAAGAGCCCTAATTTGAGACCTTCTGTGAAGCTGGAGCTGTGTTAAAGGCGCTGCCATAGAAAGCACATCCTAGACATTGTTTAAGACAACACAAGGGGGACATGACACAGTACAAGCAGGGCACAGAAACTACTGTTACTTTAAAACTTTAAAATTTTATGACCTCTGAGCTGTAAAGATTACTTCACACCCTGTGAGCAAAATAGTTTAGTGATGACTTTACACATATCTGCTGACTTTACCGAGGGTTATGCCAAATCAAAAAATGTCTGATATCCACCTATTTTTCCAGTAACCTGTGCTAATGCAGTCATACCTGTAGGTGGGAAAGACAGGTTTGCTAACTTCTGCCTTTCTACTCTTGACCGATCTGTGATTTATGCTCTAATGATAAGGATTTTCCGAGTTTGGAGGACTGAGAGATGGTTGTTGGCGTCCTGTAACATTGAATTGGGAATTCAGTGTTAAAAATGTGGCATGTGGGCAATTCAATGAAAAAAGTGGCATGTCATACATACAGTTGCTTGTCAGTAATACACCTGATGTTAACTTTTCTTCAAAGAGTAATGGTTTCTGTTGCCTCAATGTATTGCTGACTTTTTTTGTATTGTGTGTTATGCCCCTTCTCCATCCGAGCAGACAGCACTATAGAGTAAGCTTTGGACATGACACTGGCAGGTTTTGGGTTAAAATGCTGGGTAGGTATTTCTGTTCTACCCTTTATTAAGGTACAGTCCCTGAGTTTTTCTACAATGTTTCGCTTTATAAATGTGAAGAAGGTTGTTTTGGACAAAAGTGTCACTAAAATAAATTAATAGTGAGGAGAAGGAAATGGAGAAATCTGCCCATAGTTCTTATGTTTACCCGCGTTCTGGCACACTATGGCTGCCATCGCATCATCCAGGTGGATGCTGCACATTGGTGGTGGTGGAGGGGAGTCCCCATTACCTGTAAAGCGCTTTGAGGGGAGTGTCCAGAAAAGCGCTATATAAGTGTAAGCAATTATTATTATTATTATTATTATTATTATTATTATTATTATTATTATTATTATTATTATAACTTTCCCCTTTTGGTGTCACCACAGGAAACTAAAGCTGCTTATGTGTCATTGAACCATTCTTCTTACTGAAAGCAATTTTAATTTATGGCCTGAAAAACAGTATATTGGCATTTCATTAAATTACAAGTAAAGGCTATGTGTGGCAACACTGATTGTTCTGTGGGCAATTATTTAGGCCACGTGAACATTTTTTGAAGTTTGAAGTCTCATACAGTAGTTCTGTGAGCTGTACCTGGACATAACAGTGATCATTAGTTTCCACACTGCTGTTCTGAAAACAGTCAGTTGTGGGTTGAAGTTAAGAAACAGCTCCTCCTTATCCAACAGCAATGAGAATCATTGTTAAACGAAAAGTGGTGGATCCCATAGACTGCTTTCTATTCCCTGCCCATAGCTTCCTCATGCCCAACTCCTATCGTCTATGGTCTCTACGCGATAACTAAGTTGGCGGCCACCAGGGAATGACATCTATGTGACAGTGTTTGATGTGACAGGTAGATTTAAGATCCCCGTAAATAAGATGAGGATACAGTCTGGATTGCTTCCAGGCCTGTCAAGACATGGCTTGACTGGGTGGGCCGGGATTGCAGTGCTGTGTGAGGTAATAGACTGTAGGCAAGCTGAAGCTGTTGAGAAGTTGGCTCATAATAATATTAATCCTGCAACCATGCATGCAGACCAGCTGCAAAGTGACTCATAGCCAACCTTACCTTGTTTAATATATTTTGTTATTGTACATAATACCGGTTATACAGAGGTGTTTGTTTTTTTTTCCTTTTAGATTTATAACAGATTATAGAAAAAAGGGCCTTGAACCATTTAATAACTGTTATGCAAGTTACTAGGGCCAGCAGCTACTGTGTGTCACCCTGCAGTTCACAACTGTTAATCCACAAGCTTAGTAGGTGCTAGTGGGGCCAGTAGGGAGAGAGCCAGCACCTTGATGGAAGACCTGGCAAAGCTAAGGATGCGCCGGAAGAGCTGTTAGTGGGGCCAGTAGGGGGCACTCACCCTGTGGTCTGTGTGGGTCCTAATGCTCCAGTATAGTGACAGGGACACTATACTGTAAAAAAAAAAGGAGCCGTTCTTCGAATGGGACTTAAACCGAGGTCCTGACTTTCTTTGGTCATTAAAAATCTCAAGGCGTTTCTCGAAAAGAGTAGGGGTGTCACCTCGGCATCCTGGCCAAATTTCCCATTGGTCCTTACTGATCATGGCCTCCTAATAATCCCCATCTATGAATTGGCTTCATTACTCTGGAACATCTGCCAAAAACCCACGTGAACACAGGGGGGAACATACAAACTCCACACAGATAGCACCTCAGGTCTGAAATTGAACCCGAGTCCCCAACTTGATGAGGTAGCAATGCTAACCACATCCTGGAAACTGCATCAAGTGGAAAGAGAAATCCTGTGTCGGTATTTAACAAATGGACTTGTTTTAAGATACACTTTCTGAAAGCATTTTATAGTCCTCATGGTTTATTATGGTGTTTTTCAAGTAACTGTGGAAATAGTTTGGGATTTGATTTGGCCTTCCCTTCTGTGCCCAGCTGAATATTAAGCCATGCTATGTTAAACAAAATATCAAAGAAACCACACTGGAATTCTGTCTTCCACTGAAGCTCTGGTGAGGCCACCAGTATGTATAAGCAAAAAAGTTTTTTTAAGCATTAATCAAAATTGTTTCATATATTATCTGAAATACTGAATTTCTTCAGGGGTTATGAAAGAGGCACTGCATACTAAAAATATGAAAATGCTTTCAAAAATCAAGGTGAAAGACTAGGAAAGGTTGATTATCTAGTCTATGAATACATTACTGGATGTAATTAAAAACATTTCCTTGACTGTTGCATGTCAGCATAATGTTAATGGTTTTCCCCCCAAAGCTTTGATAACATAAAGGTTATTTAACATGCTCTACAGGGCTGTAAATTTGATCAGTGTGCCCTTGTGATGTTAATGTGCATTTGACACAACAAGGACAGTACAGAGTCATTATGCCTCTTTGAAGAAGTATTTTGCATTAACACATTCTCTGTCTTTGCAGCAGCAGACATTAAAGTTCTTGGGCCTCTTAAAATGACAGCCGTCCCTCTCTTTCAGATTATTTCTGGATTTAAGCGAGTGACTTTCAGAGGGAAAACAGCTTATGTTGTTGTTGAAATCCATTGTGATGCAAAATTCCAAAAAAACTTTGCCTCAGTCAGGCTGTTAAATAGTTCTTGGGATATTATCTCTGCGCTGAGACAAGAGAGTGTTATCAAATTAAATCTCTAACATCCTTAAATATCTAATTCAAACTCATCATATAACATCATATATCAGGATGTGGGACAAATC
Organism: Atractosteus spatula; assembly: GCF_055471065.1. Taxonomy (NCBI): domain Eukaryota; kingdom Metazoa; phylum Chordata; class Actinopteri; order Semionotiformes; family Lepisosteidae; genus Atractosteus; species Atractosteus spatula. Next base: position 20,369,355 of record NC_142706.1, read on the forward strand.
AGCCTACAGATTAGTGTCTTGCTTAAAAAAAAATTAGCAATGATATACTGTATTTGTAATAGCTTTGCGAAGAGTAAAACTCACACATGCCATAAATAATTACTGCGATTCCATTAAATTCAAAACACAACACATAAACACAGAGGTCGCGTTTATTCACACCTCCAATTATCCCTCTAAATAAAATGTACAAAGGAAACCTCAGTAACTACTGCATGTAAAGACCTCTGAAAGTTTTCGGTTTCCCTGGGTTTTAAAAAATGAAAAGACTGCATCAGGGTTAAAGTCAGAGAGCGCTCTGAAGACTGCAGGAAAATGTTCATGACCACCACATGTGACAATTAGACTTCAAAAGAATCCACAAAAAGCTGAATCTACCACTTCCTATGGATGTACCAAATTATTAAGACATTTAAGGCTACCAGTCCTGTTAGGAATACAGTGTATCTAGTGAATCTTGCCGCCACAGGCTGTGACACCACAAAAAAACAGTGACTTGAATTTGCCAGACTGACAGTTAAAACTAATGTTTATGACCAAATTAAAATCTTTGGACATACTAATCAAATGTGTCTTAATAACTTTTCTGTTTTTATCATTTTAGAGTGTGACTATATGTAGGCGTCATAGTTGCAGAGTGGTCAACCCCGCTGTCTTGGGTCCGGGTTCAGTTCTGGACTGGGATGCCTTCTGTGTGGAGTTTGCGTGTTCTCGTCGTATTCACAGGATCTTGGGGTACTTGTATTTCCAGCCTTTTCTCAGGGTTTCAGGTTCCTTTTTGCCTTGCAAAGACATGCTGGCTTGGTTAATTGGTATCTCTAAACTGCTCCCGTGTGCTTGACTCTGTGTGTCCCCTGGAATGGACTGTCATGCCGTGGGTGTAGTAGGTCCTTTCACTCTATGTTTCCAGGACAGGATCAGGGTTACCATATGAATATGCAGGTTCCTATTAACAGATGGTTAGAAGTCTATACATATCTAGAATAGTTACGCATAGGCATTTGTCTTTTTCTTGAAATAATGATTAGATCCTGAATCGCATATAGGCAGTGCAAAACATGGCCGAAATCATCACTTTCTGTTCCTCCATTTTCTGCGTTCAGTTCCGTAGTTCCGTCTTTTAGTTTTTTTTTTCAAACGGCAAGCCAGTATGGTAGAATTCCACTGAACTGAATTAAACTCAACAATGTTCCTGAAGATCTGCGTGGTAATGTGTTTAGGGGTGTTTATTGGGTAGTTTAAGGGCATGAGATGTTGACTCAAACCGGGCATTTAAAGAAAACAAAAAGCTGGCTTTTGTGCAATATTGCTTAAAATGGATAAACAAATAAATTGGAGGAAGAAAAGCTTTTGTAGTAACTGCAAGCAAGAATAGCATGTTGTATGTTTCAGTGGTTGCAGTATAAAAAAGAAAAAGGCTGTTAGTAAGCTGAAGTTTGTATGGCAACTGGGTAGTCAAAAATTGAGCTATAGACCCTGGTTGGCAGCTGCGAAATAATTAATTATGTTGAGAAAATGGTCACAGTAGGTATCAGACTGTGAAAACAGGCAGGGGTTGGTAAGTTTGAGGCATTTATCCGCATAATATGGTAATGTCTTATACAGATCTTAAACTGTCAGCTTTTAACAAGGGCTTGAGAGGCTATAATATAATTAAGGCAGACTGTGTTTGTGCTCCTTGAATACTTGCATGTAATCTGGTAAGATTTAAACATAAGGCAGAGAAGGACATGTTATAATGTAACATGCAGCACTGATATACAGATATTTGAGTGCTGAGATATGTCAGTGTACTAATTCCAATTAGAAGAGGCGATTTATATAATTGCATGTTGCGCTCACCCTGACATATAGACCTACTCGGTGTTGAAACCAGTAAAGTTTGGCAACATTCCCCTATGTCAAGGCTAAACCGAACAATTCCCAGAAATAGTGTACAGTATTGTACCACCCATATAAGTATTTTTTTGCGTTTAGAGTTAATTGAAGTTGGACAGAGGTAAGCACTAATTTAACATCACTATTGATACAGAAACAGAGCTCATACCTTTAGCAGTGTGCATTGTCCTAGACTTACGGTAGCATTTGTACTTTTAGGACATACTGTAGTGAGGTAAGCCTAGACTATGCTTCTAGAATAAACCTCAAACTGTTATTAAAGAGGTGAAAATGTGTGTAGTTTTTTTCTGTCTGCTCTAGTTTCCTCCCATCTCCCAATGGCATACCAACTAAATTTAATTGGTGTTTCTAAATAATGCAAACAGAATAATGAATAATGAAAGCAATGTTAGTTTTACAGTCTCCAATAGATTTGGGCAATCTGATCCACAGAAAATATGTCCTTTTCTGATCTTCAGAAAAAGGCCTGAATCAGCAGAAGTCCATTTAAGTCCTAACTTTTATCATGCAACACAGTCTTAAGATAGTTGTGCTTGAGAGCCTCATACAGTGCACGAGGAGCACAATTTTAACATCCACTCTAAATTTCACATGAAGCCATCATAAGAGTTGTTGAGGTTATAAATCTTTCGTTTTGCCTTAGGTGTTCAAGCTGTTCTCTGTTTTCCCCCATGATGTTGTGATTCTAGTGGTGCTTTGTGTTCTTAGCTCCTTTAATATGTAGTGGCCATCAAAGTCAGTTCCAGAAGCTTCTGTTTTACTTTCTGAAGATTTGTGAAACTAGGAACTGACTAAGAAAAGTCTTAAGACTCATAGTCTCTAGTTTTAGCTTTCTTAGCATTGTTTAAAACTCAAGAGTTTTGACCCTGTTTCTCTTGGATTTTCCCTTTTAATTTCTCCTTGTGCTTGGATCTTTTGTCTTCTTGATTACAACCCTTGCTTGTGTTTCTGTCTATGTTCCTGGATTGTGTTTTTCTGCTTGTTTGCTCTCCAAACCAACATATAGTGTTATTACAAGCCAGTTGTGTTTTTGCATGTTGTGTGGTGCAGAACTGGAGAATCCTGGTCACAGTCATCTAGTGACCCAGGTTCAAACCCACACATTTGAATAATAAAGCTCAGCCTACTGTCAGGTAAGCACCTTTATTGTATGTAGAAATATTTTAATATTTTTACAATTAATTGTACATAATTAGTCATTATTTTTGACTGATGTTCTCTTTGTAAATATGATTTTATGTTTTGAATGCATGATTTATTTGTATTGAATAATATTGCATATACATCTACAGTTTCTTGCTAAATGAGCTTTAAATGAACAAGGATGTGAAGTTGGGATTTGGAGGCTACTGTATAAACTACATGATTAGATTTGATTTAATTCTTAGTCACGCAGTTTCAGTGTTATGAAAAAAATGAAACTGAGGTGCTGTCATTCATGATAGAAATTAGACACAGGAAGGCAGGCAAAACTGAGAGAAAATCAATACAGTTGCTGTTAGTGAAATGGAGCCTTCAGCCCCATCGAATGGTGTTTTATTTAAACTAAAGTCAAACATAATCTATTGCCAGTTAGACATAATGTATAGATATATGTTGAGAAAAACATTTGACATTATATCTCATTACTACTTGTGAAAACACCCTGAAGCTGCAATTAAACTGGTTTAGCTGCTTTCTTCTTTAAAGAAATCTCTTGCTACTTGATCCCTTGTGAGGCCGGATGCCCATTTCAATACATATGAACTACAGCAGGAATCTGAAGGTCATGTTCGTGGAATTATCTGTCTGAAAGCAATGTAAGCACCCATAACTGTAAGCTAATGCAGTTAGCTAATGGAATTGATCTAGTTATGTTGGCACGATTACTCCAATGGACGGATGAGATGCATTAACTTCAGGATCCCTTTTGTTTACTCCCCCTTCTGCTTCAGGAATGTTTTTTTAAGGCTTTGGGAGTCAAGGCAATTTCTGCCTCTCTGATAATACCTTTCCTTTCTGATAGTTGCTTTCGATAAGAATAGTTAGTACTAATAGCACTATCATTAGTGCTATCTATTTTGGCCTGCTTCCTCTTACCTCCTTCTTTCCTCTTACCTCTTTAAATGAGCAGATAGAAAAAAAACACCTCTCACCTTAGCTTCTTAAATTTTTAATGTAACCAGTCAGGACATTAGGAGAATATTTGGAAGTTATTTCACTTTTTTTTCTTATTTTAGCTAACAGAGGTGGCTGCTTTATTAAAAAAAATACCTGTATTCTTAGGTCCTTGTAAGGAGTAATGGGAATTTAAGTGCCTTACTGTTATTTTAATAAGGGCCCACTTGTGCTTTCTTTGCAAGTCAGGAATTTCAAGTCCTTAGAGATACTCTGAATTCTCTGGTGAACCATTTTTTATTTGTTTTAAATTTTTCAAAAGACAAACAATACCACACGTCCCCTCTCCCCCAAAACATTCCCAGCAATCATTGGGACCTTCAAAATAAAAATAAAATAAAATCCGACAGGTATGACAGAACTGCCATGCAATAAGGTTTTGACGGTCAGCTGCATTCCAAGCCCCCCTCATCCCATTCCCTAATCTGTGGATCCAAGCAGGAAGAGAGCTCCATGTAAAGAATGTCAAGATAGGCTTGTCTAGCACTGCCTGTCAAGAGAGTGTGGAGGGTACCAATGTAGTCCCACCATCTTTTTAGGAGGGCAGCCACCCAGATTCATTTCTGTTGTGTGAGGCGGCCATTAAGGTATCGTTATCGTTTATCGTTTAAAGGTTCTCAGTGATGGCAAGGCCTGCCCTTGTTCTGAATAATTGACAAAGAAGAAGACACCTTTTCCCAAAACAGACTAGGAACGAGCCTCTTATGGTAGTGTGTACATAGTGAAAAATAATTAAGGGACTCATTTCATGATTGGTATTTTTGGAAGCCAAATCTATAATGTTACATTATTGCTCCAGGGAATTTCTTAATCCATAACATTCAAATCTGTATTCCAGATCGTAACAGCTGCTAAAAGCTATTACAAAGTCTCTAACAGAAAAAAACACAGAGGAAGCTAATCTTTGCGTTTTGCCTCAGGCTTTTAGCAGATCGTGCATTAAATGTGTAGATAATCTAGTCCCCCCCCAATCATAGGTCCACATTGCAGAAGAAAAGTGTACAAAAAAATAGAGGTGGTAGTAAGCTTATCTTGTGGTGTCAAGTTCAAGAACAAGTAATGACCATCTTGCCTTAACAATTTTCAAGAGTGTGAAATTAGTTTTATTAAGTAAGAGAGAGGGGACTCACTGCATTGTAAAGGCATTTATGATTATGGAAAATGGGCATCTTCAGAGAAAAAATCTTTCTACTAATAACCAATTTGTATTTGATTACATACTTACAGGTTCAAAATGTAATCTGCAGTATCTAAGGGGAACACCAGTATAAATCATATATGTATATATGAAGAGACTTTCTTCAATTTCTTTAATGTCCATGCTACAGTATCAATATTAAACCAAAAAAATAAATAACATTTCATCACACTGCAGAGCAGAGAATTTAATTTATGGTCACATTCCTTTCCGTATTAATTTTATCATGCTGTTTATCTCAGTATATATGCCTAAAGGCATAGAGAGATGAATCAGAACTAAAAAAATTCAAGTGAAGAAGTGTATTCATTTTTTATTATTGAGATATGAGCCTGAAGAGAACTGTGCAAATGTGTTCATCTGCTTTTTTAAAACATTAATGTTGTTTAATTAATTCTCTCATTGAAAAACAAAATGCCATTAAAACCAGAATTTCCTTAGGATTCCCTCATACTCATTTATTCTAGAAATAAAGTACAATGGATGTCACTGTCTGAATATTTTACTTGAAACAGATCTGCTTTTCTGCTTAAGCCTGATGTTCAGTTCCTTAAGCCTGTCAGATCGGTGTAGGACATTCTTATAAGCCAGGAATTTACCTGGAATTTATCTGTGGTAAAGGGTGATTGTTTTCCATGAACATGAAGGTGAACCTGCTGCAAATTCTCTGGCTGGTTGACCAGGTGTTGTCTCAGGACAGGAGATATCTGGTTGTGTACTACACAATTTACTCGTGGTGAGCACTCACAATACTCTCACTTTGCTTGATTTTTCTGACACCTTTGAGCTGGGGTCTGTAACAACACCAACACATTAAGCACATTCATTGCCGCCCAGCCAATGTGTCCACTAATTTTTTCGTGTTTTAAGTGGTCTGTCGTACAGTCTCGCGGACATAACTTCTCCAGGCTCCTAAGTATTTCATTGTTTCTCTCTCAGAGAAATCTGTCTGGTCTTTCTTTATAGTTGTTCTTCACTCACTCTGATTTTCTTTACTAATTTCTCCAAAAATCACTATTAACACAGTAAAGCACTAAAGTATTCTCCTGAGTCACTCACTGAGTATTCTCAGCTGATCCTGTTTGGCCAGCGACACCTCTCTGTCTTCATTAACCCACTTGTGCCCTTGACACAGCAGCAGCTGGTTTGTTGTTCCCTCTCTCAAACTCTGTCCCTGTCAGGCTGCACACTTGTGTGCTGATGGTATAGTCAGATGGTACAAGGGACTCCACATGTGCTGTCTAGACTCCATCTCTCAGTTGTGGGGAGAAGGTAAACTGCTACTTTTACAGGATGCCCTACGTCTTCAGGTGCTAATGCCTCCTGTCAGCCCTGATTCATCTGGACATCCCCATTCTTCAGCAGCACACTTTTTTGTTGTGCCTGGCAAATGAATTGCCACACAGCCCGCCTGTCCAGCACTTGTGATGCCCCTCAGTAGTGCCTGAGCTAAAGTTCCCACAAGCAACAAGTAGGTCAGCTCAACCCATTGCTAATGTAATCTCATTCCCCTTCCTCCCAAGCTGGAGGCTAGATACAGATTGAAGACCCTTTTCCTCCTGGCTGTTTTTTTATGCACTTCTCTGTTAAATCAGGAGAGTGGCCAGTTCTATTTAGAGCCTATTCTGGGTGTCCCTCTCCCTCTTGTGGTATTTCACACTCTTTGGGTGCCAATTATTTAATTAGACCAGATATCTAATCGCATCTCATTTTAACCTATCATTTCAAATAATAAGAAGAAAATCACTACCTCATGGGGTTCTTCCCTGATATTCATCTTCCTTTCAAAAGTATAGAGCCATAATCTCCCATCAAATCATCTCAATGCTACATTTGCTGAAATAGGAGGACCAACCATGAGTGCTGATTGCATAGCTTTAATACTTGTGCAACCTGCTTAGAAGAAAACACTGATGCTGGTGAGTCTGTCCCACTTGATACATGATGGGAAAGGGTGGGGTTTTTCCTCCTTGGCAGAGATAATGAGGTAAGGGTTGGAGGGGGGGTGGGTTACCATCTGGAGAGGATTCCATGGGGGAGGGGGACATGTTTTTTTTTTAAATAAAGATTTAATGGTAAAACAGAGAATCTCCAAAAGCACCGGATATGACAGTATATATGAGGAACCGATAATGATTCCCAGATTATTCTTTTATCCTAACTAGCATTTGCTTTGGAGTCAGTTATCTTGTTCAAAAATAAATTCCCCAGTTGTTTTTGAATTGTATTTGTATAATGTACTAATAACCTAATAGCACTTCAATTCAGCCTTCCTTGACAAAGTTCATAATATATACAATAAATTTTTGATAACAGTAACCTAGTCCTTATCTTTGTGGTCCATATTATACAGTCCTCTGCAGCTGCAAACCTGGTTTTCAGGTTATTAGTATTATTGATTTAGTCTCACATATCATGCTCTCATATGTATATATATGTATAATATATCTCATATTTGTAGTAATCATCATGAATAGTTGACACCAGACTTCTTGTCATGTGTGTTTGGGGTGGGGGCTGGGTGAAAGGCAAGGGTTGCTATTATTGTTCATCCCACATTGGACATCAAACTTGAGCGCTTGTTGTGCTTTAAGATTTAATGGTAGTAATAATTAACTATAGCAGTTTATGACATTGCATTGATATGGGGACAAAGTCTACACAGTGTATGCACAAAACATAAGCATAGAAAATGGAGAACCACATAATAGATATTACATTTTGTGCTGGTTTAAATATTTCAAGAGAAATAACAAAGAACAAACAAAAAGACCAGACAGTATTTACAAATATATTATAAAGTACTCTGTGTATTTTTTAAAAAAGATATATTATGTTAATTGCACATATAGTACTTTTCATTGCAAAGTGCCCTACATACAGGAATCCATCACTGAACTGATATACAACTGCCATTATAAACCTGCAGTCCCAATACACACAAGATCAGGTGGAGAAGAGAAAAAATGCCTCTCCAGATTGTAAAATTCACCTCTGCTCTTTCCAACAATGCCAAAATATCTTAAATGACCACACTGTCAAGATCGTCAAGACCTCCATCTAATATCCTCGGTCACCATTTGGGGATTTGGTTTGAAAATTCTGGTTCAGAGTGAAGAGTTCTACCTACTGTACTGCTCCACCAACACCTATAGCCAAGATCTCCCATCCATGTACTGGCCAGGCCCAACCTTGCTTAGTTTTTTATATCTGACAAGTTTGTATTTAAAGGTGATAGAAAACAAAATGGACATTAACTACATGAAAGGACACCACTTTAGAAAAACAGCAGAATAAATCAGAATGTAGTCAAGTTTTAGATTAAGTTGCTGTAATTAGTTACTATTAGATACTCTAATCATCAATTTATCATAAAATGTTATTAAAGTATTTATAGATACTCGGTAGTGATTAGGTTAGATTATATTTTAAGTTTTAGGTTATTATGAATCCTATTTTTTATTATTAACCTTAATAGAACCTCCAAAGTTAGCAAACTGACCATCAGTAGAATATCTAGTTCACCCTTACCAATATAACTTCATCTAAATTGTTACCTAAAATGTTAACAGTTACAGCTATACTCTACTGAACTATAGGTGTTACTCAGAACTGGTATTAGTTTGTAATGAAGATCTAACTCATTAGCAGTATAGTTTATGTTGTATGACTTTAAATAAAGTGGCTGTCTGAAATACCCTCTGCGGTACTGTGTGTCTGTGATGCTATATTATAGGTTTTCCCTGGATACACATGCCTGCTAAGCAAATAATAATAGTGGTATGAATGTAAGGATAAATTCTGACTGTATTACTGTCATGGGAAAATTACTCTTTTCCAACAAAAATGATTACTCCAGAAACCCAGAAGTTTCCATGCAGAGTAAATAAATGACTTGAATATTATAAATTAAGTGCATATGTTTTTAAATTTATAAGTGACAAAAAAATCTATTGGATCGGTTTTTACACCATTTAAGTAGTCACTTTCACATTAACCAGCAAACATGGATATAAGGATGTGTGAATGTTTGTATACGTGGACGGATTCTGCCTAGACTCTGGAGTTACAATACTTGGTTTCTGTAGCCTGAAAAGCCTTTTGTTGTCCAGATATGAAAAGCAATAAAAAGGGTTTAGCTGTGCTCACGCCGTTCTGCCTTTATTCACTGGGGTTCGGGTTACTGCAGCCTGCTGTGGGTAGAGTAGCCCTGCCAGCCCTGTCTAGAGTTTCTGTTTGATATTCAGTTCTCCCGTGTGCTACCTGCTCCTGATATTGCAGCACCCATTCAGAATGGAGGCAGCCTCTTGGCAGCTGGGAGACGCGACACAGTTGCCCTAATACAGACTACTTTTGATATCTCTCGAGGAGCGAGTGCATTTTCTTTCGCCACCGTTTCTGTTTTCTTCACTTCTTTGTCGACCGCCGCAGGTGCCACATGTACGGCTGTCCTTGGGCACAAGGGCTTTTGCTGAAAACAGTCCCATGATCTTGCATTGATGAGGAGGGCTTTCTCTGCTGGCAAACTGCAAGTTCCCCACAGCTGCATCTTTTTTTTTATTCTTGGCCTTACCACCCATATTATGAATGACATTGAAATGTTTTTTTTTACATATTATTGTAGATCTGGCACATACCTGTATTGCAGTAGGTTTACCTATTTAGAATTACATCTTTCTCCATAACATGTGTGGTGTTTAGGCTTTACATGACCTCTGGAAACATGATTCTACACAGGTTATGACAGTTGTCGCCATCTCCCATCCACCACAAGACATTCTTTGATGTGACCTACAAACAGTGGTATCCCATGCAAAGCAAGGTGCCCAAGGGGGAACTGTTTTATTAGAATAGCTCTTCTATCTGTTTTGCACAGTTTTTGAAAATCAGCAAGCCCTTTGGAAAAATGAACAATCTCAAAGGCTGTATTAATTCACTTGTCATCTTCTGATGGTGTAGTCAGCAATTCCTGCTGTTCTTTCTGCGTGGCACTGTGTCTGCAGTAATGCTGCTGAGCGTGGAAAGGCAAATGCCTCCTTATATATTTGTAGAAATTTTGGCTACATCCTGGCTTTGCATTTTACTTTAAACTTTTGAATTTATTGAATAGTTATTCGACTGGGGATCTGCATCAGTGTGAGGCCTACAAAAGTAACACACTGAGGTTTTTTCCATGCTGAAAAGTATAAAGAGAAGAAAAACCCACAAGGTAACATATCTGAAGAAGTTTCCACTGCTAAAACTTTGTGGTTTCCTTCTTTCTACTTTTTAGCATGGACTTAACCACTCTAAAGATGCCCTTGAATTAACAGATTCAAATGTTTGCCCTCGTTAAGGTTCTATAGCTACAAAATTGCAATTTTCAGTTTTTTGGATGTGTATACAGTAGTAGCCCATCTATTCTCAGAGCCTAAAGAGCTTGTTCTGCTTTGAGTTGCCAATGATGAGATACTCTTAGCATTAATACTTTTGCAGAAAAAAAGGCATAACTACATAATCTGCATAATTTTAGATATTTTCATGTAAATATGTTCTTGACCTTGACCTTGATAATCCTGGAAATATAATATCCCATTTTAAAACTGTTTTACTGTGATTTATTTTCTAAGCAATAATTGGGTGTATTCATTGGTGGCATAAGCAAAGTGGGTAAAACACTAGACTCATAACTGACAGATTGTGGGTTGAAATGACCACTACTGACACTGGTGCTGTACCCCTGAATGAGGATCTTTACCCCTGTTTGCTCCAATCCACCCAGCTGTATGAATGGGGACAAGAATTGCTGGGGGGGGTAATACACGCTGAACGCCATGGAAACCAGAGTGAGCTCTGGCCTGATGAGCTGCTGTGGCTCTTTTATGGACTTTACCCTTTAATTACATGCATTTGTGAAGCTCTTTTCATATAGAAGGGGACTCTCTGCATCCACCACTAAACTGTAACAGCCCCACGGCACAGCAGAGCAGGTGAAAAAGTGAAGGATGACTTAATCATTTGAACGGATGGGTAAGCCTGGTTGTGCAAGCACAGAGTGGAATGTATCCAGGGCACAAGGGTTTCAGACATCAACATGATCTCTTTAATGACAAATTAGTCAGGACCTCAGTATAATGTTTTGTACATGCGTGTGAGTGTAAAAGAGAAAGGAGAAAAATATATAAAAAAGTACCCAGCAATTACTAAAAAGGATGTTAATGTCACCCATTGACAACATAAAATGACCTGTGTCCATTACTGGATAATAATGGGCATCAGATTGCATATGAAGCACTGCATTATTATGATAAATGACAAAGAATTGTAGCCTCATGTAATGCTCCATTTATAAACAGACATCTTTTTCCTTCTTAAAAGAAGATACAGCCAGATTTTCATTTTGTTTTTTGTCCTTGTCCTGTTTTGTCCTATGTTTGTTTTGTTTGTTCCTATGTTATTCTGTACTGAAATTCCTTGAAATTTTACCTGAATTGTGAATACACAATTCAGTTTGCTCCAGTTTTAAAGAGAGGCTCATTTCAACCATTATTTGGCTATAACAAATGGAGTTGCTGCTGTTAATAATTGAATAAACATGGAAAAGTCTCTTTTCTCAAAAATAGTTTAATTCTAATTCTGTTGTGTTTTCCAAAACTCTTGAATAAACTTACTTGATATCTCTGATATCTGATATAAAAAGAATATGTTGAATTATCTAGGCTGCGATATGGATGTACTGTACTGTATGTGTAACAAGTTAATACATTCGAAAAAAAGTTCGTCAATGCTTCAGATGCAAAAAAGCAAAAAATAAATAACATGTAATAGCATCTAACTTTGTATGACATGTCTTTGCAAATGCGCAACAGCTACACAACAGCTGATCTTGTTAAGCTTTATGAAGGATTAGTGAGTCAGAGAGGCAGCAACACAGAGCAAGCCCAGCTGGCATACCTGTATGTATTGCCTTTTGTATCAGTGAGGATTCCTGCTTGAGATTTGAGTAATACATGAAGCCTCACTTACAAGACATTACATGAAGCCTGTAGGGAGCGGTCAGTGGTTAGATATTAAAAGCAGAGCAAGATACTTTTAAAAATGAAGTAAAGAATTATCTCAATTTAGTAAATGGTGCCTACTAGAGCATGTACCAGAATGTGGCATTACTTAAAATTTAGCCAGATTTTAAAAGGTGATTTCAAAGCCTTTTTATCATATTGCACAAAAGAAATGTCAAGTGAATCAGAACATTTTGTAGTCACACAAATAATAATTTAATTTATATTACAAACCTGGTAATGGTAATTCTGAAGAGCTTTTTCTATATAAATAAATTCCTGTTTTGTTGTTTTAACATCTTTATGTACAGTATACTTTGAAAAACAGACATTGGTGCTTTAGCCCTTGAAGCTCATATTTATGAAGATGCATCTTTTTTACTTTATCTGAAAATACATAAAAGTTCACAGGCAAGGGAAAATATGAGTCTAACAGGGCGTAGTACTGTATATTGGCAGCTGTATGTTTGTGGTTAGGTTTATTGTTAAGTGTTAATTTTAGAATGGTGTAATAACAGCTTTTATGTAAACAAGTTTATTGGGGTTATTGAAATTTGTGGGGAAAAACGTTCTCTTGAGTTTAAAGAAATCCCAAAATGTTTGTGCCTGATACATAAGCATTTTTGTTTTCTTGAGAAGAAACCTTTATTGGTTGTGAATGGTACTACAATTATACAGATTTGTAAGAAATTGTAAAACCAATCAGAGTAAAAAAAAAAGTTTTTGAAATGGACAGAACAGTAAAAGGCATCATTAAAGGACTGAAATGTATCATTTTGTATTTCAGACCTTGTCAAGTATGATGCTGAGGTTGTCAACCAATTGCAATGCATACTACTCCAAATCAAATTTTAAGCACTAATGAGTTGCTTAACCTTGCCAGTATGTGTCATAATCAATAAAGTCATAATCATAGGCGGCAGATACACACCACCTAAAATTCCAATGCATAGGAAAATAACAGACTTATAGACTTTCTGCACTGCTGGAGTATCACCAGTGTTTTTTTTAATCTGGGCAGGTAACTGTGTAGTTGACAGTATTTAATGGCTAAAGAAACTTAATCTGATTTGACTTAAATGATTTGACAGCTATATTGTTCTATCACATCTATCACAAGAAGATAAAGAAGGTCAGTTTGAAATACTGTATGCTATGTTTTTCCTTTTACTGATTCATAGAAAACAAAAAAATATTTTTTTTCAATTTTGGTTTAGATAGGCTAGTTTTTCCCAGAATATCCGACTTACTGAAGCTAAACCTAATGGATCCATTGAACCATTGTTTTTTTAAGTAACTTAAAAAAATCTGTTTTATTAACTCTTAGCATTAAACTCTGTATCATCTTCTTGGTTATACTAACAACCCTTTACGTGTACTGTTCCACACACAATTAACCAATTCTGTTACAGTTGTGATAACCCTTGCTAATTAAGAGCTCTTTACAAATAAAAACGAGAAGATAGGCTTGAAAAACTGCACTAAAACATCTTGAACAAATCCATGATGAGCAACTTTTGTTTTGTCCCTAGGTCACATTTTGAGACATGATTTTGTCAATTTTCCTTTGCGTGTTGATACAAACAGCGGTTGCCTCTGGTAATGTTGATTAAATGTCAGGCTTAGCTTTCAGTAACTCTTCTCTCTCAATTGTCTTCTGAAGGGTGCTCATCAAATTTGCATTCTATTAATATGTTAAGCAAAATTTGTACTCCACCACGCAAGAATGTCTGTTTAGCTCTGTGGGGCCTAGAGTTCTAAACAGGTGTGACTAGAAAAACTCGCCACATAAAAGAGGCTCTTCCCTCCTTGTTGCATCAGGAAGAGGTGTATTGGGATAGGTAGCCCCATTAACTACCCAATTAACCACCTGTGAAACACAGAAAAACTATGGGGAACACCCTGGACGCAGTTAAAACAACAACAGCCAACACAACTAGTGCAGCCAACACCCGTGCTAAGGTAAAGATAACGCTTTGTGCCTTTTAAGAGGTTTTTTTTTTAATGCTTCAGTTATTAAAGAAAAGCTTCTGTTACATTTGGGTAGGGCTTTGTTTTCTTTCGGCTTAAGCAACAAAAGGGCACCACACATATAAGTCAAGAGTGTTCACCCATTTCAACAAAGACAAGTGCCAGTGATGAAAGGGCTGAACTGCGTTTTGACCCGCTGAAAAGAGTTAGTCCCTGCAGGGCAGGGAGTTTCAGGCTAACTGGTGCAGCAGAATTAGAAGAAAAGTTGTACCTGTCCACTTTGTGCATAACATGGGTTTAGAAAGAGGGTCAGTTAAGTCAATTCCTTAGGCTTTATTGTGGATTTGTTCTTAGATACAAGTTTGTGTGTTTCTGATTAATGCCTGTTGTGTTGTGAGTTTACTTCCAGCTCCAATAAAAACTGGGCTTCAGTGCTAATTCACTGAAAAAGACCCCATCCCAGTCCCACAGGAACAGTTTAAAATTTTCCACAATAAGCTCCAGCCACGACTTACAACAAAGTCAGAGACTTTCATGGGACTACATTCTGTTTCAGTTTTTGCAAAATAACTTTAACTCACGGTTACCAAGCTCTAATTGACAATGTATGGTGCTTTGGAAAGACATCTGAACTCATTTAAAGAGAAATATCTTTGTTCTTTTACAAAAAAAAGTAAAAAATGATTCAGAATGTGTGACCCTCAGGCACACATAATATGGAAATGTAGTAAGACTGCTTTTTAGAGAGCAAGGTGACAATATTGTCAGCTGTTCTTTCAAATTATTTGTTACATTCTCCTGGTCCTAGTGATTACTTCAATTCCATTAAACAATGTGAACAAGCTATTGCCGTATTTCTAGTGCTTTCATTGTTAATTGATACAATGTGCTTGAATTACTTTACATTGGTGTGAATATGTTAGCACTTGGCTCAGTTTTTCTTGCATAATTATAATTTTTTTTCAAATATTTGTGCTGGAAGCTATGCGACAAATGAAAACAATAATTGGTTGTTCCATTTTCATTTTAGGATTCTCCACAGAATTCCCTTTCTTCATTTTGTTTTACATAAATTAGCACAGAACGGAGTTGTAAACGGAAGGATTTCCATTATTTTTTCTGTTCATGGTAGGGTTTCAGATTGTACCAATGTTATTTTACACCATTGTATGCACTACAATATTTTCTGTGCATCTAGTACTTGTGCGCAAGTTGTGCGCAACCAGATTTTGCTCAATCTGAATATGTATGTCCAACATGTAATTTTTTAAAGAATTTCCAGGAGCAGTAAACGGAATGAAATCCAAGATCCAAAATCCATTATCAAAAAAGACATTTGTAGGCCAAAAATGCACCATTGAAGCGGCACGTTGTGCAGTAGTTAGCTTTGCTGCCTCACCACACTCACCACACTGAGGCCCTGTTTCAAATTCCTGGGGTACTATCTCTTTGCAGTTTGTATGTTCTTCTCATGTTCATATGGATTTCCTCCAGGTTTCTTCTGGTTTTCTTGCTCAGTCCAAAGACAAAATGGCAGATGAATCTTTCAAAACTGGCCCTGATGTGAGTCTGTGCGTCTGTGTTTGTGTCTGTGTATCTACCCTGTGATGGACTGACGTCCACCCTGGATGTACCTCCCCTCGCGTCCATTGTTTGTCAGGTTAAGCTCTGGCTTTCCTACGATGTTGTAATGGATAAAGCAGTTGGAAAATGGATGGATAAAAATGTACTATACAAGCACTCATGGATACCACTCACAAAAGTGTATTCCAGAACATTTGCATTCACAATATTAGAAGCTATTATCTGAGACTGCAGATTTTAATGCAGTTGACTCTATTTCACTGTTTGGTAGATGTTAAGAGTTTCAGTCTGGTTCTGACCAAAAATTAAAATGGTAGGTTTACAGTGACATCTCATTGAGATATGTCTTATTACACCTTGTACATGGACATGTTTTTAAGAATAAGTTTGTGACATTTAAAAAAAAAAGAAATACTTTTGTAGAATGCTCAACTGAAATTCAGACTTACAAGTGAGAAGGATGAGAATGGTGTAATTTCCTACCACAAGGCTTGATACATTATTGCCAATTGAATACAGTAAACCCTTGGTTTACTGGACTTTGGATTTAATAAATACTGGACTTTCTCTGTAATAATGGAAAATATATAGGGCATTGGTATAGGGGTAGGCAAATTGGTTTTATGTGTTTTGAATGCTTTAGCCCATAAAAATAAAAACAATAATTTTACAAAATACACTAAATATACTAGAAATATGTAAAAAAATCTCTTTAAAATACACAAATAATAAAACAAGGTAAATACAAATACTCCATAGTTTAAAATTCAGGAATATCAAGGGTGCCCTTGCTTATGATGAGTGTGCATTTCATATGCTTTAGCAAATTTTATACAGCATATTTACAACACATGAAATAAAGAGTGTGTATATTTATGATAAAAAAGGCACAATTTTCATTTGCTGTATTGATTGCAATTGTTGAAAAATAAGTAAAAAGATCCAGAAAGCACATATATATATCTCACATAATAGCTTGTTTTTGAGCTGATAAACCATCATTTGTAATTCAACAATTGTAATTTGTAATTGGGAAGAGGAACAGTTGTTCTGACTAATTCAACAGAGCTTTTGCTTTCGATATTCATCAGCCCTAGGCAAGGAATGAACTTCCAACTTTTTGTAATGTATTTATGAACAGTTTTACACAGTAATTCAGAAAGTTACTTGTCCCTTTCCCATAACAATTCTTTAATTTGTGATCTTATCTTAATGTTTGCTTCTTTTGACCTGAGCCTGTCTGATCCCTGCCACTGTCTTTCAGATAACTAAAGATGCAGTAAATGATGGGAGGTTTTGCAATAAGTCAATATTTACTGGTTCCTACAAAACTGAAGATGGCAGCGTCTTCAAACTTTTTGTTGTGCAATACACACCTGTATATGTGGCAACATGAAACAAAGGTCCTTCAGTCATTCACTGAAATGTTGAAAGTGTAGAACAAAATCCCAAATAATCTAAGTGGATGATATAAATGTCTCAAACACCTCAAGATGGCAGAGAACTGGTTGGGTTCTGAGATGAAAATGATCCCTGTAACTCAAACAATCACTGAGAATAAAATGTCTTGATATTGGTCAAATCCTGTTAGTTTGCTTGTAAGTATGTGAGCATGTTATCCACTGCTCTGCCCCACGTTGTTATTCCTAGAGGGTACAAAAATTATTTTCATGAATCTACCAAAGAAATCCTGGTACAGGACCTTCAATGTTAAAATGAGTGGCTGGGGTTGCTCAGTGAGTGTGAGACAGAACTTTGTAATTCTTGTTTAGTGAGTGACTGGGTTTTTTTGGCCCAGCCAGGTGGGAGCACAGCACATGACAAGTAAGGAAAATCTGGAATAAAAAAGAGTGTGGAGAGACGAAACCATTTCATTTAAATGTCAGAGTCAGTTGCCACAGGTGTTGAAGAGAGATGGCCTTCTAAATAAACAAGCCTAGTGGAAGAGCCCAAGAAGGAGTGGCTCAGGGGGAGCAGTCAGGTTTCTGATTACCTGCTTTCATAGTCTTACTGCAGGGCTAGGAACCTCCCATCCAGAAGTGTACACACACTCGCAGACTCGCGCAATCACTGCCTGCCTCAGAGCTCTCTGCATTTGCCCGTGCAATGTTGCATGCTCACAGATTGTGGGCGAAATCTTTTCTTGTGGGTATCGAAGTGGGAGCTTCAAGGTACTCTCCCCTCTAGACTGTTTGCTCCACCTCAGGGATCCAGCCATCGCCTGCGCTGAGAAGGTTTACAACAAATGATTGGGAACTGGTGAAAATCCACTTTGGACTGGATTGCCGCCCACGTTTTCTAACCCTCCCACCTCTTTCTGTTCCTTACAGTACATCTTGGTGACGAAGACAGGGTGAGTAGACTTCGGAGTACTTGCAGGGTAGCCTCAGCCTTACGAATCATTGCTTTTCAAGGTTCTGCTCATTAAAGTGTGTCCTGCGTGTCAATTGAAATGTGAGCCAAGATAACCGTGCAGCACTTTCTTTTTAAAGCTTAGCAAGTACGTGAGCAACCTGTAAAAGTGTAGTTTATAGCAAGCTTCCACTGTGCTGTCAGATTACCTTCTGAGGCTCATTAGAGGGATTAAAGCAGATGTGTTAGAAAGCGATGGTAATGTTTAGGATTCTCTTTACCAGAATTGGAGGGCAGGTGAGATTTTTAAAAAATCCAGAAATCCTCATGTAGTATTTGCTCCATCCTTTCTCTAATTTGTCTTAGTATTTGAAAACTGTGCTGTAAGCCTGGTGTTTTCATGGAATATGTTGTAAAACCAGCTCTGGTGTTTCCATCGCAAGCCTCCATAGGCTCCATAGAGTGTTATTTAAAAAACAAAAAGCTTGGCTTTCCCGATTGTTCTGACCTGGAGCACCTTCTGATGAAGAATGCTTTAGATTAAAGATTGCTTTACCTGTACACATGTGTTTCTCTGATGTGAAATTGTTGACATTACAAGGACTTCACCTCTAGGATCTCCTTAAAAAGAGCAAACGGAGTAGTAAATATTTACACTAGGTGTGCAGTACCCTGCTTGGGCTTTGTTGTAGCCTTCATGGTATATTTCACCATAAACTCAGATTGACTTTCTTGGTAATAGTGAATCTCTCATTCTGTTAAAGCCAGGATGTTACATCAAAATGCTAAATAAATAGACCTACAGTAGGGCTTATTTTAACACGAAAACTATACAGTGGTGAATGGTAATATAGTCTGGAAGAAATTGAAACAATCAGTTAAGTTGGACAGGAGCACCAGGTGCAAATTCCAGTTTAATTAGCAAGACAACAAGACTGCCGAAACTGACAACTGTTAACGATACTGTCAGCTCTTAAGTGAGAAGGGGACTCGTGTATCATTATCATACAAGAACTGGAACCAGGGATTCATCCCTTTATTTTCTTATCACTTACGCCACTTCACTGTCAAGGGGGAGCTGGAGCCGATCTCTACGCGAAACAGACGCAAGTCAGGGTACAGCCTGGACAGGACACCAGTCCAACACAGGGCACACGCACGCACACTCACCCCAGGGCCAGTTTTCCTAGAAGCCACTTAACTTACTAGTTTTACTTTGGACTGTGGGAGGAAACCGGAGAAATCCCACATGAACATGGGGAGAGCATACAAACGCCACACAGATTGCACCTCAGGAATTGACCCCAGGGACCCAGCGCTGTGAGGCAGCTGTGTGAACTGTGCCGCCCACAACTGGGGATATTGTGCTCAAAATTAATTGTGCTGAAGCTGCATCTTCAACCTTTTAGATGACGTCATTACTCCTTTGCTGTTCAATTTCATCTAGTTGTGCTGAGTAGCTCTTAGGAGACAACAAGTTGTAAGAATAGAAGCCACTTTTCTAGTCCAGAGGGCTTGTAAGCTCAGCATAATACCACAAGCGCTTTTTTTCATATCATCTATAGTGTGTCCATAAATGTCATTTTGTTTTATGTATCACACACGGCTGGGGGCTATTGAATGTCTAAAAGTGATCCGGTTTCCAGGAACCTTGTGTCTTACAAACCGAGCCAGTGCTTGGTGGTGTGTCAGACAGGAATGTAGACAAAATTCTGAATCACCTGGACGCCCCCAAGTTCAAATTTCCATTTCAAAGCTTACACAACAGCACAGGCGACTGCTCAGCCCAGGCTGGTGCATCTCACTTACATTCCGTCCTAGTAGAATTGGCCCATTTCCTTGTAAGCCTAGAATGTAATAACAGTAACATACTTTCTTAGGCAAAAGGAGTCGATGACCTCGCTTCAGGCACAGTTCCTGACTTGAAACACATAGACTTTGCACAAGCAGTTATCATTCACACTCCAGACACAATAGGGAAGAAGCAGCATCTTTTTTTTTTAATATAGTGTTTTGGGCCTATTCTGATTAAACCTATAAGATACTAACATGGATGTGATTTGCTCTTTGTTTTAGAGTAAATTTACATCAAAACTTAGTAATAAAAAATGAACATGTAATATTCTCCTTTTATAATAATACAATAAGCAGTAGACAAATGCGATATGTCTTACTTATTTCTTTTACTGTCCCAAATGGAAGATTTGCTCTGAAGACAAGTAAAAGACATAACACGACACACAATACATTTAACACAATTTGAACCCATTGACTAATTAGAGATATGCGTGTATGATGATAAGGAATAAATAAAGCTGATATTTACAATCGTCCAAATCAAGCTGGTTAATTGACGTGGGAATGAAAATACATAACAAGTCAGCCGTATTCACAAGTCTTTCTTTATCAGTCCACTTCACTGACCTGTGGACTGGAACCTCAGCACAGATCTTTGCATCTGTCTTGCGCTTTAATGCTGAAGATATGCACTAGTGAATGGGTGACCATTTGAATCAATACTGAATATTGTACTGTAGTTAGACGCATGCATTCAGTCATAAATTTGTCAAAAAATGGATAAAACGTCGGTCTACCAAGTTCTTTGGTCCTGACTCCATTAGTATCACTATTTAAAGCTGTTAAAATGTGGCGCAGGATGTTGCTTTCCTAGCAGTTTTCTCACTCGGAATGTTGAGGCAGAAAGGCGCTCAGTTGCAAAGAGAAGAGAAGTCCAAAGGTTGTTTTGTCTTTGTTAAGGCGCTGAAGAGCTTTGTTTCCAATTGATAAAAGTGTTTGTCTTAGTAACAGCAAAATATCCATCCTTCTCTAGACTGCACAAAGGATTGTGCCCTTGAGATGACTGTAAAGCTACGGTCATGCAGGGACAAGCCATACGATATTCGTTTCCCTTTAAGCACTTCAAATGTCAAGAAGAGATATAATGATGATTGTGTGATGGGTGCAGCTCTGCTCTGCCCCTGCTGGGATTCGATCACAGTCGCTCACAAGCTCCGAGCTTACAAAGCACTACTTTCTGGACAGCGGCACGCTCCACTACACTAGATACCATCTCCTGCACCCTGGGAGAAATTGTAACTGTGTGTCTAGGGGATAACGTCATCATCACAGGCTCAGCTGAGCCCTGTTAGAATTGCAGGCCGGGTGTAAACACCAGAAATTGTGAAGGAGCTCTTATGCTGCAAGAGCTGCAACTCTACAGGTTTTATACACCTCTTTAAAGCAATACCTGCTTGGCATTTAAGAGAAAAAGGTTCAGTTTGGTTTATGTTCTACTAATTTCAATTATAAAATCAATAGAGAATAGGTCCAGAAGACGATGATGCAATTTCAATCCATAAGCTAATGTTATTGAATGACAGAACCAAACCCATTTTTGTATTAATTACAGGTTAGCTTAGGTATCTTTCACACTATAGTTGCAATATGTAAAAGAACACACAACCATGCACACCCATATGTATCAACATTTTTTAATCTAATTACACAGGCCGTAGTACTGGAAACGATACCTACTATAGAGGTTATTTCTAAAATGAAAAATCAAAGCCTGTTAAAGTAAAGCCATGTATTATTTACCCTGTCACGCAAAAGAAAGACACTGCACAAAAGGTTGTGGGCATTTGGAACAAGAAACCCAGACATGCCCTGCCTTCCTTCAAGAAAAGGCTTGATCAGACCTTTAGCCAGGTTTAACAATCAAATGGGCTAGTTGGCTGAATGATCTCCTCTCTCTTCTTTTCTCATGTTCTCAATCTGCACCCTTCCAATCATTCATTACCTATAGGTCAATAAGAGTTAGATGTTAACATGACCGAGGTTCAGAATAGTGACGGTTGGGCTGAAGAGCGCATCCATGCACCAGTTTATTTTCCTGCAATTCACTGGTAAGGATTGATACAAGCTAGAGACTATTCCGGAAGCAAAGCGTGTAAAGGGTGATTACACCATGATTGGGAAGCCTGGTTATCCACAGGGCACACACACATACAAACACATACATGGCCAACATACCACTGGGAGGTTAGAAGAAATTGAACCACTCAGAGAAAACAAATGCAGATGTGTGGAAGACTATGCATACCCCACACAAACAGTGCTGCAGCCTGGATTTAACCCAGGATACAAAAGGCTGTGAGACTGCAGTCCTAACTGCTTCATCACTATGCCACTGCATGTACTGTGCTCATCCAGTCCGTTAATTTAATGTCTTACATAAAATACTTTCAGGATGACTTGTCCTGAGAGAAACTATGCAAGACATTACATAAATGACTAGAAAGGTCTCTTGGCCTGATGTCCAATGTGTTAATTTTCTAAATGTACTGCTTTATGACCTGTTGTGAAGAGCTCAGTCCATTGAAGCCTTTCAGTGTGAACCTAGAGACAGTGCAGAAGTCAGATATAAAAGGCTTGTTTGGTATAAAAAATAATGACATTTCTCAGTGCAGAGGCACCGATGTAATATGCATAACTTAAGAGAAGTTGTCTGATCGTAAGAAAAAACATAAGCAAGTTAACAAATGAGGGGAGGTCATTCAATCAAACTGAAATAAGATCAGTACTTAGTGTGCCGTGCTGTGCACTAATGAAGTTCATAATTGTGAAGCAGAAGCATACTGCACTGGTTACAATTATCCACCTTCACATATCAAGATTGGATTGGTGTCTTGACCATTTTGTGTCTGTTGTACAGGCCTTGGCTTATAAAACTGCTTTCCATTCATCTCTTATTAGGCATGTAAATCACTGGGTCAGATTTCTCTTATTACATCGGGAGATTGGCCTTCAGACTGTTGTAAATTGGAACATTAAGCTACATGGTGGCAGATAATGTTTATGCTAATGGAAAGTTTTTATTTCTTATCAATAACATCATTTACAATTAAGGAATATTTGGTTCTTTTTCCTAATTTGCCAGAAATTAATTTATTGGCATAGACACAGATGCATGTGAAATGTATACCGGAAATACAACAGATATGATTCATTTTGAATTCAGTCACAATTGAAAAAGTAGTTTTCTAGTTTCAGCATGTGCTTTGACATTCATAATTAAACTAGTTCAGCTGGTAAAGGCTAGTTAGGATTTTGAATTCGGACTACTGTATGTCATTGGTGACTAGGAATCCACAGGTGGTTGCAAACAGCATTATAACTATTGCTGGTTTGAGTGAATTTGAAGTCTTTCTGGGTTTCAGTTCTTACTTGCACCTGTTCGTGTTGCAGCCTGTGATCCTTGATGACTGAGTCTTGTATGGAGGAGCAGAACAGGATGAAACTGAGCTGAAAGCTGTTAAGCCCAGCTTTGAAATTAGTCAGGGAACAGATCAGATTTTTGAGACAAATCTAGCGAGTGAAAGAGCCTCTCCTCTCTGCTTGCCCAAGTACCCACTACCCAGTTTCCACATCTCAATGTGGTCTTGTGTTTCTGTTATAATGGGCACTCCAGGTTCTGTGTCAGCAGTGTGGGGAATGACAGGCTGGAGACGACTTTACAGGCTCTCTGACGGTTTTGTTGCCCTTTTCATTACAGTGGTAGTGCTAATCAGGGAGCAGGGAAATAAGTCAGAAGGCAGAGAGAGAAAGTGCAGGCAACTGCTGGATGCGGAAGAAGAATTTGTGTTATTTTTTGCACAGAACCCTTGCGGATGTCACACTGCTGTCTTGTTTAGTTCCTACAATATCCACACATTTGTTGATTTTTATCTGAGGTTCACTTTCTGCTATTCAGAATAAAGTACAACACAGAGCCATCCCAATCATTGTGCCTTGAAATTCATTTGGAGACCCTCAAATGCACTGATTTTTCTCAGTTTTTTTAGTGGAAGATTAATATGAGTTGGATTGACCATTTAGCCTTCACAGTATCTTTTACACAGGAAGGATGGCTTCTGTTCCTCAGAGTGATTAATTTAATTCCTGGCATTATCAAAGGACATTGGTCTAGCATTTAGGCCTGCACAGTATTTTTCCTATTTTAAGCTGAAATTAAAATGTTTATTTTTATCTTAAATTTTTGTTACCACCTTGAATTGGCCAATTACTAAAACATAGGTTTGTTATGTAGTTCAATGGTGGCTGTGTAGTTTTGAGCAGTTAGAATGTACATTTAAAACTAGGATTGAGTAGGGTATTGTTTACAAAAAAGGAACAGTATTTTTTAGACATGGAGCAGTCAGTTAAAACATTCCCTGGTGGTAAGTATTGATTATAACCTGATGCCAGACTATTACTATTTACCACTACTGCCACTACTGATCAATTCTTGCCAATATATTGAAGTGCTAAACCAGAACATTCCAGGCTATTAAGATTCACACTGAAGTTGGGTCAGGTTGCAACATATAAGCATGTTTAAGAAAAAAACTAAAATTATAAGTTTACTGTGGTTTTTTAGTACTATTTTAAAAATGTATCTGAGAAAATATCTCAAAACAAAAAAGCATAAGAAACAGATGTATTTTGGAAAATACAAATGTCTTTTTCCTGTTGCTTAAGATCTTGCTCAATGTCAGTCATACCAAGGCCCTTTTTTGTAGTTAATCATCTAGTTGATAGTAATAGATAGTACATTCCAAACTGACAGAAACAAGAACTTTAGTAGATGAGAGCCACACAGTATTACTTTTCATAAAACCTGAATTTCGGCCTGATTTTGCTTCTGAGAAGAATTTATCATTTCTTGATTGGAGTGAAATGGAAAACCTGCGTGTGTGTGTGTAATAATTCTGTAGATTGTTAATAAGAAGTGTCAGAGGAATGTTAGCTCAGAGATCGCTGTAGTACAAGAAAAAAGAATGTGTTTCTGGATATTCTTGCATGAAGGGTATATATGAGAGTAAATGTCTGAAGAGGAATCTTGGGAGAGCTCCTGTAAATTGGGTAACAACACTAACAGTAATATACAGAACCAAGGTCATTCAGCATGCCTTAAGAAGCACAGTGTTCTCTGCTGAGACTTCATGAATGTTTGAACAGGAAAAAAGGTTTAATTTAATCGATCTAAACAGGCAGAAAGCACTTTGCACTTGTGTGCTGTTTTGCATTAAATTTTAACTGCATGTGATGAATGCATCAAACAACGGTAGTATATTGATCTTTATTCTTGAGGAGAGTCTAGAAAGCACACCAAGAAGAATAAGCTTGAAGTTATGAAGAAAACTTGGCCACTTCTTTGAAAGTATCTTGTCTTTTCAAAAACCTCACTGATGTAGCATTAAATATGCAATATAAACTTTTCTCTTTGTCTTCAAAGATATTTGACACAATTACTTATTTTCTTTCATGCAGTCCATACAGTATGTTTAGCTGCTTGACTGTGAATGTCATGAATTGACATAGAAAATTGCTAACATTTCATAAATTCAACATAAGGGAACAGGGTTCTGATAAAATGCTATGTTGGTCTTTTAACCTTTATCGTCACAAGAATGGGTCTTCTTAGACCTGAAGGCGGTGAATGATGGATGTTGTTTTGTATTCCTTTGGTCTTTAAATGATTTTGAATTTCTGAGTAGTTGCATCAACCAAACATAACATTTTATTTGTCACGTCATTACGAGGGTGAACAATAAGGATACTGGATAAAATGTTTGTAGACCTTTGGTTGCTCTGGAAAGTTTCAGTAGCACTTTTACAGTATTTTCCTATGACACAACACACATATAAAAAGGTGTGTCTTGTGCAATTTAGATTGTATTGACCTTTGTGACGAAGAGGGTTAAACAGGAAAGGTTATGATATTAAAGGAATTAAATAAAAATATCCATCCATCCATCCATTTTCTAACCGCTTTATGCAATTCATCATTTGTGGGGGAGGCAGAGCCTATCTCTGCAGGCAAGGGGCACAAGGCAGGATACACCCTGGATGGGTCACCAGTCAGTCACACATGCATGTGCACATTCACATCAGGCACAGTTTTCCCAGAAGCCAGTTAACCTGCTGGTTTGTCTTTGAACTGTGGGAAGAAACCAGAGCACCTGGAGCAAACCCACACAAACCCACATGGGCAGAACATACAAACTTGATAGCACAAACAGATAGCACCTCAGCAACTGAACCCAGAGCCCCAGTGCTGAGAGACATCAATGCTGACCAGTATGCCACTGTGCCCTCCTAAATAAAAACATAGCATGTATATAATATAATATAAAATAAACATGCAATGTTATATATATATATTATATAATATAAATGTGTTGGTTCTAAGTTTAAATAAAGATCTAGACCAGATGATGATAGTCATCTGGGTGGTAGGTGGTATTAGCCATAAACTGTATTTGGTCAGTTTAAAACTAATCCTACTTATTTGGCCTATGTCATACAGACACATGTAGACTCCTGTGTACACTTTGATCAAAAACAGGCCTTTATGTCAAAATATGTTTTGCTTTCTGTTTATTGATATTCAAATGTGCAATTCAATTCTATTGCTTTTACGTATGTAACCTAATCCTGTGGTTTCGGTTAGTGAACAAGGTTGATATCTTTTTTTAGAAACTCATATCTGTCCATGGGGGATTTTGGAGGATGTAAAACTGCCATTCTGAACTGAGAGGGTTTCTTTTTATTGAAGATTGGGATTCATTCATTTATAGTTTTCTTTTCAAATATTCATGCAGTGTGCATTTGAAAGGTTTTGTGCTCTGTTTGCCTTGGTTCTGGCATGCTGAAGGCATTAGCTTGTATGTACTGTAGTATATGAGAAGTGGGCTCTTCAATTAGACAGTGTACCTAAAACTAAAGAACATTCTGTGATGCAATCAAATAAAATAACGTACAATTAATTGCTATTGAAGTTTAATTGAAATGGAGATTGTGGTTGAAATTTGGTATACCATTGTATTTGTAACTGTGCTATTTGTACAAACAAATTAAGAAATTGCAGGGCTAATTGCCAATTAGATACAGTAAGTAAAATTTTTCATTTTAACATTTACTGTACACTTGATAGAAGTGTTGAAGTAATTGAGGAACTGCCTTCGTGGATTTCTTAGACTTGTTTGGAACACATAATCATGTAAGATTCCAGTAGCATAAAGCATGTTATGTTGCACAGGGATTTATTTATCTGACATATAACACTGATTTATTTTATTGTGAATAAGTGTCTTCATATTCAAGTACGAGGCTTGCACTTTATTCAAAATGGTATGTACAGTTGTGAGCCTGGCGTGTACCTGGATATGAGACCTCCTGGGAAAGCTAGCTGCTGCCAGAAGAGGTGTTAGTGGTACCAGTAGGGGGCGCTCACTCTGCGGTGGGATCTAATGTGCCAGTAAAATGATGGGGACGCTATACGGTAAAAAAAATCATTGTCCTTCTGATGAGATGTAAAACTGAGGTCCTGACTCTCAGTGGTCATTAAAAATCCCAGGTGATTCTCAAAAAGAATAGGGATGCTACCCCCTTGTCCTAGCCAAATTCCCTCCCTGGCCTTTACTAATTATGTCCTCCTAATAATCCCTAACTATGAAATGGCTTCATCTCTCTGTTCTCCGCCCCACTGAGAGATGATGCGTGGTGAGTGAACTGGAGTATTTTGGCTGCGGTCACATACTCCCGGTGGGAGCTACATCATATCATCATCACCATCATTGCTATTATTAACCTGTTTAAGGCATATAAATTATCTGTCTCTGTTCATCTTCTTTCAGCATGTTGCTTTGGGAAAGCTTGACTATCCATCCATCCAGCAGTTTCTAACTGCTTTATCCACTATGGGGTCACAGGGGAGCCAGAGCCTATCCCAGCAAGGCAGGGTACACCCTGGACAGGACGCCAGTCCATTGTAGAGCACACACAGATATGCACATGCACACACTAACGCCAATTTTCCCAGAAGCCAAGTTGCCTACCATTATGCTTTTGGACTGTGGGAAGAAACCCACACAAACTTGGGGAGAACATGCAAACTCCACACATATAAGACCCCAGCGCTGCCACGCAGAAATGCTTTCCACTGTGCTGCCCAAAATTTGCCCCCTAAACCAATATTTGAAATAAGCGTCCCACCCAGACAATGTTACACTCATCCTACTTCATGCTGCTGAAGCAAGGTTCACCTCAGCCTTGTGAGGCACTCAGGTGTGTGAAAGACTTTACATTTTAATGATGTGCAAACAAAAGATTCAGTCAGATTTTCACCATGTTCATTTGGCCTATTCAAAACATTGATTCCTTCTAGGGAGTTCCAGTTCTTAATGAAATATGTGTATTTGTTTATATGGCAGGATAACCATATTGTTCAGAGGGTTTGTCACAGGCTCGTAAACAATACAAATGAGGTGATGGTTTTGAAAAGGGATTAGAACAGCTGTGTCTGCTTAGACATGTGGCCTACAGTGCTTTAGAAGGGATTTACTCACACAACATCATTCATTCCGCTTGACTTATTTGTTTCATTGTATTCTAGAATTGCACATTCATATCCCCATATGTAGCCTAATAATAATAATCATCATCATCATTCCATACACTTATATAGTGCTTTTCCGCACACTCCACTCAAAGTGCTTCACAGTTAAAGGGGGCTCCCGTCCACCACTACCAATGTGTAGAACCCACCTGGATGATGCGATAGCAGCCACTGTGTGCCAGTACACCCACCACACGCCAGCTGTCAGTGGGGAGGAGAACAGAGTGATAAAGCCAGTTCAATGATGGGTATTATTAGGAGGCCTATTATTAGGAGACTAGTAAAGGCCAATAGGAAGTAACATCCCTACTGTTTTCAAGAAATGCCCTGGGATTTTTAATGACCACAGAGAGTCAGGACCCCGGTTTTACATCTCATTTGAAAGACGGTGCCTTTTCATAGCATAGTGTCCCCGTCACTATACTGGGACCCACACAGGACGTAGGGTGAGCACCCCCTACTGGCCCCACTAACACCACTTCCAGCAGCAACTTTCTAGGTTTTTCTCCTATCCAGGTACTGACCAGGCTCACACCTGCTTAGCTTCAGTGGGTTTCCAGTTGTGACCTGTAAGCTGATATACAGTAGCTGCTAAAAAAAGTACTAGTAGGTACTTTTGGATAGTACCTACCATCAAAGGGCACTACATAAATAAAAATGCACATTGATTAATTAGAAAAATGTTTCTGAACATTTGTGTTAAGAAATTTGTGTTAAGAACATTTGTGTAGAAGAGTGTTAGATAGAAGGTACACATGAGCAGGACGTTTTGATGTCGTAATCACAGAAACATGGCTGTCTGAAATTGATGGGGATGGATACAAGATTGGTGGATATACTGTATGATGTTCCAGAGAGATGGGAGAGTTAGGTGAGGGGAGGTGAAGCCCTGTATACAGTTGTATGCCACATTCACTGTATTATATTTTATAACTGTTAAATTCAGCAAATAAAGAGTAATTGTGTACTACGTTTGTACCCTGCAGAGATTGTGTTAACTTTTTTTCACTTAGAGATTCTATGAAACATGCAATTTGACCATGGGTGCCCAAACTTTTCATGCAAAAATTCAGATATAAACAAGAATTCAACATTCTATAACAAAATCAAGAATTTCAATGCAAAAGAACAACAGTTTTTTTTTATGGAGGAAGATTATAGAACAACGAAATGAATAAAGAATACTGTAGCTGCATCAGCATGTGTAGGCTGCGAAGCAACAGGTAAAGGTTTATTCAATGCTGAAAAGAGAAGAAAACAAACACAATGTTTCGGCTGTGGAGCCTTCTTTAGTTGTGCTATCTTCATTGATAATGACTGCTTTATTAATTTACATCAATTTCCCTATGGGATTAATAAAGTATTATCTATCTATCTTTATATTGATCCTGTTTTTCAAACAATTAAGACTGTGATCCAAACAGCACAAAGAGAGCCATGAGGGAACTGTAATCACAGTATGGCGATGTTTGAAGTGTACAGTTTGTGGAAACTGACATTTTTAAGTTAAAAACAAAACAAAGCACACTTTCTTGTAGGGAATGAGACAGAGCATAAGAGAAATAGAATGGGGGCAGAATAGATGTGGAATAAGTGAAGACTGTTTGCCGACAGTTTAAGAGATTCACCTTAATGTGTAGACCAAATGTATCCACTATGTATACAAAAGTAAGTAAACTAAAAAAAACAGTATCCTAAACGGTTTCACAAATCAATTAAAAACGATGTATGGAAAAATAAATCAAATAATTTTATTATCAAAATTTTTAAAAAATAAGTGGACCTTGTTAACGAAATTGGAAAGGCCAAAGAGAGGGAAAAAAAGAATGTTGCAATCAAGGCATTAATTAATAAATAATAAAAGCTTTTAGATTTATGACAGCAAAAGTGCAGTAAATGATGAAGTTAAATGAAGTTAAATGTATGTGGGATAATAATGGGAGGCTTCTAGACAATGAAAAGATAATGACTTATATTTTAAATGAGTAGTCCACTCAGGAGGAAGTCAACAACATTCCCCAAGCAGAGGAAGGACAATGTTCTGTATAAAATTGTGTTGACGTAGAAAATTCAGAAGTATTTTGGGTACTGGAAACTCATGATTATAAAATCTCCTGGGCCTTCTAGTATCC
Organism: Atractosteus spatula; assembly: GCF_055471065.1. Lineage (NCBI taxonomy): Eukaryota > Metazoa > Chordata > Actinopteri > Semionotiformes > Lepisosteidae > Atractosteus > Atractosteus spatula. The sequence continues at coordinate 20,400,126 of NC_142706.1, forward strand.
TACCAATTGTAAGAAAATGAGATGTTATAAAATTATGGCTTATGAAAAGATTTATGAATCAAAGAGAAAACGTATACTTCACCTCTTGCAGTGAAAGTTTTTTTTTTCTTAAAGAAGGTAATGTTAAAGGTAATTGCAAGGTCACAGTCTGTCGTTTTTCATCTTCTCTCTTGCTTTTTTGCTACTTGAGTGGATTGAAGTGTGCAGTTCAAGGTTGTTGTGGGCGTTCTCCAGATGGTTTGAACAATTTGGCTCAGGGTTCCTGTAGTTGGCTATTCTCCTACAGGCAGGGTGCCTGTCTGAGCTTGTGTAACACAGCACAGTGTGGAGATTGGAGATAGGGAGTGTACACCTACAGTTCCACAGACTGCACTACATTTCAGTATGTTGTGTAGAGCAGTTATGGCCAATCCTACATTAGTTGCAGAGACCCGGTGACAGTGTCTGCAAATAAGCACAGGTTGTAATTCATTTCAGGTTCTCAAACATGTTTTGAAAATGGCTGTTGGGGTGTGGAAGGACTAGATGCCAGTTCCCTGTGCTCAGAATCAGGGAGTGTGGGTTGTATGAACGTGTTGCACAATTATTCATTCACAGCAATTTTCAGTATTTGTGCATTTAATTCTTTTAAATGCAACATTAGGTCATATAGATTATAAAATTATTGTCACTGACAATATGCAGTGGGCAACTCTGGTTGTTTTTTAGGTTTCCCTGAAGTCCTGCTTTCTTTGAAATGAGTAAAATATCTTTAATTTGTTCTTTTTAAGAAATAATTGTTTCAGTCAAGTAAATGAAGAGCCCAGGTGGAAGAGAAACCAGAAGGTATTTCCATCTTCAGGGACAGGGGGTGGCCTCCACTACCTCAGGGAGTGATGGGATACAGAACAGAGTTGTTGGTGTGTGCCCTATAGGACTAGATATAGGAAATTCTGTTGTGCTTCATAAAAACGCTTGTCACGCACAAGACTGTCAGTACAGTCCTCTGCAGGTTTCCCCACCATTTCCAATAAGGCTTCTTTTTTCAGAGATTACCTGTGTTAACTTTTGTCAGATTTATTGGAAAACTGCCATCAATAATTATTAATGGCACAAGAAAGACACCACCACAGTTCTGTTTGTTGTCTGACGTTGGTAAATTTCCATGTGCTGTGCCAAAGTCCTTCAGATGACATGGATACTCTCACAAAAGGGCTGGTTGGTGGAGCAGGTTAATATTATGTTGTGTTCTGTCATCAGGAATGACCCTAGGCTCATATTCTCACTCTGCTGGCCTCATTCACATTACACCAATAGATGTGATCAGAGCATTTCAACCCTAAAAGAGAAATAGATTAACTGTCACATCGGGCCTGAAAAGTGGACTTATTGACTTCTCCCAAGGTTCCTTCAGTTCAGGACATCTTGAGTTATTACAGTCAATGTGATTTTCTCGACTTTCCCATCTTACGATATGGTCAGGTTCATAATGTACCTGACTAAAAATTCTCTAACTTTACTGACCTCTGCTTTCTTCTTTCAGTCTACTCAATGACAAAAAATGCTGGTGTCACAAATTCAGAGAATAATGACCCATCAACGTTTTTCTGGGTTTGTTTGCAGGAATATACTTAAAAGTATTAGTATTATTATTTCCAAGACATCAGATTTACTTTGCTTTGTCACTTTGATGGCACAGTTTCTAATACATTAAGAAAATGCAGTGTGAATGTTCTGTCATATTTTTAAATGTTTACAACATTCCCCGGTGTTTTTAAGTCTTGTGTTACTTTTGCAGAACTGCGTGCTCTAATTTGCAGATTTTAAGGCAAACACACCAGTGCTAAATGCAGCTACAAGCCGCTGTGATCTGTGGTCCTTTGCAGCATGTGTATTGATTCATACCAATGGTACCCACTCGGATTCTCAGGAAACCAGCTGATGTCTGTCTTTTCTTTCAGATGACATGGCGCCCTCAGTATCGAAGCTCCAAATTTCGCCATGTGTTTGGTAAGCCTGCCACCAAAGAGAACTGCTACGATGGGGTGCCAATCACCAGGAGTGTCCATGACAACCACTTCTGTGCAGTCAACCCCAAGTTCATTGCTGTCATCACAGAGTGCGCTGGAGGAGGAGCCTTCCTTGTCATATCTCTTCACCATGTAAGAAAAACAGGCTTTAGAAAACTGTCCCTATTTTATTATGGCCGAGGTGCAATATTTTTGCTGAATTACTCCTATAATTATGCTCTCACAAAGATCAAAGTAGATATTACTGTTTAAGTTTCAGCTTATCTCCAGATGAGCATAAAGGTCACAAATCGCTGAGTGTTCTTCATTATGTTACCCTTCATTGGGTGGTCCATTCCTCTTTACAAGGTTACTGTGCAACTAATACAACTGAGCTCAGGAATGAGGAATTGATTTATCACAGGGTAATTATATCTTAAAAGAAACCTCTCACTCATAGTCATAAAACTGCAGGAATGGAAATAAACATATTGTATAATTATACATTGTATATAGCACATAGTCTATAATTGTCTCTTTCTTAAAAAACAATCTATGCTTGTAATTTTTCCTCTGCAATAATATACTTCTTCTTCAATAATTAAGCAGCCAAATTAGTTTGGATCCAAAATACTTCTCAAAATTCAAGTTTCAGAAAGAATGAACTCATAGCAGTATGTCCAGGATTCATATGTCATCTCTTCAGTTCACTGAGTCTATCTTCTCATAGTTTATAAATATGCAAATAAAAACAGCAGTATTGTAAGACATTGATGTACACCCCCAGAAATCTAGATGTACAAAAAGGGTTTCTGGATACAGCCTGTTCTGAAGAATGCTGTACTGGATCACCACAGACACAAACAAGCCCTTTATCAAGGATAAACCAAGCACTGATGGTACAGTGTCCTCCAGTATGACAAGAAAACACAGCAGCTTTGTGTTTGCATTGCCTTGCTTCTGTGTCCTTTGAAGAACATTTACAATGTACATAATACTAGTTTCATTGAGCTGCGTTACTTGTTCAGTTTGACGAATCACAGTGTACTTGACAATGGCATATATTTCATTAGAAAAGTCCTGACATTAAAGTTGGCAATGAAAATAGAAGAAAATGCTAGTTCATTAGGTAACAAAAATAATTGATTGAATCCTATACCATGCAGAGTTCCAACAGCTCAGCACAAATTGAGATTAGACCACGAACGTCCTGTAAAGATGGGGTTCCCACAGTCTTATGATGGAGGAGACAAAACCTCAGTCCATTCTTTTCAAGAATGCACCCCATTTTAAAATGCCATTAAAAATGAGAAAATAATAATGGCAATCAGTGCTCATATTAAGTAAATATTCAAGAATATGCATGGGGGGAATTGGGGAAGCCATATGTAATTAAAGTACTCACTACATTTTCTGCAAAGTTTTTTCCATGCTTTTATGGGGAGTTACTGGAATCTCTCTCAGGGCCTTAGCTAGAAGGTTACCCTGATGAATTTTTGCTATGGAGAATTTATCAGGCTATTTTTGCAATTTTTCCAGTGGTTCATTGGGGTAATCAAGCCTTCACTGTGATTTTCTGCAGTGTATCAAGACAGATGCTTCCAGATATAGGCTCTGTGTCACAGTTTACTACACAACTACGTTTACTACGCAACACTACGCAACATGATAAATCAGCATAAAAACAATATTGTAAAATAAAATTTCGCAAACAGACCAAGACCACTGTTACCGCATGTGCGGAAAGTCTTTATCAGTTTTCAAGTCCTTTATGTTGTCATCCATGATTTTCACATTACTTCTCTCTATCTGGAATTCTACTTTTAGCACTGAACTGAAATTATGTCTTGTTATGAGCTATTATGAATATTTGCATGCCTGCAATGTTATTTACATGTCAAAAGAATTAAATTCTGATATGTTTCACGCTTAACTTTCAAAGGGGAAGGGCAGGAGGAAAAGCTGGATTGACCGATATGTGATAGGTAAATTAATTACACTAGTTATCATTTGTCAACAGGGAGTCAGCCTTCTGTGAAAGCCTCAGGCTAGTAACACGTGTGGCCACTACTGGAAGCAATACATACTATATGTCTGTGATATGAATGCATTGCACCAGATTGGAAAAACTGTTGTAAGGGTCTCTGTCCCATTCCTCTCTTGGCATCAAGTAAAGCATTTGCCTGTTCCCTGGTCTGTGAGCCCTAAATCCCACATGTTATCCCAGCTATCCAAACTTTTGGCATTCAAAACTGTTCAGTTGGGCTGACATGTGGCAAGTAGGATATCCACTGCATAGCTGTCACATTATCATCTTGCAAGAAAGTCGTTATTACATGAGGAGCATGAAGTGCTGTCCTGCTGAAAAGTTGTTATGTCAGGGTAAGCTTGCAGGAAGGGGAACCAGTGGGATCTCAGGAGATGATCTCACATTGCGCTCAATCTCTGGAAATGCAGTTCTATAGGAATTCAACCAGGGAATGGACTATCCTCTTTGTGGAAGGCTGGTTTGTTGGCAGGATTTTAATATCATGGAAAAATTAGCCTAAATCATCTCATTAATACATGCATAGAACCAATTAAAAAACTTATCCCAGCACTTCAGATGCTGGTGCTTTGAAGAGATCTAGAAAACCTGTAGATACACCAGCTGTCTAGTATGAGGACTGCCCATGCCTGGAATAAATGCTTTTTGCACAGATCATCACAATTGGACCTCCCCATTGATTGGTCTCCAGTTAGTATATTGTTCTGCATGTTTGCACTGCACTTTCTGATGTTGTTGTCTTGTCAAGTGGGGCATGTTGGTTTAGTTCTGTGCTTTTTCTTGATTTTCAACCAGCATGGCAATCAGCAGGTTAAATAATCTCATCCCTTTTACTCAGTCAGAGCTCTCGCTAATGAGGTGATTTAATTCTTACACGGCAGTCAAAGCCACTTGACTGTATCACAGTCAGTCATGAATGATCAGGTAGTTTAAAATGACCCCAAACATCTTTGCTCAATATTCAACATCTGTGTACTTCGTTTGTCTAAAAACATAAATGCGTGAATAGAACGGTGACTTTATTTTGAAACTCAGCATGCATTTTTTAGCCAAAGGCTGGGTAAAACCTATAGAATTTACCATCAGTACACATGCTAAGTGGTTTGGGTCAGATTCAGTCTAGTCTGACCGCAGATACAACATTTCTTCAGTCTAGTCTAGCCACAGATACAACATCAAGTGTTTTTTTTTCAGGCTATGACTGACGTATTAAGTGAACCACCTGTGTGTGGTACACCAAGAGATCTGTCTGTCCCACATTAAAAAAATGTTATTTCTCTTTCCCTCAGTTTGCATGAGAGTTGCATACCTGTTTAGCAATGTCATAATGTCTCATCCCTTGACCAAAAAGCACAAGAAAAATGAATACCTGAGATGACTCAGTTATTGTGCTTTTTTTTTGATAACTCCTGTCAGACAGCACCTACATTATCAACTAGGTTATGTCGGCAAGAGGAAATTTATTACTCTCCCACTCCTAGTATTCTGAAGCTTTTAATCATAGAGCTGTCTCTGGTCTTAATTGCATCACCCAGATAAAGATCTCAACTGAAGCTTTTAAGTATGCTGTGACTAATCTATGATATTGAGCTGGGCATTAAAGGACAAGTGGTTTCTTATGACAGCTGGATCTTTTATACATACCTTGTAAAGTATTATGGAATGTGTTTATCTCTGCTCATTAGGGTTGTGTGTGGGTGGGCATACACAATAATCCTGTTATTGACCTCCATATGGCACCTTTTTTCAAGAAAACTTTTGGATCCAGTCATGACAATGCTTGCAAAGTGTTTAAAAAGCAAAAAAATTAAAATAAAATAATGAGTTTCTGAGGCTTAACACATACTTGACCCTTAAAACGTATTCAAGAGCTGTATGTATTTGGATTATTCAGAAAATAAAATTGTGAAAACTGTGTGCTCTAAAGAAATAATGTTTGGTACACTGGTTAGGTTTGGTATTTGGTTACGAATCGCAGACAGCATAACTCGGCGGAACAGGTAAAGGTTTATTCCACATTGAGAGGAAAAGAAAAGAGACACAATGTTTGGGCTGTGGAGCCTTCTTCAGGTGTGGCTTCAAGGCTCCACAGCCGAAATGTGTCTCGGCTGTGTCCGAAACGTTGTAATACTGTCACTCTCCTTTTGAAATTATGCCTGCAATACTTCTATCCCAAACACAATCAAAGAATGTTTGTTGGCACAGACTGTGTAGAACAAGGCAGGGTTATTAATGTTTCATGAAGCTACCAAGATGTAGCTTTCAACCGTAACTTTCTTCCAGTGGCCTCTTTCACGATGTCAGTTTCTTAGACACTGTTCTTGCAGTATTGCAAGTTGGAATTCCTCAGAGCTGTTTCTTCTGCATCTAATCTTTCATCAAATTTCCATTTAAACTAAAAAAGATAATGCCATTTTCAGAATTATATTTATGTACAGTAGATCTTGCAGTTTGACAATAATTCGAAAGAGAGCTTTTGGGAAAATTTGCCCTGATGTCTGTGTGTGTCCTGTAATGGACTGGCATCCCATCCAGGGTGTTGCCTTGTGCCCGTGGCCTGCCAAGATAGGCCCCAGCTCCCCAATATCCCTGAAATAGATGAAGCAGTTAGAAATTGGATGGAAAATGGATGGATTTAAGAAACACAGCTTTATTATTCCATGCAACTCAAAGAAAAATTGATTCTGCTTGCAACGGGTTGTGAAACCACATTTTCCTTGAATCAACAGTGATTCACAAATAAGAGGACACAAATGGAAACTACAGGGTAGTGCGTTTAAAACTGAGAACAGAGTGCACTTCTCTATGGAAAGGGTTGTGGGATACTGGAACAAGCTGTCCAGCCATGATGCCGAAGCCCATACTATTGCTTCTTTCAAACAAAAATGACAAAGTAAAATCCACAAATTAATTTCCTCTAAAAATAAAATTATTTAGGTGGGCTGAGTGGCCTCCTTTCATTTGTACTTTTTCTTATGTTCGTGTAAATCTTTTTAGTCTTGAGCTATGAAGGGACCTGGTTCAAGTATTGGACATCCTCAAAGGCATTGTCGAAGTCAACACTATGGACTGAATCCTGTGTTTGTAATGCCACTCGGCCACATCCAAAACCCATCCCAATCTTTCCAAATCCTGGACTGCACTACAAAAATGAAGGTTGAAGTTAAGGAAGGCTAGAGAACAGAAGTGACTTTATGTGTTTTATACTGTGCTGTACGTGCTTTATAGGAATGGAAAACGTCGTTTATATGGGTAGCATTTAAGGTTGCCACATGCGATGGAATTATTTCTTTAAATAGCATTTCAGTCTAAACATTCCAACCAGAAATATCCTGATAATTATTATTTATATTTCTTCAGATTAAGGGAAGTCCATGTGCAAATCAAATTGCAGCTAGGTCTTTTGATATAACCTTTTCAGAATTTTCCATCAAATTTACACTGACACATTTTGTAATCAGACCTTTCCTATTGTGATTTGAATGACGTCATGTATTTGCCCTGTCTGCTGTTATACTGTTATACTGTTCTTTATAAAACATTATAAATATATATATAACATTGGCTACATTATAGTCAACTGCAAATACCAGCTTCAGCCTCTTTCTACATTACAAAAATAATATGTTTTTCTTCTGTTAATTGCTTTAATACTGATTTTATAGTAATAGACAAACATTATGTTATGAAATAGTTTATCATTGAAAAGGACCCCAAAGCATAAAATGGAGCTTTCATGCTTTGCTTCATATTATCACTTGTCTCACGTTCTCTTTCCTTTTTTCTTCTTAGACAGGAAAAGTCGACCCTCTCCACCCACGCGTGTCTGGTCACAAGGGAAATGTGTTGGATGTCAAGTGGAATCCCTTCGATGATTACTGCATAGCTTCCTGCTCAGAGGATACCACAGTAAGATACGCTGTTTTCCATGCTGTTAGAAATAGATATCCCCCCCTCCACAGATTTGTTCTTTTTTAAATATGACTCCTCTTTCTTGGCAGCTATGCTCCACAGATATGCAGGTGGTGTGCATCTTAGCAATGCTGCCTTGCAGCTCTTGGGTTCTGACATCATTTCAACATGAAGAGGCACTGTCACGGATATCGGAAGGGCAAGCCGTGGAATGAGGAGAGCAGATAAGATCCTAAGCGTAGTGGTAAAAGGGGCAACACGGAGGTTAGCCCAGGCTCAGGGGGGTCGGACGATGTCGGTGTAGAAACCTATGCCCTCAGGCCACGGACAAGGGCGACCTGGTGCTAGGCGGGTCTCACGACATCCGTACCCTCAATGCTGAGCCAGGAGCAGAGCAGACACAGGAAGTAAATAGGCTACACAACAAGACACACCGGAAAGACATGAATAATCACAGGGAACTAGGAACAGGACAGAAGTAGAGCACCCTCTAGGTGCACAGGGCGTGACAGGCACCTTCTGTGTGAAGTGTGCATCTTCTTCCTAAATTCTTATTGATTTTTGCTGAAGGCTCCATGTTTTCCCCACCTTTCAAAAATATACTGGCTACTTCTTGTCTCAGAACTTTCACTGTATACAAGTCCGGTGACGGACTGGCTTTCTGTCCGTGATAAGATTCCTGTCCAACTCTCAACTGGCAACCCACTGAAGCTCAGCACGTGTGGTCGGTACCTGAATGGGGGACCTCCGGGGAAAAAGTAAGGTTGCTGCTGGAAGAGGTGTTAGAGAGGCTAGTATGGGGTGGTCACCCTGCAGTCTGTGTGCGTTCTAATGCCCCAGTATAGAGACGGGGACACTATATTGTAAAAAGGTGCCATCCTTGGGATGAGACGTCCTGACTCTCTGTGGTCATTAAAAATACCAGGATGTTTCTCGAAAAGAGTAAGGATGTTACCCCAGCATCCTGGCCAAATTTCCCATTGGCCTTTACCAGTAATGCCCTCCTAATAATCCCCATCTATGAATTGGCTTCATTACTCTGTCCTCCTCCCCACTGATAGCTGATGTGTAGTGAGCTTACTTGTGCACTATGGCTGCCGTCGCATCATCCATGTGTGGCTACACACTGGTGGTAGTGGAGGGGAGTCCCCATTACCTGTAAAGCGCTTTGAGTGGAGTGTTCAGAAAAGCACTATGTAAGTGTAAGGAATATTTATTAATTATTACTATATAGCCCTGCTTGCTCACTGTGAATTCCAGGATAGCTTCTGGGTAACCACAGTCCTTAACCGAAAGAGGCTTTCTGCTAATTAATCGATTCTCTTTCTGTCCAGCAGAATAGTCCTAAAGTCAGTAACTCAGAACCAATTAAGTATTCTGTTCTGAAATGTTTAAAAGCAATTCAAACTGACCTGACACATACTCTTTATTAGCTGTCCTTTCAGAACTGTAAAACCTTGTTCTACACTGTGGAGCTCATGGGTCACCTTTTCAGTTAGTAATTTAATTTAATTTTAACAGCTTAAGCAGGTAATTATTTCACTTAAATAGTAGAATAATTTAAGATTAAAATACCAACATCCTGTAGCTCCCAAGGACACTATTTGGCCATTACCAACTTAATGGAACCAGTTAATTTACTTAATTTGATCAAACCTCACAAATGCCTCCAACTCTTTACTCTTTAGATTGATGATTTAATGGATAAATTCAAGACCTGCCTGATTACAGCTCTCCTGAACCAGTGATGGCAAATCCCACCCCAAGGGGAGATCTGGTATCCTAGAACAAACCTAAGTCAAGGCTTAAGCTGGATATCCATCCATTTTCTAACCACTTTATCCAATATAGGGTCCCTGGGAAGCCGAAACCTAAACCACAAAGCAATTGGACCAAGGCAGGGTACACCCTGGATGGGACACAGGGAACACAAAGACACAAACACATACACACTGTCACCAGTTGTCTCCAGAAGCCAATTAACCTACCACTATGTTTTTAGAAACCGGAGCACTCGGAGGAAACCCACAAGAACACAGGGAAATCATACAAACTCCATGCATATAGCACCCCAGGAACTGACCCCTGGACCCCAGCTCTGCAAGGCAGCAATGCCCGCCATGCCAGTCTAAGCTACATTTTATTATTAAAAAAACCATTTCATACACCCTTTGTATTTTTTTTTGTTAAACTAAGCTGGTCTCATCACTCAGGTGCTGTGTATGATAGTCTGACTGTGAGGTGTAGATAAATTGAAGTTTATCAATTATTGAAGTTTAAATATGACAAAAAATATCTGATTCTATATTATAACTTCGAGTACTGCATCAGTACTTTAACAAAAATGGTTTAATAATGAGATCAGAAATGTAAAGACGTAGTACGAACTGTAGATAAATCATCAGCTTTGCATTGTGAGCCAGGACTTTAACAGTTCAGTCCACTTGGCCTTAGAGACATAACACAGAGACTATGAAGTTAACTTCATTAGTAAGAAATCTGAATTGTCATCCAAGGTTTTTGTTTTTTCTCATGCTTCAGCAAAAGCCAGTGCATGCCCTATCTTTTACTTGTAAAATAAATAATTCATTTCATAATCTCAATGAGTGGTTTGTGACTATTAAATATAGTTCATACCCTTCCGGGACAAATTGCAAATTACATGACAATTTGTTTCTGATACACATTTTTGTTGCCTGGATAAAAAACAATCATAAAGCAGTCTGAATAAAATAAACTTCCTAAAGACGGTCTTTGCCAGATGGATTTATTACTGTACTACAATATGAACTGCAAGCATACCCATAGAAATAGTATTTAAGTGATTTCTGAAATGCTGAGAAGCCCTTTTATTTCAGCTGCCTGTCATAGCTGGAACCTTAAAAATAAAGGATTGTTCGCTTTTCCAAACATGATATCATCAACCAGCTCACAAAGAGGTGTCACACAATGCCTTCCAAAGCTTTTTTCTAACTCCTATTAAAATCCTGTGGAATATTTTCTGCAGTGGAAACATTTTTTAATTTCTCTTTTAATTACTTGTCATTGTCGTCCTGATTTTGCACCTTTAGAATTTTACAGGTAACTTTCAGAAAATAACAGTTTTACAAGGAAGCCAAAGACAGTGCACCTTGTAACTTGTATGTTATTTATGTATGTAAGATATTAACTGGTTGTGTCTTTGGGTTCACAGGTTAAAATCTGGGACATTCCAAAGCATGGGGTGTTGAAAAATATCACCGTTCCCAGGAAAGAGCTTCAGGGTCACTCCCGGAGAGTGGGGCTTATTGAGTGGCACCCCACTGCTAACAATGTGCTCTTCAGTACTGCATATGACTATAAGGTAAGTGTTACTTTTTATGTTTCTGAGACTAATAACTCCAATCCATAGCAGCACAAACATGGCCTCATTATTTGTTCTAGGAGAATTTTAACAGGGCCTTGTCAGGCCTGGCAGTAAAATAAAATTCTTGTTATTTAAGACTGCCTGTTTTCAGCATTTATACTTACTAAATGCTTATCTGTACAAAACATTTCAGCTCACTCTTCATGTGTGATTGACCTCGCTCAGGTACATTCCTCTGTTTTACCAAGCTGAAATTGATACTGAGCTTCTCATCAGCAAAAACAATTCCGTGATTTGGTTTTTAATTCTGGAGTTTTATTGGTGTAGAATAACAACAGGGGTCGCCTTAGCATTTTCATTTTTTATAAGATCATGCTAATTCCTATATCCTACTTACAGTATAAGCAAAGTGGTGGATTAAAGAAATATGACGAAAAATATCTGATTCTATATTATAACTTCGAGTACTGCATCAGTACTTTAACAAAAATGGTTTAATAATGAGATCAGAAATGTAAAGACGTAGTACGAACTGTAGTAAATAGCAAATGTTATACTTATATGCATTGTATTTATAGCAGCACAACGATCAATATACAATAAAAAGGAGTATTTAGAGAACTTAGACACAGATTCTACATATCAATGTATGAACAGAGCTAATTTTTTTCTAAAGGCTGGTTTCCATTTTAATTTGTCAAAGGCTTTAGAAGACACTCCTGACCTTCACCTAGATCAGTTTAATGTATGTTATTAACAGTATACCTTAGTTATTGTTATTGCCATGGTCATCAGTTATTCTTCACACTGGAAGATGGTAATAAATGATCTACATTGAACAGCCTGCTCAGTTTGCTACACAGAGAGAAAATAACTGTGATCATGGTCCTGTGTGTTGCTTTGCAGATAATGATGTGGAACCTGGACTGTCCAGAGCAGGTGATCAAGAACCCAGTGAAGACCATCAGTGTCCATAGCGACGTGGTCCTCTCCATGTCTTTCAACACAGATGGCAGCCTGCTGGCTACATCCTGCAAGGACAAAAAGACCAGAGTCATTGACCCCCACACAGGATCCCTCTTGCAGGTACACAGACTTGTTTAGACAGCGTGTGTATGTTTGTGTGTGAGTTTATATTAGAAAAGAGGATGTGTCAATGATGGTGATACAGGAGAGCAATAGGGTCTTCTGTACTTCATTTCAGTTGAGTTGTATATGAAAAAAGCCATTGATTTAATCTGTCTAAATTGGCACTGTTTCTAGGTCTCCATCCATTAATGTTTTTAGATTATCTTTAAAACCGGCAGTATCGTGGCATTTAAGGTTCAGGAGTGAATATCACTGAGCTATAGCTCATATTAAAAGGTTTTTCCTACCCTTCAAGGCTATTAAAAGTACAGGGTCTGTATCAGCTCTCACAAATCTTTCCATTCGGAAAGGATGAACTGCCTAACGCATTTCCCTGTGATATCCAAGCTTTCTCCCGAGCACTGGGTTGTTTGAGTCTCAAATATTTTTTTTTCCGCTGTCTCCCTTATTCAGGCTTATTCACTGCAGGTCATCCAGTGTCTTGCCAATTAGACCTGGCACTTCCACAGTAGTCTTAAAGCATATTTTAACAAAACAATGCATGAAGCATCAACGTCTGTGACCGTAGCACTCATTTTGACACATAAACCCTAATCATATCTAATTCTATCATGGGAAAACAGATATTTGTCTTAAATTCTCCCATGTTGTTTTTTAAATCCAGGTCAAAATTACTTGTACTTCATACAAAAAGAAATATGTGCCTACAAACAAATAGCAGGATCTGTGCTATCCAATCCAAGCTATCTTTATGCTGGTCGCTCCAAGTACTGGTAGATTACGACAGAGATTTCATATTAGCAAAGTGATAATATTGGAAAAAGAAAATTTCACCAGTTTCAAACTTCAGCTCCCAGTCAGCTCCTTTTGTCATAATTTGCATAATTCATCCAGCAAATATTAGGTGAGATGCATTATCATTAAATTAAATTATTTTGATTGCTCGAAAGGTTGACCTTGAAGTCTTCTAAATGCTAAATTGTCTGAAGAAGTTGTTGTTTGTATATGTGGCACCTATTGGTTGTAATTTGTGGAATGTAACCTTTGTTGGTATTACAGGAAACACAGTGGCAGCAAACCAGGCAAAGTAATGTGATTTTCCTGCATGTTTATTGGTTGTAGGAGGCTAACTGCAAGTCACACAAAGCCAGCAAGGTCTTGTTTCTGGGAAATCTGAAGATGCTGCTTTCAACTGGAACTTCACGATGGAATCACAGACAAATAGCTTTATGGGATCAGGTATTAATAATTATTACAGTAGAGTCCTGATTATCCGACCTAAACGGGACTGATAGTATGTTGGAGAAGCGAAAATGTCGGATAATACGTAAACTGAGCAGACAAATCATAGATTAATGGAAGTGCAGTATAAGTATGAAATCTGGTTAATCTACCGTAATACTAAAATAATAGCGTATAGAACTATTGTTAGTTATTATTTGGAATCGGTTTCCCTGATGTGATTCTCTTCCTTGCAGCAAGGTTTTGTAACATGACATCAGTAGCAGCTGCCTCCTGTTGTTGTTCAACGTACTGTAAGCTAGTGGCACTTCAAGAGCCTTGACCCCTTCACTATGACTGATTCTGATTGAAAAAACGACTTTCCTTCCCCTTCTCACTTGTCACGCAAACAGTATATAGCAGGTTGTTTGGCTATGTCGGATAAAACAGAATGTCGGATAATCGAGACTCTACTGTATTTGCATTTATATAGCACATTTAATCCCAAAGTGCTTTACGTAAAGGTGGAGACCCACTTAATCTACCACTGAAATACAGCACAGAGCTAGCTGATGCCTGGCAGCTAATCTATACCAGCAGCTCCACCACTCAGCAGATGAAATGGAAAAATGAGAAATTTGAATTGAGGGGAAACAAACCTGTACTAGTACCATCTGACGGAAATTGTGGTTCAGAGAAAAGAGTGCCACCTACCTGTTCCATCAAAACCACTCACTGTAGCAACTTCGTTCCTCTTAGAGGTCTTCTAACCTAGTACTGATTAGACCCAGCCTTGCTTAACTTCAAAGACCTGACAGCATGGCGCTGGAATAAGGTTGTGCTGCTGTCAGGTGAATTATTACTATTGCTAATGATGCCATCTTCTCAGAGGTCTGCACATTCATAATAGAGCTTAAAATAGGATTTCTTTTATAATGCAGACTGTACATTCCCGATCAACAATGATAAGAAGGTTTGACTATCTGGTCTTCTCTACCATCCGTTAAATCTCTCAAGTGCCATTTTTGACTCCGTTTCTTGTTTAGATTCAGAGGAATTCTGACAAAGACAGATCAAACTCAAAAAAATATTTCTGTATCCAAATATGCATTAATGATAGCTGTTTTTAAGAGCGTGTGTTTACTATACTACACACCCGCAGTTTTCAGCAAGTAAGATATTTGGGCTTGAAGATGGGCTTTCTTGCAGCAAATAAATATTTACAACAAGCAATAAAAACTGTGTTTTTAAAATTACGTTTTGTGATGCAAAGCAAAGTCAGCTATGCAGTTATAGGATCACTGCAACACTGCTTTTTATATTTTGGGGTTATAATGAATTGGCCATGATGACTGCATTTTAAATCAACACTGAAACTGCCAAGTACACGATAATGTGTACAACCTCAAATTTACATCACAAAAGAGATGACGTTTCAATGTATGCACAGTACCATGTTGCTGTCATTGTCTGTGATTCAGAACGAGGCAACAAAACTACCTGTGATGGAAAAGCAGCCCCCTTCCATTGTAAACATGCTTTAGAACAAGTGAATTTTGGTATTTTTATTCATTTTAAATATTTTCATGAAACCGAAACATACAAGATGACATGTTTTTTAGATACTTTATCTAAGTATTGCAAAAAAAAAGCAACCTACCAACCAGCTAAAATATACTCAAGTTGAGCAAAGTGGTCTGTCATTTACATTATTTTAGGGTAAATCACACCTAAAAGAAAAATTCTAAGACTTGTTGTGTCTTAGACCTTACCGTCTTCTGAACAGCTGATTTGAATGAATTGAATTCAACATTTAGATAGATAGATAAGACTTTATTAATCCCATAGGGAAATTGATGTGTTACAGCAGTCCAGCCCAAGACAAGCAAAAACAGACATCAGAATAGTTATAAAACAAAAGACAACAAAATAAATATAAAATAAATAAATAAAAATAAATAAATACATAGGTGTGTGCAAAATGTGATGATCATAGTCACTGTAGAAACAAAAAAAATATGTGCAAAATGTGCATAGGTTTATACAGACTGATTGTCCAAAAAGTACAATGGAGCAAACTTGCTGTCCATAGACGAGCAAATGAAGGGCTAACAGTCCTAGCCTAGGGCAGCGTTATACACCCTGACAGCCGCCGGGAGGAAAGACCTGCGGAAATGTTCCCTTGAACACCGTAGCTGGAGCAGTCTGTTGCTAAAAGTGCTCCGCTGCCCAGTAACAGTCCCATGAAGCAGATGAGAGGCGTTGTTCATGATGGCTGTGAGCTTGATCAGCATTCTCCTCTCAGCCACCACCTCCATGGGATCAAGGCTCATCCCCAATACAGAGCCAGCCTTAAACATTTAAACATTTAAACAAAGCCTTAAACATTTAGACTTTGAGACAGTTTTGCTGACAAATACTACTTGTTAACTCATCGTGCCGATCACGTTTGAACATTTCTGGGGTGAAACATCTGACACACAACCTGTACTTATTCGATTGTACATCGCACTGAATCTCATCGAGAAGCTTGTTAATGGGACCAACATCAGTGCCCATGTCTATTACCCATCTCTTGGCTAGTTCAATATCCCTTGGAAAAAAAGGAGTTTGACTGCTATTGTGTTTAAAATTAAGAAACTGTGTTTAAGTGTTAAGTGTTTTCTAGCATCATATGTCACAGCTCTAACAGTGTGAGCACATATAACACGTCCAAGTGCTTCCTTGTGACTTATTAAAGGTTCCTGAAGTATCACTGTCTGATGCAAGTTAAATCAAGCACATTGTACATTGCACCGTCTCTAGATCACCAGTTCTGTTTTCCTCTTTTGTACTACAATTAAACAGTTCCAGGTGTTTGAGTAGCGGCCTAAATTTCTCAAATTTGCTGTAAAAAAACACCCTTTGACATGGCATTTTGGGGTGAGAATGCCTCCCGGTGCTTATGTATACTTGGACCTCACTGTTTGCGTTGAAGCTCCTGTGACTGATTGCTCTGTCCGCTCTGCAGGACGACCTGTCGGTGTCTCTGCTGGAAGTGGACCTGGATGGCTCCTCAGGAGTACTGTTCCCCTTTTACGACCCCGATACCCACATGCTGTACATTGCCGGGAAGGTGGGTGGATGCTCAGTCCGCAGTACAGCATTCTGATGAAACGGGCAAGGAGACAGAACACTCTCACAGAATTCCTGGATACACTTTCCACAATTTGGAGTGTATATTGAGGTGCAGGTTCTGCAATTTTAATGTGGCATTAACCTATCTGAGCTTTTGGGCCTTTTTCGCTTATAAAATATGTCCATGTACCAATGTTGAGAGCAAAGGTCCTTATATTGCTCTTACTATTAATCACTATTTCTATTAATTAACTTACTGTTAAAACTGAATAATATATTGAGTGCTTATTCTTAATGTTCATATCCCAGGAATGGTAGATTTAGGACCTTCAATAGGCATTATGTAAAATGGCATAGTACTATCAGTGATTGATTCAACCAACTTGATTGAATGAGACTTTCCACTTACCAGCTGTGAGCATCTCTGTTTACTGTGGAATCGGGCTCTATTTTTAAGTAATTAGTTCAATTCAGTTTGAGTTTTTTCGTACAGCACCCCTCACAACAAGGTGTCACAGAGCTCTTTGACAGTTATTTACACATACAGTCAGGGTTATACAGTACTAGAAGTCAAAAGGAAATTGTAAGTGTAATATAGTTTAAGGTACCATAGGCGCAGAGGAGAGAGAAATACAAAACTTCTTAAGGAGAAGAATTCTCCTCTCCAGAATTGCCAAGAATTGCCTTCTCTCCAGGCACGAGCTCTGTGTAGTAAGGCAGTATTAGAATGATTGCATGTGTGTGCATTATGTTGTGATTGTGTGAGTTCTGTTGGAGTTAGTGTATGAAAGCCGATGTGTAGTGTGAGAGGCAGTGAGTGTGTCCTATTCCAATGGGTTGATCAATCAGGCATATCAGACCTTATAGCAGGGTCCTGGTCCAGATAGGGTTTCAGATCAGGTGGGGGAAGGTACTATGGGAAGCCAGGAGTTGTCCATGTCTTTGTTGTGGACGATGGAGCTAAGCACCTAAGTGAATTTGTAGGGATTTTGTTTTGCCCGTAAGCTTATAAAATATAATTGCTTTTTCCTAGTAAAGCTATTTTCCCCTTCTAAGTGTTTTAAATTATTAAAACCATTATAATTATTTGTAAGTTTAGAGATTACTTTTGTTTGGTTTTGGAACGTCTAACAACACAACGCCCCTTGGATTTGCAGCTACTCAGCCACGATTTAGTCCTATTTATTTGCCTTCTCTTCTGTATTCAAATACTTACACAAGATAATGCCATTATTGACTGATGGTAATTGCAATTGCAACAGACAGAACTAATTAAATTAGAACAAATTTCAGTGTTTTAAGTTTCAACCTGGATTAAAAGGAAATGAAAAATGTCATCCCTCTTGCGCTACAAGCAACATTCATTGGAGAATTTCTATTGGACAGAATAAAACACTGAGAAAAGCCCTCGGAAGATATTTTTCCATTGTTCTTGACTGTTCCATGGGCATCTGTTTGTTCAGGTATTAACAGAGCCATTGTCGGAATGTAATTTGCTTGAATTTGTAGGCTGATTTGCCTGCACAGCTGGTTACTCAGACTTACCATTTAAATACTTTGCTTATTTCAATCCCTGTAAAACCCGGCCCCAAATTACCTGGCAGTCCTCTACCTTTATCTCACAGGCTTTTCGAACAAAATATGCTTTTAGCTTTTAACTTTCAGCACCGTCACTACAGTGTTTTTTAAAACAATCTTAAGGTCTGTGCTTAAATGATAGCGATCAATACTGTTTTACAATTTTTTGGCAAATTAATTTTACAAATTATTAAACTACCACAAAATGTTGTCCCTGCCAGCTATGAATCGGCAGAACTTGATATTTTTGAATGTTCACTTCAAAATAGTCTGTAGCATTCTGTAAGCTTTTTCCTTAGCTATTGTGATTGTGTAAAAATCTCTGGAAGCATCAGGAGCTTTGCTGTAGTAGAGAAGCCTTAGTTGAGCATGCTGACTTACAGTTCTGAAATCAGGCTAAAGTCTGTAATAAGATCCTCTAGTGTAAAATCTGGGAGTTCTGTGTATGTCTATTTCACTTATCGTATCCTTGCATTCTAGAGCATTTGTAAAAATTACAGCACCAAGTTTACTAGATTATATTCATAAGTCACCTAATGTAAAAATAATGCATTTGTTTTGTGGCTTCTCTTTTTAAAACTATTATTAATAGAGAAACTAAAATTTTTTTTATGATTTGTAAACATACCTTTCTTATTTTGTTTTCAGATAGTGAACGAGAATGTAATTTGTCCTTTGTCCTTCTATGTGTGTCTGAACTCACTGCCATTGAAGCCGTTTGGGTCTGTCTGCTTGCAGGGTGATGGCAATATCAGGTACTATGAAATCAGCTCCGAGAAGCCATACCTGCAGTTCCTAACAGAATACCGATCGCACCTACCTCAGAAAGGAATGGGTAAGTTTGCCACTTCTACTCTCCATATCAGGGCTTCCTCTGAGTCTGTAAAAGACTATTGAGCACTATAGAATAAAACTTTGAACACAGAAATTAACACAGAAATATTGATTGGTAGTTAATCAATATTAACTACCAATATTATTATTAGTGTTGATGTTTGGTGCCTTTTGTCTAAATCGCCATGTTCAGAAGCTCAGCTTAAGGATTAATAATATACACACAAATCCAGCTGCCTTTTCTTCCTGTTTTGCCCAATCATATCACTCTCATGACAGAATCCACACTATTTAACAACCCCCCATCCTTAAGCTGTGTCAAGAGCTGTTTCTCTGTTTTAAGATTCCTGAGTGTGCATGCTTTAAAGGCGTACTGCAATGCTATTTTTATATTTTGAGAAAGAATCACCATTAATGAGTGATCAAACCACAATAAAAGTAAAATGTACACCGTAACTCATAAAACTTCCAATTTATATCACAAAATAGACCAGATTTCCTGGTGTTCGACGATCCAGAAAAAACTTCCAGTGACATGAAACGGCCCTATTACATTGTAAACAAGCAGGCTTGTGAACACATCTCTTTTAATCCAATAGAAATATTGCTTTTAATTTCAAGATGATTTTGCCAGCAGATACTACTAACTTGTTAACTCTGCATGCAGATCACATTGGAACATTTCTGTGGTGAAATGTCTGCTGCACAACCTGTACTTAATCGCTTGTACATCATATTACATTAGTCATTACAGTGACTAGTGAGCAGGAAGGGCCACATCACATCGCAGTTCATGAGAACTCAAATTCCAGTTTGCCACAGCAGACCGACTTCCAGTACTTTCACAAAGTTCAAGATTTTGTGCTTAATTCAAAATTTGTAATTTTTTTTCTATAATGTCAATGAACTTATTTTGTTACAGAGATTTAATAACTGGTCTGCGAAATTGGGACTGCAGTTCCCTTTTAACACAGCACTGCATGTCAGCATGTGTCCTCTGTCCACATCCCTCTCCCTCAGGAATCATGCCAAAGCGAGGACTGGATGTGAGCGCCTGTGAGGTCTTCAGGTTTTATAAACTGGTGACAATCAAAAGCCTTATTGAACCAATCTCCATGATCGTGCCACGACGGGTAGGAGATTTCACCAGCTTCTGCAAGCTCTTAATGCGGCTCTGTTTCAACCAGTGCAATAAAACACACGCTTAAGATCAAAGCAATGTACAAGCATGCGACTGTTGCAAATATTAATTGTTTTGTTCAGACGTATTGAGCTTTTTGTTTCTCATATTTGTTTCTTGTTACGCCTTGATTTCTTAAATAGCTCAACCCTATCTATGGTATTTCATCATCCTCTTTACACCATCATATAGACAGGTAAATCACCCTAATCCATAAAGCATGTAATAAGTATTCATGTAAAAAGATGGATAGATCAAATATTATCTGATAATATGATATGATTTGACTGCTTGTGCTTACAATGTTGTATTACTCTTTTAACAGAGGATGTAGAGATTGCTGTTTTGGGGGTGATTCATAGGTGTCACACACACGTGACGAGGATCAGCTTTGGGGATTGTTGACAGCGGGTACTTTTGTTGTTTCTTGCAGTCTGAGTCATACCAAGAGGACATCTACCCAATGACAGCTGGGAATAAGCCGGCAATGACTGCTGACGAGTGGTTCAGAGGGATCAATAAAGGTCAGATCCTTATACAGATGTTTTTCTCCCTCCACTTTGAAAGCATTCCCAGGAGATACAACAGGATCCATATCTGAATTATTTAGACATATCAACTCTCTATCAAATCTTCTTCTTGTTCTTGTTATTGTTTGTTATTACTTTATCCATTTTTGGGATCTGGAGCCTATCCCAGCAAACAACAGGGATGTCCTGGAATGCCAGTCCATCACAGGGCACAAAGAGAGACAAATACACGCACGCACGCCATGGCCAGTTTTCTTCTAAACCAATTATCTTACCAGTATGTCTATGGACTGTGGGAGGAAACCAGTATCTAGCGCTCTACTCAAACTTTCTAGATAGATTTTGGTGGATTTAGCATCCCAGTGTGTCTCGTTCTAAGGTAACTGAGGAAGCGGATGAATTTAGTGGAGAAAGTTACAGTGTGTAGACCCCACTGGATTGGTGATTACAAATAGATATTTTTTGAGGAGGTGAGAGAAAAGCTTTAGATATTTGAATATTTCTTGATAATAAATAACTTGCTTAATTGATGCTTAATGCCGAATTGCTTAATAACTTCCAAAACTCAACACCTTTGCTGTAAGCAAAGAGGGAGGTTAGTGGCGATGTTTATTATTTTATTTTTAGACATTTAATTATGCACTGCTTTGAAACAATTGTATTCTTAAAAGGTATATATTGACAAACAGCGTATCTTTATAATGGGAAAAGGACCCACATAGATGATGCTGCCATTGTCCCCAGCAGGAATTTAGGCAGAAAGACTACTGTGTGTCCAGATACATGCAAGCTGTTGGTTTAGTACAGGGGTACAAAATAGTCTCAAACAGAAATATGTCGGACTCTTTTGGAGCAGACCCAGTTCTGATGTCTCTGAAGCCCGGGTGCAAGCTCTCTGAGCCCTACCCTGTGCTGAAGCCCAAGGAACCTCTAGGTGCTCTGGAGCCCAAGTGCTACCAGAGCCCCCAGGGCCAGACGGAGGTGATGGTGATCCAGGAGAGGATGAAAACCGACGAGCCCATGCCGCTGAATGACCTGAAGGCCCACGACAAGAGCCGCGGTGGAGTGTCGAACGGCTGTGAGCCCTTGCCCTGCACCCCTCCCAAAACTGAAAATGAGGTATGGAAATGAGGGAACTGCAGAGGATGCGGTCTGTTCACAGGTGGACGTAAATCTGTATCGAAATAACACCGTTCAATTTAGCCGAACTGGTTTGAATGTTTGAATGAAGGTGAAGGAATCAAGGACACAATTACAGATTTTCAGTTCGCCGTCTTCTGACGGGTGCCTTTTTTGATACACGTTGAGGCAGCTGATAGGGTTAGCTGGTTTATTGAAACAATTGCATAATGAGCAGTACGTGTGTAGAGTAAAAGGTGTTCTTGTTAACCTTTTAGTGAGTTAAATGAAGCTAACTCTCTGCTACTACAAAGAGAAGTAGATTCAGATTCTACCACAAAGAACTACAAGAAGAAATTCTGCATATGCTTTTTTGTGTTTGAGCTGAGATTGGAGCTTTTGGAAGTTTTTTTTCCCCAAGCACTTAAAAATTTGGCAACCCCAACAGAATTTAACTTAATCTCAGGAAACCTTTTCTACCAAATGAAACATATGTTTTTTATTTGGTGGCAAATTAATTTGGCTAATTCCTTGTGTTTTGAGCTAAATGTTTCCAAAACAACTCAATTGGATGTCTAATACAATTCTGTTAAAAGGCTGTGGGTGTCCCCAAACGTTTTACAGTAAATGTGAGTTCAAATATTTAACTGAAAGTTGTAAGTGTTCAAGAGTTTGACAAATGCACAGTATGGTGTAACAGTTATTATTATTGCTCTCCCAGCTTTTGCAAATGTTCTATCGGCAACAAGATGAGATCCGGCGGTTGAGAGATCTGCTGAGCCAGAGGGATGTCCGGATAAAACAGTTGGAACTGGAAATCAAAAATGTGAGGAACTCCCAGGGAAGCTCCTGAGAGGTATCTCCCTCCCCCTGCCACTGGACAGACAACAGTCCCAGTATGCAATCACGCCTGGCCTGTCTGTGACTGCTCTTTGTACAATTATAATATATTTTTATTAGAGGAAGTATAATTTAAGCTTACCAAACATGCATGGTGCACATTTTTGTTGTTGTTTGCAGTCGTGTAAATAGATTTTAATTCTCAAGTTTTCTAAAACCGCAGGTATGGTTTTTTTAAGGTACTCCACACATCCCCAAGACTCCATAAGCAAGGTCTATTTTTTAACGTTTCTCTCCAAAAAAAAGGCAGTTTGGACAGTGAGCCAAAAACAAAATCTCAGAAGGTGAAAGGTTAAAAATGTCGGTCTGCCAAATGTGCTGCTCTACCTACGACTGCTTCCTTCTTGCAAAACACAGAAGATGATGCTTGAGGCAAAAGTCTAGAAAGCTGGTTCTGTTTTTTCTTGGCTCCAAATGGCATACGGAACTTGACTTGTGTGTTAGGGTTGTACGAAAAACAACGCAAACAGAATTCAGCACCTGCAAATACTGTACCCTGTGTATCAGCGAATGTATTTCACATTCTTTCAAAAGGTAGAGATGGATGCAAATGTTAGAGAAAGGTGTTTCAAAAGTGTAACAAAACTGAACTGAAACTGAAAGCAGTTTTGGAAGGCATGTAATGAACAAGCTGAGTTCCGGATACATTTTGTGGGTATTTCACAAACCTGCTTTCTGATTATTTAAACTGGAGCAGTCTTATGTGGAAACAGCAGATTGGAAAGCTGTTTGCTTTAGCTCAGTGTACAAATTCTACAGTACAGCATGTCTGCTTTTTAAATTTGCTGAGTGTTTTATCATTATGTTACTTTGAAGATTTTTTTCAGGTTTCGTTACTGTTAAATCTGTGCCTATATGATGTAATCATTTTCTTTTTTTAACAGACTACTTGTAGGAATACCACATTAATACCTTTCTATAAGATGCAGAATTTATTCTGATCTAGTCTGAATCTGCGTGTCTAAACTACTGTACTTGAGATTAATAGAATATATTTGCAGGTCGGAGAACACTGAATATTTATTTTTAGAACGTATCAATACACCTGCTTCAAAAGATGAGGCAGCCTTAGTCATTACACTTAGATAAATTACAGTGAATGTGTTTATTCACTGTAATTAATAAATAATGTTTTATGTGCTGTAAGAAGAATGCAAAACAATTCAAGTTCAGAAGCAATGGATGGTTCAGTATGTTATTTGTAAAAATGAATTTCAGAAAAAAAAATGTGAGTGAAAAAAATTGTAAGTGGAACATAAGTCATTCCTACACTGATATGCTTGCGCTCAAACCTTTTAAATGGTACTATTGAAAAAAAATTGTCTGTTTATGAATGATATGTAAAGTTTTAAAGGGTGTAATGCCAATTTTTATAAAATGTTCAGAGACAAGTGATCGCTACAATATCTATTGACAGTACTAGCTAAGAATAAGTGTCTTAAAGTTGGTCTGGGAATTTTTTTCACTTACTAAGGATTTTGGGAATGTTTCAGATATTTTAATGTTTCAAGGCACCAGTGAAAACCTATATTCTAGCACTTTTGTGACTCATGGTGGGCGCTATATCTGAATAATCAGCTCAGGATTATCAGCCTTCAATCAGAAAAAGAGCCATTTTACATGGTCTTCTTAATTTAACACTGGTGTAACCCACTTGGTCCTGCTAAACACTGTTTGTTGTATGATTATGTGGAAAAACTGGACATATTCACATTGTGTTTTCTGGGTTTACACCTACTGATGCCCAGTGTGTGGTGCAATAAGTTTGCGAATCATTCATGTATAACCCAAAATCTGATTAGTTTTGCAAAACCTGTACATCTGTAATATCTGCTGTTCTTGTTTTATGGTGCTGTACCACTGTTCTTTTCAGTTTTGCACCATTTCACAAAGTGTTTGCTGTTAACATTCTCTTCCTTTTCAAATATGTTAAAAGGAGCATTGTAGAATATTCTCACTTAAGCGTTCTTAAATTGTTCATCACTTTAATCCAAATTCAATCCAAATATCACTGTGTTTCGTTCTGTTTATGGCATATAGCATTAAGTACATATTAAGACAGAGCAAGTGGTTTACATGGTGCAAATATGAGGTGAATACAAGTGTAGCTGCTTTAGTGTACTGGAAGTTTAAAGATTTGCTTTTTGAATATAATGCCCAGAATGCATTGATTTTTGCATATTCACCTGTCATAGCAAAGACTATGCTTTCTGAAACTCTACACAGTTTTGCAGTTTAATGCCTATGCCAATAGTGGCCAGCTATTGAAATCTGTTGAAATTATATTATAACAGAGCTACAGCTCTGGATTTTAAGTGAAATCTGAAACTAGTTAAAAATTGAACTTTAAGCACTACTATCCAATACTACTATGCCAAAAGACAAGGCCCACTTTGTAGAGCTGGAGTTATGTGTTATACTGTGCTTTAATTCCAGACCACATTACAGTTGAGTAGTACTCAAATATTTATTTGAGATAAAGCTGGCTTAGCTATGGCATGCTGTCAAAAACAGGCTATGGTAAAAAAATTGGCTGGTGACCATATTTAAAAAAACATTCACTAAGTCAGGGAAATTACAGTTCCATAGCTATACTGTCTTGCACATCTTCTTGTATGTAATAGCATATTTTTTACATGTGGGATTTCCATCCATTTACTGTAAATTTAAATCCAGTCATTGATAGGACAAAGTCAATAATCAAGAGCTGTAACATTATTGGACTTTCAATACCTTGTATCACTTTTGTGAGTAATATGTTTCACTGAAATTTCCGCATGTTTCACACTAAAGCATAACATGGTTTTTATCTACTGTGGAAATGACGGTTTTATATTTCTACCTTAAAAATGCTTTAAAGCTTGATAATATTAACTGTGGTTTTTCCTTAAGGTAATTTTTAAAGTTTAGACTGAGTTCAGTAGCATAATCTGAGAGCAGTAGTATTTTGAGTAGAGGCTTTACAAAGTTTGAGTATGTGGACTCCGTTCACAGAAATCAACTGGAGATTGAAAAAAAAAGCATTTAGAAGTGGCCTGTTCTGTTTTAATTAAACTTTTAGCATTTGTGAAGTTACAGGATCCTGAATTCAAAGAGATGAGCTAAAGCGGTCATTTTTCCTCCATTTCAAATAGAATTTTGCATTTCTTGTCCATACTAATGTTATTTCTTGTTATTCACTCTAGTTTCTAAATTCCCCTTTGATTACTTATTGTTCCGGTACTTATTTCTCTACCACCTTAAATATATGTGACGTCTACTTCTAGAAGTTGCTATATTGTTGTGTGATTGTGCAAACTAGTCTCTGCTCAGTAGTCCGGACTCATGTTTAAGTTGATGGATAAAACCAAAACCAAAATTTTACTTGAACAACAGAACGGCAAGAAAATCATTCTTTTGTTTTTTTAATATAGTTTCAGCTTTAAAGCAGCCTTTTTTTCTTCAGTTGAAAATAAAGTGTTAGCAAGCATCTTACAAACTCGCAACAGTTTCAAATGTTATTTCTGCATTTTTAAAGAAAGAACTACTTTCATTGTTATTTCTTTCTTTCAAGCAACAATGGAAAGTGGGTGAAAGTGGATCAAAAGTAGGAGCACTGTCAGCACTGTTTTCTGGGTCACGTATTTAAGAAAATCCTAATACCTTCTTGTTTACTAATGGTGATCTTCCTTGTTTTTTCTTGCAGTCAAGTTTACATTTTTCAGTTTACATTGAATGAGCATCAGATATTTAATGACTGTATGCCCGCCTACTATGATATTGTTTTACATTTGCCCTGTTTGTTTTCACTTCTATGTGGGTTCATCCCGGATCTCAGTTTGGACTCAGTTATAAATATGCAAGTTTCATCCTGAAGAGCAAGATTTTGAGTCTCACCACCGCTTGTCTGTTAATCATCACCAATCATCCAACATTTTGTGCTATACCTGTGGATGAATACTTTTAATAACAGTAGTTTTATCACTGTATGTTGCTGCTGGATGATATTGCTGAACATATGATCCACAAGCAGTGTAATGCAGCCCATATGCTACATATTGTTTCTTTAGTCATGCTCTTGTAATCCTGTAACAAATAATGCTTTTCAACCAGGAATAATGTAGCATTGAATGCCTATTAAATCCATAATTGTCTGGAGAATACACACTGCCTAAACAAATTTAATTTGGCAGTCTAACAGGGGAAAATGAGATCATGAGTGTTCCCAACCTATACTGATTACTGCCGTAAGTGACTTTGAATTCAGTATTTTTCATTGTTATTATTTTTAAAAACAGGGTTTCCACAAAACTACCAATTTTATTATTTTTGTAACTTTCTTCAGCGCTTTACTCACAAGTTATACTCTTGTCGTGGCTTTTTATAAATAAAAAGACTACTGCCATTGCTGTTAAAGAAAACATAATCTCTTTCATACAGTATGCTGGAGATTTGTATACAAAAGATGCAGCACTGAAAACTGTTTTAATGTAAATAAAATCAGTCCAGGCTCTTGCAGTTACTAATTCATGTACTCCTGTAAAGCAATATGCACAATCAGGTACAAAATAGAAATGTTGTTTCTACTTTGTGTGTTAAGCTACCTGAACATTAAGCTACCATAACATATTATCTGGGTTTGTTTAGAGTTCTTTGTGTCTCCAAGATAGGGTGACAAAATAATTTAAATAGCTCAGTATGAATGCCGAGCTTCAAAAAACTTTCTGGATCCTCCTTTAGTTTAAAAAACAGGAGTAACGTTAGTCATTTTCAAAAACTGTTTCTGTTGTATGAAATTCACTTCTGTAAAATGATGAGACCCTCAGACCCTGTGCTTTGGAGAGGTACAAACAACAGCTTTAGCTAGTACCTTTTAAGAGATTATTTTCCAGCATTTGCAATTCCATGTTCTACAGTGCTGTATGTTATAGATAAATATATAATATACTAATAATTATATAGACATACCTTTTCATATCATGCTGTTATATGTATGAAGTCACGAACAGCTCACTGTTAAAATAGATACTTTTAATGACAGTAGTTTTATCACTGGATGTTGCTGCTGGACAATATTGCCTAGTATACGATTGTGCCTAAATTTTAAATTCAGTTCATTATTATTTTATTATTGTTTTTTTTTTTCATTTGTATTCTTTAACATAATTTACAAATACACAAAAAGAAAGACATTGTATTGAAAAACACCTTGTACTTTTACAAACATATAAATAATTTTTATTTCGTCTTTGAAAAAATCTGTACACTGAAGATGTAGAATTGAATTAAAACTAATTGAAACAATGTTTTATGTAAGTTGTCTGTCTGTTTTCCTGTTTTGATAATAAAAATCTGATTTAATCCTATGCATTTTTGAAAATAAGGCTTATTAAGACCTCTAGTCATGTATATTGCATTATTGACTTTTACTTTTAGGTAGCAAAAACAAAATTAAAACATTTTTTTCTAAAATATGCAATTAAATATCACATATTGTTTCATTTTCTTATGAAATACAAAACTATTTTTATTATTTGTAAAGAACACCTTTCAACACCATCCTCTAATACAATTACTAATCTCCCAAGTTAAGTAAATGACGTACAGATGTAATGTAATAGGAGTGTGTCACGATGCTTATGGTCAAATGGAGGCCAACCTAGCCTGTTTGGGTTCTAGCAGGTCATCGATCCCAGGATTTCATTCGGCCAAGGTATCAAATTCAACAACATGACAGGTTTGCCTCTTACACAGTCCCACAACCCTTTGAAGAAACTGTAGGCACCTCCCTATATGTTACATTTCTGTCCTGTGGTTTCTTTTCAGCTTTTAACTTTACCGGGGCCTTTGACGGTTTTTGAATACTGGGGTCCCCCCCATAGTTTTCTCTGTTCAAGCCATTCCTTTAAAAATAGAAATGTATCTGCTCGCTCTTCTAACTGATTCTAGAGCAGCAAAATATGTTTGTAATGTGGTTACCAAAACATTGTGCACAGTATTCTAAATCAGGTTTTACTGGAACATTATGGAACTTTATTGTAACATCTCTTAATTAAAATCTATGCTTCTGGCTACAGTACATGTTCTAATAGTCTGCTTGCCACATTCTCTAGAAGAGGTAAGTGATACATAATCATAATCCTCTAAGTTTTCTTCATAAGTAGCTTCTTCATGCTCAGGATTATTTATTTATAGTTTACTTCTAATACTTGAATGGAAAACTCTGCATGTATCATTAAATCATTACATGTCTTCTGCCAGGTGTTTGACCCCTCTTTTGCGAAAATCTTCTGAATTTTCTTTGCATCTTTTACAGTGTTTGCAGATCCTGTGGAGGAAACTTGACTAGTTCACTAACCGTACTAGAATCTACATTGCTCATATAGATGCGGTGGCTCTGTGGCTAAGGCTCTGCGCCTGTGGCTGGAAGGTAACCGGTTCGTATCCCACGGCCGGCAGAGGAATCCTACTCCATTGGGCCCCTGAGCAAGGCCCTTAACCCCGACTGCTCCAGGGGCACCGTATAAATGGCTGAAGCTGCGCTCTGACCCCAAGCGCTTCTCTCTCTGTCTGCCTCATGGAGAGCAAGTTGGGGTATGTGAAAAGACAAATTCCTAATACAAAGAAATTGTATATGGCCAATAAAGTGATCTTATCTTAAAATAAGGCGATAAGCTTGTCCTGATACAGATTCCTGTGGTTCTCCAATAAAAGTATCACACCAGAATTGTTGTGATCATTCATCTCTTATCTGTACTCTTGTTATCCAGTAATCAATCTAAATACATGCCTTCAATATCTACTGCCTGGCTTTCAACTAAAAATGTAATCTATTAAAAGGAACATGATGAAAAGCCTTCAGAAAAACAAAAAAAAAACCTAAAAGAATTAATTTAATTCCATCCACATTAAGGATCATTTCTATGTTCCACTGGTTTGGTTTGTAGTGCTGGGCTTTTGTACAACTTTGTTTTGATCTTTGGTGCCCTCTACTGTCAAGATAAAAAGTCAATGAAAAACCATAGGTACAAAGCAATATCCACTATTCACTTTACATTGTATTAACTTTTTATTTCTTGTGTAAAACATGATTTACAACTTTATAGATTCACTTTAAGTACCTTAATTCATCTGTGTGCCTCATAAAATCTACTGCCCAAAACACAAAGCTGCTATGGAGGCTGTCTAGTGTAACTTTAGTAACATTAGATTCTGTGCACTCTTCATAATTTAAACCAGTGATACCAGCCCCAGCTCTGGGGGATGACTGTGCCTGCAGGATTTTGTTTGCAGCTGAGCTCTTAATCTCTAGTGCTCACTGATGACTAGTTTAAATGATTACAATCATCTGCGTGTGGTATAGACTTTCAGGGACAGTGCTTTTGTACTCATTCTTACTATTACTTACCTACTTCAAGGGTAGTTTCCACAATCTTTGGCATAAAGAATTTTGAGCAGTCTCTCCTTAACACGATTACCCTTATTTTTGACTGAACAGCTTGATTGTTTATCAAGTAAAGACAAGACAGGTGGGAGTGACCGTGTATCGGACACTCCCACATTACATGTCAGGCAGCACACCTGAATGGGGTGAGTTCTGAAACCCAGCAAGGGGTACAAGCTCGATACCAGTTACTGGTGCTGTTTGACCTTTTAAGATCTGAAAGCAAATTTTATGTCCGAATAAGAAATTGAGAGCAATAAGAATTTACCTGGAGCAAAAATTAAGTAGTCCTGGACAATGCTGGGGGAACCTTGGGATTAAACTCCATTATTTCCTAGTCTAAAGCTATCCTAGCAATGATCACCCAGCTTTCCTTCTGTACTTGAAAAGCCTGGATTCAGCGATTTCCAGGTTATATATAACTCACTCTGAATTTTTTTTTACTAAAAGACCTTAATGGGCTTTTTCAGTTTGTCTTGATCTGGTGAAATAGTTTGTCATTTTTTAGAAATCTACAACTGTAACAGTGGCATAGTGACGTCTAAACTGGGATTTTCACAATGAACACTAATATTAATTTCTCATGATAAACCATGACCAGCAAGTACAACACTTTAGTATTTGTAGAAAGTCAATTCAGATCTACAGTATTGGGTCAATTAAACTGATGGTGCTGAACCTCTTTATTTTGAAGGAGCTGTTGGGTAATTAACATTCATTTAGAGCTGTAAACATCCTATCAACCTGCATAACTTTGACTTGAGTTCAGACATCTGTAGTGAAGTCAAGTCAAAATGTAAACCAATATCTTTCCTGTTTAAAAAGCAGGCAAATTTAAAGCTGAAAGGAATGAAAAAAACTCGATCGAAACTAAAGCTGGGAACTAAACCAACAGCAAGGATTTGGAAAACACTGAAGAAGAAAGAAACCACAGGTACAATTACAAATTTTGTAAGACTGTGTCTGCCAAATGGAACTTTTATAACTGATGACTGAAAAAATATGAAAGCTGTCAAGGAAAACCCCAAAATGTCTATCGGTGAAACTGGCAATACATTTCAGACTGCAGAGGTGAAGGTATCAAAATCCTTCACAGAAAACTGAGATTTCAGAATTTCAGAGGCTGCATCACAAGATGTAAACCTACCATCTGTACGCAGAACAAAATAAAACGGATAAGAATTTGCCCAGATTTATAATATGCCAGGAAGAGTTTTGAAACAAAGTTCTATGGACAAATAAGACCAAGGTAAACCTTTATTGAAGTGATGGAAAGTGCGGAGAAAGAAAGCTCCTACAGATGCTCCAAAGAACAGAACACCTCTTTATCTGTGAAACATAACGGAGGTGACTGGTACCAGTCTCCTTATCTTTATAGATGATGGACCTTATTATGGCAGTAGCAGAAGAAACTGAAACGTACAGAGACAACTGTCTGCTTTTCTAGAAGACTCCACAGCCGAAACATTGTGTCTCTTGACTTTTCCTTTCAGCATGGAATAAACCTTTACCCGTTCCTTAGCAGCCTACGCATGCTGACACAGCTACCTACTTGAACTTGCCTTTTCGAGAAGACAATACTACTGTATTTATAATTATTGGGAGAATTTCACCATGCAGAAGTACAATAACCCAAAACATCATCAAGGGGTCACACTGAGCATCAATTTTACATGCTGAAGAGCAAATTGAAGTAAGAACACCTTCCCTAAGAACAGGCAAACACTTAAGGTGACTGCAACAAAAGCTCAGCAAAGCATTTCACATGATTATGAAGAAACTCGCAAGTTAAATGAATCATGCAACCAAATACTGAATTTTACGCTCGTGTACTTTATATGTCCCTATATTTTCTGTCCTCACTGGGTTGAATACAAAGTATGCTCCCGTTTGAATATGATCAAAAGGCATGCGTGTAATTATCCCAAAAGTTTCTTCACGTCTTTCTTTCCAAACCAAACGAGAACTTTCAATGTGCGAGACCTAAAACTGGTTGATTTAGGAGTGTCTTTGTGCTGGAATTCCCCTAATGCTTTCAACAGGATCCACTTACACAACATCACCAAACTTTAAAACTGCCACCAGCAAGTTTTCACTGACTACAGACAGCTCTTTAAATTCTTCCCAGAATGACCATACAGGCCCGCATACTCTGAATTGTAATTAGACCAGAAAGGTCTAAAAGTTGATTAGTTACCCTTAAACAGGTTTAAATGAGGCACTGCATCTCTACTGAATTACTATTGTAGCTTAATTAACATGCATATGTATCTTCAATTGATTTTACAAGTCAGAAAATAATACATATTTTCTTATCAGGAGATAGACAAATAGTATATTGGAAAATTCAGGTAAACACAAAAGTATTTATGGCAAGATTTAAAAGGAACATCATAATTGTACTCCTCACATTCCACATAAAAAACTTTTTTATTGCCATAAAACATTTGTAAATTGGGTACTTAAGAATCATTATCCGAGATGATCAAAGACATTCATTCATGATTTATTGCATCATAAAGGCCATAAATCCTCTCCTGACACATTAGCAACACTAATTCTTCCATCTAAAGCAAACAAAGTATTTCCTTTGGCCACATCTGACCAATTGACTTTCTCCTCATTGAGTACTGATGGACTTACAACAATCCAACCATTGAATCTCTTTTCTTTTGCACCCATGGATTATGCTGGGACCTTATGAAAGTTATCTTTAACATCAAAATATGTTAAAGATAAAATAATCTGATAAAAATGTCAGTCTCTGAATTATTTGAGCACTTCCAGCATAAAAGGTTTTTAACATTGCCTGAACATACAGTATAGTGTTAAAAATGTTAAAAACGAGGTTTTCTTTGCACTGCTTGTATCACAAGAAACCGGTAAATACAGGTTGGCAAGATAAATGTTGAAGACATTGTATATCTAATCGTGAGACATTTTGTCTTTGAAAAAATGTTAGTCTTACTATAGTTCCTGCACATTTTTATTTTAACCATGATCTTTAATCCCTGCCTTAACAACCTTCCCTAAATTTTAAGGTGCTGGCAAAGAAGCTGCTGAACTGCAGCCCTCCACGACAAAGCATGTTTTACAGAAGCCTGCTTTTACCACAGCATAATGCAATGTGAAACCCCAACACATGCAGAAGGCCCTCCACACATTAGAAGAGAAGAGCCATCATCTGCACAAATACATCTCTGTAATGCAGTTAGGCTTCTGCACAAACAGCTTCTAGGAAGCATAAGACAGCACTCTGCTGCATTGCACATGTTCTGCTAAAAATCCTCAAGACCTCATGAATAGTTTAAAAGTTCAGAAAAAGAAAATTGCAGAGGTTGGTATGCAGACAGCCTCTTAAACTCCACTCCCTCAGGAATCTTGAAAGGAATCCTACTCCTGGCTCCTCAGGGGGGACTGCCCTGTGCATTACGAAGAATCAGCTATACATTTAAGAGTTAAGCTGTAAGTAAATTAAAGATCGAATACACCCTTTCAAAACAAGGTAGAAAAACAGGAGAGATGACAGGCACACTCAAACCATGAGAAACATTTTACTCTGAAGAGTATAAAATGATCAAAAAAGCATCAGTAAGAGGTGGAACAGCTGTGTACAGCACAAGGATAATGGCAGAAGGCTGCAGCAATTTAATCCAAGAGCCGTACCAGGGTTTTTTAGTACGACAGACGTCCAAATTAGACCGAGATCACCAAGGTTCTAACAGGAGAATTATATATCTGAAATTCAACCTATATCCATCATTATAAAAAAATTCAAAACAGTTCTGTAGCCTTTCAAGGACGTCTAAGGGGCCACTGACTGAAGTAGCAGAAGAACCACTGAAAAATATTGTGGACCGCAGATACACGTTCTGTATGTACCCTGATGGGCTCATCAACGGAAATATTGCGATAATGGTGCACAAAAATAACAGCAATCTTTGTTGCGAAACTTTACATCACACTCCACAAAACAGTGTCTGTTGCAATTCTCTGGCATACGGACAATTGTGCAGAAAAACCAAAATAAATTGAAAGCTTCATAACGGAGTTGAAGGTTAAAGTGTTGAAAACTCAACAGCAAGAGGTTTTAACAGAAATGTGCAGATAGCTCCTTGAAACACGGAACCTCTTCATCATGATTTTTTTTTTTAATTCTGTGAAACTTACAGCTCAGGTTACATAGATGTGGCACGAATAAACTTGCTCTTTAGCCCTTCAGTTCTGATGAAGCTGATTTGGAAGGTGGTAACACCACAGCACAAGTAGGCCATTATCTGATGTTTTGCACCCGTAGCTCATGAAAAACGGATTCCGGACTTGTGGCTTTTGCTGTATGGCTCTAGTTCTACCTTGACACTACCCGTGATCAATAAAAATGTACACGGCTAAAAAAATGGGAGGAAGGACTACTACAATACATGAATCACGGGATCAAAAGAACGCAGAGCACAGAGCGCAAAGAACAAAATGTTAAGATTTTATTTACAAAGCTTTTTTTTTTTGACTTACAGAAAGTAAAAATGTTGCTACAACCTTGATTTGTGCAACAGGCAGCCATTCGAAAACCATGGCTTGCCAATCACAGCCTTTCGTTCTCCCTGTTGCTATAGCAATAATCTTACCGAGAAAAACAAAAACCAATAAAGAAAACAAACCAAAAACCAAAAACAAAAACTAGGAGCCCCCAACAAAATATTAAAAACGCTGACCCCAACTAAACATTGTTACCAACAGTCCTCAAACAGGATCACGCTAGGGATTGACAGTAGAAATTGTGGAATGCTGGATGGAACGTTGCTCTTAAGAAGATTCTCCAATAAGTTCCGTAGCTGCACTTCCACAGGGTCAGTTCATCTGATACAATACAGTTCATTTGAGGGATGGATGAAAAGAAGGAAGAATAAAAGTAAGTTGTGGGGAGGGAGGGGACCAACTGGGCGTGTGCTCTTAATCGTCATCTTCATCGTCTTCGTCATCTGCCTCTCGCTTTCTCTTTTCGCCTTTGCCGCCTTGCTCTTCATCTGGAAAAAAAAAATGAAAGGAGTTACAGTTTCCCGGCAGGTCCCCAGTGCCAGCAGGAGGAACAGAGGAACTGAGCCTCATGCAGAGACCAGAAGGCTTATTAATATGAATGAGTGCAAAGACTTACAAAACCTAGTACAGAGAAATGGGGGCTTGTAGGTATTTTAGAATCTGTTTCATGAATTTTAAAACCCACATAATACTTTACTGCATCTTAAGGCTGTTTGCATGATTGCACAGTATGCTTTCGAAAAGCAAAGTCTAGTTTGCATGCAATCAAAATCCTTAAAATCATCCATTTTAAATCCCTGCTATAGAATAGGTTTTAACCATTCATTTAGACAGCTGTGGTTAACAATATAAAACAAGTTTAAAAAAAATCAGTGATAGAATTATCACCTTCGCACCCCTAATTCAAACTAGATATATATAGAGAGAGAAATGCAAAGTACTAATTTCAGCTTTAGAATGCCTTAAATCAGTTGTTAGTTTGAAAACTCAGTATAAAAGCTGTATTCACTGTGCAAATGAGTCACATACAGCCCTCACCAAGACAAAAAACTAAGCACAAGACCAGCCAAATCTGGTACAAAAGCTTTTTCCTTATGGAAAGTTTTTCCTCATTTACCGTTTAATGCAGAAATTCAATTCTGTGCATCTCTTTCCCTTTAACTTCACTTAAGGTAAGGAATAAAACAACCGCAATTTAAGAATCAGCCCCTTCTGCTTTTAAAACACTAGTTGTCTCTCTTCTAAGCCACTAAACTGTAAATTGTAGAAAACAATTCACCTTTTTTGTCAAAAGTGTTCAAGTAAACGTACATGCACATCTGTAGGATTCTATTGTGCATCAAAAAAATTCATAACACACTTCAGACAGCAGATTACAGAAAAGCATACTCATTTCAAACTCTGAACTCACCTTCATCCTCCTCTTCCTCATCGTCATCATCTTCATCATCTACCTCTCCATCCTGTCCGAAGTCTTCCTCCTGGAAGTCATGAGTTCAGTTAGATTGGAAGACCTGAGACTAACAGGAATGTTTCCCTGGATTGGGTTATTTTTCAGAATTAAAAATAAAAAAATTAGTGGGTTTTAAGACTTTTTTTCCATGGCTTTGAAAACGTTTGGCAATAATCAGTGCTTGCAGACAGACTGCACAACAGCACCTAGGTGTAGATACCAATAGTGCTGAAAATGTTTTAAACAAACTGCAATTTCAGTTAAGAGTTAATAAAGAGACAGAGAAGTGGTGGTAATTTCAAATGAGCATCAGTTTTTAAAAGTTTGTGTTAAGTGGAATGTCATCTTAACTAAAGACCTCGGTTCATTAACATAGCTGAACCGTTTTCCTCAAACTTTTAGTTTTCATTTTTTTTTAATTAAGAAAGTGAAAAACCTAGAAACCTGCTGTCCAGCCAAACTAACCGGTCCTGTGTCTGTATCTGCTTATATTTTCAAAAGCTGGTTTTGCTGAACACACTGCACCCTTCACAGAGGGTCCACAAGGTCAACATTAAAGAGATTTACAAATCTTTACAAATCCCAGGAAAGCACACGTTTCTTTACAATACATACACACACATATATATAAGAATGTACTGTAGGAATAATGAAAATAAGGAAAAAGAATATCCTCTGGTGTCAAAATAGATGCTGCTTGTAGAAAAAAATGCAGGGAATCTAGAAAACAGACAGTAGGTGGCAATAAAGGGGTAAATCACAAGGAAAAGTACCAAATCCCCCGTCTGTCAGTAAGAGAGCTGATCCACTTCATAGAACAAAAAAACGGAGGCCAAAGTACTGCTTTAGCACAGCCATAAAACATTACCCTCACAAACAAGACAGTGTAACTGTGCTTCCTTTAACCACAGTACATTTTTTACACTAACCTCTAAAAACAACTGCAGAAACGCACAAAACCTGGAAATGACATTAATCTACAAGTCCTTGGTCAATCCTGCAATGTGTTTATTAGTTCTGTTGTGTCCAACAAAGGAGACACGATCCAGGTGTGCATGAAGCTGGCTTGACAGACAGAAAGAACAGTCAATGCTATAAGAAAGGTGTGCCAAATACCCATAAAAGATATTCTTTCAGGGATAATAAGCATTTGTATTATCTCTGAAGGTCGACAGATAGGGCACAATAGTAAGCATTGCTGCCTCGCAGATCTGGGGACCTATGTTCAATTCTAGACCTCTGGTGCTGTCTGTGTGGAGTCTGTATGCTCTCCCCATGTTCATATGGGTTTCGTCTGGGTGCTGAGGTTACTTCCCACAGTCCCAAGACATATTGGTAGGTTAACTGGCTTCTGGGAAAATCGGCCCCAATGCGAGGTGTGTGCTCGTGTCTGTGAGTGCCCTGCGATGAATGGGGATCCTGTCCCAACCCTAAATAGGATGAAGTGGTTAGAAAATGGATGGATGGATTATCTCTGAATCTCACAACACTAAAGACAAATGTTTTTGGTAAGAATTCTTTCACTGCAAGCGAATCAGTACGTCAAATTCCCCAACTATGGAGTTACAGCACTCTTAAGTAAATGGACGATTAAACGAAAAACCGGACATAATGGAAAGCTTTGGCCCTGCTTCCTGTAGGTCCAACTAACCCAGGGGAGCTACAGGCCTCTGAACTTCTACACACTGCAACACAGTGCCAACTGCTTAGTTTCCAAAAATAAAAATAAAAACTTGTGAATTTTCTGTGTAAGTTGATCAGGTCCGGATGATTTTACAGGTTTGGCAGAACAGCTGGAGGAGTCATTTTAAATAAATGACTTTTCTTCTGCAGCTCAAAATGGAACTGGATGATGGAGTTTAACAACAAATTCAGTGTTCCGTTGCTTTTGACTCTGTGAATTCTTTTGACCATCCTTCACAGTCAAGAAAACAGAGCTGATCCGGCCCATGACACCATCGCCCATCGTTCTCATTTCCCCTTCACCCAAAGCTATCATATGGTTATCTGTACTTCATAACAAGGTGCATGAAACTCGAGACCACAAAACAGACAAACCATGCAACCCCTATACTTATTAAAAACTGTGTGCAGCTCAGCTGTGATTTGTATGTGTCGTGAGGGTGGTTATCCTGAACAGGGTGCCAAGACATGTTGTTAAAGTTTATAGCTCGGGAATCCTCAAGAAGTGGCTGATTAAGATTGTTAGGTCAATATGTTGCTGGCAACCAAGTGAGCATAATGGCTTCCTCTCACTTGTAACATTATGCTCTTAAACAAATACCTCTGACACCTTTGGGAATGCCAGAAATCATACAAGTGGACACAACTACTATGTCAACTATGCCTTTTTGTATTTATACTTGAATATATGTGGATCCATATATATTTACTTGTTTTTGAAAACATAATTGATAATTAAATATATGGCCAGATGGAGTTGTTTATTCCATGACCCATTTTTTTTTAAATAACAGTTACCTCACACGTGGAATGCCAACAATGAAGGAATAATACTGGAATAGAGAAAGTGTGATCCAAGCCACACCACTTCTCCGGAAGGTTTTTCTGAGCTTTCCGCCTCTGCCAGGCTTGCTTAAACCCTGCTATTTCAAACCCTCTTTCCATAGGGGATTTGAACGTGCAAGATTCCTGGAAATAATGCCATCATACTACTCTGGTACTGTGCTATGAAACCCATTAATGATACATAATGGCTATCCTACCTGCAGCTCTATATCTCTACTGCAGCCACTCTAAAGAATACGCTTTGACCCTACCTCCTCCTCTGCACTGACCTCCTCTTCATCATCCTCGCCTTCTCCTTCCTCTTCTTCATCCTCATCGTCCTCGTCTTCCTCTTCATCAAAATCCTCCTCCTCCCCATCTTCCTCCTCATCCTCTTCCTCCTCGCCCTCTGCTCCGGAGAGAGAAAAGGCATTATGGGTGTGACATGAGAATGCATGTTAAACCGCTCGCCAGCGTGGCACATATTCAGGCGCTGCCCTTTTACGGCAGTGACTTGGAACACTGATGCACATTTGCATAACTCGCATCAGTACCCTGCAAGCTAAATGAACAGCTGAATGGCCTAGTCTCATCATATCTAATTAATCACATGCCTCTTTTATTCGCTGTCCATCTCTGGTTTTACATACCGGCCTGATCTTATCTCAGAGTTTACTGGAAACCGAAATCCATCCAATTGCCCCAGTTGAGAGTATGCTGCACCAAACTGGTTTGATCTTTTTATTTTTTACACCTCAAGATCGGGAAAAATAACACTGTCAGACAAATTTCCAGTTGGTGTGAGTTTAAGGAAATATAAACCATCTAAAACGACTATCTATATGACCCAAGAAGCACAAAAAAGCATAAAGAACTGTGTATTAACAAATGCTACAATACAACCTCTCAAGTTATGCATTGTCTTACTTTAAGGGAACGTAGAGTTATTAGTCCAATAACCAAGAAGGTTGCCTTGAATTTGTAAGCTCTTGTAACTATATTCACCGCATAGTAGGCACAAATACACATCATACTCAGCCATCAGCCATATTACCCTGCAGCTCAAGACTGACTACCCACTGAGGGTCAGCAGCTGTGAGCCTGGATGGGAGACCTGGGGAAAACCTAAGGTTGCTGCTGGAAGAGGTGTTAGTGGGGCCAGTTTGGGGCGCTCACCCTGCAGTCTGTGTGGGTTCTAATGCCCCAGTATAGTGACAGGGACACTATATTGTAAAAAGGCGCTGTCCTTCGGATGGGACGTAAAACCGAGGTCCTGATTCTCTGTGGTCATTAAAAATCCCAGGGTGTTTCTCTAAAAGAGTAGGGGTGTTATCCTCGTTGTCCTTTGGCCTTTACCAATCACGGCCTCCTAATAATCCCCATCTATGTTCTCCTCCCCTGGTGTGTATCTGGTGTGTGATGAGCGTACTGGAGCACTATAGCTGCTGTCGCATCATCTTGGTGGGGCTGTACATTGGTGGTGGAGGGGAGTCCCCATTACCTGTAAAGTGCTTTGAGTAGAGTGTCTAGAAAAGTGCTATATAAGTGTAAGCAATTATTATTAATTATTATTATTAACTGTGCAGCAAGCGTCCAGTGCAACAGGGGTGCATTTTACCGCTTTTTCATAAATCTGGTTCTTAGGATTTTCGGCCTTTCAGGGCCAAAAAATCAGCCTCTCAACTAAACAGCGTCCCCGCGTGCAAACACCATCCTCCTTACTCGCAAACGCCCGCCCGACTCTGCGCCCGGCTCACCTTCGTCGTCCTCCTCGTCTACGCCGTCTCCGTCCACCTCGCCGTCCGAGTCGGACGCCTCCCGGTCTTCGAGGTCGTAGCCGTCCAGGTAAGTCAGCTGCGGCAGCAGTTTGAAGACGCTCTCCCGGTAGTCGTTCAGGTTCGTCACTTCACAGTTGAACAGGTCCAGGCTCTTCAGGTTGTCCAGCTTTTTCTAGTAGGAAGAGCACAGGACGACATGGGTTTTGCAAACTTCCTAATCAGCTAGAGCTTCCCCAGCAAACAATCTTACTTCCCTTGATGGAAGGAACACTGTGGGTCAAAAAGTCAATGAGAGAAAGTCTAATTATTTCGGGTGGTTAATACAAAACGCACAGCACTTGTGAATGTCTCACTGAAGTGACAAGTGGTGGCCTATTATTGCTTTCTTGCCCTTTGTTAAAGGATGATTTTAAACATCCTTTAAAAGAACAGACAAGTTTACCAAAAATTCACCCCGACTTTCAAATATCTCCCGATGGTTTTAAGAAAACGGGCCGCATTTGGGGTTCTTCGCTGGAGCCAAAAGCTTTGAAAATCACCCTGTAATGGCACAGTAATAAACAGGAATCGAGTGAACGGACCTCTCTCAGCACATCCACTTACCAAAGGCTCCAACGTGCTTATGTCTTTCAGTTTGTTCCCGCTTAGGTTTAGGTGTGTGAGGTTTGGGAGTTTCTCTGCTAAAACATCAAGGCCACCCGAAATTCTGTTATCACTGAGCTCCAGCTGAAAAAGAAGAAAGGACGGCTAAATTAACACAACTCTCAAAAAGCCAGCTGTGGCCTGTATGTCATCGTGCTGGCAATTCCACGGTGACTGATATTACTTTTTAAACAGTTTGTGTTAGAAGTCTCAGACGGCAACAAGATACTGTAACACTCTGCCTTTTGCTGGTGTATTACTGACATTGCAAGAATAAAGATTAAAACTGACCTTCTTTTTTATTTCGACTTTGTCTTTAAGCCTGAGCTGGAACACAACATTTCTACTCTAGGATTAGAAAGTGTAACAGCCGACTTGTGCATGAGGAGAGTGGATGTCATTTCATCGTGTCAGTCGTTTTTATTTCAAAGTAGTGCCTGACAGTGCAGTGACAGTCAACTCATTTAGTGGATTTAGTGTTTCAGCCTATTAAGAGTACAATCTTGTGATTTTTGTTTTTGTAAATATTACCCTCAAGACATAAGAACTGATATCAAATTCTAGGCTGCTGCACATTATGCTGTGAGACTGCTACAACGCAGCAAGACTGAATAAAAAAAATGTACAGATCAAATTTAATTTGAGTTGAGGGAATAACAAAACATGTCAACAGCTTTAGCAGGCTCGTTATAATAGGAAATTAATTCCGCTCATAATAGCACATACTAGAGAGCATAGATAAAATGATTCTCACTTCAGTTAATTTAAGAATAAGTACTGCACAAAATATTGTTTCTTATTCAATAGGCTATATGATGACTCACAGGGACTACAAATTTGTTAAATAAAAAAATCAATATATCTACCTTAGGAAGTCTACAACTATACAATCAACTCTGAAGTACAGAGTAGAGAGATATTTTAGCAGAGCAAAAAAATAATTACACAGCAATGTCTGTTTGTTGTATACACAGAGATTTCTCTCTAAAAAGATAAACTAATCCTCAAAGATGGTGTATTTTTCTAAATGTGATCAGAGGTGAACCACGTCAGGTGGATGCATTCTGTTATTGGCTTTATGCTGTATACTTGTATTGTATGTCTGTAACCGTATGTGCTCACAGAACCAAATTCTATGCAACTAGTTGTTATGGCTATAAAGCACTGAATTTGGTGCTCTACAGACTAAAGTAACAGGTGAAAAACCAAAACCAACTTGGTTTCTGAAACTAGCCTAAAAACATTTTATTGG
This sequence comes from Atractosteus spatula, assembly GCF_055471065.1. Taxonomy (NCBI): domain Eukaryota; kingdom Metazoa; phylum Chordata; class Actinopteri; order Semionotiformes; family Lepisosteidae; genus Atractosteus; species Atractosteus spatula. Next base: position 20,442,579 of record NC_142706.1, read on the forward strand.
CATTCTGGTATACTCTTCAACCTAACATTATTGATTAATAGTCCAATACTGTAAACATTAAAGATACCTAGATATCAATAACACTGCACATAGAAACCAGTGTAATCTTATTTAAAAATGAAAGTATGTCACAAAGACATCTTATGAAAACAAAACATAAAACACTGGAATGCATTAGAGAAAACATAAAAAGACTAATGATACTTCTGATAAAGACACGAGTCAATTTTTCCATACCTATTTCAAAATTACCAGCCCTTAATGATCCTAGTGCCTTCAACTTTCAGTCACCTGATTTCTGTGAATCGGTATTAAAAAAAAAACTACTCATTTCACTGTCTTTCCACTTTCCAAAAGTCAGCTGCCTACTGCTTTAAAACAATGTAAAGTTTACCTTCTTAAAACTTTACATGGCTGCACCAATATATGTGAATTTACAAAATAGGTTTGTGCTGTGTTTTGAGCCCCTTTACTAGTTTAGTAAATCATTATCAAGTCTAATGCAGTTTAAAGTCATCGATAGACCATGATTAAGCATCTTTATTTTGGGTTTGTAATATTGTATTAATTAGAAGTGAGCATTTACAGTCACATTAAAGATACTAGTCCTTTATTAAGTATGTTACATACAGTATTTGACTTCATACTATCAATCCAAGTCAGGGTTATGGAGGAGATGGAGCCTAATCCAACAAAGCAACAAACGCAAGGCTAAACACACCCTGAATACAAGGCCAAGCCTTTGAAGGGCACACATAGACACACATAGATACCCACTCACTCACACCAGGGCCAATTTTCCCAGAAACCAATTTACTTACCAGCATGTCTTTGAATTGTGGGAGGAAACCAGAGCAAACAAGAGGAAAACATAAAAACTCCACACAGATAGTACCTCAGGTCTGGAACTAAACATAGGCCTTCAACCCTGGAAGGCAGCAATGCTAACCACGGAGCCACTAGGTCGACCCATTTCATACGAATTTATCAATATCGAAATAGCCTTACCACAGATTATTACTAGACTTATTACAGCCAAACAATCCCCAACTTCAGATGGGACCATCAAATAAATGTGCAGGGACTTTTTAGACACAGTATATGATTGTGTGCATTTAGGAATGCCCGTCATCAAACATTTTGAAAGAATAATAACCATACTGGAAAAAAAGTGTTTCAAGGGGGAAATTGCTCATCCTTCTAAGCTAGCCTTCTGGAAATTCCTACTCCCATTTCAACGCTTGAAAGGGAACAACACTTTACCTTTTTTAATTTGCCGAGCTTGGGGAGGTTGGACACGGAGATTAAGCCAACGTTTATTAGGCTGAGGAATTCGAGGTTCACAAATTCTGCGGTGAGGCCCTCAATCTTGCCTTCATTGGACCTGCAGTTGTCTAGGACCAGTTCTCGTACCTGTCGGAAATAAGAAAGGAAGCCAGTGAAAAGAAAGAACCACCACAGAAGAACTGAAAAGACCAAGATGTGAGAATCTGAGTCAAACCTACTGTCAGAAACACGCACTGATCTCAATTGAACAGGAGTGCGGTCTCTACTTTTCTTGTAGCTCAGCAGACAAGCACACAGAATCGTATCTGTAGTTTCCCTTGTGTTCTCCTAGGTTTAATTCCAGCTAAACTCAGTTAAACCACTGCATCAGGCACAACACTGAAATTCAGATTAACATTAAAAGTCAATGGGTTTCTCCCAACCAGGACTGCAGCTGCACCATTCTGTTCATTTGATTGACTTGAGCCCCTAGACTATAAATAAAATATAAAATGCATCTTGTGGCATGGAAATGACACTTGGGCCATTATTCTAATTTCCACTGACAGTTTCTAAACAGCAAATGATAACTATAATCCATCTCCATATCCTACACCACCTACTCAAATTGCTTCATTTATGCAACATACGATGTAAAAAATGAATACCCAATTTAATATATTCTATACTATAAACAACTGAAAATTATTCAATATTAATCTCATAAGAGTGAATGAATTCCCACTTAAAAAGTAAATAACCTATTATACATACTTAATGAAAAATGCAATGGGTCATGCAATTAAACTGTAATACAGTTACAATTTGATATAGCCTAAATAAACATTTGAACACCCCACCACTTTAGTTAATGAACAAGTAATAGGTTTATTCCATGCTGAAAAGAGATTAAAGAAAACACAACATTTCAGCTGTGGAGCCTACACACCTGAAGAAGGCTCCATAGCCGAAACGTTGCGTTTTATTTCTTCTCTTTTCAGCATGGAATAAACCTATTACTTGTTCCTTTGCAGCCTACGCATGCTGACGCAGCTACCCAACTGAACCACTAATAAACCTATTACTTGATCATGAATAGCTTAGGATGGTTCAGACAGACTGAAATGGACAATTGTGTTTGCTGTCTCCCACACTAATATTGTTAGAAAATAGACTAAAACGTAATTGATCAAATGGGGTGAATCTTTTGTCTACATGCCATTGAAGATCATGAAGATGTTATTTAAGAGGAGAGACAAAAAATTAATACTCCAACAAATAGCATGTGTTGCATATTTAATGCCTCTCAGTACACATACAGGCATTGATATCTAAACATCTAGATTTTTTCAGCAATTAGTCCCACGAAAGTCATTGTGAGAATTGTTTACTATTAGAACCCTGGCAGAGTCATTAGATACTGAGAGTTCTGAGTAATAAAGTACTTTAAAAATGGATGTAGAGTAAACATGGACTAACTTGCTCGGTTCAGCCAATGAATTTGTTCAGCTGCACTTTGAAGAAATATCAAAATGGGGCATTTCATGGTTCGACTTAGTTTTGCACCTTTAAGGCACCTATGCCTTAATACTAAGAGCGCTGGAACAAGTAACACCCGAAGAAGGCTCCACAGCCGAAACGTGTTTTCTTTCTTCTCTTTTCAGCATGGAATAAACCCATTACTTGTTCCTTTGCAGCCTCCGCATGCTGACGCAGCTACCCACCTGAACCACTTTAGTTAATATCATGTCTGCCGTTTGTTTCAGGAACGCCTAATTCTCAATTCCAAAAAAGATTACCTGTTTACCAAGCAAGCTGTTTGAGCAATGGTTTTGGATCTTTGCACTGTACAGCTCCGACTCTCACATTCTCCTGTGAGGTGGTTATTGTCCTCAGAGGTTTGTTTCAAAACTTCCTTTGAAGGAATATACAATGTAAAGCCTTACAAAAATATTCACACTCTTGCACAGCTTTCACATTTTGTTGCTTTTAAGCTTGCAGTTATGACACTCTGAAGTACCAACAGATGTTATGTAAAAAACAACAAAAAAAATACCTATCACCCATCAATTCATTTTCTAACCAGTTTCTCCAATACAGGGTCACAGGGAAGCCGGAGCCCATCCCAATAAGCAACGGGCGCAAGTCAGGATACAGCCTGGATGGGACGCCACACACTCACACTAGGGCAATTTTCCCAGGTGCCACTTAACCTAAACCAGTAAGGCTTTGGATTATGGAAGGAAACGGGAGCACCCAGGGAAAACTCACACGAACAAGGGGAGAACATGTGAACTCCACACGGACAGCTCCCCAGGTTCAGAACTAAACCCAGGGCCCCCAGCGCTGAGAGGCAGCAACGCTAGCAACTAAACAGAAATTACTACAGAGTTCTGGCTAACAGAAAATGTCCATGAGTCAACAACATCCCAGTCATTCCAGAAAACTGGTCTGTATTTCAGAGTGGCCATCTGATCATGGAGGTTGCCACAAAGATTTTTAGTGATACTCCAAGCATGTGGCGAAAGATGGTGTGGCCTTTATGGACTAAATGCCAAGAGTTACATCCGGCACAGACTGATTGACTTAAGGAAGAATGGATGGAGCAAAGTACAGGCAAACACTAGAGGAAAACCTGTTTCATTCTGCTAAAGAATTAAAACCGAGGCTTTCTGGAGGACAATTATCCAAAATACAAGGCCAAAGCTACACTGGAGCATCTTAAAAATAATAAAGTTAATGTCTTCGAGTAGACTAGTCATTTTTTCTTTCTTCTCTGTGACACTTACTGTAACTTACCTAACCCTTGAAAGTCTTCAGTCTGAACATTCAGGTTTTGAATATAATATTAGGTTTAAAGAAATGCGTATACATCATTTTGTAATTTCATACAATTGGACACCATAAAGAGGTTCTGAATGTTTTTGCATGGCACTATAAAAACGCAGCAAATGATATTTCATTTAAACGTTGCACTCATGATAGCACATTTTTTTCCTTGACTAAGATTTTTAGACCTTGTTTATAAAAACCACATAATGTTGTAGTGGTTAATTAATTTGCAATACCAAGATGTAATACAATAAAATACATCAGAACAAATCACAGCATACAAAAGCGGTATAGCAGAATTGATTTGCCCTAATTTATCTAGATTCTGCTACACTTACACCGCCCCCCTATTCAATTATAAACATGAATCAATAATCATTTCTAAAACCTGGACCTTAAGACTTTCTCATTGAGTTTCTTCAGCCTTCATTCCTCAGTTTGACTTATGGAGAAATGTCTGTATTTTAAGATGAGGAAATAAGATGTTACTTGGACACACTAACACTACTCAGATTTGGTTTTGAAACTTCCTTCCATAGCACAGAGAGAAAATGTTCTGACCAGCAGTGCTCCCCACAATCTTTCCGTCCTGAAAAATGAAAGTAAGCTGATGTGTAATATTGGTTCAACCTTGTAGTGTATTTGCAGAAAGACAGCACTGTACACTTTTCACTGAGGTACTACATGTTTTTGATATCTGTCTCCTAAACATTACATTTGTCTCAGAAAATAAGAAAGTGTTTCTATACAACAAGTGTTTTTGCAACTGGTGTACCTTTGGACAGCTTCAAACATTTACAGCTACCGTGAAATTTTGGGAAAGTCACATAAGAAAAATAACTATATATACACACTATACGGTACATCCGTTTACTGCACTAATCAGTGAATTCAGTGTACGCCTGATACAGAGAGAAGTGCTAGTTAAAGCTTTCAAGTTGGTCAGAAATACAAAGAGGAGAATGTTGGTGCCTGAATATTTTTTTGTTTCTAAAATAAAAAGTTGATCACAAAAAAAACAGGGCATCGAAGCAAGAGCTCTGTGTTTCACTGTCATCATTCCTGCCATAAGGCAACTTTGCCCTTTGAAACAAACTCGGATAAACATGGCAATAAATTAGGTTTATAATGTTAATAATAATGTGTTTGAGGAGAGGAGTGTGAAAGACAAATTTTATATTCATGCAAACATGGCATGGTATGGAGGAGATTAAGAAACTACTCTAAAATAACCTGAAAGCACTGTCCAATCTCTAAAACTTTTAACTTGAATCCTGCAGTCTGAAGATGACTGAATGGTTTTTATTTGTCTTGCAAGGCAAGACGAAAAAAAAAACAATCATTGTATTTTCATCATTTACGCTTCCTAAATCCTGCTGTACAAACTTCCAAAAACAATCCTGGCAACAGAACAAATCAGATGATGTATCCTGAATACGTGAAGGCTTTCATCGTTAAGGAAACTTTTCAGCTGTAAAACTTTTCAGAAATTACTCGATTCATATGCTGGAATGGGCACACACAAGACTTAGGTAAATACAACACCTTTAGAGAAATGCACAGCACTTGCAAAAATATTACTGGAATTAATACTTTGTATTGGTAACTTACAGAAAAGTGCATTCATATTCTTTAGGAAAGATCAACTACTATTGTGTGACCTATAACTGCTTTATAGTTGTAAGACAACAGGGATGGAGACAGTTGTTTCTTGTCTGCTGGGAGTTCTGAACACACCCATCTTAAGCTTTGTTGTTGTAAGTGAGATACATTTGCACCACAACAGTGCAGGATAGTTTCTTAAAGCACCAGCTTCATGTCTGTTGATAGTGCTTTTGTGACCAGCTCTTAGCATTTCAATAACATCACTACTGTCCTGAATACCAAAACAACAGATCACACTCCATGGAGCCTGCAGCTCTTCTAGGACATCATCCTATTAAATAACTTGAAGCAAGAGTGACACATTACAGCCCTGTTCATCAAACTACATTTGGTCCACGATTTTAGATGAATTGCCCTTCTTTAGTTTCACCAGCTGCAACAACCAAATTATAGACTTACTGCTGCCACCTGCTGTGTAGGAGAATTACTGTACTTTTTAAAAAATGGTGTCATCTCTAAAAGACTCCCGCACAGCTTCATAAATTAACAATTACTTTATGTTCTTTGGTGTACTGTTCTACTTCACATCTATTAAGTTTGGAGAAAAAATGCTCCTAATGTCCTTAATTGTTTACCAATTAATTTAATATAATTTTCAAAAGAATCTAATACCTTCATTAATGAGAATTACACATGTAAAGAATAACAGTGATTTATAAGGATTGTGCATTCAACCCATCTGTCCTTGACTGCAAGTAGCTCATTGATCTAAGGATCTCATCCAGCCATTTCCTTGAAAGATGCAATGGTATCGGCTTTAATATTGCTGCAGAGCTCCAGACTCCTGTAACTCTCTGTGTAAAGAAGTGCGTCTATTTCTTCCCCTAAGTTTCTTTTGGACCGTCAGTCTTGAAGAAGTCCAGAGAGTTAACTGACTAAATCACTTTAAACATACAACAAATTGACTTATTTTGAGGCACACATTCAGTCATTAAGTCAAACTTGCAAGTTAAATGAAGTTCTTTACATCTCCTGTCTTTTACATGTTCACTGGGCATAAAATTGATCCATAGTTTTACCCATCAATAGTAGTCAATTAATATAAAATGCCAATAGATCAACTTACCTGCTCATTTATAGCACAAAGTGACCACACCCTGAATTTTAAGACCCCTAAAAAAACTGAGATTTGTGACTAAAGAAATTAGCTACACTAAGCAAAAACAGACTATTGTTCTAGCTCCGTGAACATGTGTATTCTTTTTAAGCCTCCCCGTTTTCTTAGGTTTAAAGGTGGTACAAAGTAATGTATAAAACACATTCAATACCCAAATTAAGGGAAATGTTATCCAGTTTTAATAATGCTTTTGAAATTTCAGGCGTTGTAACTTATATGCAACCAGTCCCAGAGTTCAATCAGCTTGTTGAGAGCTCTCAAAATTACAAATGTGTACCACATCCCTTTCATGAAAACTATAGTCGTCAGTGCCGAAATGCACGAATAATTGTAACAAAAGCGACTCTTTTTATACTTGCACATATCAGGAAAATAAGTGGAAAGGAGATTTGTTATTTAATGAATTTGTTGGAACAAACTAAGGTTTTCAGTGTACAATGAGAAAATATTCGACGTGAGTGTATAAATATTCTAAACGGTGAGTTCGCCTTGTAGAGTGAACTTTTCTAGACAAAAGCACGTAGAAACTTAACGTGGTAATACCAATAAAAAGCGTTCTTGTTTACTGTGGAAAGGCAAACGAGGTGAATTACGCATAATAAGCCTTGGCCTACTGAGTGCATGCGTTCGTGCTCTTCACCGTGTGCCTGTGCTGCAGTGACTGGAGGCAATGATTTGTGTTCCCAGCCATTGCCCTTTTAAGAGCCAGAGCGCTGTTGTCGGGGTTGCAGAGAGAATCCGTCAGCCCGCCATCAAACATCAGCATCGCTGAGGATTGACCGCCTCGTCTTTATTTTTCAATAAAAAACATCAAAACGACTTATTTATCGCCTCCGAACAAAAACATCCGAATAATAATAAACGTGACTGAGCAGAAATATCGTATCTTGGTGCGAGTGCGAATGACGAAGAAGTCGTTTTAAACGGAAATTAGGAGGACAAAGATGGAGAAAGTTCCTTTCTCCGAGGGCTTCAAAGACGGCAGGGCGACAACATGGCGATTCCCGAGCGACTGTACACCGAGCTTTTCCGAGCAGTGGGGAAAAGAAGCGGAATAACTTTTCTGCATTGATTTAAAACACCCTTTTCACCTGCAAAGTTAGATTGAACACTTCATAAAACCAAAAGATACGCTCGTATTAAAACTTCACCTTTAACATTTTTGAAACGTGTTATTCGTCTTGCATGTGTTGGTTGAAGCGTGGGTTTTTTTTGCCACCTGGGTGCTGTTCTTGCTAGTCTTGTAACTGAATATTGCGAGGCTGCAGTATATTTTGCCGTGAAATCAAAGTATTTTGCTTTAAATCAAGAAAAACAACATTAATCTCGCTCACCGGATTTGTATTTTTAATGGGTAGTAATATGGCGGGAACTGTGCACTACTTTTTACATAAATCGTTAACGCTTTATTGAGGTCTTGTGTAAAGAAATGGTATTTTTCAGTAGGTTATTGTGGAAGAATGTAACCTAAATACCGTTTTTTTCTTTAAAATGTGTAACATGTAATTATTGCTGGAAAGATTTAACCTCGAAGGAAAATAAAAACGGTTTGCAACTTTGGGTTCTCGGCTTGAAACAAACGTGCATTTAGATTTTTTGGTGGGGGGAGTGTGATTTAAGTATTTTTTTCTTCGATTTTGGTTCTTTTGGGGCGTTGAAAGCAAACACGTTAAACCAACCCCGGCTGCTTCTCAATTTAGGATTATGAATAACCCTGCACCGTACTTCTTTAGAGCAGACTACTTATTTCAGCGCTACACCAGCGAGGTTTATTTAAAAAACTGCTTTGTAATAAAGGGCGCCCCATTTCATGCTGTTACAAATATGGCTACCGAGCCTTCTGTAAAAATAAACCTTTAACAAAAAAAAACTAATAAATCAATTTTATCTATGCATCGATAAAAAAAGAAGCAGCCCTCCCGCTATACGGCCAAGTAAAAGTTACCCTTTATCACACGAGCGAGGGAGCAACACGGAGACAAGAGGCTCCGAAACGGTTAAAGGCAACGACTGCAACAATAATACTAAATACTGTACAACCAAGCCTCCGAAACTATTTGGTTATGTAGCTCTGTAAGATTTAACCACCTCGATAAAGCCTAATACGGAAACTTGAGCAGTAATTTATCAGTTATTAAATAATAATAAAAAACTAAACCCATGTGGTCACCATTACACAGGTCATCACCAGGAAAGCAGAAAAAGTAACAAACTAAGGTTTGAAAAAGCAGCTCTTACATCAGATGGGGTCCTGTTCCTCAGCTCTAAGTGGATCCTCTTTTTCATGTCCATCTTCCCCTTTAAAAGTTTTTTTTTCCTCTTGGGTTTTTAAGGATTTTTGATTCAGTCCAAAACGCAGAGAGATGCCTTAATGGAGGGAGAATATGGGACTGTATAATGAAGTGAGCCAAACGCCAAGTTACTCAGGGAGAGGAGAAACCATGGAGGGAAATGGGACTGAAACACATATATACTCAATACTGCCGCCGCCGGCCAGAGACGCCCATTGCAGTTAAACAGGCAATGCAGAGTCACTGACTGACCTGTTGTCATACTCCCGAACATGACGTTGCCAAAGGCATTTCATTCATTATTGTAGTTTTCTTACCAGGGACAATTTCTCTCTTTTGAATTAAGGTAAAACGCATAGCTATGAGTGACTGTGCACTCTTACACTATTTAATTGTGTGTACAAATAAAATCATTTCAGATACGATTTGCTTTCGTGTTTAAACCGTGCTGCGTAAAATTGTATTATTAGTTATTTTGTATTTCCGTTAAAAGTAATAAACTGTAGCAGTGTAGGTTGTTTTATCAACAGGTTTACTATACTGTGATTTCCATTAATGATGGCGACAAGGTTTGTGTAGTGTAGCATACTAATATCACCCAAACATTAATCCAGTTGTTTAGAGATAGATGGCCTGGTACAAAATTATTATATAATTCTTAGAAAGCCTACCTTGTTTTCTTAAAGCCGTTGACGTGCTTTAAGTTGCTTAATAAAAATATACAATAAACGTTGAGGGGAATAACATTTATTTTTTATAAGTACATAAAAAAATTGTATTGTCTCCATAGCAATGACCAAAGGAACAAATGTAAAATTATTTTTCAGAAATGCAAGGATGAATTTCTGAGAGAAAGTACTTTTTCAGAGGAGACTGAAAGGAGAGAATAGGGAGTTGTGTTGTTAAATAACTTCAAGAATGTGGTAGACCTTGTTAAAAAATTGCATTTTTTATTATTATTGTTATTATTATAATCATCATCATCAAAGATAAATAATAGCCTTATTATACAAGTAATCTGGAGCTGGATTTCTGAGTGGTCTGTTAATTCCAAACTATGATCTTTACAAAAGGTGCTGTGTTGCTTTTAACCCTTTCAGAGCCTGGCTGTACTGAATAGGCCCCTTGTACAATGTGTCAGCTATTCATCATTCACAGCCATGAAGAAAAAATATGGGCTCTGTTTGTTTTACCACTTTATCCTTAAATACGTGACAGAGAATGCGTATATACTGGCACAACCTTGGGAGCTCGGTGCTTTGACAGAAAAAATAAAGTGAAAGTTTTTTTTAGATTTGGGCTTTGAATACTATATTATGCCAAGCAATATTGCTACAATTTCACATTGCACAGATTCACACTAATAAGTATTCACATTCTGTCTCTGCAATCAGTTTGCTCATTAGAACCTTTCACTCAGCAGTGTGAAGGAACGGTTAGGGTTCAGGACCTCTAATTAGAAAGCTGTGGATTCAAATCCTAGGTGTAGCGTTGCTGTTGTAATCCTGAGTGAGGTGCATCACTGAAGGTTACTCCAGAAAAATGCCCAGCTGTATAAATGGGTACTCTACAGGTTTTCACTATAATCAAGAGCTTGTTTCTTTCGTTCATTTATCTGGTTAAATAAAGGTGTGTTTTCTGCTTCTTAGTAGAATGAAGGGTTTCTGATTAAATCAATAAACTGATGAATATTCAATACATTTAGAAGAGGTATCTTATTTTTAATTTATATTGAAACATTTGTCTAGATAAGATAGTTTAGAACAAATTCTCATTTGCAAGGCCTGCTTGAAGACATTGTTAAACTCTGATCTAGACCAAGCGACTCTTGGTGTCTTTTATAAGTTCATCGCATGCCCTCGAAAGATAAATTCTTTTACTCTTAAGGTTTGTTAGGGGTTCCTCTGAATGTTAATCCGTCGTATTTCATTTTAACATTCATCTTTTCAACAAACAGCCTATTTGTTTTTATTTTTTGGTTTGATGCTCTACAGATTGCACTAATGTATGAGCACAGAAAATAACAGAGTGGAGCTTCTGGTAATTTAAGAGCCACGACAAATTATATGATAGAGGGGCCATTATTCAGGGAAATGCAACATGCAATGTGATTTGGAACGTTCTGCTCTCCACATATTGTCTAAACCCAAAATGTCTCTGGAAAAAAAAAAGAAAAAAACAGACGCCCTTTTGGAATTCCTGACAACTCGTATCATCTTTGTTGTTGTCCAATTGCGTAATATCTGTGAGGCTTTACTTATGTCATCTTCTGATATAAAGACCTGTACATTGCCCTTGTTGCCTACAACTGTCAAAAACCTGGCCCCTAGACATCATAAGAACATGATCAATTCTAGGACATGAGCATGAGCAGATCCGTCTGGCTGGAAGAACCTCACTTTCAGTTCAGATATGTTGCAGAAATCCTGTGTCACACAGCCAGACTACCACTGCCCATCATATTTTTGAAATGTAGGTCCTCTTGTCTACATATGCTGGCCTCCCTGGCCCAGCAGTGGTCCCCCAGGCAAAGTTTGGGAAACCAAACTTTTGGATACAGCTTTACTTGCAGGTTTCTATACTGGAATATGTGTGTGCAGCTTTTAAGAGTCAGGGATGTACTTTGCCTCCCTGAGCTGTCATTTAGCTTTTATCACATTCATCTCCCCTCTCTTTCACTGTGAAATACACAAATGTTTTGACAGGTAAAAATTCTTTTTCCAAAGCAAAAGAATCATTTTGATATGTTTTGCATGATCATTGCAAGGCTACTGAGGCCCTGCAGTTTTATAGATTATCCATACTGTATGTAGTTCATCCTGAACCATCAAAGGTCTTTTTTTTCCTTTAGACCTGGCAAAGAAATGCTCTCCCCTCTGAAATAAGAAAGCCTTCTTGGCTGAATGTTATATTCACTTCACACAGAATAAGGAGCAACATTTGAAAGAGGCGCACTGACACAACTGCTAAATGTTCTTGTATGACAGGACAAATCTCCAACATGTCAATCGAAGCACAAAATGAAAACACCCTGTGGAAGGGTGGAAAAAAAAAATAAAGCATACAATCGGTACACATTTTTCATTCTGAAGAGTGTAGGTGAACAGTGTTTTCAATAAAGACCATTTCTGATGTTTGGATTGTTTTTCAGATGGAAAATGATATTATTTTGTTTTGACAGAAGCATTTTGCCTCAAATCCCTCCTCCACAGGAAAAATGTAGGTACCTTATTTTTAAGAAAGTTATCAGGTTGATTTTGTATGGAATGATACATTTGTTTAACATTTATACCATGTTCTTAACATTTTTTACATGTTCTTTACCATTTGAATCTTTATTATTTTGTTAATATGGCTGGATCACATACTCAGTTCATTAACAGTGTATTTGTATGCAGATTTATAACATTAAACGTGTTACATATAAATCTGTGTAAAAAACAAGTAAAGATGAATTCCATGTGAAACACAGACAAGAGAAACATAATGTTTCAGCTGTACAGCCTTCATCATACATGAAGAAGGTTCTACATCAGAAAGATGGTGTTTCTCCTTTCTGTTTTTCAGCATGGAATTAACCTTTACTTATTCCCTTACAGCCTACATATGCTGACGCAGCTCTCCACTTGAGCACATACATGGGTTACCTAACCTTATACTGTATATATACAGTATAGATAAAAGTTTTGCCATAGTTACTGTAAAAAAAACATGTGAAGGCACAGCTGTTCGGACCATGGGTTATAGATGTTATATCCCCAAGGAATGTAGCAATAATTAGAGCAGATCCAGCTTTCGATAATACTAAGCCTTGTTTTCATTTACAGTTAAAATACTTCCAATATTATTAATTCTTATCCATGCTATAATGCTATAATCTAAATTCATACAATATGCACATGTTGTCTTCTTTTTCAGATGTTCTTATCTCAAGGGATGTGTACAGATAAAATCCTAATTTAAATGTTGATTTTTGCATGTCTTCTGAATCTGGACTACATTCTACCCTGAGACAAAATTAGTGATGGGCTGAGAGGTACAGTATTACTAATATCACTGTGTAATTTTACAAGATATGAAAACTGTTACGATGACATAAAAGTGGAGCACAGGAATTTCCACGAGGGTTTCAGATTGAGAAATTAATTAGCTGATTGATTGAACTCCTGCTGTCTAAGGCTTCTCACAATCAGATCTTCACAATTTCGAATGCTAATGCTTTTCTCTAGATTAAAATGCCATATAGGGTCAAAGAATTCTGTTACCAGCCCACAAAGAGAACAGCTCCAACAGTTACTTTGGTTCAACCCGAGAAACCTTTATCACCTGGTCTCAGGTAGCATTGCACAGGGAATCTGGAAATGTCCATTTCAAGCACTTCCAGGAAAGCAGAGCTAATTTCAACCATTTAACCAGTCACAGCTTTTCAACACAATACTTTTGGCCGCTTTCCATCAGCTAGAGTCTCTGGCAACCAGGAAGGTGCCATGAAATGACACCTTTGGAGCTTGTGGATGGCAGATGGGTTGAACACTTCTTTCGTTCCATAAGTATGCTTATTATTCGTAAGGAAATCTCCACAGTTAATTGGGGACTCCCAACGTGTAGCTTCTTTTGTGCAGCTAGCAAATGTTCTTTAGATAGCCCTTAAACAGTCTCTTCTGGGATGAGATTTTCACTTCTTTTAACGAAAAAGTACCTAAAATAGAATGAAAATGGCACAGACTCATTTCTAAAGGAAAAAAATGTATTCCAAAAGTAAGCCTCATGAACTAATGGTTTACTTCATCTACACAGTATTTTTGCTATTTTATATAAACCCAGAAAATTTAGTACAATCCATCCATCCATTTTCTATCCGCTTTATCCAATACAGGGTTGTAAGTGTAGCGGAGCTAGTGTGGTGACGTCAGCGCCCTCACTGCGTGTAGCAGGGTCCTCAGCTGCCTGGGCTGGGGGAGGTCTCCTTTAGCTCACGTGGTTGGTGCCCTGTTGCGTTACGCCGGAGACCCGGGTTCGCGCCCCAGGTGTGGGGGACGGAACGGGTGGCGGGGGGCACGACCCTGCGCGGAACCATGACTATCACATAAGGGAGCCAGAGCCTATCCCTGCAAGCAGTGGACACAATGCCGGATACACCCTGGATGGGATGCCAGCCCATCACAGGACACAAACACACACTCACACCAGGGCCAGCAATTTAAACTACCAGTAGGTCTTTGGACTGTGGGAGGAAACCCGAGCACCCAGAGGAAACCCAAACAAATGCGAAGAGAACATACAAACTCCACACAGATAGCACACCTGGTCCGAAAGGGAACCCAGGACCCATCGCTGTGAGGCAGCAAGGCTACAGTACCGGTCCATGTAATATAATGATATTAAAATTGTGAAAAAAAAAACATCAAAGGAGTTCAAATCTGTCCGTGTACAAGAATGATAACACAATGATAGAGTTTCCCAAACACACTCAGGCTTTCCTTTGAAAAGGTGCAAGAAGTCTCTTGTAAACAGAAATACACTGTCACTTATCACATTTGCAACTTAGAACTGGCAGGTGGGTTAAATGTTTAAAATAATTCTTACCTGCATCTTCCTGATGTTATGTTGTTTTCCAACAGAGCTTGTATTTATTTGATCAAATCCTTACATGAACAACTCTAACTTTCTAAAGTGTTTATACCTCTTAAAATATTGGGCAATACCTCTGGGCAAACATAGTTATTTTGTGGGTAAACTGGATTAATGGGCACTTTGCCAACAGGTAAAATTTGGACCTTTAAGATCATTTTGAAACTTTTATTTGTAACTTAATTTTTTTTTTAAGAGACAGTTTTAAGAGCTGAAAACAGCAGATAAATTCCATTTTGAATTGAGTCACATAGGGTATTGCTGTACTATGAGATATGGTTTTACATAATTAAATGATACAAATCCATAGGATTTCAAACGTTTGACATCTAATACGTTGTTTTATGGCACAATTCAGTTACCTTGTGTGCAGTACCTACTTAGTTAGGTCAAAATCACAAGACACAGTTTTTCATATTTTCTCCTGTGGGCAAATTGCCCTCTTCATAGTAATTTAATTCAATGGGCAATTTGCCCAGATGGAAAATCAGACCTAGTGCCTTCTTTAAGATTTGCTTTGATAAACTCTGCTCCACAAAAAGAAAGGCAAGATTAATGCTTATTAAACATTGTTTAGAAGACAGGTGTTTTACCAAATCAGGTATCGATTAAAGGGGTGCAAGGTAAATATGGTAAATCTTCAAATATACTGTAGCTTAAGGCAATGTGGATACTGTTGTCCCCAAGTTAAGTACCATAACCACAAATTCTCCAGTTCACCCAACCTGTATAAGTCTGTGATGGACCTGTGTTCCATTCAAGAAGGGAACTCATGCTCTTAATCCACTTAATCCTACAGAAACCAGAATAGCCTCTCGGCTCAGAAATGGATTTTCCATATTGTTATTCCATGTTTTACTTGTTACATGCCCTATGATACTTACTGATTCTCATTTCTTGTTCCTACAGTTAGTTCAACAAAGAAAATTGAATTAAAAAGCTTTTGACACCTTCATTTTGTTAAACAAAACAGTTTATACAAGATTGCACATAAGACTTTAGCTTCTATCAAAAAGGACAGCTTTTCCCAAAGTATAGCTTTTCTCCATGCAGGTCAAAGAAACCCAGAACTGATCACACAAGTGGATGACAGAAACATGCAAACCTTTTAAGATGGGAGTGTGGGAAACCAACTCCATGCTGACATTGATGATTTATTCTGTTATAATTTAAATTGAATTTTCTACCCTATTAGCTCTGACATAAGAGTCTGGTTATATATAGTTATTAATTGAAGACACCTTTTCACTTAATAGGACCATTGACTTCATTGTGTTTACTGTTGTGCAAAATCCTCAAACCGAGACAATGGGTAAAGAAAACATTACCTTCTTCTGTTTTTTCTGCTGTGGGCCACAGAACATTAAAGTTAATCCTGACCTCTTATTTTCTGTGCAAATAGTAATGCTCAACAAGGCAGAAGGGATTACCAGAGATTATGGAAAGGGTTTTGTTATCGAGGAGAGTGAGATAAAGGTTTGTTATATGCAGCTTTTCAGGGCTAAAAGTCGAAACAAGATCCAAGGAGAAAAAAAAAGCCTCCCCACAGATATCAGAAGAATGTGCAGAAGAATGAAAAGAAGCAACAGTTTCCAATAACTTAAATTTAAATAGAAATTTTAAAACATACAGCACAAATGTATACTAATATATTGTATTTGCATTTTTAGGATCTGGAAAAATATTTATGATGGAAATTCTGTTTTTATCCAGTTTTATCCATGTTTTTTTTCCTGGTAAGAGTCATTACAACCTCGACCCTATTCCAAAAGTATAGGGAACAAGACAAGACTGAGGTCTCATTCCTTGGAGGGGACACCAGTCCAACAGAGTGCACACACATACCCACATACAGGGACAATTTAGAGACGCCAATTAACTTACCCTTTGGAATCTGGGAGCAACACCTGGGAAAAAGCAGTGTGAATGTGGAGAAAATATGTACTCCACACAAACTGACATCTGAAGCAGGAATCAAACCTGGAGCCCTGGAGCCACGCTGCTCACCAGCAGCATTTAAAATTATGCTTGCATAAAAACTTAATTTGACAGTTCATTTTACAGCTTACTTTTCATGTGCTAGTAAACTAATAGTAGAAATTCATCACCGTGGTCTTGAGCCGTATGCTGCATTCAAGGTGTATGCCCAGTGGAATTGGCCTACAGGTAATAATGACTAGAAAGGTGTTAAAACATGTAAGACTGGTAAGTGACTCATTTTAGACATTCAGAAAGTGCCTCCTTCTTCCTGTTCAGGAAAACAGGTTTGTGCAGCTGAGGTTTTTAACATGTTGGTGTGATTGGCCTGGATATTCAAGCAGACCTTCTTCTGACCCCATTGTTTATTTCCAGACCACTCTTCCTAATTCAAAGTTTTTACTTTACTACTTTATATTGAATGTACTGTAAATCTTTTCCAAGGTTTTCAGCTCATCTTAGATTTTCTCAGTACAGACATATATTTCAGGTTGTGAAACTTTCTTATACAGGCGTGTTACATCTCAGGTGTCTGCCCTAAAAAGAAAGCCTCTCAGCAATGTACTTCCCAGTGTAAGCCTCAGCTTGAATGTCTATTAAAATACATTTTCTAAGGTAGCCATAAGTTGCTTCTTCTGGAAAGGAGTTAACACACACCTTACCTAAACTTTTATCTTTCCATAAGCAACCCTCTACATTACACTTAGATTTTGTATTCTAGCTTTTTATTTTTTTACTAAAACCCATTCTCAGAGTTTGTAAAGCAGATAGTTACCAGAAAAACCTCAAACATCTATCAAAACCACACAGCAGGCCTTGTCCATGGAGAACACTAACTCAGTAAATTCTATACATTACCCCTAATTTTTCATTTTCTCAAATTTCTCAAGATTTGGAATATTTGTTATTTCTTGATCAATGAAGCACTTGATTTGCTCAATTAAGGGAACTCTGGTCCGAGATGGCAGTCAATTTCTAAATTACTTTTTTTAAAATCTTCATCAATTAATCACAAAGTTATTCAGAGCCTTTAGAAATGGATAGCTTAATGGTTATCTGTAAGATGTGTTGATTGAGTCTGAATAGCTCTGCAAGATGTGAAAAATTGCTCTAATCCTTAAACCTACTCAGTCAGAAATTATTACATTTTCTTTGGTGAATCATGGTTCCAATTACCCCTGGATTCTAAAAAAAATAAACTATACAACACGGTTTCCTCATCCTGGTTCTGATGACCAGTGTTGGGGACAGTTGTTTTTAAAAGATAATCAATTACAGCAACAAATTACTTGTATAGAGTTAGCTTTTTCAAATTCCTAAGAAATATGGGGAATATTCAAAACTGTGTTCCAAACTGAACACCATTCAAAAAGTTTATGATGAGTCAATTATTAGTTACATCTGGTGTTCAATTAAATGACGAAGAGACTATTTGGAACAAAAAAAAGCAGACGCTGGAATCACAAGACCCTGTATTTGAAAGTCCTGCACTTTAGCAATGTACTGTAACTCATAAGTCAAACAAATCCGTCATTATATCTTCTGTCAGAGGGAGAGGCACATCCTTGCTTAAATGACTTTAAGGAATTAAATGACTGTTAGGCTTCTTCTAACCCATAGGCCTAGATAGTGAGGAGAGAACTTGCTAGGTTCTACATTTTCTAGGTAATAATAAACCTATGAATCAGAACATGTAGTGCCATCCCTGTCTGTAGTATGTTGGTGGGAGCAGCTTGCAAGCGTGGGTGTGCAGAACCAATCTTGTCACACTACCTTTCACAGGTAGACACTGTCTTCCATATGAGTACCGGGGAGAGAAGGTCATCAGTCATTACAGAGTCATTTGGTTTCCTTAACAGTTTACTGAATCTGAAACCCAAGTTAAAGGAAATGATATTTAGAAACTGTGATGAACAATTTATTGTTCAATTATACCCGGAAAGAAAAAAAAAACTTGACAAACTGGGCTGCCAGTTAAAAAGGGATAACTGTGAGATAAAAGTGATGTGAGATTGGAACGCTGCTATCTTATCTTGGCTTCATGCGCCAGTAAACAACATGTACTGTATAGTCCATCCATTTTTTAACTGCTTAATCCAATTCAGGCTCACAGGGGAGCCGGAGTCTTTTCCAGCATGAACTTAATATTTGAGATGGGTCTAAATTACTATTTTTTATGAGTGTGCTGAACTATAGGAAAGATATTACAGTTCTACAGTGTCAAATATTTGTTCTGCTAATACCATTTTCTGGTTAATCAAATTTGGAAGGCTTTCAAAGTGATGTTTTTTTTTGTTTTATTAGGCTCAGAAGAAAATTCTGCCCCCTGAACACGGCTATTAGCAAGGATTCTCGTGAATTTAACACATTTGTTTTTAATATTGTGATGAGCAACACACTGTACCAAAAGTTAAAGGTTTACTTCAGCATGTTTGATGAGCTTTAAAATGGGTTTTACATATTTGCAAAGCACAGATACATACAGTCTCCTTCAGATGTGAGGCTTCTTCACAGACAAAACATTGAGTTTTTTTCTTCTTTCTTTTTTCTTCTCAGAATGGAATGAACCTCTACTTCTTTGTCATGTTGAAGAGCATCCAGTGATTGTGAGGTCTGAGAAATAATATTAATTAGCACTTGCTGTGCCAAGAGAAGCAGTGGGCAGCAATGTCTAAAAAAACAGTGGATATGGGACATGTTGACAGAATTCCGATTCATCAAATCATAGGCACACCAGGATTTGTCTGCAGCTCCGCCTTCCAGTAACACACTATCGCAGGCCACGCACCACGTTATTGGAAGTTCACAATCTGAGGGGAACAATACAAAGACTGCTTTTATCACAACCCATCTTCCAGTATTTGATCCTTTCAGTAGATATGAATGAGCTAGCAAGTGCAACACAGCAAAGACACACAGTTTGTTCCAAATGACGTGTGGTTTACGTTAGTGAACCACATGACGTGAAGGTTTCCCTTCACCAAGGGACAAGTATGATGCATTAGAAGTGTCCAAGACATCTGCTACAAGATTAGCAAGTGGTAGGCATGTGTTACAGTATATGCCAGAGGTTAAAACACAGGTTGCTTCAGTTTTTAAAACAAATGATCTTGTATTCCTTGTAAGCATGTGCACATGTCTTTTATTCCTTCAGACTTCTCTTTTTTGATGCTTTTGAAACACCAATCTTTGAAAACTAAATGCTGTTCTTCTTCCGACATGAAAAAGTAACTATCACCCAGAGAAGATCATAGATCACTAATTTCATCATCACAACTGCCTCTCTCCTGTGACATGAAAAAAAAGTAAGAAAATGTACCATATGAGACAGAGATAATTCTATCTCTCTTTTTTTTCTACTACTGCCGGGAGCATTTCAAAATGAAACTCTCATCAAACATACTGAAGTCTTCTTAGGAAACCATGATCACAACATAGTTCACTCTTTCCACACATTCACATCTTTCTGTGGAAAAAACAACACCATGTTTTCTCAATTCTGAGTTTATTTATTGTATCATACAGGACTGAAGACAGTGTCCAACGCTCTTGATTTCCTCATTTGAAGTTTTATTTAAGCAGCTGAGGATTTAGGATTCAGAACAACACCTTGTCTTACCTTGTGGCACCTATCTGTTGTTCCAATATTTTCTTTCACTAATATCATCAATCCCATTTCATGAGGGGCTTAAACACTCAGTCACAGTAAACCTCAGACTTCTCTGCTGCACGCTAAAGGGGTTCATGTCTTTTGAACTCTCTTGTGTATGACGGTGCTTTTAGTATTTTTAGTATTGGGATTACTTTTGTTTCTTTTCCATAGATTCAATACCCTAAACATTGATGTACTAAGCCATAATGCAATTTAAATAATGATTTCCCTGAATATGCAGTCTTTTGAAACGCACACACAAACATTTTCCCTTTATTTAGTTTTTTTTATGCTCTTTCCCACAACATCAGAATAAGGATATTTCTTGACTAAGACTCTTTCATCTGTCTTTGTTGTTAGTTTCCAGGTAGTGGTGGGAATATGTTGCAAAATTATATTGACAATGTAACTCATGCTTGAATGATAATGGCACAATAATTGAGATAGTAAGACAGCACTAGCACTTTACATGCTTGTATTAAGGCTAGAAAACACACAACACAACACACAGCACAACAAAACAACATGCATATAAATCATGCAGCAAAATAAAATTTAACCTGAGCAGACCAGGATCACTGTTATTGTGCTGCATTGGCAGAAAGTCCTTGTCAGCTCATAAGGCCTTAATTGTGTCTTCCATCATGTTAACCTCACTCCCGTCAAACTGGAGTTCTGCTGTTCGCCTTCAGCTGAAAGTCAGTCTTGTTATGATTTGTTAGAAATAACTGCCAAGCCCATCTTGTCCCAATTTATACAAAAGGCAGTAAAGGATTATGCATGTTGTTCCATCATGTGTAGAATTTATGAACGAGCCATAATACTGGCTTTTAGCCTCTTTCAAGTACACCATTATTGAGATAGGAAACAGGTGATCGCAAAGCAAAATACTATGATTCAGTGAGGTACATAGCGTACAGTGACTAAATATCATTAAATATGATTTTCAATGATTTTCAAAGTCAGTTTTACGTATCATCTGAAAGACGGTTCCTTAATCACAGTACATTCTCTCCATTACTATAATGGGACATTAAGACCCACACAAACCACAGGGCAAGCACCCCCTACTGATCCCACTAACACCCCTTCCACCAGAAACCTTAGCTTTTCCAGGAGCCCATCCAGTTACTGGCCAGGTACACGCCTGCCTAGCATCAGTGGGTTGCCAATTGTGATATGACTGCTGGCTCTATATCTAATTATGTATAATTGAGTCAATTACCACGGAATCCCCTGCATAGCGAATATACTAAAATATATTTTCTGTTTTTTATCAAGATATTCCAGCTATATAAGAGTTTGAGCTGGAATGACAATCTCAAGATCCGGTAGTCAACCTGGAGATCAGTAACACATCTAGTTCTATTTCAGGTTTAGGCAATTTCGGTGAATTAGTTTTACCACAAGAGGGCGCTATCATCGTTTTAGAGTAGATGGACGTTGTACTCGTGTAGACACGTTTCACAGGCGACACATACAGTAAGAAAAAACGTTTCCCTCCTTTCATAACAGCTTTAACTAAAGCATTTAATACAGTAAGAGCTTTCTCATTCTGCCTTCTTACGCCCTGAATTATTTAATTTGACTGTGTTAATTTAACCAATGCACCGTTCTCTCAGGTCTTTTTCGGTGAATTATTAAAATAGATGCATTGTATCTGAAACACAGTAAAAGCCTACGCCAGGAAGCGAGGGAGGGACATTTTTTTTTTAATTCAACGCATGTAAAAACTTTAACAATCATTATCAGGAGAATCAAGGCCTTTAAAGTGCGGCACCAAAACCTGCTGCAGCATCAAAAGTGCATGCAGACATCTACAAGTTATACCGCATTGTCACTCAGTGTGGCGATGAAGCACGACAGAGCCCGTCTGATAAGGAGAGATAAGGGGAGGGAAGATGTTATTTCTGTTGGGCTGCGCTCTTTTGCTTTTGGTCAGGGATAGTTTCTCAATGTGCTGGGTCAAGATGGAGAACACACCCATGCCAGCTGAGCTCCCTTCTTCAACAGATAAGGGGGCAATGCACCTAGAGCACTTTCAATTTCCCCACTGCGATGACTGGGGAAGCTGTTCTGGCTAAAAGGCACTCTCAGGAGCTAATCTGACAGCTCCAAATTGACACTGAAGACACCACATAGATGTTAATCGTGCTCGATGTTTGACAAGGTTTGTAGCTCAAAGAGTCATGAATAATCCTAATAAATAGTGTCAGAATCAGTTCTTGGTTTTATGGCTTACCCAAAGGGCAGAGCAGAAGGAAGTTAATACAGTAACTTTGAATAGGTAACACACAGTGTCTAAGTGGCAGATTCAATGCCTGACCCAGACATTTCCTGATGACAGGCTCTTCACTTTAACGGCTAGACCATTCTGCCTCTGAAATAACTTCTCCAGGCAGCTCTGTAGTATTCTTTTGCTGCATTTGTGTTTGGCCAGCGCTGGCCAGTACTGGCTGTGTTACATGCCAGCACTAAGGTCATTTGGGGATTTAAAGAAAGATTTCGCTAGCTTTGTAAGCAGCTACCTACAAACATTCTGGTTGTTTTTCAATGTTTCAAAAGCACATTATAAATGAATTGTCAGTATTTTGATTGTACAACAGCTGTACTGATTCTGTAAGCCCTAATTCCAAAAGAGTTTAAGATAAATCGAATAGATATTGCAAAACTGCAATTCAATACATTGTTTTGAAAAGCCATTCTTATCAAATGGTTTGATTACTTTGCTCTTTGCCAATGATCAAAGATACTGAAGAGCTGATTGATCACATGCTGAAAAAGGGAGAAGTTTGTGGGAAGATACGATCTTTGTTTTTCGAAAACAAAGTTAAAATGAACAAATAGAAATACCTTGTTTTTAAAATCATCCTTTTTTAAAACATAACTGCACCTGCCATCTACTGGTTATGAGGCAATGAAATCAATTAAACAAAATTGCTGCACTGCTGATTTGCTCATTCCTCTTAACAGACCTGCTGTCTGTTAATAGATACAGCCTGCAGTGGTAATTGTAGCTGAAACAAGTGTACAGAAAACCTGGTTTCATTCATTCATCCATTTGGTCGCCAGCAGACATATCACCCTGCAACTCACAGCTGGCAACCCACTGATGTTAAGCAGCTGTGAGCCTGACCAGTACCTGAATGGGAGACCTCCTGGGAAAACTAAGGTTGCTGCTGGAAGAGGTGTTAGTGGGGCCAGCAGGGATTGCTCACCCTGTGGTCTGCGTTGGTCCTAAAGCCCCAGTATAGTTTCAGAGACACTATACTGTAAAAATGTGCCGTCCTTCGGATGAGAGGAAAAAGCAAGATCCTAGCTCTCTTTGGTTAATAAAAATCCCAGGGTGTTTCTTGAAAAGAGAAGGGGTGTAACACTGGCATCCTGGCTAAATTTCCCATTGGCCCATACCAATCATGGCCTCCTAATAATCCCCATCTATGAATTGGCTTCATTACTCTGCTCTCCTCCCCTCTGATCGCTGATGTGTGGTGAGTGTTCTGGCGCACTATGGCTGCCGTAGCATCATCCAGGTGGATGCTGCACATTGGTGGTGGAGTCCCCATTACCTGTAAAGTGCTTTGAGTAGAGTGTCCAGAAAAGCACTATTTAAGTGTAAGCAATTATTATTATAAATTCTCGTGCTTTACAAGCACAGTTTGAAAGTCAAATATGGAGAAGCACTTTTTGTTAGAATCGTGTCTCCAAGTAGCAACACGGTTTTTATGCAGTGGACATGCAAGAAAAAGGGATGTCAAAGAGATATTTAGTGTAATTAAGTAAATTTAGTAAAGATGTTTAGTAATAGAAATCATACTAGAACTCCAAAATGTCAATTATTGGTTTGGTTAACTTCAAGTCATTAAGAGCTGCTTAAGAGTGGAATGCTATTTGGCCACATCCTCCAAATCCCAAGGTCTCCAAAAACAGCTGTAGGTACTCACGCTGAAGTCCTACAGTGCCTTCAGAAAGTATTTGCCCCCCTTGAATATCCCATTGGATTTTTCACAATTTGTTTGGTTGCAAAACTCAAAAAGAAAAACATTTACTTGACAAAACTCTTCTCTGTAAATGCCTACATATGTCAAAGTGGAACAAATGTTCTGAATTGTTCTTACATGTAATTTAATCGATTTGATAACTATTCATTCACAGTCCACCTGTGGTCAATTCAATTGTTGGCATGATTTCTGAAGAAATGAACCTTTCTATATAAAGTACCTCAGTTGACAGTGTATGTCAGAGCAGAAAACTCTATCATGAGGACCAAGGAGCTGTCCGTACAACTCCTGGATACAACTGTGAGGAAGCAAAGATGCAGTATGAAAACATATCTAGGATGTTGGAAGTTCCCCGGAGCACATTCAGGTCTTTCATTATTAGGGAAAAGGAAAAAATACAGACCCTCCCAGACTCTTCCTAAAGCAGACTGTCTACCCAAACTGTGCAATTGGGCAAGAAGGACCTTAGTCAGAGAAATGACCAAGAACACAATGACCACCTTGTCAGAATTACATGGTCCTGATGGGAGAACCTTCTCAGAGTACGACAATCTATTCAGCACTACACAGATTTAGACTCTATGGGAGTGTGAGCCAAAGGCCGCATAATAGCATAACTAGAATCTGCAAAAAGGCACGAAAGATCTTCTGGTCTGATTAAACGAAAATCGAACCCCTCGCCTCAATGCAAAGCACTATGCCTGGTGCAAACCATACACAGCTCATTACCCGTGTAACCCCAGGTTCCAGGGAACTTAGTACAAGAAGCTAAATATTATGATTAAGTAGTTTACACATCATTAGGTGAGTGGGCCACTGGGATGTGCTCAGAGTTCAGACTAGCTCGGTGACTCTGTCGGTGCCTCTGTGAAGAAGTTCCTTCTGCTCCTTCCACACAACATTTCGTCTCACCTCTTCTCAATTGATTCTCTGCTCTTTGTTGTGTTGCCCCCAAATTAAACTTTATATAAAATGCATCGAAGGTAAGGATGTATGTCTGTGCTAAACAGACAAAGCTCGTATTCATTTTTAAAAACAACTGTCAACAAAGGTGGTATTCATGAAACAAACTGGACATCAAAGGTAACTGAGCCACGTTTTGCTATTTTTTTTGTTTTTGTAAGTGTGTTTTGGCCAAACATAAGCATTCTTAGTTTTACCACTGGCGAGCACTGACCGAATTAAATTGACACAATTGAAAGTCGCACATACAGAGCAAACAGCATTGTGCCCTTTAGCACAAGTCCATCCCAGCAGAAATACAGCGACGCAACAGAACAAAATGTGCTGCATCTTCGTAGTTATCTTGTGTATGGAGCTGGAACTTGAACAGCACAAACAGACACCTTAGTAAAGTTTCATGTCCCTGGCTTCAGGCTGTGCCTGTAGCTACGGCCCAAGTGCTGTGGTAACAGCAAGGCAGAAGAGTGTAGTGTGCATTATTTCAGAGGCGATAGAAAGACTATGGGCCTTTTTTTTTGACTGATGCCAAGACCTCCGCCTTTACAAATATGATAAGGGAAAATGTGCCACTGCTCTCCACATACCCTGTTAATGTTTAAGCCTGATAACCCCCTTTTTTTTGGGCGGGAGTTGCAAACTGACAGATCTGAAGCCAAAAGTGACTGATCACAACTTGCTTTTTCCTCTCCTCGCCAAAAGTGAAGTTTCTCTTTTTTTTTCTGGGGGGGAAGCAACATGGAGGATCGAGGTGAGAACTATCCACGCTCGGAAAAAAAGGACACAAATGACAATGAAGGTATTTCCTGTACTAACAAGAAATGTAGTCTTGGCAATGAGGGGATAGACAAATGCAAGGCAAACACTGTTGTAGTCACCGAGTTAGGGGGAGGACGAGTACTCTAGACAATGACCTACAATTCAGAGACATTTTTGTTTTTGTGCCTTTGCTTCTATTTTAATTTTTTAAATGGCTGAACAACACAAATTAGATTAACTTAATCTTAACCAATATGATACTGTTATGTGTGCATTTTATACATTTCTAAATAACATAGAATAAAGCATACTGAAAAGGGTGCTATTGAGCTACTTAATATGCAGAGGATTTCCTTAAATTCAGGATGCAGACCTATTTTTACAATGAGAATTGCAGTCACAACCATTAATAATCATTGTGATTAGAGACATATTGTATTTTATTTAGAAATTTCAAAGTTTAATATTAAAAGTATACATTCATTTATCCTGATTTTGACTAGCTGTGTTCATGTATATTACTGAATCAATACTGGGTTTTAAGGCATATGTGATATTTAGTGGAATTTTAACATCATTATGACACTTATGCTGTTACATAGTACACGCTGAAGTCATCAGTTCCTTTATTTTTTATTGTAGCACAAAATGTATGCTGCCATGTATATTCATCACCATGACAAAAAGTTAGGTATTTGAATGATATTTTGAGAATCAGAGCTGCTTGTAAAACCATTAAAATAATACTGAACAGACAGTGAAAATCATCTCATTTGAAACACAATAACTCGTCTCAGGACATTCTTCTATGTAAATATTACTAAGTGTAGCAAATGAGTAATATGAACAGCACCATCTACATCATCTGTGTATTACAAAAAAGTCTATGTACTTACCCCTTGCTCATAAAAGAAAACTGATACAGTATCCTGTTTAAACTAAGAATCTATTATTGGGGTGCAAAACAATTTTGTGTAGGTAAAACAGAAACTGGCTTCTGTTTTTTTCTGTTTTTCTCCATGTTGTTCACAAACAGTGCAAATTGTTTTATCCAGAAAATTATCTTCATTTTTTAAATGAAACGTGCAGTAATGTGAAATAGTCAGGAGTATCATGTGGATTTGATTCTTATAGAAAGCAGAAATGAAATGTGCTTGTAAACCAAACAATAATAAATGATGGCAGCAATGTAATTTTAGCAATGCAGAGTAACAATGTAAGATGAAAAATGACAGCCTGGCATCCTACATACTATGTATGTACATACTACATACTGGTATGTAAATGTTTATGTAAAACAGTATCGTGCATCACAGCTTTATTTGTTGTATTTGAATCCATAACATGGACTTCATTCACAATTTTACAATTAAGACAAGAAACAGCCCTTTTCTTGAAATATAAATACATAGTTATTTACTGTACACATAAAAGTGAATTTTGAAACCTCACGGTCTTTAACTTAATTCAAAAGCAGAAAATCACTTTAGTTCTGCATATAGGGATAATTTCATACCCGATTAGATGCTCTTGTGTCAAGAATGTTTTCATGCAAGGTACTGACTGCTGAAGAGAAAAATATTTTAATAATACATTCTTTAATATATTACTGCACATATTCAGATCAGTACAATATAGTAACATATTTCATCTTAATTTATTGGTTAATTAGAGTTTAAGTTATTATTAGTCAGCCTGTGCAGTTAAATGAATTAAACTAAATCTATTGGAAATGCATTTTCGTTTATTAAAAATTTTAAAAAATCCTTAAATAGATTAGATGAATACAATAAATAAATAGAATAGATTGCATTTCATTCATAACAGGTATTTCTCTTCATCCACCATTGAAGTGACATGTGGCAGCCATTATGCAATAGCCACATCACCATACAATCCAGAAATGAATCTGCAGACTGTCACTGCAGAAATAACAGTTTTGACTTGTGTTGCTCCAGCACCTTTGAAAGTCTCTGTATATATTGAATGTGTATTATACCTTGCAACAAACTGAGCGCACACATTTTTAATTCAGAATCTGAAAGCTCAGACTGGACACTTCTAGGGATACAGTAAATGTCATCTAAAACTAAAAAGAAAAAAATAAATATGTTGACGGTAATAAGAAATCAGACCTGCGAATTCAATATTTGCTGGATGTATCTTAAGTCTCTATGCATTTTGTTCTTTGGAATAATGCAAGTTTTTCCCATTTTCCTTGACTCATTTGTTCATGCTCTCTTTGAAGTTTCTTGGGTATTATGTATAAACAGCAGTTTTCAAGTCTTTTCACAGAATCACAAAAGGATTCAAGTCATTACTTTGACTAGGCCACTCAAGGACATTGACTTCCTTATTCATTAAACCACTGCAGTGTAGCTTGGGCCTTATGATTTGAATCCGATTGAAAGGTTAATTTTCACTCTTTTTCCTTCAGCAGAATGAAACAGGTTTTCTCCTTGTATTTGCCTATGCCATACATTTTCCCTCAGTCCCATCAAGCTTCTCACATGACGAGCAGCCCCATAACATCATAACATAATATTGTCAATGCTATGCTTGACAGTAGAGATCGTGTTGACAGGATGACAATACACTGTGTTATTGTCACTAAGATGTAACATTATGCATTTACTCCAGAACGTTCCAGTTTTGTTGCCTGACTACAAAACTAATTTTGCCAAATGTTTGGAGTATTACATAAATACAATGTTACAACATCTATGCAGGATTTGAGATGTGCTTTTAGTAATGTCTTTCTCCTTACTGCATGTCAGCTTTGACTTGTGGACATTTTCTCCCATCTCAGCAATTGAAATCTGAAGCTTTTTCAGAGTCGCCATTGCTCTCACCCAGCTGCTCAGTTTGGAGGGACAGCCTGATGTAGACAGTCTGGACAGTATGATAAACCTTCCACCCCCTAATGATCCACTTCACTGTGCTCAAACGAATATTATGTGTCTTTTTTAGAATTTAGTTTTCTTATAACCTTCTCAGGGTCTGTGTTTTTCCCCAACTTTATCTCTTAGTTGTTTTTAATGGTCCTTAGTCTTCATGATCGAATCTTTGCTGACATTTGCCTACCTGACCGAAGGACCATATGCAGAAAGTTGTTTTTGATTCTGAAATCATGAAATACCTTTTTAATCATTACTTTAGAATTTTTTCATGTTAATCATCTGTGTAGTTCTTTTTCTGTTTTACTTTGTGTGGAGTAGTTTGTGTATACAACAAATACTCATTGCAAATTTAAAGTATCATTCAAAAATTCAGGTGTCACAGCAAGCTTTGAAGCAACAAAAAGTGAAAACTGTAAAAATGAAGTATCTGGAATGTGATTATTGATGATTGTTTTTGGTGTATATTAATAAATGGATCTTTTGTGATTGACTATGATACGCTTAAGTGAATTTGATGCATAAAATCCTCAAAGTTTTGCATAGATTGATCGATGTCACAGAGTCTAGTGCAGAATGATACGCTAATTGTTGCTGTTTACAACAAAACTAGTAATGGGAAAATCCACGTTCAGTTCAGTTCAGTTTATTGTCATATGCACAAATACAATTAAATGTGTATTTGCATGTATGCTCCAATGTAAAGAATACAAAGACATTAAGGAAACACCAGAAACATAAACACAGAAAGTGTGATGGTTTGAGCAGTAACTCACTAACTGCCCTTCCTGTGGGCTTATCCTGATGTGACAACATTCCCACAGGACACAAAATGCTGTCACGCTGCTCATATACAGTGATAACAGCGCCGTCCTTCAGATGTGACGTAAAACCAAGGTTCTGACTCTCTGTGGCCATTAGAAATTCCAAGACGATTCTTGAAAAGAGTAGGGATGTTACCCCGGCATCCTGGCCAAATTTCCCATTGCCCTCCTAATAATCCCCATCTATGAATTGGCTCTGACTCTGTTCTCCTCCCCACTGACAGCTGGTGTGTGGGGAGTGTACTGGCACACTATGGCTGCCATTGCATCATCCAGGTGTGGGCTACACATTGGTGGTGGTGGAGGGGGTGCTTTAAGTGGAGTGTCCAGAAAAGTGCTACAGTATATAAGTGTAAGGAATTATAATTATTTTCTGTTAGAGGAGAATGTGACAGTAATTTTATGGATGCCCTATCTACCAGACTTGAGCTACATTGAACACTTGTGGACTCTGGACAATGTGTGCAATGTGTTCAGACCACTAAACAGGCAGGTTTGAAGGTAGTATTGGTTGACCAGTAGGATGTCAGTACTGTAGGTTCCCTCCGGATTTTAATTTCTAAACTGATGTCCCAAGATAGTTACTAAGGAACATTGCACTATAGGAGATGCTATCCTGGGGATGGGATGTTAAACCCAGTTCCTTACTACTTGGTCATTAAAATATCCCATGGGACTTTTCAAAAGAATAGGAGTGTGTATCCCAGTATCTAGGCTAAATTCCACTCTGGTCTCCCAATTGTGCAATTTAGTCTTCCGATACAATGCCCCCTTTAACCGAAGCAGTAATTACTCAGTTCTCTATCTGATCTTATGTGTAGTGGGACTGGTAGCATACTGAGTAATGGCATAAAATGGCAGGTACCTGCAACCTAGGTGCAGGCAGAAAGTTCTGGAAACATTACTATTCAGTAATAGAAATAATACAAATTATTACTATTATTAGTAGTGGTACCAGTAGAACTAGTAGTAATTAAGCAATCTTAAAGTCTTTGAGATTTGTTTTTGCATTTCAGCACATGCACAGTAGTTTTTACTATTTTGTTTTGTTTGATGTGTCTCTTCTTTTAATTCACATTGGTCACTTTGACACTTTCAGGTCAATAGAGATATGTAGGGGGATATTCAGCACAAACGTTTTTCTGGTTATTGAATATTTTTTTAAAACTTCATGAATGTTAATTATGGCAGCACGGTGGTGCGTGGTTAGCATTGTTAACATTGTGATTTCTAAAGAGTTGGGGTGTTAACTGCAGTGTAAGAGTGCAGAAAGCAATGCAATTGGACACAAGTTTAACTTAAAACAAGGTAATGAGAGGGAAATAAGCATGCTTGTTTTAGAAAAAAACCTAAAATACTTGAAGACAAAAAATTATGTAAGGATGATCAACAATTCAGAGTTTAATAATAATTCCTTACACTTACACATCTCTTTCTGGACACTCCACTCAAAGCTCTTTACAGGTAATGGGGACTCCCCTCCACCACCACCAATGTGTAGCCCCCACCTGGATGATGCGACGGCAGCCATAGTGCGCCAGTACTCTCACCACACACCAGCTATCAGTGGGGAGCAGAACAGATGAATAAATCCAATTCATTAATGGGGATTATTAAGGGGTCATGATTGGTAAAGGCCAATGGGAAATTTGGCCAGGACATCAGGGTATAGCAGCTATATCACCCTGCAACTCACAACTAGCAACCACTGAAACTAAGCAGGTGTGAGCCTGGCCAGTATCTGGATGGGAGAACTCCTGGAAAAGACAAAGTTGCTACTGGAAGAGGTGTTAGTGTGGCCACTAGGGAGTACTCACCCTGTGGTCTGTGAGGGTCTTAATGCCCCAGTATAGAGATGGAGACACTATACAGTAAAAAAAATCACCGTCCTTCACATACTGTAGAATACACAAAATAACTGAGATTTTAAAAACATAACAAGTAGCTCAATTCACAACTCAAACATTATTCCAGCTTTATAAACATCTAGTTAATGGTCAGTCTCTGCTGAAAGTCATGGTAGTCATGGTAGGCCCTAATGGCTTGTTTTTCAGATGGGATACGTCACCGGCTGAGAGACAGAGATCTTCTCCGCAAGAGGAAGGCAGAGGCGCAGGAGAAGGAAACTTACCAGTGGGTTCATCGGTAAATTGTGACAAATAAAAAAGCCAAAGCCAAAACATTGCATATAACTTTTAGTAAAAACCATGTTGATAAACACCAAAATGTCACCATCTGCTGTTTACCTTGGGTACTGCACCACAATAGAACTTAATGACTGAGATCCATGAACCTTCAGCGGTTCCTATAGTTGGAAGTTGGAAGTTGGGAATCAAGATGTTGATACCAAATTATTTGTCAAGGAAATGTTATATGGCTTGTGTACAAAGTAAATTAATATTTTTTCAGCTCCTAAAAGGTGTTATTTTTCAAACTGTAGACTACTTTTTGTAGTTCCACTTTTCTCTAACTTTTCAATAATGATAAGACATAATTAATACTATAGATATTACAAACATTATAATGTTTTCTTATTCAATGTGCCTTGAAATAAAAAAAAACTTGAAATCAGCCACATCAAGGTTTAGCTTCCAAAACAACTTGTTCTGTTTCTCAAAAAAGAAGATTTGACTGCGAAATACACCTCAAAGGACTACTTAAAAATAATCAAATCAAGAGAGGCTAAGTAAATACTATTTTCTGCTCCTAACAAAATTTGACTCATTTTGTCAATATAAGAAAATGAGAGTAGACCTCTGGCTCTTATTGCTTGTTTGTTTGCTAATATTTGATGATCAGAGGATCTCACCCAACTATTTTAATAGGAATCTGTATTGGCTTCTCAACAATATGGTTTCTTGCTCCAGACCCCAATACCCTTTGGTGTAAAGAAGGATGATCAAAACCCAAAAAGACTGACTTCTTTTTAACTTTTTAAACTCAGATGCTTAATGTC
The DNA here is from genome assembly GCF_055471065.1 of Atractosteus spatula. Classification (NCBI taxonomy): domain Eukaryota; kingdom Metazoa; phylum Chordata; class Actinopteri; order Semionotiformes; family Lepisosteidae; genus Atractosteus; species Atractosteus spatula. The sequence goes on from NC_142706.1 coordinate 20,475,407, forward strand.
ATGTACTGATCAACTTCCTCAGGTCAAACTGTCTCGAAATTCAGTGGAATAACTAGATGACTACATTACATTTTATTGCTAATGTATTGGGGGCAACATGGTGGTGCAGTGATTAGCATTGATGCTTTGTAGGGGCCCTGGATTCAATATCTGGGGTGCTATCTGCGTGGAGTTTGCATGTTTTCCCTGTTTCTGGGTGGGTTTCCTCTGAACGCTCCAGTTTCCTTCCACATTGCAAAAACATACTGATGGGTTAGTTGGCTTCAGAGAAAACTGACCCCGATATGAGTTGTGTGTGCCCTGTGAAGGACTGGCATCCCATCCAGGTTGTATCCTGCCTTGCACACAATTCTTCCTGGGAAGGGCTCCAGGCTTTCTTGACCGTGAATTGGATAAGTGCTGATTGAAAGTGACAATAATGTGATGGTAAAATGTAACTGGAAAGACCAATTTAAAATAGAAAGGGTCAGGGGTATGGAACAGAAGAAACACAGCACATTTAACAATCAAAATGTTTTCCATTAAACTTTCTTCTGGCAGCTTTTTTAAAATTTTATTCATTTATTTTTTTAATATCTGCGTTTGCCCTTGCTATATTGAACAGCTTACAACCTTTACAAGCGTTGAGCATTCAGCCAACAAGAAGTACAATTTCTTTTACTCTTCTGGCTCTGACAACGTAGCCGTTGAGCAATGAAATCACTCTTAAGGTTCACGCTGACCTGCTTCCTGATCCCTTTCGCTCCGACTGCAGAGAGAAGAGTAGGAAGAAGAGGGAGAGGAAGGAGGAGAAGAGCACTTCCAGCCGGAAAGGAAGACCAAGGAGAAAGGAGGCCGACCCAGACACCCAACCCATCGAAGAAGCGCCTTTGACAGGGGAGGGAGCAGCTGGAGAGGAAGTCCCCAGCACCGTTCCTGTCCAAGACCAGCCTGCCAAGGTCCACATCGGGCAAGACCCGGTCCAAGGACAGGAAGAGATGCTCCCTGGTCCCTCTCAGACAGACAGCACGTTGACAGAGCTCCCGAGCGGCCAGCCGGAGGAAGTAGTGGTGATCGAAGACTTGGGGCCAGATGAGAAAGAGGACGTGCCAAAAGCTGCGGAGGACCTGTCCACTGTTTCAGGTAGAAAGATGCTCAGATTACGCACTGATGAGTAACTAATTACAATGCTGTATTATTTAGCCTCGGAGGTGAAGCAGACTGCACATCAATGTTTTCATTTCTGAATTGTTATTCTTGGTTCATTTTTTTAAAGGATTGATTTTTACACACGGGAGGCAGGGGCTTAGCATTGTCGCCTCGCAGCGCTGGGTAGTTCTGGGAAAATTGGCCCTGTAGTGTGTGTGTGCGTGTTTGTGTCTGTGTGTGCCATGCAATGGCCTGGCATCCTGTTCAGGACTGTGCCTGCCTTGTGTCCGTTGCTTGCTGAGACAGCTCCCCTGTGACCCTGAATGTGACCCTGACCCCGAATTGGATGCAGCAGTTAGAAAACAGTGGGATGGATTTTTAAACTTTTGAAAACTTCATCGTGAGACGATTCTTACTTAAATGCAAGATTGTTCATACCCCACAGCCATGTTTCTATGTTGCATTTACCTCTCGAAGCTGACTCCACTATCAGTACCATTATTAATGCCTGTCACGGCGTGGTGTGGAAAAGTAAAACTTTGCAATAGCTTTGTTCAGCTTTCAAGCTAGTGATAGCTTGTTATAAACAGAAAATCATAACAAAAGTATGATAAACCATAGTCACTGCATGAAATGATGCCATGGCATATCTGGCAGTGTAAATTTTAACACGGGCATAATCTCCTGCTGTATAAATATAATCTCAATGTTGAGCTGGACTCCTAAATAAAGGATTGAAGGTTCAGTTCCCAGAAAGGGACCCAGTTGTCTCCTTGAGAGAGGTACTTCACACAGATTGCTCTAGCACACACATTTGAATGAATGTTGACTAAGAGTGACCAAAAACTGTATGGTTTATGACTGGAACAAGTTGGCTGTTGGCTTCTTTCAGGAAATGATGGGATGAGATGAGATCAATTAGCTACTACCAAACTGGCTTGGTGGACCAAATGGCTTCATTTCATTTGTAACTTTTCTCATGTTCCTACGAGTGCAGTTTATTCAATTGAGGGGTATAAATATAAAAATAAATAGATAAAATGTATAAAATAAAAGTATACACTGTTGCTTTGTTGTATTCAATTATAAAGCCTATTTCACAAAACAGTTGATTTCTTGCTGAAAAACAGGGTAATGACAGCTTAGAGAAGGGAGAATAATGTCCCAAAATCTTTTTGTTTCCAATATTATTTTTAATGGAGTTAAATAACCTGATTGCTGAGTAGTGATTAGGACTTGGTTCAATTCCCAGAATGGGATCCAGTTGTCTCCCTGAGACAGGTACTTCACACAAATAACTCTAGCACACGCAGTTGAATAAATGCTGACTAAAAAATACCATTTTAATCTTTGTAAATTTCTTGCACAGGACTGCCAGAGTAATAACAATTAATATTCACTTTCTTTCACAGACTCCGGAGGAGAAGCAGCACCTATGACAAGCTTTCACACGTTGGAACATGAGTACTTCTCCACAGTATACTTCTGAAGAGTCTTCTCTCTATTCCGATCCTCTTCCTTAAAAACTCCTGTGATACAGATCAGTGATAAAAATTCATAGGCTGTGCAGAAAGGAGACACTGATGTTACCAAATGCTCTTTGAATTCAGGCATACAATACATACAAATATACAATGTTTTGAATAGTTAATATGATACCTAATATAATCCACCTTACTCATTGAATTATGCCCCCCTTTTTTCATAGTGCACCATGGCATGTGTTTATTTTGGAGTATATGGGGATTTTCCACAAAAAAAAAAATACTGTGTATAACACAAAGTTTGGTCTGTTTGGTATTTCATTCATCATTGATTCCATTTTTTCTTATTATGGGAAAAGCCACTTTTCCCAGTTTTCCACTAAAATGAGATAAACTAACTGGATAAGCTAGTAATTAAATACAACATGTTGTTAATTGTTATATAGAGGATTACACACAGGAAACCCCTATATGAGCTAGTAGTGTGAAAAAACCTTACAGGTAGCACTTGAGGTCAGACACATCCATTTTAATCACGGGCTGTGCTTCTGATTGAATTGCTGTTAACAATGAAGGTGAACCTATAAGCAAATGTTACTGCTTGTTTTATTGAGAAGAATTTGCAATAAAATTTAGTGTTTCTCACAAAACTCTGATTATTATTGTATTATCTCCACCTATGGTGTCAGCAGGCTGATCTCAAAGTGACCAACTTCTCATTGTGGCTGTGGCTGCACACAAGTGAATGCTAACTTATCTTGGAGGGCTTGACTCCTTCTTTGCTTTAACAGGACCATATTCTCTATATGCTTTGACAAGATTCCATTTTCTTTGGTAGAAGTATATTTAAAGCCATTCAGTTGACCACCAGATCTCACAGATCTCCCCTGCAGTTTTAATTTTTGGATATTTTGAGAAATGCTACCTCCTTTATTTATATATTATTTTCCATTTAAATTGAGATAAGAAAAGAGAAGATTCATTCGAATTTTAAAGCCGGGGATATACTGTATGTTTGCTTCTTTGGTTTCACTCCTTTAATTCTAACACTTTTGACATCTAGACATGTATTTAAGTGCTGTACAGTTTCTTAATAGGAAGTGAAACTCCCCCCCCCCCCAATTCTGTCACGTGTACTGCTTTTTAACATGCATTATTAGTATAATGCTGGGTATATTTAATCAATCTTCACATGGTTCAGACAGACAATTTGCAAGAAAACAATACTGACAATTGAAGTTAGCATATCCTTACTGCTTTGATAGACATCCTTAGTATGTTACAGTACAGGAGGTACTGTATATAAAAGCCACTGGAACTGTGCACTACACAAGGAGGGTGTTACAGAGAAGGACTGCCTAATCTAATGTGTTTTAGACACCCTTTCTTTTCAGACACCAAGTGTAGGTCCTCCTGCTGACTTTTAAAGACCCACACTGCATGAATATTTGTGATGAGTCACGAACACGAACCATGAAACAGCTTTCGAACCTGTAGGCCACTTTTCATGTGCTCTCACCATTGTTTGTCAACATAACTGTATATGTCAAAGGAGAACATACTTTCCTAAATATTAAGGTATTTTGGTTTTGATTCCAATTGAAAGAGCTGTCTTTAAAGAGACACCGATTGATGACAAAATTAATGACAGCCATGGCTTGAGAGTGATATTGTGTATCATTACAAATAGAAAGAAGGAATCCCCAATGATTATGTGCAGTTTCTCTGTGGCTAAGGATCTGCACCTGTGGCTGGATGGTGGCCGGTTTGTATCCCATGGCAGGTAGTGGAATCCTACTCTGTTGACACCCAGAGCAAGGCCCTTAACCCCAACTGCTCCAGGGGTGCTGTATAAATGGATGACCCTGCGCTCTGAGCCCAAAGCTTCTCTCCCTGTCTGTGTGTCTCATGGAGAGCATTGGGGTATATGAAAACACAAATGCCTAATACAAGAAATTGTATATGGCCAATAAAGTGATCCTATCTTATTCATGCCATGTTGTCTACTAGAAGTGTTAACCCCAGGGTGTTGACTAAATTCCACTCGTGGTTTGCACGGTCTGGCCTCAATAAAGTTCCTCCTAATGACATAAACACTAACTTACTTTCAACAAATCTGTGTGTTGGGTTTGCTGGAATATGAAATATCTTGTTGTGTGTTTGATAGAGGAAGCAGGTTCTCTCCTACATAGTATATATGTATAAACGTAAAGCACTTTGGGTGATGAAAAATATTATTATTATCATCATCATCATTATTATCATAAACTGCACAGGACTGCTTAAACAATTTTGGCCACCAATAGATACTAAACTAGCTTTCAGCAAAACAACTTTAACCTTACCAAGCTTTATTCTGAAAGGGCACTAACAACTGTGCATTTTGAAATATTGGAGTCGACGGTGTCCTGCATATAATTTGGTTCCACGGATTTAGAACTTATCCACGGATTTAGAACGCCTGCAGTTAAATAAATGTTTTTTTTATTATATTTGCTAAATACTCATTTGCAAAATCAAGTCAATAATCATAAATACCCCGATTCACACAGAAATCTTAATCAATCTTATAATAACGTTGCTCTAATATTTTCATAGAACCATTTTCTTATTTTCATGCAATCGACGTCTTCGTTCGCTGACACAGGGCAAGTTTTTAGTTGGCCAGCAGCAAATAGTGTCACCCTTCTGGTAAACACGTTATATCTTGCAGTGCATGAACAGAATACTTTGGTTTCATTTTGACAATACTTGAAGTAACTTGCAGGTACAAGAAAAGGAAAAATATAAAACGTCTATAATGTCTGAGTCGTGCAACTGTGGACAGCATGTGCAAAAACTCCAGCAGCAAGTATCGGTAATGAGGAAAGAAATAAAAAATCTGAGGTAATGTATTAAAATATATTTCCCACGAGGTACACTTCTCAGATTTAACACAAGAACGTAATGAATTCTAATTTTATTTTTAACACATCAGAAACATATGTATTTTTTTAACTGTAGCCCGATTCATTTTTGGTAAATAGTAATTAATTCTGCTCTGATACTGAAGCCATTTCCCTTTCTCGCAGAAACATTACTTCAAACGTGTATGCAGAAACGAAACTATCCTGCCAATATCACAGTTTAAGTACAATTAAATACAGTAGTTGCCTCTCAGATGTACACTAAAAAACCTGGTGTAACGCTGTTAAGAGGCCGTTCAACTTCAATGCCATCCTGTTTAAAAGTTCCGGTGCTCCAGGGGCCAGAATCATTTTGGTCAACTTTGAAAGGGAATTTTAGTTAAGATTTAAGTAAGCTAGAAAGAAGGTTATGATACACTGTAACGGAGATAATACTGGGTGTCTGACTAGTATATATATATTTTTAATTCCTTATTCTTTAACACAAGTTGTATTTACAGTTCAAGGAAAATGTAATTCCCTGAAAGGCTGGACTTTCCCTTCTTCAAAAGATTCTTAATTTCTTAATTGAAGCAAAAAGTTCCATAATTGTCTAGATTAACAGTGTTTCTTGATTTATATTAACCATGCACAAAATAGCCCTTCTGTAACAGGGTAAATGAACCGTTTGAGTCTTTAATCCCTTGTCGCATGCACAGGACATTGACAGTGACATTTGAAAAGAGTATATCTTTGTTTTAGCAAGGGACCTCATTTTTGTTCCACTTACAGGCAACTCACTGATGGCGCAGTTCGCTCACACAGGAAAAACCTGAGCTCCCTCGAGTCAGTTCTGACAAGCATCAAGGAGGACAGGACTCGGGTGGCTGTACCGCAGTCAGACAGAGAGCCTTCAGTCCTGTCTTTGGAGCAAGGTATGTGTCACTCTGCATTCAAACTCTTCTTAACAAAGAACCCTCCCCAAGAAATTGTCTGTGTACTTGGATTCCATAGTAATAACCATGGATTTAGACCAACAGAACACAGCCAGTTTTTGTATAGAGTATAACTTTTAGGTCTTCCTTTAGCCAAGTTAGAATGGCTTGTACAGATCCATAAAGCTGAAAGGGCCCTGTATTGAAACTTGTTAACGTATTAGTACTTATTTTAAGGGTACTCCTTTGGAGATGATGACTTGACAGCTTAGAGCAATATTGCTATGTTCTCCGCCTTCAATTCTAAATGCAATAGTTTGTAGAGAAAAAGATTCTAAAGAACTTTGAACCTGAAACATTTGTGGTAATATTTTCAATAGTAGAACCATTTCACCTTCATGAAGAAAGTTGAAACAGTTGTTTTCTGATGAGAACAACCGTGAGCCCTTTAGAGTAAAAATCCCATTGAATAATATCATGGTTAGCAATTTACAGAACACATCAATTTGGAACAGTAGAATATCACTATGTTTTATTTACAACAAGTGTAGATGCTTGTTGAATTATAAGAATCTGTTTCATTGATATACACATGTACATCAATATAACATATTCCCATTTTTTCATTCTGTCTTCTGTCACATTCCATATTGGCTGTTTGCCTGGGATGATCTCCATAGACTGATATATTAATAATAAAAATGGGGATCATCACCAGAAAGCCATTATTCCTATTAAGGGTCATAGCAATCTGGAGATTATCCATGGAAACCGTGGTATAGAATGGAACCAATGTATTGCTGAAGTTACACCTGGATATACCTTTAGTAACTTCATTAAATTTTAAGTTATTTATTATTTGCTCTTAGTTACAGTACATGCATAGTTATTCAGTCAAAAGTTGAGGTGGAAGTCAAAAGATGTTGAGGAAGCTCTTTTCTCCCTATTCTATTGGTTTGCAAAACCTGCACAAAAATCTAACTAAAACGTATTAGCACAAAAAATTGACTTAAAGATTTGACTATCAATGATGATTAAATGGAACTGTGCAGTATTTTCAGTGTGCAGAAAAGCTGCTGAAAAACACAGTGGCCTTCCATGGGAAGAAGTTAAAAAACGGAACTGAAAGTGAAAAAAATCTTTGTTTCTTTTTTTTCCCTAGGAATTATTCAGACTGTTCCAATTGGGTATATTGAGTCTTGCTTTGCTACAAAAACTGGCACCCCAAGGCAGCCTACCATCTGCACCCCGTCTCGAGCAACCTTGCGTATCAGGAAGGCGGTGTTTAACAATCCAGAGCATTCTCTGGTAGGCTTGGACCAGTATTCCCATGTTTGGTAAGGAAGAAAAGTGGCAACATTTTATTTACTTGATTCATACAATGCAAGGAATATAGGATTTTATATTAATTTTTAGGGAGCCATTCATTTATTTTTCCTTTTTCTGTCCTCGTGTTTTCTGTCTGCTGTAAAAATAAAATGTATTATACAGCAGAAAAAAGTATGTGCACTCATCTAAGAGAATATTTTATTTTGAGCACAAGATGACTTTTACCTTTATAGCTAGGTCTTTGTTATTGAGCAACGAAACTCCAGTATGATTATACACAGTGTAATATGTGGTGCTCAATAGAGTGGGACAGTTGTTAGGCCTCTGGAGTGCTGGGGTTTCAAATCCTGGGTTGAATAGTGCTGTTGTACTCTTGAGCATGTTAATCGGCTTATAACTGATCCAGTAAATGCCCCCACTGTATGAATAGATACTCTCTGTGTTTTCATTCTGAACTATAGCCTTTTTCTCAGTCATCATATATTTAAATAAGATTTAAATTCTTTGGAATTCTGAATTTCCATTTTCCTGTTGCATTAATGGGTGGCACTGTGACATAGTTGTTTTGCTAACAGCTAACAGCATTTCCTTACAGTGCTGGGGCCCTGGGTTCAATTTCAGACCTCAGGTGTTGTCTGTGTGGAGATTGCATGTTCTTCCAGTGTTTGAGTGGGTTTCCTCTGGGTGCTCCCGTTTCTTCCCACTGTCCAAAGACAAATTGGTACTGTAGATTAACTGGCTTCTGGGAAGGTTTGCCCGGATGTGAATGCATGTTTGCATGTTTGTGTCTGTCTACCCTGGGATGCACCGTTGTCCTATCCAGGGTGTACCCTGCCTTGCACCCTGCCTTGCACCCGTCGTTGCTTGTTGGGATAGGCTCCAGATCCTCCAGTTGACAAAGTAAGGAAAAGGAAAGATGGGTATTGCATTAATTTTTTGTTTTACTCTTCAGAATGTAACACAAATTATGCACATTCTCAAGGAAGTAATAGTAATGTTTGTGTCTAAAAGCTTTGAACAAAAAAATGAATCGGATGCTTTTTGTTTTGAACTGACATTATTTTTCCTAGAATATCAACAGAAATCAAAATCAATACCTAATCAGTATGTCAGAGCAATATGTTCTCAAGGATTGGCACTTTTGGATGTAAACCTCAGTTTAGGCCCTGTTTAATGCCAAGAGCTGGTATTCAGTTAGTAAAGCCTCAGTCTCACATTTTTCTAGTAGTGTTTCTACTACAGCTGAATTTTGGACGATGCTAGCATCCTATAATGTCTCCCGCATACAGGATTATTTTTATTTTCCACAAAAATGGGCACCAGAGCTACAAGGCAAAGGTGAAGCCTCCCAGACTGAATGGCCTAAAGACTGGGGTTTTCTCTACGCGGAGCCCTCATCGCCCCAATGCTATAGGGCTGACTCTCGCAAGGCTGGAGAAGATTGCTGGTAATGTCTCGGAAGAGTACGTGGTACATAGAGGCTTAAATTAGTTTGTTCAAAGGTTTTCCCCAAGGAGTGAGAATTTATGTGTGAATGAATCCTTTTTCTAAATTTGTTATGTAGCAGTAGTCCAGGACCAGAAGCATAAACTTTTACTGAAATAGTATAGTATAAAAGTGTCAAAACAGTCATATGTTTCAGTTCTAAAAGGTTATTTAATTTCAGTTGGTAAATATTAAGACTAAAATAACTTTACAGATATTACAACATATATTTTTTGTAATCTGTAAAAAAATAACATTGCAAATATCGTTCTGAAACAAAATATTGTAAATGATTTTAGGCTTGTGCTTTCTCAAAATTAAACCGGGAGTGAATTTTGTTTAAAATAAAGCCGCAGCATTAAAGGGCATATCTTCAATATTATTACACTAATAGCTGCATCACTGATGGAACATTACCGAAATTTGGTTAATAAAAACACTAATAGTTAGTATAGTCATATCTGTTATATAGAATATATGATAGTGTTCTTTAATGGCTGTTGTTTTAAAATGACAGTTGAATAGAGCAAACACCAACATTCACCAAAACAATTTAGGACACTTGTTCTTTGTGATTTGGGTTGTGAAGGTTTAACGCAGATATAATCAGTTGCCTTGCTGTGTTTTCCAAAAGTCAATAATAAGTTATGTTGTCAAATAAATGAAATGTAGTTCAAGAGGGTAGCTGTATCAGCATGCGTAGCCTGCAAAGGAACAAGTAACGTGTTGTATCGTTGTATCTTCATTGTATCGTTGTATCTTCGTTGTTTCTTCAACAAAACACAAGAAGAAACACAACATCCTGGCTGTGGAGCTTTCTTCAGGTCTTCTTTAATCCTTCACCCAAAGAAGGCTCCACAGCTGAAACGTTGTATTTCTTTTCCTCTCTTTTCAGCATGGAATAAACCTTTACTTGTTCCTTAAAAGAAATGTTAGTTAGCGCAGGAAAAATGCATTGAGAAAATGCTGCAGACTTTAACAGAACCTGTTTTTGTATACAGATGACACAGTGCATTTATCTGGAATTGATATGATAGAAGGTACCCCTGTACTGGACATCAAACCCTATATACCAGACTATGATGCACCACACAGCAGAGCTCTGGACACTGTAGGCTCAGCCAGCACTGAACAGCATATGTCAGAATGCATATCTTCAGATGAGGAAACTGATGCTCTGAAACAGCAAAATACAAAGACTGAAGATTTGTCTGGGAATCCGTTGGCTTTGGAGGATGGCAGAGGCCTGCAGGAAGAAGGACAACATGCCAGCTCACATTCAAAGATTATGTTCTCTGAAGATAAATCAAAGGCTTTTTTGATGACCTCCACTGGTGCTCTCGGTGACTCCAAACCAAACAGGCCTTGCCAGATCCCCAGGGAGAAAGACGTTCCTTCTGTTTTAGCAGAAATTAAAAGCTATGTCAGTCACAAAAATATTTTCACCAACTTGGCTACAGAAGAAAATGTCCTGCAGGCAAACAGCTCTACTGTCAGGCCCTGTGAGGATGAACAGCTTCAGTCCAGTGAAGAGGTACAGTTTGACGCAGATTCCTACACCACCATAGCCTCTTGGATCAGAGAGCCACCTGTGTCCAGTCTCAGCGTGCGCTTTACTCCACATGCTGAGAGGGATCTTAAGGAGTTTCAACCACCAGGACAAGCAGGTATACATTCAAGGCATTCGTTATAAAATACTTAGGGAAAGGAGTCTAGTGTTCGACCACAGCATTTCAGTATATGTAAGAACATGAATATGTTTTTGTGAGAGATCATTCAGCACTAGATATTTTAGTCCATACCAGCTATTAGGTACAACTAGCTGCCTAATAATGTAATTGTTTAAAAACAATGAGTAATGTGGGCATACAGTAGAAGTAATTGAAAGACCTGGTGTTTGACAACAATTTTTAGTTTTTTCAACCAGAGTTCAGTGAACTGTGTTCAGTCCTGACTGATATTCACCAGGATGACTGGGTGATGAACCAGTGAACTCAGTCCTTTTGGAGACCAGATTTTCAGGTTTCTTTGAGTATCCACGAGATAGCTAATGAGTGTGATTATGCACTACAGTTATATTGCATTATACCCTCTGTAAATAAAAAGGTAAGCCTCAAAACCAGATCTTCCATTATTAGAAATCTGGTTTTTCAACATTTTCATAAGGCAAAAGGGTATAGATGATGCCTCTGTACTGAATCATGAGTTTTTGTGTTCTGCACAGTTATAAGACTAATCCAGATTTACCTCCCTTTCAAAGAGTGGAGCACATGGAGGTGAAGTGACTTGACACAACAAGTCAGTGGCAAAGTCTGATCTTGATCCACAAAACCTCCCTGTAATAAGTACTGTACATAATCAAAGAATCATCAGATCCACAAAGGCAAGGTGGCTGTTTGACACATAATGCTTGTTTCGTACCATTTCTCTATTGTCTCTCATATGTATGATCCAATATCTATATACAGTCTAACAATTATGTAGAAGTATGTTTCAATTTGAGTTAAGGTTAGATTGTAAAACAGTCCTGATGTTAAACAGGACGATGTTTTAAAGACAGGGATGGAGAGGTAGTGTAATTCCTTGAAGCCAATGGCAGTGACCTTGGAATCTCTCTGTGTTGTTGTCTAGTGCCAGGGAAGCCCTCCTTCCAGTTTCTGCAGTCCACAGAGGACGCCGCCGCCGCCATCAGGGGGGTGCTGTCTGCTGACCCACGCTCTGTGTACCGCCGCACACGCTGTCAGGACCAGCTGTTCCACTTCACCCTGGACACCGCGCACATCACCTGCTGGTTTGGAGAGGGCTTTGCAGAGGTCCTCAGAGTCAGACCCGTTCAGTCCTCTGAGTGCTGCAGCAAAGGCAGGCTGTAAAGCCAGCACCTGTCTGTGCCCGTCTACAGGTGGCGTTTGGAATCACTGCTGTGGGGAATATATTGATTAATTTGTCTCCGTGGTTTAATAGCTAACTACTTTATATATCCTCATGTGAAAGGCTGCTGGTGTTACCTCACATTTTCACTTTCCTAAGAGACTTCACCACGGGTTATGGATCGCATTGTAGAATCCTTACTCTTAACTGGTTAGATAGTCTCTACTTCATTCTTTTTTAGTTTCACATTTGCCAGTCTATTCACAGAGACAACGTATTTATCAATTACTGTAGATTTTTGGGAAATTTTCAATTTTAATGCCAACCCCAGCCCTGAACTACAAATACAGTAATGGTGTCTATAGCCCAGAATAAAAACCTCAGCCAACCTGTTACCTTCATAGATAACGGGCTAAGTAATTTATTTCAAAAGATTTGTATTGGCAAGCCAAGTACCTGATTGCTAGAGTTTGTGTTCAGGGATGAGCATTCTGTCATAGAAATCTCACTCAGGGATTCCTCAGAAAAAAATCAGAGTAAAGTTGTGTGGGTCCACATTTCATGGCAATACTCACTTCACAGTTGTAGCCAACAGAATGTTAATAGTGCATATATAAATATGGGTATGTTTTTTTTAATTGTTTTCATTCACATTGTTCTTTAACTGTACAGCAACCAAAGTGCATTTAGGGTACCTCGAGTGGACACTACGTGCCTAATTCTATAAATTGATTTATTTCGGCTTGAACCTGAAGGTGTATCAGGAATTCTGTCCCTGGAATACCTTGTGGCTTTCCTTTCATGGGAGTTATCTTCATGTTCCATGTATTGAATTTTATTTAAAACTTGGAATTTCTTTTGCTGCTTCTACAGTGTTTGCTAATCTTCCCCTATTGGTATCATCTGCAAACTGAACCAGAGTACTAACTATAATAGAATCAAGTTCATTAATCTGAATTTGGAAAAGCAGTGGTTCAAGTGCAGATCTCTTTTGTACTTCTCTCATTACTCCTGCCCCATTTAAGCATTCACCCTTCTGTACTCTGTTTTCTAATTAACCAATTCTAAACACAAGCATTTCCCCATATGCCTACTGCTTGTAATTTGAGAATGTTTTATTAGGAACTTTATGAAATGCCTGCTGAAAATCGAAATATTCCATATTTCCATATAACATATGTGATCCATATACATGGTATTGTTCAAATATTTATTTCCTTAACTTTACATCTAATAAGGTCATAGCTATTGGTCTATAATTATTTGGTTCAGTTTTGTCATCCTTCACCCTAATGAATGAGGACGAGATTGTATCTCCCGCTGTCTTGTGTCTTTGTTGGAAGATCAATAGCTTCCGATAACTTCTGTTGTTTACTTGAGTACAATTGCTTCCATTGTTTACCTAAGTACAACTGGACAATATTGGGCCTAGAAGATTTATTAAACTTGAGTGTTTCAAGTACCTGAAACACCTCTAACTCTTCTATGCTGATACTATTTAATAAAGAGCTTTGTCCTTTCACTGCCTGAGGCATGTTATTGATATCTTCCTTAATGAACATTTAGCACAGCAGCTGTCAGTTTCCCATTCATTGTCTAAATCTTTCCAGTTTTTGTCCCAGATAACATTTTACTCAATCGTTAATATTTCTTTAAATTCTGCATTTAAAACTTTACTGAAAATATCCTGTATATTAAATTGTCCACAGTCGCAGTCTAGTGTATCTGAGCAGTGAGCTCCACAGTGAAGGGTGTGACTGCCGCCCACACTGTGGATCCTGCTTTTCAGCCAGGTCTGAAGAAGAAGACCTGAAGAGCTGGACTTGCAGCATGTTCCTATGATAGTCTGGAGCTAGGCTATTCACTGCCATCTCCATGAGCAGAAGAGCCTGAAAGTCCACTCTGAATTTCACAGAGTCTCTGCTTTTCACAGATGCCTCGAGGCTTAGTGTTGTTTGTTAGCACACAGGCTCCAGTAGTTGTTCAAAACAAAGTTTCCTGAGGTGCAGTGTGGCAACAGGTTGATCTTCAGCTTCTGCGGTATAAATAATGTGTTTTGAAAAGCCAGGGGAGTGCTGTTTGAACTGGACTCTCTTGGCAGAGCAAATCGAGGTTATCATCAGTTACTCAGTTTCTTTGTTTGCATACCCTCTTTTGGAGATGCTTGGTATGCGTGTTTCATCTTGCCAGTTAGACTTTATGTGCAAACTGTGCTGCTCACACATACCTTCCTGCTGGCATTCGACTCTTACCATAATGATAACCCAGGTTTCCCTCACTGCTACTGCATGTGTGCTGGAAAAATCACCCTTCGTTTCTGTTTGTTCTGTTCTGTTACACTGACCAACTAGATGGGTTTTTATAAGTAAGCACAGGCAAACTTGATAAATGAACAATCACTCCCTGGCACTCTCATTTTTACATCCGTCTTGTTTGTTTACTAACCATCAAGAACATTTAGTAGATTTATGTACCAACAGTTATTACCACTGACTTTTAAATGTATTATTGTTCATCTGAAATTACTGATTCCCAAAAATCATTAAATATTAAAGTGGAACTGCAGTCCCAATTTCTCAGACCGGTTAACTAAACTAAAGAGTAACTAAATTAATTGATGTTAAAGAAATACAGTTTCCGAATAAAGCACTAAATCATGAACTTTGTGAAAGCCCTGTAAGTTCCATGTCGTCGCTAACTCCTCACATTCGAGTTCCCACCAATTGTGACATTATTTGGCCCTTCCTGCTCACTAGCCTCCAAATTGACTAATGTACTGTGATGTACAAGTGAATAAATTTAGGTTGTGCAGCAGACATTTCACTGCAGATATATTCCAATGTGCGATCTGCATGCAGAGTTAACAAGTAAGCAGTATTTGTCTGCAATACCATCTCAAAATCGAAAGCGATATTTCTATCGGATTAAAAGAGATGTTTTCACAATCCTGCTTGTTTACAATGTAATGAGGCCACACACGTCATCAGAAGTTTTGTTGCCTCGTTCTGAATTGCAGAACATGGCACTGCACATACCTGGAAAATTAATCTATTTTATGGTGTAAGTTGGAGGTTTTACAAGTTATGATGTACATTTTACTATTATTGTGGTTTGAAATGCACTCATCAATGCTGATTCTTTCAAAACCCCGAAATACGAAAATAGGTTTGGAATTCCCCTTTAACACAATTTTTTTGGGTCTGAAAATTACATAAGTTAATCTAAAAATTAAATGTGTACTGGATTGTAATTTGATTTCCTTAGAGGGTCACAGCATCAAAGCAAAGACATTAGGGTTTCTTTGCGCAGCCTTGTTACACATACTGTATTATGCGGACATCTGATAAAATCACATATGTTCTTTTTTTCTTTGGTAACAACAACCCAATTCCAAGCTGGCTACATTGCAAGATTGTACAGAAGCAGATGCACTGCAGATTTACTTGGGTTTTTTTTATCAAAGGCTGACCATTTTTGGACTGCTAACTTTTCCAACCATCCATTTTCTAACCTCTTTATCCAATACAGAGTTGCAGAAGAGCCAGAGCCCGTGCTGGCAATAAACAGATGCAAGGCTGCATATCCGTTGGACGGGATGTCAGTCCATTGCAGGGCAGACACATCACAAACACTGACACACACTCACACTAGGGCCAGTTTTCCCAGAGATGTACAGTATTGACATACAGTACCAGTGTGTTTTTGGACTGTGGAAGGAAACCCATGTAGGGAGAACATACAGACTCCACACAGATAGCACCCTAGGTCCAGAATTGAACCCAGGGCCCCAGGGCTGTGAGTCAGCTATGCTGGATGCACGTTTGAAGCTTTTTATATTCAGCATAAAGTACCACTAACTAAATAATAAAGATAAAAGCTCAGGGTGTTTGCAGTTCAGTTTCTTCTTCAGTCTGGGACAAATCAAAGCCTATTATCTTTACCTGGGATAATGTAGTGGATTAATATTATTTTAGGGGGTAGAAATGATTTCCACTCCTTGTGAACCTCTTATCTTGCCACAGAAGACAGTCTAAATGTGATAGATTTATTTTCATTTCTAGATTACAAAATCAATGACTGTCCCTCAGTGAAACATGATGGTAAATGTACAGTATGTTATGTAATACCATGTCATGTCATTTGCCAAACCACTTCATACCATATGGTGTTGCGGGAAGCCAGAGCCTACCTGGTAAGCAACGAGGCAGGGTACACCGTGAACAGGGCGTCAGTCCATCGCAGGGCAAGTGCAAGCCAATCAGACATGGGGACAATTTGGAGGCCACGGTAACGGCCGAGGGGGGAAATTTGGTCCGGACACCGGGATAACTCCCTACTATTATCAAGAAAGTCTTTAATGACCACTCGGTTTAACGGCATCCAGAACAGTACAGTGTCTCCGCCCCTATACTGGGGCATTAGGACCCACACAGACCGCAGGGTGGGCACCCCCTGCTTGTCCCACTAGCACCACTTCCAGCAGCAACCAAAACTTTCTGGGAGGTCTTACACCCAGGTACTGACCAGGCTCAACCCTGCTTAGCCTAAGTGGGTTGCCAATTGAGAGCTGCAAGGTGATATGGCTTCTGGATAGAAATACCATCTCAGTTTTATAATAAATAATAAATGTTAACTCTTTTAAATGTCAAATAAACCAGGTGTACATATGTGTCCAGGGCATAACATTGAAAAGTATTTGTGGAAGGGATCCCACTATGCATTAAATCTTATTTTAGTTAGGGCTGTTTTTAAAATAAGTCATTGTTACAGTATGTGAATAAGAATACAGCACAATTCTTCAGAGTACTTCTAAAGTTTGCAGTGATGTAAAAAATATTACATAAGCTGGTATTTAATATTTTAGGAATCACATTGTAATTGACAGCACTTACAAAATAATTATTTTTCAGAATGTTTTAAGAAAATTAAAAACATTAATTGTGTGAAATAAGTTTTATCTTCAGTGTTTTACTTGCCTTAAAAAGGATCCATTCTTATTTCATTTAGGATTGATAATTAAGCGTATTCTGTGGTAAATATTTTATACTCTATATTTTACATTAGAGCAAATTCTAAAGTCTTGTACAGAGTACATAATTTTTATATTTTATTGAGGGTGTTAGTGTACAGTATCTGTGTGCCTTAGAAACTACTGGTATGCTGGTTATTTACTTAGTGCTGTCCACCTTTAGCATAATTGCACTTTATCATTTTAAACATACAAATCTCTTGCAGATATGAGATTGCATGATATAGTGTAACTGTATCTAGAAACAAACTGATGTTTCCAAAACAAATCAGAATAATGTGTATGATTTAAATATATTTCTAGAAAAATGTTCTTTGATACAAACTTAAAATGACATAAACATAATGTGCAGATCTATTTGATGTCTGTTGCATGTTTACACTTTGAGTATTACACTACTGCAATTCAAAATGTATATATAACCACATTAGATTTATAAAATGGTATATGGACTATATGGATTCATGATTTTTAAGGCTAGAAAATCCACCCACTACACCCACTAGTAGATAAATTATTTAGGATCACCCATAAATCCATGGATTTTGCACTAAATATTACTGGAGAACCAAAATGGTTCCCAAGTTTCACACACATATTTTTTTTAAATTTTCTATCTTCTGTGATTTTTAGATTTGTATGGGAATTTGTCTCCAGGGAGAATTAGGTTACTATGATCTTCCTTACCTGCAGTATTGTGTCTGTCTGAACCTTCTTAAAGCCGCAAAACAACATTTTCTCTTTGTCATGCTAACATTTCCGAAGTCCACTGCCAAAACAACAGCAAGTCAAGTGGTTTCATTTCAAAATGTTTCACTGTTTCAAGTGGCATTTTTCTATAGTAAAGCCCAACTCTCTCTCAGATGTGAAAATTCCTGTTACATTTTGTTCCTATATAAGAAAAAGTAAATAAAGAAAATAAAGATCATTTTAATATATTATTTCTATATACACATACAGTATATATTCTTATAGCACTGCTTTGTATTAGCTTTTGTTATTTTCTAAGTGGTCCAAATTCTTAAGAAAATCCGGCTCAATACTTCATCACTTTACTGTCTTACTATTATTATTATTTTAAACAATAATCACTCAAACATAAGATATTATTTTGCGTCTGGGTTGCAGTACCAAAGGTTACAAATTACTGTGTGCTGTCAGAGTGTGCAGAAAAACACTGATGCAGAGAGTGTTTTTTCCCCTATTTATTTTATTGCCTTTTCTTAGGATATAGAACACTGACACTGCTTATAGTGCAGTTTTTCTAAAGTTATGCTTTTGACATGCATGAGTGTCAAAATGTTTAACTTTTCAGAAATGTTAAGCCATAAAAAAGGAAATTAAATCAACGGAAAGTGATGATTTACTGTTTTACTTTTATTTTCTTCAGAATGACAGTTTGTGAAGTTTTTATAACAATAATATAAACAATAATAAAGTATTTGGTTTAGGACATCCATATACTTTTAAATTACAGAGAAGTGTGATTTATCACTGATTTGAAAAGAGTTAAATCAAGAACCAAGAATTCAATTAAGAACTAAGTTATCAAGTAGACGTGTTTCAAGCAACACAAACAACCTAAAGTGTTTAAACAGTGACAAATTCCTTAAACCACATACTGTGATTTTATGAAATCACAAATTAGTTTGACAGTTCAATACTGAACTGAGCACTACATTCTACTTTTGAAAAAATACTTAACTGCAAAAGAAAATGAAACACAGCAGAGCATTTGCACTAGAAAAATCATGTGTTGACCTCATTAAAGGCAACATTTGTAAAATTGCAACTAAATTTGACAAAGCTTGCTATTTTTTTAGTCACATCATTTAAAAATAGCTAGTTATTAATTAAAAAAAAATGAAAATCCCTTAATTTTCCAGGCAAAAAAGCAAATGTTAACATGCTTTAAAAGATGATCATCCACCAGAAGCTTATGTTTGCATGGCCCCATTGTGTTTTTGTGTTGGTCTGAGGAATGATCTTTCCTGCCACTGAGATGCTGTCTTTTTATTCTCAGTGACAACCAAGTGAAGGATTAACCAGCATTGCTTTGTTGCCTGTGGCTGCCGCTTTCAAAGCCCACTGTTGATTTGCTACAAAGGCCATGTCCCCTCCCATTAGCAACTACAAATCACACCCTGGCCCCAGCTGTGTGTCTGGATTGCAAACGAGGTAGAGCTTTGGTCCTTATGAAGTTCATCTTTCACGATGGCAGAGGTGTACAAAACAGGGTGTTTAAGAGTTATGAAACCACTACAAAAAGCTACAGCATAGCACAGAGAACAGGACTGTAGATAAGAAGTAAAAAGAAGAATAAGGTAAGATCTACTGGGACTACTGAGGCTGAGAACCTTGGAAACTCAAACATCGACTTTAAAGACAGATTGTACCCCCATCTTGAGCAAGAGGCATAGATGGATCTCCATCAAGCCATAATCAAGGGAGACTTTTTGCTTACGAGGAGATTAGTAGAGGCGGGAGCCGATGTTAATGTGATCGATAATGAGAGAAGGACTCCTTTAATGGTTTGCTGCCTGCATGATGGGGAATCAAGGGCTCTGGCAGTGGCAAGAATCCTGCTGATGCATGGAGCCCGTGTAGGTCTCTGTGATGGACAGGGCCGCAATGCACTCATGTACAGTGTGCTTTACGAACGACTGGGCATAACCAAGCTTTTTCTGGAGGCTCTGGACTACGACTTGAACTACACAGACAGGGAGGGCTGCACAGCCCTGTTGTACGCCGCCAAAGTGGGCAACTCCTCCCTCACCAGGATGCTGCTGAAAGCCATGAAGAGGTACGGCTTGGAGGTCGACAAACCTGACAAGGAAGGTGTCACCCCGCTCATTCTCTCCTGCCGTCTGGGTCACAAGCAGTGCGCTGCCGATCTCCGAAGCCTAGGCCAAGCCTCGGACTCCATCAAAGACAAGATTCATGGGAAGACTGCAAAAGACTGGGAGCTGCACTTGGGGACTCAAAAGCTAGGGTTTAGGAGATACCTACCTTACAAGACCTTGCCCAAGGACCTCTGGGAGAAGCGAGAGAAGTTTTATAAAGGTCTCGGGCACGGACAGCTTCCGCAACCCAAGACGTTGCCCACGATAGCACATCCAGAGAAGAAGAAAGGGAAGGAGGCCCCTGTCTCTCCAAGGCCCACCAGAGACTGGAGATCAGATATGAGGAGTCTGACCGAAGCCCTACAAAATCAGATCAGTCCTTCGTACCGCTCTCTGGCCAAGCCCCTGCCCCCTTTGCAGCAGACACGCAGGAGAAACCTGCACCTCGACTGCCGTCTAGATGCCCTCCTCCAGCAGAGGCGGGGGAAGGGCAGGAAGATGTCTTTCGATGCCATCAGCGATGCCCTGCTTCAGGACAGCCTGTCCAAGAAGACGTTTCGGCGCAGGTGCAGCGTAGCGGTCATCCCCCTCATTCGGCTCAGCGCTCGCCGGCGCCACAGCGCCCATAGCTCAGAGAATGGAGCAGAGGACAAGAAGAGTCTAACATCCCTGGGAAAAGCCACGGCGAAAGTTTAACTTTGGTCTTTCGATTTTAACATTGTCCAGTTCCCTTGATGCAGATGACTGTTAAATGATTGCAGTTACAGTAAGTGCTCTGTCCTTTCTGTAAGATTTGAATATATTTATCTAAACTGAAAGCTTACTTCTCGCATCCCTTTTTGTAATAACGCAGCAAGCTGAAAAATAGCTGCATCTGACTGAGAGCTCACAAGCAGGTCTCAGGCAGCGGTGAGGTGGTGGGGGACTGGAACAAAGAGGTGGCAAAAAATTCAATAAAAACACGCAAACTAAACCCAGCACTCAGGGCTGAAAAGCAGTAGCGACTAGGAACAGGAGAAGTGCTGAAACAGCAAAGCAAGCGCAAAAAATAGAAAGATAACTGGTGAGGAAACTACGATTAGCAACACACAGCAGCTCTGTTACTCTTAATAGCGAGAGTATGAAATTGAGTGATACATTTATATACAGAATGGGCATACTCCTTTGCTCCAGTTACAGTAACCTGTTAGCAGTCTCCTCAGCCTGACCAGGCAAAACAAAAATTAGAAATAATTTCTTGAGAAAAAGCATAAGAAGCTGACAGGGTTCATTCTCTACAGTTTTATGCCATTTCACAAGAAATCCATGGGCATTTTAACAGAATTAGCATGTTTGGGAAATTCTCCTTAATATTAATAGAAAAGGACAGCACAATGACACAGTGGTCAGCACAGGGGCCTGGATTAAATTCCAACCCTAGGGTGCTATCTATGTGGAGTTTGCATGTTCTTCCCAAGTTTCTGTGATGGACTGGCAGCCTGTCCAGGGTGTACCCTGCCATGTGCCTATTGCTTGCTGGGATCAGCTCCAGCTCCCCTGTGACTCTGGATTGGAAGAAAATGGTTAAAAAATGGATGGGATTTATTGGAAAACAATTACACACAGTCTCATCACAGTCAACATGTAATATATTATTAATGAAGAACAATTACATTAAGAACTTCAAGTATAGGTAATTATATATAAGTATATATTAAGGGAAATAATGTCACATATACATATACATATGTTGTTATTCCAGTATGTACCCCTGAACTGCATTTTATTTCAGTCAGAGCATGGTTTACCACAATCATTTAAATTTGGTATGAACTGGTGGCATTGTGCTTTTACACTATCATTATACTGTATGTAACTAAAGCTCTCATAACATGTATATGTAACCGAGGAAGTAAAACACAGGCAATTAATAAAATATATTTTGAAAAGTGGCATTCATTCGGGATACAGTGATTTAATAAAAGGACTAAAGAAAGTTAACAAACGAGGGGCCAATCTGTCAGCTTAGTTCCGATTTGTTTTACAGCCTGAAGTTGTTGTTTGTCTGCTTTTTAAAGTGAAATCTGAGGAAAAGAGTATAATTTATGTATGTACAAATCTGAATTTTTATTCTTGGCCTGTCTTTTAATGTAGCATTAATGTGTTTTAATGTTTTCTTTTGCCTTTTGCTTATGTAAGTCTCTGTAGTTATATTTCCAAAGCTAAAGGTTAAGGAATTTCACTATCAACTATTCCAACAATAAATCATTTCTAAACAAATCTTCCAGCATTCTTTAAAGCTTTAAACACACACACATATATATACATACATATGATCCACATAATCTACTGAAACTGCTTGAAGCAAAGTGAGTCACTTCTGAATATGTGTGGGCTGAAGATTTACAATCTTCAGTGTACTAGGGTACATGTTTTTTTCTGCCTTTGTTATTTTTCACTGAAAAAAATAAGTTAATGGGTAGAATGGTGGTGTAGCATTGCAGTCCTGAAGTGTTGGGACCCAGGGTTCAGTTCCTGGGGTACTCTCTTAGTGGAGTTTGTATGTCCTGCCAGAGTCCGAAGACATGAACGTTTGGGGAAAGTGTGCCCTGCGATAGCCTGGCATCCTGTCCAGGGTGTATCCTGCCTTGCACCTGTTGCTTGCCAGAATTGGCTCCATCTCCCTTCTCGACCTGTATTGGATGAAGCAGTTAGAAAATAGATGGATTGAAAAGAAGCTCATGATTGTTCTAGCAAGTACTATGTATGTGACCTAAAATCTCCGTTTTTGTAAACCTCATTCGAGAGGACATCCAAATTACTGCATGTTTACACATAAAGCATAATTATCTTCCTGCATACATGAGGTACTGTAAGTAAAATAGCAAAGTCCTTGTGCATAACTGCAGTTAGACAGCTTGGTTTTGTGGCACAGCTGTTCTCTGGAAATAGTAGAAGACAACCAAAGGCTATTTTTTTCCTCTACACTTTAATAGACTTGAACATACTACTACTAAGTCAAGTAACTTTGACCTTTTACACTTCCAGCAGTTGTGTTTCTAATAACAATTATTAACCTATGAAGGGGGAAATCAAAACGACCTGTTTAATGCAGTCCAATTGGGTATCCATTGTAAAAGGATATTGCTATTTGATTATTTGTTCAAAGGTGTGTCATCTCTAATCTTAAACTTTCGCTTACAATATTTGCTCTTGTTAAATACAGTAATTCCGCATTGTACAGTATACAAACCTACTGCAAATGGTCTTGATGTACAGAAGATGACACAAGGCGTGGAAAAGAGAAACAAAAATGAATGTTTGACTGAATGATTTGAACTGTATGTATTCACAGGACCAAAGACCTTTGGAATCATGCTGTTAGTCTGTGTACACTAATGTGTCATTCCAGGCATTATCTGAAATTACTTCCTCACCTAGAGGGTCACAGTGAGCAGGACAGGTGACATAAGATGGAAGAAGGTATGAGGTGGACCTATACTGTGTGTGGGACATTGCATGTCTCACACACACACACACGCATACAGGGTCAATTCGGAGACAGTTTGAAATGAAACTGGAATACCTAGAAAAACATTCACAAAAACATAGAGAGAACATGCAATCTCTAGTACTGAAGCATGCTGCCTTGCCTCCATAATCAATTTTTTGTACAAGCAAAAGGATTACTCCTGATATTGCTAATTTAAAAAAATGAACAGTTTTGCTTTTTAGTCAGAGTCATACGATATACAGTAGTACACGCCACTCAAACATTTTACCTTCAATCACACTACAATACCCTAAATGCAGCACTGTCTTATCGCTGACAGACAAATTCAAATCAGAAACCTCATATTGAAATACACCGAATAAAATAAATTTCAGGTCTTCTTTCTTTGCACAAGCCATCATTTTGTGAAAGTACTGTTAGATTGCGCCTAATTCTTAGTATACTTCAATATATTCAGAATTAAGTATATTAATACTCATTATTCTTTAATAACTCTTACAATGATACTGTAAGTTGCTAATTGTGTTGTAAAGATGGAATGCATACTAACAGGGAATTTACATAATGTCTTAGTTCTTCCTATGTCAGTATTTCACTATGTCCTGTCACCTCTCTTCTACAGTAGCTTATGTTAAACTTACTGTTGTTTTATTTATCTACTTTTGTTTTATTATGCTTGCAAGATTGTTCTTGGTATTACACTCAGAATACATTTCCTACACACCACCCAAATAAGGGGGCCTTCTAACCAAATGAATAATATTGCCCATTATTGTAACAGTGTTGCTATTACTCCTGCTTCTTTGACTAGTAATAGTTAAAATGTGAAAAATAAAGACGGCATGGTGGAGCAGTGGTTAGCATGGCTGCCTTGCAGTGCTAGATCCCTGGGTCCAGTTCTGGACATGGGGTGCTGTCTGCATGGAGTTTGTATGTTCTCCCTCTGTTTGCACAGGTTTTTGCGGGGGAAAATTGGCTCCAGGTGTGAGTGTGTGCATGTCTGTGTCTGCGTGTACCATGTGATGGACTGGCTTCCTGTCCAGGGTGAACCCTGCCTTGTGTCTGTTGCTTGATGGGATAGGCTCTGGCTCCCCTTTGACCCTGAAGTGGAAGAAGTGGTTAGAAAATGGATGGATGAAAAATGACCATTAATTGATATTCTTTAATACTAATAAAGTTTCGATTTTCTACTTACGCTGCTCTTCTGCGCAATTGCAATGTCAGGTCTTGCCCACTGGGTGGAAGCAAAGGAACAGTGTTTAGAGTAATCCATTAAGGTTTGCTGTAATCTCATTACTTCGATATGCTGAGGTTTAATGACGAAACTGAAAAACGAAAGAGAAAAAACACCGGAAGATATTTAATTAAGAAACTCATCACAGGATTTGCAAACTAAGCCATTATTTTTCCAAACTTAACTCAGCACAAGCGCAAATAAGTATTATAATATTCGAAAGCATTGTGTTTACTGTATAAATAACAAGAAATAAAGAAATGTCATCATTATTTATCTTTAAAAAGCACTGGATTTTATGTTTATGAATATGTGTTTAATAAAATGCATATAGCACTGCATGTTAGTTTCTACTACCTTTTTTCACTTACAGTGAGAATTATCGTGTTCAGGATTTCTTTCCCTGAACACTCTTGTCTTCTGACAGAATGGGAGTAATAAGCCAAAATGACTGCACAGTACATTGTACATTTATAGTACATTAAAGAAACATGGCGGCTCCTCGATCTCCATTTACTTCCAAAACACATTTTGTCTCCGTCTTCACCTTGGAGGACAGTTCAGTTTTGGTTGATATAGTTTAAATGTTCCGTAACAATCTCAGCATTCAGCATTCAGGAGCAAGTATTTCACAACCCATTCACCAGCTTGAAACCAGTCTTGTCACTTCTCAAATGTGCAGCGATGATGGGTCTGAGCAGCCCTTGTATGGGAGACATCTGTTGAAAATGAGCACCAGGTAGTGATGTAGAGTGACCAGCTGCACCAGACATTCAAAACCAGATCCCAGTTGTAATGGAGAGCAATGTGCTAGTATTTTTGACTATCAACCCCATGGCCCAAATTCACATTTTGGATATAAACTCTTCCCTACATAAACTCCTTGCCTTAAACTTAAAATCCTGTTCCTGCTTAATCACCATCCATTTCAAAGGTCTCTGTTGAACTTATATATCTTAAACCTCTGCACTTTTTGTTTGAATTATTTAAGAATAGAAAATTGCACATCATGTGGACTAAGATTAGATTGTAACCACTAATATGTTGCTGAGCTTCTTTTACATTCCTTTATATTTTTTCCAGCACAGTGAGTCATACCTGTAAATGGCTGTTCTTGTATAATGTGTTAGCTCCTACCTTTGCCTTATCAGATATATTATAGAGTAGTGCCTTTAGGCACGAGTTCACAATGTGCTGGAGTTCACTACTCTGCCCAATCATTTCATTTTCTGTCTGTCTTTTTCCTTTGAGGCAGAATCAAGAAATTGTTTTCATTCTCTGCTGTTATTCTGTAGGAGAACTGTCACTCTGATCAAATATGTCACCAGTAACCCCAACCCACATAGTGCTTCATAGTTTCTCTTTGCCCCCTCATTCCTCCTTCTCTTTGCCTCTGCCTGGCAACATTTAGAATCTTTTGTTTTGAACTTTGAAAACAATTTAGAAGGTCTCATTTGTAAATGTTTAGTTCAGCTTTAAGTTCAGATAAGTAAATGAGAGCTCAGTTTTGATGAAAACCAGCAGGACCAGGGCTTCAAACTCCTAGTTTAAATGTGTGCCCACAGCCAGCACATCGGTGACCTACAGGCGATATTAGACAAGGCCACAGGCCCAAATAAAATAAACAGATATAAACTGTTATGGATTGACGATGATTGTCCAAGTTCCATTTCTTCCTTGCTGTTTGTTCTCCATTGAGCTGTTTCGACATTGAAACTTCCCGGCAAAACTGAGGATTCTTTGAATTTGGATTTTGCTTTTCTAGTATTAAGGAATCACATGAATATAAGGCTTGAAAGATTGGCTTGTTTGGGTTTTGCCTGTGTCTTTTGTGCATCCTATTATATTTCATTTCCAAAAGCTCCCATTCACCATCAAAAAGCTTATTATGATTAGTAAGGGTTGTCTCACTCTGGAGTTTATGACAGAAGTTTAGAGCACAAACCAGAACTATTCCTTGATCACACACTCCAGTCCATCACAGGACACAAAAACGCAATTAAGAGACACCATTTAACCTAGCCAGTGTGCCTTTTGGAAGGTAGAAGCAAACCAGAGCATATACTGTAGAAAAAAAACACTTGAGGGGTAAACTCTACACAACAGGCACCACAGTTTGAAATGGAACCCAGGAAACAAGAGCTGTGAGGCTGTAGCATTCACCACCACAGTAACATACTGCACTTGTGAAAAGAGAAACAAGCAAAATGCCCAAGTTTCTGAAAAAATCCTGATTGTTTTGATAGAAAAGACCATATAAAATGCCAGCAATTTTCTTGTGCTTAATTATTCAATAATGCAGATTGCTTTTGGCATTTGTGGACAAGTGCAGGGTTTTGCCAGCAAAACAAACTAAATACAAAAGGGAAAACACTGAGACAGAAGAGACTACTTCTGTAAACAACACATCACTGTCATTAATGTTGACACACCATTTACATCACCCAGACACAGTGGGCAAGCAATAAAGAGACCAAATGGTAAGATACATAGTTAAAAGTATAGAATATGAAACAAGAAATGTTATGTTAAAATTGTGTGCTGCACTGGTAAGTCCTTATTTAGAAAATTGTGTGCAATTTCAGTGACCACGTTATAGAAAAGATATTGCCACTCTGGAATCCATTCAGGAAGAGCAACAAGATACATTCCACAGTTTAAGGGAAATTCTTGCACCAGTTGTACAAAACTCCACTTCCAGCCTCTGATTACCTAAAATTCTAAAATTGACTTTATTATTTGCTTAAACAGACTAGATTACACTTTTTTCTTGTCCTAAAGCAACCGATAATTTAAAAAGAACTATAAAACTTGCTGTACATTGACCACTTAAGGAGCAGAGACTGGACTACACCGACAGGCCGAAAGGACAGAAACTTTCTAGTCTTGAGCGCAGAACTCTAAGAGGGGAGCTAACAACAAGTGTTCAAAATCCTCAGTTTCACCAGAAAAATCAACACAGTGAATTTCTTTAGAACAAACAATGAAACACAAATCAGATGACACAAGTGGAAGCTACTGTATGTGCAAGAGCATTTAAAACCGAGAACAGGAGGATCGTATTTACCGAAAGGGCTGTGGGAGTATGGAACAACATACTTAGCCGTGTCTGGAAGAGATCCTTGGATCAATTAACTACTACTTACTACCTATTACTAAAATGGTCTGAATAGCCTCCTCTCATCTGTAACTGTTCTGATGTTCTTGTCTATTCGGTGCTGTTCTGCAGAATGACATAAAAGGATCTATTTTTACAGTAAAATGATCGGATTATTTTTCTTTGTCTTTGCCTTATCCAGCTGTCTTTGTTTTGTTTGATAAAGAAATGAATATTGCAACAGAGGTGAAAATAATGTAAAGCACTTTTTTTCAGTACTTCAACAGTAAAAGTACAGTAAAAGTGGGAATAAACAGTTTGATAGGCCATTGATAACAGAAGACAACAGAGACATGATCAACATGCCAACTGATTATTCCACAAAGGTTATGTTGTGTTGTTATGTTGTTATGTTATGATTACATGTATTACTTAAAAAAGATCAGGTACAAATATAGAATGGAACATGTACTCCACATTCACAAGCTAATTACAGTTTTAATACACTGTAATTAATATATCTGTATTTTGATTTTTAGGGATGGTAAATGCAAACATTATAATCTGAATAATCTCAGTGCTACACAAATTGTTGAAACTATATACTGTTTACGTAGCAATTAACTTTTTATTAGTGATAATTGGTATAATTATTGTTGCTGCTAATAATTTAATCATGCTGACACAGAACAATTCTAGGTCAGTATGAATACCTCACATGTTGCACATAATTCATTTGCTCCTGTCTTCACTAAAAACATTTGAAATTAATAACATCTTTTAAAAGGAGTCATCATTCTAAACATTATATTTTGTTGTTTTAAATTAGATGTTTTCCAGGATATATGTTTTAAAACAGCAATAGCATAGTAAATAATGTTAAATAATATTTAAAAAATAGCAAGAAATGTGTGCTTAAGCAGATTTACAATTCAGAACAAATTTTACCAGATTTTATATGCTACTGTACATGTTTAGCAGTTTTGTAACATTGTCAACATCTTCTTAGAATTATGTAATGAATCATTACCCAGCTTTAACACAAGAACTGACTTCAATGTACTGTAAGACTTTAACAGTCAACTGTCGTGCTTCTAGTATTCGTATTGCGTTCTTTTCCCACCAATCCCAACAACAAAATTGGATTTGCTGCTCCCCAAATTAAAGTGTCCTAATTATGTGATGAACTCCAATACGAATTTAATTAGCTGGAACAAACACTAACATACGTTAAATCAGCGTAGTTTGATTGTTCGATGATACTGTAGGTTTAACATAACGAGGATGTGCATGTACTGTATGACGCGTCCTCCACAGCACTGAAATGCAATTAACCTTCCACCTTATCCATTTATCAGCTAACACAGTCGTTCTGCTTCTTTTGGCCGTTCTGTCATTAAATTGTTACCTGTAATGTAATCTTGTAATTGTAGGCTTTACCTTGTAGCATTAGTGGAAGGCATTTAGGCAAACAAAACAGCAAAGACTAAACCTTCAATACAATGTGCAGAAACACAAGCGCGAACATGTTTTTTTTACGGAAGCCACTTTGAAACGCGCGCGATTCCTTGCATGAACATTATAGTTATGTCGACTTTAACACAATAACAGAAGATTCGAAATATATTTTGTAAAACTTTATGTTCGTGTTTCCTAATGAATCCAACGAATTAACGCATTTTCTGTTGTTGTTTTTTTTGTGTCATTTTTGTTTGGCAGTAATTGTGCTCTTAAAAATGGAAAGAAAACTCTTCCTAATTTGCCTTTTGTCTGAAGAAACACAGCACGGAGCAATCAATATCTCATTCGTCTTCCAAAAGCACAGTAACTGCTTAACTAGATTTATCTTGGATTTACAGCAAAGATATCTTGAGGTAATTTCACACTTCCTCTCCTGAGAGGATCAATGTCACACCGTTTCTTGTCCGCTATCTGCCCAATTGTATTCATTATCCTTCACACAGAATGAATTAATATCAATAGCATCATCGTATCTTTATAGAGCTCCTTGTCATGACACATCATTTCAAGGCACAAAAAACACTAAGGAAAAAAAATAGAGACAGGTATAGTACTGTACATCATGGTATATTGCCTTTATTGACTCCAACTCCCCCTAGGCCTTGAATTGGATGAAATTGGATGAAAAGAAGATTAAGAAGATGGATGGATGTATTAAATATGAGGTTTTGGATGTATTATACTGTATATCGATGTATTGGATGGATGTATTAAATATGAGGGAATTGCAGCCTGCCTGTGAGGACATGGCTGATAGAACCCCCAGGAGAGATAAAAGAAACCCCATAACACGGATGCATCATTCTTCAGCTCCAAAAGGTAATAAGGGCACAGAAAAGTTTGAATGAAGTTTTAGCAGCATTTCCAATTGAACAAGGAGAGAAGACGCTTGGGACATGATGAGAATAGTGTTTTTGAATGAGGGTAAATAAGGGAACATCACCCCATAACATGGAAGCAGAAGCCTTAATTGTGTACCATGGTGGGTATCACTAAAGTGGATTGGGATAAAAAATTAACGTAAAATCAAATTTGTGATTGTGATTTAATGCTTAATTTTGATAAGCACTCAGGGAGACTGCAGTAACTGAAGAAATAACCTGAAAGCCTTTGATATATTTACAAAGGTTAACAAATTATTGTAACACTACAGGGTTCACGTGGGCGCCCTTGCCACTGCCGCCGCAGGTCGGCCTCCCACCGTTGGGGACTCGAACCTGGGCCTCCAGCGTCACTCAACAGGGACCCAGCCACTTGAGCAAAAGGGAAATCTCCTGTCAGCCCGATGGCTGCGGTCCCTGCTATTCACAGGGAAGGGCGGTGACGACACCGCGTTGGTAAGCTGGCTCTCACAAGCAATGGAGGCCGTATGTGTTACATTATGTAGCCACAGTTGACCATGTGGGCAGAGAGGAGAGGAAAACAAAAACACCACAGATGGGAGAAGCTAAACCTTTGGGGGTCCAGGTTTCTCCAACTGCCAGCATTGAGCTTAGGGTACATTCATTCAGATAAATCATGGATGATCTCCATTTTCCAAATCAGGCAGAAATTCAGGAGCTTGGAAGATGCTGAGCTGATGTGGAAAGAATAGCCCAAGGCTAGCTGCGCTGAGTTTTATTTATTGACACAGAAGTGGTGTAGGAGGCTGTAGTGAGAAATAACTTGCTGATGCTCTTTGGGAAGCAGGAAGATTGAGAGAGAAGAGAGAAGAGTGATAAGAACTGTGACATGTTCAGCTAATACAGGAATTTTAGTCTAATGTGCTGACAATAAAAACTTCTGGGGTCTTTCACTGTGAATGGATGAATATTCCAACAAAATCTCCAAATATTAGTGAATAGAATGATGAATGTAAAGGGTAGATAGTAGCCCAGTATGCTTGAAGGGATCTCCTCTGAAGACTTGGGTGGGTGAAGACATGGAGGAGTCCAGAGAGTTGGGAAGTCATTAGCACCATGCCTTGGAGCAGCGAGAGCTGTAAACGAGAACACCCAGCCAGAATGGTGCAGAATGATGTGCCTCCACATTCATAGTGTGGAGAGAGCATCAGTGATCAGGGAACTCAGGTAGGAGCTGAGCTCTAGTCTGGTGCGCTTGAGAAGGCCATCAGTTAGGGAGGGGGGGGGGAAGAGCCAACACTGTAGTAGTTGGACACCAGTCGTGGAGGGGAAGGGTAGGGAGCAAGTCAGCCTGTAAGTCCCCACTCACATTAGTCACTGGTAACTAGAAGACTACAATTGTCCCCGTTTTGATTTTGCTGGAATCAAGCTCCTAATTACCAAATATTATTAATCCCATAACCCTTGCAGCCATATCACCCAGTAACTCACGACTGGCAACCCACTGAAGCTAAGCAGATGTGAGCCTGGTCAGTACCTGGAGACCTCCTGAGAAAAACTAAGGTTGCTGCTGGAAGAGATGTCAGTGGGGCCAATAGGGGGCACTCACCATGTGGTCTAAGTAGGTACTAATGCCCCAGTATAGTGACAGGGACACTATAGTTTAAAAGGTGCCATCCTTTGGATGATATGTAAAACCGAGGTCCTGACCCTCTGTGGTCATTAGAAATCCCAGGGTGTTTCTCGAAAACAGTAGGAGTGTTACCCTGGCGTCCTGGCCAAATTTCCCATTGGCCTTTACCAGTCATGGCCTCCTAATAATCCCCATCTAAGAACTGGCTTCATCACTCTGTTCTCCCCCCGATAGCTGATGTGTGGTGAGGGTACTGGAGCACTATTGCTGCCACCAACTCATCCAGGTAGGGCTATACATTGGTAGTGTTGGAGGGGAGTCCCCATTAACAGTAAAACATTTTGAGTTGTGTCCAGAAATACACTATTTAAGTGTGAGGAATTATTATTATAATAAAACTGTAAACATTCCCACACTACTGGTATTCTACCAACAATCCCATGGTAGTCAGGAGAGATTGCAAAGTTTCTGACTGAAATGAGATGAGACCAGTTTTTTCAATCCTGGTATAAGCATACAGTATGTACAAAGTTAGTGCCAGTTTGTAAACCTGATAACAGACAACAAAAGTGTATAATCGAACAAACAGTTCACGTACAAAAAAAAAAAGAATTCAATTACAGTGAAAAGCAGGACCAATAGTAATAAACATCTAAGACAAATTTTAATTGCAGTATCTCTTAACACTTCTAGTTAACAAGTTAGTCTCAGAATAGTGGATTGCCATCTCAAATAAAATGGGTTTGAGGATCAATTATGAAGGATAATTAGACATCCCTTTTTAATGTCAGAGCTAGCAAATGGCTTAGTATGGTTTGTCCCAGAAAGACAGCTATATACACAAGTCCTAAAACCCTCTCGACAGCTACAACATTCCATACACCGCCTCTCTCCTGATTACCATGGGATCCTGTCTTTGTGGTTTTGTATGATTCACTACCTCCCTCTATATTATGTCATTCAAAGTGTGTTTTATCCAGTTGAGAAAGAAAATGTATACTCGGGTCTCAAAGGGTTAAACAAGCTATTATGGATCTTGTCTTGACTGGATTGTGCAAATTCTGATGGATTGCTTGGTATGAATATAATTTAAAAGATGTGCCTGTCATTTACTGTTGTCTGATATTGGATTAAGGGATTGAAAAGAGCCAGGAGGATTGCTGAAGAGGACGACAGACAGATATGTACATTCATGTACTCCGCCGTGCAGAAGTTTTAGACATTTTGCATTGTTCTGCTCTTTTCAATGTTTTACCTTCTTTACGCAAGTACAACTTCTCTGTTGTTCTTCTACTGAAGGTGTAGCCATTGTGCTTTAAACTAATAGTTAATCCTTACAGTAGTGCATTTTGTACACCAAAAGTAATCTTTTAGTTTTATGGAAGTTCAGTGAGGAACAAATAATGGCAAAGTACACACCTGAAAATCCAATTTAATAGATTCATTAGTAAGTGTGATTGATAAACTGCTAACACCTCAGGTTAGTAATGAATAACTCATCTTGAGCTGCACTGATCAAGATGTTGACATTTTTTTATCATTTTGACTAATTGTTTAATAGTAGATGAGTGCATTGTTAACTGACAGGCTGGGCTTACCTTTCTCACTAAGGTAACTTGGTATCATACAGTCATTGCAATGGTAGGAAGCACGAGCAGAGGCTTTGAGTAAATTGTTGATGTTCATAAATACCTTTATGCATTGTAACTCCTTATATTAGAAAAGATTCCATTCAAGCTTAATTATCCTCTGAGAAAAAATAATTTACGGCACATTCCAATACAACAATACAAGAAGGAAGACAAACTTTACCAATGGAGAAGATGGTACAACATGGTATAACTGTACTACAGGTGATAAGAGACATTGTCTGAGAGAAATATTGCAGTGGGGATGAAACATTTCCTGAGTCTGTTACTTTTACACCTGGGGACACATAGGCAGGGTGTAGTGTGGATTCACAATGGAGGGGGGTGAGACAAATAATCCATAATGCTCTTGGACTTTCTTAAAGTCCTTTATATGTACAGGATATTTAAGTTGATTTGATTTTCCCTCTTGTGTAACTTGTCCATCAGATTGTGCCCCATTATTGTGTTAATTAGTTTTGCTTAATTTTCCGACTGATGTTACTGATGTTGCCAAACCAACAACTAAGACAATATGTTAGCTAACACTCAATAAATGACTCATAGAAAAGTGTTAAAATAGTTCTATTTACCTTATAATAGCCTGATTTCCTAAGAAAGAAGTATCTTGTGGCCTTGTTAATAAGTGGTCTCACAACACAAGATGTCTAAAATCTTAGTAGCAGCTGTGTGTATATGGAACCAAAGGAATGTACTTGAAAACTGCATTCTCATGAGTATGATTCCTGTTACTGCTCAGATCTGAATGCATGAGTCCAAAAATCCACAACACTGCATGGGTGTAGTAATGGATAAACGGATAAATCTGTTTCTAGGTAATATGAACTGTATGGCTATTAGCAGACAGCTCAGTCTGCAGCAATGCATCAAAAGTAACAGAAACCAACAGCAGTGTGTCAGTTTGAGTCATTGTGAGTTTTTAAAATCAATATAAGTTATTAAAAGTTATGCACTATACTATAGGAGTTGTAAAGCTAAACTCTTGCTTTACAAATGTACTACATCTGTACATCTGTATGTTGTTAATATCATTCTAGTGACTACGCAAACAATTGAAAACAAGAATCATCCCTTCATCACCCTTGACCTAACATACATTATGTAGTTCTATGTTAGTATTTATCCTACAAACACATTGTGAAAATACTGTATAAATGCACACACCTCACAAATGCTTCACTAAGTATTGGTATATTCAGTATATCTGTGCTTAGATATAATGTATTTCAATAAATCTGAAAAACAAATTCCATTTTCTCAAGCACCTATATACTGTTGTGCCTATATACTGTTGAGCATTCTTCTGGTAAGTTGTGAGTCGGAGTGAAATCATAACTACTCAATTGATTAAACTTGAAGAGGCAGGAGGCTAGCACAAAATACTATGGACTTCTGTTAGAAACGTTGACATCTATGTTGTAGAAACAGCTCAGACCAGCTGTCCTTCAGAGTAAAGCAAACAAGGGAAAA
This sequence comes from Atractosteus spatula, assembly GCF_055471065.1. Lineage (NCBI taxonomy): Eukaryota > Metazoa > Chordata > Actinopteri > Semionotiformes > Lepisosteidae > Atractosteus > Atractosteus spatula. The sequence goes on from NC_142706.1 coordinate 20,510,332, forward strand.
TAACATTTTGCTATGATTGTGCAACACTGTAGAACTACCATCAGCTACCAGAAATACAGTGATTTCATTCTATTAGGTTAAGCCTATTTTTAGTTAAGCCTTTTTGGCCTGATTTTAATCTTACACTTCCCTGCGATCTTCCTAGATAAACTTTATTTTAAAATTATTGCCAGTAATCTGAAAGTCACTCTTTATGCATGCTCTTAATTTTAAATTTAAATTTCAGTTTGAAATCTTCAAAAAAGGTGACAAAAGGTGACTTTTGTGCCATAAGGAGAAAGAAGCACTATTTCCATGTATGCATGGCTCCCCTCTGTTCTTCCTCTGTGCTGGCTGTATGTCATGTATGTCAGTGTTATATGCTAAACAAAAAGCACAAAAACAAATTTTCAAAGATTTTTAAATGTCTCAAACTGTTGCATTTGGCATTGAATGCACTGGGATTTTCAAAGGTGTAGCTAAAATGTATTGCGTTTTCCTGACTCTTAACCTATTTAACGCTGATACTGTGCTCATGGAGAGCACGATTCGACACCAAATTTCCAATAACAGAATTCTTGTCAAGAAATGAAATTGTACCACAGTTGATACATTTTGCTTGGTGTGGCAAGGCTGCTAAGTCTTTTCAGACTAATATTTTGATGCCCTGAGTGATATTTTCTGCTTAAATGAGTGTTAGGTTGCATTGAAGAAAATCTGACCCCAAACCCTAACTACCCAAACCCTTAGCTAGGGTTAGGGTTAGTATTATTAGAAAACATAGAGGACAGTTGATGGCATGGCTGTGTTTTAGGACAGAAGTGAATGTTAGGAAAAGTGATATTTTAATATTCTCTGCACTTTCATTTTTCTTTGCATATATGGTTCTATATACTGCTTTGCCCTAAATGGGGATGTTGTCTAATTCCCCAAAAAGCAAAAGATTGAAACAAAGTGGTTAAAGAATAAACTGTTTTGATAAAATGTTTGGGATTAAGCACACATATTGTATAAGATGTCTTCACCAAAAATTAAATTTTATGAACATTTTGTCATTGCAAGAAACATTCTGTAGTTCCAGCACTTATCTGGAAATAGGACAATCATCTGCTGCCTATAGGTTTGCACTGTGTAGATTATACACAGCTGTTAACGGTACAATTTGTTCTCTATTAAATTAATATTACCATTAACTTGATTTAGGTAAGTGCTGTACACAAAATGAAATCTTGGAGCGAATGTACGTTCTGATTAATTTTTAAAGCTTTGATAACACTAGGTTTCTACAACATATAATAGTATAGTAATCTATATCGGTGGCATACGTGTTAATGAAGTCAATTGAAAAACCAGTATTGCACATCACATTCAAAATAATTTACTCGCAATTCTTTCTTCAAAATGAGTTTCCTAAACACCCCACAGCATTATCCAAAAAACAAAGGTGTGATACACCTAATTATTAAAATATTGTTTATTATACTTAAATTGAAATTAAAAGGAAACAGTTTCCACAGGTTTCGTAATAAATTAGATTATAATGAGCTGTCAATTTTGTTGTATTTATTTTTATACGTATGTCACTCCTTCTTTCTAAGCTTTTAGTTTACTTAAAATGTTTATTTAATTCGAATTATTATTTTAATTAATCGTTGTCTCTAAATGGTTTGTGTCCTTTTCCAAAAATGCTCAACTCAGCATCCTGGAGTTTCTGTGCAAATACTCAAAGTCTTCAAATATAACAGCAAGCGAACATTTTTTCACAAAATGTTTAATCGAAAAACTCTTGTTTACAAAAGTACTGTAGATTAGAGATGCCATTATTATGCATTAGGCAAGGTCTTTTCTAGAGGTCGTGCAGTTTGTGGTGTTGACCAGCTCAGCTCAGTGACAATAATATATATATATGTTTTTTTATTTCATTAGTGTAGCGCAATCAAAACTAATTTGGGCTCTGCTAAATAAATACCACCGCAACTGGTTATCTTTGGTATAGGCCTATAGAAGCCTTTTCTTCCTAAATAAATTGCTTAAAAACAAGGCGATGTTCATGTCCTGTATTAAAAATATAGGCCTATTTTATCTTGTTAAAATCTTTTCAGGTTGCAAAAGGTAAGTTAGGTAATGGAAGTTTTTTTTTGGTTGACTCCCTAAACCTCTTTTATCTCCATGAATTTATTTACCACAACACATCAGCAAGTTAACATCGTGTGACCGCCACAGTTTAGTTTTAGTTTATTTGAAAGAGATTACGTGGGTAAAAATATCGGATTCCTCTTGATTGTTCTCTCTTAAGGGAAGATTAACCGCAAGCAGCTTTTTCTTCAAGCGCGACGCCGATGTCTGGACACGATAGTCGTATTTCAGACAGACACCAACAAATTCCACGGCTCCAGAAGCTCTTCAAATTAAACTCAACTGACACAAAATGAAGGCCCAGGAGACTAAAAGCACTTTAAAAATGAAAATTGGCTTTTTAAACAAAAGGGACGCATGCTTTATAAAAGGAAACAGTTTTGGAAGTGCTGGTATTTCCAACTAATTGGAAAAGATAGAGGCACAGGTGTCTGAGATCTCAACAGTCATTATTAACCCACGAATAATTGGTGGGCTGTTGGTTTAAAATAAAACGTAACTGTCCAGACATCGAACATCGGATTTTTTTATGCTGAGATTAAAATAACTCATCTGTATAATTGGGTACACGTATAAATCGATTTGGACAAAACCTTCAGACAAAATTAATCAAGGACTCCTCCAAGACCACAAAAACTGGTGATTTCAAAGCGCTCAGTAACTGTACGTCTTTAACGTGTAGCTACTTCATTTTCAAACTGCCAAAGTGATTTGCCTGTTGTTCTTATTAACTGCAAATATGAAACATGCAACAGTCCGGATTGATGTGCCTGCTTCATATTCACAATATCTGTATGATGTTCCAATCCTTATCCTATTATTTAATTTTTGCAACTGCCAACCTTTCATTTCTCTGTTTTTGCTCGTTTTATTTTTCATGTTATTGTCTTTTAGTTTATGTGAGGTATTCATTTATTGTTTAGAGAATAGTCGACTTTAATAGGGACGTCTATTAAAACAACAATAATTATAATAAAGAAAAGCCATTAAAAGCGGGTTTGTAATTTTGTAATCTGTAAGGCAGATAGTTAATATTTCCACTTATTTAAAGTAGTTGCTACGAACAACTAATAATATTCAGGATATTGCTAAGTGATACACTGTACATGTAGACGTTGTTTGTTAAAAGTGTTTATTTTATTTCTTCTTCGGTAAGCTCTCATTCATCCAAGACATGGGTGAATGAATAGGTAAGGTTTCCCATGAATTGACGAATTTAAGACATAAAACATTTATTTTATTATCTTGCTTTATTGTCTTTGGAATTTTGCATATTTTGCCAGTGATTTTTCATAAAACGTTACTCATCGCCATCAATTATTTGTAATACAGTTCTGCGACGATGTATTTTTGTGAACCATCGTTCAGTGATTTTTGGTCCAAAACATCCTTTTTAAAAAAAAAACATGTTATATATATATATTTATGACCAGTTCAAGTGTAAAGGGAAAATGAATAATCTTCTAAAATGACAAATTTATAAATGATTGTGAACTATAAATCCTTTTGAATTCTAGAACTTACCTTGACAATTACAATAAGTGTTTTATGTCCAAAACCAGCCTATTATTTCAAAGACGGGTAGGTTTTTCTATGTGATAGCAATGTGCCTGACTGGATCATTACGAGATCTTACAAGGTCTTTAATTTTGTTTTCCCTCGTTTAACCCCTTTAACAGCCTCGCAATAAATTTTCGCTTCGGAAAAATACAAACAAATTACTTGGTATCTATACAAACAGAAACATTTTACTTCTTAGACTTCTTGATGTGACGTATTAGAACAGACTACCTTGGTTTCTATCTTCGTTATTGACTTTTGCTTAGGAGAGAATTTAAATCAGTCTTTGTGATAGGCTCTATAATGTGTAGGACCACTTTTATTTAATTTCCCCTTTTTGTGTCTGAGCAATATAACATAGAGGAACTCACTGAATGTTCTTTTTACAAGAAAGTAATTCTTGAATGCTGTTGGTATGGGCGATTTAGTCTGAAAGAGTAATGATTACATTTTCTCGACGTCTAGTGAAGAATTTTAAGAATACTTTATTTTAAGGACTGAGAACATTGTAACATTGAGTTACATTAAAAGAAACAATAATAGCGCAACGTATTGTAAATTTATTAGATTAATTCCGATTTATCTACCCTTTCTCGCGGTATATATAAATCATTCAAATCTTTGACCTGAAGCCTGTACTGACAATTTAAAGGATTTGGAATGAACAGATAGTACAGACTGAAAATTACAATTTTGTTATGATCGCCTCAGTATATATGTATTTCTTAGTCTGTTTTATCCATCTGTACGTTTTAATCGCTTTATGGAGCACAGTGTCGCTAAGCCGGCAAACAACGGGAGCAAGACGGGATACAACGTGGACTGGACGCCAAATCGTTGCAGAGCACACTCACAACAGGACCAATTTTCTCAGAAGCCAGTTAACCCACCAGTATGTATTTGGACTGTGTGAGGAAACCGGTGCACCCAGAGGAAACCATTTTTTTGGGGGGGGGACCCATGCGACCGCGGGGAGAACATACAAACTCCACGCAGATACTGTACACCCCAGGTCCGGAAAAGAGCCACTGCGGCACCGTGCAGTCCCAGGTTCTGCTCTTCATGAAAAACGAATTTTATGCATCCATTAAATTATTGATTTCTCTTGAAAACGCTGTCACGTGAAGTATCATAGCATGGGGAGCTCAAATGAAATATATCAATATTATATTTTATGAAAATGTATAAATATATTCGCATACCGAAAACTGTGTAATATATACACAAAACAGCCAGATAAAACATTTTACAATTCAATATTAGTACTGTAAACACTTTTAGTATTAAAATATCGAGCTTACTTGACAACACTACAATCGAGTGACTATACAAATTAGTATATTTCAAATAATTTATGTGGTCACACATCACAGTCTATTTACTTAAAAAAAAGTAAGTGACCTTTATGCCACATGTTCGTTTATAGGGTTAATTCTACACATAAACAAGAGTGAAAGAGAAAATCTTAACAAAAGAAGACTGCACTCCTATTACATTAAAAGGGAAGAAAATGCATTACTGACCTCTTGAATTCGCAGGGAATATGTAGATAGGGACAACACTTTGTCCTCACAGAAACGCGTTCAAGAAACGGTCACATAGTCTTTACTGCTGTCTATATAATTCATCTCATGGACGAATTGGCCTACTGGTATCGTAAGATTAATTTACTACTACGGTTTTGGAAATGTGACCGACTACTTCTACACGTCCCCCTTTTGGTAATAAGGCACACCACTTTCCCAACTTAAAAAACATCGATAAGTAGATTATAAGAAGGAAAAACAGGTTTATTCCCTTACAAATACAGTTAATTCAGCAATGCAATATAATTTACAAAACAAAGCAAAAAGAAGACAAATGTACATGCTCGCGATTGAAAGAACCTTTACAATTCTGAAATCAATAATTAGCACGCTTGAAAACAAAGGCAGATAGGGCTTCGAAATTTTCATTCCAGTAATTTGCTCTAGCATGCTATCACTGATTCACCCTATATCAGTTACAATGAATTAAATCGTCGTTTGTAAAAACGATAGATATATACACTGGGTCGTTTAAAAGTGCATTCATTGGTGGTATTGTTAGACCACGAATTATCTGAGCCCAAATGAAAATGTTTACAGAGAAGAAGCAGAATTCAAAACCACGAAAGAGCGCGTAATGATGAAATCAGTATCTATCCTACAGCAATAAAGGCTAGTTAAATATGAAGTCTTTTGAAAATTAAATTGCTGGCACAAACCTTTCCATGTTACCGGAGTATGATGCGTGTCTTAGGTAGGCATTCGTGCCAGTGATAGGAGTATTGCTATTGTACTGTGCTAAAGTGGTAAACTGACCAGGTGACATTCTTCCATAGGGGTCCATAGTCTCATTTGTCACCGAAGGAGAAGAGCTGGGTATCCCCAAACGGCTTGACGCCCCATAAATCTGTCCGTTTCCTTGAGAATAAGATGTCTGGTTCATGGACAGGTGTCCGTTCGGCACAGAGTAAGGGAAGGATATCGGATTGGAAGACCTGGATAACATTGTTCCGCTACAAGACTGACTTTGATAGCTGGCCCCAGTGAAGCTACAGGAACTAGCCCCTGAAGCCAGATCAGGACTGAAACTGCGGTTGGGCTGTTGAATGAGGTCAGCCCCCGTGGCGAGTCCGCTGTGGTGCCCTATGATGGTATTAATGCTAAACATCCGAGACTGAGCTGAGCTGAAGCTCGGTGAAGACGCAGGATAGTAGGTTGATGCTATCTGTTGCGTATACGGGGGGTTTACTGTCATGTTTGGGTACACGGAGTTGGCATAAGCCGACCTGGTCACTTGCATAGGGGCGAACACGGAGGGCTCGTGGACGTAGGTGGGGTAGGTGGTCAAGTCGCATCTTTTGAACCTTTTCCTCCTCCTCAGAAAGCTGCCACTCTCGAACATGTCCTCCGCGTTGGGATCCAACGCCCAGTAGTTCCCCTTTCCAGGTCTCCCGGGTTCCCGCGGTATCTTGATGAAGCAATCGTTCAATGTCAAATTGTGGCGAATGGAGTTCTGCCACTTCTTGGAGTTATCCCGGTAGAAGGGAAACCTTTCCATAATGAACTTGTAGATGCCCCCCAAAGTGAGTTTCCGGTCCGGGGAGTTGGCAATAGCCATGGATATCAAGGCAATGTAACTGTAAGGGGGTTTCCCCCGCTGCAGCGGCCGTTTCCTCCGCCGACCTTTTGGGGGTTCTTCTGTTTCTGTGTTGGTCGCAGAAAGAGAAACATCAGACGATGAGTCTTTCTCCAGTTTTACTACTGGCATTGTTTTGCCGCTGAATGCAAGGGACCGGTGAAGATTATACGGAACAGAAGAATCCTTGCAGGGTGATTGCTGTGTATCTGCAGTCATTTAGCCTCTTGTCAGCTTGTATTAATTCCAAGCGCAGGGAGCGCACTTAGGTAAACTGTCACAAGTTTTAACTTGTAGGTGCAACAGTACCGGGAGTGGAAAAGCTTTTTTTCCGCAATGCCTTGCCGTCAGGAACGTTTAGAATTAGAAACGCATTAATTCCAGTTGAAACCTTCTGTCTGCGAACTGAAGTCCCCCCGCCCAAATAGCCGGATATAGTCAGTAAAAGTATCATCAGATATGAGCAGATAAATCAAGTAGATGAACTTGGATCGTGCTCTAATTACATGCGATACATATTCCAAAAGTCCATTTAGATGAAATAGTAATACAACTTGTAATTACTCTATGACGCCGAAAGAAAGAGTTGCAAGTTTTCCTGGCAGTTGTTTTCGTTTATTTGGAAATTTAAATGTTCACGCCTCAGCGCAAAGCAACCTATCGTCTTGGCGAGGATCAGTGGAAATGAATGTGTGCAGTTTGAGCTATTCTTATACCTGTCCCTCTGAAATTCAAGGATTGCAGTGACGATAGAGAGGTGTAGAGTGATTTGAGGATTCAGCCTGGTCACACCCACAGAGAGAACACCAAGCTTTAAAGTGACAGGGATATTTATTACAATAATGTGCTGTATTTGTTATTAGAGCGCATTAGCACTTACAGTGCCAACAATAAAAACAAATAATTGTTGCCGTTTTCTAAGTAACTTTTAGTTATCGGATATGTTTATGTAAATACTAACAGAAGTAAATCCAATACAACAATATGGTAAACGCGAACCAAGCCCAAGGTGATCTTGATGCGTTTATCTTCGTTCCTTTATTATTATTATTCAGATCAATAGAGTGAACGTAGCGCCACATTTCGCAAGAAATGCTAGTTTTGTCAAATTAATTGAACTATAGGGTATTTCAGTTTAATTTAACTTCAGAACTCTACGTGTCATTCAGTAAGATTAACTTTAGCTAGCGACATGCATTTAATTTCTTTCAATTAATTTTAATGAATCTTCTTATAGCTGCCTAAACGCCTTATATTATAGACGGCCACCTGAAAATATTTGTACAAATTTACATCTTTAATGTTAAGCATATGCAAACATAAAACCAAGATGATGTATACTTGATATCTACTCAGTTCCTGGGCAAGCACAAGCATAGGATATAATGAGGAAGTCCTGTTTTTTGTCACATGGGAAAGTAGAACAAAAATTTCAATGTTTCTGCTGTGTCCGTTTTATTCAGGTGTGTGGGACAATGACGAGAGAGCAGATTTGGCAAAAGGGATGGGTAACGACGACAAAAGAAAACACAGTCATATTAATTACCCTTCAAAAGGTAGGAGAAAGTTAAATGGAAACATTGTTATTGCTGTATACATAAAACAATTTATTTTTACGGTTGCTGTTTAATTTACGTTATTCTAATAAAAAATAAAGAATAAAAGGTGAATTTTGTCATTACACATATTTCCACATTATTCGTCCATGGTTATTTTTATTGTCGGATACCAAAAGCACAATATAATATGAATTTACGCTTTTTTTAAGTACTGTATTTACCTTGTTTCCTAATCGAGGTCTTCACATTTTTGTAGGTGACTAATTTGGTCAGAACATTGGAATATGGGTTTTATAGTCTTAATTCGCAATCTTTTATTAGGGATTTTAAATTTCTATTGTAAAGTATATTCTCGGCCAAACCTTGGTTTGAATTCTCGGAAGGAACCGTTAAAAAATTCCAATACAGAAAAAAACGTAGAGCTAAGTAAAATTCTAAAATAACGAACAAGGCCAACTTGAATGTGTTATTATTTATACATATATCAGTGCACAATTCTCTAAAAATCCATCATATGTATATCATATATAAACTTCACTATTTTGTTTCGATTCAGTGAAAAAGCACTAACACGAAACGATTGCTAATTAGAAAACTAACTGTATTGAGATGTAGAGGTAGAGGTCGGTGTTTCGGAAAACCACAGACATAAGACAGGTATTTCTATACTGCCACATATTCCTGTTTATCTCGGATACTCGGATAAATTAATAAATAAATGAAATTTGCGCATAAGCATGAGAAATCTTCGCTAAGTTTTGTTTACACTGCAACAATGTAAAATTGCCTGTTTAGAGTGGCTTTACAAAATCTTTAAAAAATTAAGAAAACGTTTTCTCTCTCCCATGAGTCTTTATAAACCCATAATAAAGACGAAAAGTCGACTAAAAGTATATTCAGTGCTATATAACAATATTATTACATATTAAAATTACAATCCAAATGATATTCAGTACAACAGTGTTACGTTACACCGTATGGTCATTTTTTAGGTATTACAAACATTTTTCTGAGGTGTAAAAGTTACAGATAATTGTCCAAAGACATCATAAAAACAATTGAAGACAAAACATAACGAAAAACCATCAAATGTACAGTATACCATATGGAATTGCATTTTCTATTTGAATAATAATATTTTATTATTATTAATAATAATAATGTTATTATCGACGTATGAACAACAGTTGGAATTGTCCACGTTACATGTCTGTTTCCTACCATTCACCACACATTTTGCAGATTGTTAAGCATTCAGAAGTTGAGGGGAATACTTAACACTGAAGAATACCTTTAAAGTCTTCTAGTTCAAGAGAATTCTACAAAAACGATCTGCACATAGGAAAATATAATTAATGAATAATGTATAATTAATTTCAACTACAAGAGATGTTTTCTTCTTTTATCTAATCACAAACATGTTTGTAAACGCTGATCGAAGGAATTCTATGCGGCCTAAAAAGGCAAGTTGGACATCTTGGTTGATATTGATATTTTAGAATACATTAAACTATTACACAAAAAACGTTATTTTATTTTTATACTTTACATTTCACTACTTTTACACACAGAAGATAAACTCGGTATCTGTCAGGTCACATAGAGCGAAACACAGTTACGGGTCATGCATAACGTTTTAAGGACGTGTAATGAGGACTGAAAGTTTGTGGGTGGTGCTTCTTTACAAAGTCACAGTGGTATGAAATAAATCAGACATTCAACTTGCTTCGTTTTGTTAAAAGAGTGGTACATGTGATTTTGGGAGTCATTTAGTTTTTAGCAATAAAACATTAATTGTTTTTTTATAGTCTTAAGTTGATTTGACAAGATCTTTCACTGGTATTTGCAGTTTGAAAAGGCATTTATCTCAATAGTGATTTGGATTTGGCGACTAGATTTCAGTAAAAGAATGTCTACGGCCACTTTCTTTGCTCTGGTATTCGGTGTTAATAAGAGTTTGCCCCTATTAAGCTCGTTTATGAAATTAATACCTGTAGATGTCAATTCAAGCTGCCGTACATAAATTACTGATAGGACTGTGCATAAAGATTTCTAAAATACTAAGGTTCCAGGTGGTTGTGTACTGTACTTCTTACATTCGGTTACCTGAAGTTTCTAGAAACAGTGACAGGCAGACAGGCAGATTAAGAATATTAGATTTCTTGATTTTCAAGATAACACAAATAATATACAAAATATAATATATATATATAAAATATTATATAATATAAAGTATACTTTACATAACAAAACAATTATATATTATATAATATAAAAATAATATAAATATAGGATGGGCCACCAATCCATTGCAGGGCACACACAGACAGACATACACACACTCACTCCTAGGGCCAGCTTTAACAGAAGCCAATTAACCCCTCAGGATGTGTTTGGAGCACCTGGAGGATACCCACACAAACAAATTTTTCCAAAAATATTAAAGAGAATTTCAAACATCCAATTTCTATTAAAATGCAGAACAAAAATGCCCAATTATTTAAATGATCAAATTTAGATAAATATATTAAAATCTGATAGAAAGGACACAACACGGTAATGATTTACATACCTGTGCATCAGGGAAACTGGGCAATATTAAAATTTAAACTAAATTTAAAGACTTTTTTCTTGCACCAAAGAGCTGTAGGTCAAAACCCACACAAACAAGAGATGAACAAACATACTCAACATAGGGATAATTGGAATCCCACACTGCTCAGTGCTAGGACTACTTCTGTTTTTTTTAATAAATATTAAGCCCTCAGCAACAAGTTAACCAAATACTGATGATAAGTGACTTGGGGTAATAACCACCCGTGATGCAATTAAGTGCAGAAACAGCAAAAAAAAAATCTAATTGAATGTTTCAATCGCAAAGAGTACAGTATCAAAGGGTTGAATGGTCATTCTCAGCTTCTCTACTGTATATTCTGATCAGTCGTAATTTTGAACCTAACACAACATTTTCAGCTTGAACACCACAAAATGAGTCTTGAACCTGTTGCGGCTCTTACAACAACATTTTATAACAGATCTGATGTTTGGATTATTTGGTTTGGGGGCTAAAGGTAGTGTTTGATTCCTTTGGATTGGAAGCATGAAACAATAAAGACACTGGTCTTGATTTGCTGAATGACAAAAAAGTAGACATTCATTAAGTGATGTCAAATTAAGCCTTCCAGGTTTGAATTGCTTACCAGCTTTTAACCATTTCTCTCATTAGGAAGACGTGGCTCGTAAGCTAAAAGGATACATTTACTTCCACTGATCAGCATTGCGTCTCTCTAGTGTCTTTCTGCAGGGGCCACATGACAATGGTATGGTGTATTCAAATAGAAGAAAACAAAAATGAAAATGTACAATGCAATTATTTGGTTAACAGACTCAGAATATTTGTAAAGAATCACTAGTGCGTTTCAGTGCTGCATTGCTTATCCAAATTCTGATTCACTGGAGCCTGAAGTCCTATATTTGCCCTCACCTTGTTATAATATTTGTCTCAAATGTTTGGACACAACAGTCACCCTAAAAGTTCACCAGACAACACCTGCGGGGAATACTGAATTTGAAGACTAACATGGTCTGCTGGGACTATTTGATGAGACAAACAAACATTTGGGATGCTTACTGAATGCACAACCTGAAGGAAAAAAAACACAGGTTCCTTCTTTGTCTACAGTATTTCTCATAATAGGATTAGCACTCATGGGATACATGTACTGTTGTGTATTTTAATTTACAGTACGTGGTCCATATTTATAAAGCATGCTTCTGTTGTCTGAACATTTTTAATGAGAAAAGGGACATCTACTCTCAGTGTTACAAATAAAAAAAACAAACAAACCCATCACATTATATTATTCCAGAACTATCATTTAGTGTGTTCAGAGGGTAGTGGAGGGGTGCTGATGTAAGCCTTACATGGTGAATACAAAGTCAATATCACAATGAATATTGGAACCAAGATGATTTCCCTTTGTAGTGTTGTCCCAGAAGCCAATTAACCTACCAGTATGTCTTTGGACTGTGGCAGGAAACTGGAGCACCCAGAGGAATCCCATGAGACCATGGGGAGAACATACAAACTCCACACAGACAGTACCTTAGGTATGGAATTGAACCCAAAGCCCCAGCTGACAAAAAAATATTTTTCAAATAAAATAGAAATAAAAAAGGCATTATCCAGACTATGAAACAAATTGCTGTAATTTTTATTAATATCCACATTAATGTTAGTGGGTTTGTTATATTTTGTTTTATTTAGATTTTGTACTGGTACCTAAAAAGGAAGTATATCATGTCATACAATTAACTGGGAAGAATTCAACACCGTCCATCCATTTTCTGACCTGTTCATCCAGTCCAGGGTCGCAGGGGAGCTGGAGCCTATCCCAGCAAGCAATGGGAGCAAGGCAGGGTGCGCTCTGTAATGGGCACCATTCCATCGCAGGGCAGGACACACACGGACACACACAATAAGACCAGGGTCAGTTTTCCCAGAAGGAAATTATACAGCCACTATTTCTTCTGAGAACATAGGGAGAACATATCAACTCCACATGGATAGTACCTCAGGAATTGAACCCAGGTCCCTATTGCCTGATGATGATGATACTACTACTACTAATAATGAAACCACTTTAAGAAATCACACATGATATTATAAGAAATAAGTGAGCAGTTATATCATCCTTAAACTGACAACTGTCAAGCCACTGAAGCTCAGCAGGTGTGAGCCTGACCAGTACCTGGATGGGATACTTCCTGGGAAAAATGAAGGTTGCTGCTGGAAGAGGTGTTAGTGGGTGTTAGCAGGTTACTTACTGGAACACTCTACTGTAAAAAGGCACTGTCTTTCGGATTAGATGTAAAACTGAAGTTCTGATTCTCTGTGGTCATTAAAAATCCCAGGGCATTTTTCAAGAAGAGTAGGGGTATTACCCCAGTGTCTTGGCCGAATTTCTTCCCTTCCAGTCAAGGCCTCCTAATAATCCCCTAATAATTCATCTATTAATTGGCTTCATTACTCTGTTCTCCTCCCCACTGATGAGCATACTGGCGCACTATGGCTGCTGTTGCATCATCCAGGTGGATGCTGCACATTGGTGGTGGTGAAGAGGACTCCCCATTACCTGTAAAGCGCTTTGAATGGAGTTTCTAGAAGAGTACTATAAAAATGTATGCATGCTATATAAATGTTTTTTTACGAATCTGTTAAAGCTAAGATATCATTGTCTAAGTGTGTTTAAGATACCATTTGCCATGTTTTTCTAGAGAAGTGAGGTAGTAGTAGTTGAGTGGTCTCTGTCTGTGAACAATAATCATGGTTCGCATGATGTCTGAACAAAAATATCTTTTTCTGGTCCTTCCAGAAAGTTGTCAAATTCCAACAAAAATTCAATCATGAAGACTTTCAAAACTGTGCGGTAAGACATCAAATATAGTTTTTGGTACGGTCAACTTGACCATTAAGATGTGAAGGTATTGTTCTACCCAGACACTGCTTAGATCAGGCTGTCTCTCCAAACTGAGCAGTTGGGAAAATAAGAAACTGGTTAGAGATGCAACTGTGAGGCCAGCAACTTAGATAAACCTTCAGATTTCATTGGTTAAGATGGGGAAAAATTATCTATGAATCAAGGCTGACTTAGTGCCTTATCTATTACGATGCCTAGTGATAAAAACACTGTGTATCACCCATCATTATCCCTTTTAGGTGTAAGATTTACAGCACAAGACCAAGGCTACACTGGAGTGGCTTCAGAATAAGAAAATGAATGTTATGGAGTGACTAAGTCAAAGTCCTGACTTCAATCCTATTAAAAATCTGCGGAAAGTCTTGAAAACTGCTGTCTATACATGATTCCAATTTGAGAGAGCTTGAACAAATCTGCCAAGAAGAATGAGTACAAATTGCACCCAGCCAGTGTGAAAAGCTGGTACAGACATACCAAAAAAGACTGTCGTGGCTGTAATTGCTAGCAAATGTCCTTTTGTCAAATTTTGATTTCACTGGTCTGAATATTTCAGTCAACAGTCAACATATTTCAGTTATCGTGCTCTTTAGTTTTTGACATGTCTAATTTCTTACTCTTAGAAGTCTTCAGTTTGAGCAGTCAGGTTTTGAATACAATATTCAATTTAACCATGTGTATTGTAAAATTTCTCAGTTACAGAATTACAATTCCTATGGTGCATAGGGTGTGAATACTTTTGGAAAGAATTGTTTTGTATTATTTAATGAATGGCAATGGATATCAGCTGCTCACTTACATGTATTCCAGGTGGAAAATATGCTTACTACAGCTAGTCCAAAGGAACCTGATTCTATCGGGTATCATTGACATACTGTAAGCACTGCTTAAGTAAATGCTGTGTGCTAAACTTGCATTTGCAATTTGAAAAAAATGCAACTATTTCTTTAAACAAATCTCACCTTTTCAAACTGCAGTGCCCAGTAGCTTTTGGGCCAAACAAAGATTGTTTTTTAATTAAATGTTCAAACCACACTTTCCCTTCTTATCCATTTCTGTTAGGCAATGATATACAGGATGCTTCCATCCAGCAGCTTCTGATAATGTTCCTGAGCTCCTGGGTCAGGATTATTTGCAACCAATGTACTGATTTACCCTTGTAGCAATTATTTTTTATGTCTTCTTACAGAGAGGTTGCTCAATGCCTATGCTTTCATGGATTATTTATTTTATTTTCCTGCTGAATTTAATTTAGATTTCAGTGAACTTAGTTGTCTCACTTTACACCGAGAAAAAAAACTTGGCCTTCAAATTGATGTTTAGTGTGAAAATGCAAAATGCTGGACCTGATGAAATTTAAAAATATATGAACATAGAAACAAAAATATATTATTAATATCTTTAAATTCTGGGTGGCATGGTATCACAGTTGTTAACACTGCCGCCTCTCAGCACTAAGGCTCCAGGTGCAATCCTAGACCTATCTGCATGGAGTTTGTATGTTCTCCCTATGTTCATGGGGTTTCCTGTTGTTGCTCCAGTTTTCTCCACTGTTCAAAGACAAACTGGCAAGTTAATTTGCCTATGAGAAAACTGACTCCGGTCTTAGTGTGTCGCTGTATCTGTGTGTGTCCAGCCCTGCGATAGAATGGTGTCCAATACAGAGCGCACCTTGCCTTACTGCCATTGCTTGCTGGGATAGGCTCCAGCTCCCCTGCAACCCTGAACTGGATGAACAGGTTAGAAAATGGATTGACGGAACTTTCAATTCTGTTTCTGTTATTTACAGTAGGTGTTGACTTCAGGTGTACTTCACCATGGAATGGAGTTCTCGGTTCTTAACTTAATTGTATGGCATTGTATATTACGGAAGTGCATTGCTGCCACAAGGAAAAAATAAATCCTCACCCTTTTCTCGTAATTGCGAGAAACGTATCTCATAATTACGAGACAATTATCTCGGAATTACAAGATAATTCGTTAACTCATAATTACGAGATATGTAGGGGTATCGTAGGGGTGATTTTTTTTCCTTATTGGCAGAAATGCACTTCCGTATGGAATAAACATGGAATAAATAAAGAGAAAAAAGCATGGAATAAATAAAGAGAAAAAAAAGTAACACAACATTTCGGCTGTGAAGCCCTCACAGCCAAAATGTTGTGTTTCTCTTCTTCTCTTTTCAGCATGGAATAAACCTTTAATGTGTTTCTTTGCAATCTACGCAACGCTGACGTAGCTACCTACGTGATATAGGTATTATATGACAATTGTGCTATCGCGTGAGCACATTACCTACACAAGAATTACTAAATCATAATTACGAGATAGTTTTCTCTTAATTATGAGATATGTTTCTCGTAATTACAAGATAATGGTGAGGATTTTTTTTTCTTGGTGGCAGCAATGCACTTCTGTAATTCTGTAATTGTGAAAAGAAACACAACACAACAATGTGTCACCCGAAGAAGGCTCCACAGCTGAAGCGATGTGTTTCTTTTCTTCTTTTTTCAGCATGGAATAAACCTTTACTTGTTCCTTAGCAGCCTACGCATGCTGATGCAGATACCTATTTGAACTATATTCTGGATAATGTTTTTTTATTTTCATTTTTATTGGAAATATTATTATTTAGGAATAACTTTATTAGCACCTTACAGCTGGGGCTCTTGGTTCAATTCTGTACCTGAGGTACTGTCTGTGTTGAGTTTGTATGTTCTCCCCGTGTTCACATGGGTTCCCTCTGGTTGACCTAGTTTTCTCCCATAGTCTGAAGACATACTGGTAGGTTAATTGGATTTTGGGAAAATTGCCCCTGGTGTGAGCGTGTGCATGTCTGTGTTTGTGTTCTGTGTGTGCTCTGCGATGGATTGGTGTCCCATCCAGGGTAATTGCACTCTTTGGCTCTACTGTGAATCTGAATTGGAAAAAGTGGGGAAATGAATAGAAAATGAATAAAAAGATGGATAGAATTTCATTAGCCACCAACATACTTTCTGTCAAAAGGTTTTTCTTTTATTAATTAAAGCACTCATTTAAGTAATGTTACCTCCAAAGTGTATTTCTCGGGGCAGCTGTTTGTGTTGCTGCTGTAATTCGGTGACCCAGCTGTGCTCTGTGATGTAAATGATGGCCAGACATATAAGCTGCATGCAAAGCATGGCGAGAGCTTTTCACCAACTGCTGCAAAACAGGGCCAGAGGCTGACAGGTTTGGTCACCTAAGCAAGACTTTCAGTGTAGATTCTCCACTGTGAAAAAGTGCGGTAGTAGTGCCAATAGATGTGACATCTGCAAAATCTTCAGAACCACGTTGGACTGCATGCGATTCGCTATGAGTGATTTCACATTATCAATAAAAAGGTACACTGATCTGATATACAGTATAAACAGTTTGTACATGCCTAATAAATTGTTAAAATAAAAAGTTTGCTTCTTTGGAACAATGCTAAATTAATATATTGATTATAAAAATATGGAATATAATGTTCAATTTAATTTTGCATTTTTAATGCAGTACTATGATGCACTATGATCAAACACAGTTATGTGCAAAAACCAACAATTCCCTGGAATTTTCAAATATTAGTTAATTGTGAAACAAGGACAATGTCGAGAAAAAAATTGTGAACCCCTTAAGATTTTTCTATAATTTGCATATTTCAAACGGAAATGTTTCTAGATCTTCTCCTAATTCCTAAAAATAGATAAAGTTAACCTGATGGAACCACTAAACGTGATAGTCTTTCAAGATTTATTTACCCTCAAATGATGCAACATTCAATATGTACATGTGTCAAACTTCATGGAACTTTAGATTAAGTAACTGCTGGTACCTCTTTGATATTTACTAAATATTTCCTGTAACCATTGATCAGTTTCTCTCATTGGTCTTGAGGAATTTTGGCCAGTTCCTCCCTGACATTTGAGGGCTCCCTTGCAAGCAAAGCTCACTTCAGGTTCTTCCACAACATCTGAAGGCATCAGCTCATCCTATGATCAGAAGATTAACTGTGACTCAATTTCTTCTCACAAATCTCTTTGAGGGTAATTCTGAAGGTTGCATTTTTTTATTCTCGCAAATTTGTTCTTTGAGACATTTTAAAAAATATTAACTATTGGTCTTTTATTTTTTGGTATTCCCTCATGGTAGTTGATCACTTTGATCACTTTGCCTTGCAAGCATGTGTCACATCCTGATTCAACTAGCCATATCACTCTGCAACTTACAACTGGCAACCCACTGAAGCTAAGCAGGTGTGAGCCTGGTCAGTACCTGGATAGGAGACCTCCTGGGAAAAACTAAGGTTGCTGCTGGAAGAGGTGTTAGTGGGGCCAGCAGGGGGCGCTAACCTTGCGGTCCATGTGTGTCCTAATGCCCCAGTATAATGACAGGGACACTATACTGTAAACAGGCGCCGTCCTTCGGATGAGACGTAAAACCGCGGTCCTGACTCTCTGTGGTCATTAAAAATCCCAGGGTGCTTCTCAAAAAGAGTAGGGGTGTAACCCCGGCGTCCTGGCCAAAATTTCCCATTGGCCCTTATCAATAATGGCCTCCTAATAATCCCCATCTATGAATTGGCTTCCTTACTCTGCTCTCCTCCCCACTGATAGCTGATGTGTGGTGAGCGTTCTGGCGCACTATGGCTGCCGTCGCATCATCCAGGTGGATGCACATTGGTGGTGGAGGGGAGTCCCCATTACCTGTAAAGCGCTTTGAGTGGAGTGTCCAGAAAAGCTCTATGTACAGTAAGTATAAGTAATTATAATTATTATTTTAATTTACCTATTATATTTGATCATTCACGCCCTCTGGCTGTTTTGAATATGAAGTAAAAATAAAAACAAACATCACCCCCCCTGGCTTTAAGTGGGATTGCCTAAATGTGAAAATACTGTACTAATGGACAGTTACTGCCTGAGATTTGGGGGACTTGATTTGACCAAAGTATCCTCAGTTTTCTGTACAATGGTGACCTTTTCAACTGGCTAGGTTTTTGTCAGTTTGCATTGTTGTAAGTTAGCGTTGCATAATCGCTCTAAATGATGCTAAAATATTGGAAATATGAAGCTTTTGCATGTGTGAGAAATAACAAATGTATCAGACAAATATCAGTTTTATAGAAAAGCCTGCTTCTTGTATACCTTTTTAAGGTCCCTGTTGAGTGACGCGGGAGTCCCGGGTTCGAGCCCCTGATGGTGCGGGGCCGACCTAATGCGGCAAGGGCGCCCACCTTAACCCCGTTACGTTACATTGGTGTCAGAAGCGGGGTGGGATAGCTCTTCGCCGGTGACGGCGAGTTAAGCGGGGAAGAGTGTAACGCTTACGGCCGACAGGTACTGTGTAAGAGCCGGCTTACCAGAGCAGTGACGTCACCGCCCTTCCCTGTGATAGCAGGACTACAGCTACTGGGCTGTAGTGAGATCTCTCTTTAGCTCACAGGGCTGGGTCCCTGTTGAGTTACGCGGGAGTCCCGGGTTCGAGCCCCCGACGGTGCGGGGCCGACCTAATGTGGCAAGGGCGCCCACCTGAACCCCGTTGCGTTACAATATATTAAGGAAATATATCTGGTCACTCTTCTCTGGACTGATTAGGAGCAGCAATATATCTTATGTGGTGACCAAAATTATACATAATATTCTAAATGAGGTCTTACTAGTGCATTGTACAATTTAAAGTAACATTCTTGGTTAAATTTTAGCTTTATATGTTTGAGCATTTTGTTGGATGTTTTTGTGCTTCCCCGCACATTGTCTAGAAGATGTAAATGATGTGTCAACATAAACACCTACGTCTTTTTCTTAATTAGGGTTTTCAGGCTCCAAGTTTATAATGTATGATAGTTTGTATCTATTATTTATAATTTATAAATGAATGCATTTTATGTTAGAGGTAATGTGAAAAGGATGTTTTGTCTTAAAGTGTTATGTCAATCGGGCTGGCTGACTGTCGTAATACAATAATAGCAATTAATCATACATCATTTACATGGCTATAAAGGTACTTTACTCAATCTCAAATTAATACCCTGAAGACTTGTACTTCTGGCGTCAGTCCTGTTATTTATCCTTAAATTACAGAGTCACATTTCATTCATGTTTTTAAGAGACAATGTTCTACAAAATTAGTTTATTTAAAATTGTTGTTCAGCAGCAAACCAACGTTTTGACAATCGGGGACTTGATTAAGTCAAAGCCTTGACCCCCACCCACTAAGTGAAAATGATAAACTTTCGTAAATAATTGAGATTTTATTTTCCTAGAGACTCCTTCCCTTTTATCTAATGGAAACTTGCCATTAAGTAATGGGTTTAGAATTGGCAAAAATGGGTGTGATCAAGCTTTAGTCTAATCCAAACCTTTTCATCTCTTTAAACAAAACCACCAAACGAGGTCCTTAAATTGAAAAGTTACACATTCAATCAGCTGGATCACATTGCATAATTAAGGTATTAAGCATCTCTATTGGAAATCCTTATTCATTACTATATCATGACAATATAGTAAAAAATGCAATTTCCTTTCTAAAAATAAAGTGTAAAAAGCTGACACAACACTCACTTAAAATGGTTCAGGTATCTTGCTCAATTATGTTGTTCAGTTGGGCATATCTACCCTTCTAGCAGTTCCAGAAGAAAAGGATATTAAAATTAAGCTTCTCACAGCTGGATTTTTGGGATCCATTTCAGCTTCTTTCTTTCAATGTTGAGACAGCTTTGCTGGTTCTTTGGTTCCCAGTGCTGTGCATACTTTATCCAGAGATAGGGGAAAATCTACTGAGATCCAGGGCCATTGATAAGAATTTTCAACTCACTTCCCCAGCTAACACGTTGAATTGTGGTAATGTAACATTTCAAGTTAATCTGTGCCAGAGTGTGGTGAACCTGCAGATCTAGGACTGGAACTTCATAGAAATAATCAAGTTACAGTTTTAGAAGACCCAGAAAGTGTGCAGCATGTACAGTAGGTACAGTGCCTTCAGAAAGCATTCATCACCTTTGGTGGATTTTTGCACTTTTATGTTGCAAAATCAAATATACATTTATATGGAATTTTTGTCACTGTTCTATGCAAATTATTCTATAATGTCAAAGTGGAATGAAAGCTGTGGCGATTTTATATTATATTTTACATATAATTTAAAAGAAAACACTGACATGTCTTGATTTGATAAGTATCCATCCTCTTTGTTTTGAAACTCCAAATTGAGCCCAGGTGCATCTAATTTCATTGTGAGAGCACACTAAAACATGAATTAAGTTGAAAGATTTAGGAAGAAATACACCTGTCTACATAAGATACCTCAGTCTACAGTGCATTTCAGAGCAGAAACTATATCATGTAGACCAAGGAGATACACAAAAATTCACCACCTCTGTTCCACATCTTAATCATTTGATTTACAGTATAATTGCTGTTTATTATGTGCCTAGAATATATTTGTTAATAGAATAGTTTTTATGAAAATAAATGTTTATTTGGGATGTATGATATCTATACCTACAGTATTTGCATATTTTATCTTTACATATTGCATGATCACAGTATGGGGTTCCATGGTGGATATTGCTCTGGGACATTGCTGTATTTCAGACCAAACCCCACAGCATCACACCTTGATCTGCTATAATGCCATGTGGATTGCCATACACCCTCAACCGGTGAAGAACGCTATATTTTTATATACATACTACAATATGTAAATATATGGTATAATGCATAATCTGCATGTATTGTGGATTTTATTATTGTTGATAATTGTTTGAAAAAGTGTAGAGTATCATCTGTTAGGTTTTCACAGTGTCACAAAATAATATTGAGGCAAGTCTACGTTCAGTACAGGATGCATTAGGGAGAGGTGAAATAACATGCTAAATAAATTGCGGTCACAAACCTGATGCATGAAAACCTTTATAATCTGGTAAGAAAACAAGCTGCACAGTAATAAGCAAGTGCTAAGTAAATAACCTCAAATGTGTGTATGCGCACTGAGAGACACACAAATTCTTTGTAAATAAACACAGTGTTTATTTGTCTCCCGATGCCTATAATAACTTAATGAGACACAACATTTAATTTTTAATGAGGACTCCAGGAGGCACCAGCAAAACAAACAACATTTCATGGCATTTTCATTTATCAGTCTATATTTTTCTAGCTCATCGCTTCATGGCAAGAAATTGTCTTGTACAGTACTTAAAAAAAGCATAAATATTGCAGGTTTCATACAATTACAGGTTAATGTCCAGAAAATAGATTATAAATATGTAGATGTTTACATTACTTTAAAGAAAGAATATAGATTGTTTAGTTTTACCAATAATATGCATATTTATATATGAAGTGTTTACCGGGATAGGCTCTGTCTGGCTCCCCCACGACCCTGAATTAGAAAACAGGTGGATGGGTATGAATATTGATTAGCCCTTCATCCAATCATGATGCTACAAGAGATAAAACTGTCTCGTGACTTAGCATTCCAACCTTTTTACAAATCTAAAGTCAAAGTTAGCAGCCAGTTTTGCCTTTATTACAGCTCATTAATGAGATATAGTTGCATTATAATATGGTGAAGAGCTAATTATTTCTTTCCTCCAGCCCTAAAATATATTAATATGTATATATTAGAAATATATATTGTAAATGTTAATTAAATAGCTATAAATAATTTCAGTTTTTATGTACAGTATTGTGTTATATATATATGTTAGACTGACATATAGAGGTTTTAAATGGTTCATTCTAGTTTGTAATCCGATGTATACTACATTTTCCACATTAGTAGTGCATGACAACATTTTACTCTCAGACATCACCATGATTACAGAAAGTCCTTTAAAGCTTTTTATTTCACTTTTTAGTCTCTACATTAAAGTCAGACTAAAATTTTATTGTGAGCTGGTAGGATATAACATTTACAGTTTTTTACATTGTATTACAGAATACATGACAAACTTTATTCAGGCAATGGGTATCATTTGAGGTGTTTGGTACCTACAGGTGAGCACGGAGCAGGCTGATACAGTTGATGAAGGGGGTTTTCTGGTGAATTACTCTAAATGATTAACTTCATATTAAATCAATAGAGCCTTCATAGAAACACTACATAAAAAAGACAAACACAGCAGTTAGGAGATAGGAAGGAAATGGAAGGGAGACAATGAAACAGAGGAAAAGACACCAAGAAAAGAAGAAGCACCATCACCCCATCTGCTTTTTAGCCTTTTTGACATAAAAGGACCTTGTTCTGATTGATCTTTGAGACCAGATTATAGCTAGGTAATTCAAACCTTGTTTAAAAATGTTCTCTTGTTTAGTAATGCATGTTGATAATAGAGAGATTGATTCCCTTTTGGAATTCCCAGGAAAGTTGCAGGAAAGGGGAGTCGTATTCTTTAATTTAGGATGTATTTCCCTTTCAGTTACAGGGGTAGACTTCTGTGCTTCTGGGTTTGCAGGACATACCTATAGGTGTTGGAAACACATTGATTTGTATGTGTTATCATTTCATGTCGTGTGTCAATTACTGTTAATTAATATCCGTTTGTTTGTCCACATTTGACTCTGATTTTCTTACTGGATTGTACCAGAGAACATAATGAAGTGACTGCATATGCCATTCCTCATGTGCCTCAACATTTGTGCCTGCTTCTTGGGTACAACATTTTATTTAACAACTCAGCTCCCATTTTGTAACAATATATATAATCGTTATTGTCATTATTGCTAATATGCATTATCATTATGAGTTTTCTACTTTTAAACACAGCATATTCAAAACAGTCAGCCCGGCTCTTTTATTTCTTTTCTGACAAAAGAGCTTTAAAAATCTATTATTTTTTATCTGCATTTCAGAACCCACTTGTTTTGAGCAAACTCAATTTCCAGCAGATCCTACATGGAAGACTCTAAGCACTGAATGCATAGATGGGAAACCTTTCTTTTGTTGTTGGATAGAGTGGCTCACACTGATTACTGGAACAAAAAAAAGCTTGATTGAATCACACAATTCATGAAATCACCTCACTTTAAGACAGCCCTTACCTACCGCATGGATTAATGTTTTACAGCAGGCCACCTTTAGACACAAAACTGCAGCCCTCTCTTTTTGCCTTGATGAACAATAGGGAGATCTGTCAGACTGAAGAGCCCATATCCCTTCTGAGATAAACACCCTGTGATTAACCTTTTCCAGCACTTTTACTTTGTCACTCATTACTTACCTGGGAGCAGGGCCACACAAGGTGGAATGCAAATGGCTTAAAACCTGCCCCTCCCCCCCCCCTTCAAAGGTCTACTGGAAAAATGCATAAAACACAAGTGACCAGCCTATTAACAAATCTGACATTCCACGTTCATATATTCTCTTTTCCATACACTCCTTATGTAGTGTAAAAATGCATCGAGTTCTATTTATTCTTATATAACATGTATGCACTTTGCTAATTATTTTTTGCTACAATAATGGGCATTTTCTTACATGCCAAATAATAATAATGTATCTTAATAAAATTTGGAAAACAAGTTACTGTATGTTTCAAGATAAATCAACCCCAAAGTATTGTTAGAAATACCCTTGTCTTGTTTTGCATGTCATGGCTAATGTCATTATATTTATTTGTCATTGTCACAATAATAGATTTTATTTCAAAAGGCATAGACATGATTTCATGTTGCATTTGCATGACAAAAGTGTGAAATGTTGCCATATGTGTTGCTTGTTTCATTAACATAAGGCCTATAATATCGTATACAAAATTCTGTATCAAATGTTCGGTTTGTATAAAAGTGTGGAATTGTGGGTTTCTTTGTAGTGCTACAGTACGTTTTCAGGTGTGGTGCAGACTTTGCATGCGTGGTAATATTATGTTTCAAATTAAAAGGTCTTTGTTGTAGAATACACCACACTGTGTTCTACGTGAAACTATTTTCTCTTCGAAATATTTCAGCAGAAAATATTTTTTTCTACATTGTATTGCTTTTATTGACATCTTTTTAACTGGGGAAAGTTTACCTGGAGACACAAAACATTATATATATTTCTGTGTTGGTTTATTCTCTGTACAGCTATTTATACCTGCATAAATACTTTTATTATACTTACAAAACACACAGAATCTTACTGCAATATTACACGAATAATGGGCACAACACATACTTACACCTAGTTATTGTGGCACACTTGAATTCTATCAAATCAGAAGTTAAACAGTGCTTCGTAGAATATCAGTAGTAAATAGCTCTTGAATTTGTTTTCTTTGTCTTGTCCACATGAAAGCCAAGGCAATCTACAAATGATTTATGTAAAGCAGTTTTTTGTCGACGCGAGGAATACAAAGATCACAAGTACTCTTGTTCAAACTCGGGGCTCACAGTTGCTGAGCAAACTTGCAATATGCAAAGTTCACTTGCTCATTAAACACTTTTTCTGATTCTCTGATTCTCTGGCAAAATGCATAAAACAAAAGCACATGACATAATCACTGGATTACTGATGACCGCACACTGAACAAGAATGTCTGTGGACACAGTCACTATTGTTCGGTTTTAAGAAGCATTCATTTTATTACAGCAAAACAAAGAACTTAGGTGTAGAGAATGATCATTTGCTGGTCACCTCTATACAGTGGCAAAAAACATCAGTTACTGAATGAAAAAACAAACAAACGAGATGCTGTATGAATTCATTCTTTTTCTAACAGCGTCATCCAATTCAGGGTGGCAGGGGAGCTGGAACCTTTCTCGGAAAGAAACATGTGAAGGCAGGCTACTCCCTCGATGGGATGTCACTCCATTGCAGGGCACACACACACTTGCACCAAGGCCAATTTTCCCAGCAGCCCATTGACCGACCAGTATATTTTTGGACTGCGGGAGGAAACCGGAGCACCTGGAGGAAACCCATATGAATACAGGAAGAAAATTCAAACTCCAAGCAGATAGCACTCCAGGGCCAGAATTGATCCCAGGATCCCAATTCGTCAAGGCAGCAATGCTAGCCATTGTGTCGCCCTACAGTATTAATAGCATCTACTAAAATAAACAGTCTCGTATTGATATGTTAAGCTTTTCAGGCTATTATTCTTGAGATGAGCTCTGATCCAGATGTTGAGACTTGGAGTCCGAACACTAGCAGCCTGTAATAGGGCAGCATTTATTTGGCTCAGCAGGGAAGGGTTTGAGATTATTGTGCCAGCTGTGTCAGCTCTTGTTTCTCAGGTGCACACTGGCTTACAGTAGTATCAGCGAGCGGCCACTCCTCTATTCAGTACCCGCCCTTGTGTAAGTCACCAGAGAGCTTGTCACATATTAAATATGTTAATGGCTGAACAGATGGGGGGGGGAACAGAGGAGTCTGTCTGCCCTTCTTCATCTGTATTGGTACAGGCAGGGCTCAAATCATTGGACCAGGGAAAATTCCAATGATGACTTCACACAACCCTTCCAATGCCAAGACCATAGATTACTTCATGCACAGGGGATAGTCAACTCTCCTCCTACCAAGCTCATGAGCTCAAGGGGGACCTATTCTTTCCCAGATGGGCGATGAGTTCTTTATAACCTGGAGCCTTGAATACTGGGTAGACAAGTTATTACTGTGAGTGAAGGCACAGTATGCAAAATGTTTCAGTAAAAATATAAGAAAGTAATACACAAATGGTACATCTTCATCATATCAGTGCATCTCTGTCTACTGAGCTTTAGACATTGTTGTGAACACACAAAGAAAACCTGTCAAAACCCTTACCTTTTCTTATTTGAAAACGCTTTGTTTTTATGTTTCTCATGCTTTTCTGATTGTTCTTCTTCTAAGACTGGTCCGTGGAGTGAAGTGTGGTTCAACTGAACAAAATGTGCCTGTAGAGAATGGAACCACCCACTCCAAAATCCTATACAAACTGTGCCCTGTTCCAAGGTAGTTAAAAATGTCAGCCCATCTGTTAATGACAAACACAACAAATGTTGAGAATTGGATTATATTATAAAAGGAAAATTGAGTTGCCAATTCTACTATCTCCTTTACTAGGAAAATTAATTTTCTTATATGCAAAAGCCCACTTTGTTTTTAGCTCCCTGACCTTTTTCATTTTCTGATATTTGTTTCATTTATTTATAATAACTAACCAAAAAAGCTATCTGTAGTCAGTTGAAATCATACTAAGTGACAAAGTTACCTTAAAAGTTAGTGTTAAAAAGTTCTGGCTGGCATAAAAAAATCAGCCCACTCAAATAATTTTATAAAACCTTTCGTTTAAACAAACACGCATGAGCAATTAGTGTGTAACAATAACATTGGGATTTTTAAGTCTTCAGTGTTTTATCACATCTGCACTCCAAGATTAGTTCTTTATACCAATGGAAATCATGAGCCTATGTAAAACAAAAAGTGATTAGTCATTTTTGCTGTAATAAACAAAAATTCTCTCTTCTCTTTTCGAAGTAAAATTATTCCAACTCTAATTAAGCAAGAGCTGTACTTAATCCAAGAGACACCTAGAGATTTTTGGAGCATAACTTAATTAGTCTTGAAAATTTTGAGTTTCAAGAACCGCGCAGTTTGTGTACTGTACATCTGTCCTTACAGAATGTTTTACCAAGTATGTTTGTCAACAAGCTACTCTATATGTTAAAGACAATGGCCACAGCTCAATAAAATTCCAACAAAAGGTATTCTATCACAGCAAAGATACTGTAACATAGTAATGCTGTTTTTTATATATAAAATAAAGATATATTCATTGTCTCCCCCTGTCTGATTATGATTTTAATCGATTGTATAATAACTGAGAATTTGAACTATTGTATAAAATATGCAAAATAGACATTTTAGAAACAAGTAAACAAGGAATATAAAAGGTCTCAAAACTTCACTTTAATTTCAAAATTAAGGTAATGAAGGTGTAAAATTGAATAGGAACTTAAATTCTTTCTAATAATTTTCAAGAGCTGACAGAATAGCTGTTAGCATAATATTATGTAATTATTATTATTATAAAATTACATATATAATATACAATTATGTGGTTGATGGGAATTTTAATTTCTTTTCCATAAGAATAAGAAATTCCTATAAGAAAGCACTAAAGGTGTTATTTTCACAGTTATTCACCATCAACCCTTTCTTGAATTGATCCTCTGCTATTGTCCATCAAGCACTTGGTGTACATCAAAGTATTACCTTGTTTTTAAAGTTCCTTTCTGCTTATCTGGCTTATTATCAGTAATCAGTAATAGTGACACTGAACATTTTGCAGTGAAAAGGCAAAAAGGCAGAAAAGCAATTGCAGTAAATTTCTGTCAACCATAATTCTATTCTATTCTATCTATTTTAATTCTCTCCCAATCACCCCGGCTCTTTCAGACAGACCTATGGAATTGAAAAGATGTGTCCTAGAGACATACTTTCATGGCTGGAACATCTTTCCACACCATGCATTGGAAAACAGACATGGAACTGTTGTAACAAAAAAGAGCTTCTGCTTCCAGGAGGAACTCAGTCAGGAATGGGGATTATTAGCAGTAAAACCATACTCAATCCAACCAGGGATCTCTCTGATTTTACTCTGAAATCAGGGCATCTGCTGGTGACAGGTTTCATTGAGTTTTTGATATGATGGCTCAGGGGCGAACAATGAAAAACAAAGGCATCAATCAGAAAATGGATGAAAAATCCATCTTTCCAGACCATCAGTTCAATGCTTGTAGTATACTTTGAAACTGGAGGTGAGAATAGCATTTGCTGCACATAAGGAGGTAAATATTCAGTTACCAAGGATTTAAAATGTTAATGTAATAGTAGTGTAATTCAAATTGAGAATTCTGAATGATAGGTGTCACATATCCATTTTTTACAAATTCATTATGGTTTTATTTCTCATGAGGAAATTGTTCAGAACACAGATGAATTGATTTCTTTTAAAATAGTCTAGTATTTTATATCGAAGAAAGTGAAATAAAATCTTGGCGTTTGTTGAATGCTTCCTCGGCTATCACTGGAAAAAAATTCCTTCTTGTTGTCCCTTTGCTTTTGGTTTGTATTCTTTAGTTTGTTTTGATAATAATTCAACACGCCTGCGCCATTTCTTTCAATTCAAACGAGGATGAAACACTGAAGCCACTAATTGCAGGATTTGGCGTAACAGTTCACTACATTTAACTAAATTTAAAGATAAGGCTTCATGGAGTGCGCACACTGTATACACTGTTTACTATACTGTGGCCTGCTTGTGGTGAGATAAAACCCAGAGGTGTTCATTTAGAGTGTACCCTACACATTATCATTATCTGTTTCACTAGCAATCTCTAATCCCTAAAAAAACGTTTGGGATTTTAAAAGATCATATGAAGGCTTGTGTACAGTATGTATCTGTGTGTTTACACATGCGTACCGATGCTGAAAGTCTGTGTTCAAAATGAAAATTCTGTCTTTTGTGTCTTATACCTCTTCTTTAACAGGTCAAGATTAAAAAGTAATACAAAGCAACACATAAGCCTTCTTCAGAAAGTAGTGTAAATCATTCAGTGGACGACTGCTCCTGAGGACTTTTTCTATGGACTTGTGCTGTAGTGGAAACTGTGTAGGTTTGTATAGCAAAATCCTAAAGAAATCTATGCAAAATAAAAATAAAATGCAGTCAGCCTTTGGAGGGTAAACATGATCTCACTGACCTCCACTGTGCGTGTACATTTGAAGCGTAACACATGTCAGCTACGGATAGTTAAATTAATTGGATTAAATCAGATGCCATGTGTTGTTTTTGTTATAAAGATGTTTTATATGGATGCTGCCATTTACATTACAAGTTCAAAGGAGATAATAAGGTTTAATAATTATGTGTTCCACAAACATTCTTCTCTCTGTGAAAATAGCTGTTTCTTATTTCTTATTTTCTGTGTCAACCTTTATCCCACAGTACAGAATTTGCAGGCACAAACTGTTGTTGTTGTCTGTGCAGGGTCTGATTGGATCAACTGGGGAGATTTGAAAAATCTTCCCAAGATATGTGAAAGCTACAGACACAACTAAGTGAGGGTGTCTTTGAGTTTTCAGGGATGTTCTCATCTAGTCTCAGAGGGACACAAGTTTTGTAGGAGTCCCCAAAAACATAGTGGTTACATATGTACGCATAAACTTTATAATAATTGGTAATTTAGATCATTTTAGTCCATAATATAAACATAATTAAGATGGTCTGTTCCATCATATCAGCCAATGCCCTTTGTGAGCTCAATATCCTAGGTTCTGTGATCTACTCATTTGTAACTCTTATTCTTCCAATATTCATCAAGAAGCCTTCTTAAAATGCCCTAGACATAACGAATAACCTATCCAATAGGATTATTTAACATCTAACATGTTGGAGAATTACTGTGTTGCTGTGTTTGTATGGAGAATACAAAACTCTTTTAAAGCAAAGCTTATGTGTTTTGTGTGGTATTCCCATTTTTTTGTAACATTCACCCCGTTACCAGCTTAATGGCTGTTAAGAAATTAATGCACTAAGGAAATCAGTGTTTTGCTATTAAAGCCAAATAGTGCAGTTGCAGGAATTTCAGTTAGAGTTTTATAATTCTTTCCCCTTTAGCAGGGCTTTATTGATATTAACATTAATTTCCACTTAGTTAAAGCAACCACAAGCTCAGGAAGATGCAAGCTGTCAAAATGTATACCATGTCTACTTTCTATCAGTCATATGCAAAGTATTAAATGACCCTTCCCATTATGATTCAAAAAATGTGTCTATATAAAACAAAGAGGGAGGCAGGATTCGAAATGAGGCAGAAGCAGAGAGTGACAGTCCCATAACCAACACATTTGTATATTCCCACTTTTAATCATTCAAATGTCTCTTCACTGTCACCAGATGCTGGGGTTCAGTATCTACGCTTCCTTTGACTGATGCTACATGCTTAAGTGTCCCCATACCTCTCTAACACACAAGCACACTGCCATCATGACAACCAGCCTCACTGAACACCGGCCTGCACTGGTGAAGACTGAAGAGGGAAATTGATTCCCCATTTCTGTTAACAATAATACCTACTCACTTTATTTACAAACAAGTGTGAGAAATGGACCAGGGTTAGGAGATTGCTTTTTGTATACTTGTTACAGTTTGTTGAAAAGTCATTCATTGGTTATCCCTCGCAGTAAAGGACAATTGTCTTCCGTGAGCCTGAAAATGACAAAACTAATATGTCATTCACACACTCTGAAGGAGGCGAATACGTGTTGTCTTGAGTGATATCTGGCTATGTTCTGTGTAATCCAATCAACTCACTTGTCTTCTTCATTCTTACTCATACTGGGCTGCTTCCCAGATATTTCTTAAACTTGTGGTTCCGTCAAGAGCCATAATCTTTCAGAGCTGATATCAGTGTGGCATTTCTACATGTTTGTTTTTACATGTTTGTTTCTACATGTTTTATTTTTGTCTTTGCAAAGCTCCTACTGTTCTCTTCCTCAGCACTGAATTTGCCTTGGCTAAGCTGTGAGAAGAGAACCAGTCTGGCATCTGGAAGCCATGACCAATCCAACAGAGCTGATGGTGGATGATTATTGCTTTAACACTGACATTGTTGTGCTTTTAAATTCATAGATCTCCAACAATGAATTGGCTTCATCACAGCCATGAATTGGCTGTTCTTCTCCCCACTGATAGCTGATTATCCAGATGGATGCTGCACATTGGTAGTGGTGGAGGGGAGTCCCCATTATCTGTAAAGCACTTTGAATGAATGTCCAGAGAAGTGCTAAATAAGTGTAAGGAATTATTTTTATTTATTTGTACATTTCACAAATTACATTATACCAAAACATTTCAGGAACTCCACCAGGCTTTAGGTTAAATGAACTTAACAGGTAAAACACGTCAGTGGGTTAATGGCTTAATGCATACATTTTGGCTGTGGCATCATGTACACATTTACAATCAGGCTTCTGTCGAGACAGTAGTGTCCATCACATGCTGCATTGAAGCATCACTTTGTAAGTGATGAAATAAGGCGTTTCCAACATTGACTCAAAACAATCTCAAAGAATTGATATGCAAACACAGTGGCACAGACTGATGGAGAAGTTACACACAAACCACAGGGCTGCTCTTCCTGTGTCTGTAAAACATCTGCTAGTTCAGCATATTAACTCAGCAGCAGTGGTGAGTACATGTCTATCATCTCACAATTGTTTAGTTGGCTTAAGATCTGACTATACTATGGGCCAGTAGCTGGTCTCCAATCCCAGAGCAAAGTCACTGCCACAATAAACATAAGGATCAAATACTGTATAACATGGCCTTACACCTACATGTGCATCTGTAAGATTCTGTATTGTACAGTAATATAACTTGGAAGTTAAAAAATCCCAAATTAAAAAAAAAAAAAATGTACCCAAATGAAATTAATATGCAAAGTTATTAATCAATTTTTAAAGCTAAAAATTGAAATGGAAAAATAATGTATTGTATAAAATGAAAAAAAATGACTTAATTTACTCTTGGACAAAATTGTTGAGGCATTCAACATATATGGTATCATATGAAACCCGTTAGTTACTGATTTTTGAAACTGACCAGAAATGAATTCCAACACTTGGCCTTTACTATAGAATTAAATACCTAGTCATCCGGTTCTGAATACGTAAGAGAACATAAGAGACAATGATTAAAAATGAAGTGTACGGCATATCACAATGGCAGAAACTCTTAATCCAATACACTACACAAAGGATGATCAAAACAATGCATACTGTAGATGAGAGCTACAATAATTAATATTAATTCATGTAATTCATGGGGACTACTTGCTTTATACGCATGGTAACTGCTGTCCTGTGTAAATTGCACTCCCTTTAAAAATCAGAATGGACTTTAATCTCCTCCTGCTCACGTAAAAGGTACAGAATGGTCTGCCTTCAGGGATCTTATGGACCTAAGCCATGAGTATTGTCCAGCACATGAGGTCTGCAAATTCTTCCTTTACCTTAGACGAGGCTCACACAATAGGCAATAGACCCTTCTAGTGTGCAGTACTAGTCTGTGGTCATCACAGGCCAAATCCATCCATTACTTTGACTTGACATTTTCAAAACTTACTTAAAGATGCATTAGTTCACTACAGATTGGTGTAGAAGTATGTTAATAATTCATTTTTAGTTATCCTTTTTGCAGAAGGACTGCTAACTGCTGGCGTGGATTGGGAAAGATGTGTATACTGTATGTACTGTAGGTGTGTTTTTACAATTACTTTGAGAATTGTAAGAACAATAGTAATGATTACTTCAAGAAATATGATGAATTTATATATTAAAATTAATTGTATTGATTAGAAAAAAATATTTTGTGATTCAAAACACTTCATGCATATACTGAATATATACAGTATACACAAAGAAACAAAAACACAATAAATGATTATTGGAACCAATACAATTTGTTGCTTTTTAAATGCCTCTCAATATATGTGTGTATGCCTCAGTAGATGCATTTTTCCTTAATAAAGCACATTGAATTTACTTTTATTTACTAGTGACTAAACTAGAATACAATGGTAAATACAGCAAATTAAATTAAATTTTCTGAGCTGCAGAGTCAGTATGACTTGGCACTTTTAGTGATACTGAAGGTGAATGAGATGCATGGTTTGTTACTTGACGGTGTGGCCATTAGCATTCAACTGTCTCTGTGAAGGAGTGCTTGATTTTTGACACAAAAGAAACTCATGACTCACCACTGCACTTGAAGGATCATTTGCTCTTTAGTTAATGGGATGTCTCTCTGCCCATCCATCTCAAAATGTTTCACAGTCTGGACTAAAGAGCACTGGGGGAATACCATGTATAAAATCTAAGGTCACATATAAATATTTCAAAATGACATAAAAAAAGCATAAGCCACAACCTTTATCTCCTGTTTTTCTATTTAAATTAAATATTGTCATAGGAACAGTTGAGAAAGTGGTTCTGCTGCTTTGAGGGGTTAACTTAAACTGCTCTATGTCTAATACAGGTTGCTGTGGCACAAAGAGGCAAATCAACGAAATCTAATTTTCAACTCTTAAGCTCCAGGAGCTTAGGTCCCATTGAGATGCTTATGTCAAGTAAAGATAAACAAATCAGAACAGTGGGAATTTGAATCAGAACTCCATTAACAACTTGCCCCTGCGCTGGATAGAAAGACGTTGGTTTAAAAAGAACATGGAAAGTGGTTTGAAAATGTTGATGAAAAACTGACATTTCTAAACCCTTTTTCAATCAAATCCATTTTAAACCAGTCAAGCTAAATATGTCCCTTAAGGATACATTACTTCCACAAGATGGGCCTTTCCTGAAAACACTAAAGATGCTTTCAAAGTTCCCCTCCTTGATTTTAAAAACTCCATGTCCTTGAAAACCCACAAGCGATTTTTTAAGAACAAGCTCAAGGAGCCTCTGGAATGATTGGTAATGTGACTGCATACACTCTGAAGAGCGTTCCCCCAGATGTCTCAGACTTCATTCTTCAGGTATCCCAGCTTCTACTTCTGCCTCATCTTCTGAAGAGTCTGAGAGTGACTCTCAAAACAATATAATAAAGATCTACTCTCTAAATCAGCAGAACTAAGAATTATTATTTTAACAGCTGTATTACACTATTTAAAAATTATAACAATAATAATACTTTTAAAAACATAAATTGGTAAACGCAGATCAAATCAGTCAATTACTATTAAACACTATTAACAGAGATAAAAGAGGCATAACTGCAGCCAAATTCAGTTGGCCTTAGCTATCTTAAATCATAATCATTCCTGATGTTATTTTTTGAAGTTAAAAATGATAAATACTATATATACTTCTATCCTTCACTTACCTCTTTTTTACCTTTCCTTCACCCCCATCTCTACCTGGTCATTCATTATGGGGGTCCCAAGTTAAGGGTCCAATGGCCAGGAGGTTGGCCACAGCCAAGCAGTTAAGCACATTTTACTACACTAAGTAATCAATAAACATGTTCATCATCTTAAATTCTTGATTGTTGTTATTCCTAGAGAAAATAAGATTATAATTAACCCATGTAGCTCATTTGGTTGCATAACTGAAGATTTTATCCAGAAGGATCTTTAAAAAAAACTGTGAAATCACCATTATTAGTCAGGCTTGGGGGCTTTTCTTCCAAGGCTTTTCTGCAAAAAATTGCCTCTTCTTCTGATCCTGGAACCCAAGTGCAAACCCAAATGAATATGTTTCCAGCATTGCAAAGTTAATGCTGACACTATGTTTGAATGTTTGTTTGATTTTTTCAGGAGACCATGCTTTTTTGAACACATTTTCACAAGATGAAAACCATTTTATAGGTTATTCCTATATATTTTATTAATCAGACTTAGAAAATAATGTCGAGTGTACATAAAGTGTCTCCGTAAATGATGAATGCACAAAAGTACAAGGAAAAAATACAGTATCTTGTTTTGGAATTCTTCATCTGTCAGAAGTATTATATTCCTGTTGTCCGTAGCATTCCTGTCCAGTGTGGTATGGCCCATTCCCTCATTGAGGAGAACTTCATCTTATAGAAGGACTGACTATGAATTGTCACATATATTTAATAAGATATGTTTGAAACTGTTTGTTAAATACATATATACAGTATATAGTGAGTACAACAAAAATCCATGTGCTTCACTTACACTGTGGATAAAATACTGTGTATTGAGGATGCGTTTAATGTTACAACATAATCTAAGCCTGAATTCATTCTACACAGCAGTATTCCTTTTTTACGTATTGTTTTGCAAAGAAAAAATGACTTTGCAGCAATTCGTAGAACACAATTAAATGGGCTTTTTCAACATTAAACGCATAAAAATCATTAGGTAACTTTTTAGTCCCTTTTAATGTTTCCTAATCTGATTGCACAGAAGACGAAATGTGTCTTGATATTAGTTTTATATCTGTTCTCTTCATTTGTCTGTGAACCCAAGGGAAGTAAATCTCGACTTGTTTCCTTGGAAGAGTGACGCGTCCACATGTGCGAAGCTGGGGCAGCTCGTTTGCATTGCAGCTGGGGCCCAAGTACCATGCAAAGCACCAGCGACGGTTGACTTGATACCAGGCTACGTACGTTTACATAACTGCAGCAGAGAGCCGACAAGAGGCTGCCGTTAATTTACTCCCAGCGAAAAGAGCTAGTCCCTCAGAACCGAGTCTGACCTGAAAAAGAGCAGAACAAAAACTGTCAACAGTCTGTGTCACCTTAATCTTGCAGCAAGACGGCCACTTCTGACTTTCATTTGTAAAAATATAGTCCTTTTTACACATATGATGCATGGCTTCAAATACCAAGCATTATTGATAACTGGCTGAAATTGTATTCCATATGTCAGCATAACCCACTGCTACACAAAATTAGGGGTACAAATTTAAGATTAAACAGAATAATATTTTCTACAAAGTTTGTAGGATTGAGTTTTGGTAATCCTCATACACTGTTATCTTTTTAAACAGTTCAGGGAAGACTATGAGTGAACCTGGGTCAAGAATTCAAAAACCATTAAATACCATTGATAAAGCAGACTTCAAGAAAAAAAACACTAACCAGAGGGTACAAATGGAAACTACATGCAAGTGCATAAAAAACTAAGAAAAAGAGGCATGTTTTTTCACCAACAGCTTTGGGAGTATAGAATTGCTGAAGCTCCCCAGCCATGAATTCAAGCCAAAATCCTGCCTTTTTTCAAGAAATGGCTGGAAAACATTCTTGCAGCAATCAGTTACTACTAAATTGGCCCAATGAACCAAACGGCTTCCTCTTATTTGTCAGCTTTCTTTGTTCTTGGTATCTCTCAGTCAGAGCAAACTCCTGACATTGACCTACTTAATCCAGAAATGGTTACACAAATGTGGCCAAAATTCATTCCTCTTCCAAACACAAGTACACAATGATCAGCTGTATTCTAGATCAGCTCAGAGATGCTGAACTCTCTTTCTCTGATGCACACCTTGCACACTGACCACCCCTCTTACCCAGCTGTACATTAATTACTGCACACATTAACTCACATCTCTTGCTTGTGAGCAGAGGGAAGTAACTACCTCATACAATCACATACCTGTAATGATTGCCTCAGGTGGTTGGAATTTTAGTATCCTTTTTTCTGTGTATTTCACATTTTTAATTTCCGTAGTAGAAGTGCTCTATATCCATCGTCTCTGAGACAACGCTGAGAAAATCCCTTTGTCCTGCCAGGAAGAGCTGCCAAACAAAGAAAAGAACCCAGTTGTAACTGGAATTCCCTGGCAATAATGCACAACTACAGAGTTGTGACTTTAAATCCCAGTGGTGGCTGGTGAGCAGTTGTACATTGGATTTAGTGCTCTATTTGTTCACACAAATGTAAATCCCTTTCGGTGGTCTTAATTCGGTCAGTGTACTGCCACTTGCCGAATAACATCAACCACTAGGACTTTATTAGTCTTCATTAATAAGATCTAAAAGGCTGATTTTTTGTAAAAATCAAGATGGGACAACAACAGAAAACATCAAAGTTATTCATCAGTATTTATAAAACATACAGTAATTCTCCAATTTATCAACCAGAAAATGAAAGAAATTTGGATAAGATACAAATGTCCTTGATGATTCTGACCTTACAAGACATGACACAAGATCAAGCAAATTAGCTAATTCTTCCATCTTCTAAAGATATACCCAAAGCTTTCTTTAACATGCAAAATAGCATATCTCCTGAAACTGATGGTTAACTGGCCAAAGTATTCAAACATTTTAGCTTATTTTCTCTTATTTCTAAAATGATGGAAAATGTTAGTATTGCATGAGCACTTGTGTGAGCAGTATTAAAATAGAATGCATATCCAGTTTTCTGCTCTAGACAGTAACTATTATAATATTTAGGACAATAATTGTTGATTTAACTTTACCAAGTGTAAAGTATTACAAGCAGAAAGCAGAAAAATACACTAAACATATTGTTTGGGTGATTCTGAGCTGCATGAAGCTATGGATAAAAGGAGTCTTGTTACTCTGTGCAGAGTACTGTGTGACCTTATCAAGACAATGTGAAGACTAATTAATAAACACAATGCTGTTTTTTTAGCAAAAAAGTTTAAAGGAAACACGGTAGGCTATGCTCAAACTTTACAACACACTGATCTCCAGTAATTTAGAATATTCTGTTCAGTTTTAGTCTCCTCACCACAAAAAAAAAATATTCAGCCTTCAAAAGAATTAAAAGAAGCTCTAAAATGCCCATGCGGTATATATACTGTACGTTCCCACTACCGGTGTGGAGTATGTTTCAGTTATCGATGTTGAATTTGATTTGCCATGTGTTGGGCTCAGTTTGTATAATTCTTTTTGCGACTCCCTTGCAACTATTTCTCTGTTTTTCCCTTATTTTTGTATCGTCTGCAAATTTAGCTAGTTTGCAAAGGATTTAAAAATCTCAGTTGTTTGAGGAGCAAAAGACTTCTCGGTTAGGAGCTGTGCCCTTTTAGAAGATGTGCTGTTCCTAGAGCACATTCAACCATTGATACCTATGGGTTTAATTTGAGAATTAACCTTATAGGCATCAAAAGCTTTCTGGATGACTAAATATATCATTTGGTATGCTTTAATGTTATCTACTATCCTTGTTGCTTGTTGAAAGATATCTAGCTAGTTGATAAACAGAACCTTCTAAATCCATGCTGACTGCTTCTTAATCTCAAATCTTTAGGAGGACTTTATTTAAACCATTAGGATATTTTTGTATGTTTTCGGATCAATATTCCTGTTGATCTTGTTGT
The DNA here is from genome assembly GCF_055471065.1 of Atractosteus spatula. NCBI lineage: Eukaryota > Metazoa > Chordata > Actinopteri > Semionotiformes > Lepisosteidae > Atractosteus > Atractosteus spatula. The sequence goes on from NC_142706.1 coordinate 20,548,991, forward strand.
AAAATTAAGAGACCTAATACCTTTTAACTCTCTGTATAACAGTATAACAACCCCATGGGACCAGGTATTGCATCATTATGGATGGAAATTTGGCACGGAAGCATATCTAACCTCATTTAAATTTTGTTTAGAATTGTGATCTCCACGTTACACAAAAATACTATTTCTCAGTCCAGAGAAGAGCAACCAGAAGCATCCCAGACTTAAAGGAATGTCCTTCTCTGACAGAATCTATCTAGTCTTCAACAGAAGGTTGATGACTGAACTGCTTTCAATATTCAAAATCCTCAAAAACGTTGTCAAAGCTTGCCATCTGTAAATCTTTGGAATCAGCTGTGAAAAATGAATCAGATAACACAAAAGTAAACTAAACTGACAACAGGAGTCATCTTATTTGCACGAAGGGCTGTGGGAGTTTTGAACAGGCCACCCTGCCACGTTGTTGAAACTGATACCATCACTTCTTGTTATATACAGTATAGTGGGATAAGATCCCCTGAGCAACTGAAAACCAAACAAGCTCGAAGAGCTAAATGGCATGGCCTTCTTGACAAACTTTCTTAAGTTTGTATGTTTTGGAACTCATTGGCTTCGAGCCCATTACAGCAGGTGATATCATTCCTTGGAAGCTTCATACTATAGCATTGAAATCGTTTAGAGCAGGAGCTCTCTGCTCTCTGGACAGTGATGCAGTGCTTCCCTGATTCCTAATGGGAGAAGAGCATGTTTGTAATAAAAGTTTCATGGTGTTGTTCTTCAATGAATGCACAGCAAAACACTGAACATAGTGGAGTGACACCCTTAATTACTGCAGGAACAACAATGCAAGGACAAACAGTCAACCCCTCCCCCCTCCCATCAGTTATACATTTTTTCCATTACTTCCAATAAAGAATAGAGACTGGTGAATGATAATGGAACAGTAGTAAGACAATTTGTCACTCTCACTTTCATCAGTTTAAGCTAGTGCTTTATTATCTGACCTCTGAACCTGCAAAGTCATCTGCCTTATAACTCCTTTTGTGTGATACTGGAGGAAAGAGACTTCCTACATACTATACATACTGTACCTCCATTTGATCAAGCTGATCACCCCAACATGGGGCTTCTCCACTGTCAGTATGGCACTAGGGCACCACTGTCTTCCACGTCCAGGGTATGCTGCTACAATTGTACCCACGCAGACATAGAAGCAGTAAAGTAAACAGGGAATTACTCACACAGCACAATTTGCTGAACAAGTTACAGAAGAGAGTTCACCCCCTCCACCCTCAGTGGAGGACTCTGTCGTATTAGAGGACCCAGTCTTTTGGAGTTGAGGAATTATTCACTACCGAGGGAGTGGCGCTGTGCATGCTTGAAGCCCTTAAACAACCGGGATCAACTCCCTGCAAGGGACAGAGACAGGTGCACTTGTCACACTAAGCTTTGAAATGCATTTTAAGTAAAAACATATCAGCCCTGATCCTTTGTATCATTGTAAACAGCAGTGGGGTCAGGAGATTACCCAGGTCAGTGATGGCAGAGCATAAGTCTCAAAGGGCATTTATGTGCTTGGTAAACTTTGCTAAATCCTTTTTGTTTTATTTTTTCTCTGAACAGCAAAGGTTTCTGTAACGAAACAGTTCTTTCCAGACCCTATGCGGACGACACAATCCAGGGAGGAGTGAGAAAACGTCATGCAGGAATTGGGAATGAATACGGGGGGGCGTGTCCAAATTGAACAGGTGTCCAGGGGGGTGAGTCCAAGTCCAAAGCAGGGCGGTCTATCCAAGAACAGACAGGTTAAAAACAGGAACCGGGTCGGAACCAGCAGGGGGAACGGGAACAGGAACAGAAACTTAAAAACATAACAGAGATAGCAATTACAGGTCCTGGGCTCACACGATATGGGAATCAGCTTAGAGCCCCGAACTGAGTGGGTGTCTGGCTTTTAAGGGGGACAGGAAGGAGGCTGGAACAAGGAGCAGGTGCACAAAATCAGGTCCGAAGTGAAAGGGCTGGAGCGCCCTTAAGGAGGAGGGACTACAATAGTTTCGACAGTTTCGGGGCAGTTACATGACATGCCACCTGTCACCATCTTGTGCAAAAATGAATCTGAACTCTTCTGAAGAAACACCTCTACATGCACTTTACATCAGTTTTGGATATTTTGGGTTTTCTTTGACCATACAATCTCCCCTTACATATAGCACGTTACACATGTAATCAGCCCAAACAGAAACACGAAGATAGGCTGTGATCTGTTTAAAGGATATATTTTAACATGAAATTCTACCTTGCTATCACTGCCATTGCAATATACTGTAGACCTAGGTTTGGCTATATACAGTACTAAACTAAACTTACAAAGATTATAGCATGTCAATATAATACTGTATTACACATTTACAAAAATAATTTAAAAAAGCATAATGTAAGTTCTATACCCCTGTTCCGTAATTGTTTTCAGTACTTTGTATTGTATGTACTGCAATGAAACAAGTAATAGGTTTATTCCATGCTGAAAAGAAGAAAGAAAACACAATGTAGACCCGAAGAAGGCTCCACAGCCGAAATGTTGTGTTTTCTTTCTTCTCTTTTCTGCATGGAATAAACCTTTACTTGTTCCTTTACATTCTATGCATGCTGACACAGCTACCCACCTGAACTAGTTCTGTATATACTGTACCTGTATATGCTGTTCTTACAGTGCCTTGCAAAAGTATTCCAACCCTTCCTATGGTATCCTTTTTTTGTGAAATTACAAAATGATAGATGTACATTTTTTAAAACTATTTTATTCAAAACCTGAATGCTCACTGTACAGCTGTCACACAATGGCCTGAGGAAGGCCCAAGTAGGTCCATTTAATAAAAGAACGGCTCCGCCACAAAGCACTCAAGTGAATTAAGTGATGTTTATTTACAGTGCTCTCAGTCTCCCCAACAAGAAACCATAAATAAAGCTTTCGAAGTGGGGTTAGGTTTGGCCTTCTGAGGCCACCATAGGCTGACCCACCCTTGAAGTACTAACACCCAACAAACAGTGAGTATCATTCATTTTGAGAGCACTCTCAGTTCACACCACAATATTCACTCATACTATGTGTAAGTATATGTTTCATGTATATGAAATGAAGTAATAGCAGTTATTAGTAAAGCCCTGAGTGTGCACCCTCAGGATCTTATCTAGCAACCGCTCAAAGGAGAGTGTATGAACCTTGAGATGGGCTCCTCTGTCACAAGAGCCTTTGGTGGGTAAGGCTATTTGATGGAAGAAACTTTGGTCTCAATTACTGTACAGCCACCAACATTTTTGAATAAGCCTATACCAACATTACACACTGTCTTGGTATAATTTTTTTTCATCCTATTTGTCAGATTTGCTCACTTAAGGACAGCTGTGCTCAACCCTTTCTACAGTTTCTGAATAGGGCTCAAGTCAGGATTTTCACTGTACTACACAAGGATATTCACTTTATTTTTAAGCCACTCAAGTGTATTGTATATTGTTGTTCTGAAAACTAAATATTTCTCAGTTTTAGGTCTGAAGGTTTTCCTCTAAGATTTTCCTGTCCTTTGCTCTGTCTTCAGTATGTTCCCATCAGTATTGACTAGATTCTTAGCCTCCACTGATGAGAAGCAGAACTATGCTATAATAGAATGCCGTCATCACCATAGTTGACAGTAGAGATGTTGTCTGAGTGATACAGTATATTGGGTGTACATCAGGTGTAATGTTTTGCATTTAGACAAAAACCTCATGTTGTGACTTGTCAGACAACAACACCTTTTGCTAAAGTTTGCAGTATCGCTTAAATACTTCATTGCCACCCCCAATACTGGCTTTGAGATTATTTTTCATTCCCCCATAGAGACCAGCTTTGTGACGTGACTGGGGTATTGTTGGCACATCGGCATTTTGTTGCACTTGAGCCACTGAAGTCTATAACTTTCAATGTACTTGTTGGTCTCACATTGATCTCCCTAACCAGTTTCCTCCTCGCCTGGTTGATCAGTTTGGAGGGACAGACTGATATAGGCAGTATCTGGGTGCTGTTCACTTTCTGATTGACCTCATTACTGGATTGTTTTAAAAGAAGCTGGGTCTTCATGGTTGAATCTTTGCTTGAAATTCATTACTTGACCAAGGGACCTTACAGACATAGGCTAGCCATCTGTATAGCTTGTTAAGGTAATTTTCTGTACCTAAATGCTTAACTGTAGGTTTGCTAAAGCAAAGGGTTTTGAATACTTATGCAATAAAATCATTTTATTTACTTATTGTTTTCTATTTGTTTTGTGTTTTTGCTTTGATTGTGTGGACTTGGCTGTGAATACTGTAAAATACTATTTACAATTAAATAAAGGGATTGCATTCTAATGTATCTTAAGTTCATACCCTACTGGTGATTCTGCTCACAAGCAACAGAACAGTTAATATACACAATACCTATTTTGTTTAGCAACAAGCCTTGAACTTTTGCAAGGTAGTCTTGCTTTTTGTGCAAAGCATGGCACCGATGCAAATGTTAACCCCCTCTCTTCTCTCCTCCCTCCTGCTTCCAAACAAAACATGCGTAATAAGCCCCGAACTTCTGGAAAATAATATTCAAAGCATTTTAATGCTGTATTTGGTTGCTCAAAATTATTGCTATGCCTGATTGCAGATGTCAGTTTTTGCATTATTGCTGTTCTGTTTGGGTCTCTGTGTCAACACCTCATGAAAATCTTTCTGTGGCTTTGACTACAGTCTAGTGCTTTGCCTGTCAAATCATCATTTTTCTGTCCCTGCACCTGAATAGAATTACATTGCACAATGTGCTAAGAGAAAATGTCTAGATTTAATGTGCTTTTTTGTTCTAGTTCATTTAAATGGATTAATCTTCCTTGTCTCATTTTTGACACGACAGCCTATTCCAATCTGTTGAACAGACATGTTTCTTAAAACCGCAGGGAGTTGACAGGTACAGATTTGTTTTATTAATGCAACTTTCTTTGGGGTACATCAAAGTAAAATACGTATGTAGTTTTCATATCATTGGTATCATTGCTTTTCGGGCATGAAATATTAATAGACAATGCCTCATCTATGCACAGGATAGGGTGGTAAAATTATCTTGATTGATTTTTCTGTTCATTGTAATGTGTAGCTACAGTATGTAGAATTGTATTGACAGCAAAGAAAAGGTTGTAAAGTGTACTTGCTTCAGGTGAATATGTCATGTTAATTCTGGTTATTGTTTCATTCTTAAAAGAGGGTTGTGTGAATTTTTGTTTTTATAGGGCTTGCAACCAATAATATGTTCTTCATTATGTACTACAAAGTTTTTTTTTATCACACACAAATCAAAGGCAAAAAAATAAACACAAATTTTTCTGAGGTGAGGGGGTGTATTTGATCTATAAAGGATTGTTTGTTTTCCGATCTGAGTCTTTGATTAACAGGTTTCTTCTGATTGCATTACAGTTTTGTTCTTTAAATATTTTTGGCTATGCCTTAGTTTAAACTAAATATATGATAATTTTGCTGACAGCAGCCTAATATAAAATTTAACAAGATTGTAGCCTAATACACAATTTGGCATACATGTGTTGGCTTGAAAAACTGTGCTTCTGTCATGAGTTTTTTTTGCTTGTTACTGATTCCTGCTCCTATGCGTTATTATACCGAACAAGATTGTGACAGTTAATTTACAGTAGCTTGCAGTTTACCTCAGGCCTTGAGGAATCTCTTTTGAGTTGTAACTTTGTGGGCATTATTTAAATGATGTTCTAATAGGCTAAGAAATGTTAGTGGTTCCTTTCTTCTTTCTGCTTTACCCTATCAGGAATATTATATTCATATACAAAATGTAAATGCAGTATGCTGTAAATGTATTAAAAAGTAAATTACAGTGAAGGAAACAAAATATTTTTTTCCATATTTTGCATTTAAGTGTGATTTTGTTTTTGATGCACCATCTGTTTGTGTGTTTATAGGAATGTGTAGGTTTTAACTGCCTATGAATCTGATGTTTAGCTCATAGCTGCAAGACTCTGCTGTTTCTTCTGTAAATCTCTGAAAAGAACAGACTAGAACTTTCTTGCATTGCTGTAACATACAGAGCAAATAAGATTACAAGAAGCTAAGATGCTAAAATACAGGGGATCTGTAAAACACTTGAAAAGAGTGAATCTTGTCTCCTTGAATTAAATAAACACATTTCTGTAATGTTTTATTGGTCCTTAAGTAATTTCTTGCAAGGGAATGGTATAGTACATACAGACCATGGTAGTTTTCTCTTTCAAATGTAACCCCTTCCCATGAGCATCTATTTGGATCTCTGTAAATCCAGATATTAATATATATATTAATCTAAAATGCAAACAAAATGTTTTGAAAATATCATGCTAAAAATATTATTAAATACCTCTTTTCCATTTAAAAGATGATAGTTTTGGGGGCACAACAAAATGAAGTGGAGGCTCATTATTTTTTTAGGTATTCAGACCAGAAACAGTGGTGACAGTGAAAAATGAACCAATCCGTTCTTATGCAGATTTGGACTGGATTTGCATAAAAAATAAAAATAAATGGAATATCTCGCATTTTCTTTCAACACTCCCAGACGCAAATGAAAAAAATAAATTGCTGCGAGAAAAGGAAACACTTTTGATTCATTAAGACATGATGATATTTAGGTAACAGACTCAGTTGGCTTTGTGATGTGAAGACAGCATTGCACCGCAGATCAGATAACAGGTCAATCCATGGCTGACTTGCAGAACTTGTGCGTCAAATGTGATTTCGCCATGTCTTTGTTGGACATGCTTGAGTGTATTTTGCCAACTGACTCCCTCACATCTGTAAGTAAGGTAAAACTAATGCAAAAACATTTTTTTCTTAACCTTACTCGTTATCAACAACTGAAATTCACTTCAATTCATGTATGTATTGGCACTTTACCAACGTGCATTTGGGCTGGCAAGGATCGTAGCACCCTCCTCACACCTGGACTTGACACCACATTAATAATGATGTATTTGAAAGTACTTTCTTTCGATGAAGGATTGTGAGAATTGAACAAGCCATGTTTTTGAATCTGATAACCTTGTAACCTTTCTTGTGTTCTTATGTTCTTTTTCCAGGTTTTGGTTTCCAATATGAAGATCTTTGCTATGCAAACAAATCATTATCTTGTTCTTTGGTGAATTGATTTCTGGATTGCATTGATGTACAGTACTGTTCAAGCAAGTCTTGCTAAAATCGCGGTCGCAGTAAAGGGATACTGCTATTCACACCTCAAAGTATTATTTTAACAACTTCCTTCTTACATTATCCTATTACAGAATGTTTCACTTTAACTTAACAGTGTGGGTATTATAAGGATTCCACTAAAGCCACAGAGACTGACAGTGTTTATAAAAGTATCCAGGCAGTTCACATCTCTTTGCAATCCTGCATCCTTTGATGAAAACATTTTTGGCACAGTCACCTGTGATGCTTTGCATGTTCCATTATTACATATCAAAACAAGTTTAGAATAGTTCTTAATTAGTGCAAACCTGGAATGTAAGTAGTATTTTCAGTCCACAAACGCTAATCATTGCAAGCAGCAATTCAAAGTAGCAGACTGATAAAATCAGTGCATTTCTCAGGGATTATCAGCCGTGAAAAGATTGTGAGGGAGTTATATATTTATATGTTTATGTAATTAAATTTTTTGTTGAATAATTTTCATATTGTTTTCTGTGCTGTGGCTACAGGGTTTAAAGAAAGACCAATGACACATTTGCTTTTTGATTCTGTCACCTTGATTCCATCACTCCAGGACCTTCAGGTTGGAGAAGACCAGAGCACCTGGAGGAAACCCAGGCAAATATGGGGAAAACATACAAACTTAATATACTGTAGATGCCACTCCAGGAACCCAGGGCCCCAGCACTGCATGGCTGTCATTCTCATCACTGCACCATCATGCTGCCCAAAACAGACATACAGTATTGCTAAAATAGTTCAAGTAGGTAGCTGTGTCAGCACGCATAGGCTGCAAAAAGAACAAGTAAAGGTTTATTCCATGCTGAAAAGAGAAGAAAAGAAACCCAAAGTTTCGGCCGTGGAAGAAGGCTTCACAGCCGAAAGGTTGCATTTCTTTTCTTTTTTTCAGTATAGTTAAATGTTTTATATTTTAAATAGTTCTCCCTGCCTAACTGGTCATGCTTTAAAATATGTTTCATGTACCTAGTAAAAGTTGTCTGGACATCATTCTTGGTCTTTGCTAGGTTTTTGTAGCAAGCAGTGGCCGAACATATTTTCTCCTCTTGTCTATCAGTGTTTCTTTTATAAAGCTTCATCTTAAATCGGGTTCGGTATATTAGCCTGGAATTATTTCTCATTACAATACTAAAATCATTTTGGTAACAATTAGAAATTGTCACTTATTGGCATGAAATGCAGTGCCATTTTAAATCTTGTTCAGCTAAACGTCACAACTGTTCATTTTATTCTTGTTAACTGACTTAATCTAAGGATTGTTATTTTGCTATTGCTAAAATCACCAACTTTTTTGCATTATGGTTTTGTATTGATTTAGTCACAGTTTAACTATTCTTGGGTGCACCCTAGACCTCAGGTTTTTAGGTTATAGCTGCAAATTTCTCTCCAGAAAAAAAGTAACCGTATTTAATGCTTTTGTATTATCTTATTTGCATTAATGTAGTCTTGCTCTGACTGGTTTACCTAATTGGCAGCTGGCAACTGAAGGGTTCATTTCAGTGTTTGCCCTGAGCAAAAATAATTGAAAGTACCATTATGGTTAGGGGCCTATTTTAAAGCCTTCCTTGTCACAAAGTTTCAATCCAGTGAAGGATTAGCAACAGTTAACTCCCACAAGCTATCCTGGCTGTCAAACATTGCACATACTAAAGCATGTGAGGTCACTGTTTTACTTGCTTGCCCATATCGAGCTATGAGACACTCTGATGCTCGCTGAGGACTCGCTGACTAGTGCAGCTCTACTTGCCCCTGCTGGAATTCAACCAGGTCCGCTGCCACAGCAAAGTTTTGAACTGTCTGCATTTCAGTGGGGGTGAGTGGGAGAGGTGACATCACAGTTGTAACATGCTCAGCGCACTGAGCCCCATCACACTTGTCCCCCTCTAAATTCGTCCTTCTCCTCCACGGTGACCTCAATGGCCAACAGCTATTGTATTTGAGAAATGAGAAATACACAGTGCTACTTCCTAGTCAGTGGGTAACTCTTTGCCATGCCTGGGTCCTCTACTGGCAGAGTTTTAGACTCTTTCAGAATGGGGTGACATCACTTCTATGGCTGGATCAGTGCACTGAGCCCTTCTACACTTTTCCATCGAACATAATTGTATATAACCATAATTGCACAGATTGCAAAGAGCATGTAATTTTATTTATGGCCTGATATCAGATGACTATAATCAGCAATAGGTTTCTAATCATACGGAACAACAGATTAAAGAATGAATTATGGAAACATATTCAGCATTTGTTTTAAAAACAATAAGAAACACAGAGCTGTAAAATGGCTGGGATATCTAGTTCTCTTTTTAGTAGTGGTGGTCTGGGTGGTGTGATGGTGCAATTTTCACTGCTGGGCCATGATTTAATCTTCAAATTATATTAAACTAAATTTCAAAATTACTTTGTTGGTTACCAAAGCATGATTATATAATTGAAAACACATGTTTCAAACATATAAATGAGAGAATGGTCTTTTTAATGAAACATCAGGTCTACCTTTTGGAAATAATGCACCATATTTTCCATGATAGGGTTGTCTGAATATCCTAGTTAACCTAGTCAACTTTAACTTTATAGTCCCTACAGTATATTAGAGTGTAAACATTTCACAAAGAATTAAAGGCATTTCATTTGTAACTGCTTCAATGCTCTTTTTGCTTTTCTGGAGACAAGATTGGGTTGCTCCATCACTGCGAAACTGGGTTTTGTAGGTTTTACTTGTGTATTTTGGTGCAAGTTAATATTATGCATCTCTGTGTCATTGCCAAGATAGGTGTAGTTCATAGTCTCAGCTTCCAGATTATTATATCCTCAACTAATCTCACCATGTGCCTTCATTTTAAAATCCTAGGATCCCATGGCTAAGTTTTAGCTGCCTAACACAATGTTTTAGACTTATAGCAATGAGTGCTAAATAACATCTACTAGATTTCTGAATGCAACCACTGGGGAGCAGTCTTCAACTGAACTAAACTAAAGCCTCCAAATCATTTATTCACCAAAAATAATCAATTATTCTATCAAGACACAGCTCTCCAAATCCTCCACATTACAGATTAAAATGGTATTATAAATACACATTACATCTATAATAATTACATATTGCTTTAATAATAAAATGTTACTGAAATGATTTAAAGGTAGGTGTGACCTCTAGAGCCTAGGATGTCTGTTTGGTTTGTTTCTTGTTTGTTCATTGCGTATGCCTAGGATAGAAATACTGTAGTGGACAAACAGGACTTGCAAGAAGGGGTGTTCCGCAGAATTAAACAAGTGCATAGTGGCTAGCTTCCAAAAAGAGGCTTAATCCTTGTGTTTCAGAGAAAGTCAGACATTTTCATTTATTTTTCCCCAGATCACTCTTCATCTGTGACACAAAGCCACGGCGCTTCTGTCACTTTTAAAATAAACCAAAATAACCTTTTTTCCTCCCAGTCCTTTATATATTCCTCTAACTGCTGGGAACAATGTTGCAGAATGATTAATCAAATCTAAATTAGGTTTATTAGATTATTCACCAGGGCAGCACAGTGGTACAGTGGTTAGCATTGCTCCTTTACAGTGCTGGGACCCTGGGTTTGGTTCCAGATGTGGGGTACTGTCTGCATGGAGTTTTTAAGTTCTCCCTATGTTCATGTGGGTTTCCTCCAGGTGCTGCAGACCTCCCACAGTTCAAAGACATACTGGTAGGTTAATTGGCTTCTGGGAAAATTGGCCCTGGTGTGAGCGTGTCCATGTCTGTGTGTGCCCTGCGATGGACTGGAGTCCTGTCCAGGGTGTATCCTGCCTTGTGCCTTTTGCTTGCCGTGATAGGCTTCAGCTCCACTGCAACCCTGAATTGGATGAAGAGGTTAGAACAGATGGATGAAAACTCATTAAATGCAGCATTACACAAGAAAATACAGAATTAATCAGAATGAAATAATAAGCGGTGATAAGTAAATCAAAGTGAGAAAGAAAAAAGAAATAATGCAGTAAAAAAAATAAACAAATACCTATTTAAAAAAACATAACCAATAACCTCATATGCAGATTACATAAAGTAAACTTACTTAAAAGGCACCAAGTATTTTAATTGCACTTTTTCTTTGCCCATTTTTTAGAGATTTAAAGTAAACTGTAGTTTACAGCCAGACAGGAAATGATTAATTCTTGGATTAAGATCTGGTCATCTTGATATATATATATAATATTTCTTAGCAAGGGAGGCCTTAACCCAGGGTTCAGTTCTGGACCTGGGGATCTATCTGTGTGGAGATTATATGTTCTCCCTACATTTGTGTGGGTTTCATCTAGGTGCTCTGATTTCCACAGTCCAAAGACAGACTGGTATGAGTGTGTCCTTGTCTGTGTATGCCCCATGATGGACTGGATCCTGCCTTGTGCCCATTGCCTGCATTTCTTGCTTGTTAGACAGGCTACAGCTACCCTGCAACCTGTATTTGGTTAGAAAATGGATTGATGGATGGAATTCCTAAACCTGAGACGCATGCCTCCCACTGGCAATTAGAGAATCATGGACAGATCAACCAAGTACCCTCATTATTAGAAAATTACTACTGTTCGTGCCTAACCGAAACCTGCTTACAGCAGAGGAAATAACCCCATCCCAAATGTTATTACCCACAGTAAAATCTCCAAACTGCGCTTTTTTCTTTTCAGTGAGAAACCACCCCATTCTCCCCCACAACCATGAGCTGTCTGCAGTATTTGCATCCTTGTGCTCTATAATGAATTCACTTAAACAGAAGAAGAAAGAGGCCATGCAGCTGTTGATATGCAGAATCTTTCATTCACTGCAGTAACCGAATGAAGAGACCACAGTATATGGAAAAATGAATGGTACGTACTTTATAAGTCACAGGCCTTTCAGTCTTGTCAGAAATCGAAGCTTGTGGATCAAAGGGGATTAACATGTCATCCTTGCCTTGACATGATGCTTTGCCTCACTGTGCCCCTGCGATTTCACAGTTGTTGTAATGCACTGGGAGCACCCACTGGAATCTACATTTTCAACTTTTCTGTAATATACAGTATATTACACTGTTTTACTAAATAGATCAAATATATTGTAAAATGTACTAAATACATCAAATGGATTGTCATTATTAAAAAAAATATCTGTCATCAATCATTAGTTTGCAAGAGAAAGTTAAAACCTACATTTTTGTCAGCTTTAAAGAGACGTGAAAATTACTTAGAACACTGGGCTCTATAGGTTATTTGGAGAGAGTGGCACCTTGGCTTGGTCGACTGCCCTGCTGTTGCACAGCTGTTGGGTCTTGCCCTGTTATTAACAAGAATAAAATGAAATTTCTGTGTGGAGTCTGCATATTTGCCCTCTCTTCACAAAGATTTTAACCGGGTGGTCTGGTTTCCTGCCTCCTTTCATAAGAAATTAAGCTTGATTGGTGTCTTTATTTTTTCTACATTCTGTGTTTTTGAGTGCCTTGTGTGTTTTGAGTCTCCCATCCAGGGCATTGTCCTGCCTTGCGTTGACAATACCTGTACCAGCATTAAGAGGCATTCAGATAATGGATAGATTGTAATGGGAAGCTGTGACCGTTAAAACCAATAATATCATAAATTACCATATGTCTGGTGCTTTGTACCATAATGTCCTAATTTGTTTTTGAAATTTGTTGCCTTTACTCTTAAACAAGAGGGTTTGCTGTAGACACAGTGTACTCTCATGTGTGTGGATAATGGCTGGATACTGCAGTTATTCTGTAATGTGAAAGTCAAGAGCATAATAAAAGCCATAAAGAGGAAATCACTGCATGTCCCTTTATCTTTGGGATGAACCAACAATAATCTATTTTATGTTGTCACAACCAGGTGCAGTGGCCAGGCTGTCATAACTTAGTTTCAGTGTGGTTGTACGAACAGAATTTAACAATTTTAGGTGACAATATCTTGACCACATCCTTGACACTACAGATTTGTGTTGCAACAATGTAATTTCGCACAACCCAGAGAATAATGATGAAGACATTAAATCCACCTGTCATCATGTGGTTTTATGAATGCTACGTTTTGACAACATCCTAGTATTCAAGGAAACAAAGAGATTAAATGAAAAAATAAATAAATGAATTGGGCTGCATTCTCTTGTATTAGTACCCTTCGGAATTTAAAGGTAATGTTTGTTACATTAAAATTTCCAATATTCCATTGTGAGAGTGTTCATTCATTACATTACAGAATAGTAGCAGTGTTTTGTAAATAACACCCTTAATTTGTTTATGTAAATATAGAATTTGACAATTTTTTTATAGTTATTATTACACCTGATATGCATCTGTAAGATGATCAGATTGTTTGGAAAAAAGATAATCTTCAACCATAAGAGACATACTTCCTACATCTATGATTTAACTCATCTGGAAAACAACAGGAAAGATATGCTGTGGTTTGTGGCAGATATTTTTATTAAAGTCTAGAATCGATATTTCAGGGTTTCTACATGAAGTACTTAAGAAGGAAAGAACAGTCTTAAACAGTTGTGAGAAAAATCTGGATTTCTGCATAAATGGCTCCTAAAATTTGATCTGATCTTCATCTAAGTCATAATAATAAATAAAGACAGTCTTAATTAACAAACAACACACACAACACTTTACATTGTCATATCTTTAACAAATATCTTGAACAAATGGTTTAAACAATCTTCTAATTTGTTAGAAGAAACCAAACAATCTTCTAATCTTCAAACTTCTAGCTGCTAAGTTGTTAGTAGACCATATCTATGAAGCAAAATGTACAGTATGAAGTGACATGTTCAGAAACAGGTATTTGGTTTGACTAATGAGTACTTTTGTTAAACTACTCAATAATGCAGTTGTTTGAATTATGTGTCATAATTTCCTGTTCCAGCTAAATAAATACAAAATAATGTGATCTTATCCCCAACAAGAGAAAATGCATAAAAAGGATAATATATAGGGTCAATTCAATGTTACTTAATGGGCTTTTGTACAGTAAGTTTCAGACAGTATGTGAGTAAAGAACAAGAGACAAATTCCAGCACTGAGCTCAGTTGGGTTTTGTTTTGGCAAGCCTGCTGCTCATAGTGAATATTTGTTTAATCTCTGGTTTCAATTATTTTAGTCTTAGGTTTTTTTGTTTAAAAACTCTTTAGCTACAGCAAAGTTAAATATTTTTTTTTATTTTCCTCAAGAAAATATATTTATATTTTTTTATATATTATATTTACTGCTTATAATGTCTTTTTAAATTAGCCTCTTGCATAGCAGTTTTAATGTTTTATTTGTCATTATGTCTACGCGGCACTCTATATAATCTATAGAGTACATATTATTAGTAGTCTTTGCTGGGTTTTCTTTTCATTACAGTATGTTACGATTTCACATCTTAATAAATATGATTTAGTCTTTGGAGATCATACCATGATTCATTAGAAAGGGGACTGCCTTGTCTGCTGCTTTCATGCTTGAACTCAGAACCTAGTGTAAGGCAATTGTAGAGCAAAACAGGTGTGATTCGTCTTGGATTTTGAATGTTTACATAATACAATTTAATGTAATAACAAGACCACCTAATTTCTGTCTGTCTTAACACATTGTTTTTCTCTCTTTGTCCATGGACATACAGTTTGTAACTTTGGAGCCTAATCCTTCCACTTCTACCCACATTAAAGTCTAAGGTTTCACTCTTCAAGTGTGGGAATCCCAAAGTGGTTAAAATGGTTGAATGTTCTTCGGTTCTCTCTTGGTTAATAACTGAGTAACCTCTAACTTTCAGTCACGGTGTTGGATACCTTTTCTGTCTTAAAAGAAGTAAGTAGTTTCAAAGACCATTAAAAATTCTAATAATGTTTGCTATTTGTAGAAAGGGAAAGGCAGGTTATCCACTCATCATGTCTTTCATCTACAAATACCATGTACAATTTGTGAAACCTTTTACAGCTGCTCATCTGATCTGTTATTTTTATTAAATTTTGAAATCACCAGTTGCAGCCATGTCACGGACTACACTGTTATGGACACAACTCCTGGCCCACTCAGGAGATAATGAGACACACAGTACAGTTTTTCCAACACACCCAGCTGCAGAGACATTCGTCACTTGACATGCTGCAAATGCCACAGCTGGTTCCATTCAGAAGTCCCATCTTGCCTGGATTTTTTCCAAAGATGTAAAGGAAAAATTTTAAAAAATGTGCAGCATTTCATGTGTGTGTATTTTTAGTGACTTTATTATTACAAGAACCTTAACTAGCTGTTTCTTGAAAGAGTGAATCATGTCCATGAATGAATCATTCATGCCCACTAAAGATTCTACTAATACTGTATATTCTATACACACTTCATGATTTGTGTTAAGAAGTGCCTGGGCAAAACATCACTGATCTTGAATATATATATTTAAAATGTATTTTTGGCATCTTACAGTGGCATGCATACAATTCTACACAAACAATAGTAAGACTTAATTGAAAGATGGTCATATTTCTAGATTTTTGTTAGATGGGTACTTACATAAACATGCACACACATGAAACAGAGCTACAATTCAAAAGATTTTAAACATAATGCTCCGTGCAAAAGTGAACGCAGGACCTACTCACTGTTCAAATTTACTGTTAATATATGGTAGATTTTGTATTTATCTGTAATATGGTCATGTATACTACATGTATACTATGTATATTAAATATAATTAAATATAATGTGATGCGTTATAAAAGATACCATGAACAGAAACAATTTTGTGTTGTTTGGTCCAGTTTTTTTTTCTTTTTTAAATTAATCACATCATCACATTACTTTCGATAACCCCCTATCTAATTCTAGGTCATGGTGGCCCAGAGTCTATCGAGTCTATCCCTTAAGGCATTGGGCGAAAGGCAGGATACACTCTGGATGAGGCACAAGTCCATTGCAGGGCACATAGAGACACACCAGGGCTAATTTTCCCAGAAGCAGGTTAACCTACTGGTATGTCTTTGGGCTGTGGGAGCTCTGCAGCACCTGGAGGAAATCATTAAGAATAAACAAACAATTTTAAATGATCCCTTGCCCCAAAGACAAAACTGGAATTGCCAAGCCTTAATCAACTCTTGTTCTACAGGATTGATTCATTGAGTTACCCTTATCCAGGGTGACTTAAACTGTACAATAAAACTTAAGAAAAATAGAAAACATTCAAAAGCTTACGTAGAACAGTAGAAAGAATACTAAAAATTACAAATGACCACATAAACAGTGAAGGACGTATACAGTAGGTCACAGGTGCATATGCAGCACAAAACAGAATGAAAACAATGCTCATCGAGTGCTAAATGACACATAGGCAAGGAACTTCTGATTACAGTAAAGAAAGAATGCCACTGAGCAGAGTGTAGTATTGGTTAGTGGTAAAAGTTTGCAACAGTGCAAGAGAGATCCCAGATCTAACTACTAAACACTACTGCTGTCTAACCAGATGAGCTTTTCAGGACTGAGCAGTTCTGATTTCAATGGCTGGTTCATTCCACCACTAAGGAGCCAAAGAAAAGAATGAAATGGGACTTATGGGACAGAGGTGATACCCTTGCCAGCTTAGAGCCCTTGAACCCCTCAGTATGCAAGCTGCAGTAGCACTGCAGTTTTGGAGCAAAAACATATACTGCATGTCACAGAGATAGACAGGATATTTCATGATTATGGTAGATGTGCCAATCTGTAAGTCAGACAAAAATACAGTATGTAAAGTTGGCAATATTGCAAGAGTAAATATTTTAAAAACATCCTGCCTCTGGTATTTTCAAAACTCCAGTGCCACCTGCAGAACTGTTACTAAGGGATTTGTACCAACTCAGTCACTGACACTTATGGATTACCTGTACTTAAGTCAAAATCTCGTACAAGCCACGTCTTGTGAGGAAAAAAAAGTCAAGCATCTGAATAGATTTTATTCTAGCTGCAACAGGATTTTCTTTTTAATATCCTTATTACACTCTCCTGAACATATAATGTAGCCTTACAAGCCTTTTTTCTGCTGCCGTTTTGTTTCTTCTTGTTCAGCACAGTATTTAGAAACTAGTTCGAAAGGATTCAAGGAAGAGTCAGACTAATTGTCCTCTTAATCACAGCATTGTGCATTAAGTACTCTGCTCTTCAGTGATGTCTGGAGTTTGTATTTGTCAGGGATATCCGCACAGGGTGCAAAAAAAACAGAATGAAAGGGTGAGCTATTGTCTAGAAAACAAATGTGTACGCAGAGAAGGAAATGCACTAACAATATATGGCAAACGTTTTCAAAAGACTCCTGCACTTTTAATTTTTTTTTTCTTTTCTTGACTCTAAGTAAGTAAGGGCATGAAATCTGAAGTGCTTTCACGGGCCACCTAGTTGAGCTAAGACAAACAGTATATGGTAAAGGATTGGAAAATGCCACAAAAACAGGCTTTTTTACCTTCCTCAAAGCACCAGTAGACAACAACATTAGGGATTCTCCTCCTAATCCTTTCTGGAAACCCTTATGTTTGTATTCTGAGGTCAGGAACCTATGGGATTTCTGCATAATGCCAGACAAATCTTTCAGATGTATCGATCAACAAGTTATCATGTGATCCTGAACATCATTGCCCTTTTGGTCACATTAATTGCTATTGTACCGTCACTGATTTCCACTGAAGAGTACAGAGCTCTGAGATACTGCATTAGACTGCTGATCCTACAAATAAAGTATATCACAATGTGGTGGTATTAGCTACAACGCAAAGTCATTTTTGCTTTACTTCATAAACATCTAAAAATGCCAAATGTTTTCACAACCAGTGAAAGTGTCCAGTGTATTTTTCTTTTTTTTTCAGATTGATTACATTGAGTCAGTCAGACATAGAATCTTTGGGTTTCCTCTTTTAAATTAAAAGAGATGAGGTGGGGAATCCATGTTATTGTGCAAGTGAGAGACAGTAGGTTTTACAGCTTCTGAGTTGACCACTGACCACTGCCATATATATACAGTATGTGAACAAGTAATAGGTTTATTCCATGCTGAAAAAAAAAAGAAAGAAAACACAACATTTCGGCAGTGGAGCCTTCTTCAGGTGTCAGCTTTTTTTCAGCGTGGAATAAACCTATTACTTGTTCCTTTGCAGCCTCCGCATGCTGATGCAGCTACCTACCTGAACTATACAGTATGTGGACATCTGTGCCAGTCTAGTAGAACTGATGCTATGATGTGTTAGCACTGGCATCATTTCTAGAAATAGAATGGAGATTATCTAATATTTACATAGAAATACTGTGTATATTTATAGTATTACATTTTGAGATCATACAGTCTGAATTTTAGTAGAGGCAAAAGAAGATAGAAAAGATAACCAACCAAACACCCTAGGTGCTTTAAAATTAAATGCATTTCTTTCTGGAAGAGCTTCTGAATTCACAGTCTAAGGTAGTGATACATTTGGTAACTAATTTGATTGTAATTGTAAAAATGATATCTTGTTTGTGGCCTGTAGTCAACAGAGATTGGAGAATTGAGCAGGAAAAAGAGAAAATCACTGGATGTTTATGTGAGTTAGAATCTCAAAACTGTTCAGAAACTAACATTGAGGTAAAGAACAGTAGCTATATACTGTATAGCTATATAATAGCTATATTATGCTCTCATAATAATAAATTCTAGTGTCTGAAGTAAATACATGTATCCAAATACTTGTGATATCTTCATACACTATTGCTAGTTTACTTCAGGTGCACATCTAAAGTACCTGTAGGTACTCAGGAAGGAGAATGGTCACAGAGGCCACCCAAGAGATATGTCCAGTTTGACAACTTTAAACTCAGTTCCCAAGCCTGAAACAGAGATGAAGAGAGAAAAACCCATTTGTGTCGACAGCAGAGAAGTCAGTCATGCGGAAAGAGTGGTTTTCTGATGCATTTAGAACAATGGGTGTTGTGGGTGTAACATTCAGCTAGAGATTATGTGCAGAGCATTGTTATGAGTAACAACGTTTCTGCTTACAATATAATGAAGATTTACTTGAGCTCCTACTGCTTCTCCTAGGTTTTTGCAAGTATTGCAACAAAATAATGTTATTGTGTACTGGTTAAGATTTGGGAAAGGAGCTCAATGAATACTATATTTAATTTATATATAGTAAGATAATTTACGATATTACTATCTCTGCCACATCAATAAATCTTCACTGATTTTAGTTTTAGATCAGACTATGAATATTTTTTGTTTTCTTAAACTATATGTTACCTAACACTGACTGAAGCCCCAACTCTAACTTTAACCTTTAACATTGTCCTTAACTCAAACTCCAACTCTAAACATTAGAGTAATCATTACTTGTACCTGTATTCTAAATCTATTTTCAAAAACGTGTAACTGTAACATGTCCTTTTCTAGTCAGGTAGAGAAGCGGAGATATCCGGATTTTGAATTATTGTGTATTGAGGTGATATATTTTCAGAACACTTTATTTGGCTGCTAATAAATTTTTCAGCATGTTTGGATTTGGTATAAAGCCAAGAAAGTGAAAATAAAAGTGTCAGCATCAAAAATTAAATATTTTTAGCACTCCAGGGAGGGAAACAGCAGAATGATTGTGAGTTGTGGCAGAAAATCAATACAGATTTCTCCTTCCTCAGGATGAAACACTTATGCAAGCAATATTCTATTGTATGTTTTAAGAAAAATAAAGTTTACAGAATTTGCATATTGATTAAAAGTTTTTGTTGTCAGTTTGCTTACCTGATCATTCGTGACTGACAGTGATGCACTGTGTTGACTCCACCTATTTGATAATAAGCCCTGGTAAAAATCAAAAAGTGAAAGCACAGAATGGAACCAATATGCCCCATTACTCAAGAGAACAACATTTTTCTACCGTTGTTATGTTGGACCAACACCTGTCCTGTTCAGCAGTGAATCAAGGCTATTTCTTGACCACCCTGATGGACCTCAGTGAATGTGTCACAGATATGCTAAATACTAATATGCTCTATGCTTTATGAATATGCTAACTGTCGTGCTAATATGCTCTTATTAATATCAATTGTTGTGTATAAAATACTAATAGATGGGCAGGTCCAAGTCTGAAAATATGAATAGTAGTGTCTAGTTGCTACCAAACTTCACTTCACTTCACTCTGATAGCAATATGAGAGCACAACACTACATAGATCAATTCTTGGGACTTCACTTCTTGCAGACTCATCCTGATGTTACAACATTTCAACAAGACAAGGAACGTCTGCTACAAGGGCTTTCTTGTGAATTGAGAATGTAACAGGCCACGGATGCCCAGCTTACCAGACACGGGCTCAGAGCTCAGTGACCAGGAACATCTTTGTCCAGGCTCTTCAATAGAAATAGGACAGCCTGTGTCCATGATTTAATTCCTCCTATCTAATACATTTAAATAGCTGTATGTCTCTCATACGTAACTTTCTTTAAGATACCTGCATGCTGGTACAAAGGTACAGTTTATTGTTTTCAAGGCCACACACAGCCTGTGATCTTCACAGTAGACGCTCTGTTGCTCGAATAATTGACAAATCTTAATCAGCATAGTGCACTAGCCTATATCATGATTTTTCAGTGAAAAGTCGGTACATACTCTTCAGTCACCTAGTCTTCTACAGAGGCATCTACTGTATATTGAGCAAATAAGTGGCTCATGGCATGACAAAGGGTCAATCACCTGACATTGATGACATTCCTCCTAAGTGATTTTAACCGCAATTCGTCCCTCTTCTGCTTGGAATGATTTATATGACACTGAGAAACTCTGGGGGGATGTTAACACTGCTGGTAAATCCCTGGTCCTGAAAAATAAAATCCTACCAGCTATTGTTCTGTGCACATGATTTGATCCAATGCTAAATCTAATGGTAAGGGCTTATTGGCTTGAGGTCAATATGACCAAAGTAGTTCACTACAATGAGGCAGGCTTTAATAAAGGGTATCTTGAGTGTGATAGCATCTACTGCCTCCTCCATATAATACATTAAACTACAGACATTATTTCTCCATTTGTCATTCTTTCACTAGATGCTGATTAGTGTATACAGTTGTTGTCATCTGTTGTTTGCCTTAGCTTTGGTCAGTCTGCTATTTTTACCTATATTTCCATAGCATTATTTCACATTGCCTAATTCTGTATTCTAATGATATACTGTGCTGTTATAGGCAATGTCTCCCAATCCTTTTTTTAGAGCCTTATCAATTAAACAAGGTTTAAAGCTAAAGATTTATCAAACTTTGAAATAAAAGTGCAACAATGAAGGCTTGCATTATACTGATGGTGCTGGTAGTCAAACACTTCAATTACATATTGAAATCTACAAATACATACTATCACAATAAAGAGGTTGCATAACCAATGACATATGTTTCCTTGCTTGAATTACTTTAGTCACATGATTCATTTTTCTCCCTCATGAGGCTATTGGGATAGATCGCATACTAGAATTTGTAAGTTATTTGGAAAGAGACTTAACAGCGTATCAAATTCTCTAGTCTGCAATGTTCTGTAGAGGCCCTATATCTGCCAAATCTTATATTGTTATATATATATAACATATTTTCCTTCTTTTTCTTGCAATAACTGTCATTGTGGTGGACTTTAGATGCTTATTTATCTTTTCAAATATTAAAAAAGTCATGTCTCCCATACTGATAATAATTCTCACAAGTGATGTTCTGTAGATTGCATTTTTGTTCCATAATTACATGGTTTAATTTACACATAAATCAAATTTGAAGAGATTTTCTCAGTTTTTTGAAGATATAGAATTAATGAAAGTGAGATTTAACATATAACAGTGAATCATAACACAGTGGCGAGGACTTTTCTATCCGAGGAGACTGACATCTCAAATTACTTTAACACAGTAATAACTAAATAAATTAAAAGTAATGTTTTTTTTTAATCTCTGAAACAATGTTAACATTGTGTTTGTCTGAAAAAGCTGTAATATTCCTGAATCAAATCCTAATTTCTTGGGTTAATAAATTACTTACAACTTGCCTTTGCCGCAACAGTTCTTACATGTTCATGCCTTCATTTTACAGTATTTTTTTTGCAGTTTGATTTCATCTGCATGGCAAATCAAATTTGAGCAGATTACTGAAATCTATATGATACCTAATACCGTCAGATATGGCCACCTTTGTCGAGAGATTACCAGGATATTTTATTGTTAAGGATGTTTGTTTTTACTCTCACACTATCAGATAGTTGTATCTGGTTTGACCCTGGCAACATAAATAACAAAAGTAAATACTTCCCAGGAAAGCTGAACATATTCACACATTCCATTAGTCTTAGTTCGGCATGTCACACATAACATTGAACAACAGATCACCACAGTTTTATTTCCGAGTGCTTCTTCTTTGTTTTCTATATGCATAGGCACTACATCTTTCAAGATTATAATTATTACTGCTTGCATTCATATAGCACTTTTCATCTCATAAAATCTCAAATATTATTGACATAATGGATACACTGATGTGCACTCCTTCTCTTTAAAAAAAAAAAAATCTGATGGGATCTTTAATGACCAAGTAGTCAGGAGCTCATATTTAACCGCTCATCTCAAAGGTATAGTACACTGTACAGCACACTGTACCCCTCTCATCATTCTGATACATTTGTCTGGATTTTCTACAGGGAAGAGTGTCACCTACAGAACCACCAACAACAGTTCCAGTAGTTGCAGTAGAAATATACTGCAGCTCTCTCTGAAAGGACTCCAGCCAGTAGAGACCAGTCCCCAGTCTGCTTCACTTATGAGATCTCACAATATTAGGCCACAAGGCAGTAATGCTACTGTCCCTTAGAAATTGAAACAAATAATTTCTTACAGTATGTATTTTGAAAATTCTAGTCTAGTACATTGAAAAAATTAGCAAAACTATGATTGGTGAAAACTATTTTTTCATTTGATATTTTCTTTGGTAGAGCAAGGCTCAGAAGGTGTTAGAACTCAAAACAAAGATCTGCAAACTCAATTGTTCGTACTTTTTGTCTTCTAAATGAAGGTAAGTTGCAGGGCTCCTAGGCTGTTTTTTTCTTTGTGACCCTACTTTTTTTAGTATATTCTGTAACCATGGTGCCTTTGACATTTTGATGGCTTAAAAGTGAATTGTTTCAATCATATGTTTTGCGACATGCAAAAGGAAGGCTGACAGTCCTTGTTTCAAGGGAACATACCTGTATGCATTACATTGAATTACACAATCCTGTCTATCATGAAACCAGCATAATGAGTTCTTTCACGACATTGGTCAAAATGTTTTTATCTTTTGTATGAAACAATAAAAAACATATACAAAAGTGAAGTAGGTGCATTTTAAAACGACACTACAGCTATTATGTGCAGTTAAATGTGCATTATTGGTTTTTAGCTGCCTGTAAATCTATACATGGTACCACAGATATTTCTTGCAGCTTGTAATGCTTGGCAGTACCTCATTAGTAGCAGAACTTTATTTTTAGCATGTATTTTAAATTGTAGTTTGCACTTATTTATATTTTAAATTTGCTGTTTATGCTTAATTCATACATCTGTAAGGCACTTCTGAATAATCCTCTTGGGGTCAGCTTAATTTGTGAGTGTAGTGTTTAAACAATATTAATGTAGCAAATATGTCAAGTCCAATTACCAATCTTAATTATAGATACTGTACATTTTATTTGGTCCTGGTGGTCAGCTATGTCTTATTTTTCTGAAAAACCGTGCTCAATGTTCGTCAGTGTAAGGAACTTTCCAGAGCATCAAATTTACCATGCTAAATTTTGTATCTTTGCAAATCAGGAGAGGGCTGTGTATCTGGAGCTATGACAGCACTTAGCCTTCTCCTTCCAAAAGCTGAGATTCCCTTGCAAATCCTAAATGACAGAGGACTTCAGCTTTGGACATGACACATGTTCTGATTTGAATTATGTTCACAGCCAGCCTGGCCTCCTCCCTTGGCTGTCAGCCAGATGAATATGGAGTGAGTCATATCATCCACCGTACAAACACTTACACACTCACTCCCCCCCCCCAGAAAAGAAGAAGATGCCAATTCAAAGAAGGGTTCCAATACTGCTGTTACAAGGAGTATCCCTCTTGTCTGCCTCTAGTACTATAGTTGTCTGACTCGTCTTTCTGCTTCATTTATCATCTCTAATTATTGTCTCTGACTGTGGCTGAAAGACAGGTAATTAAGAAACCATGTCGAGTGTTGAAAGCTGAGCCTTCCTTCTCAATAGACAAAGTATGTAAAAAACCTGTAGAAAACATGTAATGACATAAGCTGGCACACTTCCCTGACAGCCAGCTCTTAGTGCTACTCCTTCTGTAATGACAAGAGACAAAAGGATGCAAGTCTATATGTCTTTGTTATTCGAAGGGAAAAGAGAAAAATGGAAAACTTGGGTAGGTGTGTGGCTGCTATTGAGCAAGACATCTTGTGGTCTACCATGGTCAGTTAGTAGAGAACTACCACACAATTGCTCTATAGAAGCAGTGATTCACTTTTCTTATCCAGGAACTGAACATCTATTTAGTAACACTCTGCTAGTTGGAGCCTGCAGTTTGCTGGCCCAATGACTATCTATTCGCCTGCCTTTCTTTTTCCTACAAGTAATGAATAGGAAAACTGAGACAGCCAATTGCTGGCACATACAGTAGTTGTCTTTCCACATGTTTGCCAGCATGATCAGTAATTGCTTCCATGGGTGGTCAATTCTGATATCATGGCATGGCATTGCGTGATGTGTTGGCACAAAACCAGAGCTTGATTTTCAGAAACTGAGCGATGCTTCGGGAGGGTCTGTATTTAAGAATACTTTTTTGTGGCACTGTACAATGTATATACATTTTAAAAGCATATCTAGTATAGTGTACAACGTTGTTCTACATGATCTAGAGTAGATGTTAATCCACAACATTTTAGGAAATAATGTCTCTAATAATGCGTTTTTCCATATATGAACTTCAGCAATTTGTTAGACATATAATAACAGATGAAATGCAACAATCTAAGACATACATCAACAACTCATTCGACACACACACAGTGCTGTTTAAATGTAAAGTGTGAGCAGATAGGTTTATTGATTATCTGAGTGGTATTGTTTCTTGATATAATAAAATAATGAGCTCATGTGTTCAAGTGCTCAGTTTTGGGGCTTAAGTTAACATTTCCAAATGAGTTGATTAAGGATCTATATGTATAATACTACAGTAACTATGCAAAAAAAGACATGACTTACGCAACAACAATGAAACACAGCATACAGTACGACTATGGCCATCTTCAGTGAAGATGATCAGGTCGTTGTTGGTTAGGATGAATGCAGCCCGATGGCAGAAGGATCCTGGAACTTGAGAAGTTTTATTTCAATGATTAGCAGACTAGTCCAGAGAAACTAGGAAATTCACTCTGTGACATACAGGTCCTAGAATCCAGTCACCACACCATCACATGATCATCATATCTGTATGATCCAATCTTTATGACTGTTTCCAGACTGTCATATCTACAGCATGGAAAAAGACCAGGAATTACATGATTAGAACATCAGTAGAACCTGGAATGTTCTAGTCCAGTTGCTAATTGGACCTATCAGCCAACGCTGCCAGAATTGTGTTAATGTTCAGGGAAGTTATACATGATACTAACTTTGTAATTGTAACTTTGTAATCATACAGAAACGTTATCATGCCTCTTATTTCTCTATTTTTGGTAACATTTCTGCCATTTTGCTTCATAGTTATGTGAAAAATATTTCATTACATTAGAGTCAAAACATTTATTTAGATAATATGCATTCTAAGACTTTTCAAAGAGCAGAATTATTTGGAAAATCTTCATCTATATAATATTCTAAATGAGAAGGAAATTGAAAGATTTTGGTTACAGTTTTTTTTTGTAAACATAATAATTAAACAATTGTTTTTTTTGCAAATATAGATAATCAGAGCCAGCACTATCATCAAAACCTTAAAATCCAGCATGTAGTTAATGCTGCTGTGAAAGAAGTCCTTTTTGAAATTGGATTTAGATTTATTTTAATTATCTGGTTTGTACAACAGGCAGCTACATGGTACTAGAACATTTAATTAGAAACTCTTTCTGTGCAAATGCTGTCTTCTTGTTTCTGCTTTGTCCAAAAACACAAGGTAACTGTGGAGACTGTATGCTGGGCCACCCACATAGAGGAATGCTTTTTATACAATTACTTGTTGACTTACATCTTTCCGTGTGGTCAGTCCTTGGTCAGAGAGTATCACTGTCATTGACAAGACTTAAAAAGAGATTTCTGGCTCCTTTTCTTTTAATTATAAATATGTCTGGCCCTAATTTTCTTAAGTAGTGAAACACACCAACTAAAGTAAAAAAAAACTACAAAATTCTTGGTTTGTCATTCTCAGAACATTCTAAAAATTAGATTAAGGTTACAAATTTCCACTTCTGTCATATCACCAATAGACACGTGTTCTATTTGGAAAGAGAACTGAGTTCTGCATTTACCAACAGTTTACCATCAAAATTATGTTTTCTGCTACACGCCTTCTGGGCAGAATTAGAGCAAATGTGTTGGAAAATACATTCAAAATAGAGACATCAAGTTCTTGTTCTGACACAATTTGAAATTTTTGTAATAAAAAAGTTTGGAATCAACAGTTCTCTAACTGTGATACATGTTGACCCTAGAATTGCCAGTTGCAAGTTGTACTGTACATAGGCTTGGCTTTATAGCAGCATCCTTGTACCTTACAAGGAGAAAGAAGACCTCTGGACAACCCTAACTGGTGCAGCGTCTAATCACAGTGATGTCACTGTTAGGTTTCTGGCACCCAGCAGGTCCCACGAGTTACACTGAAAGCTGAGGAAAACCTGCTTGATTAAAACCCACCCTGACCCGATGTCTTTCACCCACTTACAGTATACAATAGCACTTGAGAAATCCTTGTGGGCAATCACTGAATCCAGAGTAAAAATGGTCATGTGTGGGCCACCATGCAAGCTGAATCTTTCAAGCGCTCCCTGAGGGTTTTCTATATTTCTATCAAACATCAGGCACCTACCTGTCTTTTGCCCTCAAATATGTGTCTCATGTATCTACTGCAAAGCTTAAAATGGCTAGAAGCCATATCACCCTGCAACTTACAACTAGCAACCCACTGAAGCTCAGCAGGTGTGAG
Organism: Atractosteus spatula; assembly: GCF_055471065.1. Taxonomy (NCBI): domain Eukaryota; kingdom Metazoa; phylum Chordata; class Actinopteri; order Semionotiformes; family Lepisosteidae; genus Atractosteus; species Atractosteus spatula. Next base: position 20,576,401 of record NC_142706.1, read on the forward strand.
CCTGGTCAGTACCTGGATTGGAGACCTCCTGGAAAAAATTAAGGTGGAGGGGAGTCCCCATTACCTGTAAAGTGCTTTGAGTGGAGTGTCTAGAAAATTAATTATTATTAAAATGTCATCTTTTAAAATAACTATTTAAATAATTATTATTATTAAAATGTCATCTATTCAAACTGTCTGGTGATAGAATAGGAAACATATGTTACCATTCATTTTTACGTTTATTTTATGCTATTTTTACCTTTTCTTGTTATCCAGGAAAAAGAATGATCTTCACAGAGAAATAATAAAAGCCGGTACAGTATTCTGCGCTTCCCCCGAATGCACATCAAAGACACTGAAGCAATTAGCTCAGGGGTGGAACTGAACTCTTCAATACACTATATGTGTTTATTTTTATTTTATAAGTCATCATATCTGTGTGATATGGTGTCCATCTGCAACCGAGCCTAGTATGAACATGTGACTCAGAAATGACACGGTCTGCAGTTAAGACAGTCCAGAATCATTTGCCATTGTGAGAATGTGATTGTGACAGTATTACGCCACTGGGAAACCTGCAATCCCTCCCCCCAAAATAAAACAGAAACATTTTCCTAAAATCTAAGTTGCATTTAAGATTATCCCCTGCATATTAATGTATTCCGTTGGACCTGCATTATTCTCTTAATTAGCAGCTCAAAACTGAAAATCATAGCAAATGGAAATGACTCAAACCACCTCTCCTGCCACCACCTCTCCTGGTCAAAAAGAATGCGGTGCATCAGAAACCCACAGCAAAAAAAAAGCTGAAAGTAAAAAAGGCAAGGAAGTCAAAGCCTTGAAAATAATAGAAAAATATGTCCCATGTCTTTTTTAGTCTCTCTCATTGAAAAAAATAATATTTTTCAAGACCAAAAAAATGTTTTTTTTTCATTCTTGTCAAGATTTTGATATTTTTTGAGGACCGCTTTTTTATTCTGAAGAGTAGCAGTCTTTGTAATAGGAGAAATAGTATGAGAGTACAAGTACACATTTGGATTAAAAGTGCTTAAGCTTTTTATTACCCTCTTACATTTGTGGATCTAATATTAATTTGCTATGGAAGATGTCAAACAAAATAGGGTATGCTTACCTGACTGGAGTATGATTCTTACATCAGAGAACAACAGCTGTGATGAATTCAGCCTTCTTATTTTTTTGGGCTTACTTTTTGTTTAAGCCTATTTTAAGCATTAGTGTGAGTTTATCAAGATTAAATGTTTCAATACATTGTGTATTTTTAAGCAATTTAGTTTATTGAAAGGAGACTGTAGAGATTAAACTAACCATTTTCATATTGAAATGTGTGTATTCTGCGATCATCTGGGGACTTCATAAGATCTCAACAACTAACCTTTAGCTTCACAGTAATATTTTGTCATGCTTTATCTGGGCATAACCTAACATTTCTTACTAACTTCAATTCTCATTAAGAAGGTTTGTTTGGAGACACATAAAGCTCACTCAATGAAGGGGAAATGTCAGAGAGAAACGATGCATGACAGATCAAGGGTGGATATTCTTCTGAAACAAATATCACATTTGCCATTTCCCATCCTGCTGATCTGATAAATATCTTTTGTCACATATATAATACTGTACCTCTTCAGTTACAAAGATGGGATATTTCATTAAAAAGTAAACTTTTTCAGCATAAGCACTTGAAAGGGAAATCTAATGCAAAATGTTTGGAATTAATGTGGCGCAGCAGAAATAAAAAGGAATATTCCGTCCAATCTCTCATTATTAGAAATTTGCTTATCCTACTGCGAGCAAGCTAAAGTCTGTCCTGTGAAAAGTGCATAGTTGGATGACTCTCCCCCTGGATAGAATGTCATTCCATTAGGACTAAAAAGTAATAGTGTAATATTTAAAAAAACAATTTTTGTTGGAGTGTCTATATTATACCTATATATTATAGTATAGGTATGGAGTATAGGTGTACATTTGACTGCACTTTTTCAGTGTAATTTTGCTTTTGATTTAATTTTTTTTGTATTTATTTTCCCAATTATTCGCTAGCAGCTGGCGTCATTCACATCCATTTTCAAAAGCACCTTTATTTGTTATTCATGCAGATAGTTGTTGGTGTCTTGAAGAAACTAACAAACCCTGATCTAAAATCTGCCAGTTTGTCCTGTCTATTTCGTGAGCAAATAGTTAAAAAAGAGAAACTGTAAAGCTTCCTGTTATGTGGCTATGAGGCCACAATAGGTTGAATAAATTTGTCCTTCAGGTTTGCTTCTTGTACTGAGCAGACCTACTAATTTGCAGCTTTGAAGTTAAAATTTCTCATTGCCTAGACTAAGCACAAAATTTCATGTGAAATTCACAAAGACCCAGCTTTTGTTTTTCACACAAATCTCCATAGTTGTGAAATGAGCAACTAAGACAGCAAAAGGTCAATTGTTCTGTTTTTGTTAAAAGAAAATTGTCTCTATCTGCCTCACTTTCATTGAGCAAAAAGTCACAAGCAGTACAAAACTGACAACTCATCACAACTGTCCCACAGAACAGACAGGTTGTCAAAACAAAACCTAATCTCCTCATATTAGCAAAGGAAAACAGGTTTCATAGCTCAGGAACAGTAAAAATAGTCAGCGGTTTTGAAAGCCCATGCTTATTGCAATTTAAAGGTTGTGCATTGGTTGCACACATTTGTTTCTGTCACTGTATCGTATAGAAACTTGTTCCTCTTGATTTATATCCCTTTGCATTACAAGTTAACTGTAATTGTTAAAGGCTCAGATACAGCCCCCAGTTTAAACTTTGCTCAATGTTGATGCTGGTTTCTTATGCATGTGACTCCTTACTCACCTGTCTTTGTCTTTCGCTTCACAACTGCACACAGCTCTCAGCTCCTGGTTACTGTAACACCTCTGCCTTCCCAGCCTTCTCCAGACTAACTGCAGCTTAGCCAGTCCCTATCTCTCAAGTTTGATTTTAAAAGTGAGGATCTCTTCAAGAGTGGGTCTCCACTGACATACAATAGAACACATGTTCCCTTTACCTGTTATTCTGGCCAACTATAAAGTTATTAACAAAATATGTGTGCACAGACAACATAGAAAATTAATTTTGTCAAATACAGCATGTGTTTGAGCTTCCACATTTTCTGCCAGTAGACTGTTTTTCTGTGAACAAAAGGGTGCTTTCTTGTTTTAATCTCCAAAAGGAGGAGTAACTGGATATATGACTAGACTTTGAAAGACTTTGATTGCAGCATGCAGTCCCACTTTGGCATCAAAGATTGTTCCACAACTTTTTTTTTGTGAATGCATGAAAAGGAAATGTTAATGTTCACATGATTGCCCTCTCACTGAACCATTGTCCATTCTCTAGTGATGATCCAAAGGGCTTCCCCTTTTGTATTTCTTAATTATTTGATTTTACAATACTAACAAAAACAGGCACTTAATCTTTGGTTCATCTGACTACCCAAGTCACACCCATGTTTCGGCCAGAAACAAAGTTTTCATGGGATAAGAAGAACAGATTCCCACAGATATGTGCAAGTGCAGTGCCTTCTACAATTCTAGCCTTCTGAAATCATCAAAGAATGCCAAACACATATAAGGAATAACAAAACAAGGTCAAAAACAACGGTCAATGTGCTGCCTAGGACTTGCTTAATGTCTTTATCATTTGTTGACTTGCTTCTGCTTGAAAATGCAGTGTAGAAGCTTTTTTTCACCCGAGAATTATATTTATTGAAGGAGGCATGGTGGCACAGCGGTTAGCATTTACTGAATGCCTTGCAGCACTCAGGCCTTAATTCAATTCTAGACCTCTTGTGCTTTCTGTGTAGAGTTTGTATGTCCACTCTGTACATACAAACTCTGGGTGCTCTGGGAGGGTTTGCTCTGGATGCTCCCTACTGTTAGTGTGTGTGCATGTTTGTATCTCCAGTATGACTGCCCTATGATGGACTACCTAGTGTATCCTGCTTTTTGCCTGTTGCTCACCAGGATAGGCTCAGGTTCCCCAGCGATCCTGATTTGAATGATGCAGTTAGAGAATGAATGGATGGATTAATAGCTTTACGTAAATATGTTTGGGAATGAGTATGATTTTAAACATCTAAAACAGGGTGAAAGTGACTTTTATGTCAGCATCCCTCCTGAACTTCAGTTAAGAACTCCATTTAAGTTCATAACTGGTTTATGTCAAATAGCATCAGTCTGCATAAAAATCATAAAACGGTACCAATCAATAACTCTTTATTAGTTTTGAAGTCTAAAGCAAAGAGATGGAGTGGAATTCTTAAATTATATTACAGTATGAAGCAGTGTTACGGTATTTCAGAGGATTAGAATCTGTCAGAGACTGGGAAGTTGTCCATTTTTCTTTAGGCCTAACCTGTGTGGTTAGAACATACTGTAATTCCTGCTAGGAAGCAAGAACTAAACACAGGGATTGAGGGTGAAAAAAGGTGGGTGGTTTTATTTGCAGACAAACCTGGATGATGTTGATGAGGTGACTAAGAGCATGCAGTACTGTTTGTAACAGTTCAGAAAAAAAACCAAAACATAGCAGGAACAATGGATGAAATGCAGGAAATGGCAAGATAAATACTGAAGTCAAATAAACAGACTAACGGCAGTTTAGTAGCAGACAAAATAAACACATTAACAAGTGTTTAACAAGTCCAGAAGTACATTTTAACAACAGCTTACAAAGTGTAGTCTTGCAGTTGAACTATCTAAACTCTGTCCTTTTATACCTAAAACTATCGCACCAAGAATGTACCAAAAGAGTAAATATTAAAGCCATTTAGAATTTGAATTACTACTAGTTACTTAACAACTTTACAACAAAAGGGGCAAAATAAAATGCCCATGAATTATTATAAACATGAAAATAACCATTTGCAGAATACACAGGAATTTCAAATGATCTATAAGTAGAATATAAAACTATGTATCCCCTAATTCCTGCAGGTGGTTTGATCTGGTCAGTTCTTAGAATGTACTGTACATATTGTAGGCCAATTAGACAGCCATGGCTATGAGCTGTACATTAGAACTATGATTTCTATGAGATCTGACAGTTTGTTGAAGATTACAGATGTTAATTGTAAATTGTTGATCAACTACAGTAAGTTTGTTGTTCAACCATGTTTAACAATAGGCGACCTATAAAGCCTACCAGACTGAGGCCCAGGAGGATCAGGGTGTCCAATCCTTTTCCTTGCAGGGTGATGTCTCTGAGTTTTCATGACCTAAACCACCCGGTTAATAGCTTAAAAGGACACATGTAATGGCATCTCTCAAGTCTTCAGGTTATGAAAGAAACCTTGTGAACTTTCAGATAAACCAGCCAGGACATCCCTCTTTAAAAGTTACTGTATATCGCTTCCCTGACATATTTGCCACTTAAAGTTTTATATGCAGAAATTGTTGGAAACACTTCCCTTAAAATAGGAAAGGAAAAGGAAACTCAAAAGGTTGACCAAGCAAGCAGAACAATTAAAATCATCACTGGAGCACAGCTGGAATGAAAACGTGGTTTCAGTGTGGTACCACTGGAAAATACATATAATTATCTATCATTGAGTTTGATGGAGAATTTGTAACAAAGTTTTTAATATATAAGGAACATATAATAGTCACATCAGTTATTGGATTTTAAATGGTACTGGCTAGTGTTTGCTGGTTTTGTGAGTCTGATTCTTGTTAGCACTATTTAATCAAACAAATCTTTGGATTTTCAAATGAGGCACAGAAAATAGTTCTCCTATTTGGTTAAAATAAATGCATACAATACTGTAAAAAATCACACAGCCAGAAAAAAAGAAAACAGGACCTTGTGAAATAACACCCAAAGAATTAGAAGGAATTGTTTTTTATCTTCTGATGAAATTGTGATGTTTCTTTTTCTCTTTAAAATTTGAGTAATACAGTATATGTGAAATTAGAAGATCATTGTGGTTAAGGGCAAAACACTGAATGAACTTCATTGCTGTGCTTTTTTTTTCTTTATCATACAAATGCCTTCACAGCCTGACAACATCAGATCGTATTGTATCTTTCTTGACAGGTTATCTTAGTTCCATCCATTCATTTTCTAACAGCTTCCTCCACGTCAGGGTCGCGGGAGAGCCAGAGCCTATCCCAGCAAGGAGCAGACGAAAGGCAAGATACACCTGGGACACACAGATGCAAACAAGACATGCACACATTTTGACTTTGGGCCAATTTTTCCAGAAGCTGATTAACCCACCAGTATATGTTTGGACCCTGGAGAGGAAAGCAGAGAACCTGGAGGAAACCCACATGAACTGGGGAAAACATACAAACTCCACAAAGACAGCACCTCAGGTCCATAATTGAGCTCAGAGCCCTAGTGTGCTGCCTGGTCCTCTCAGTTCTTTTACTTTTTTGACAAATAATACTGTTTTACTTAATAGTATACAGTATATTCTTGTCTGTAAAATCTGTATCCCTTTGTGATTTTATTTTTGTGGCAAACCTAAAACAGTTAACGTCAATAGAACAGGAACATAACAGAATCTTCACTTTGGGGTGGCTTTAACCGAATCATACAGTATATTATATTTTTTGCCTAATCCTTGCCAGGCCCTCTAAGAAAATGTGAATTCAGAAAGAGTTCTTTGTCTTTATTTGTTCCAAGCAGCAGATACCATACATATATACAGTGCTTCGTCAGCAATGTCCATTAGTGTACTTTTCAATAACCATTAATAGTTGGAACAAGTATGACTGAACTTTCTGCATGTGAAAATTCATTTGCATTTTTTAACTTTATTTTGCTTAATTCCTTATTTCATAAGTTACAGCCATTTCATGTTGAGACATATTTTGGAATTAGAAATGCATTTTAGCATTAGTAACACTTAAGCTCCTCATCTCTCCTCACCCTGCCTTTGTTTTTTTTTAAAAGTACTCTGCACCTCCAAGATATGTCTGGCCTGTAATATTATCCTTTTCTATTCATTGTTATTTCATTTATGTCTGAATATTTTGAATGTGCAGTACATGCAGGGGTTTCAATAAAAATTAATTGAATGAAAACTGGAATCCCATTTGCTCCTGAGGGCAGATTGAGTTTAGAGCAGCACTGGGGAACCCAGCATGCTCTGGGGCCTTGCAGTTCCTATTCCACCAGTGCTAAGAAATAGACAAAACTTTCAAAGGTAGCGGGAGTCAACCCTCACAGGCCAGGTTCCTGTGGGTTTTAGAGGCATCTTTCAAAAAACACCTGATTTAAAACAGACCTTGTACTCATTTAAATTGATTGATTGTATCCTTAATGTCTGAGACGGAATGAAAACCAGAAAAGAACATGGTTGTTTGTCTGCCTTTTCATTGCCTGTCCCTGACCTCAGGCTTAACAAAGCAGGCTCGTGGTCAGACTGTCGGCCACAGAGGTCACTTTTACATTGTCTGTGAAGGGGAGAAACCCTGTTTGACATAGCTGCACTCAGATATGCATGACCTTTGAGGAATCCCTGCTGCCAATGACAGCAGTGACAATTTCCTCCACGTCATAGACTTGCCTGGTCCAAGCTTTACGTTAAGGAAAATCTTCACACTTTCAGCCTCTTCAGCGATCTCTGCATGAGGAAAGTATGTTTGTGCACTACCATTGGTACAGCTTAGTTTCAGTTGGTAGGAGGTTATATTTCATGTGAAACACACGGTTACTGTGTGTGGGGTGCCAGACAGCAGCAGGACTGTGAGTTGTAAGTACAAGTTTGCCCTGTCTTCCAGCTGGCAGTTTAATTGTTTCAGTTCCAATTGGCAGTACTTAAAAGTACTGTCAGAGCTAGCAGAGTTAGCATAATGACACACTCTCAGGGTGTAAACTCCAAAGTCCACCTTAAAATGAAACAATCTGGCAAGGATATACAGTAAAGAAACTTTAGCATCACAGCCTTCAGTTCTCTGAAATGAAACCCTGAGGGGTGTCCACATGTAGCTTACTAATAATCAAACTCCAATTAAGCTTTTGATCTTAGCCTTAGGTGGGATACGAAACTTAATCTCCGTTACATCATCACACACTCCTGCAGGCTATGGTGAAGCAACTGGCTGCAAGGATGGGCTTTGTTCCTCATAAATCCAACCTTGGGAGACAAAACAGGAGCAATGCCATAAGAAATTCTGCTTGGAGTGGGAAGGAGTAAGGTAGTTGTGCATGTGGCATACACATAAAAGTTCCTTTAAGGTGCCATGCACAATGCAGCTGATATTCAAAGTCCTCAGGTAATCAAAGTCCACTGAAATACTGTACGTGTTGTTGTTATTCTCTTGCTCAAACTGCTACAATAGTTTATTAGCTTGTTCATCAAAGAAGTTATTACAAAACCTACAGCATGTCCGGAACTGTACTGCTCAAGTACAATACAATCTGTATTTCTCCTGTGCTGCAAAATCTACAGTACATTGACTACCTGTCTCTTACGGGATAGGCTTTAAACGTCTCTGGTTGACCCATCAGGAGTTCAATGGGATATACCTGTGTACTTACAAAAGTTATTATCCTAACATGTCCCAGTGTATTCACTTAATTCGGCTGGTTCTAGGCTCCTTAACGTTCCATCAATTTCACATTTATTTTACGCAGCTAAGCTTTTCTAGTGGTAGCCCCTCTTCTCTGGAGAACAGCCCCTGCCCACATTAAAAAGCATTAACAGCAGCGGATGTTGATGTTTTAAATCACCTTAACATTTATGTTTTCGTTTCCATTTTTAATCGTTTTCTTTCTTTTAATTTTTTTCAGCTATGTCTTATGTTTTATTGTACATTCTGTATACTAGGCTGTTTTTATTATACATTTTATGTAAAGTGCTCTGAGAATGTTCTGTATTGAAAGGCCCTATATAACAATAAAATAGATTGATTGGTTGTGGAAAGGCGCTGCCTTCATCCTAATGTGCATGGACATAGAGACTCCTAGCCACATAATATCCGTCCATCCATTTTCTAACCACTTTATCCAATACAGGCTTACAGGGGCACCAGAGCCTGTCAGCAAGCAGCGGGTGAAAGGCAGCATACACCCTTGGGAGGGATGCCAGTATGTCACTGGGCACACACAGATACAAACAGACGCACACCCACTTAAACCAGGGCCAGTTTTCCCAGAAGACAAATATCCTACAAGTATGTCTTTGGACTGTAGCAGCAAAGCGGAACACCTAGAGAAAATCCATATGAATGCAGGGAGAACATTCCAACTCCACACAAATAGCACCAGAACAATTAAAATCCGGTGCTGTGACACAGCAATGGCAAATACTGCGCCATTTTGTCGTGCACTGCTTCAAATAAATTACAGAATTCCTCATTAATGACAGACTGACACTCACAAGATGTTTCTGACCAGAGTGGCTTACTCCTGGTTGTTGAGAGCTGCAGCCCTGCAGGCTTTATAGGTAACTTTGAATCATCAATCCCTAAAGACATGAAGACTGCTGAATAAGACTGCCATTGCTGAAAAATGAAAACCAGAAAACCACAAGACTGGAATGAATATCATCCTTTTTACATGTATTTTTATTGATCAAATAGAAATGTCCTTACACTAGGTTTGTGAGAGAAACCTTACAAAAAGCATACAATATTGCACACTATCACTGATATAAAATAGTGAACTATAAAATTCTAGTGTAGCTTCGTTGTCCTGTACAAGGACTTCGTATACTAATCCGTGCTTAATCTCTTCTTTGGTAGAAAATAGAACTGCTTTGTGATGTGATTTTTTTCTCTTACCTTTTATTTCTGAACTGTTACTCTTTACAAAGGATTCCTTCTGCTCTTTCCATGTCTGTTACTGGTACAAGCCCATACTGGCTGAAAAAACACTGGGTTGGGCTGGTTTCAAAATTCTGAGGTTTAGTAACAGAGTGGGAGTCTGGAAGCCCAGTGCTGCACCTGCATTTCATGCTATCTCCTATTTTTCATCTGCTGAAAAGCAGGATTCTCTATGTATATGTCTGTGCTTATTGAAGTAAGTGACTCAATTCAGGCTCAGTGAAATGGAACGCTTAATACCAGCCCAAGCATTTCTTACACTGGATTTTTTACACAGTAAGGAGAGAAACAAAGCTTATGACAAAATAATTAAGGAATACATTTTCAGGATGTTGGAAGTAACTTATTTTTGTCTGTCATGACCCTGTAAAATCACAAAATTAAAAACTCCATGATATTAACATGATCTCTGAAAAAAAATTGTTTTGGAATTATAGACATATAAACTTTGGTAAACAAAAAAGTGATTATGTTTAATGTTTAGGTCAATTCTTGGCCTGATAACTACAGATCTCACTGATAAGTTCACAATATAAAGCAGCACCTGAGAACAGCTTTCTATCTCTATCAACTTTTCGAAAAGTCAGCAGTTTGGAAAGCAGTCCAGAGAATAAACCTCAAAGAGTTCGTTTCAGAATATGAAAGAAAACATTCATAGATAAAGTATAACACACAGACTGCAAGCCCACATCTTCTAATACTGCTACCTTACTGCCAATTGGAACTGAAACACCTAAACTAAATTGTGAGTCTATGCAATTAACCTGATTCTGAGATAATCAGCTTAAGTTTTGTACTGTATGTGATTTTCTTTATTGTTCATTGTCATGTCACGAGGTATATTCCATGTCTGTTAAAAAGACAGTTTATCGAAATGAGTTTAGCACCATTGGTATACAATATAAATGTTCTTGTACTGTATATTTAAGCGGTCCAATCCCTTTCCTATTAATTTTATCTCTAGAACTAACCATACATTACAGTATATTTATCCCAGTACATGGCAATATTTTGTGTGCCAAAACAGAGTCCATGAACAAAAGACATCCTCAGGTATCATGCTTTCTTCTCCATTATCCATCATTATCCATCAATTGTCTTATCTCTTCTTCCAATTCAGGGTCATGGGGAAATGTATCATACACAGTGGCAAACAGCAAACAGCATATTGTGCATATAAACAGTAAGCTTGCTGATTGAAAATATTAACATATCTTTCATTCTGTATTTTTGTACATACACACTCTATGTATTGTATCGCCACCAGTCATACTGTTACTGCATAGAGTCTGAATTTTTCTCACCTAATTGCAGATGCCAAAATGTGTTTTATTAAGGAAACTACTGGGGAAAAAACTCTGCATAATATCAAGTGGGATTTACATTTGATCCCCTGGTATTTGACCCAGCTGTTGGATTGATTAAAACATGAATTGAGAACTAAACTACCTCTAGATGTAATACTAAAATACTTCTAGATGTAACTACTCTAAATGTCATACTAATGTGCATCACATGCATTTCAACCAGAAATATTTACAGTAAATTGCGTGGCTCTGGAATTGTTTCCAGTTTACCTCTTCACTGTCAATATTTAGTGAAGGATATTTAAGGAACATGTGACAGAAAATGAAGACAGATCAACAATTACATTTCTTTCATTTCTTTTCACTCATCACCTTACAAATGCACCAGACTTATTTGATGAGTCTTTAGAGGTTTTCATCTAAACCCCTAAGTAAAACTAATAAATTCATTTTACATGGCTCTGTTATCAAAGGCTTTACAGGAAATACCTGTCCACGTAGCATTTTACAAGCAGCGCTATACAGTACCTCAGTATACTATAAATCCATATTGCATTACAAATTTAAACATCGTCGGGGCAGACAACAGACTTAGGTTGATTGAAAGGCTACAATGTTTTTTAAAAGGTTTCTATGAAATGCATGGATACACTTCCAAAGACAGGACTTAATCTACAGTATATTACATTTGGCAGCCGTGAGGACAGATTTTTCACTTGCACACAAAGAAAACTACAGTATATATTCATGTTCCCATTAAGGTAATTATCAAAGAGATCAAATAGTGGTTCCCAACGCAGATCTTGTGGGACCCCTGTGTCTTTGGGTTTTCTTCCAGCCAAATTAAATGCAGGTGTCAATTTTCTGCTTCAGATGTGCTTTTTGCTTTCAGCTCTCAAAAAGGTTGAATGGGGTCTGCAAATGGTATCACCCCTGCATTAATTTCTGAGTGTTTCATCTCATTCAGATGCGCCAGTGTGAAATTGATCTTATTGAACCTCTGAGGGAAAAGCGCTCAGTGTGGGAATGCCCAATACACTACCATTCCCAGCTGTGTTTGTTGATCACCTGTTTAGGGAGTTAGAAAGAAAGAAGGTTGTTTATTTAGGAAGTTGATACTCAAGAGAGATAGCATGAATTGTATGTACAATGTAGTTACTGGAATAATGTGGCTGAGGTTGGGAATTTTGTAAACCAAGGGCTGAATGCACAAACAGGTTAAAAAAGTCTATACAAGTAAGCAATTCAATCTATGGCACACATCAGCATTGTTGATTGACAATGTGAAAACAGGTGACACATGTCACCCCAACCATCATCATCATGATCATCATAATAATAACAGCCTTGCTCCGTTGGCTTGCCTGATTAAAAAATTGAATGGAATAATCATCATCATTCCTGGTTTTGTATAGCTCTTTAAAGTCTAATCACTTTACTTTAAACTTTTATTGCTGAAGTGCAGCACCTACCTGTATATAGGTGACTTACTGGAATTATACCCCTACAGCCCAACTACAGAACAGTTCAGATTGAGAACTGAAAAAATGCTACTCTAATCGATCGAAATCGATTAGAAAGACCAGGAGGTCTAGGCTGGTACTAGGGTTGTGCTATCTAAGAGTGGATTTCTGCCTGGACTCTAGGATTAGCATCCCTTTCATTCTAAGAGTGCCATGGACACTTTTATGACCAAGCTGTCATGGTCAAAATTTAACTTCTATAGCAAAGGTGTCCATAATTCTGTAGTGGGCCACTGGAAATTTGGAAATGATGGCCCAGAGGGAAGAGTGTCGCCTACTGGTTCTACCACTGTCACTTGCAGAAGTATAGTAACTTATTGTTCCTGGGAAGTCTCCTTTTCAAGTAGTCATCTGTTATTTTAAAATAAATAGTTGACAACTACAGTTCAGATTCTCTTACTCTTGTCAGGTAAATTTTGTTTCCTGCCACAGGTTACCTGAACACTGTATCCCATTTTGAGGAAAAGAGAATAAGGTCACAAACTGGGATGAATGGATCAAGCAGCTGATTTGTTTTATTCCAGCTTACCTGTTTGAAGGCTTTTGTATATCTAACTAAGGTCGCAGGGGAGCTGGAACCTATCTTGGCAAGTGATGGGGTACACAGTGTTTGGGATGCCAGTCCATTGTAGGGCACAAAGGCACAGACATTCACATACTCACACTGGGGTCAGTTTTCCAAAAAGCCTATCAACCTACTGGTATGTCTTTGAACTGTGGGAGGAACTCCAGAGGATACCCATACAAACACAGGGAGAACATACTGTACAAACACCTTGCAGATACAATAATAATAATAATAATAATAATAATAATAATAATAATATTAGCAAACCAGGTCAGGAATTGAACTCAGGGACCCATGGCTTTGAGGCAGCAGTGCTAATCACTGCCTTTAGCTAAAAGTAAGTCTTCAGGGTGTTATATCAGCGCCACCAAGTGACAGCTTTAAGCATGAAAGGATTGCACTTCAGCGCATTCTGAAGGAGATGTTTACATTTTTGTGCATGTTTGTGACATTTTAGTCTTCACATTTGACATGCAAACCTGTTGACAATTATTGGATATATCACTTTTATTTTGCAGAGATTATGGACATACAAGACAGTAAGCAAAGCATTAAAGGAGAAGCATTCTTTGTTGATGTGCTAACAGATTTCTTATAAAAACACACACAAGGCTTTAAACAAAATTCCTGGATCTCAAAAGCTTTTTGTGTTTTAAGCTTCTGTATTCAAATATCTCTGCAAATCAGTCAAAATCCTCCAAGAAAACACAAAAGAAATGATTCTTTCTCTTAACCCATACATAATTTGAAACCAAGAGGAATTCTATAATAACTTTAGAAGATAGTTTTTTCTCATTCAGCTCTAAGAAGTGTGCCAAATTCGCATTCATTTGTTGCCTCTTTTACTGTTAATCCTGTTAAAGAAAGAAAGAGGCTTTAAATATTTTTTTGATGCCGGATCATTTTTTACCTTCAGAATTAATGTAACCAAAACACTTTGCCACATAAATGTATAGAGCTCAAATGTCTAAATGTAATTGAAACCATGCATCCAGAATATACTTGCTGTATACAGTACAATGAATATATTCATGTAATCACTGTTAGATAAATGATATTGTGTCATGAGTTATAAGTGAATGATTTTGAGTAATGTGCAATACCTACTGAGGAATTCTTTATGTGATTTGTTCCTTACTGAGTACCTTTACTGAGTAATTTCATAGGCCCCCCATGGTAACATATGAATCTGCTGAGAACTACAGGTATAACCACATTAAAAGGTCATGGTACAGATCAATTTTCCAGAAACTCTCCTAACACTCCCTATTTAGGGGATCATTCCAATGTGAGAAAAATGCATTGAACATGGCATTGTAAAAATCCCTGTCAGTTCTTTGAAACCATACATTAACTGCCTGGTAAAGGCATCAGATACTGGAAAGGCGACTCTTCAAAGGGCCAAAGCATAGGGAAGCACTGGGTGCTACAGATTACACATTCAAAATGTGTGCATGACTACCAAGGAAACATCATGCTCCTTTGCCATGGCAATTTCAATAGTCTGATCCAGTTCTTATCCTTGGCAAAGGTGCCTGTGAATCTAGATTTCTGCTCGCCTTGAATGCTGTTGAAGACCTTGCATCCCTGTTTGGCAAAGAGTTCAAATATCAGATCTTGTTTTAACCTTATCACTTATAGGGCTGAAAAATTGCATGCACATGCATCTGAACTGGATGAGTTAGGTACCGTACAGGGCAGAAGTGAACAGCGATGTGGCATGTATACTTCCAGGAGCTGACAGTGAATTAAGCAGGGTGTTGTTTTCTCAGTACACAGTGGTCCAATTATCCTGATGATAATATGGCAATAAAACAGGAAACAATGCTAGAGTCTTCCAGCTCACTAGTTTGTGAATGCATGTTATTTGTTGAAACTTCATCTTAAGGATCACAGTTATAATGGCATTCATTACTTTTTGCTATTGAGTTTTATCGAATTATTACATATTTTGTATAGGAGGTGTGCATTTTGTTTCCTACCACTAAACCTGCCTATCAATGTATCAATTGCTAGATATACAGTATGTACCTTTACATACAGTACAGCAACATGCAACTTATGAATCTTAAAAGACATTTCTGAAAGCAAGTTCCCTAACATATTATGTCGTGTTCTGTGTGTTGCATTTTTTATGCATAGCAAATATTTGAATTTTGCTCTGATCTGTGGCAACTCGGGTCAGATGGTAGGTCTCAAACACACCCTCGAGTCTCCATTTTTCAGGGTGTTAATCTAGCCATCACAATTCAGAAGAGGGGAACGCTTCCACTGACTAGAAAAAAGATACTTAACATAAGCATGAATTTGTCTTTGTGTTTATTTCAATGATTAACACTATATATATTTTAATTATTTTTTTCACAACAAGCATTACATTTTCATGTAACCCAGCACAGGAAGAAAAAAAATATTTTTGTGCAGCACAAACTTTTACATTTTTATTACTATAAACATATATGTGTGTGTATACAGTGTATATACAGTATACCAACACACATACATATACTGTATATTATACATAGACTTTACCACTGTTACAAAAGTAAGCTAGATGCATGACTGTACACTGAGGGTGAAAACAAACACAAAAGTAGCTGAACAGTCCTCATTGAGGGCAAAAATACTCACAATATATGTTCAGAATAGAAACAATCAAGGAAGGAAATGTTGCCAATCTAAGTAAAAGTGCTGTCGGTTCACACTACCCGAACAACCCACCAATGAACAACACTGTTGTAGGTAAAAGTTGTGCTTCCTCTTTTTATTAAAAAATCACTGATATTGTAGATGCCAACTGGCTCAAGTCTAGTAATCTTACTGGTCCTTTTAGGAGTGACCTAAAGTTCTAATGTGAACAAGAGAAACAGATAAAGAAAAACAGACATATATAAAAATACACAGGACCCCCCACATGCTACCCAGTTGATAAACATGAATTGTTCAATGTAATATTACTACGATATCAAAAAGCTTTAACAGAGTGGAATGCTCTGTGAAACAGAGACAGTCAAATTAAAGAAAACCTGAAATGTCAAGCTTTTCCTTTTAAAGGCCTAACTGAAAGGTGAAGCTTCAGGATACACAGTATTTGATTTTTTTAGGTTTTTCTCTTGATTTGGCATTTATGCTATTTTTTCAGAAGCGTCACTGCAGCTTGAATAAATGATACCAATACAGGTAAAGTAACACCCGATGTTCACTAAAGCATGTGGAGGGCTTTAAGCATTTGGTGAGGAAATCAAATGAAAAAAGTGTTGGGAAACTAGAGTGTGTTTTGTGTCTCCAAAATACTTTCAAGGACAGATAAAGCAATTCAGATACTAATTTTATGGAATGTATTGGAATAAAGGAGAAATAATGCACACTGGCACTACAGACTTTGCAGTGTCAATAGACAAGTGTTAATAAACAAACTACTGGCTGAGCGTCAAGCTGTCTACCACAAATGCATGACAAAAGTAACAATACAGTACATAGCGCTGCAGCTTCTAGCAGAAATTAGTACATTTTCAAAATACTGTACAGGAAGTCTATGCAGTACAATAAAAGATGGCCCTGTGGTTAACCAGTGGAAACAAAAGACTCCATGCTGCTAGAACAACTATTTGGCATTTAAGTTTATAAACCTGTTAGGATGTTATGCAGAACTATAACTTGAATTGTGCATTTGTCATTACTACATTGCTAGATACAGCATACCAGTTCTAAATATTTCATGGGACATTATTTTCACTAAATAATAATTAAGCTGCTTGCTCGTACAGAAGCAGACCACTGTCCGTCAACTGCAGTAGTCCACAATCTGTGGGAAAGATAGTATGACTTCCTAAACAAACTGCAATTAATTGGGCTGCTTTCAATAACATCCAACATTTTTAATAGCGCAATACATATTCACAAAAATGTCAAGGTGGTCAATTTGCTACAGGCCCATTTGCTAAATCTGTTTAATGTTCTCTGTTTTTGCTTTAATAGTAAAATTACAGTATTCATCATATTTTCAACAACAGAGATTCAATAGCATCCAAGAACACTTCCAAGCAATAAAGCCTTCAGACTTCTGTGTCTCCGAGAGACCTGTTCATCAGCAATATTTTACATTACAACTTTCTGTACATTACTTATTTTCCCCCCTATTTGTTTTATTTTTTTCAGTTGATCTTTTTTTCCATTGTTTCCAATAAAACTAGCTAGACTGTTAAGCTCTGAAGAAATAAATCTTTTGACTGCTATCATTGCAAAAGTGTTTTTCACCCCTTCTTTCAGATAAATAGTGTGCTCTACATACTGTATAGTCCAAAGGTGGCCCAGTAGGAAGTGCAATCCGCAATGTACTTGTTTACCAAGAAAACATACTGTAAGTGACACCCATTATTTATCAGGAGAGTCTGCAGAAGTTTGACAACTTCCCAAAAGCACATTTCATTCAGAAAACAAACATAAATACTTCTCATGTGAACGGAAAGATTGTACACTGAAGGAGACGTTTATGATAAAGTCACATAGCCACTGTTTTTTTTTTTTTGCACTCATATGTGTAGGTGTGTCGCCATCATCGCCATCATCGTCGTCGTCGTCGTCATCAAAGCAGTAGCACAGATGCAGGAAGAAGCCAGTGCCCAAAGCGAGTGTGGGTGATGTGCACACGTTAGTGAGGCAGGGGCACCAGGATATCCACATAGTTGATGGGGAAGAATCCCGACTGGCCGTGCAACATTCCCTCGTACCAGTTGTCGTCAATCTGATTCGTCAGGGTGATGACATCTCCCTCCTTGAAGCCCAGCTCGCCTTCGTTCTCGGGGTCAAAGTCGTAGAGGGCCCGACAGCAGGGCTGGTCCATTGGGGCTGGAGAGACAGTCAGGGCAAGGAGCTGTGAAGAGGCTGCTCAGAGCATAACTATTCATGAAGCACCAGGTGCTCTAAGCTCTTAAGGTTAGACTCTACAGCCTAGGCTCTATAGAAGTTTATTTTAATGGAAACAAGACAAGAAATATGTGTAAAGGCCTTAGATCTAAAAAATGTGATGACCTCTGATGCACACATTATGTCATTTGTGTCTGTCCCTGTAAAGAATTATGCATGTGATTATGATGTCTTACCATAACATCATCCTAAACTACAGTTTTAAATCAAATTCAAGAAATCAACAATACATTTGGGAATTTTACATTTACTTTACCCTACTAATTTAACACTGCTCAGGTCATTGTATTCTTTGGTAAAAGTGCACTTTCTTTTTCCAATAACTGCATTGGAAACCCTTTTGCCAAAATAAGAGTTGTGCCTCCAGATTGGTTGATATGAAGAGCTGCGATCTGACAGAAGGAATAACATGGGTCTATTTTTATTCCCTTACAGCAGGCATTCATTACATCTAAGCACTCAGTTATTGGATTGAGCCCTTCATTTAAAGTCAGATAAAATAATTAGATCAGGTGGGTAGCTGCGTCAGCATGCATAGGCTGTAAAGGAACAAGTAATAGGTTTATTCCAAGCTGAAAAGAAGGAAGAAAACACAACGTTTTGGCCGTGGAGCCATCTTCAGATGTGAGAAAGACAGGGCAGTAAGCAAAGGTAATGTAGCATAGGAGAACAAAAGCTGGGAGAGAGGAGGAGTGGGAGGCAGGTGCAGGGGACAGACAGAGTGGTCAAGTGGCCATTTAAAATAATTTGATACTGTGTTATTTACTTTCAAACCATTTCACCTGAAATTCAACAATGAAATGTTGTTTCAGTTATTCAGTTTAGTGGGCTCTCCCTTACCTGGGGATTTTGCAGTGCCACTATGAGCTATACCACCATTCTGGTTCTCACTTGGTGTGAACTCCATGACCATGCGAGGCTTGGGCATATACTCTCTCCTTGGCTTGCTTGAGGCTTCCCTTATCCTAGAAGACAGTGAGGCAATATTCTAAATGGGCTTTTCCATGTGAACGAAATACTCTCCAAAGAGTAAGGAGGAGTGCCAGCAAGCACTGTAAAGAGTCTGTTGTCAAGATGCGGATTGTATCTCAGTCCTGATAGAGGAAAGCCTGGCATTTCATTTTATAACCTTCCGTAATATGCAGATATGCTGATGTCCAGATATGCAGAATAAACTCAGATATATATTGTAGGTTTTATGAGGTGGAAAAATAACAAATTGATACAAGGTTTGGTCATTCACAACTTTGTTTAAATTTGAGTGTTTTTAATAAACTTTCGTACACATCTGATCCTGTATTTATTTTTGTAATTTTGTTCAGTTGCAATAGTCATATATAGTTAATAAAAATCATTTATAGTTAAGATGTACGTAATCAAGGGTGCAAGCACTTTCTGTCTGGGACTGTTAAGTCCTATCTTTGTGTATGTGAAATTAAGACATCACTTTGCTTAACCTGCTAAAAACCACAGCTGGTTTTAAATTTAATTAATCTGAAGTAGGCTTAAATAAAGCATTATTGTACATACACTATTCCATTACCCTTGTGAAAGATACTCTGAAATTTTTCAAACAGTTGACCAGTTGGACACCTACAGTATGTGCTCATTTACAGTACCTGTTCTCCAGTTTGCTGGACAGCTGCTGGAGGATCTCAGTAGCTTGTCGGTGATACTCCACCTGTGCTTGGACCAGGGCAGCTAACTGGCTGACCTGTTCAATCTGCTAATACAAACACGAGAGACCAAAGGGTCTCCTGTTACGTACAAAGTAAACAGTCAGGATAAGGCTGTCTATCAGTGCTGCAGTACGGACAAGAGCACCTTCATCTTTGCTGGCCAGTGGAAAATGGATCCCTGTCAAAGAAGGCAGCACTCCCAGACACACCGAATCTTGCGGGAAACTAATTAAAATAACAAACACTCAATAGTGTGCCTTTAAGTGAGAAGTGTTACTTAAAAGTGGGCATTTTCACAGATCTGACTGTTACTATCATATAGTAACTCTTGAGTAATAAGTGATATTAAAATCTTGGACTAGGGTGGCGTTATCTCAACTTACTGTAGCCTTTTGCAATGAAAGAGAATTTTGGCACACTAGTTTGAATACGAAATAATTCAAAATCTATTCGAAACTGGTCGACTATCCAAGTTTCATGTTCTTTTTTGTATTCACCAAACCCTCCCAACAAAGCCTCGTCACTGACATGGTGGTATTATTATGGCATCTAATGATTGCCTTTTTCAAATGCTGAAAAAAAGTGCTGGCTTAGTTAAGGCACTACTAAGAAATATATCACAAATAGTAACATTACATGCCACATTATTATCATCATATTCAGTTGCTTTCTTTATCTTGTTCTGAAACTGAATGGAACACAATGGTTACTGATTAAAATGCCCAGTGCCTGAAAAGACCACACTCAGCTGTCCTGCCCAATCTTTTGTTAGGCTAATCTTCTGATTCTATATAAAATTATTATTTTATCTTGGAAAGTAGCTCTCCGTACTTCTAAGACACTCAAGAATAAAACTGGCCCTGGCTTTAGCTCATTGAGTGCACTCATTCCAGGCCTCAGGGATTTTCATGCTTCTTAGATACTAGAAACTGAGCTTCAAAACACAAAAAAGCAAACAAACAACAGTTATATTACTAAGGAAATGTGAGGGTTAATATTTAAATTTTCTGAACAATGTTCTGTCAGCTCTTAATTATTCAGTTCAGTTTCACGATTAAGAGATCATTGGGAATGAATGCCACCAGACCATGTGAGCCTTGAGGAGCCGGGGTGAGTAAACACTGATGTATCGGACGTGTACAAGACGCAAACACATGAGTTCATAACCAACAGAGTCCTTACATCACTTTCCAACAGGTTAAACATGCTCTGTTCTGCAATCTCTTTGGACTCATCAAACTTCTCCAGGGCTTGCTTGATCTCTTCATCCTGCAGCTTGCCCTGTCTCTTCTTCTTGTAGTCAAAGTCGAGGCGCCGGCCCTCCATCTTCTTCAAGTGGTGCTGTAAGAGCAGAGGAAAACATTACATGTGCACATCCACAGTCATAGGCAAAGTAAATCTTAGATCACACAGATCGTATAGCCAAAAAGATGCTCTTTAGGCATAACCTTGATGTGCTAGCTCAATATGACAAAGGCAATCTAAATTAAATTACTTTAAAAGTTTCTGTATTTTTCTCTGAAGGTGAAACACTTATTCTTTTCTTCTTCTTTTTTTATCTGGTTTAGATCCATCTTTGTTGGCAATAATCCATCACAATGAAAGCCATGAATCTCATGTTTATCATTTAGTCCCAGTTATCCCTATCTTATAGATAAGATCACTTATTGCTGGTACTTATGGAGCCAGAAATACATCTGCATGTATTTAAAACCCATACTAATGAGTTGTTTTCATCATTTCTGACTCTCTCAGTATTATTCCTGCTTCCAGGCTAAGACAGATGGCCTTGAAAAACCAATTCTTGAGGCTCTTTGAAAACCTTAGACCAGCACCAAATTCATTCAGACCATATGGTCATAGCACAAGTCATGAAATAACGCTCAGTGAAGAATATGATGGAGATTAAATACTGTACAATAACAACTGATGAACACTAAATAGCCCTGTCAAGGTTTTTACCTGTATCTCCTTGAGGTCTTTGTCATGTAGATTCTGCAGAGGGTCTATAAAATTCTGCTTCACTTCCATATCAAGTGCATCTTTCACTTCACCTAATTCCCTAATGGCTTCCCCTGCATCAATGAGTGCAAGGCCTGCAAAATAGTAACAGACCAAGATCCAGTATGCAGTGCAAAATCTGTAGCCTTGTACTCAGAACTCAATAATATTCACAATGAACATTCAACATCTAGAGTAGTAAAACTACGCTGAACACTTATGGCAAGCCTTGATTTTAACATGAGAAAAGTTATGGTTTCATCAAACATAGCTTTAATATCTAATTTCATCAGTCATCATTTCTTATGTCATTGGTAAACATGGTTCAATAAATAGTTTGAATGGCAAATGAGGTATGGGTCACATAATGAATGCAGGTTCCCCTTGAGTGGGAATTCAGAATCCTAATTATGACTAAAAACACAAGTGTAAAAACAGCATGGCAGAGGCAGACTGACATGTTTCCCCATTCAGTCTGTAAATCGACAACCCATTAATAGTGACTTGAACAGCGGCTGTCTGCACATATTGGCAACTGAGTAAAGACTTTGCAAACACCAGGCAATTCTCTGATACAGATCCCAGACTGAACTAGAAACATTCTTGTATAGCACGTAATACTCATAAATATCACATAGGAATATTTTAGATACCCAGTTTTGCTGAGTACTTAAGATTCAACTTTTTTATATGAGGTAATGCTCCTACTATACCACAAGGGGGAGCGAGTAGCATTGCACTTTTAATCCTTTCTGCAGCCAAATATGATACATGAAATCATTGCTATGGGGATTTAATTTTGCGCATTAATGGCTCTTTGGGGCCCTTTTAAAATTACAATCCGTAGCAGCTCTTTTTTCAGCAGGATTTTCTACTCTTCCATCCATAATGCTGTTATCAGTGCCCACGCTATTAGTAGCATGTCCCATAGGGGAGTCATATATTTCACTCAAGATGTTAGAAGAACACCGGTACCTTCAGAGGAAAAATATTAAAATTGGAAACCTGTTTGTCCTGCTGTTAAAATAGGATCAAAACATCTAGTAAGCTGTAAAAAACTCAGTTCTTGTCATTTAACTTCACCACGGTTCCTTTCCAGCTCTTAAACAGACTTGTCTTGTGAGCTCAAATTTTATACTTGAAAAATGGTTTAATTATGGTGTTGCCAAAGGAGCTCAAGATTTAAACAAAGATAAAAATGGTTATTAGCAGCCACAAGTGACGAAGTCGAATATCCTGTACACTTATGTGTGTGACAGAGACTGACTGGGTGCTTATCAAGCCAATAAAATGACACTAACTGTGACATATCACATTAAACTAAATAACATTATTATTAATAATACATTTCAGAAATAACCAAATAAGAAATATACAAAAGGCCAGCACATTTGAATACAGATGTTATATATATATACAATTAAATAAGCATAAAAAATTAACATAAAAATTAAACAAGGACAGATTCAGAATCCCTGACAACCCTAGAAAGAGTTTCATAATTGAGGTGACTATGGAATTTAATGCTCTGTCATCAGTGGAGCAAAGCTGTCCCCTTGGCCCATTCAGGAGAACAGAATCAGAGGAACGTAGGCCATAAGATGAGGAGCAGCACTGAAGCAGATCCTTAAGAGAAGATTGTGCCAAAAGTATAAGATAAGATCACTTTATGAGCCATATACAATTTCTTGCATTAGGAAGTCATTTTTTCGCATACCCCAGCTTGCTCTCCATGAGACACAGACAGGGAGAGAAGCTTGGGGTCAGAGCTCACGGTCAGCCATTGTACAGTGCCCCTGGAGCAGTTGGGGTTAAGGGCCTTGCTCAGGGGCCCAATGGAGTAGGATTCCTCTGCCTGCTGTGGGATTTGAACCAGCAACCTTCCAGCCACAGGCGCAGATCCTTAGCCGCAGTGCCACCGCTCTGCCCCCAGTATAGGGAGGCTTGCTAGCCAGAAACCGTATTTTAAAGAAGCTTCAGAGATGCACAAATATAATTTTACAATGTGAGATGGGTGTGCAGCAGCTGCCACTACTGGAGCTCTGCAAAGAATTGCCTGACATCCTACAGAAGGAAACAGAGTTAAGACCAGAGAAATATGTAACAAAACCACAGGCAAGAAATAA
This sequence comes from Atractosteus spatula, assembly GCF_055471065.1. NCBI lineage: Eukaryota > Metazoa > Chordata > Actinopteri > Semionotiformes > Lepisosteidae > Atractosteus > Atractosteus spatula. The sequence continues at coordinate 20,600,331 of NC_142706.1, forward strand.
CCAAGCGTTATGCAAAATGTGTGTTCTTTTATTCTCTGAGACAGTTCAGATGATGGAATAATAATCATGCCTAAACATAGAAGGACAAAGAAATATTAACAATATATACCACAACTATATTATGACACACACAATGGTAAAACTAGTGTGTTACAGTAACAGGCAAAGCCTTGAGGAGAACCTGCTTCACTTAGCAAAAGACTTTAAAATGGGGTGAAGAGTCACATTCCAAGAGGACAAAAACCCCAAAGGTACAGCCAAAGTGGCTTCAGAACAAAAAGGCTGAATGTCCTTGAGGGTTTCAGAATTGAACAGTGAAAGAAACAGATACAGTGCCTTCATAAAGTACAGTATTTAAAACCCCTGAACAAATGTAAATGTTGTTATCACCAGACTTTTTAATACATTGATATTATTTTACTCTTGAATTTTACGCTATTTTACGCTATTAAAAAGGGGTAAAAATAGTTTCATTGTGTAACATTTATCATGGTTGAATATGACTGTTTACTGAAGTATTCAACCCCCAGAGTCAATACTTTGTAAAGGTACCATTTGCTGCAATTACAGCTGTCTTCTTGGGTATTTTTACCCATTTCATGCTTGAAGATTTGCTCAAGCTCTGTCAAGATGGATGGGGGGTCGGTAAACTGACTAATTTTTACATCGATTCACGATAGATTCACGTCTGAGCCACACAAGGACATTCAGCCTTTTTGTTCTGAAGCCACTTTGGCTGTACATTACATTTGGGGTTGTTGTCCTGTTGGAACGTGAATCTTCAGCTCAGTTTAAAGTCTTGTGGAGTGAAGCAGGTTCTCCTCAAGGGTTTGCCTGTCACCGTAACACTCTAGTTTTACCATTGTGTGTGTCATCATATAGTTGTGGTTCTCCTCAAATATTTGCCTATATTTGGCTCCATTCCTTGTTCCCTCTATCCTGAAAAAGTTCACCAGTCCCTCCTTTTGAACAGTATCTCCATTAGATGATGTTGCCACTACCAGGCTTCATAGTAGGAATGGTGTTACACTTCTGTGAGCTATGCTTAGTTTGCACCAGACATGGTACTTTGCATTCAGTCCAGTTCAGTTATTGTTTCAATATGTCAGAGACTTTTTTACCATGTGGTCTCAAGGCTTGCCACTTGCCTTCTTGAAAACTCTAGGTGTGCTATTGGTTTTCACCAAGCCATTCTCGCATAGAGACTAATTCAGTGGAGTGCATTTCTTGGACAGGTCCTCCCATTCCAAACTTTATTATTCATCAGGGTTATCACTGAGTTCTCGGTCCCTTCTCTGACCAAACACCTTCTTGCCCAGTTGTTATGGGAAAAGTGGTTCCATATTCTTTCCATTTCATATCAACCAATTGGATTATCAACACACATTAAATAAATTATTTCAGGTGGGTAGCTGCGTCAGCATGCGTAGGCTGAGAAGGAACAATTAATAGGTTTATTCCATGCTGAAAAGAGAAGAAAGAAAACACAACGTTTCGGCTGTGGAGCCTTCTTCAGGTGTGTTTTCTTTCTGCTCTATTCAGCATGGAATAAACCTTTACTTGTTCCTTAAATAAATTATATTTACCCCCCTAGATTTATGCTAGAGTTGTAAACACTGCTCTTTGATCTTCATGGCACAGTTTCTGCTCTGATGTGCACTTGTCAGCTGAGGGACCTTATACAGAAAGGTGTATTTCTTCTGAAATCTCATGAACTGACCACAGGTCGACTCCATTCAAGTTCTAGAATGATTTGACAAGGAAATTAAAACCACCTGGGCTCAAGCTGGAGTGTCATAGTAAAGGGGGTCAATATTTATGAAACACAAGACTATGCTAGGCCAGGGGTAGTGAGATCTGTTCTCCTTCCCTCCCTTCTTCCTGTCTTGTCTCTCCTCTTTTCTCTGCATCTCTGTTATATTCATGATCTCCCTAGGAAGCAGTCTTATTGAATTGCAGTGAAGTTATTAATTAACTGCACATCAGCACATGAGCACCAAGAGCTACACACAGTCACTCCTTCATATAAATTTAATACTGTTATGCATTAGATCAAACAGCAATAACCAATGAGAGAAAACTGTTGACCCTCTCCACTACAGTCCCATTGATATAAACAGGTGTGTGACCTCCTCCCTGATGTTTCCTATAATCCACGATCATCTCCTTAGTCTTACTGATTTTCAGAGAAAGGTTGTTCTCCTGGCACAATGCTGCCAGGGTTTCAACCTCCTTCCTGTACGCAGACTCTTCACCATCTATGATCAGGCCGATGACAGTTGTATCGTCCGCAAACTTCATGATGGAGTTTGAGTTATGCCTGGCGACACAATCATGGGTAAATTAGGAGTAGAGGACAGGGCTAAGCACACAGCCTTGGGGGGCATCAGTGTTTAGAGTCAGGGTAGAGGATATGTTGGTGTCCACCCTCACCACCTGCTTTCCATCAAGAAGTCCAGGATCCAGTTACAGAGGGAGGTGTTCAGTCCCAGGTCCTGGAGCTTGATGACAAGCTTTGAGGGCACTATGGTAAAACTTAAAGCAGTATTAAGTTCCTGGGAGTTAACACCACAGAGGACACACCAACATTGTGGTCAAAACAGCACGGCAGCGCCTATTCTTTCTCCTCAGGCTAAAGAAGTTCAGCATGCCGGCACATATCCAGGGCAGCTTCTACAGTTGCACTACTGAGAGTATCCTGACTGGTTGCATCACTGCCTGGTATGGGAACTGCTCCGCCCAGGATCGCAAAGTACTGCAGAGGGTGGTGAAGTCAGTGCAGCTCATTACCGGCTGTAAGCTACCAAACATCCAGGATATCTACTCAGCTAGATGTCTTAAGAAGGTCAGGTCCATTCTCAAAGACCCTAGTCATCCCAGTCATAAACTGTTTTCTCTCCTACCATCCGGTAAATGGTATTGAAGCATTGGGTCAAAGGCCAACAGATTACAGAACAGCTTTTACCTCCAGGCAATAAGACTGCTAAACAGCCAAGCTGCAGTTCCTTCAGCAAATCACCCATAATGGCTACATGGACATACAGTTTTCACTGTATAATGCATAATGCACAACTTGGACATAATGTACAGTATTGCATACACCCTGGACACATAGCAGCTCTATTTATATTGAGCTCTGTCTGAGTTTATATTATTCAATTTCTATTGCACTATTATGTATTATTATGTAACCTTATTTTGTAACTTTAATTTTGTGATTTTTATCATTCCCCGTCAGTGAGCTTGTAGAAAAGACATCTCATTGCCAGCAACTACTGCTGTACGCTGTATTGTTGTGCATTTGATAAATAAACTTTGATTTATTGATTGAAAAAATACAGTGAAGTGTTTGCATAATACCCCTTTTCTGATTTATATTCCAGAACCAGAAACCATGGCAGCAATATTCTATTCTAAGAAGTACTTTCAGTCAAAAAGCAGACTGGCCATTGTAAGGAACTTAGTGCTATTCACATAGGCTTGTGAACACAGACAATGAGTTTGTCGTGGTACTGCCAGACAGATCTATTCACATACATTTTTATATTTCACTTTGCATTTGCACTTAGATTACATCTTCAGGACAGTGCTGAGGTAAAACATTGAGTGTATATCAAACCATGAATCTGTATTGGGTCAGCATTTATGGCTTCTTATTTGACTTTTTCTGTTATAATCCATGGCACGCTGATTACTTGCTTCAGCTTAAGGTTCAAACTCTTTATTTTCTGGAAATTGCCCAGCTGACAGATTTAGTTTTCTTTCCCCCCATAATCTTACCAAACCAATAAGAAAGATTAATTTGATTAAATCGTCTTGTTCCCTGCTTCTAATCTCTTTGAATGCGTTAACTACTGTATATGTCATCTTGAAATTAGTCCACAGCCTTCATAATAAAAATACTATGGAGAAAATGTTTCATTTGTGTTTTTAGTGAATAATGACACTTATATGGTGCTTACACTTAAATGTGAAAGTAAATATTTAAAAAGGTCTTAGATGTTTATTTGGAGTCCTTAATTTCCTCCTCCAGACAACTGGGTGAAGCAATGAAAGAGGCCCACAAAATGTGTAGATAAATTGCATAAAGTGAAATGGCATGACTTAAACACTGTATGAAATATGGTCAAAACTTTACAAAAAGGAGAGTGCATCTCTGTATTCAGTTCAATGAATGACAATCAGATCCTTGGATCAATAAGCTACTAGAACCCAAATGAGAAAGATAGCCTCCTCTCACTTGTTACCTTTCTTATGTTAATATTCTACAGGGCCTGTTACTCATATAAAAAATCCTTAACAAATAAATTACGTTGGGTGAATGCAGCTGTATCTAATGCTCGTAGGACTGCCAGCATTTGGTGTTTAGAGAAAAGCCATTGAAACTGATGGCCCTCAGCCTCTTCTTACTCAGTACTGGCTGAGCTGTTTCTTGTGGAACTAGTTTATTAATAATAATAATTGCTTACACTTATGTAGCGCTTTTCTGGACACTCCACTCAAAGCGCTTTACAGGTAATGGGGACTCCCCTCCACCACCACCAATGTGCAGCATCCACATGGATGATGTGACGGCAGCCATAGTGCGCCAGAACGCTCACCCCACATCAGCTATTAGTGGGGAGGAGAATAGAGTAATGAAGCCAATTGATAGATGGGGATTATTAGGAGGCCATGATTGGTAAGGGCCAGTGGGAAATTTGGCCAGGACAACGGGGTTACACCCCTACTCTTTTCAAGAGATGCCCTGGGATTTTTAATGACCACAGAGAGTCAGGACCTCGGTTTCACGTCTCATTCAAAGGACAGCACTCTTTCACAGTACAGTGTCCCCATCACTATATTGGAGCATTAGGCCCCACATAGATCACAGGGTGAGCGCCCCCTGCTGCCACTAACACTTCTTCCAGCAGCAACCTTAGTTTTTCCCAGGAGGTCTCCCATCTCCCTCATATTACTCCAACAGGGTGTAGCTCTGATGCATCAAAGCACAATTAAAATGATAACCTTATCAATTATCCGACTACCAATCCTTCCCACTCAATTTGCATTTTTAGTTTATTTTACTACACCTCCCTTATAGTGAGGGTGACAGAACCAGTTTGCCTTAACAAATACTGTATATAGTGCCAAAAATGGGATTCACTTAAGAAATGAATGCAGATTAACAGTGTTAAAGTTCAAACTACAACTACAAAAAAGACAAAATAATTGTTGAAATCTGGTAGATACATTGTCCGCTGTTTGTACTAAAAATAAGCTTTTTTCTAAAGTTTTAGTGGAAATATTGTGTATAATTGACACCCATAACAGCAAAACTTCCATTCCTTGTGACTGATAACATTCCACATATTATTCTACTTATGTTGCATAAGGTGTAACATTTGTGAGCTTGGCACAAGCTCAGGGTGCAGACTGTGAAAGAGAAGTGAAAGAATAAAAACCAGTCAGGTTTCCCACATACCGAAATTGGACTCCTCCCCAAGTTCTCTGCCATACTTCTGCATGGCTTCGCCCAGTAAAGTCTCGGCCTGTGGATACCCAGGACCTTTTTCCTGGCCCCGGATCTTGGACATGGTGTTGATCATGCTCAGCTTTGCTCTAGAGGCTGACGGGTGAGAAGAAGGACAGTGAAAACATTGTCATCCTCACTTTCTCATCTTTCAAGGACAAGGAAACATCATTGTTACCCCAGCGATCTGCCCCGCATATCATCCCAGACATTACTATTGGCCTGATACTATGAGATGTTCTGATCAGATACATTTACGATTTGCTAGACAAAACAACCTCATCTAAGGTACAGAGTAAATAAATTACAATTACTTTATTTGGTGTATACTTTTATTCAATGTGATTTACATGTGTAACCATTTATACAGGTAGGAATTTTACTCAAGCAATCTGAGTAAGGTACTGTACCTTGGTCCAGGATACTGGATTATAACCTCACAATTATAAATTACAGTATAAATCCATAAACCTACATTCAACATCACTTTACTGCCTCCAAATACTGTATGTGGTGGAACAATCCAGACTATTTTAGCTTAATTATCAAAACTATTTCTTATCACACATTGTAACTAAATTGACCTCAGTCCCAGCATGAATTGTTATCGATGCATGCATTAAAGAAAAAATCTCAAATTTAAAGAGTCAACATCCCCAATCCCCTGAAAGCTTATACAACAGGGATAATTCAGAAAAAAACAATGTGGGAGAGACTTCCTGTCTGAGTTGATTAATTGTGCAATTTGTGTGCTTGACACATCTTCAATTATGGCAGTCTGATAAAGGTGAAAGACAAATCAATGCAAGTTCACACACTTAAAGAGATCCCTGTATCTGTCAAATCACCACAAACAACATGCTAGCAATTGGAATCTCGTTTCCAGTGTAGACACTAAAATGGATTATTCCACCTGACATCAATCACTGAAATCTGCAACTGCCTTTGATTTTCATTAACCTTTACATTGTGTCTTTACGAGAAGACTTTACTAGTGAGTTTGTATTTAAGAGATATAGAATGTCAATTTTTATATGGTCAACATTTTCTCAGTACATGACATACAAAGTAAAACATACAGTATTACTGGAAACAAAAGCAAAACATTTCTTTACAGCCATGAACCAACTGACATCTCCTCTCCTGTAGAACAACTTTAAAATTTTAGTGGAGTCAAAACGCAGGTCAAATGGAATGAAATGGCTTGTTCTCTGGAAATTTTTAGATGTATATAATTTCTTCAGTTCAGAGAATTCTGAAAATACTGGAATCTCCAACTTAACTGAGCAAACAAAAATATGGCCTTTTCATAAGAATATTACCTAGTTTTCAAGTTAGCATTTGAAGTAATATTTGTAATGAGGAACAGCTTGAAATGATAAATATATAGATGTATTTATAAGGACATTTGAACATAAGTTCTGAGTAACAAACATTTTTAATTCAATGTGTTCCACATCATTAGCCTTTATTGACATCAGTGTTTTAGAGCTAGAATGACTCTTTACAGCCAACAGAAAAAAAATATTTTTAGATGATAAAAGTTGGATTCATTGACTTGGAACAGCTGAGAAAGCAAATAAATAAACAGCATCTTCTGACGCATGAAAAGGAAACTCAAGGCTGAACTGCACTGTAGATGTTTGTGGTCTGAATTTGAAGGTCTGTGTAAACACTTTGAGCATCAGATGGAAATATAATAATGGTCATAGTAAACAAAACAGTTAATTTGCTGGTAGAGGTAAATGAACAAAGAATGGGAAATTATAGATTTCTCACTATTTTAGAGACACGGATAGTTTGAATATTCAGGAAAAGGTAATTCCCAAGGAAAAATGGTCAAACAAAATAAAGAAAATATTGTTCTACCTAATAGTGCTGATCATTTGAATTTAATTTCTCTATGACCGTCAACCACTGCTGTCCTGATAATGTGTACAAGGACAGTTAGAGCCTCTAAACATCAAAAGGTAAGGAATCACCACAAACAACACTTGTAATGATTTTTCTCTCTGTTTCATGAGATGATGAATGTGTCTTTCAAGCCTTAAACAAAATACAGTACCTTTTGAGCAGTTCTATATTGTTAACAAAAAAGCAGAGGTGTGTCTAATGTATGCCAGAAATCTTGAATAGCATAGTTAATCACCAGCAATATACAGACATTTTCATTAATAAAGAAGGGAACTGCAATCAACGGCTTTAAAAAAGTCCTTCACAATTGTGGCAACTGTTGACAACAAAAACTGTTGTATGGTCAAATGGAGTCAGAAAATCAGTTTAGTCAGGAATGAAGTAGGGTAAACCTCAGTTACAAATGAAAGATGGACAAAAAATGAATAAATGAATTAAAAACAGCATTCTCTCAACTATTTGTACAGTACCATCATTCATGTCTTTCTTAGTTCTTTAGCAAAGGAAAAACACACAAAAAACACCTCCCTAAGCCTTGCTGCAGAGTCTCTTAAGCTACTTTTTTTTCCATTGTCATCTAACAGTTTTTTAATTATCCCTCTCCCCTGCACTGACATAAACATCAGAAAAAAAATTGCTCACTCTGTTTTAAAAATAGTACTCACTACTTGTACAATTCATTGAGCTTATGAAGCTAAGATCAGGCATTCCTAAGACAATGCATTAGGGCTCCTGTTTTGGTCCTGGAGGGTGTCTATATGTTTTCAAGATCTCTTTAAAGCAGAAATACCCGAAGAGCTGGGAGAAGCTCTTCAAGGGCTTCAGTTAAGTAAGTAACCAGTTGCAAGGTATAACCAGTTATAACTTGCAACTAGTTAGCTGGCACTTGCCACCAGTAACCACTTGCAGTACCAGTAACTAGTTATCTTACCAAGTAATTAGCGAGTAACCACTTCGAGCTTAGAGCTGAGTTGTAATGAAAAACCAAAGACAACACCCGTCTACCAATACCAGGGTTTGACACCCCTGCGTTAGGGTTAACAATAAAGTCCAATGGAATTATTTTCAATATATAATACTCAGCATGCTCTAATAGGCTTCTGGGAAAATTGGCCCTGGTGTGAGTGTGTACAGTATGTGTCTGTGTTTGTGTATGTATCTGTGTGTGCCCTGTAACAGACTAGACATCCCATCCGGGGTGTATCCTGCCTTGTGCCCTTTGCTCGCCGGTATAGGCTCTGGCTTCCCTGAGACTCTAAATTGGAAGAAGTGGTTAGAACATGGTTGAATGGATGGAAAAATCTATCCAGACTGTTTTCGGATCAGTCTATGGTCATTTAAGGTAACCCACTCATTTCCCAATAAATTTTCTTCTTGTACTTTTAAGTTCTATACTGTATCTAGGCACTGTACTGCTACATTAACCATATGTTACAATATGTAAGAGTTATTAATATTACCATAAAGTTCTTTATTTCCTAAATACTTAATTCATTTGTTTTAGTGTGCAGAACGTGTCATTATATCACGAAATACAATGCCTTAACATACAGTACACATCAACTCCTAACCAGCCATTTTCAAGTACATACTGTATTATATAATGAGATCCAATGTCTAACCATAGTTTTAATATCACAAACTTAAATTACTTTATACAGTATCTAGACTATTTAATACAGGACAGAAATGAAAAATAAGGCAAGACATTTTTCATGTTAATAGTACACAGTATGTACTGTATATCGTGGTTATCTTGAAATAAAGACAGATTATGACTCTAAAGGCTGTGCACCTCTGGAGCTGTCAGGAGAGACTGTGTGCTGGGCTACAGAAGAAAAACATTGATTCCTGTCATTGTAGTATAATATTTCTTGTGTCTGCTCCTTCATTCATCTTCTGCTTGATGTACTACAATGAAAACTGGCAATTCAAAATAATGCAGTTAAAGGGAAAATAACTTATGATTCTAAAATGAAATTTTGGAAAGTTTCGCAATATCTTAAATAATATATTATGTACCATATCAATCACAATAACAGATTCAACTTTATCACGTTCTTTTTTCAGTGTTATTCTACCAGATGTCACAGAGTGAATTAAAAATTGTTGTGGAATGCTGATATTTATCCAAAATTGCAGAAGTGGTTCTATTACAATTTGACTTTTTGATTACAGGCTGTAATGTTCCCCTAAGCAGGTTTTAAAACTCTTTTTTATAAGATTGGGATGCAAACTAAACATTACATCAATTTTCCAGTCTATATTCGCCTGTTGTCTCAACCAAAGAACCTCACACAAACTAAACAAACCATGCCCTTTATTTAAATTAGATTATGCAGTACTTAGTCTCTCTTGAGCAGACAGCTTTACTGTAGTAGTGTGGATAAATAGTCCAGTTGAACTGCTGTATCTCAGCTGTTGATAGACTTGTGAGAAGCTCTATTAACTCCAAACATGAAAATGCCTATCATGCTGAGAGAGAGCCTTGTGTGGGGGAACTGTAAAATTTGTGTTTTGTTTATTAAATTCATTGGAGGTACACTGAAAGCCTCTCTATTATTACATGTAAGCAGCTGTAACATAGAGAGATCATTTCTGTATCACACCACCAAAAACATAATGAAGCAGACACACACACACAACACTTCTGCATAGCCTGGCCTTGTGTAGATTCTAAAGGGAATTTTGAGAATTGCACTGAGCCGGTGAGATCTTGTGTAATAGAGAATTCTGTAAAATTTGCTTCATGTCTTGAACTAATGTTCAAGGCTTTTTTTAAACTCTAAGCTTGCTGTTAACAGCTTCAGAAACTTAAATTGACATCATTTCTTGAAATGCATTATCTAGCACTTTTTTATCCCAAAGGATCCCAAAATGCTTTGCAAGTACAGTAGGAAGGGATCCACTCGATCCTCTCCTGAAGTGCTGCACCCCCCTGAGTCACACACAACAGCCATTGTGCATCACCTACCTGGATTTGGCTGGAGATACTCGGTTGTCTTGGTCATTATTTCCAAAACAGCCCTGCTGGTAATGTCGACTTTCTAAACGGATTCCACAGAAAAAAAAAACATTAAGAAAAATCTTAGACAACACTGCATATACTGTATGTACTTGTATTTGGTTACTCCCCCCAGTAAGAAAAGAACACGACGAAATTATGGTTTCTTTTTGATTTTGTAATATCTGTAGTTTTTAAAATCCAGTACACATATCAAAACACCGAAATTCTTGGCACTAGTGCTCAGGTTTCATGTCATTTATTGCGTTTTTGACACAATCAACACTGGGAACCTATGTCTCATCCTTAGTCCCATTCCTACATGTTTACAGCCAAACAGTAGTTCAATTTTCCGGCCACCACTTTTCAAACAGTTTCCATGAGCAGCTCACTGATTTATTTGAGCCAGTGAACCTTTTTGATATTCACCCTCTGCTATCCAATGTACATATGTTGCCAATATACTCCAGTCATAACTTAATTCTGGTCCTGGGATTAAAGCCTCAAGATCAGACTCACCTTCTTTTTCACCTTCACTGCAATATAAAACGGATAAGCACAAACAGAATCTAATGATGTGTGCTAGGTTTTCTACAAGCACACCTGTTTGCAATAAAAAAATGACTGACTTCATTACTGAAAACGAACATGTCATTTGTAATAACCGTGGTCAGATGAGTGCCATTTCTAGTTACACCGCAGCAGGTGGGCAATCATCAAATCATTCACTCAATCTGCCCGTTGCCGTAACAACACGATCAGGTTGGTGTCTGTGGCCACTGGTCCCTAATTAAACACTGCTCACCTGGGGGTATTTATTCCCTTTTTGCCAACCTTAGTTTACTCAGCCTTGCTTAACCTTAACTCTGAGTCGGCACTTGCCCGTTTCTTATGTTTTTTCCCTAGTCTGGTCTTTGGCTTGTTGCCCTTGTGTTTTTATCAACTCCTCTGGCTGGACTCTTTGATCGTTTCCTTTGACACCGATTCCTGGAATCGCCTTCGGCTTTGTTTTGTCTCTGGTGATTGACCGCCCGACTGTTGACCCTCTTCACCTGCTCCCCCTGCTGGCCCTGCAGCCTCACTGCGCTCAGCACCATCCTTCTCCTGCACAAGGATCCTTTCCCAGCTCTCGACCACCTCACCCTTTCGGGGTGCGTTTAGCGATTCATTACAGTAACCACTGTATGTTTTGCAGTCCCACGTGTTTTCCTTGCTGAGATAATCTATTAATGTACTGTATTTGCAGCTATTAATTTTTGTAACTAATCTTTATTTATGAGTCACAATGCATTCATTATCCCAGGTATTAATACACTACAGTATGATTATTCTCCACATTAGTGAAATCTGATACTTTGAGCAAGTGAATTTCTCCTAAAAGTTACTATTTTACTAAAATAGACTGTTTTTAAGTGATTAAAATTACTAAAAAGAGAACATTATCTACCATATACTAGTTTTGGTAGCACCCTTGTATTCATTGAAATGCAGGTGCTATAAGGAAGGATAAACTAAACTATAAGTGCCTTGAATTTAAAATGTACAGTCTAGGATATTCCAATATAGGTTCATTAGCTTGTTTTCACAGATAAAATGTCTGTTTTTTTCTGTATATTTTTATTCCCACTAAACAAAAAAGATCCCTAAATTGGCACTGAGAGGTTTTCTATTTTTTCCCCCTAGTAAGATGAGTGACTGAACAAATATTACAGGAGCCCTGGTTCCCTTGAAACACTTCTGGGTGGCAATCTGATTCTCTGATACTCTGGCTGGAAACTGGCTTTAATTAAGCGTAATGTAATTTCCCTGTGAAACCTGAGTGGATGGCCAGTGAAGAACAAGCCATATTAATCTGTCAATCAAGATACCTAAATCCATACTGCAGTGCAGTATTTTGTAACATTTCAGATGATAGAAATTTCTCACAACACATTGAATTGTAGCTGAATTCCTAAAAGATATACTGTTATAATTCATTGTGTGTTGCCATAGTTGTTTAAGTAGCATGTCTGTAAATATTGTATTGATTGTCCGAATTGAGTCAAGATTGTGAGCGTTAGGTTAAAAACCAATTACGTTTTAAGAGTTGAACTGTCAACTTTTCTTTAAGAGCAGGAGAGATGTGTTCTTCTGCCTGCTGTTTATTCCAAGTCTATCGCAGCTTCTGGAGGAATATTTTTTTAAATGGTAGCCAGCGTCTACCATTTTCTCCTGTAGCTATGAGTGACATCAGACGGATAGTGCCCTTGAGGACACACCAGCGCTGCCCTGAAGGGAAGCTGACCTTTTGGAAGTGATTAAATACAAAATGTCAGGAATCGAAAACCTAAAAGCATAAAAGAAGCAAATTACTTCAATAATTGTGACAACAATTAAATATAACCCTAATCTTGGTTTGGGGCCTGAAAAGAGCTATTAGGACCACTGTGAATTTACAAACCTTATGACATACTCTCAAGTTTAAAAAAAAGTCGTTTTAGACTGTAAAATGTTCTAGTCTTATAAATGTTTGGAGACAATTCAGCTGACTTATTGAATATCTAGCAAAGAGTTAACAGTGAATTTTCAAATTAAAAGATCTCAGATTAACACTAGATTATGCCTTAATATACAGTACTTTAATAAGTAATTCACTATAGCAGTTTCACAACTGGAGCCACTGTGAATGTGTCTTTTTTTCTAGTGAGGAAAATTAAACATAAATGCAAAGACTGAGTTTGTTGGATGCTGGTTTCTTTTTAAATTTAGAATTGCCAATTATTTTTTTGTGATACCCGGCTAATCTGGAACAGTAAATATGTGTTTTTCACATCTCATCTCACGGCTCCAATCTCTGTGATCACACATACAGGAAAATGAGGAAGAGTAAGCAGACTCCCCCAGCATCCTCACCTTTGAGCTGCTCATTTTTTAACACATCACAGTCTGCACAGCTCAAACTGGAGGTTCAGTGCCAAATGGAAAAAAAGGCTCGACCCTGACTGATAGCACCTTCTGTCACTCTGTTGCTAAAAGCCAACAGAGCCATAGATGACTAATCCCAACCTATCCTCAGTGGTGCTTAGCCAATTACACGTCAGCGTTAAGGGAATCCCAGCTAGTGATGTAACCCAGGTTCAAACCCGTGAATCACAGAGCACATTCTGCCCTTGGGAGATCACCTTTACCAACAGGAGCTACTTGGAAGGCCTGTTGGGTTAACTCCTTATAAAATAAATACTAATAAACAAATTAACGCAAAGAGCTCGCATCTTATAGGCTATGCAAGTCTGATTTCATACCCACAGCATGAATAAGAAGGTGATATCTGATTTCAATGTCCATTTAAATGTCCTTTTGGAGTATGAGAATCCATTCTGAAATCATACATTTGTCAGAAAGGGATGTCTTATCCAACATCAGAAACTTAAACCCAAATGTATTATGATGGGGCTGCGCTTTAAAAATTCTACCTAAACACTTTGCCGATTGTTTCAGAGCACTTAGCAACACGATTTCACATTGCTTAATGCCTGTACGGTACGTAGCTCAGAATACTTAATAATAAATCGTTCCTTTGGCAAGAAAAATGGGATTACCACTTTCTTATCGAAAATGATTTGGGGAAAAGGCATCTTACCTTTTCCATTTCTTTGAAGTCATCGTCTAATTTGGTTCCCTCTGCTCCACCAACCTTCTCACTCACTTTCTGCAAGAAGAAAAAAGAAAATGCATTTAAGACTCAAACAGTTAGGGTTAAAGGTGAGTGAAAGAAGTACAGTAAACCGTGATACTTAAGGCCCCGAGTATTAGATCAAACTTCTGCAGGATTTATTCAGTAATATACTGTAGATTTGAAGTTCAAAAGCACAGCTCCTCTAGCCTGAAGTGATATATTAGATCAGCATTTTACATCTAACTGCAGCTCCTCAAATTGGCTAAGTAAGGGAAGCTCTGCTGAATGTGAAGTTCACAATGTGTATTTAGTAAAGGGCTTTGGAATACATATACAGTATCTCTCATCCAACATCACTGTAGTCTAAACTGTCTTTATTACACTTGGAAATGCTGTCACTTGTGTCTGTGTGCTTCAGGAGAAAAAAAAAATGTGAACCACTTGAAGTGAGCAATTGATACCTTAACCTCTGTGCATATTAACTGACTTCATACACTTTGCTGCCTACTAAAATATTTTCTGTGCTCTTTCTTTTACTGCTCAGAAGATGTGCACTGGAATTTGGACTGAAAGTTAAAACACCTATCTCTAGCTGAGAGTCATCTACCTCAGTTTTGAGGTCAGAACCTCAATGAGATATTCAGCAGATATGAATACTTCATTAATATATTCAAAGATTATCTGCTTACTTTATTACATAACACTGTATGGACATGACCTTGTGCACTACTACTATGGTTTACACCTATCATGAGAACGTTTCACATTCAAAAATAATATCTGTCCCCAGTTCCTTCTTTTCTTTAATTTCCTACTTCTTTTCTTTTGATTTCTTTTAAAAAAAGCAAAACTATTGACAGGTGATGTCATGCAATTTCAACTCAAGCAGATACTTATTAGTATTTATATTCAATCTGCCACTAGCATTTATAATTAATCAGTTATTGAATTAAGTACAGTGTATTTCGTGGCAATAATTATTTAAGACCATGGTTCTATCCTGCTAATAATGTGTCAGTAAGCACATTTTCCCATTGTTGTAAAGGAACACCTATACCCGTGACTACTAATTAAATTGTATTTAATTAACCCAAAGCCTTGTAGCAGATTTTTAGGCTCTCTTTCTACCACCTCTTCTCTATCTGAAAAGGACCTTGTTTTCTGAAGTTAGAAGCTTTACTACACCTTTACAGCACAGGTGTCCCTCACCAAAGAACATCTCACCTCTCCACCCCCAAAGTAGGTTGGCATTATCTTTCTCATTTTCCCCAAATGCACAGGTTATGTAAATCTGACTTTTTAGATCACCAAATAGTACACTGGACCACGTCATAACCCAAGCATGATCATAACTGGGACCCATCAGAACTTGAATGCGCTTGAATACAACTTAGACGACATCTGATTTTTAAGCAGATGAGCCAGTTGTGACACACTGAGAGTGGAAGGCAGGAGTCTGGAGTAGTTGCTGCTGTAGGGTGTGATCTAACAACCTTTGATGCCAGATAAAGGTGATCTAAGACACTTCAAAGTGAAAAACATTTTATCTGTCAATTATCACAAAGCAGCTCATTCACGGAATTAGTGTCAGGTGACACGGAATCCATCGCAGAAGTATAGGATGCAAAGTGGGAGGAAGCAGGACAGTTTATCACAAGGCATGCCACATAGGGACAAGTGAGAGAGACTGATGAACCAAGCCAACATCTCGCTGGGAGGTGGAGGAAAACCGTAGCACCCTGCAAAAAACCTACAGTACATAAACATGGGGAGAACATGCAGAACATGTGGTGACATAGAAACCACCACAGTGCAGAATCGAACCTAGGACACAAGACTTGGGAGGCAGCGGTGCTGACTGTCACAACACTGTATCAACCTCTTTCCTTTCAATGTCTTGAAAACGCATCGTTTTTAATCATGTGAACAGAAATGAAGTAAGTTCAAGTACTGTCTTTTTCAAATACAGCTCAATCATCTCAGTGTGTTTTGAAATCAGCTGGTTTTCCAGCCCACACACAGATTTCCCCATTTCAGTCATCGCATGGAATCCCTAACATTCCTAGCAACCTGTTGCCATGGAAACGGAAACCGGCTCTACTCAATATAGGTCTTTCTAGTATCTATAACTTTCCCTGCTTGAAAAAAAAAACATCCGCAACCTCAAGTCCCTCTTGGGATTTACTGACTTGGGAGCGTAAAATTGAAAAAGTAAAAAAAAAAACTACTACCTTTTATTTGTGAAAACATCTCTGTTTTTATAGAACTTGAAAGATAAATTAAAGAAATAAGAGGGAACCACCGGAGAGCAATGAAAAACATCATGCTTCCAAATTTTCTGAACGAGGAAAATCTCTAAGAAAACCCTTCAGGTGCTGTAAACTAGCCTGTGAGGTGACACATCTGTTCTGCTGGGAAAGTACTTAGAAAGGTTAGTCTCTTTGAAAGCTCTGGGGAGAATTTGATATAAAGAACAGAAAGCCATTTTGAACTAGAAAAGGTTATCTCACATTTAAATTGTAACATTCCATATCCTAGGGAGAATTCAGTAATCAAAGCTTCTACACTTAGAGAAAAACCTCTCTGCCATTAGACCATCCTCAGACCTCTGAGACTAGAAGTGGGAAGTCCATCTGAAAGAGGAATTATTAAATCAGAGGGAGGCACTCACAGCTGTCTCACAAAATTGCAGGTTTCCCACGTAATGTCTTCTTAAATTGGTATAGCATCAGCTGTAATCATGGAACTGTGCCTGTACAATGTGTACTCAAACAACTAGGGAACACATGTGACTTGATTCTGATTGCTTGTTCTGCAGTGACCCTGAAAACCTGGAGTTTTGTAAATCACAGACACTATGTCTCCCATACCACCAACATTAAGAGTCTATCAAGACCTCTGTATGGCAATCACTCAATGTTCATTGTGTTGACAGTAAGAGCTTATTCCATGTCAGTGTATCACTGAAGAAACAATTATTCTGATAGCATAAACAGAGAACTTTTTTGAAATATAGCACATTCTATATAAGTACAGTGAAGTTATGAGATTTGTTTTAAAATTCACCATGATTCATGTTTCTTGCTTCTAAACACCCATCTCATAATTGTTAGGTTGGCAAGTTGGAATTGCTATTTTTAATGTGGAGTAGAGGAATTTGATACATACCTCAGACATGAACTACTGTCTGCATAAATCTCTTTTTGCCAGAGCCAATGGGCACTATTGGTAAGTAATCTATGTTTGTAATTTTTGTACGTATTACAGTACATACAGAGAGAGAGTTATTTTAAAATGTTATCCTACAAAACAGCTCTTTCAACAGATCATTTAGAACTTAAAGTTCACCACTCTTTTAGGTATACTGAAGTGTGCAACTGTCACGCACAGATGCGCCAAAGTTTGCAGCCCCCGGTCTCCACAACAACAGGCTGTGTTCGCACATCCCGGTGACGTGATAACTTGTTTGGGCTGGCTATCTGTGCCACCTGCCTTCACTTAAAGGGCAATAATCTCATCAGCTCCAAGTTACTTCGACCCTGCTCTGTGCACAGTCAAGTGCTCCATCATTGAGCTTCCTACTGAATTAGGAAAGTGCTCTTAGCACTAACCTGCCTGTCTGACCTAAAAGGATTGCACCTGAAATCAACCCGATCCTGAGATAGAGCCGCACTGCCAGCCGGATCGCTGTATTTTCCATTCTTATTACGTCTGAACAGCGACCAACCAGACCAGCAGAACTGTGCAACTTCCAGGTTTTCCTGATCTGCCTGGCCACACAGCTTCCATGATTGTTTCTGCTGAGCTGCACCCTGTTTTCCCTCCCCTATTTAACATTTCCTGTTTTGTCCACTCTCTCTCCGCCTGCACAGAGCAGAGCACAGTGAAGTCTTGCCTTCACTGGGATCAAGCAGGTGGACTCCTACATCCATGGCCCTTTCCAGCTCAGAGCCACGACGTAACAGCAACTACTTGAACTGTATCTGCACTTTCCAGTGCCTTATCATTTAACTAAATTTGAATATATATATATATTAAACTGTAATCATATCTGCAAAAACAAATCACTTAAAATTCTGACTGATACAAAGCGTCTGCCAAGAATTAATTACAACTGAAAGTGAAATCAAAATCGACTTCTTAATTGACTCAAAATCCGTTGGCTTGTGTTTCACCAGATGTCAATTAAAACCCATTTCATATACTGTACAGATGCAGCCATTCAAAGTGCGCGTTACAGACACGTACCGCAGGTGACGTCGCTCAGTATGACGCAAGATGACGCGGGGCACCGCAGTACGTGATTGGTTGACCGACAGGGGCACTCGTGGTCCGTTGGTCTGTCGTGGAAAGACAGTAAACGTCTTTGCTGTGCCCGTTGTAGGTATTGAATTTTACCACTGAAGGGAAATCTTAGTAGCTGAGCATAAAAAGAATAGGAGCATACTGCAACGCGTGTGAAGGCCATAAACGATATTAATTTTGGAACATAAACATACAGTGTATAGCTGGTCTTGGTACTTTAAAGAAAAAAATACACACCAGTATTCCATTTCTCCCTAAACATTTTAAGCTTCGAAGTCTTTAACTAACGCGATACCGGAGTCAACAAGCATACTTTTAGAATTTGATTAAAAGGGAATATAATATGGAATCGCGTATCTAAAGAATTTAATAACGGTATTCGTGTGCTGCGACAGGGCTGTGTAGGGCTGTTTCGCCTGCCTGTTCATGTGAGCTGTCTTGTAGACGTGACTACCAGCTGACAGGTTGTGTTTTCGAATCCAGCTGGTGCTGCACTTTTCTTTTAACAAACATTTCTTCGAAAAAATAGAATAGCGATATTATGGACAATCAATTGACTTTTATATTTCAAAATATCGCAACATGATCGATATTTGCGATATTTTGAACATATCTTCCCTTCTGACAGCGGTGCCTGCTTCTATTGTGTGTGTGTGTGCAACAGAGTAAATTTTTAATAGCGTTTTAAGCGAATAGGTAATTAGATTGCTCGTAAACCTAATCGCTTTTTCTACATAAACACAGCATGATTACTCTCTGAAAATGCTTTTCCTTTATTTTTAAAGTAGGCTCAGATTTCAACTATAGATCGTATTATTATAAACTTTCTTGGAAAAATGTATTTTATGTAAACCATGTTTGCTATTAATTCATTTAGGGCTAAAATACGTTCATTGTCTTCCAATCGAGTCGAGTTGACATTGGAAGCCTGCCACACCCGGACTGTTAAACCAACGCATTAGCACGTCAAAGCCCATTGAGGGTATTGAGCCAGTATTGGCTTTAGTATTCCCCCCCTCTCCCCTCAATTCAATTCAATTCAAGGTGTTTTATTTGCATGACAGATGGGTACAAGCAGTGTTGGGTATGTATATTGTAACGCTTACGGCAGACAGGCACTGTGTAACAGCCGGCGCACCAGAGCAGCGCACCGAGGGAGCGTCTGCATTTATAACTTGGTTTTTAAAATTAGTCAAGCAATATGAAGCATCTTCTTTTACTTTTGAGTCCCTTAAATACATTGAACACAGCTTTCTCACCACTTAAGATTGCTCTTGATACCATCCTTACACAAAGCAGAAGGGAGATTTTAGTGCCTGAGCATAAAAAGAATAGGAGCATACTGCAACGCGTGTGAAGTCCATAAACGATATTAATTTTGGAACTTAAACATTCAGTATATGGCTGGTCTCGGTACTTTAACGAAAACATACACACCAGTATTCCATTTCTCCCTAAACATTTTAAGCATCGAAGTCTTTAACTAACGCGATACCGGAGTCAACAAGCATACTTTTAGAATTTGATTAAAAGGGAATATAATATGGAATCGCGTATCTCAAGAAATTAATATGCAATAACTGAGTCAAGGGACTCAGAGGATCCAAGGCTAGACTGAGTATAATAGGCTTCGGGCTTCTATTGTGACATCTACTGTAAATTACAGAAATGTTAAAAGTAAACAAAATAAAGTAACTAAAATGTGGTCTGAAGTCACCCCTTTAGACACCCCTTTTACTTCACTGGTGTCAGATATGAAAGGCAATAGTCTCCCGTTCTGTCTGCTGTGTGTTGCAGCAGAGGGACTCCCTGCAGCCGAAAGGGGCAGAGTAACTTGCATGCCCTCTAGTACAGTTTACACATGCACGACTTTAAAAGCTAGCAAGACAGGTTTCGATTCACATTAGCTGGCGAGCCTTGTTAAAAAAACGAATGATAATGTAACATGCCACTGTTCATGAACAAAGTTATACTGAGATTTCCTAAGATACGCGATTAAAAAATAAATAAATAAAAATTTGAATCTCCTGCGGAACACATTCCATAAGAATCATTGGTTTTACAGTATATATCGCCTTTAAAGGTGGCTTCTCAAAACGCTTTACGGGATAAAAACAACCAGAACAGCAGCAACAACAATATTGTATTTCGTTGCACTTTGAAAACCAAGTAATAACTTAACTATACAGTACGTGCAAACGTTTCGTATGTTGCTGTCGTGAATGCCTGCGTACCCATAAGTATCTTATTTGCCTTGAGTCTGTCTACAGTATCTCTGTCCCACTACCCCCATCTCTCCCTCAATTCAATTCAAGGTGTTTTATTTGCATGACAGATGGGTACAATTCTTGTTGGGAATGTATACTTTGATATTTACACCCGGTGCGGCACCGAGGGAGCGTCTGCATTTATAACTTGGTTTTTAAAATTAGTCAAGCAATATGAAGCATCTTCTTTTACTTTTGAGTCCCTTAAATACATTGAACACAGCTTTCTCACCATCCTTACACAAAGCAGAAACTGTCCGATGACTCACAGTACAAGTGGAAAGATTACAGATTATAATCGTCTTTAATTTTGCCTGTGGAGTGTATCTTATTAAGCTCTAAATTGCATTTTGAGCGCGGTTTTTTACTTTTTTTTTAAATGCATTTTGGGCGCGGACAGCACATACAAGGGTTAATGAACTGCGCCAAGAAATTTAAAATAGTATTCTTTAGGTGTGAGGGTAGGAGTGGACCGCAGCAGGCATAATCAGCAAACCAGGAAAACAAAGAACAGGACAGGTGAGATGTGTATCCAGAAAGCGAGTGATCAGAAAAAGGAAATGGAAAACGCAGAAAAAGAAAACGCTTTACAGGATAAAAACAATAACAACAGTAGTGGCTGGGCAAACGATTTTTTTTATCGAAATACAAATTGAGATACTGTACTGTATATTGATGTGCATGAACAAAGGTATACTGCAAT
This sequence comes from Atractosteus spatula, assembly GCF_055471065.1. Taxonomy (NCBI): domain Eukaryota; kingdom Metazoa; phylum Chordata; class Actinopteri; order Semionotiformes; family Lepisosteidae; genus Atractosteus; species Atractosteus spatula. The sequence continues at coordinate 20,621,691 of NC_142706.1, forward strand.
TTTCCTTAGATACGCGATTAATGCTTCGTAGGAGGAGGCGGTCTTTTCCTCTTGTCTAACAGTCTGTCCACAAACAAAACATTCCTGTTAGACAAAAGGAATTGAAAAAAAACAATTTTGTCAATGAAAACCGGTGTGTGTGTCTCTCCCTGCTGGATGTTCCTCTCACAAACTGCTGAATGAATAAAATAATTTTATTGAAAATGCGTTTGCGATTGTCTGGTATTTAATTTGGTCCCTTTTAACTGTTTTTCGATCTACTGTATTGCTTTGAGATGCCACTTTTAAAGGCGATATGTAAAATAAAGTTTTTTTTATTATTGTTATAGAGAAACATGATCAGATTTTCCCTGGTTCAGAAAAAAGATCTAAAGTGCTACACATAACTTTCTTAATTCGATGTATTTAAAGCAGTGAACTACTGTAGGTGTCACATAACATTCAGAAATACAATCACGTATTTGACAAATAAAAACGATTATAATCTAATCCTTCCACGTTTGATCCCAAAATCCCAAGAAATATAAATCTTGACGGGTAGAAAGCTATGCTGAAAGTTTATTAAGATGCTTAGAAGACAAAGATATTGTATCAATTTATGTTGCATTAGCCTGATTATGATTAAAAAACACATATAATTAAACACGCGTTTGCGATTTAAATCAGAACACGATTTAAATCAATATCGATTCCATATATATTAGCAGAAAAGCTTAAAACTACCACTTTTTCACACGCTATTTCACATGCTAGTTAAATACTTCGATGCTTAAAATCGTTAGGGAGAAATGGAATACCGGTGTGTATTTTTCCTTTAAAGTGCCGATTCCTGGAATCTGACTGGCTGACACCCCTCTGAAGTGGTTCCATAAAATCTGGTATACGGAAAAGAAAGCGTTGATAAATACAAGTGTCTTTTAATACACTCTTTGCTGTGCTCTTGAGGATCCTTGTGATGTTTTGAGCTCTAGTTGAATGATAAGTGTCGCATTTTAAATCATTTTCGTAGTTAGAAATTATGAAACGCCCTGTTAAAAGCAAGGAAGTTTTTATGCCCGTTGAAGTAAAACAAAATGCCTGACAAAGTATGGCTTGGACAGATTCCAAGTGTTTGTACAAATGTGCTAAAGAAATAATACTTTGACTATACAGCTTGTCTAAAGTCATCCATTATTAATACTATTAGTAATATCTTCAGTAAAGGCTTTGATGCATAAATATTTCTGATAAAGGTAGGTTGTGTACTTTTGTCCAACTGAGCAATCTTGCTTTCATAAAATATACCAACATTTTAATGACTGATGATTAACATGCTGTAATACACAGTTCAAAATTAAAGGCTCAAATGCTGTACATGAGAGGTTAAGCTCCCCCTGGCGGTTTTACAAGGCGACGCCGGATAGTTAACCACGTGACACCACGTTAACTGCGTCATACCGCGTGATACTGTGACACGCCCACCGGGGTATGCCGCGAAATACCTCACGCATTTTGAATGGCTGCATCTGTATACTTCCCTCACAGGCGTGTATCAAACCCATCTAAAAGAAGAAGCAGAGCTACTATATTTCTCTAAATATTTTGTACTATAATTGCCATTCTATCTTGCAGAAAGAAAGTGAGTCATATGATGTGAAGTGAAGGTCTAACCCCAGACACTCTTGCTGAAATGATCAAAATTAAATATGTGCAAAACATTAATTAGCCGGAATAATGTCATATCCACAAGTGGTCTTTGGAGGATTTCATTCATTGTTTTTATGGTTGATTTTTTAAAAATAAATTGGTAAAGCAGCTCCAAGGCAGGCAAAAGTTTTAAAAAAAAGTCAGGCAGTGAAGACGAGGACTTTTTTTTCCCTATGGGAAAACCAAGCATAAACTGCCCACTTAACAGTAAATTAATTATATGGAAAATAAGTCCTCTATTTGGCCATAGGGAAGGTTCAGCCAAGCAAGCCAAAATTATAATTAATAATAATTCCTTACATTTATATACTGTAGTGCTTTTCTGGATACTTCACTCAAAGCACTTTAAAGGTAATGGGGACTAACCACTCCATCACCAATATGCAGCACCCCACTGAATGATGTGACGGCAGCCATAGTGTGCCAGTATGCTCACCACACATCAGCTATCAGTAGGGAGGAGAACAGAGTAATGAAGCCAATTCATAGATGGGTATATATTAGGGCATCATGACTGGTAAAGGCCAGGGGGAAAATTTGACCAGAACACTAGGGAAATACCACTACTCAGGACCTTGGTCTTCATCTCATCCAAAGGTCAGTGACGTTTTGAAAGTATAGTGTCCCCATCACTATGCTGGGGCATTTGAGCCCACACAGAATGCAGGGCAAGCACCCCCTAATGGTCCCACTAACACCTTTTCCAGCAGCAACCTTAGCTTTCTCTGGAGGTCTCCCATCCAGGTACTGGCTAGGTTCACACCTGCCTAGCTTTTATCAGTTGCCAGTTATGAGTTGCAGGGTGATTTGCAACCACACGTAGGCTGAAAAGTAACCAATGGTCTCAGGACCTCTAAAACATACGTTTGTTGAAATAAAGCAAGGATAAAAAGATAATTTCATGTCTCAAAAGCGAGACTTTGCATGTAAAGTATAATATATTATATACAGTACACTAAGAATAATAAGAATAACATCCAATAATCCATTCAAAGTGCTCCCTATTGTAATGAGTCATTCCAGATGTGGTACTACTACAGAAACCTTGATTTACAATGTTTCCCAAATCGGGGTATCATATCCAATGAAGCAAGAGCTTTTCTTAGTGTTACTTCAAAAGCAGACTCAAAGCACTACTGTATATTCTTACAGATAAAAAAAAACAGTTTTTGAGCAACTATGGGGTAAATACTATAACTTTTGTAAAAGGAAAGATGCAGGACAGTTTTTATACTGTTAATGTCCAGTTGTAAAATAGAACTGGCAGAACAGATGAAAGATTTAAACCAAGTACTTTTAACCCACAGCTCAGAGGAGAAAGATTGATTTCCATGGCAACATGAACAGCTTTCATCACTTCCCATCCTTAATTTTGTAAAAGCAGCAAACCATAACCACTGAAAAAAATCTTTATTTCCATTGCAAATAATTAAACAATAATGTAAGTCGGTCATCAGTGTGATACTTAAAGGTTGAGGGTATAGCTGTTGACTTTGTACAGTATATAGTGCCCTACTGTAAAAAACCACAAAGGTATTCTGTTCATCTTTCACACACCACTGTTTGAAAGCTAATCAGTCCCTTATTATTAAGTCTGGAGAGCTTTTTGCTCCACATAAGAGGCATTATTACACTTCAGTTTTACATTGATGAATATTTTTGTCCTTAGAGATATACTGTAGCTCTTGGTAATGAAAACAGAAACATATACTGTGGTTTAAACCTGTGTGTCGACATACCACATTAAAAACAACCGTAAATCCATCATTTTTATGAAGTTACTCAGAACTGCAATAAGCTTTGAGAAATAATCCCTGCTGTCTTTCAGTACTGCGCTTAACTTTAGTCAGGGATTCCATAAATGTGAAGTGACAATATCCATGCTTTTCAGGTCACTACAAATAAAAACCTACCTACAGTGTGTGGGTACCAGAAGAACATCACTAGAACACATAGCATTACTTTGTGTGGCCTACATTTTCTCAGAGAGTTACAATCTGGAAGCAGATGTGATGTACAAAGGACCAAATTTAAAGCTTTGTGCTATCAATAATCCAGTACAAATTCTTAAAAAAGTTAATGTGATGAAATTTGTAGTTGCCTTTTACATAATTATACCGTCTCTTGCTAAATTTGCACCTTTAGAAGTTAAGAATTACTTTCACTGGAGCAAAATGCTTTGAAAACCATTCTATGGACCTCTGGGTAGCAATGTACTGTACTTGAGTATAATTCCATGACATTTATATATCTTCCAGTCATTCAAAATCACCTCTCAGAGGATTAGATTCTTTAGCAAATGTGACAAAGACCATCAAAAATAACTTTAAAAACTGCAACAATGTTAAGTATTCAATTCTATTCAAGCTTTACTATCCCCTAGGGGAAATTCGTTTTGGGTCTACAAAACCAAACATCACCAACAAAGAATTCAGGACAACATTATTAAACAATATCTAATCATTAAACTATTTTCAATGAGTATAAATACAATCTGTAAAGCAAGTGAACAAGGCCAGTGAACAAAATTAAATTAGAAATAGTGGGCTGAGTGAAATATTTTCTTGTAGTCAAAGTCTTTTCTTCCAATTATGCAATAATGTAAAGATAGTTCTGGTAAAAAAAAAATTGTTCTCATTTGATTGATACGACCACTAAGAAAATCTGTTGAAGAATTCAGTAAAACGTGTTAAAAAAACAAAGAAGGAATGAAGGGGCTTCATTTTGTGCATCCTAGAATGAGATGTAAGTATACTGGTGTGTGGGGGAGATCTTTGTGGAGTCTGTACCGCAAAGCAACAGACTGCAGAGACACTGCAGTGTACCAGAGGCAGAAACAGATGCAGTGTGGAAAAGGAGCATGTTGGAGTCCCACATTAGGGACAGACAAGGTGACCGAGCAGACCACATCTCGATCACAATGCACCTACATTTCCCAAACTTCGGAATTTTGTTTTCAAGATAATTGGAGATTTCTCCTCAGCTAATCATTTTTGGGGCTCAAATTTGTTTTACTCCAGCCTTGTTATGTTTGGTGTAACTTCATAACTTCAGGTCTAATAACTCTGACAGTGTGTGATTTGATTTTACTTACTGTACATGGGATTCTCCTAAACAAGGCAACGATGGTGCTAAGCCTTGATATTTAGTTTGTTTGGTTATTTCAAGCTTGGAATATTGTGCTTTTTAAAGCCTTTTTAAGGCTTTAAATTGGGCAATTGTCAGTGTCCTTGCAAAACAGATAACAAGGTCAGTGTACAGGGAAAAATAATAAAGCACTGCAGCCTCCACAAAGCACTCAAGCCAAGATCAATACAGTACGTGTCAAACTTTACTTGGATCAAATATGCTAAGCAAGGACAATAGAGGCCTAGCTTGGTCAAAGAGGCCAAAGACTTTGACTGGTGTTTTTTATAAATGTGTTCATTCGAAAAACTGTACTTAGAAAAGTCATGATCTTGGAACTGTAGTATCCTTTAGAAGAAAAAGCAATAGCACTGAATGGCAATCACTGCTTAGAAGTGTATTTTTACAGATGTGAATGCTCCAGCGAAATAAGAGTGAAAAAAATCACCTTTTCTCTAGTGGTCTCTAGTGCACACAAAACTACATGGCTTATTAAACCTATTCTAAATCCAAAAACGGTTGGTTCTTCACTTTATTATTTAGAGTGAACAGCACTAATGTTCATGCACTAAACAAGAAATTCTGAATCTGAAATGTATCTCAACAGAAGGCAATATACTGTACTGTAAATCCCATAATAACTTGACACAGATCAGCCTCTAATACTCCTTTTCAACTGGCCAAATAGGCTGTAAGGCCCTTGAGGTTGCAGTGAATTTCCATTTTCCCCGGAACAGGGCTCACAATTAAATATACAGAGATCTGGGGTTCGCATCCTGGCTGGTAGATGTCTATTAAAAAAAAACATTCTTCTCAATAGGGACCCCCAATTTAAATTTAACTGGATGATAATGCTACTATTTTAATTGAACAAAAAACATGTACTAAATCCACAATAACCAAAATACTGCTAAAAACAAAATATCATATTATTTAACATATTAACATAACCAAGGTACTGTACATGATACCATCTAGTAGCGTTAAAAACGTCTATATGAATAAAAAAATATAGTTGAATGGCAACCTTAATGCACATTATGAGTTTTCTAATGCATTCCTGTCATTTTGGAAATTTTATGAATCCACCTGACATCGGCCCTTTCTTTTTTTTTCTTATTGTGTTATATAATATCCCTTACTAATTACAATTAAAGGGCATAAAGGTTTACAAGTTCAAGAATTGTTGGACTCAAAATATAATGCTTATTATAATGCTTTTCCAGAGCATTTTGCATAAATTCTTCGTAATTTCTTGCCCCTACAGGGCTGGGCTCTCATTTAATCTGCCTAATTTGTGTGAATTCCAGAATTTCAAAGACATCCTATTCGTGTCTTTAGAACGAGCAATAGTGTCTTACACGGTCTCTCACCCGATAAGAGGAAAATATGTGGCTCCCAGATACGATGTAACAGCATCAGCAGATGATGCTGAACAATTCGCTGCAGGAGAGCAATGAGTCAGGACTGTCAGGGTTCTCCTCAATGCTAGCAGAATGACCTGTGCGAGCATAGTTCCTCTCAGGCCTCAAAATCCTGTAGGCCTGAAAACAAGGGTCCCACAAAAATGCTAATAGATTATTGCTATTATCTAACAAGGCACAGAGATATAAAATGTTCAGGCTCGGCTCCAGCACAAGGTGTAAGGTACTGTTGAATTACAATTTCCAGCTGAGTCAAATACTGATGATCTTTTACTAATTAACAACCACTTTTATGTTGCTTGAACTCGGTTAGGATGTTTCCAATGTCTTTTTCTTGCTCTTTGTAAGACAATAACCCGGTGTTGACTTTACACTGAAGTAAACCACATCAGACCCTATTCATCAGATCAAGATCTCACTACTAATGAAAGGAGATGCTGCAGTCAGACACAATGTAGTCAGAAATATATCCACTAAAAACATCAGAATGGCTAACAATAGGACATTTTGACTGGCATAAATGCTTATGCATGACAGCTTGTGGTCTAAATAAAAGCTAGACTAATTTGTCAGTATATTAATAAGGAAAGGACCTACAAGAACCAGAATAATTGGGAAAATCTCATCGAATCCACCTCCACATAACAACTCATTCTCCCAGGCAAGCAGACGAGCATGTTTGAACTGGCTGGCTTTGTCAAGTGCTTTGTGTCTGGATTTAACAAATCTTTGACAATATCCTTTGGCATGTTTATTCAAATGGTAAAGTACCATTTCTTTTTTTTATTCCTCAGTTCACTGTTTCAGATGGGGCTTTGAGATCATAAGTTAATATTTTGGAAATCAACTAAAATAATGTTTTAGCAAAGTCCATTTATGAGAAAGGTGTTCCTTTAGCAATGATAACACTGTTTTGTAACCAAACCAGTGCAACTGAAATCAAATACTGTATATTGCAAAGGCTGCTTTCCTGTGCTCTTGTTAGCACCAGAATGTATCATTTTAACTACAGAATTTTTATACTAAACAAAACAGGTTATGTTGTGGTTAAGTTTTATAAGAAACTTTAAAAATCCAAAAACAGATTACATGGAAATGCCTCAGACTAAAAAAAAATTTATATTTTTTTTATAGCTCAATGGCTATAATCCTAATTGTTATTTTTTAGTTTTGACTACAAAGTCAAAATAAATATTTAACTTTTTTGTCATTAACAAAACTTTAGACACACTAAAAACAGGAGATACTGTAATAGCCTCCATCAGCCTCTCTGTCATTAATAATAAAGGTGGTATTGGATTCTAGTGATAAATGATTGTTGTGTTTCAACTGTTAGAAACAATTTGGAAGACAAAATATTGACCTCTCTGTCATATTTCTTTGATTCAAAATAATGATGCTATGTATAGAATCCAAAACTACTACCCCTTTTCCCTCCCAGAAAAAAAAAGCATTCTCAAGATACCTGGACACTATTAAAACATCCTCAAATTTAGAAGCCAGTGATGCAAATATTGTATATACATAAAAATACTATGTGGTTTAAATCACATAAAGTACATACCATAAATAAGTTTGACAAAATGCAATACCACATTTAATGCTTTGCTCACACTGAATTGATAAATAACAATAAATAACACAAATTCTGGCATTTGTTCTTGTCACTATGACAGTCAGGGTGTCAGAGTTGCACATTGTGTGGAGATCGATGCACAAAAGAAAGTCTTATCTAAAAACCTTCCCATGTTCTTTACCTTTATGTTTTTTTCCTCAAGCTACAAACCTACTTCACAATCTAGCAGCTGCTATATAGGACAACAAGACTAGAGCTACTGTTATCAAATTCATGGGGCAACTATGTTACATATACTGTATACACCACCCTAGATGTTTCAGACTTAGTCCAAAACAATTATTATTATCACTTTTAATAGATTTTAATGGATGTAAGTTGTACCCAAAGCAACATGTGCCCATTTATACAGCTACTGTATAAATTTTACTCGAACAAATGGATAGCAATAAAATTGAAAGTTTTTAGTCTTTAACCACTCCTCCACACAGCACTATTGATAAGCCAAAAACAGCATAAATGGTTTTCAAAAAACAGTATTAGGTGGCTACCCCTTAAGACATATGGATAATCTGAATATAGGTTTTCATTTTACACGTAGTGTACTAAGTTGGACTGAGAATTTGACTTGAATTACAAAGCACAGCTCTTTAGTAGTAATTAAAATATGTTAAACCACAAACAATGCAGACATAATTCCTCTGCAAAGTGAAATTGTTTCCAGCACATTCCCCTAAACAATGGAGCCATGAACAGTAGTTCCAGGCTGAAGTATTACAAAACAATTAATAAAATATAACTTTGACATAATATTCAATTACAGAAAGAATTGGCCAATTATTTTATAGATGTGAAGACAGATTGTGTGTGACTGCAAATTACTTGTAAAATACAATATCACCTTACTGTTCTGGCTCCATATTTGTTAAACTGGCATTCTTTTAGCCCACTGATACATTTGCATTGTTAAACTTGAATGAGAAAGCCATCTTATCTGCTCAGATTTCCCTTACTGAACGTTGGGCTTAATGAAATATTAAATAGGAGGAAATTCTAAAGAAAATAAAACTATATTCTTCACAACAGATTAAACTGTTAACAATGACCTCCTGTTTCTCCTAATCATCCAACAGTTATTAAACACCTACATTTCATATTTTGTGCTTTCATTCAGACTGAAGTGCCTCTTCAACACCTTGCAAGCATTTGGCATTTGCACCAAAATAAATTGTTAATTAGCTGCTTAGGTCTGTGCATCATATTAATCATTTCATTTGTCTTTATCAATATCTTGGGAACCTCTAATCATGCTCCATCGGCCTCTTCAGATATTTCTATGCAGAATTAGTCTCCAGTTAAAAAAAAATCAGTTGGTATCTGAATAAGAACAGCCATTTTTTAATTAATGTGGAAAAAAGCCAATGTATAAATAACATGGCTTGGTAGTTTGTCCATACTCCTACAACGCTTTGGGTAAAAAAGTACCTTCTGTACATAGTTTCAACTTGTGTCCTCTGTTTCATGTTTCACTGTTCGATCTGGAAAAATCCACAGTGTTCACTTTGTCAAAGTCATTGAGGATTTTGAATACTTGCATCAGGACTCCTAGTACTCTTCTGTTTCCAAGACTAAAAAGGTTTAATTCCTTCAGCCTGTCAGTGTAGGACGTTCCCTTAAGCCATGGAATCTAGTTGACCATGTTTAATGATTTTTAAAATTTGTATGTGTTTTATTTTCTGAAGATTAAAATTTGTCAAAGTATGAAAAAACTTTTTTGTGCTCTTCTCTTCAGAGAGGTTATGAGAAAATATAATTTCAGATAGTGAAAGAACACGTAAGACATTTAAATCTGAAAGAGAAGTAAAATATCTACTATAGTGCCTTCCAGTTTTTTTCTCTAGGTTAAGTAATAGTCTGTTTTAATTTCATCACTTTTGTGTGTTTGTTTTATGATTAAGGTCTTCCAAGAGTTAACCATAGTTTTTCCTGTTCAAAGCCTTCTGGTTCCTGCTTGCAGATACTATCACTGCTAATTACCAATCATCCCCTCCTGTTTCAACCCCAGAACCGACTGTTTCCCCTGCGCAGCTCAACTGGCTGCCGTTCTCCTTTCTGTCTCCTCATTACTGCATTGTCATCATCCTCCCACCTAATAAACTCTGTAATCTTCACCACTAATCGCACTCTGAGGACAATTACTTCATTGAGCCCCGAAACATCGGAGCCCAGTGGCTAAAGACAACTGGACCCAGGACCATGGAGAAGGCACCTCAGGAATCTGATCCAGGATATCCAACCGAATACACCTTGTACCCTGTCTCTTGCCTCCTCCATGGATACTATACCTCCTGACTCTGTCCCTGTGTTCTTCCAGATACCGATCCAGCCCCAGTCCCAGGCTCCAGGTCAGTGGCCACCCCAGTCCCAGGGTCCAGGTTAGTTTATGATTACCGATCAGAAGACTAAAGAACAGAACAAGGACATTCCATGACCCCAAGTTACTGCCTCCCACTCCTTTCTTCGGGCCTCCAGATCAATGCAGAGGATTCCTGATACAGTGTGAAAAAGTCATGTCCATGTAACCTTCTTCATTCCCTAATGATGCAACATGCGTGGCATATACTGTATCTTTTCTCTCCTTTCCGGAAAAGCCCTGGCATGGGCCTCAGCACTCTGGTATAACGGAGATCCTGTTTGTTCCTGCCACTCCGCGTTCATCCAGAGGTTCCTCCAGGTTTTTCAGTCCCCCGGATACACCAAAAGAATGGAACAAAAACTTTTACAACCCGTCCAGGGAAATCAGTTGGTTAGTGATTATGCCATTTGATTTAGGGCATTGGCCTTGGGAGACGAGGTGGAATGAAGGGGCCCTGTGTTCATTCTTTTATTATGGCTTCGCAGAGAGGATCAAAGATGAACTTGCATGAAACGAATTCCCGGATTCATTTGAAGAGATGGTAACACTGGCCACCCGTATCGATGATCAGTTCCATGCGAAACGCTCCAAAAAGTCACAGAAGAACTCAAAACATGTTACCTCCAATTCGACCTCCAGTTCCACCTTCCAGACTCGTGATTCCCAGTACCCAGGAACCTGTACCCAGGAACCTGAGGAACAGATGCAGCTTGGAGATGCTCATCTACCCCCGGAAGAGAGAGAGAGCGAAGACATCAAAATGGCCTGTGCATGTACTGTGGGGAAAAAGACATGTCCTGGGCATCCGGAAAATAAAACAGATCAGTAATTCTCGAGGAGCCCTTACTGAGCGGATCACTCTATTCTCCTTACCCAGGTGACAAATTGCTACTACCGGCCTCCCTGTCTTGAAACGCCAAGGTGGCACATCTTTCTGCATTTATCGATTCCGGGGTGGCTGGTACTGTAACTTCATTGATGAAGACACGGCCCGCAGGTTAAAGATCCCTCCGGTTTCGTGTATTCCTGGATCAAGATCCAGTCATCAGACTGACTTTTCCTCCGGCTACCACCCGCAGACAAATGGGCACACTGAGCAAGTGAATCAGGATCTGGAAACCTACCTCAGGTGTCTTGTCTCCACTTTCCAGAATGACTGGGTGACACATCTACGAGTTCTCCCGTAACGTCCTAATGAACTCACCCATGTCACCCATATATGGATTTAAACCCCGAAGACCTGGTCCTGGGTCCCGGCAAGGGACTTGTCTGCACCCCGGCTGATAAGGACTTTCCAAGCGAAGTTCCTGAGAAGGCCTGATCCAGCGCCCACAGGGCGCCCCTTTGGGGGGAGGCACTGTGATGCCCTGACGAGCTCCAGTGCTCCTGCATCAGCACCCTCAATCACCACGGCGCATTCCACACGTGGAAGGAGCTCATCAGGGCCATCGCTAATGAGATCAAGCCGTGCTTATCAACCTCGTTAGGAACCTCACACACTATTTAAGCCATGAGGAACCATTCCTCAGGGCTCTGATGTTGAGTCACCTAAGAAGAGTATGTGTTTGTTTTATGTTTCAGGTCTTCCAGGAGTTAACCACAGTTTTTCCTGTTCACAGCCTTCCTGTTCCCATTTGCAGATGCTATCACCGCTAATTACCAATCATTCCCTCTTGTTTCCATCCCAGACCTGACTGCTTCCCCTGCGCAGCTCAACAGTCTCCTCATTACTACATTGTCATCACCCTCCCACCCAATAAACTCTGTAATCTTCACCGCTAATCGAACTCTGAGGACAATTACTTCGCCATGCCCTTTTTCCCACCTACGGGCCCGGCGTAACAACCCTGTGATATTCCTCTAAGTTCCAAAAATGTGGGCATGGTGCTAGAAATGGAAAAACACTGCAAGAAATAATTAGCTCCTCCTTCATAAACAGCATTCTGCATTTTTGATATTTTGCAAACACAGCACTTCAAAATGCAAAAAGTCAGGCACTGCATTTGCACTAGATTCCAATTTAGCATAGTTTGCATACTGTTTGACTACACAATCATTATTAACTGTAGTTACTTACAATATTGTTGCATAATGTAAGGGCGTACACTACTTATATCACATATATGGATTGCGAAACAGTCATTTAACATTTAGTAACATTAGCCAATACAGGCCAGTAAACAATGAGGGCACACAGATGGCTCGCTCAGGCCACCCACTTAATGGCTCAGCGATGTCTGGAAAGCTGTGCAGTTTGCAAAAGCTCCAGGTCAGGTTGGAGAGTTTTATAGAGTGACCTCTAAGCCAGCTGGCCAATAGGAAGTCAGTTGCTAAGGCAGACTTGGGCCATAGGATTTGTTATACAGTATTTATTTAATATATGTTATATTTTAACTTGGTGTCTAATTTCTTACTTGATTTAAGAGGGTGATATTATCATTAATCTTCATAATTTGCTTTCATAGCAAGCTGGTGTACAGAACTGATTTTTAGCTGAATTTGATTTGAATGATAATTCCATACTTATAATAATTTTAAAACACTCCAATTTTTTGTAACAGTATTACAAATTTATATCAAATAGCTTTTCTCTCTAGCAGACATATAAAGCTATTATATATACTGTATACATTTACTCTACACCAAATAATAAAGAAAAAAACAAAAATGCTTCATTGATTAAACTACATAAGTGTTAATGATATTGCAGTAGGATTCATAACAAAGAAGCAAAAGCAATTAAACATTACCCTTAATTTCAGTACCACAGCAGTTCATGATCCTAATTTTACATTGGACTCAGAGTATTCAGTCAAAGGTGCATTTTTGGTTTTAAAAAATATCATTTTGTTTTAATTTTAATTTTTTAATTCAATTTTATTCAGAGCAGAGAGTACTGCTAATAAAAGGATGTCACTAACCTAGAGAGATGTTAGCTAGCTGATTGTCACTCTTGCCTCTCAATTGAAAATCTGAGAGATTTGTTAATTCGGTCTTGGATAGCTTTTTATATAGATTCAACCACTTCTAGCATCTTTTTCTGAGAACAAGTTTTATAACTTTTTTCCTTGTCTTTCAGCAAGTTATCAAAACACTTCAACCCATTACCATGGCAATCAATTTCACACCACAGTTGCCATCTCCCTGTCTAAAATTAACAAGGTATGGCCTGTTCTTCTTAATGTCAGTAAATCCCTCTGCTTCAGGTGTTTAATTCTTGACAATCTTTTAAACCTTTCAAACTGTAATCAAGTATTCTATCTACTGTATGTTATATCTATATATTGTTACAGCATGGTCTCTAAGAGAAGTGTCTCTTAGATTTTAGATAAATGTTCGTGACATTTAGCAGAGTAAACACTTCTGGCTTCAAAGCAAGGAGGATGTTTGCTGAGGTTTTTACAGAAACAACTGTAAAGTTTACCCTAATATACCTAGGTAGGTTGTGGGTTAACGATTGTCAAGGAACAGTACAGAAACACAATATAAGATCACATTAAGAGTACAGAGAGAGGGAAGAAAAGAGAGGAGAAGAATAGGCAGGGAAAAAGGAAGGACAGAAGAGTCCGGAGGAGTTGGGACTTCATCGTCCCAACCAAACCTGACTGGAGCTAAGTATTTGAACCTTGCTAGAGTGAGTGTGTTATTCTGTGTTTTTAGGGAACTTGGGTTTCCTGGGTAAACGATACCTCAGTCAGAAATGCCTTTCCTGCTTAGGGTGCATTTTTATGGATAGGGATATAGGCTTCCATTTATTTTGTGGCATCTGGGGTGCAGAGAGAGAGATTTAACCGTTGGTTACATTGTATTTAGTTAGAAGACAGCTAATGTCTTATGGGGCCTCTGTAGGCATTATGAGTTTAATGCTTAGTTGCAGTCTGGGCTTTTCTGGGTGACCAGAATGTTAGGTCTCCGAAACGCCTTGTTTGTAAATACTGTACATAGAGTAACTTGTGTGGTGTATGTTTTATCGTGTGTAGTGTAGTTTGTGTCTTGTCATTGTAATAAATACTTGTTTAACTAAGTGTGCCTGAATTTGTGCTCCTCTCACTAAAGCTGTGCCAGAGAATAAGGAATTCACTTGCCTCTAATTATACCAACCGCTTGGGTATATTATGGAAAAAGCACTTAGAAGTTGAGGGTTATGAGTAATTATTTCACTTATTGACTAAACTGCTCGGTCAAATCCTGATTTTCACAATTTTCATTACCCCTCCTTTGTAACAATATGTTAAAAAGAGGGCTGCAGGGTGGTGTAGTGGTCAGCATTGCTGCCTCACAGCACTGGGGCCCTGGGACCAATTAACTGGGTGCTATCTGTGTGGTGTTTGTACACCCTGTGTTTTTCATGTAGTTTTCCTCTGTGTGCTCCAGTTCTCTCCCACAGTCCAAGAGACATACTGGTGGGTTAATTGGATTCTGGGAAAACAGACTCCGGTGTGAGTGTGTTTGTGTCTGTTGCCATGTCCAGGGTAAATCTTGCCTTGTGCCCATTGATGCAGGCCATTGGTGCTGTAAGTGAGGAATGTACCTCTCCTCTAATCAGCACCTAGACTTATTCAATGAATAAGCAGCTCAAAATCTGACAAAAGGGATCCAGATAAAACTACAATAAAACAATAATGTATATGACATTTCCTTTCTGAAAATGAAACAGCATGAGAAACAGAACATTCTTCTCACTCCATGATTTTGGCATATAAGCTGTTATCATCATGAACTATGCTGTTCTAGATAATCACTGTACCAGAAGTGTGGTCTTATCACGAGTCAGCAGTTGCATGAGGAAAACAGCTCAGCATCTGCTCAGTGTCCTGGGAAATACAATACAGAAGCAGAAGGAAACTGGATGCATTCAGCTGCCATGGAATTTAATTGAATACTCAAACATATTCAACCAAACTATATCTAAAAACACCTAAGATCTCTTAAGATGAAATTTGATGGAACCTTTACAAAAAAAATAAAATAATCCATTCACCATTTTGTTATGAAAACACTTTATACAAACAGATCTAACAAAATACTGTAGTGTTGTTGTGCGTGGAACATACAGTAAGGCATCTAATGGTTAACAGATTCCATCCCTCCATTACCAGTAAATCACTTATTCTTGGTTGCAGGAAACTGGTGAAGATCTTAAAAGCACAGGCAGGCAACCTTTGACAGGATCCCATCCATCACAGGATACACACACATATACACCCACAAAGGGACAAAGAGAGACAGCTAGCCAGCTTGTCTATAGAATGTAGACGCAAACAAGAGCACCTGAGAAAAACCCATGCTGAAAAGGGGAGAAAATTCAAATTCCACACGGAAGACATTGCAATCTGGCATTAAAGCCAGAGGAAGCAGTGCTAAGGTAGCTATATAATGATATTCTGTGAGCAATATCCTTGGAAAAACGACCCATAAACAATATTACAAAATGTTTTTAAGTATTTAGGATATATTTAAGTTGTAAATATATATTTTTCAGGTGGGTAGCTGTGTCAGCATGCGTAGGCTGCAAAGGAACAAGTAATAGGTTTATTCCATGCTGAAAAGAGAAGAAAGAAAACACAGTGTTTCGGCCTTGGAGCTTCTTCAGGTGTGAGGGTGTTCTTTTTTCTAAGCACTATTCCCAATTCAGGGATGTGGCGAATCCAGAGCGTATCCTGGCAAGTAATGGGCACAAGGCTGGGAACACCCTGGATGGGATGCCAGTCCATCACAGGGCAAACAGGCACAAACACAGATGCACCCACCCACAGGAGGACCACTTTTCCAAGATGCCAATTAACCTACGAGTATGTTCCTCCCCCAGACTGTGGGAGGAAACCAGAGCACCCACAGGAAACTCACATGAACGTGGAGAGAACATACAGTACAAACTCCACACAGACAGCACGCCAGGTTTGGAATTTAAAGCAGGGCTTCAGAGCTGCTCAGCACCAATGCTAACCACTGCACCAACTTGCCTCCCTATACTATATTTATTAAAAATAAGAAAACAGAAAATAAAACATTGCAGTGCTTATTTGTTCTTTTTTATCACTTCGCAGAACATTTTTTTACAAGCTAAGTTATACTAAATGAGCTGTTATAATATCACTTCAACATGTACGTGCCCAGCACAGTACTCTGAAAACTATGCATACCCACAATTTCTATGCTCGATATTCAACACTTTATTGCCACAACATCTATTTGTATGGAATTTGGTCTGGTGATCTCCTACAGTTTAAAGACATCAATACAATTAATACAACATGAAACCAATAATAGTTTCCACCCAACACATCCACATCCTAAACACACACCAGTAATAAAATAAGTAACAGTGCAGTGCAACCAGATAGAATAACAATAAGCAGTGCAAAATTAAAGTTTAAAGTACTTCAAAATCAAAATTAAAGTGCAGAGATTATGCATCTTGTAGACCTTGTCTTGATAGACCTAAGCCGCTTACCAGTGGGAAGAAAAGTAAACAGAGTTTGGGCAGAGTAGGAAGGGTCAGTGAGGATCTTTAGAGCTTTGTGTTTCAGTCTACAGAAGAAGAGTGAGTCCACAGAAGGATGCCAGCTTCCCACAGTACTCTATCTGTTTCTTGTCCTGGTAGAAGTGATGTCATACCACACAGTGATGGAGAAGGTCAAAGCACTCTCAGTGACGGATCAGTAGAAGAGGGTCATTGCTTCCTGTGACACGTGTCACTTCTTTAACTGTCTCAGAAGGAACAGCCTGTGGTGAGCTTTCTTGACCTTGATGGATGTGATGACCTCCTGTTTTTGGCACAGTCCCTAGTAATTCAACTTTGGCCCCTTTAAGAAGGCGTTCTTCTCAGTCAACTAGCTAACCACTCAGAGCCCCGGCTCACCACCACTCCTTCACTCTCTGATTACTTAAGTGCGGAAAGCGTTTACATCATTGCTCAGTATTTGGGTTTTACCCAGCATTGAGCTCTACTCTCTTTTGTCTGTGTGTTTTCTAGGTTTGTGTACTTTTGGCTGTTTGGACTTTGTTTTTGAAAAAACGAATTAAATCCTCGGTTAATGGATTTGGCACCTCATTTCCTGGAATAATCTCCTTGGACATCCAACTCTCTGCCTAGAAATCTGCATAGGATACATCCCCTGTATACTCCAACCCTTAACAGTTTTAAACGGTTGGAGATGGTGGTGCCCAGGAATTTAAAATTCTCCACCACCTCTACAGCCTTACCACTGATGAATAGTAGTGAATAGTAGTGAAAGTGCTCCATTGCTTCACCTAAAGTCCCTCACAAGTTCACAAATTCTAAAAAGATTTAGTGTATGTAACAATAATGCAATTATGAAAAACAATAACAATATAAAAACAACAACAGATAAAATATGCATAATGCAACTGCCTCATAAACTAGTGCTTCAATAACTCCGAGTTATTGATTTTATTTCCACCTAGGGCTGACATCTCTGGGATTTACAACAGTTGTTTACTGCAGGGTTACACATGACCAGCTCCAAAACTAAAAGGTCGCACGCAGGTCGACGGGCCTCAAATCAGAGGAAGAGGCTGCAATTGAAGTTGTCCCCTGAAACACAGCTTGTCATTTCTGTTTGAATGCAAATTCTTCCCTTGAGGAAAAGGATAAGGGTGGAAAAGTACTTAGGCTATTAATGGTCTCTCACTTCACATACATTGAGGGATTAATGCAAGCTAAAAAAACAATAACCCTTCAGGGCAAACCTGATTACACAGCATCAAAGGTTGTGCAGAACAGAAATTTCCGAGAAGTCAATACATCATGCTCTGGTTGTCACATGGATTCCAATATGCTGGACACGTGTGCGCAGACTCTCTCAGTCCATCTAGCCTCATGATCTTGTTAACATCACACCAGCAGGGGATCTCCTGTGTTTACCTAATCCCAAAGCAGCACACTGTAGCTTGACTATTAATATCTCTTAGCATGGTACTGCCACCACAGGGATTAAACACTGAAGAAGATTTGTAGGTTATTTACAGGCAAGGTAATGAGCAGGTGATGGTTCCTGAACGGATGTCCCTTTACTGACCTCTTACTGTGGTGGCTGTCTTTGAGCTTTACCTTTGCTGAATACAGAGGGACTCATCCACAGCAAGGGAGCTGTGAGTTCACATAAGGTACTGGATTTTCCTACTGCTGGAATAAATGGCAAGACGTTATGCTTTTTAGGAGCGAGTAACATCCACAATAAAGGTCTTTAAAAAAGGGAAAGGAGCAGAGCTGGGCAAAATATGTTATATTCCTTTTTGTGCTGCCAGACACAGCAGATTTAAGCCACACGACTCAATAGTCATCATTTTGTCTTGTTTTAGAACAAGTGAGGGCCATATTAAGTGCTTTCTCATTTACAGTACCTTGCTGTTAGAGGGTCTGACTGCCACCCTAGTAGTTAGACCCCTACCACTAAAGCAGTTTTTTAAACAAAAAAAAATGTTTAAGGCAATGGTTGACAAGCTGGGTGACAAAAAGCATTGCGTTTTGTTCTGTATTCTTTCTAGTTTTCTGAAAAGACTTAACCTCTCTGAAAAATCTGAAAAAATCTCCCCCCTTATGTGATTCAGTGAATCACATTCTGGCAATGAATGGCAAAATAGCAAAATAAATTAAATAAAAGATACCCACAGAAGTATGGCAACTGAAAGATGTTCATAATTTCACTTTTTAATATTTCATTGTTAATAACAGCATTGCCATTGCCACTTTTTAATTTTCTTTGATATCGGCTTAGACTGGATCAACCTGCTTTAAAAAACAGGATTTGTCACCAAGACAAACTGGAAATTCATCGATCGGAAATCTGTCAATTCAACAAATTTCCCACTCAACAGATGCTATGGGTCTGTCGGACTACTACGTTGTATATTTCATGTATAAACAAATTCCAAAGAATGAATTAAACCTGTAGCAACGACAATACACCAGATATGTGCCATATTGTAACTCCACCTCTGCTTTTAAACCAGAAACATGCAGATGGATTAACGGGTGGAGGCATCCCCCTCACAGTGAAGACTATAACAAGCTCCTTCTGTTACTTAACCCTTAACTGAAGCTGGAAGTGGGTGTGCAGATTCCATTTTGATAAATTGATTGGGACAGGATGTAAACCTTTATAAAAGATTAAAAATGTATTGAAATTTGCCACTGTCTTTTCTCCTCCCCTATCATGTAGTGCTACAAGGGCCTCACAGCTTCCCTCCCTGATGAACTCTATGGGATTATAAGAGCCTGAGGTGATTTCTTACACAGCCTATGACCAAGAAGGCTCGTTTCTCTGACAAGGGTGCAAGCATGAGGGCAGGCTTCAAGGATCTGAACTGACAGCTTCTCCACCCTCACTTACCTGCATTTATCTGGCAAGACCAACATCTTCCGGCATCAAACCCAGAGGAAGCAGTGCTAAAAAGTTAAACTTTCACAAAATGAAGAAGTGCTGAAAACGCCCCAAAATATATCTCTGTTGAAGAAAATCCTCTCTCTCCAATGCATGGTATTTAATGACGGAGCTCATTCCTCCTTTTTATTTCTCTTTGCTTAATCCCGGTTTTAATTTCACCTTTTTCAGCACATTGAAGCAGAAGCCCTAGCTTGTTATATCATCTTTCCTATCTTAAATATTTAAATGTCTAAATATTTCCCATCTTCCCTGTCTCCTGACAGCAAAAGACAGGAACCCAGAAAATCATTTCTTCACTCCTGTGTGGGTTTCTGCATGCAAGGCTACCATGAATAAAAGGCTGCTTTGTAAAAGAACATTATATACAGTACAGACAGATCACTGTTTGCTCCCCCCCCAAAACAGAATTTGACTTGCGTGGTCCAAACTGTGAAGCACGCTATTTCTCTAGTCTCACCCACAGAGTCAGATAATGAATGTACACACACACACACAGACTTCTGGAATACCCGCAGTCCTCACTCCGTACAAGTCCAATATTTACATCCTCTCTTCGAAATATTAATCAAGAAAAAATTGTACACTGGATATTGAATTGAATTTCTTGCCATTTGTCATTACCAGCTACCAACACTATGTCACTAAAGCCTCAAGCAGTATTAATCTGATTCGCAACTACGTGTGCCTCTTATGTAACAGAGTTGTACAATGCTTGCCAGTGTCTACTGCAGCCATGTGCCCTGGGACAGAAGAAAACAGGACCATCTGGCAGTGTTTGATCAGAGTGTGTGCGGGTTTGCCAAGAGAACACGGGTGAAGATTACCTCACCTACCGCTTGCAGCAGCCTGGCTCTCTCCATCTGAGGTCCGAGTCGCGGATATTTTTGTCCGCACGCCTACACAAGCGGACACACATTTTGCTGCATGATTTCATCAGTCACTTTGAGCCCAAGGTTCTGCAGTTACCCAGAGCTGTACCAGTGTGTAACAATGACAGAAATCATGTCTTTTTCCCAACACATGATCTACTGTATTGTCCCGTAGACATTATTGTTCAAATGCCTGACAAGTCTGGCAAGTGGCCCTCAGATAGAGGATCTCTTGAGTAAGGTTTTGGTTTTTTTTTAAGAAGAATACTGAAACACTGACTTGGCTCCATATACAAAGAAATGAATCTCTGGGTGGGAAGACTTAGAACTAAGATGGCAGCTTTTTTTTCTTCAACATACTGTACCTCTGCCTACTTACAGCTAAGTAGCTCTGAAGTGCTTCTTGGTATAATGAATTAAAAAAATATGACTAGATTTAATTGACTATTTCAATGTCCTTCCTTTCTGTAAACAATCAGAAAATAAATGGAATTTTTCTTTATTTCTAAATTTTGTAGTACATTTTAGTGTTCATACGGACACTTTGTCAGCAAAGAGATCATAAAGTGTTACTTTGTCAACATATGGATACTATATAACAGAAAACGATTTTAAAAAATGCCCTTAAAACTGTCAGCTGTAAAATGCAGCATTACTACTTTGCCGATAATCATTGCTTGATGGCTGTGTGCGGTAAATATGCAATACTGATCAGATGTTCATTATTCCTGCCAACAGTTAGACCATGAGAACAGCTCAACTGTGTTACTGATATATTCAAAAACATAATTTTGAGTTAGGTTGTATAGTAAACATCACTACACTTTTATTACATGGATCCACACAGTCCACCTAGCTATGTGGGAATTAGAGCCTTCAGGGAATCCATTAATTTTAAGCAGACTTGCTCCTGAGGATTTCTCAAGTAGAGCAAAGACAAAATTTGAAAACAACCTTTCTGAGAGATCAAAGTTTCACTTCCAAGTACAGTACATCACAAACAAAAATGCATAATAAATTTTCTCCAGTAGTGCTGGATTGATTTACAGTATGTATATGAGTACACTGATATTAAACAACTTTAGCTTTCATATGAGCCTTGCTATGCTTCAATGGTGGAACACATTACTATTCCAGGAGGTAGCCTTATGCATGATGACTAAATGTCAAATAGTGCTTGTCAAAATTCTTGTCCTTATTTTTTTGCAGCAGGAAGCAGTCTCATATACTTCCTTCTCTAATAAAATATTGTATAGTTAAAGGTAATATGAAACTTCAGATGAAAATTATTTACTCCAAGCTAGTATACTGTAATGATTACAGAGCTTAGCTTACAGAATCGCTAAGACATTGAATTTCCAGTAGCTAATTTATTTAGACACCAAACTACAGCAAGGTCAAACATATGATCAAAGAGTCTGATTGAAAAGATGGAGAATTTTTTTTACAATGAAATACATTTTCACTACATTTGTTACAACTACTTTCATAAATTTGCAGAATAACTGCTATTTTACAAAAATAAAAATGGATTCATGCAATGTATAATGTAATGCTGTTGAGCATGCAGGGGTGCTTCTGGATGAGATGTTTCTGAAATTGTATATTACGGTATCTGTTCACAAACTCACCATGAATACAGAATAGGACTGTAATGAACACAGCAGGCAGACAGAATACTAAATACAAGTTGGTGTTAAATGTTAGAGAACAGAGCAATTTTTTTTACATAGTTGTGCTTCAGAAATCAGAGCTTTATCCATGGTTATGTCACGGACTAAAAACATACCATTCAAACTAAACTGGGGAGTTAAGGGCTACAATTTTGATTTTGTCTGATCATGCCTGCACCTTCATTTGAGTTCTTGACCCAAAAGCTCTAGAAATTACCAGTTAAACTAATTTTTGTCCTGCTGCAATAATGAAGAGAAATAACCATTCAAAGTTGTCTTTACCCATAAAGGCAGTCAGGGGATTATTCAGTCAACCCTCCTTAAACTAATAAAAATTAATTTTATTTTAAAACTAAAACAATTTTCTTTAAAGCGTTAATTACATAATTAATGAACCAAAAAAAGAACTAAAATAAGACCATCAGAAAATGATTTGTAAATGTTCTAGTTATATACATTATTGATCCACTTTTTATTGTTCTCATGTCCATTAATAGTTAATGGAAACACTATGCTCCCAAGTTCTATTAATAGTGTGTAGGAATAACTTTTTAGAAATCCATGATAGCAGTGTCTTCAATAGCAGTCTTAGAATGACATGTAAAGTACGTTAAGTACTTACAGTACTGTATGTACGAATATACTGTCACACATAATGGGATGTGGAGGATGGAGGATTTGCTACAGAGAGTGAGAATGCTGTAAACCTACCTTTACAGATATTATTATAGTTTATTTGACTGTGATTTTATCCATGCCAAAATTTAACCCACTGAGAAAGCCAGGCATTTTATTGGAGAAATTACAGTAAAGAACCTTGCTCAGGGGTAAAACAGCAGTGGCCCACCAAAGAGGTGGACCCATATCCTTCCAGTTATGAGTCCATAGCCCACACCATTTCTCCACACTGCCAAACCATCAGTTACCCTTAAGAAAAGATTTGTGTTTGTTGCTGCACTGCTTCCATATGACTTCTGCAGGCTCATTACTGCAGTAGACTGGTATTGTTGTGCCACAATCAGTGACCTGTATGTTTTTCACACTTTGGGCTCCTAAGCTTAGATGCTGAGAGCAATGCTGCTGCTGCTGTTAATGAATGCTCTAGGGAATATCTGAAGGCCAGAGAAAAATATACTACTAGAGGAAAAGTAGTAGTAAAAGTAGTTTTGTATTCACCTGTGCCTAGAATGAAGATTAATTTCATGTTGTCCTTCGTAAGAAAACCCACTGCAGAAAATCAACTGCTGACGCAGACAAAGTATTCACTTAGTTGTCAAGCCCAAACTAAAGTTTTCTGGTACAGCACCTTTACTTCCTCTCAGACACTAGTCAAAAGTTAAGCAGGAAAAACATTTTGTAGTAAATCAAAAGATCTCTGAGTTGAAAAGTATGCCACCTGATGTAGATGTGAGGGCTCAGTACAGAGGAGTGAAAAGGTGATCCTGTGCCTTTTAGTTGTTCTATCTGACCTTGCAAATGCATTTCCCTAAAATCGGCTTAACAGGACATTCAATTTCATACTCCTTCCTAAAGTGCGGGTATCAGTGGACACAGACTTCATGTATTTATACTGTATGTGCTTTGTGTTGCCATATTCAGAGTTCCTCATGGGCACATTAAAGCAAAATAAATGAAATAAAAGATACAGACAGGAGCATGGCAAGTGGAAGATTTTAATTTGGAGAGCCCCAGGTGTATAAAACTTATTTACTGCATCTCTTTTTCTTGTACTTGCAAGCCTGTACAGAAACCAAGTCTTAATGCAGAACCATTAACAACACACACTTTTTTAAAACAAGCGGTGATTTTTGAACTGAGATGGCCTGACCTTCACATGGAGAATGACTTGACAGATGTCACGGCAGTGGGTGGAAGAGGCTACCCTAGAGTCCATTCTGACGCGATGGAAACCAGTTTCCAGTTTGAGCCATAGGTTCACTGTAGGAATTTTATGACGCCATATGTCAGCTTGACACCTGAAGAAGGCTTCACAGCCGAAACTTTGTGTGTCTGTTCTTTTCTTTTCAGCATGAAATAAACCTTTACCTGTTCCATTTGTCAACTCTGGATGATGTTCATAGGCAAATGGCACCTACTGTAAGTTTCAGTTTTTGCAATGTTGAAATCAGAGCCCAGACTAATCTTTACATTTTAAGATCACCGCAGAGTTATTTTCTTCTGTTGCATTTTTTATTTTATTCTCATCCAATCTTAAATCACAACTTCTTTCATTTGATTTCATATCATACCAATGACAAAACAAGCTATTCATCTTTTGTCAACTTTTTATATGTTGGAAGAGCAGAGCTTCCCTTACTGACAACACATGAAGTCTGCAGGTACTGTACCTAGGGAACTGAAGGACAAAATGTTCTTGGGGTTCTTGTCAACAAGAGAGAGATCTAAGAAGAACAATTCCCACCCCACCATTGGGGTCAGTGGGCTTCTGACACAACTGAGGCCTGTACTTGGAACATACATGTATAGAGCTTTAGGTTTTCATGAGCCACAGTCCTCTCTCTAAACCTGTACCTTTAACAGTCTAAGCTGCTCAGTAAAACTAAAACCATTATTTCTAGACCATGAAAATGAATTTAAATGTCACAGTCAAACCTACTAAAACCAGGCAGCACTGTGTAAGAGTAAATGTCCTTTTTTTCCTATCTTCCAGTTTATTGCAAATAAAAAATTCAAGTTATACTGTACATCAACACAGTTGAAGAGTTAAAACAAAATTATGTGAAATAAAGCTCTACCTATGTTTTTTTTTAAGAAAGCAATTTACGAGAATGAACTGTATGTGTCTCTGTTAAACAAGTTGGCTAATTCACCCTACTGTAGCTATAATTTCCTTAGCATACAATGGGCAAACAATATTACAATCGTCTAAACCAGTGAGATTTCTTTACACGGGTGGATACCACAAGAGTTGTAAATATTTTTACAACCATAAGCTAACAGTCCCTTGCTTAAATGCCAGATTCCCTTCAGTGCTCAAATTTCAAAGACTTTTTCTGCTGTCTAGTAGTCGACCTGAAGGAGTTCTTATTGTTCCTTCGATATTTTCAGCTTGACTACCTTGTATTCTTCAGTCTATCCTGCGTTGAGGCCAGCTTTTATTTTGTTCCATCCCTAAGAAGGCTGTGTTAATGATCTCACAGATAATGATCAGTCATGTAAGACATCAGTAACTTTGCTTGATCATCTAGATTTTAGTGAGAAGCTTTATGAAGGACATAAGTGGGACATTCTCCAAAGAATGCCTTTTGTGTTACTATAAATTTAAGATGTACTGTGAGGTGTAGTAATCAAATACCTTGATTCCCTCACTGAACATAACTATACTGTATATCTATATTGAATTGATAAATAATTGCATTTCATTTTGCTTTTCTACTTTTTATTTTTGGTATTAAGTAACACACTATTTGGAATAGGGACAAAGGTTCCTGTTGGTTTACCATACTGCATGTCTTAGGGAGAGATTTAGTCCTGTGCAGGACCATTTATCTTAAGAGAAGAACAATCCCCTTTTTTGCCTCAGTTGAAGAGTTGAGCTCCTTCTCCTGGTTCTGTAGAAGCTAAGGAAGGAAACTGTAAATATCTGTACCTCAGCTGTACACATTATTGAATTATCTGTTCATCTTTTTAAGTTTGCCACCTTGCTTATTACTCCATTATCTCAATGTTTCAAGAGACAAGTAAAACATGCATATAAGAGTTGTCACTTTGTAGTCCCTGACAATAAAGTGGGGGGGGGGTGTTGTTAACATGTATAATTCCATTCAGGCAAGATGGTGACAGAATCTATTTGTAAATGCTTAATCTACTTTATTCAATTATTTACACCCCTAGCTTTTCCCAATATATTTTCAGCTCAAGGGGGAATGTGCAGATAGGGTAACAATAAAGAGTAAGAATGTTGTCTGCAGCAGAAGTAGTAATGAAGTGCAGCATAATCACTTTCATTATACATCTGCCTTTGTGATAGCAAGGCCACATTGTACAAGCCTTATCGAGCAACAGAAGGTTCAGTGTCAGCAGTAATTGATACACCTGCTACGCATTAAAGTATCATTACAGGAAATAAAGAAGGGCTCTTAGTAGTTTAGGGGGGTCGCTGCATCAGCATGCGTAGGCTGCAAAGGAACAAGTAATAGGTTTATTCCATGCTGAAAAGAGAAGAAAGAAAACACGTTTCAGCTGTGGAGCCTTCTTCGGGTGTTACTTGTTCCAGCACTCTTAGTATTAAGGCATAGGTGCCTTAAAGGTGCAAAACTAAGTTGAACCATGAAATGCCCCGTTTTGATATTTCTTCAAAGTGCAGCTGAACAAATTCATTGGCTGAACCGAGCAAGTTAGTCCATGTTTACTCTACATTCATTTTTAAAGTACTTTATTACTCAGAACTCTCAGGATCTTATAAATCTGTCAGGGTTCTAACAGTAAACAATTCTCACAGTGGCTTTGGTGGAACTAATTGCTGAAAAAATCTAGATGTTTAGATATCAATGCCTGTATGTGTACTGAGAGGCATTAAATATGCAACACATGCTATTGGTTGGAGTATTCATTTTTTGTCTCTCCTCTTAAATAACATCTTCATGATCTTCAATGGCATGTAGACAAAAGATTCACCCCATTTGGTCAATTACGTTTTAGTCTATTTTCTAACAATATTAGTGTGGAAGACAGCAAGCACAATTGTCCATTTCAGCCTGTCTAAACCATCCTAAGCTATTCATGATCAAGTGCTAACGAAATGTATTTAGTTGTAAATAAACTTCAATTCTTGTGATTGTTGTGAATCAACAATCAAGAATATTGCCAAACATAATTAATACCACTTTACCTTTCCTCTAACTGCGAGAAGTTCATATACATAAGATCAGAAGGCTTTTATGTGCTGAAGACAAATTAGAACATAGTTATCAGCCTGTCACTAACTTTGAAGGATGGATATTAAGAGGTTTTGCAACCTATAAACACAGGAAAGGCAGTAATGTCAACCTTAATTTCAAAACATCATTGTAAATGGAGTTAATGATGGGTTCCTTTACACTGGAAGACTTCCATAAGTGGTTAACTGATTTTTGTTTAAGATACTGATCTTATATAACTTTTGATCACATCTGGTTTTCAAGGCAACTCTAACAGTCTTGATGACATCATATATTCACAATTTATGCCTGTTTGTCAACACAAAAGTGACTGATGAAATTGTTTCAGGCTTTTCATGGGCAAGAAAGGAGGCAAGATAATGTCCTGTTAGCTAGTCTTTTTTAAAAAAGCATTCAGATAATACATTTCACTTTATGTAAATTCTATGAATTAGAAACTTAATAATAAAAAAATGTCCATTGCCCTGTTATTACCTTTGAAAACTTTAAAGCTTGTTACATTCTATTGAATGGAATATGAGAAATAACACCCAGATAGAGAGCAAACAATGAGACAAGAGTAATAGCAAAAGCAATGTGTGCTGTAAATCAATTAATTGGAAATGATACAATTATAAATTTCCTTTAATGCTAAAACATTTGTTTTTGTCCAATCATTATTACTTTAAAGTACTAAGCAATAGATTACTTTGCAAAATCATGGGTGACACACACTTTCATTCTTACAAAAATGAGACAAGAATTCAATAAGGATATTTGTTATGAAGTGAGTCTGATGTCATTTGACTGTGAATCTTTCAAAATGTATTGTGAAATTATAAAATTTGTCACTATTGTCAATGTTTTCGTTCCCAGAAACCCACTTTTTACTACCACAATGTCATTATATTTCTATAAGTAACGTGAGAACATTTTATATTTATAATCATGACCTGGACAAACTGACAAATCCACCAGATGCACATCACTTCTCCATTGAAGTCAAATCAAGGCCCACATAAAGACACCCAGTCACGGCAGTTTACAGTAGTTCTGTATTTGGGTGAATGCACTGTATTCTGACATTATTGTGTCAGAACATTTTTAAATCAATAAGATAATGCAGATACACCACTGTGGCTGCTGTGAGGCAAAATGGGGGAGTTGCTTTTTGAGCTAGGGGAAAACCAGGAGTGCGTGTTCAACTGCAATTATATCTTCCCACTTCAGAAATAAAAAAAGACTGTTCTTACAGATAATACTCTACCATTCCTTAGATCTCATATCTGTTAATATGTTTGGTAAGTTTTATCCTTAAGCCAAACATTTAAACATTAAAACAAAATTAATTTGAGTCTAGTGAACTGTAAATTAAGACCAAGTAATGGGTTTATTCCATGCTGAAAAAAAGAAGAAAGAAAAAACAACGTTCTTCAGGTGTGAGGGAGGTGTGTGTGTCAGGCTCACACCTGAAGAAGGCTCCACGGCCGAAACATTGTGTTTTCTTTCTTCTTTTTTTCAGCATGGAATAAACCTATTACTTGTTCCTTTGCAGTCTACGCATGCTGAGGCAGCTACCCACCTGAACTGTAAAGTAAGACTGTTCGTGCTACATTCTTTTTGGATGCTTTAGCTTCTTAGAGAAAAAAAACACAGGGGGCTGACTGTGTCTACATACTGTAGACTATAAATTATTGATCCTAATGATTTCAATTTCCTGCATTCCCAAAGCAGCTTGCTGCTGAAGTTCAAGGAGCTCTGACTAATAACACTAGAGAATCATTGGGAAACAAACAGATAACCTCCAGGAGAAACTAGAGCAAGTGTAATATAAATAATTCTAAACCACAAAAAAAGATCACAAAAAAGGAGGCCATTCAAGCCCTCTAGCCTGTTTGAAAGGTAGTAGCTAATTGGTCCAATTCCTGGTGAAACCTGCTGTTTCTTGAAGAAGGCCAATGCATGGACTTCAACAACATGGCTGGTTAGCCTGTTCCATACTCTCACAATCCTTTGAGTATTGTTCTCAGTTTGAAATGTTGTTCCACATGGTTTCCACCTGTATCTTTCAGTTACAATGAGGATATGATAAGAACTAAAAAGGTTCAGTTCTTTTTCACAATTGGGTAGAACCAACATACCATTACTGGCTTTCACATTCCAGATACACAAGCAAATGATAAAAATATATTTTCACTAAAAAAAGAATATTGGTGTCAGAATTTCATTGTGGGCCATTTTCATAATGCAGTCCTTTTGAATTTCACATGTTCCCTTGACATGTATGATCAAGGAATGGGCTTTATTCCGGAATTAGGTGGATCAGATGATTTGAATCAGGGTTTGGGGGGTTCAAACCTTATCTTGTCCCAGGGGGGGAATTGAGCTCGGCACCTCAATTTCACTCCTGAGGGTGGAGGAGCTCTAGTGCTCTGGGGAGTGAAAAACCAAGCGGGACCCATCCTCCTCTAATCTCCAGCATTACATTTTTCAGTTCTTGATTTCTCGATGCATCGGTTCAGCAAAAAGCATTTCTACATTCATGTTGTGTTTTAAGACATAGTAATCTACTGATTGGCGAAGCCAAAGCACAAAGGCTAACTCCCTTGCTCTTACATAGTCCTATACATACTGCGACATTTGAAGCTGAAATAAGACAAATGTATTAATAATAACTGCAACAGGAGCCGGTCCTGACTCCTGTGTAGTGCGTAGTTTAGGACCCTGTGCAGACGGTATATTCCGGAAGTGACTGAAAAGGGGCTATGGGGAAAACATGGCTAAGAAAGGTAGGGATGGCGAACAGGGGGTGGTGCCGACAGTGAATCCAGGTGCAAGGGGGGAACGCAGGCAAACAAGTCCAAAAACAGTCCAATGTAGGAAATTCGGGGCGCAGTCCAAAATCCTAAATCAGGTGCTCCATCCAAGACAAGATGATTAAAAAAACAGGAACAGGGACAAGGAACTAGGAAATTAAAAACGGAGCGATGAGGCCAGGCGCTCTGAACCCTGGATGCCATTCAGAAGCCTATGCCTTCAAGCCGCGGAAGTACAGTAGGGCGACTTGATGCTAGGCGGGCCTCCGTGCGTTGGTCTTCCAATGCAGAGCCCCGAGCTTCCGGAGCACTGGGTTTAAATAATACCGGTGAATCCAGGGACAGGTGTACGTGATAATGAAACTAAAACACAAAAGGGTCGGATCGCCCCCTAGAGGAGGGATGAAGATCGTGACAATAACCAGTTACAAAATGTCAGCTTTGGTAACTTTATATAGTTATTAATGACACTAACTATAGTTATCAGTATTACTAATCCAATACATATTACTATATCTCTGTTAGGAAAGCTAAGCCTGGAGCATTATGACACTGAGCATAGTCAGGAGTGCTCTGGCACCCAAATTAACACAAATGAGTCTATTTCAGGGGTGAGACAGACCTCAACTTGAGTACCACGTGTGACTAATTATTATTTAGTCTGATCATTTATCATCCCCAGCAGAATGTAAACCGATATCTTGGTATTGTCAGGGGTGACACAATTATCTTTGTCTTAAGAGACAGAAGACACAAAAAGAGCACATGCACACAATGGCGCATCCAAAATGATTTTTTTAATCATGAAGCTCAAAATGCAATTTACAACACAGAGCTCCAAATCCACTCACAGGTAACTTAAAAATTTAATAAAACAAGTGTACCATGTCCAAAACATAAAGAACAAGAATATTCTAGTCCAACTACAGTTCTACACCACCTGTCAGGTTAAAAATGTTTCTAAGGAATAAAAAAAAATCTGAAGAATGTGAATACTCATATATACTATAGCAAATATATCCACTTTATGGTGAAGTCACAGAATTTCACATTACAAAAAGGAAACGTTTCAAGTCAATGGGCTTTTTTAAGAAATCTTGTGCCATTAGATACATTCAATGGTTATTCAAAAATTATTTTGTATTGTGAATTATCATGTGGGTGTGCTCTTTTTTCTTATTAATTGTTGTTTTGTATATTAGCAAACCGGGCTTGTCCACTGTTTATACTTCAGATCTGGCTAAAGTAAAAATTATTTCATATACTGTAGTCTTCATATAAAGGAAATGTCATGTCTGAACACCAGGGGTCACCCAATGCAGTATGTGTTCAAAACTATACCCACTGTCTGTCATCATAAATGAACAGTGGTGGTCAGGAGACTTCAATAAAGTGTTTGTTAAAAAAACAACGACAAGTTCATAGCTTCCACACTATACTGACTATATGCTTTCAATGCCAGGTGACCATTTGAGAAATATGAACAGGCCTTTAGTAATATAGAACAACATCTATATTACCATTCATAAAAAAGCTCAGATGATAGCTAGTCTGTCTCATTGAAAGATGTTCTGGTGTTTTAGCCAAATATTCTCTGCTGTGTGAGATTAAGATGGCCTACTTGAAGAGTACTGCTGCTTTATGCGTTAAGACAGTCTACCTTACAACAATTCCCATGTGCACCTATATTTGGAAGACATCCTTTAAACCTATTTCCCATTTCTGGATTCTTCCTCTTTAATGTGAATAATCTACTGTAGCCTAAACTCAAACTACAGTGCACATCTACTGTTGTCATGCCAACTGTGTCCCAAGTCGAGGAATAGAATCAAGGCATGCGGTGTAACCAGTCTCAACTTGTTTTTTTTATCCTGTTTTATTTCAGAAAACCTCATTCCTCTGTGAAATCTGCAGCTCGTCCTGTACCAGATTCAGTCAGTACTGTCCTTGGTAATGCTGAAGGCACAAACATAAATTATTCACTCAGGCTTTAAGCTGCCAGTAGCTAAGGCTGATAAAAAAACGAGCAGTCATCCATGAATGTCATCCAGCTCAGGCAGTATGATTTGTAATATAATTAGCAAGGTTGTCTTACTGCGGTCTGCAAAATTTTCAATGTATTTTGTTTAAGAGAGAAACATGGTTGTTACAAAAACAGAAAGAAACAGGTAATAGTTCTTAGTGTTTACACATAACAAGCAGTTTTCAGCAGATGTGTGATACCGAACAGGGCCTGTCACACCAAATCCATGACATTCAAGGTACAGAAAACGTCTTACACATCTAGTCCGAAAACTCTGAGAACTAACATTTCACCAATGTGTTTGATGGCTGTGAAATTTTTTTAGCAGGGTTCTCCACACAGCTTTGAAACTGTGAAAACAATACTCTAAACAAGAATAGTTTCTTAACAAATATTAACCGTAGGTAGTACAGGAGTTAGGATATTAAACTGTAGTAAGAACATAAATAACATACAGTAAAAGAGTCTTCTAATGCTAAACTAAAAAGGCAAAAACCTTTGTTCAGTGATTATACACAGTAAGAACTACCATATAATATATTTAATACTTAATTTCCAAAGTTATGTTGTTTCACAGTTCAGACAAAACATGTCCAAGATTTAAAAATAGATGAGCATATATGAGTGTCTTCCAAAAAATAGAAAACTAAGGGGCTTTTAAAATAAATGATAATTTTCTGGTTGGATCAAGCATCTGTTCCTCTGAGGGAATGGGGAAATGAAACCTGATGTGCAGTACATCAAAAATATGCAGCATACAACAGTGCTACTGGTGTTCAAATATACGTTATAGACCTGTGAGAGTTTCTATGCAGTTATGACAATTAAAAATTAAACCAGAAGGGTGTCCAGGTGGGAGGATATTTAATCAGCCACATTCACTGACCAAAACTGACCAACAAATGCTTATCATCATTTTTTTCCCTAATTTCCATATAGAATACCCAATAAAAGGTAGCTAATTGTATAAAACATCTAAAAGAAAATGTCTCATTACACAGTGAGGTCACATTCATATTAGTATTTTCCACCATGTTATGTTTACTGCACTTTTATTAAAAAAAAACAAATGCTACAGTACAAACTTAACTGTCAGGCAATTTTTACTTCTAGGTGTCTTTTACTGGAACAAGACAAACATAACTTACTCAAAACCACGTCACAACTTTGCACTTTACCCACATGTCAGTACTTTACCCCAATATCCTGTGTTGTATGTTTGTTACTCAGCTTTTGCAGTGTGGAGGATGAAGTGTTTTTAATTAGGTCTGTATCTTTAGAAATCCATATATTCTCATGTGTACAGTTAGTATTAAAGTTAATTACCTGCCCCTTTTTCTGCTCTTCTTCACAGAGGTCATGAAGGTCATGAAGGTAGGAGCTCATGAAAGAGTCTTTTAATGCTGAAGTAAAATCACTGACCTTGTCACATCACTTGTCAAGAGGGAATGTGTGATGAAACAAGAAAGCTTTCACTAAGATTTTATTTTATCACCTCTGTTAAGCAGGATCACTTGAAGAAGGAGCTTAAACTCGATAACAAAATGCACAAGACATTTTCATTTCTCATTGGATTTTAAAAAATGTGGCCAGCTGGCGCAATAATAACACAGTTCACCAAGCAGATCAGATTCACCGCTGACTCACTGTTTCAGAGCAAATCTTGACAGCAACCACCTAGACTTCTAATTATTGTAACAATGTGCAAACCACAGTATTTTAATTACCTAAAAGGTGATTAAAAGTCCACTCTATTGTGCTCCTCCAGTAACAGTTCCTCAAAGATTTAACAGGATAGTCAACACGGGTTTACAAAATGCAGGCTTTGCTTAACTAACGTGACAGAATTATTTGAATACAGTGTCTGGAATAAGGTATATCTAGAATTTCATAAGGGTTTCTCATAAAACAATTAATTCTTAAATGACAGGTAGTACATGTTTAAGGCAGTGCGCGGCTTCGGATTAGGAGCTAGTAAATGGATAGAAACTGGAGTACAGGTAAGGAGTGAATGATTAAATTGGGATGTTTTCATTTGTGAAGTACCACAGGGGTCTGTACTGGGAGACAGGGGTCTGTATTGCTCTTCCTAATGAGTATCAAGGATCTAGATTCAATATCAGAAGTATTTAAACTGTAGCTAGATCCAGGGACATTAACATAATTGTTACCAATTAAGGAAGCCTTAATCAAGCCAATCCGGGTCCTTTCTCTATTGTACAAGATTGTGCAAGGGTAGAACTGCCCCAGTAATTGCAAACTAGAGGAAAGTTAATCACTTTCCTGGCAGCCCCCAGATATACAGTAGCATACGCTATTATGGACTTAAAATAAGTTCAAATTAATTCAATAAGCCATTCAAGAAGTCACATATATTCAATTTTAACATTAATAAATTGTTTTAAAAAAACTTTGAAAACTTTAATCAACATTAAAAAAATAAAGTATAAATATATTTAAATATCAATTACCCTCTACCTATACGGTATGTGGAGAACTTCCAGGACTCTTCTAACTTTTTATGGTATCAGCCATGATTAAGAAGGGAATGATTTAGAGAATTTCTCCAGCTATTGCCTTTGCATTTATGGTTGCCTGCCAATCCACTTGTATCACAGTCTGGCAAGATATTCCTGTGTCTTCTTCCTGGCAGGGTGGCAAGTATACAAGAAGCCTTACATGTGTGTGAGTATGAATAAATATCTGTAGGAATAAATCTGGAGGGTACTGTAAAATAACACAATAAACACTCAAATGTATTTGTATTTAATGAAACAAGTTGTGCAGTAATTGGAATTGCCTCTAAGGCAAGCTTGCAGCTCTGAGGCCCTCAGGTTCAATATCTGGGGTGCTAGCTGTGTGGAGTTTGTATGTTCTCCCTCTGCTTAGCTGGGTTTCATCCATGTGCTCTGGTTTCCTCCCATACTCAGAAGATATATGAGATATAGTCCAATATAACCTTGTAGGTTGATAGGTTTCTATAAAAAATGGCCCTGATGTAAGTGTCTGTCTGTCCTGCAATGGACTGGCATCATGTCCAGGGTATATCCTGCTTTGCACCTGTTGCTTGCCAGGATAGGTTATAGGAAAAAGGCTAGATATTAGATGGATTGATTTCCTATTATCCCATATACAGATGCAGCCATTCAAAGTGCGCGGCACAAACACGTACCGCGGGCATTTGTCTACGTCATCGCGCGTCACAACGCGTCATTACGTGGTTTGTGATTGGTTGACCGACGGGGCACTAGTGGTGCGTTGGTGGGTTGTAGAAAGATTTAAATGTCTTTACCGCAAGTAAAATGATAGTATCCGGAATTTCCGCAAGGTGGAGCTAATAAATATATGTATATTAAATGTCTTTACTGTGCCCGTTTAAGTATTGAATATTTATATTTAATTTTACCACTGAAGGGAAATCTTAGTAGCTGAGCATAAAAAGAATAGGAGCATAACGCGTGTGAAGACCATAAACGATATTAATTTTGGAACATAAACATACAGTATTACAGTATGTAAACTGTATATGGCTGGTCTCGGTACTTTAAAGAAAAAATACACACCAGTATTCTATTTCTCCCTAAACATTTTAAGCATCGAAGTCTTTAACTAACATGTGAAGCAACGTGTGTATAAAAAGTGGTAGTCAGTTCAACACCTAGATGTATTCCCTAGCAATCTTTATCACACATAAAAGTAACTTGATTTTAACCTCTTACCCACTTGTAACAAGTAGCCATAATTACCTGGAACCTTAATGATTTTTATATCTTTTCACCTACAGATTGATCACCCTCTATGAAGTCTACATTATACAGCATGTATAATGTTATTATATTATACTGTATGCTTATTTGAGAAATTTACCATGTGCACTAATTTCTAATACTAAATAAATGGATCCATTTTCAAAGAAACCACACACTGCACAAAGAAACAAAATCTGGAATTTCAGCACTGTAACAGTTAAAACAGTTTTCACAAATAAGGTGCCAAAGATCGCATTTTCATAGAGAAAAGACCATCAGAGGTGTCAATAAATGTACTGCCAGAAATTATCAAGACAGCCACATACCGTATCTAAACTCACTGAGTGGATACACAAGACAATACAAGGATGGCATCCATGTACAGTATGTTTAAAATTCTTAATTAAAAATTTATCTCACTACCACCCCCCACAAAGTTTGACAAATGCATCTTTACATTACATTTCTTCTTTACAAGGAGAATGAAGCTCCTACAACATGCCCACGTTTCCAGTCACGCATCTTCTGATGGGCCGAGACCTCTAAGACACCGGCCAGCTTCTCCCCTCAATGAGAGCACTTGCAAGCCCGCAGGCATCTGGGAAATCGCAGAGTTGCAGGTTTGCCCACAACCAAGAGGTCCGCCCAACTAATTCCACACCCAGTGCTAGTTTCCACTCTGCATGTTGTTCTTTGTCACTCGGGGAGACTGAGAGTGAAGTGACCCAGACTTTAAACTTGTAACAGCAGCTGGTGGAGCCACTCAGGAGGCCCCACACCCACGTTGGAATAGTCACTGCAGGACAAGTCGTTCCACACTTCAAAATGTGCCGGCACTTCAGACAGGTTCCCCTGTTCAACAAACATTGTTCTGTATATCCCAAAGACCAGCAAATCAGCTAAGTGCAGCTGAGGCTGTCCCTCAGACCAGGAAAGTGTGCAGCAGGTGGTTAAGATGAGATTAGATCAGGTCAGAGAGTGATCTTCAAGGGGTCACAAAGGACGTCCAGATGGAAATTAGTGCTCTATCTACACTTCACTATCTGATCATGGGGTTTTGCATAGATGTACAGCATCAGATGACAATGTCTTGTCTGTAACAGCAGGTGCATTCCAGTAGCAAATAGGAAAATGTACTGGAACACACAATGAATAAAAAGTCCTCCACCTCCTTTCAAAGGCTGAAAATATGTATCTATCTCTCTATGTCTAAACTAACTGATTTAATATTAATTACAGGGCTGCATGGTGACACAGTGATAAGCATTGCTGCCTCACAACGCTGGGGCCCTGGGTTCAATTCGGGACCTGGGGTGCTAGATAGATAGATTTCAGATAGATTTCCTCTGGGTGCTCTGGTTTTCTCCCACAGCCCAAAGACAAATTGGCAGGTGAATTGGCTTCTGGGAAAATTCATCCTAGGGGTGAGTGTGTGCCCTATGATGGACTGGCATCCCATCCAGGGTGTACCCTGCCTTGCACCTGTTGCTAGCCAGGATAAGCTCTGAGTCCCCCGCAAGCTGTGGCTAAGGATCTGCACCTGTGCCTGGAAGGCTGGTGGTTCAAATCCCCCAACTGCTCCAGGGGCACCATATAAATGGCTGACCCTGCGCTTTGACCCCAAGCTTCTCTCTCCCCGTCTGTGTGCCTGTGTGTCTCATGGAGAGCAAGCTGGGGTATGTGAAAAGAGAAATTACTAATGCAAGAAACTGTATGTGGCTAATTAAGTGATCTTATCTTAATATTGATTTTAGGGATAAACAGAAAAAAACAATTAATTAATAGACAGCTTTCACTTTAAATAGAGAAGCTTCAAGCTTCTAGTCAGACTGAGGATTCAATTAGCAGGAATCAAACCTGGCAGATGCAAAACAATTATCTTTAAATGCTCAGTGCTTTATTACAACATTTCTTTAAACATTTAGTGTGCAGAAAAAGTATAAGAGTAAAACATACGCAAGCAAAATAATGACAGATATGCCCTTAATTTCAAAAAGAGAAATGAAACCCAAAAGTTGAAAAATGCACATAGCATTTACTTGATAACCGTTATCACAATATAGACAGGTTCACACAACCATATTTTACTCTGTTGTTTTGCTTCTTTAGATAACAAGGCTGTGCAGAATATCAAGATAACCCAAACATATACTGTACCACCAAGAAATCAGAAACTCTGCATATATAGTTTTGTGTTTTGAGCATAAATTGATAACAAAAAGCAGTAATAATGTATTGTGCATAAAGCTTGTTAAGTATTTTGAGTTGAACATTGTAACAGAACTGCACATAGCCTTGAATACTGCAATACACCTCTGTTTGTGCAAAACACATTTTTGCAGTGTTCCTCTGGATCTTGGCAAACAGGTTTAGAGGACTCAACCCTGATTTAAGTACTGTCCTTTTCTATGCTATAGTATCAATTTGATCCTATAGGGTTTACAAAGTTTTCCAAAGCTGAAGATCTTACTGTTCTGTTTTTAGAAATATTAGCAACAACAGACAATATATGTGTGTGTCTCATGTAATTAGCATTGGATTTAAGTAGTACCACAGCCATATTTGCCTGGCATGTGTGACTCAAGAGTATTAAAGTCTTCAGGTGTACTGTGTTACATAAAGCACTAGCAAAACAGCAAGGCTAAAGTTATGGCATTTTCTAGAAAAGAACAAGATGCTCAATCGCACTTCCATCTGTATAACAAAATCATGTTACATTATTAAAGAGAGCAGCAGCATTAAGTGAACTTAACAGAATTGGACAAACAAGTCGAGACAGTGGACTGGACAAATAGACCAGTCAAAATATCCTGCCTGTTCTTTATAGTAGAACTGCTCCTGAATTGCCCTCCAGGCTGCGATGGCTAACAAGCGTTAAAATTTTCTGCCGCATGGACACCGAGGATATTCCATATGCAGCAACACGAACATAAAACAGAATGGATGCTGGAAACAAAAACTCAGACAGGACTTAGTGCTTAACCTTGACAGATTTCTACTTCACTAAAACATATACTGTAGCGACATGTTGTCTCTCTTTATTTTTCATATGATCATTTCTTGTCTCTATGACAGGCGTTTCTTGTTTTCTGCATAAAGGGAAAGGTTTAAGGCTTTCAGTAGGTCAGTAGAAAATGATAATTTAATGGATAACTAGACAGTGTGCACATGCAATTATGTTCATTGGCACTAAATTAAAACAGGTGTTTGGTGTTCCGTTTCTTCTAACAAACAGAACAAAACAAATAACACTGTGCAAGTCTGAAGGAAGAAGAACAGTACAATGCAACAAAACAAAAAATGTGAGTTTCCAGGATTTTTTTCTACCTTACATATTTATTCACAGATAACCCACTCAACAGATCCAGAAAAATAATTTTTGCCAAAACAATGAATAGCCTTTGAGTCCAAAGTGACAAAAATGTGACAAAGGATTTGGATAATAACATATTGATCTATGTAGTCTGATTTGTTGAAATGTTTATCACATCAAGCATAGGGGTTTTGAACTCAATTAATTTACACATACCAGGACCTAATGCAGTTCTTTTCCAAAATTCCACTAAAATTAGTGGTAGTATTGTTGAACATGTAGGCTCATCTTCTGAATCTTTCACAGTTAACGACAGCTGAGATGATTCACACTTCTCCCCTGCTGTAGCAACAGCACTTGGGCCGAGTTGTCTGAAGAACAGTGAGGAAGATCAGAGTGTCCTCAAGACGTTACTGGAATACATCCAATTGTTTGAGCCCAGATGGCAAAGACATAGATGAAAGCAAGAAGTGCACCTTTAAAGAAGGTTCCACAGGAAAGATTGGGTTTTAACTTAAATCTACATAAATTCATAATGGCTTACATCTACTGGACATTAAAACATAAGGAAGGTTACAAATGC
Source organism: Atractosteus spatula (assembly GCF_055471065.1). Lineage (NCBI taxonomy): Eukaryota > Metazoa > Chordata > Actinopteri > Semionotiformes > Lepisosteidae > Atractosteus > Atractosteus spatula. Next base: position 20,661,235 of record NC_142706.1, read on the forward strand.
GAGAAAGTCATTCGGTCCTTCTAACCCATCCAGTAGTTAGTAGTTATTTGTTCAGAGGATCTCATCCGGCCATTTCTTGAAAAAAGCCAGGGTGATGACTGCAACAAAATGAAGGGTAGTTTTTTTCCATACTCCCACAACCCTTTGTGTAAGGAAGTGCCATTTTTCCTCAGTTTTAATTACAAATCAACACAGAGGGACTTGTGTCCTCTGATTTATGTTCAACAGTCCAATCTGAAGAAATTCACAGGGTTGACTTTTAAGAGGGCCTTAATAGTGTGTTATGCAATTTTAACGCATCTTTTTTACACTTTTTTAAGTACTTTCCCATATCATCTAGAAAATGAAAAGAATGTGCCAGCATGAACACTTTCTTGTCTTTTTTTATGAATAGCGTCTTCTAAGTCAGCATTTCTCTAACAGGTTTTCAAATTCCCTGTTTCCCTGTTTACAAGCAGTTTTTAATTCATCTGACCATTACAGATGCTTATAATATTTTATCAATTTACACAAGATAAAGACATAAAATCAATATATCCCACATCGGAAATTATAATATTTCACAACAGGTTCAACTGAATCAAATGTTATGATCAATCAGTGTCTTTAAATTCTCCATAGTGTCTGGCTTAGCCTGGAATGCTCATATCTTTTTTTTTCGCCGCAGGTAAAAATTACAATGGAAACTGCAAAAGCACAGGTGACCAAGCTAGTCTAACAAAAAGAAGTGAATCACACCAAAAAACATAAATATTAAATGTTTTGTGCATAAAATTATTGGTGCATAAATCTTCATATGATCTTCAGAATGCTATTTTTTTTACAATGACCACTTTTTCATGTGCACTATAAAATGACATATCAGATAACAGTTGTTGTGTTGATTTCTGGGAGATACAGTATTACATGCAACTCAGTACATGAGAGGGTTATATTCACAGAATATTCACATAATTTACATAATATTTTTTTCTGGCTGAGACCCCTTATATAAAAACTCAAAACGCTTTATACTGAAAAAAGAAGCAGTTCTGAATCATAATTACTGAATTATGATCCATCTCTGCCAATTTATTTTAAGATGTTTTTTCCCCAATCTTCATCAGTTAATTCTATTTGATAGTTTCTAGAAAATGTAATTTTGTTTCATCTTGATTTCAAAATGAGTACATTACATTGAAGCAGTCCTGTCGCAAAACTCAATATTATACAATAGCAAAACAGATGTGGTCTCTGATTTTATGTTATCTTAGATATGTCACCTACACTCACCTACTGTATGCTCCTACACCCCACCTCACAACCTCTGCTCATATAATTCTGGTCTCCTGTTTGTCTCCCAAGCCTGACTACACTCTATGGGTGACAGGACCTTCTCTTGCTATGCCCCAAAGCTCTGGACCTTTATCCCTCAGGATATCAGAGAATAACTTTCTCTGAGCTCTTTCAAATCTAGACTCAAAACCTTCTCTTCTCAGAAGGGCTTTTATTTAACTGGTTCTGTGTGCCATTTTGCTTTTCTCCTGTACTCCATAACCCCATCTACTATCTCCTCTATACAGTATATGTTTTTTTTATTGTTGTTCTGTAAAGCGTTTTAAGTCACTTTTAAGCCACTTTTAAAAACAGTGGATACCCAGCAGCTATAGTATATCACCCTGCAACTCACAACTGGCCACCCACTGAAGCTAAGCAGGTATGAGAAGAGGTCTTAGTGGGACCAGTGGGGAGTGTTCACCCTGTGGTCTGTGTACTGTAGGTCCAAATGCCCCAGTAAGGTGCTGATCTTTGGGTGAGATGTAAAACCAAGGTCCTGACTCTCCATGGTCATTAAAAATCTCAGGGTGTTTCTTGAATAGAATAGGGGTGTAACCCCAGTGTCCTGGCCAAATTTCAACCTGGCCCTTACCAATCATGGCCTCCTAATAATCCCCATCTATGAATTGGCTTTATTACTCTTTTGTCCTCCCCACTGATATCTGATGTGGGGTGAGCGTTCTGGCGCACTATCCAGGTGGATGCTGCACATGAGTGGTAGTGGAGGGGAGTCCCCATTACCTGTAAAGTTCTTTGAGTGGCATATCCAGAAATGTGCTAAGTAAATGTAAGGATTATTATTACAGTATATACAAATAAAGTATGTTATAGATTATTTTTTAATTAAATAAATTCTTTAAAAAATAGTTTTTAATTTAAAATATACTTCGACAATACTTTTTGAATTTATTTCAGAAGCATATTTTCACTTCAATGACCAAAAATAAATCCCAATCAAATACATTACAATTCCATATTGTAACAATAAAATGAGAAAAAGTCCAAGGTGGGTGAAAACTTTTGATAGCCACTGCATAAAACTGTACAGAGACTATCGTTATGATAGGGAAACGCATTACAAATTCTCAACCTCACTTTAATCTTACACAGAGTAATAAATCCAGTGAACTCCATGAAACCAGTCTTCCCTGACTAAATTACATTTCAATGCAGACTGGTTCGCAAAAAAAGAGTGTAATGTGATGCAAACCATGACAGCTTCTTTTTATGAGGCTAAATCACATTATCCACAGGGGAGAGTAATTTTCGAATTGTCTCATTGATAGCCTTTCCTGCATGAGGGAGCCCTGAATATGTGAGCAACATCGCAATGCTGTCTTCTTCTGTTTATGCTGCTGTTTTTCTTCAGCTTGGTTGGCTGCAGCACTTTGGGAAACAGAGAGGACCGAAGCACAACGTCTTGAATTAATAAGCTGAATTTACACACTCCTGATTGCTGGGCACATACCACAAAACACAATTTGTTTTCTTTTGCTAATTTTTATTTGCATGAATGCAGCTGGGATTGTAAAAATGTACTTATTGTGAACACAGACTAGATTCCATTACATTAAATATTTTCATGACATCAAGCCAAGTATTTTCACATCATCCCACTTTTTTGGAACATACAAAAAACGTGTACACTAGGCGCTTGAATGTGAAACAAGCTGAACTCTGAACAAAAGGGGTATGAAGATCAGAATGCAATTTTTTCACAATGAACACTTTTTAATGCATGCTTTAAAATGCCATCTTGGATAACAGCTACTGTATCATGTTCCATCCTCGTGAGTTTCTGAAATTATTTAAATTTGTTGGTAATGTGTCTTGTAAGTCTTTACTGTACATCCTGACAAGGTTTTAAACCTCTATTAAAGTCACAGCTGATAGGTAAATGTCTGGAAATATGGACCCCAATATTTTGTGGAACTACAGGAATTGACATGAGAACTTAAAATCATACAAACCATAATGTTTGTACTTCATTTTTAAAAAACAAAATTAATTCTTGTGCTGAAGGCTGGAAGAAAAACTGTTGTTTTTGTCACTGGTTTCAGGAATTAATGACTGAAATAATAAATGAGCCCAGACAGCTGCCTAAACAGAAGAATCATGCCAAGATAATTTGAAGGGATTATAAATCCGGCCACAGACCTATTTAATGCATGCAAACATACACAAGAGAAAAAGTATAGGCTAAGGCAGTAAATTATTGTATTTTCTTGTAATGCTTAAACAGATGAGGGAGTGTTCAAACACAAAACAAGACGTTCATGTGATGAGAGTAAGGAGAGAAAATGCAGTCCCCCTTGTGATGAGCTGTGGTTTACAGCCAAGAATAAATCCTTTTTCTGTGAAGCAAATGCGACAGGAGATCAATTTAGTTAACCTGTCCTGGAGCATAGAGCCAGCAGCCTACATCTAAAACTGCGATCGACACGGAATCAGCCTATTGACTTTTCCATTTTGTAGCCTTCCAAGTACTGCTGCATAACTTGATCTGGACCCGTGTGGGCTGAGGGTGTCAAACTGTTTCTATCTCTAACTTATACGACATATACATGTTCTCACAACTTCTCTCTTCCTAAAACTGCAATGCACATGATAAGAAGAGCAGAGTCCAAAGTTTATATGTACTGTATATAAGAGCCTCCTACATGTTCTCCTAAGACTCCCTCGCTAATTTGTGCACTCTGAGATTACTGAAAATCAGATGATATTAGGCCTAGAATACAGAAATGAAATTAGATTGAAACTTGTATTAATGAAATGCTGAATTACTGTATAATTTTATTCAAATGAACTATGGCATCTCACCAGTCAGTTCATTTACTTCTTAGTGACAAACCTGCAGCCTTAATTATCAGGTGACATTTAAAGCATTCTCCAATAAATACAGCATTCACCTACAATAAAAACAGAGTGCTAAACCAGTGATCAGTAAATGTCCGACTAGATTAAGCCTCTACCCTGAAAAGCAATGGACGGAGAGATAACTAGATTGAGTCTCTGCAAGGCACTGCAGTCACTGCAGTCACAGAGGACAATCACCACCCCGGGCATGAGCTCTTCACCCCACTGCCCTCAGGCAAGAGATACAAGAGCATATGGACACTCACCACCAGATTCCTCAATAGCTTCTATCCACAAGCAGTGCGATTGGTGAACACATTTAGCCATGCCCCTTGGACCACACCTATACCATCTACCTCATTATGATTTCTTATTTATTTACTGCACATCTTCAGTCATTGTTTACACGTCTGCATTGTTTACATTCAAACTGTTTACTGTTTACTTGTTTACTTGTACATTGTCTACTGTTTGTTTGTATATTGTCTTGATGCACTGTCTGCACTTTGTGTTTTTACACTTGTTTTAACAATCGAGAGACTTTCTGTAAGTAAGAATTCCATTGTACCAGTACATGTACCGGTTACATATGGCAATAAAGTTCAAGTTCACTATATCTAGAAACCTAGAGAGTTTACAATTGCTATGATTCCTCTGCTTTTCAGGCACTCCCAAAATGGCAGGTACAGTATCTAGTAGGGTATATCCTATGGTGGAAAACAAGGAGAAACAATCCATATATCCATTTTCTAACTGCTTTATTCAATTCAGGACCGTGGGGGCACCGGAGCCTATCCCAGCATGCAACCGGCACAAGGCAGGATACACCCGAGCCCACTGTAGGGCAGACAAAGACACAAGCACACACTCACACCAGGGCCAAATTCCCAAGAAGCCAATGACTCAGCATGTCTTTGGACTGTGAGAGGAAACCAGAGCACCCTGAGGAAACCCATGCAAACACAGGGAGAGCATACTGTACAAACTCCATGCAGGCAGCACCTCAGGAATTGAACCCAGGGCCCCAGCATTGCAAGACAGCAGTGCTAATGACTGCACCACCAGGGAGAAAACACTTAAAAAAAAAATAAAATAAAAACACTTTAAGAATTGTGCAACACTGCTATGATGAGCTCCACCTATTTTTAATTCTGCATAAAGCACAACGTGATGGAGCAAAACAAAGCCTCACCTCTGTCACATGAATGCCACGTTCCCTGAGGAACACTGTGTTTTTTTCTACACTGTTGTGCGGTTCCTGTCACACCTTTAATTTTCACCAGCTATGCAGACTCCTCCATCCCACTCCAATAATGAGTCATCCTCCCACTGTCTCCCCACACTGGGCCACCGGACCTGCCTTCAGCTGTAAATAGTTATTAGCAATCATTTTCGCCCAAGTAAAAAACTAAAAAGGGAAGATGATTTCATATAGTAAATCCAGTTTTAAACAGAGCCACGATATTTTCCTCATACATATAATTATACATTTTTAAATCACAGTTTTAAAAAACTCAACAGGTGAATCCAATGAAGGCTGAATCATCTTTTACTTCATCACTGATATGCCAGTAGTATCACTGGCCTAGTTTCACACAACAGAAGGAAACTTTTGTTTATTCAGAAGTGATTTAATACACTGTATGAGCCAAGAGGTTCCTTTAAAATGCCTTATTATGAGTTCAAATGTCTTATTTCTAGCCGTACTCCCAAGCAGATTCAACATTTCCACCAGTTCTATCAGCATCAAGGACATCCTGTAAGTCATAAATGATTGATAGGGATAGTTTAGACCCATTAATGGATGATGATGCATGTTCCCAACTCATTAAAATCTGAATTCCAAAACTGCTTTAAAACAGTGGCATAATCTGAAATAAACAAAGAAACTGGGGTGTAAGTAAAGATATTCATGGCTCTTTAAGTAGTTTAGCCATACAGTATGAGCTTCAAGCACAGAGAAGAAGTTCTCTCTTTCAATTTTCATCTATAACAATCTTCATCTAAATCAGCTAAATTTATCAGCTAAATCTGTGTATGCCTTATTGTGACTGGTGTATTTTGTAAGGACCCCACTGTAGTACAGTACACATTCTCAAAATAAAAGGTCCTTATAGTGTCTGGTATGATTAAAACATACCATGTTCACACAACTTGTGCAACTAAAACAAAAAACAAAAAACATTGCAATATTAGTGCCCTTATTTTTAGCGTGTGTATTTTAGCTGTTTTTAATTACATGACCTTTTTACAGTATATCAAACAAATGATAAATCAGAAAAAGGAAAACAAGAGCTTCTCTTTGCTACAGCACTTTGAGACACTTGTGTAAGATGATTTACAACACATGGTATCATTTAAATCCTATCCTTAAAATTAGTGAAAAGCAGAGAATGTAGAATCACATAGTGTATAGAGCTGGGCGATAATTCGATAACGATAATTATCGTGATATAATTTTCCTCTATATAATTTTAACAAAAGTTCAATAAATGTTCGATATATATGTTTATGCTTTGCGCATGAGCACAAAATACTGCACGAGTGCACGGGCGTGTTGCAGACCAGGCAGCTAACAGATTTGTTTAATGTTTCTGCTGTTTGGCAAGTGTTTGTTGTGTTCTTAAAATAAAGAGTTGTTTAATTTACCAATTAACTGTCTGGTTTCTTCAACTTTCACTCAGGAGAAAAAATCTGCCTTTAAACTTGAAAGAAATAATGATTTGACATTTATCGTGATAATTATCGATATCGACTGATATGAAAGTGTTTATCGTGATAATGTTTTTGGCCATATCGCGCAGCCCTAATAGTGTAGCAGACTGAGAGGCTGAGTGTACTTGCACACATCTTCTACATGTGGCTTTTCTATCTGTACGACACCTAAAAGGTTAGAAAAAAAGCCTTTCCACATTCTTGTGTCCTTGTCCAGGTCGTATTTTCATTTCAGCCAGTCCAAGTTCAAAATTCCAGTTCAAGTTTCTTGCCAAAAGATTGGTCTTCCCCAAGACAAAATAATCTACACTCTTTTTTTCTCTCCATTTCGCTCCATGTTTCTAGCAACCTCCTCTACTATCTGCTGCTAGCCGTTATTATTTCCTTCCTTTAAATATCCAAAATAGGTGATTCCCAGATGAGTCAGTTGTTCTTCATTTTTTAGTCTTAACTAAAATTCAGAGTTCTGTAAAGTTCCACAACTCTCTTTGGTTGGTAAAAAAAATCAGTGTTCTATTATCCTGCTCCTCAAGTTATGCTGTTATGCTGCAGTTGTGCTGATACTGTACTAGGTTAGTGAAAAAAAAACATTCACAACAAATATTCAGGCAACAATAGAACAGCAAATTCAAATACAATAACTTTTTTTGAGAACCTTGAATTAATTCACAACATAAAAGCTTTCTGCCAGTTGAAGTCTAGCTGTTTCAAATACGGTGCTTCTGAAAATAAAACTTGCTGCATAAAATATTTTTTATTAAATTTCCCCTAGGAACTGCACACACTGTCATATCTGACATAAAAGAAAGGTTATCCATACAGTATAGATGGTAAAAGTCCATTTTTTTTACCAGATTTGGGATCTAATGTTCACGAAAACAAAGAAAAATACCTAGCTAAAAACTTAAGAATACCTAGCTAAAAACCTCAAAGCTGTAGGAATATTGTGATTATATTGTCTCAACTCAGCCACAGAAGTTCAGCAGCAACACAAGTTACAAGTTCTGCTACATTTACATTTGACTGTGTGCTGCAGATCTGATGTTAAATTTGCATATGGTAAAAAGTTGATGATTCGTGTGTCCTGTCACTAAAGGAAAATCAGTTCCTAGAGCTCATGCTTTTAAAAAATCATGTAATTTGTGTGTGTAATGGCTATTCAGTTGACCAATAAATCTTCGAAGCATTACAAATAATAGGGTGAGCAGCAACTAAGTAATTCTGAAACGAAAATTAATATAACCCCTTTTCACACATCACTTACGGGTTAAATCAGTTTATTCATCTGCCAACAACCACTTTATGCTGATTGTAACAATCAACAAAGATCAACCAATGTCAATCCTACAAATGTCCAGAGAAATGAACGTGTAGCTTTACAAGCAACAGCAAAGCCACAGGATGGATGGGAGTCATAATTTGGCATTTAGTCTGCATGCACAAAAAGAACTGCTGTCTCATTCCAATTCATGGCACACTATGCTATTAACTTGAAATAGCCGAAAGGGGACATCTGTTTCATAGGATATCATGTAGGATGTTTATAGGATATCGAAGGAAATTTCCTGTGGAATTACATATTTCAATGTTTGAATGAACTTTGTTGCATATAGTTTGGAGTCTTAGCTTGTCATACAGTACATGAACATCATACATGTCATCTCAAGTAGATTTCTGAATTTGGATGCTTCTTCATATTCTACAACCAGGTGACATACTGCACCATCGACGGAGCTATTCAAAGTGCCAAGTCAACAAGCTCAAGAGTGAATAAATCCTCTTAGAGAAATGACTGGAGCAGATTCTCGCCATTACACAGGAACCTGCCCTCCACAAGCTTCTGAAAAAAAATATTTTTTAAATTGTTGCCAATGTTCCTTTCAGTCTTGTATCATTTGCCATCTACATTTAAATCAAAATGGTCCACTTGTCAAGATTTCTCATTTAAAAAAGTTCCACTTATATCCCGAGTTGTTTTTTAAATCACAAAATAGCACATAACCTTTTTGTACGGTACTACAATATCATTACCTACTGTATGTCAGCAGGACAGCACAGTGGTGAGCACTTCTGCCTTGCAGCGCTGGGGACCTGCTTATCTGAGTTTGTATGCTCTCCCTGAGTTTGCATGGGTTTCCTCCAGATGCTCCCATTTTCTCCCCCAGTCCAAAGACATACAGTACTAGCAGGTTAATTGGTTTCTGTAAAAAAATGGTCCTGATATGAGCAAGTACAGTATGTACTGTATATCTGCCCTGTGATGGACTGGCGTATCCAGGGTCTATCCTGCCTTGTGTCCATTGCTTGTCAGGATAGGCTCCAGCTCCCCTTCCACCCTGTATTGGATCAAGCTGTTAGAAAATGACCACAGACCACAGAGATGATGTTTTGATCCACTAATTATTAACATAATTTGTACACTAATTACACTAATTACTAACTTAAATAGCAATCTTCTCTTTCTTCTGCAATCTTCTTCTGATTTAGAAAACTGCTGGAAAATGTATTTATCTAAGACTAGACGTTCAGCAGCTGTGTCACCTGACAGTCACCTACCTTTTTTTTATTTTTTTCCTTCTCTTTTTTCCACAGCACTATTATTAAAAGTAGTTCAGCATTTCTCACACAGGGCAGAGCTCAGGAGGAACGTACAGTATAAGAGAAGAAAGCAAATGAATTATCTTTTATTAATAAAGTGCTGTTCATTCCAGCTAAGAATTTAAAGCTACTTTAACTGTAGTGTCCTAAAGTGGTCAAATTATTATATTTTGAAAATACATCCTTCCCCAATACTGTCCTCATTCATCCATTCATATTGTACTGCAAAACTGTTAAATTCATTTAGAGAAGAATTTACCCATTTAAAACCGTAACAACCCTATGAAACTGAAAACCACATTCCACATTTGAAATACAAATGCTACTGAACACAATGGTGTTCATTGCAAAAAATGTTTTTTAGATGAAAAACCACATCCACAAACCCTGTTATATTTTCAGACCAAATTCCACTGCTGCAAATGTATTATTCTGAAGGAAGTATAAAAAAACAAACAAACAGAAAACTAAAGGCATATTTCCTTAGCTCCACACTAATTGTAAAGATTAAGAAAAAAATTATTAACAATCCCCCCAAAATAGTGTTTGGACGTTGCATCCACTTACATTCAAGCAGAGTGTCTTCATAAATTGGTAATATGAATACCATCGTGTGTGGTTAGAAAGAGAAATCGATTCTGTTGTACACTCGAGGTGGACTTACCTTCCCCTCACTGTTTTGATTAAGCATAAATATATAATATAGTGTGAATACAAACACTGCAGAAAAAAAACTAGGTGAAAAACAAGCTGGGAATCAGTGCTACATTGTGATAACCATTTCAGACATCTACCTTACTGTATAACAGGTCACAAAATGGTATGCGTTGCCTACTGTCATTCTTGATAGTCATTCGTAAGATCTTAGACTGATCTTTAATTCTAAATGTTTCCCTAATTAATGTACATAAATACATACTGTATGTTTTGGCAAAATAATGCATTCCCTGGGAGAAACAATAAAAACGATCCTTGTTATTTATAACGGAAAGGAGTTAATCTGGTCAGAGAATGCAGCATTAATGTGCAAAGCAAGCTTAGCTGTTTTTTCAAACAGCACATTATCATATTAGGGCATACACAGCAACTGTTACATGCTGTATAAACCTGCAAAATTTAAATCGGTGCATTAATAGGAGTTCATTTGCACTGGCATGATACTTCACACACGATGAATAACCATAAGACAACGTTCTCGTCATGTCTTCAGTATTACAGGCGACTGTTCTGGAATGTCAATACGCAAGGTAACCAGGGAGATTAGACCCACTCTTGTGTAGAAGACTCCACACAGAAGTGCTACATGAGATGACTCTGTTATGATTACAATAAATACCAGGTCAGCTGCAGATATTCATTTTCAAATTACATTCAGTTCACAGAGTGAGTGGAAATTGCTATCTTTGGCACAGCATGTCAAAACTGGACTCTCTGAAGATAGCAATCGAGGGCCAGGCTGTCAGATTCACATGCCAGGTGAATATCAAAGGAAATGCTAAAAAGAAAACCTTGCACACTGTTTTGATATTCTCACCACTTTATCTCTACAAAAAGCCACAAACCGGTAAATATGATAACCTAGTGTACTTCTTGTACAATAACAATATCAGCAAATACCAACAAAGTTAAGCACTTGATTATTGTTTAACTCAATATATTAGAAATGCCTTATCTCTTGTGTAAGTCTTCCCCTATCTTTTTTTCTATTCAACCTCCATTTATCATCTCTGCAGTACAATTTTTATTTAATTTTTTTCAGGAACAACACAATCTATCCATCTAACAAACCACTTTCTAACTGCTTTATCCAATGCAAGGTCGCAAGGAAGACTATCCCAGCAAGCAACGGGCACAAGGTAGGATACACCCTAGATGGGATGCCAAGCCATAATGGAGCACACACAGACAAAAAAGGTACAGCCACTCACAGCAGGCCCAAAAGTCAATTAACCTACCAGTATGGCCTTGAACTGTGGGAGGAAACTGGAGAATACAGAGGAAACACATGCAAATACGATGAGAACATATAAACTCCACACAGATAGTACCCCAATAACAGAACCTAGGGCCCAAGTGCTGTGAGGCAGCTGCTGATCACTGTGCCACCACACTGCCCATGAACAACACAATCATTAATGATAACACCCCACAATAATATACAGTAGCACTTTTTATTCAAAAGGATCCCAAAGCATTTTACATATAGGAAGGGACTGCAATGACTGAGGAGAGCAAACCTTCCCCCGCATATTTTTACCACTTTCTACAGAAGCACCACTGAGAGCACCTTGACCACCTGTATCACTGTTTGGTTTGGGAATTGCAACACTTCAGACCCTGCAACGAATTGTGGAAACAGCTGAAAAGATCATTGGAGCCTCCCTCCCATCCATTTCTATCACCTATCACAAACGCTGCATACACAGGGCCTCCAGTATAGTAGATGACCCCTCCCACCCCTCCCATAAACTCTTTGCCCTCCTACCATCTGGGAAAAGATATCACAGTGTACGGATAGCTCCACCAGACTCTGTAACAGCTTCTTCCCGCAGGCTGGCAGGCTCTTCAACACCCTGGAATCTACTTGCACCCACTCCAATTCCAAAAACAGGGTTTAAATCCCCCCAGTGTGTTGTGTTTATTGTATTATGTATTTGCCTTGTAATTTGCACTATCTGCACTTTGCACTATGTATATCCTGTCTACAATGTCTATGTCAGTGTTCTGTCTGTCCTGCCTGTATTTGCACCGTGTACCAGGAGGAAAGATATTTCGTTCCACTGTATACTTGTACTGTATATGGCTGGAATGACAAATAAACATGAACTTCACTCACTTAATCCACAACTGTGGGTGCAGTATTCACCCACTACAGAGTAGTTCAGGGAGAGAAGTGACAAGCAGCCCAACCAATTGAATTATGGGAGAACATTAGATAAGCTAATCTGTACAAGCCCAGAGTGGAATTCAGTTAAGATAATGAGGTTAACACCACTACTCCTAATTAAACTACCATATGATCCTTACAGCCTGCACAACACAATGCTTGAGATGCTATTCTACATACCGACTCATGTATAAAACACTAGAAAAGTACCGTGTGGGAACAATGTCAACTAAAACATAGACAAAACATTTATTGGGAGATGGACACCACAGTACAAACATTTTCTAGAGTGATAAGATTTGTATTCGTATAGAAATTATTTCCATCATCTTTAAATAAAAATAAAATTACAGATAACAAGAACAATTTACATATCCTTCAGGATAGATGTACCTTGACAAATCTGTCATACACTCACAAACATTTCCCTCCTCTACCACCATTGGTACCATCCTTCAAGCTTCCCAACAAAATACTCTGTGAGAACACCTCGGTAGGGACCATATTCCCCAGAATCCTCAGGGGGAATGAGCAGCTGCTCGGTCACCTGACCAGTTGCAGAAAGCCAATTGGTCTGGTGACTAAAAAAACAAGGAGATGATTTGAGGGTCAGTCAGTGAGTGTCGTCTAGGAGACAGAAGGACTGACCAGGGACTGAAGGAACTTGGGAGTGTTTTGAACACTTTGTGAAATTGTGAAAAGTCTGAGAAAGAGACTTTGTTTATTTGGAAGTGTTTTTGAGAAGAGTCTGAGGGTCAATTGCATGCATGTATGAGGGTCAATTTTATGTAAGATTAATGGAGTGTATATTAAAATACTCCATATAAAGGCACATGACTAGTTATGCGATATTCTATAACTTTCAATGTGCCACAAAATGAGTGCAGCTGCTGGTGGATGCTGATTGAGTCTGATCATATGAGAAATCAATGGTGGCTTTAATTTGCTAAATGAAATAGAGACATATTGAGACACTTTAGATGTTTAAGAGAACACATTTTTATGGTAGGCTTAGGCAACATTTATGTGTGCAAAATACTACAAAGGTAAACCTCATGCACTTTCACTGTTACACTGTACATACAAATGTACAGTAGCAGCTGAAAGTTTGGTTTGTCTTTTGGCCTGGACCTACCTATTTTTGAACATCCCGTTATTACACATAAAAGGGTTTTGTCACAACTGCAGAAGTGACACAGAGCTGGTAGAAATTAAGTTTACCATATCAGTCACCCTTCAACTCACAACTGGCAACCCACTGAAGCTCAGCAGGTGAGAGCCTGGTCAATACCTGGATGGGAAACCTCCTAGGAAACCTAAGATTACTGCTGGAAAAGGTGTCATTGGAACTGGTAGGGAGCACTCACCCTGCGGTCTGTGTAGGTCCAAATGCCCCAGTAAAGTGACAAGGACACTATACTATAAAAGGCGCCGACCTTTGGATAAGATGTAATACCAAGGTCCTGACTCTCCTTGGTCATTTAAAATCTCAGGGCTTTTCTCGAATAGAGTAGGGGTCCTGGCCAAATTTCACCCTGGCTTTTACCAATCATGGCCTCCTAATAATTCCCATCTATGAATTGGTTTCATTACTCTGTTCTCCTCCCCACTGACAGCTGGTGTGTGGTGAGTGTACTAGAGCACTTTGGTGACCATCTCATCATTCAGATGAGGGCTACACATTGGTGCTGGTGTAGGGAAGTCCCCATTACCTGTAAAGCACTTTGAGTGGAGTGTCCAGAAAAGCACTATATAAGAATAAGGATGATAAGTAGTATTCATTCAATAAAAATCTGATTGTATCTGCTCTTAGGCTTTAACAATTAGTACCATGAATCCATTAATCCACTGGAGGAGAGCATCCAATGGACAGAGCATACACAAGGAAGTAGGGACAGGTTTCATATGACAGTGTCTATGAGAGGTCAGATACACTCTATTATGAAAATTTAGAATATTAAGAAAGAAAATGTATATCACCCCAAAATTGTCCGAAGACATTTCTTCAGCTTAAGAAATATTTTCTTAACTTGTTGATTAGGAAGTAACAGGCTCTGCAGCTTTATTATTAGAAGTCAACACTTAGTGTGTGTCAGTCTTCAGAAATAATAATTTCACTGATGATGCATCCTGTTCCTCTACTACGTACAATAATTACTGTTTACCTTTCACATAAAACAAAGTTTACTGTTCATTGTGTGCAACCAATTATAACACTTCATTATTTACTAATAGTACAGTATGTTACTGGAAATGTAACTCCAGATTAAGATAATACATGATTAGCGGTCTTAATTAATGCCACTAAACTGTCTGCAGAGACAGACACGAAAGATTAAGACAAGATTAAGACATCAGTGACTCAGTAGACAGCACATTGTACACAGTACAGCAGCTCTAAGATCACCATAAAAGACATTATACGTTTATATTTCATCTAAATTGTCAGAAATATCAATATATTTTAGCTGATATCCTGGAGTTCACTACTGGTTTTTTTATATACTAGATTTTTCCTTTAAGGTTCGAGTTGTTGTTTCTGAAAAGCATGGACTTACAGTACACGTCTCTATCCATTGTTAAAACTATTTAAGGAATGTGACTACATTCATCCAGCAATACAGCAGCCTGCCAACATGCAAAAATCCATAGAAGAAATTCATTGACATTTAACAAGCTTTTACTCCTAGCTGTGTTTTCTACCACATTCCAAAACAATCGTATTTTCCACTTTCCCAAAATAACAGGAGACGGCTTTATGTAAACATTTAGGAAACAGGGTGAAAGGATTAGCGTCATGCCATATTTCTCACATCCCTACTGTAGGTTCGGATGTGTGCCTCTTACATTCCCTGATATACAGTACAGTATGTAGCTCAGAGCAACATTTTTATGCTACATTCTCAAAGCCATGTAAGCAATTTTTCTCTTGCCAAAGGGGAACACAGACTGAAACTGAACATCAACTTATTACAAACGTCATCTACAGCACTTGGGAGAACCTGTCCCTTCTAGTTGAAATGGCAAAAGAAATGAGTAAAAGATTTCCTAAAATATACGTGTCTGTGAAAGCAAAACACAGGCCAGAGACAGGGTGTACTCATGATATTTTTTCCAGAGCACTGGAAGAGTAATATTCTAGTCATGTATTTAAGGTAATAATAATTTTCTTAAGTGCTCATATTTTTAGATCTTTCTGCTATTTAGTTCAAAGGTTCCAAGTCCAGGCCCTGGAGGCCATAATGGTTTTTACACATCACCAAAGCAGGTGTTGAACAAGTGGATTAAAAAATGTACTACATAAATGCAAACATAATGAATTATTATTCTAATTATTAGCAAACAAAAAGGCTTCCTCCCTAAACACTTGCTCATTTGTCTCATTGAGTTTGCTTGAAAGTTACAGTATATCACATGGAGGCTCCAAAAACACATTAGTTCAGTTTGAAAATGTGTAGCTCAAAAAAAAGTTTAGGAAAAGGAATGAGCTACATTATGTTTTTGCAATTTATTTTTTGTCAGTGTAATTAACTGTCAAAGCTATCAGCTGGAATAGATGTTCTGCTGAAGCTTCAAATGAAATCTGGAAAAATAGGTTCATTTCTCAGGCATCACTTCCCTAGAAGTTGCTGCAGCAGGGTTATTGATCCTATTTCAAAGAGAGCAGCTTGATGACTTTTCCACTAAACCTCTTGAAATAGCTGCTGCAGGGAAGAATAAAAACAGAATGAAAATTAGTACATTTTAGCTGTAGTTAAACAAAAACAAAGCCATTTGAGTAATGACCTTAATATTGGTGGAAATAAAATTAAGCCTCAAAAACATGGATTGTTTTATGTGAGTGCCATTACTGTTAATCATTATATCGAACATTAAAAATGTATGCAGATCAAATTTAATGTTTTGATAGTTTTCGATTAGCAGCTTTTTTCCGGTGGACAACTGAAATACCATACATAATAATGCTCTTGTTCAGCTATAGTAAAATGTTTTTGATATACAAAATCAATACTGTATTGAAATAAATCATGTTCTGTATTGCAGATTGCACTAGAGATGTTATAGCCTGCAAAGAATGTGGGAAGGTGAAATATTTTCCAACTCCTGCCCCCGTATCGCCGTGAAAATTATCTGTTTCTCTAGGAAAACACTCAAAGAAATTTGCACTGTCCAGATTTCCCCTTGGAGCTCACAGGATTAATACAAGAAGGATTAAACAGGGATTAGGAAAAGGTTCCTGCTTTGTCTGGCTCAATTCAAATGTGATTCATACAGCCATTACAATCAAAACTTGTAAAACAATAGCAAATGTCAATGACAATAGAAGATACACTTTAGTACATATTTCATAAGACTCTTAGCATTTATGTTCAAGATCCCAGCCTCCCTTTAAAATGAATATTAGTAGTCATTGAGTCTTCACTAGATGCCAATTTACTGAAAAGTATTCATTGTCCTCCGAGTATAGGATGATTTTTTATTGTTATTAACTATAATTATTTTACACATTGAAGGCCTGCTTGTGATTACTGCATACTTAATTTACAAGACAGTTCACATCCAAATACTGTTGAAAATAATATTTGTCTGGATGCTTTGTTTGACTGCTGGTGAAGATAAACAAGGAATGACAAAAAAAAAGGTCTATCCTCGGCTAAATTGTGAAACTGTGAATTAAACTGCCTTTGGGATTAGTGTTCAACATCACCTGTAAGGGACTCAAGGGACTGATGAGACAAAAGAAACATGATTAAAAAAAAACAACAAAAGAGGATCCCTATTCATAAGATAAAAAAGATTTCCAGGTTTCTGTGTAAAAACAGTCAGGCAGGGAACATGTCTCTGAAAGGCTCAATTTATAGACTAAAACATTCCTGTCCTATCATTCTGTCTTATCTACCTGCTAGAGAACAAACGTAACATTGGACTTTGTTTTCAAATGACAAACCATATGTAGTGTTTCAGAGGCATTATTCTTTTCCCCGATCAGCAGGACAAACATCCATGCCACGTAAAACCAAATCAGCCAAAATTCAAAAGTAAAAATCCCACCATCAGTATTTTACCTTCCACCTTTATTTTCAGATGGGTGCCTTTATAGCAATAGATTATTTCTGTTGGAAGATACCTGCTCTGCAAAAACAAACATGAGTATGGTTTGCTGGCAAGCAATTTTTCTGTAGGATGCTGTGACACTAGTGTTAGCATATGCGATTTGAGGTTGATACTGATTTTCTGTCCAATAAACAGTAATGTGCGAGACTCAGAGAATCATTACAGATTGCCAATCAGCTTTGGAAAATCCTGAGCAAAACATTTATTAAACAGCTTCTAGCCTTTTACAGCTGTTTCCAAGTCTAACCACGTTCCGGGAGAGCCCTAATCTTTCAGGTTTTACAAGTATCTCGAACCAGTACATGAATACATGTACAGTACATGGGATTATTCTTTAATAATTAAACCAGGTATGCTACTTATAAAGAGACATTTAGCACTATTTTTTCATAGTATATCTACTTCCTTTCTAAACATGCCTTTTAATAAATGCATTTGAGGAAGAATCCTGATCTAACATTATGTATTTTTAATACTCAGGATAGCCTGCCTCATCACATTAAAAACTGAAATAAAAAAGGTCATATCCTGTCCAGGGTGTGCCCTGCCTTGCATGCCGGGATAAGCTTCGACTCCCCCATGGCCCTGAAGGAGATGAAGTGTTTAAAATTGGGATGGATGGATTGGATAAATCAGTTCATAACAATAAGTCTTTAAATGTCATTTAAAAGACAGCAGCAGTGTCTGAGAGCTGACACAATGGTGTTGACGTTTGTACTCTTCAGTCCTAGGTTTGATTCTGGACTGGGATGCCTTCTGTGTGGAGTCTGCACGTTCTGTTGTATGTGCAAGCATGTTCTCTGGGTGCTCTGGTTTGCTTCAACCTATCAAAAACATGCTGGCTAGATTAACTGATGAAAAAAACAAGGCAGGAGTATGCAATGGATGGGATGCAATTGACTGGCGTCCCATCCAAGGCATAACCCTGCCTTGTACCCCATGCTTCTGGGACAGGCTCTGGGGTTGGCATGATCCTTACGGGGATAAGAGGCTCTCTGCTAATGTATAGACGGAGCAGGATTTGAGAAAGGGAACTCTACACAGTGGATTGCAGTAGCACAAAAGAGAAAAGTACAGTCTCTCATACTGAACTTTGTTCTTCATACTGTACATAATCACGATCATATTTGGCTCAATACAAGTTCCACTGCAGCATGTTCAGACAAGCAAGTCCCAGAAGTAAATTGCCTTCTAGTCGTTTAAAGCTATAAAAGTTAGCCTTAAGGCTTCGATGCAAAGTAAAATACTTTTTACTTTGACATTAAGAAACCACCTCAATGCAGAAAGCAAAAGCGGTTTCTTCTTCCAGCTTTGCGCTCTTGGCAACATTAGTTGTTTTTCAGGTATTAATGTAGTTGGCTTTTATCCAGCAGTCGCACATTTCCAGGTTGAAATATAAAAGTACAATAATTAACTGTTCAATGTCTCCTGACAATGTGTAGTGCATGCTCTAATTACAGGTTGTTTTACAATAAATATCCAGTAGCAAAAGAAAATGAAAAGCCTGTGGCAAATAAAAAGACCAGACAGTTGGTCAGGCCAAGTCCCTTGTGATACACTCTCCGGAGCAGATAGTATAATAATAATAATAATAATAATAATAATAATAATAATAATAATAATAATAATACTTCGATATTTGATAACAATAATTGGCACAAAATATTAATACATTTGCAAGGTTGACTGGTCCCACAGAGAGTTGACATCAAGACAACACTCTTTTTCCCCCAAGCAAGAAACTAGTACAGCAAATTAAACTGTCTATAGATGCCTTCTGATCTTTATTAGCTAGGGGTCTGCAAAAGAAATCTTTAACTGTTAATTTGATCACAACGTCTAAACAACAGGTTGGAATTACACATTTATTAGAACTAAAGTTCAAGTTAACTGCTGTAGAGTTTTCTTTCCATATAATTTACTTCCTGTGTCATAAACCTTAGGCTTTTGGAGGACAAGGATGAGACACAAGGCCAAACTATGTCCTATAGAAGTGGTTGTGTCCATGCCATTTTATGTTCGCTGGTTTATTACCTTGAACCTATCACTGCTACAAGACTGCTCATCTTTAATATGAAAAACTGAGCAGGATTCTCATTCACCATGTTTTGTGGCTCGCAGCAATTCAGGAATCCTTATCATTCAGCATGGCGCAGAACTGACATCTCTTCACATTGCTCACGGAATTAAACAGGCAATTGTAAACACCTCCTGAGCCTCTCTTGAGATGAGTTAAGAAGGCAGCTACTTAATTAATTATACATATCTAATTGAAGGAGGAAATGGCACAGAATTATGTGTCAAAATCTGTGTACTGTATATCTTATCTGCCAACATGCTGTATTCACACTGTAAGTGGGATGGGAATGTGGGGACTTACATCTTAGTAGTAAAATCATGAGTCAGGCTGCCTCCCACTTCGCTGAGCTTCAGTGCTTCAGGCCACGAGCCACCACAGGAGCAATACAGTACAGATACACTGAAGTAAACTGCGAGGAACTTGCAGTGCTTGTGTAAGATGTCTTTATACACAGGTAAAGGAATAGGAATGTAAGGTCTTAAGAAGAATAATGACAATTTCAATAATCTCTAAAAGCATCGGCCAAGGCTTAATGTATTATGGCAGACTCATCCTACAACCCCCATTACTTAATTTTGTGTGATTCTTAATATTCAACACTCATGCCTAGTGTCACCTCATTCAGGGAGAACTAGATGGCGCAAGAGGGTGAAGCAGGGAAGAAGGTGACCTCACATGCAGGCCTGGCCATTTTGTGAAGCAGCAGTGTATTTGATTAAGTGCTGGGTCCCAAAGTTCAATCAGACTTGGCTGTCAATAATTAGCAATCTCCCCTGATGTCATTTCCTCCCCCAAAAAACTATAAACACTGTATGTGACCCCCTTCTCCCCCTTGAACACTGTACGTCTTTTTGCACCCAATCTCCACCTATGCAGCTGCCCCTTGGTCACTCCTCACTCTGCCTGGGGGTCCCAGACTAGGCCTCAGCCAAACGGGTTAGGCCACATTGTGACTAAAACACTCCTTATTCCTTTCAGTACACTTAATTCTTGGGTGTTGTTATTCCTAGTGAACTTTGTTGAATTACATATTGTTGAAATAAACACAAAATCAAAACAGCAATATACAGTACATTATAAATCGTAAGTTCTCATTTATTCTGTTCAACAAGCATTACATAAACCGTATTTGTGAATGTGGATTCTGTTGGAATGCTGCTGTTAATGTGCAAATTTAATACAAATGCTAAATGACAATAACATCACCTTAGAAAAATATTAATAGTTATAGTATATATACTGCTTGTAGTCCATGTGGCCCTGTGCACTGACTTCCACATGAATTCCCTTTTTGCATTTCTGACAGTGTTCTGTAATGTAATATTTTTTATGAATTTACTGCCCTCCTAAGAACAGCCGGATGGGTTGTCCCTCACTGGTATGAAGAAACAGCAGTATTTGTTCATGTCTGTGCTTTCCAGCATACAGTAAAATCTCAAGACCGTCTTTCAACTTTTTTAATGAGGAAAGAAGGACTCACTGTCAAAAATGATATATCCACCTACAGGTTAAAAAACATCTTCAGACCATGAGTTTTAACTTGACAATAGAGGCCTCTTGTTCTATATCAAATGAAAATCTAACAACAATGAAACAACAATCCTCCATCATATTCAGCCACTGCAAACCTCATATAATGAAAGTAGTATTTATGTGGCACTTGTAGACTTATTTTCTTCAAAATTACAAGCTTTATTTTTGTCATCAGCCTTTCAATTATGTTCCACCCTGGTAGAAAGCCTTTCCTGGCCTCCAAAACAATCCAAATCTGAATTCCCCAATTTATTTTTCTGTTTGTCTTTTCAGTCAAAAATACTGTATGTACCTTCCAGAGAACAACAGAAATTAAACAGAAAAACCTTCTATATTGGGAACATTCTAGGTTGCGTTCTCTAGTCACAGGTTCTTCAGCCAAAATCTCATTTCAGATCTCTGGCTGCCTTTCAACGACAAGCAGAAACTGAATTTCTACACCATCTATTTTAGAGTCTCATTAGTTGCAGAGACACCATGCAACACCTCATGAGGATGAAGAAAAGTTTTCTCTGTAGAAAAGCACAGAAGAAATACACATCAAAACCCACTCATGCATATGGAAATAAGTGGAATTTAGCTCTTACTAGGTAACAGATGGCGAGGAGAATAAAATAATATATCTTTGCTTTTTTTAAAGCACAACAGCAATGTCATGAGCCGCTTTGTTCATTTTCGGGGGAGTGATATACATTATTCTTTATTCACTGTCTCCAAACCAGCCAAAGAGCTCTTTTGATGTAGCAGAATCCCATCTCACAAGAAATATGACAGGTATCCGTGAGACTGACTATAAGCAGCTACAGTATAGTAAAATGAGTGAAAAGACAAACAGAACACTAAAACGTTAGACTTTTGAATGAATATGTGCACTTCAGACATGTTTAATGAACTCTGTCACAATAAAAAAAAATACTTCTCTACAGTCAGAGAAGGATTTATGCCTGAGCCTTTATGCTTCTTGAAAAATGTACTGTACTGTTGGCAGCATGGTGGTGTAATGGTTAACATGGCTCAATCACATCAATAGGGCCCTGGGTTCAATTCCTGGGGAGCTATCTGTGTGGAGTTTGAACCCTGTGTTCACGTGGGTTTCCTCCCACAGTTATACTGGTCTCAAAGACATACTGGTAGGTTAATTGGCTTCTGAAGAATTTGGCCCTGGTGTGAGTGTGTGCATGGCTGTGTTTGTGATTTGTAAGCCCATCAATGCACTGATATTCCATCCAGGGTGCATACTGCCTTGTGATCGCTGCTTGCTGGGATAGTCTCTGGCTGCCCTGCAGTCCTGTACTGGATAAAGCAGTTAGAAAATGGACGAATACTACACTATGTGCACTAAGATAATATCCAAAAATGTCATTGGCTTGCTTTTCTTTCCTTTGACAATAATAAGATCTAAACCACTGTGGCAACACAAAGGCCTTCTGGGACTTAGAAATCAGCAATTTCCTTTTGTTGCTTGTCAACAGAAGCCAGCAATGAACCCTATTAAATTGTACACTACTGAGCTTAATATCAAAAGTGTTTTATTATAAATATTAATAGTAGCATACATAATGCAGTGGTAGGATTCTAAATGTGATTTTAAAGCAAGACAGCTTATAAACTTGGAACATAGAAGCCAAGCATATGATCTGAGCATCTCACACGCCACTATTATGCAGTACTTACCAACAATTGGCATATGTGCTCAGCAAAATGTGCAATTCAGTTCCTTTCGTATTTCAAAGGCAAGAAAGAATAAAAACAAGATGTGGTGCAACATATTCCATTATTTCTACTGTTGTATCTTGCATTATTGTGTTGCTTTATGAATACAATGGAAAGACATTCAAAAATGAGCTTAGTTATGTACTAGTTCATTATGTATTGGCTTTCTGCTGGAGTAACTATAAGGGTCCTAGTCTCTGTTGGTCACTGCATAAAACAGAAAAAGAATTTTAATCACATCACATTAACACTTAATTTGCAAAATAAATTCTGACTTTTCATGTGGCTACAGTACCCGGAAGCTCATTTATCTATTAGGTATTTAAGGAAAAAATGTCTAGCACAAAGCCTGCAAATTCTTTAGATGACATCATTTGGAGGACATAAAAGTCCAGGACGAACACTATGACTCAAATTCTGGGCTAATTCTACAGTTACTGTGCCCTGAGCTCCTCTACAAGCATAGATATGTCGCTTTGAAGCACTCGGCTTTCACTCAGAACCTGTCGCCTTCCACGTGTTCATTCAGCTCTCTGGGCTGCTCCTGGGCAGGCATTATTCTCAATTGAATCAGCAGTACAGACAATTCAAAATTCCTCATGCATCCGTTTTAAGAGGGGGGTGCACAGTACAGTAATCCTCTGGAATTTTTGCAAATATCCCCCCCCCCCCTTCCAGCAAAGAAAAAGGATAAATCAAACACAAGTATCATGTAAAACATAGGGTGATGACAAACTTTTGTTTTTAGATTATTTTAAGGGATCTACGGTATACCTGATGTGCAGCTGATCCGGCGTGTCTTAAGATTCAAATACTATACCATTTTAAGAGGCCTGGTATAGAAAAATAAGATTCTTTTAGGCATCTTATTTTTTACACATGTTAACAATAACAATAATCCATCCATCCATTCTCTAACCACTTTATCAAATACAGGGTTGCAGGAGTGCCAGGGCCTGTCCTGGCAAACAACAGGCACAAGGCAGGATACACCATGGATGGGACACCAGGATGGGATGCCAATTTTGTGCGTAGGGCACAAACAAACACAAACACACCCTCACTCACACCAGGGATAATTTCCCGAGAAGCCAATTAGCCTACCAGTATATCTTTGGATTATGGGAAGAAACCAGAGCAATCAGGGAAAACCCATGAAACTCTGGGAAGAACATACTGTACAAACTCCATGCAGATATTACCCCAGGAATTGAACCCAGGGCCCCAGAGCTGTGAGGCATCAATGCTGACCACTGCATCACCACCCAAGAAAAATAATAATAAGGATAACATGATAAAATCATTTTTGTTTCTGTTTTTCATCATGGACATTCTTGATTTAAAGTGAATTTTAATATAACTATTATTTATATATTGAATAGTATAAATAATGTTCTATTATATGAAATATGCTTTATTAAAATGAACATTCTACATATAGACATTCTGACTTTTTAACTTAATCCATTTTTCCGAATTAATTAATTGATAAGACAATAGGCTAAAGTACCATCAATTCACATACATTTTCTACTTGAGAATCAAATAAATCCTGGGGGGTTTACTTTATACTTGGGAGTTGTCTAAAAAGCTTAAAAGTGGAGTTGCATGAAATAATTACTGGCTTTCAGTTTCCTAGTAAGAGTTTAGTTGTCAGCTTATTTTAATTATGAAATCATAGTTGAATATTTTAAAAGAGTAAAAGGTCTTCCATAAGTAAGGAGACCTAAAAATGAAATCTATAAATGCAGCTATACGAGAAGTGCTGTTCCTGAAGTAAACCAATATAACTCTCTTTCAGATCATGCTGACTGATAAAGATGAGTGTCTGTAGGTGATCCTCCATGTGAGAATTAAACAGTACAGGTACACCCAAAGTCACTGTCACTTTAATGTTGACAAATTAATTTGTACAGCTTTGCTATTGCATTTTATCCTGAATCTACAAGACATTTTTTCATTCCACAGTGATATAATCTCTTATCTTTGACACAGTAATTGCAATTGCATTGTTTTTAATGTATAAAGTATTAAATTGTTCTTCTGTATAAACATTGCCCTCACCTGTAGTATATTTTTGCAAACTACCTGTATGAAATCTGTCAGAAATAAGAGCATCTGCTGAGCAAATAAACACTGAAATTAAGATTAAAATGTTTTAATGTGTTTTTGTTCTTTTGTTTGACTACACAAGTGGAATTCAGTCCTCCTAAAGACACCGTAAAAGCAGTTTGTCACGGCTATAGACTAACACATATTGAAATTTCTCCTACAGTACCTGGACTGTGCTACAGTATGGCTTGCTTTTTGTTCTTCATTAAATTCAAATGAATTTTTATTGTTACTTTTTTATGACCATTCAAAGCATTTATATCCCACAGTTCCCTTTCACATCACACCTTAACCAGAGAGAATCTGAAAAGGACTTTATAATTCTTTCTCATTCATTTATAATATTACTTTTATGAAATAAATGACATACCAGAGTGAAAGGATTTGTTTATTTCAATGCAAGTAAGCATTTCAATGCATTCATTTACTGTACATGCTAGCTTTTTCCATTGTAATGTTTGTGTGAATATAAAGAAAAATGTGAATTGCAAATCACATTTAAATGTACTGCTATTTTTAAATAAATTGCAGCTCTGCAGAGTCAAAGTCAATGAGGTACAGTTATACATATTTGAATAGTTACGGATAACTTTGTTACTCTCCTGTACACTATGCGGGTTTTACAAGTACTGTAACAACTACAGATAATAAAATAAATTAAAAACAAACATAATTGCACGTGCGTTTGTTTCAAAAGCTCTTTCCCTACTGTCTAACCGCTGCCTGCTGAAACCTGCTAATTAAATGCATTCTAATCATGTGTTCAAAAACCAACATATAATTGAGACTGTGATTTAAAATGAGATTTTGTCTAAGCACATACTGTAGACCAAACTGCATTCAGTGTAAAACAGAAATGTTTAAAATGTGTTTGTTTTGCTTCAGTTAAATCCATCCATCCATTTTCTAGCCACTTGATCCAGTAATGGGTCACAGAGGAAGTGGATCCTATCCCAGCAAGCAATGGGTCCAACACAGGAAATGCCCTGGATGAGACACCGGTCTATCATAGGGCACACACATATACTGTACACGCACACACTCACACCACAGCCAGTTTTCCCAGAAGCCTGTCAATCTACCAATTTGTCTTTGGACTGTGGGAGGAAACTGAGCACCTGAAGAAAACATGGGGAGAACATACAAACTCTGCACATATAGCACCACAGATCTGGATTTGACCCTGGATTGATGCTAACTATTGCGTCATCGTGCCACCCTTCAATGAAAAACATTATTATTAATAATAATTTCTACTGTATAAAGAGTACAATAACAATAATAATTATTTGCAGGTGTACAACACTTTTCATCCTGCAGGATTCCATTCACTGCTGAAGTGCAGCACCCACCAGTTAGAAGTGTGGCAGCCATTCTCCAACAGCAGCCCCTACACAGCAAGTCTGGGGATGCAGTGTGAAATTGAGGTGTTATCAGGTAGGGTCGATTATTCAAACTTAGAATGGAAACTAGTCAGGAAACCAGGACTAACACCCCTGTTTTTACTAGCTGTACCACGAGATCTTTACAATGAATGAAGGCATCTCCTACAGCTAACTGTAGTGTCCTTGATCACTGTACTGGGCTAGCTGAAATATTCTACAGGTTTTTTACAGGAGGAATTGTATCTTTTTTTGTATTAATACAACCTCAATATGACCACCTGTCAGCATTATGCTTTTAACATCAGATTGTTTTGTTGTATTGGGAAAGATGACAGTTTGCTACCAAAAGGTTTTTTTGTGGTTGATTTTACTCTAAGAGTTTAAGCAAAAATTCATATTGAACAGAACCCTCCTTGATATCTAATAGAAAGCATCCGTATTTAAATGAGTGTTTTTACTGTGAATTCCTAAAATGTAGTCACTTCTATTTTGTTAGTCATATTGCCCTGCTCTTCAGTTGATGTTTTATTATTTTCTATGCATTGTGCTGTAATTCCTATTTCAAGAGGTTGTGTCCCCAGCTTCAGTCACGCTATACAGCGCAGTTACAGTCAGTTGTGATGTTGTGATACTTCTTTGAACAAAATTAAATAAATAAAATCACGATAGTTTCTAAATAGCATATCCCAGCGCACACAAGAACGCACCAAAAACAGTCACTGTACATCATGCACATTTATTTTTTTACTAGTACTGTATTACCTCTGACGCTGACTCATACTGTAGTTCTATTTTAACTCACATAACGCTACTGAAGTTTTTGTTATGGGACGCTTGGATACATTTTCACAGGACAGTGGTTGTGCGTTTCTCTCTTTGCTATTACCTGCACTTAAAACCCAGGAATCCAAACCCCGCAGTTATACTGTTATAATATAGCACCAGTTTCACGATGTCTAAAACAATGTTCAGCTGGGACAGCAACAGCATCTTGTATTATATACTCACGCAGGAAAGACCAACAAAAGGTCATCTTCACAAAGCACAGTTTTGAAACCTAGAGCCGTGAATTCAAACTAAGGTGAAAGTGAAAGGCAGTGAAACTGTTTCATTTACATAAGTCATAAATACGTTCTTATTATAAATAACAAACCAGCAGGTGTACGGAGAAAAATCAGTAGAAAATGTTGTATACAAGGCAAAATATTGGAATTAAACGGAAATAATAATAAACCAATATTCTGCTTGACCATAAAATAACAAGCGTCTGTGCTTTTCTTGATCACAGTGGAAACGATATTTCAATGTTGGGGGTGTATTTTTGCTGCTTGAAAATGCAGTCTGAAGGGTAGTCTCCGGCATATTCATCTTTATTCGGTGATGAAAACCAATGACATTGCACCGAAACTGTTATATTTCTCTTTCATGTTTTATATTTTCACATGACCAAAACTAAAACCATATTTCAGTACTGAATGCACAATATTTAGAAAATGTCAATAATGTTTTTTTTTCCCACACATCTACTGTCAATAATGTTATTTAAAGAGGGGAAATAAAAGAAAGAATAGAGCATCACAAAAAAAAATCAAGGGATGGAGCACATTTGTAAACTGAACCTAATGTGAATGGAATTGTCGCAAGACATTTGCAGTTATAACCCAGCACTATGGAATCTGAGACTCGAAACCGTGAGCTACCGAAGAAAACGCAAAGATTCGTCGTATAAAAGCTGCTCTCTTTATATATAATTTTTTGTTTCATGTCTAAATACGTGCCCTACATTACATATTGCAGGCACGACTTAGTGCAATAGGAAATTAGAAATATATATATAAACCCAAGCAACCAAAACAAGCAAGGAGTCAAAATGGGTCTCCTCAGTGTTCCATCAAAACAGAACACTTACTGCATTCCCACGTCCTGCAGGAATGCACAACATTGCATTCTCTGCGATTCCAAGGATAAACAACAGGAAGACTTACCTGGGTGGCTTTGTGGAATTGCTTCTTCAGTCCTGCCACAGACATATTTTCAGATGTAGCGGTTTGCTGTTCTTTGTTTTCTGATTTCTGCTCTTGCTCTTGTCGCAGAGTGTTCAAGATGCTCAGTTCAGACCTTGCTGAAGCGCTCAATTCCTCGGGATCTCCAGACTCGGGGACTGACTAATGCTATGATCAGGTTATTGAATGTCACTCTTAATGTGACCTGCCAGTGACGTCACCTTGCTCCATAACCAACCTCTTAAAGGCACAGCGGAAATAGCAACTACAAACATAACTAAAAATACTATGGCAATTACCTTAGACAATACACGATATGTGCTTAAGCAAAGGCATGAAAGAAGCTTGACACCGTTATGCGTCACATAACCATCGAATGATATAAAGGGCACCAGAAGAAAAGAAAATTAATAAAGCGTGTGTAAAAAAATCATATGAAACGAATGTAATTTCTGAACGAGACCTATTCAAGGTGTCCTATAATAAAAATATATCTATCTCCCTCCTTCACATAACTTCTTCAAAATAAAAAGTTAAGAATGCTTATAAACGAAAAGAGGTTATTCTACCCATCTAATCCGGGATTTTCAGTCCCCTGGTTTTCATTACTCCAGACTCTTATTGACTTTTATTCAATAACTGTCAATGTATTGCAATCGAGTGTTAAATTATTCATCTGTATTACCCCTTTTACATGCCTTTACTCACTAATGATTAGAAGTAACCTATAAACCTAATAGCATGCAACCCTCCAGGACCATGTTATATTAGAATGAATATTTAGCATAGGGTTAGTATTGGTGTGAATATTTTAATATGTGCCAGGTGCAGCCTGTATCTCTGAGAAGCACTGTCCCATTTATAATAATAATTATAAGATTTGCTTACACTTATATAGCGCTTTTCTGGACACTCCACTCAAAGCGCTTTACAGGTAATGGGGACTCCCCTCCACCACCACCAATGTGTAGCCCCACCTGGATGATGTGACTGCAGCCATAGTGTGCCAGAATGCTTACCACACACCAGCAAATTTGGCCAGGACGCCAAGGTTACACCCCTACTCTTTTTGAGAAACGCCCTGGGTTTTTACTGACCACAGAGAGTCAGGACCTCGGTTTTCCATCTCATCCAAAAGACAGCACCTTTTTACAGTACAGTATCCCCATCACTATACTGGGGCATTAGGACCCACATAGACCACAGGGTGAGTACAGGGTCCCACTAACACCTCCTCCAGCAGCAACCTTAGTTTTTCCCAGGAGGTCTCACATCCAGGTACTTACCAGGCTCACACCTGTTTAGCTTCACTGGGTTGCCAGTTGTGAGTTGCAGGGTGATATGGCTGCTGGCAGAAGAGCATCAGTTATCCCAGTTTCAGAACTAAGAACAGTTACAAACAAGAGGAACCTTCTCAGCCATTCTAGCACTTTTCATAATTGTTACAGTAGCTAACTGATCTAATATCATCAGCTGATTTTGGAAAAATGCTATGATTTGACACCATGGCTGTATATAATACTTTAAAAACGCTTCCTGTTGTCACATTCCAGTGCAACTCTCTGTATTTTCAACCTGTGTCTTCTGGCTTGTGCTGATGCTGAAAAATTCCATTAAGTTAACTTGAATAAACACCTTTGGGGATCCTAGAATCCAGGCTCCTGCAGATTCAGAGCTATCTGACTGCTTAGCAGTACATTTAAAAAATCCTTGAGACAGATAAGCCCGTCCAGAATCCTGACTTTCCAGCAGAACAATGGAAAACCACACAGTGCTAGGTTACAATGGAATGACTTTAAGAAACCACTGTCTATTTCTTGACATGGCCAGATTTCTTTTCTGCTCTGAATACAATGGAATATGTGGGACTAAGGTGAATGCTATCGGTAGTAAATAACAGCAACTGGCCATTTGTTAGCTGGTCAACTGCCCAAAGGATCAATGGTAGAACATCTCACAGCAGTCTGTCCAGAGGCTGATGAGGTCTATGTGTCAGCACTGCAAGCTTTGGTTTTATACTTAGGGATAAAACAGTGGGGCATATTATTACAGTAGGTTTTAGAAAAGATTAGTAGAAATCTTTCTGTTGCTTTGAAAACCTCTGGCAGTCTCCCTCACTGATTCTAGACATTAGGAGTGCATGTTGAGGTAGGCCTCTCTGATAACCAGGATGTCCTGACTCTAAAACAAACTATGGGTCCATTTTGACCATCATGCCATGATGGCTCCTTTCAATCTGGAACACCAGGGGTGTGACCTATCTGAGTTGAAGCCTGGAGACCAGTAAGTCATCCAAAAGATGACCTATCAATGAGAAAACTGGACCTGGTGACATCACAACCCATGACTACTCACTTTAAGGTATTGTAATGCCAAGAACTTTGTTCACTTTGTCTCTTTCAATTCAAAAAGAAAAAGTTACGTGAATGCTATTGTCCAAGTAAAGAAAATTAACTTTAATTCAAGGGAAATTTTGTGAACAGCTAGCCAATCTGAATCATTCAACTGGAACGGAGACAGACCTTGAGCACGAACTGTTAGAAAGCTAAGCTCAGCGTGACATTAGGTGGATACTTTTTCCCAGAGGAGCAATGCTGAGCACAAAGCTAAGTAACACTATTTCCGGCACCACAGGAAAGAGATTGAACATAGCTACATTGAACTGAGCCCAGTTTTCTCTACCAGTAGGATTTTAAAAACCTCTTTACAAGATACATTGACCAGCCTCACCAGATGAGTAAAAATTCCATGTTCACATTAGAAGAAGTTTAAAGAATTTATTCCAAATACATTTGACAAAGTAACTTCACTATCTACTTGTCTTTGAGAACATGAATGATTTTAACTTAGGATAACAAATGTTAGCATCAGTGTGTTTTATCCCTGATATTATTGCTATTTTTGTAATCATTGAATGAACAATCAGCCATTTTTATCAAGGCCGATCAAGGCACTCTTGAAATTTACTGCTCTAGTTTCTAATTGGTCAAGAAAATTCACATAGGGTAAGTAAAAGCAGGTCATATCCCATTCTGTAAAAAAGTTTAATTTTTGACAGTGACACATTTAGTTTTTATTGAAATGTATCATGATTCTTTGTTTTTTGTTTAGAGTCCTAGGATTTATTTATTAAAATATCTGGTTATATCCATTAGACCTCCATACTGAGGTTCTTTTGTGCTTTTGGTGGGAGACAATTCTTCCCTGCTAAAATGGTGTTAACAGAGTGTTCTTGCTAAGTGTGACCCCGCTATCATCTCTCTTCTTCCACTGGTTTCCAGCAGGTGAGTTTCTGGAGGCAGCTCTGCCCCTGCAATGCAGTACTGACCAACTTGGAGAGTTCTGATGAATCAATTAGAAGAAATATAAAATAACAATCCTTCACACTTTAAAACGTTCTGCTGATTCTTTCTAATCCCGAAATATAAAAATAGCCTTGCAGTTCCCCTTAAAGGGCTTTAGATGAAATCGTTCACCTAAAAAAGTTTTTCTGAATGTCACAACACTTGATCAACATTCGAAGACCGAAACAATCTCATCACAACACTCCAATTAATATTTTCTAGGAACCATGCACATCTGATGGGGTCGCTGATAAAACTTATCATTACTGATTGCTAGCAGCAGTTCATGGCCAAAATGTTTTCATGCATGATTTACGCAGGAGACCTGTAATGTTTTACATACTAAAAAGCAAACTATTTAGTACTCAGAAACATGGTAATAAGATGATTAGTGCTACTACATCGAACTTCCTCAGTTCTGGTTTCAGTTCTGAAAAAATTTCCTTCTGTGTGGAGTTTACATGTTCTACTTGGTACTGGTTCATTCCCATAGTGAAAACAACATGCTACATAGCATCTCTTAATGTCTGACCTGCGATGTCCCAAGCAGGGTTACTCTACTATGCCCCCGATTGGATGGATTACTCTTAGTTCTGTTTTCTAGCTCAGAGAAAAAAAAAAAGATTTAGACAGATGTAGAAAATAAAAACTAGAACACACTATTATACACCAAAGCAGGACTCTTCTTTTTTAATTGCAGAGACAGTATAGGAGTTTTAATGTCTCTCAGTATATACTGGTCTGTGAAGGTATTATTTATACTACATGTGTAATAACTCACTACATATTTAATTGAGCATTTTATAGCTTTACGCTTCTTGTATTATTAATTTACACTAATTGTGCTGCAAAATTGATTGAGCATTCTTATTTTGAAGTAATCCAAGACCAAGTTTCAGTTTGTTCAGAAGTCCAGTTTACCTTAATAAATGGGTGAAATTCCGCCATGTTTTGAAAACTCTCAAAAACACCAAGTGGAAAGAATGCTCATGTTGTTGGTATTCTATTTCCGGGAATGATCAAGTTCCTCCTTTAAGAAAAACAATTATACAGAAAAATATGTATTCTTTTATGACGCAAGTCCTCATTTACAAAAAAAAATACAGAAGAAAGCAAATGAATTAAGAGCTTCTGGTGTGTTCTAGACTATTCTAGTATGTTGTTGAGAAAATGCCTCAGAATTGTCCTTCAAAATACCTAAAAACAATGATAAAGGAAAAGTTAAGACTTCAACACAGAGAAACAAATATACAAATAATATTGCTATTTCACACAATGTAGAGTAATGCCCTTGGTTTTCTACAGTAATTCACTAAGACTCTGTTCCCTAGGTTTCCTTCTGCTGAAGCAGCCCCTCCCACACCATCTCTCCTGATCTTCTTCAGTGGGAGGGGGCAGAGGAGGGCTTGGTGCTGATGACAGGGGCAGGCCAGGCTCTGGGTCTGCCTCAGTAAGGGGGGAGAGGCAGGGATTTCAGGGGGAGCTGGGATATCAGAGATCAGAGGAGGAAGTGGATCTAGAGATGGTGATGGGCTGGGCTCAGAAGCTGCCTCAATGAGGAGAGAAGAGGAAGGAATTTGGAGTAGAGACATCAAAGAGGAAATCAAGAGGAGACAGAGATGGGTTGAGTTCTGGAATAAGTTCAGTGAGGAGGAAAGAGGGAGGAGTTTCACAGAGAGCCACAGAATCAAAGTGTGGGGGAGGCAGAGCAAGGCAGATGGGGTGTCCAGGTGGTGAGCTGGGAGCTGGACGCTGAGGGAGGGGACAGCTGGTCATTGGATTCCACAAGAAGTCATCGTAGTCAACTGACTAGTCCTCTGGGGTCTGTGGTTCAATAATACTCTCCATACATGTGAAAGGAGGCACAATCCTATCACTGTGAGACAAGTAGCTCATATAAAAATGAGAGCAGTAAGAACAAAGCTCTCGATAAATAGAAGCAGGTGGTTGAAGAGGGCTGTGAAATGGATACATTTCTCAACTGTTTTACTGCACATCACTAAAATGCAGTAAACTGACAAAAGGACTGATGCATGAGTATTAATTGTAAAAAATATCCGAAGTCCCTCATAATGGAAGGACTGTTGTTTTGTAGTACTTTCTAATTGATTCATCAGATTATCTAAGCTGGTCAGCATGGACTCAGTACTGGATTGCAGGCAAAGAACTGCCTCAAGCTATTCACCTTCCAGAAACTCCAGGAGTAAGGGAGATGATGGAAGGATCACACTTAACAAAAAAAACTCTGTCAACATCATTTTAGAAGAGAAAAATTGCCTTCCAATATCTAAACATACTGGAACACAAAGGAACCTCAGTACTGAAGATCAATGTATATAATGAAATATATTAAACACAGGCTTAATCCTGAAAAGTACAAAAATACAGGTCAAAGAGCAATGATGATTTTTTAGTGTGAAAAGTGACACTGCCTTAAATTAAAATATTGCAAACTTGGTATTGTATATGACCTTTGTAAGTAATAAAGCAATCCTGACATTGCTGACACAAACCTCATCACCCCTGTACAGAGTGCTGTGTCCTATCACTCTTCTTGTGCAGCAGCAGTCAGCTGATGACGTTTGGCCAGTCACGGTTATCTGCTGCTGATAGCATTCACAAGCTGGTCCCATGAACATTCAATTGGACTTGGGTCAGAAATAAAGCTGGCCACAGCAAGACCTAGATATTGCTTTTTTAAAATAAAGTCATGCCATTGTATCCTAGCACTGTGTGGTTGCTGTTGTCCTGCTGGAAAATCAGCTATTCTAGGACTCCAATCAGCTCAAGGACTTGAATGCACTGCTGAGCACCAGAGGTATTTTCATAATAAAAGATTTCAGCGGCAGACCAGTATGTGATCTCCTGTCACAGCCTAAGTAATGAAGAATGGTCATCAAATAACAGTACATTATTAATTCTAATTGTAATATTTAAATTGTTATTTGGCTATTTACATATTGTTTATAAATGTGTATATATGACTACTGTATATAGCAGTTACTTTACTTTTAAAACGAACTAGTAATATATTCTTAATATCTGTAACTGATCTATATTTTTTAAATTCAATTCAAGTTTTATCCAATAAAACAAGGAAGACATTAGCAGTAAGGAAGATGGTACACCAGTGTTACAGGTGTTTGAGAGAGATATTGCAGCAAGGATGAATAGATTTCCTAAGTCTATTACTTTTACACCAGGGGACATACAGTATACAGTAGGTGTCTCCCAGCTGGTTGTAAATTCACAGTGGAGGGGGTGAGACACATAATCCATAATGCTCTTTGACGTCTTTTCAACCTTTTGTTTGTAGAGGATATTTAAGTCCATTTAATTTGCCCCAATTATTTTGATTCTTATTTTCCCTATTTTTTCCATCCTATCACCATTAACCTTACGGATGCTGCCAAACCAACAAGTGATAAATGAGTTATAAATAAATGACTTAGAAACATCGAAAAGTGTTAAAATAGTTGAGTTTCCTAAGAGTCGCTTTTGGCCTTTTTTATAAATGGTGTCACAACAATTGAAATCACTTGTAATCACTGAGAATTTCTACACTGTTATCGATAATTAGGTAGGTTGGAGGGGTTTTACCTTTTCCTAAAATCAATGATCAGTTCCTTTGTTTTCAAGACATTTAACGTCAAAGAGAACTCCTCACACCATTTAGTAGAATGATCGAGAATGGACCCATGGTGATTTTCTGGGTCATTTAATAAGATGACCGGGGCTGAGTCATCAGTAAACTTAATGAGATGTGTTTGCTCTTACAATCATTAGTGTAAAATATGGACAGTATGGGGGGTGAGATACAGCCCTGTTGTGATCCAGTAGAAGTGTTGAGAGTTATTAAAAACTGAGGAAAAATCAGCAAATAAGACGCTCACAAATGTCCTAGTTTGGTCAAGATGCTGATAGACCATATTTAACAATGTGAGTATTGCATCATCTGCTGCCCTCCTTTCTCTGTATGCAAACTGCAGGGGGTCAATAAATCTCCGTGGGTTTTTTTTGGAACGTGTTGCTTCACTCTTCCCTCCAGACTTTACATTGAGAGAGATGTCCGAGCAAGTGGCCTGTAGCAGTTAAGCTCACTTGGCTTGGCGGTTTCTGGAATGGGAATAACAGCAGACTTCTTCCACAGAGAGGGTTTCTTTTGTAAATGTAAGGGCATCTGAAAATGCAGATGAAAAAATATCTCATAGCGGGTCTGCACAAGACTGCAGAACTTTTCCACATACTTTATCTGGAACTGTGCTTTTCCTTACATTAATTATCCTAAACTGCCTATGCACCTCAGCTGCGCAATGCTAGATGATCAACATTATTAGTGGACGCAATTGTGGTTTTGAAATTAAGACAGGTACAAAACACGTTTAAATCATTTCCCAGCTGTTGCTCATCCATCCAATTTACAACAGGTACAGAAATACTGTACCATTATCTTTCTGAGATATACAGGCCAGGGATTAACTGTCCTGCTATACCATCCAGGTATTTCTCATTACCATGCTATTCTGTTTTTTCCCTGTCCTGATCCTTAGCTTTCCTGATCTTTTTTCACTCTGCACTACCCTCCTGAGCTTTGTGTCCCCTAGAGATGTACATGTTTGAGACTCTTGGTTTTCCAGGTTAATCCTTTTGTTTCCCAGATACCATATTATTCCTGATATGCTTGTAACGTTTGTGAATATGGCAGAAAAGCAACTGTTAAATAATTGTTTCTGGTTTGCAAAACTGTAATTAATCATTAATGCCAGTAAGTCTACCTAACTCCAAATTTGCATCAGATTTTAGCACCATGATAAAGTGCAGGAGTGGCAGAACAGTACTCTTTTGTGATGAACCTGTGCTCTGTAAATAATGTATGTCATTGCTATGAATTTACATTATTTAACCACTGATGCAGTGATGTCAGTCAGGGACATGCCTCTCTGCCAATCAGCCCTCTGCCTCTTAAGTCACTTTGGAGCTTGCAACCTATCAAACGATAGGTTCCAAAAAAACATTCCAAAAAAACCCACAGAGATTTATTGACCCCCTGCAGTTTGCATACAGAGAAAGGAGGGCAGCAGATGATGCAATACAGCTCAGCGAACAGGCAGAACGGACAGTCCTGTCTTTTCCTCAGTCTCCACACATGTGGGTCCTGGAGCTCCGCTTTGTAAACTGAGAACTAAAAGAAACATCTGGCAATTTCAAATTGTGTGGCTGTTTAATTCTTCTTTTTTTTAAATTGGACTCATTAAACACCTGTATGCTACGTTAAACCATGAAAAACAATGGAATGGACGCTTCCGTCTGGTAAGCATTATAGGAGCATAAAAGCACGACCTTCCAGATTCAGAGACAGTTTCTTCCCACAAACTGTCAGATTACTGAACTCCACTGCCTCACACTGATGTTTTTTTTTCTAAGATGTTTGTTATTTAACTTGTTGTTAGTGTTGCTGTTCTGTGTTTATGTTGTTGGTGTTTCTTTAATGTCTTTCTATTGGAGCATACATGCAAATAAGCATTTCATTGGACTTGAGCATATGACAATAAACTGAACTGAACAGAATGTGTAAATGTGTTAGAAACTAGGGCTAGCTGGTTTTTTTCCCATCAAAAAAGAACCCTTCCGTCACAGAAACACCATAACAGAACATGTATAAACTGCTTTTACTAAGGGTTTAACCAGCTTTGAGGTGAAACTTCACTTCTTTGCTTGAAGTCCATTTCTTGCAGGAAATATTCATCTCTAACAAGCAGCAGTGAAATCTGGTGATCTGGACTTCACTACTGTATTCACCAATGCCTCAAATCACATAAGTGTCAACACTGTTTTAGAAATAGATTTTCTTTGGTTGAGCCAAATGTAGAATACAAGAGATCTATATATATATATCATGTGTATATATATTTCCTTTGTCTAAAATATTCAAAAATGAGAAATTACTCCATGCACTCCTTTTCTATTGTATTTAGAAAATTACAGTATCCTGCATGTGAAGACACTATGTTGAAGAGCACATCTTTGAAAAAGCTAATTCATTACTGTGAATTATCCATTACATTTTTAATTATCCATTTATCTGATGTTTTCATCAAAAGTAACTTTAACAATTCAAATTTGTTTTCTGAGGATTGCTACAGTAAGAGGATCAACATTAGGTGGGTCCATGTTACTTGTCTTTATTCTCATCTTTTCATTTCTGGTTGTTACAGGAGGTTCTGTCCCTCCAGGATTTCACAGCCCTTTTCTTCATTGACCTGCTTCTATTTACTGAGAGCTTTATTCTTACTGCTCTCACTTTTATATGTGCTGCATGTCCCACAGTGATACAGTAGGTGTTTACCTCCTTTCACACGTGTGGAGAGCACTACTCAACCACAGACACGGACTGGTCAGTTGTCTACAACGACTTCTTGCGGAATCCAGCTGCCCCCTCCCTCAGCGTCCAGCTCACCACCTGGACACCCAATCTGTCCTCCTCTGCCTCCCCCACACTTTGATTTTGTGGCTCCCTGTGAAACTCCTCCCTGTTTCTCTACCTATTTCTCTACTCCCTGTAAAATCCCTAGTTCCCTCAGCCCTGAGCTCATTCCATGGACCATCCCACCTCTCTCTCTGGAGACATGCCGTTCCCTGCCTCCTCTGATCATTGATTTATCTATTCCCTGTCAAATTCATTCCTCTTCCCTCCTCATTGAGCCAGCTCCTGAGCCCAGCCCACCACCATCTCTAGATCCCCTTCCTCCCCTGATCTCTGATATCCCAGCTCCCCCTGAAATCCCTGCCTCCCCCGTACTGAGGCAGACCCTCCTCTGCCCCCTCCCCCTGAAGAAGATCAGGAGAGATGGTGTGGAAGGGGCTGCTTCACAGCCTTATGGAGGAACCTGTTCAGCAGAAGAAAGCCTAGGGAGCAGAGTCTTAGTGAATTACTGGAGTAAACCAAGGGCATTACTCTACATTGAATTAAATAGCAATGTGATTTGCATCACATTGTTTCTGTGTGTAAAAGCTTTACCGTTCCTTTTTCATTGTTTTTAGGTGTTTTGAAGGACAAGTCTGAGGCATTGTCTCAACAACACATCAGATTAGTTTGGATATTCCCTCCTCTCTAAGGCCATTCCAGATCCAATCCCACCCCACTCATTTGGAACCATGTTCTTCCCTGCCTGCTTTGATACCTGATTTCCCAACATCCTCTGAACTTCCCTCATCTTTCTTTTTCACAAAGAGAAATCCAGAATCCTAGCTAATCCCGGCCACCTCACCCTGAAGAAGAAGCATCGTCATCTGCTCCCAATGACAGGAGCTCCTTATCTCTCACCACCAACCAGACAGTGACTGTGTCCAATGTGTGACATTGTTCTTTTTGGACTGGTGTCTGTCATGAAGCGTTCTTTCAAGACCCTATGCAGACAACACAATCCGGGGAAGAGTGAGGAAAACACGAGGAAAAAAGCATGCAAAGGGGCTGGAAGGAAAACAGGGGGCGTGTTCATGGTGAGCTGATGTTCGGGGGGGGTGTGGCCGAGGCAAATAGTCCAAGGGAGTCCGAGGCAAATCCATGGGTGTAGCAAAAGTCCAAGACCAGGTAATCCATCCTGACAGACAAACAGAGTTAAAAGCCGGAGCGGGATCCGGTGGAGGGACGGGGGAATAAAAGGGGGGTCACGGGACCAGACGCTCCCTAATCGCAGACTCAGTAGGTCAGGACGCCGTGATGAAGCCTGTGCCATCGAGTCGCTCCTAGACTCGTGGATAGGTGGGCTTCCGGGCATCCATCTTCCAAAGCTGAGCCCAGATTGGCAGGAATGTCTGGCTTTTATAGCACGGGGGGCAGGTGCGGGAGATGAGTATAAAACAAGGAAGGGCTGGAGCATCCTTAAGAGGAGGGGCTTACGAGCGTGACAGTGTCTCTTCCCTCAGGGCTTGGCCCTCTTCATGTCCTGAAATTCCCTGCAGCATCCTGACCATTTCCTTGACCAAGGCTAGCTGCTCCTGTGTGACCTTCGTGTCTGCTATTTGATTAAGGTAAAACCACAACTGTGTGAGCTACACCTCACATCTCCCTCAGGTGCACTGGACCAAAACACAATAAAGAGTTGCCATATTGTTAACCCACTTGCTTGCTTAGACTCTGCTGCCAAGTCCTTAAGCAGTGCCACAGTTTTAGATTCACGATATTTGTCTGTCCAGCCTTGTCTGCTTGAATTCTTGCAATCAATTATTTTACTCCACATTCATGGGGATCTGAAGAAAAAGCTTCCTTCTTCTCTGTATGCCACCCTATCAGCTGCTGCTCTAAGCCATCGTTCTGAGCACAAGCCAATTTGACTTTGCACTCGTTTATTTAGCAGATGCCCATTCTCTGATTGCTTCCAAGTCTTCCACACCAAGATTATGACTTTGGATTCTTTTCATGGGAGCTTTCACATTGGAGAATCCCAACTTGGTTCTCTTCCCTCTACTTTCTTGGAGCTAGCCTCCACAGCTGTCTCTTCTCAGCAACAACCTGGCAGAGCTTAGGACTGAGAACTCTCCATCCCTGTGCAAGACATTCTTTGCTGTAGCTCGATGAGGGAAGTTACCGCTCGCTGTACTGCGCCTGTTAACTGTCGCTGCTTTACATCTTTCTCAACTCCTCACTTTAGACACAGCTGCAATGTTCACTTTCATCTAGCTGAATAGCAGCTGACTGACCCATTCAACCACTCAAAAGTCTTTATTCTCCAGTCTCTCTCTCTCTGTAGCTTGTCAGCCTACTGGGCCTTTCTTCTCTCAATCAACACCTTAGCCAATCTGATGCGTTCTTGAAGCAGTTTGTTCAATTCTAGCTGAAGGTGTTACGCTGCTCTGGAGAGGAGATAGGGATCCTATGCAGACGCAGGAGTAGGTGGGAGTTACGGCAACTACTGTAACAATCCGAAACTAGGAGCCAGATCGTAGTCAGAGGGAGAAAGGTAGGTCGAAATCCGGTAAAGTCACTGGTGGCTAACAATCCGAGTCGTGAGGCAAAATCATGGTCAAAAGGAGGAAGGTAGGTTGAAATCCGATAAAGACACTGGTGGCTAACAATCCGAGGGGCAAGGCGAAATCCGAAGACCGAAGACGAAAAGGGGAGTCAATAATCCAGGACAACAAAAGGTATGGTAAACGCTAGGTAGAGCTCACGAGGTGTATACTCAATACCGAGCAACGGGAAGCAGGTAAGAATGGTATAAATAACACAGCGTGCCGCACAGTAGAGCAATTGCAGGTGTGTTAACGCATGCGGCGGCGCTTGTTAATAATAACCCGCTGCTGGTACTGATTAGCTCGCTTACGAGTTGATCTCTGCTGGCTTGTGGTTGTGACAGATCGTCCAATCTTTGATCTGCCCTTCCAGGGTACGCATTCATAGCACAACTCCATATCCACTCTCATTTCATTTGCTCTGGTACTATTTGCTCTCTTTCCCCTGTTCCACAATATCTTGAGGAAACTACTGTCTCCTTCCTGTATGCTCTAAACCTGAGAGCACTTTATTTCCCTAAGTAGACCATATACAACATATAGTTTTTTTCTTCTCTTCTGATGGGGTTTTCCAGGATTTCGGGCATCACCATGGTGACCTGGTTCAGATCTTATTTCCCCTCTTTCTCATAAGGACAGGCATATTCCACAAACGGGCCTCTGTTTCTTCTCCCAGGCTCTTCTGTTCATCACACAAACCATGTGTGCCATGAATTGAAGACATCTTAAATAGAAAGTCCACACTTCTGAAACACCTCATGACTTGATGCCTTGAAGAAGTCTAGTATAATGTTCAATGAGCCTGTTATCTCAGGAAAGAGCCTGTTATTTAGCCCCCACGTCGACCTGCCAGAATGTAGTACTGGAGTCATTCATCTTCTCCAAGTCCAGCATTTTTTTCAATTAAAAAAAACTTGGATGGTCACCAAATAGGCACTAGAGGGCGTTGTTCTCCAAAACCACAAACTATTCCACGTCTTTCACGTGTTCTGTCGCAACAGTCTTTAGACTGATGTCAGTAAACAGAAAGAAAACGGAAATGCAATAGATCTCCATTCTTTACAGTGCGAGAGCACAGCAATTAAACCAAAACCTAAGCTCTTCTTTGAGCTCTAGTTACACTTCGTCTCCAATCATCCTCCCTGTGAACACCTGCATAGCAAAGCTGTTTACCGGCATCAAAATCCAATCCAAAAACTTACAACACTTCATGGACACTGTTGTATCTTCACATGACGCAAACAATGACATGGAGGAGGGTGTGGAACAATGAACTATATATATTAAAGTTTGGTTGCACAGAACATTACACTACCGACCCGACATCTTACTCTCACGCTAGCTCTCTTCAACTGTTCTCAAGCTCCCCAGTTCCCCGGTTTTCTCCTTTGCTTTCTGGCACCAAAACTATAACAGCCGGGTGACTCCTACAACTTAGGAAAATGGGGTAGAGCCATCTGACAGACTATTACTTGTAATTCCAATATTACTTATACATTTAATATACTGTATATGCAGTGTATACTGTATATCACTTTACTACACTCCCCCTTTCTCAAGCTAAAAAATGTTATTTCTCAATAAATATTCACAGTATGGAATAACAGAACTTTTTTTTTCTTTTCTTTTTTTTTACACACAACAGCAAAATTCCTACTCTAGGAAGTTCAGGGTAGACCACCTGACTTCTGTGAGATCAGGGCGCATTCTTGCCCTTTCTGCAACACGATCTCACTCTTATCTAACATAGTCTTTCAAGGAGGTGGGAGAACGTCTCTCTCGTGTGGAGCGCCGTACAGGCAGTGGGGCCAGTAAGTCTCCACTCTCCAGGGACGCCTCCTCTGGTTCCTGGGGTGCCACAGCAGGACCGCATTCTGTATCAGAACTCTCCTGAGGCCCAACAAGTCCTTCTGGAAGAGGCTCCAGCTCTTCTTGGCATTCTCTACCTCCCTCTGAAGATCTATCCGGAGATGGACTTGGATCTAAATAATGTTTTCTGATTTGATCAACATGTCTCCACATTCTCTTTTCCTAAGATCACTGTACAGTATATGACACAGGACCTGAACACGTCTCTATGGAAGCAGGTATCCATTTCGGCTCCAAACTGAAGTTTTGCACGAACATGGGATCTCCTGGTGAAAAAATTCTCATTTTAGCTGTTTTGTCATGATTCAATTTTTGCTTCATTTGCTTTCCTTCTATTTTAGTCTTATGGTCTGGCTTGGGTAAATCAAATGCGGATCTTAGTCTCCTGGACATCAGCATTTATGCAGGTGTAATGTTTCATAGCCGTTCAGGGATGCCAAATACGTAATCATAGTGGCTCTCTGAAGGCACCAGTTCTGTAGGGTTTGGGCATTTACTGAGACAATTATTAATTGTAGCAGTAAATCACAAAGTTGATTCTTTTGATGGCTTTAGAATCCAACCACGCGACATAACTCAAACAACGCGCACACACGGGTACTAATACACGAGGATACATTTATTAATACATAGAATATGCATATAAACCTAACAGACCTTATCGAGAGGGTTATCAGAATACAAAAGATATATATTCATTCAGTTACAAAGTGTTACACATATCAAGAGGACATACGTTCAGTATATCATTCATTTAGACCGTTTCGTAAATGAACTTGGTTATAACTTCTACATTAGATACTCAAAACAAGTACATAACTCTTAGGAATTAAATTGATATCAACTGGTTGGGATAACAATTGAATTCTCGAGCTGTAATGCATTGAAGTTGAATACTCATCCAATTTCTGGGGATTCAGATCTCCAGCGGGCACAAAGAAACAGTTGCAGGCTGTTGCTGTCCAATCCGCGCTCTCTGGCTCCGTGCCAGGCTGTGCTGTGCGGCTTGCGACGGTGCGCTGCTGATGCTCACTGTCCGGCTAGTTAGTGTTGGCTTTAACTAGCAAAGTTTGTGCACAGGAGAAAAGATGACTGTGGGTCCCAGCAAGTCAGGAAGAGGACCGGTTCGTTCCTGATGAAGAGCTAGTTCTGAATAGTGATTCAGCTGTCCACAGTTCTGACCTGTTCACGAGGCCTGCTGCTGGTGCTAACCTCGGGTGGATCCTCTGGTTATTCTCTGGCAACCTCCGCTCTAGACTCTTAGAACAAAGGAAAGTTCTGGCACTCGGACACACTGGCCGTTCCGTGGTTGTCCGGGCTGAGTCTCAGGATGGTCAGGAGGCGCGCTGCGAGAATGTCCTGCCCTTGGGAGCCTTCTGCTCCTGGGCCGTCCTGCCCTGGAATTCTCCTTTGAATTCCCTTTAGAACAGTCCACAGAATCCTCTCCAGAATCTTACTGAATCTCCCGAATCTCCAGGCCTGTGTTGCCTGTTTTTACCTGGAGGAACTTCAGCTCGTTGATTGGCTGAAAGTTCCATGGGCATCAGAGTCCCACGTGGGTTACTCAGCCCTACCAGTCCCTGATTGGTTGATCAAGGTGAGATATGAGTCACTTAGTCCTGACACTTAGTAATGCAGTCCAGATGTCCATCCGGCACTCCCTAGACTGATAGGCGCCAGTGGATG
Source organism: Atractosteus spatula (assembly GCF_055471065.1). NCBI lineage: Eukaryota > Metazoa > Chordata > Actinopteri > Semionotiformes > Lepisosteidae > Atractosteus > Atractosteus spatula. The sequence goes on from NC_142706.1 coordinate 20,705,460, forward strand.
ACCATTGATCATGATAGCCAGACTTAGCTAAGTGCATCCCCCTTTGGGAGCTGTCCTAGGAAACCTTAAATCACCCTGCACTAATGGTCTCTCTGTGGCTGCACCACAGAGATGAACAGAGAAATGGGGCCTCATTTGGGAAGCTCAGAAACACTTAATTCTGCCTTATTATTAAGCCTCGCCGCTACACAGGTGACAATCCTGTTGTTACTTGAGGCATGATACCGTAACTGAACAAGAACCTCGAAACTCTTGTCCCTATGCTTCCTCCTTGCATTTTTCTCATCCCCTCCTTGAAGGTCTGGACAGCTCGTTCTGCCAACCCATGAGAAGAGAGATGGAAGGGTGCAGATGTTACAAGGTGGATTCCATTTTGCTTCATGAATTTAGCAAACTGAGTGCTGAATTTAGGGCTGAGTGCGGGGGATTGGGATCCTATGCGGTGCTCTTCGGAAGGATAACCGCTAGTCGAAGGCGTAGTCAGAGTAATAGCAGAGTCCAAAATCCAGGTAGGCGTTGTAGAAGCGTCGATGTTGAATCAGAAGGCGAAGGCGTAATCGAAGAAACAGGCAGGGGTCAGGATCCGGGAAGGCTTTGTAGAAGCATCAGTGTTGAATCAGAAGGCGAAGGCGTAGTCGAGGAAGCAGGCAGGGTTCAGAATCCTAGAAGGCTCTGTAGAAGCATCAGTATAGAATCAGGAGACGAAGGCGTAGTCGAGGAAGAAAAGCAGGGTCCAATATCCAGGAGAGCGTAGTAGGGGCGTAGGTACGAAGTCGGGAGGCAAAGGCGTAGTCGAAGAACGGCAGGGTCAAGATCCAGGAGTCAAACAGTAGAATCGCAAAATGAGAGAGTAGAAACGAAGCTCAGGGAGAAAATCTCAATTGTGAGCACTGAAAGGGGGTCTGGTGAGGGTTTAAATAGAGGACAGATTGGTGCGTGCACATTTGGTACAGGGAGAGCTCGTGGGAATGCGGGAGTGCTTGCGTGCATGAGAGCGATTCATGACAATGGGGTAGACGTCCATCCACTTTGAATGGGCATCGATGATCACTAGAAACACATGTCCAAGGAATGGTCCTGCATAGTCCACATGAATCCGAGACCATGGCTGTTCAGGCCATTCCCAAGGTAACGGTGCGTTCGGTGGCACTTTCCTATTTTGCTGACAGTTCTGGACATAAATCCAAGTGGTTTCTCAGTTCCATCTTCCATTTTGTGGGACAACACAGCACCAACCCCATATGGTGAGGCATCGCATAATAGAATCTCAGTCTGCAGAATAAGGAAACCATCACTTTTACTGACTGAAGTAGTTCTTTAGATTTCTTGAAAGCTTTTTCTTGTCTTGAGGTCCACTTCCACTCGGCATCCTCTCTAAGAGGCTCATGCAGTGGCGCCAGCAACGTGGAGAGATTTGGAAGAATGCGATTGTAATAATTGAGACACCCTAGGTAAGCCCTGAGCTCTGTAACATTCGTGGGCGATGGGGCCTCCCCTATAGCTTTAACTTTTGTTTCTAGAAGATGCAGTCCATTGGCGTCCACTTTGTGTCTTAAATAATGGACTTCCTTCTTCAGCAGTGTGCATTTGCATCTTTTAAGATGCAATCCGGCTTCCTTCAGGCTATTGAGCACTTCATCCAGGTTCTGTAGATGCTCTTCTTCATTTGCTCCTGTTACAAGAATATCGTCCAAATATACTGCAACCTTCGGTATGCCCTGCAACAAGCCTTCCATCATTCTTTGGAATATTGCCGGCGCAGAGGATACCCCAAAAGGAATTCGGTTATAAGTGAACATTCCCTTATGTGTGTGTATTGTCAGGTATTTCTTGGATCCTTCATCCATAACTATTTGTTGATATGCATGACTCATGTCAACTTGCTGAAAATTGCTGACCCCCTGACAAAACTGTAAATAAGTCTTCCACTCTTGGTATTCGAGTACTGCTCTAGCGAAGAGACTCTATTGAGTCAGTTTATAATCTCCACAAAGTCTAATTGAACCATCTAGCTTCAAAGTTGGTACTATGGGTGTGGCCCACTCCGAATGTTTAACATATTGAATGTTTCAATAACCTGTTGATTTCAGCTTCTACTTTGGGGCCCATTTTGAAAGGAACTGATCTGGGGCGGTAAAACTTTGGAGTAGCGTCAGGTACAACACGAATTGTAGCATTGACCCCTTTTAGAGTTCCCAATTCACCTTTAAATACTTCCTCGTTCTTTGCTAGAACTTGTTGTAAGGTCAACCTCTCGGCTTTCACATGTTTAATTTCTCGCCAGTTCAGCTTTATTTCTTCCAACCAGCTTCTTCCTAGCAGGTTTGGACCTGAACCTTCTACTACAAAGAGTAGTAGTATTTTCAGTGGCACATTGTATTGCACTTTCACTTCAGCTGCACCCAGCACCTTAAGTCTCTCCCCAGTGTATGTTTTCAATCTGAGAGACATGCTTTTTAATGCGGGCCTTTCAGCACCTTTCCAGTTTTCTTTGAAATTTGTCTGATTCATTAACATGACACTGCAACCCGTATCTAGTTCAAACGTCATCTGTTTTCCATTGATTTTCAAATCAACGGTGTTTGTTGATTTTCCTGTTCAGCGGTAGCTTTTTTTATTTGGGAATGCCGTCCAGCTCTCGCGCTTTTTTTGGTATACTGCGGGAGGGCTGTTCCACCCCCTTATACTTTTTCATACCATAGTGATAGCTTTAACTCGCAAATCCTGCACATTTTTGTTAGTCGCTTCCATGACCTGCGCTATCTAGTGCATTTTCAAAAGTTAAATCAGTCTCGGACAATAGCCTCCTTTTAGTCTGGTCATTATTTATTCCACACACCAGTCTATCCCTGAACATTTGTGAGAGCGTACTGCCGTAGTTGCAATCCTGCGCTAATTTATGCAGCTCTGTCACATACTCAGCTATGGTTTAGTTTGGCCTCCTTGTGCGTGAATCGAATTTAAATCTTTGCACAATTTCACTCAGTTTGGGGTTAAAGTGATCTTTTAGTAATATAACTAGATCTTCATACGAATTGCCGGGACTTACAAAATTCCTCATTAAACTGTACATCTGTGCACCGCCCACGCTGATGAGAACTGCTCTTTTCTTATCGCCGTTTTCTATTCTGTTAGCAATAAAGAAATGCTCCAGTATCTCACAGTACTCCTCCCATGTTTGAACATTCTGATCAAACGCAGCGAGCGAGCCTATTGTCCCCACCATTCTTCTTTCTTTTTCACCCCCCTTTTTCAATCACAAACTGTCCTACCAGATTCTGCCGTCTGCCTCGTCTGGAGAATGTCACCAGTAGAATGCGCTGTTCTTGTCTGAAATGCCTGGATTCACGCTTTAACTGTCATCCTCATTGCAAAAATATGTTGTATTTTGAATGACACTGAGGCGGGTGTGGAACAATGAACTATACAGTATATATTAAAGTTTGGTTCTAGAGAACATTACACTACCGATCCGACATCTTACTCTCACGCTAGCTCTCTTCAACTGTTCTCAAGCTCCCCAGTTCTTCCCGGTTTTCTCCTTCGCTTTCTGGCGCCAAAACTATAACAGCCGGGTGACTCCTACAACTTAGGAAAATGAGGCAGAGCCATTTGATGGACTATTACTTGTAATTCCAATATTACTTATACAGTACGTTCATTTATATATACAGTATATATATCACTTTACTACAGAGACCTCTCTCTCTTCCACAGTGAGTCGTTTGGTCGTCCTTCTCCAGTCTTGCTCCAGCGTTACAGAAGATCACCTCTTCCCTCCTGCGAGATTAACAGCCAACTAAAAACCTTCGCTTCCCAACTGACCATCAATCGCTACTTAAGGGGTCAGGTGACTGTGACGTAAGGTCATGCCTCACAGGTCTCTAGGGAAATGTAGTTTGAACAACAATAACTGCCACGTGATCACTAATACTAATTATTAATAATAATAATAATAATAATAATAATAATAATTGCTTACACTTTTATTGTGCTTTTCTGGACAATCCATTCAAAGTGCTTTACAGGTAATGGGAACTCTCCTCCACCACCACCAATGTGCAGCATCCACCTAATGATACTGCATAATACTGTAAGAGATGTGCGCATTAGTTTCACTTGAAGTTCTTGTCATTTCAAAAACACGAATATACAGTACAGTATTTATCTGTGTAGTATATTACTGCATTACTGAAATTGAAAAGAAAATGTAATTCTGAACAATGTTTAAAATGGTCTTTAAGAACTCTCAATAGATTTTATTTTACGAGTCATTATTTAAGTGGATAATACTTGACCAGTAAAGCTAAAACATCCAATTTTATTATTAAAACATTGAGAGCACATAGTGTCAATACTAAATAATACCTTATTGATCATTATATATTGAGAGACATTATAAAAGCAACAAGAACTACTGCTTCCTACATTGTAGGAAAAATGCACAAGAAAAATTATAGTGCTGATTACGACAATCACACAAATTATCCACTTTAGTACACTCAATTAAAGATGGTATTGATTTTCCAAACAAATGTAAAAAAACCAATATCACTAAATATGTCATTAAGTATATGTTCCTTCATGTTGCTACTTTTTATTATGCAGTTGTTGGAGGCTGTTTTACAAATGAGGTAATTTCCGTTTTGAGCTTGTAAGTGTAAACCAGATCAGTCTGGAATATTATTAGAAATACGTGCTGCAAAGTCAGTCATCAATAAGAAAATACACATTAAAACACATAGGATTTTCAGTAGTATATTCCAGAATGATACAGAAGCTGATGGTAAATCTTGCCATGTAAATAAACATTTAAAAAAAATAATGATTAAAAAATGTTTTTAAGGTAGTGATCAACTACCAGAAATGTCACAATAGCAATTTATTTCGGGAGAGCCAGTTGAGTATGGGCAAAAACGTGTTGATTGTTACAATTTTATGTCAGGCAGTTCACGCAAATCTTCCTTAGTTAATATTTCAGGATACTTGCTCTTATTCTCTGCCTTTAATCCTGATGGGATCCTTTTGGTTAGTCTCAAGGAGAAGCTGGGAGGCATGTCTTCCTGTGGTGCATGTTGTACCCATTGAATGCTCCATCTCTGGAGACTGCTTTCTTTCTGCATCGGGAGATTTGACATTAATAATAATTGATCCGTTTTGAATAACTTCTTAGTCCAATAGTCATACAAGATTATGGCAAGTCTTAACCAGGAGAAGACTGGAGCAATGCAGTATGCAGTCTGGAGGAGAAAAAACAGTTCATTGCCAAGTCACACACACAACCTAGATAGCAACACCCACATGGTCATAGAAAGAACATGCAAACTCCGTACAGAGGGACTTCTATAGCAGAATAGGGCCTAAAGCCCAAATGCTATGTGCCAACAGCACTAATCACCATACCACCATGCTTGTCCAGGACAGGTTACTTTTACAGTCCAGAAAAATTTCAGTAAATCAACAGGCATATATTAAAAACTATGCTGTCAACTGTTGTTAGCAATCACTAACACGGTGATAAATATTGCCAGCAGCTCCTGTGAAATGTCCATGTTCCTATAAAACAAGATTTGGAGCAAAGATTGTGTCAGTCTAATACATTTACTGTATAAAATTCAGAAAAAAAACAGTTTTAGATGAGTGGTTCTTAAACTTTACTGCAGCCTGTATCCCCTTGGTTCTTAAAATATGTTTTTGCACCTCCTATCAAAAATCATTGTCATTCAATTCTTTAAACCTAAAATACACAGTTATCATAGAATGTAGAATGTTTCATTCATGTCGAATGAAAGATATAGAATAATATATACATTTATTTTGCAGTAAAATTGAAAAAATAAAGAAAAAATACACACTTTTTTAAGTTGACCTTAAAACGCTTAGATTTAATGGAACATGGTAGCTGTATTTACGTGCCTGTGCTTAATTTGTCTTTTTGATGATTGACCTTCTAAAAGAATCTAGCCTGTCTCACACCCCCAGAAAAGATACTACCTCACATCCCCAAGCAGTGTATTCACCCCAGGTTCAGAATCACTGTTTTAGATTTTTTTAAAATAATTTGGTGCCTTTAAGCATAAATAACAAGAGGAATCGGAAACCTCTCTCCAAATATCGCTCAACATTTCATTTGATCCAGTATTCATAGCCAGAAAACCATGATTTTACATTAATGATTTTAAATGAGTAGTACTGTATCTGTATGCAGCAAACAGGAATGATTAGACCAGGAGTCTCCAGCCTTAGCAAGCCACTGCCTAGAAAATTTCATAGGTCCCTGCTATATAATATATTTTGAAAGCCCTGAAACAGTTTAGGTATTAGTTTAAATGATTATTCTTTAATACTGTATATGGTAATTTTATCATTTGGAAAACAGTATGAAGATTCTTCTCCCTTCTAGTCCCTTAATTGAAAAATTAAATCAATATATGGACAGATACATAAAGATTGTTTGCAAACCAATAAATAGCCAAAGTAATAATTTCTCAAAATCTGTAGACTGTACTTTGTAATTTTTGTGGGTTCATCAGATTTCTCTAAGCTGGTTAGCATTGTGCTCAGTACTGCATTACAGGCACAGAACTGCCTCAAGCTAGTCACCTCCCAGAACCTCCAGGAGGAAGAGAGATGATGGAAGGATAGCAGATCACACTTCATAGGAACACTCTGTTAACACCATTTTAGCAGGGAATAATTGCTTCCCAGTATCTACACTAAGTGTAAAGAAGCAACAAATATAATATGGGGGTCTAATGGATATAGTCAATATTTTAATTACAGAAATACATCCCCACAAATGTGAAAAAATACAGATCAAAAAACAATGATTATCTTTAAGTCTGTTTGACACACTGTCAAAAGTGAAAATATTGCTAATTTATAATTGGATATGTGCTCTCAAAGCATTAAGCCTCTGAAGAGACTGCTGTGAGATGCTTACACATGTTCTATTGGACTCAGATCAGAAACAATTCAGGTCTCATCAAGACCTGGGAATTGGTTTCTTAAAGCCATGCTCTTGTCACCCTAGCATTGTATGATCTTTCATTGCTCATCTGGAAGATCAGCATTTAAATGGAATTTATAACGAAAGTTCAATCAGACTCAGCTGTCAGGAAGTCGTAATCATTGCTGATGTCATTTCCTCATCCAAATGTAATAGACATTATACATTACCCCCTTCTGTCCCTCGCATACTGTACATCTTTTTGCATCTCTCCTCCACCCCGTCTCCATCTCTGCAGCTGCCCCTTGGTCACTCCTCACTCTGCATGGGGGTCCCAGACTTCTCATCCTCTGGCCAGGAGGTAAGCCCTCAGCCAAGCGAGTTAAGACAAAATTTTGACTAAAACACTCCATAATCTTTTCAGTTTACTTAATTCTTGGCTCAATATTAGCTTACTGGAATGGTAAAACTGTGTGACTGTTGGACTTCATTAATGCATCTCTGAGCAATACGTCTGCCCTCAATCTGCACATTCTTGTGACAGGGAAAGAGGTCGCATGTATGTGATCTCGTCACAACCTGAGGGACATTGAGTCACCCAAATTATAGTACTGTACTGTATGTTATTTGTTCTAATTAAAGTCTATATGTTTTTCTTTAGACTGTTACATAATGTGTATGTACAGGTATATATATAGCACATACTGTACTGTATGTGAATATAATTAGGTATTTCATGTCAAGTGATACGGATTAAATATTCTTATAACGGATTGCATTTTCTTCTGTATACTGTACATCATACTGGTCATTATTCTAATGTTGTAACGTTTATAAATCATAAAGAAAACAGGTGTTTGCTAATTATTATTGCTACACTGTAATTCACTGGTCTTGTCGATAAAGCCCCTTGAAAATTTGGATCAGCACCACGAATGGTGTATAAAGTACTTCCACATTAGTGGCAGCGCAGTTCATGTACATAAACCAGGAAGAAAAAAACTCTGTCCTTTGTGATGAATCTTCAGGTTGTGAATAATATGTAGCATGCACGAGTTTGTTTATAAAACTGTTTCTATATTGTAACGCACACAGCCGACATTGCAGGTTGCTCGAGCTGGCTTGCCAGTGCGATGACGTCACCGCCCTTCCCTTTCAATAGCAGGGACCTCAGCTGCCTGGCTGAGGGGAGATCTCCCTTTAGCTCAGCCAGCTGATTCCGTGTTGAGTGACGCCAGAGGTCTGGGTTTGAGTCCCCAGCAGTGGGGGGACTGACCTGAGGGGGCAGTGGCAAGGGTGCATACCCACGTGAACCCAAGAGCCTACGTTGGTGTAAGAAGTGGGATGGGATAGCCCTTTGCCGAGGACGGAGAATTAAGTGTAATGCATATGGCCAACATTACAGGTAGCAGGGACCTCAGCCTCCAGGCTGACGGGAGATCTCCCTTTAGCTCAGCTGGCTGGGTCCCTGTTGAGTGACCCCTGAGGCCCGGGTCCCCAGCGGTGGGGGGCCGACCTGAGGCGGCAGTGGTGAGGGCATATACCCACGTGAACCCGAGAGCGCTACAATATGATTATGTATCATTTTCATGTTTTATTCTTTTCTCTTAGTATTAAAAAATAACATCAGTTACGATTACAAATTGAGAAACCGCAAAACCACTTGCATGATAGAATCCACAAAGCCAAGCCTAGACCAACTCATTAGCAGTCTTCACAATTTAGCGAGTAGGCAAAATTGACAATCCTGTAATTAATTCCCTCATCCTCCATGTGTGGGGTTATTGATGATCCACTGTTTGTGAACGGAGAAGTAAAATAAGCAGTTGGCAATTTCAGATTGCACGATCAAACAAAAATAATTTAATTCTTAAAACATTACAACACGCAGAACAGTGGAACGTGACATGGAAATTAGGATGCTCGGACTAATTCCATTTTTTTCCAAACAGAAACTGTTCTGCATAGAAACACCATAACAGAATATTTGAAAACTATCTTTACTAAGAGTTTAGGCAACTTTGCCGCAAAACTGGCTTTGAAGTAACTTGTTTCTTCCGATTTCACCATGGCCTCTGATTTTTCCCTGAACTTTATTTTCAACTACAACAAGAGACGGTGGAGTAAGAAGTATGATGATCATGACTGTCTTCACCAGTTTCTAGAGTATTAGTACAGTTTTAATGATACATTTTCTTCAGCAGAGACAAATGAAGTGTATGAGATGCATATACAGTATGTTTCTTTTGTATTTGTATTTGTAAAAATTTGTATTTTACACACTGTAATGCTCAGGTGTAGGACAGAAGTGTCCCATATGGAATTTGAACCCACAACGTTCCAGTCTGAAACCAATTATTATACTGTAACAACAATTCTGGAGATCAACACTATGCGGTTCAATCTTACTTGTCTTCATTCTCATCCTTTAATGTCTGTTTGTTACGGGAGTTTCTGTCCCTCCAGGATTTCACAGCCCGCTTGTTCAATCACCTGCTTCTATTTACTGAAAGCTTTATTCTTACTGCTCTCACTTTTGTATGAGCTGCATGTCCCACAGTGATAGGAGTGTGCATCCTTTCACACATGTGGAGAGTACTACTGAACCACAGACCCCAGAGGACTGGTCAGTTGTCTACAATGACGTCTTGTGGAATCCAATGACCAGCTGCCTCCTCCCTCAGCGTCCAGCTCCCAGCTCACCTCCCCCTCTGCCCTCCTCCACCTCTTCCACAATTTGATTTTGTGGCTCCCTGTGAAACTCCTCCCTCTTTCCTCCTCACTGAACCCATTCCAGAACTCAACCCATCTCTGTCTCCTCTTATCCTTGATTTCTCTACTCCCTGTGAAATCCCTATTTCCCTCTGCCCTGAGCTCATTCCAGAGACCATCCCACCTCTCTCTCTCTGGTGACATGTCCTTCCCTGCCTCCTCTGATCCTTGATTTCTCTACCCCTTTCAAATTCATTCCTCTTCGCTCCTCATTGAAGCAGCTCCTGAGCCCAGCCCGCCACCATCTCTAGATCCCCTTCCTCCCCTGATCTCTAATATCCCAGCTCCCCCTGAAATCCCAGCCCCTCCCCCCCTTACTGAGGCAGACCCAGAGCCTGGCCTGCCTCTGTCACAGCACTAAGCCCTCCTCTCCCCCCTGCCCCTGAAAAAGATCAGGAGAGATGGTGTGGGAGGGGCTGCTTCACAGCCTTATGGAGGAAACTGTTCAGCAGAAGAAAGCCTAGGTAGGAGAGTCTTAGTGAATTACTGTAGTAAACCAAGAACATTATACTGCATTGTTAAATGGCTGTATTATTTATATTTATCCTGAAGCTAGGATCACACCTTCCCCCTTCTCTCAATGACATCTCTCTATTCATTGTAGGTTTCATTTCACACCTCTCTTCACCTATCCTGACTTCACACTACCTGATTGGCCACTTTGTCTGTCCCCTTCTCCCGCCTCTCGCTCCTCCTCTCTCCCAGCTTTTGTTCTGCTACTTTACCTTTGCTTACTGCCCTGTCTTTCTCACACCAGAAGAAGGATCCATGGCTGAAATGTTGTGTTTTCTTTCTTCTCTTATTAGCATGGAATAAACCTATTACTTGTTTGTTTGTATTATTTATATATTTCTTTCTGTTTGTGAAAGTCTTAACTTTTCCCTAGTTATTTGTTTTTTAGGTGTTTTGAAGGACATTTCTTGAGGCCTTTCGTCAGCAGCACATTAGAATACTTTTGATGTTTTCTTATTTTTTTCCTCTTAATTTATTTGTATTCTCCTGTATTTTTTTTCTCTATGTCAGAACTTCCCTAATCAAAGAGGAAATAGTTTTCTGTACTGTATATTGTTTTTCTTAGATAAGGAATTGGAAATAGAATATCAAAGATATGAGCCTTGTTTCCTCTGGCTTTTTTGTGAGTTTAAAAAACGTGTCTGAATTTCACCCATTTATTAATACTAAACAAACTGAAACTTGGTCTTGCATTACTTCAAAATAAGAAGTCTCAAAAGATTTTATAGTACAATTAGTGTGAATTGACAATAGAAGAAGTGTTGAGCTAAAAAAATATGTAGTGAGATATTACACATGTAGTATAAATAACACCTTCACAGACCAGTATATACTTAAAGACATTAAAACTCCAGTACAGTGTCTGTTAATAGTAGACTGAATACAGATTTATAGTTCAAGACTTCAGCTTCAAACACATCTATAGTAAATCTATAATACTTCCACTTTGGTGTATAACAGGTTTGCCAGTTATTCAAATGCATTGCTGGTTTATACTTAAGCAATTATTGCTAGTAGAGCCTTTGCCAAGTCTGATAACAAGTAAGACTGAAGCTATAATATTTTCTTGTAACCATTATTTTAATGCTCCATCTCTGTTCTAAATAAAATCATCACAGTCTCAGAAAAAATGTATAAACTTTTTTTTTAGAATAATAAAATCTGACTAAAAATAACCCAGCTATTTTCAATAACTGCTCATACAGTACAGTATCATCGTGATTCTAACCCAGGAGACAGCTGGAGCAAAGCAGGATACACTCTCAACGGGACACCAGTCCATCACAGGTCAGACACATAGTGGACAATGCAGAGATGTTGAGCTGCCCAGATAGCACGTTGTTGGACTAGAACATACAAGCTCCACACAGAAGGACCTCTAGTCAATGCCCAACACCCAAGAACTGTGAGGCTACAGCACTAATCCACCCTACTGTACTCCCAAGCACTGAAAAGTTTGCTTCGTAGTGTGTAAAACTAGGTTGGTCATAGTCAACAAACCATGGTTTTATGTTAGTGATTTTATTTGGAAACCTTTTAAAACAGATATCTGGAGGAATATGTAGACAAACTGTCTGCAACCCTGCTCCTAGAGACCCTCTATTCAGCAGATTTCATAGTTCACTGCCACTTTATCCATTATAATGTACTGTATACTGTATATATATTATAATGTCCGACACAGTTTAACTACTGTATATTGAGTTCAACGGGTGATTTTTTAAAATATAGTAATTTAGGTATAATTTGTAATAGTGTTGTGACTCTTCCACTGTCCCAACTAGCTGGTCTGAAAAATGGAATTCCTAACAGAAGCTCAGGAGGAAGGTTTAATCCTAACCTCGCACACTTCCACTCGCTTTCGATATACAGTACAGTACGTCTTGCACCCAGGACTTTGCTTATCAACTTCTTCCTTCTGGCAAACGTTTTAGGGTTCCCAAATGTAAGTCAAACAGGTACAAACATTCCTTTATTCCACTATCCATTCAAGCTGTCAATGCACATGTCAAGGATAAACACAATTTTGACTCTTACAACCCACTTGAGTGCAATATGTTTTGTGATGTGTTAGAAATGTTTATGTTGTTATGTGTTATACTGTACATGTGCAATAGAATAATGTGCAATGTTTTTCTTTTCTTTTTTTTGCATTCTATTTAAATGTACAGGAGTGCTGGGTGTCCATAAAAATTTTCCTCAGGGGACAATAAAATCTTAGTGGGGGTAGTTCCTCCCACTACCCCTGTGCACCCTTGCAGGGATTCTAGCTCTCTCTTGACAATATTGAGGGGGGTTTGGATAGTCTATCCTCATGGCTATGCTGCCAGTCTTTCAGGTACAGTAGGTGAGTCAAACCCAGTACTCCCTTATGTCTTATTAGAATCTAACTGAAGTACTGAAATGCAATAATTAGCATAATGCACACTGTGGTGTATTTTTACACCTTTTCTTCTGTAGTCTTTCAATGGGCAAATGTTTTTATCAGCCAACGAAATACCACTCCGCAACCACCTCTTGATTTTTCTGACCCACAGAGGACAGTGGTTTTGTCTGGGTCCCTATATTTTCTCTGAACTTGTCTTTCCTTCTTTTATGAAGATTTTGTGTTTCAGCCATTCTTTTTATGAATTTCTCATGTTACAGAGTGACAGTCTGAAAATGATTACTCAGTGAATGAGATAGTCCTGGATTGGTGTGATGATGTTCCAGGATGTGGCCTGCCCCTCATAGAGTCAGTTACCTGCTTTCTCTGTATTTGAGGGTGATTTTGTTTTCTCTGAAAATCTCTCACACACAGGCCTATTATTCTAATGAGGAAAGCAACCAAACAATTTTCATTATTCAGATATTTCTTGAGTATTAGTCATATTCTTTCCTCATTCAAGCATTACATAAAATCATGTTTTCGAATGACTATACTGGGTGTTAGTCAACCTATCAATTGAGAACTTGACAATTTCTTTGAAATCATGGCTCGAGCTTTGTATTTTTTTATCCCACAGAGCAATACCATTTTATCAGTTTCTTATTATTAAATGGAAATAATATTATTTACCAATTGAGCTATTCATTAAATGTAGTCAGGTGTGTTTTTATTATGCTTCAGAATATTTCCATTTTTGCTTCTCTAGAAGGTACTTAATTGTGAGATGGAAAACTCAACTTAAGGTACTCTTGGTTTTAAAAATTAAACTTCAAGTTAAAAAGTCTGTAAATAATAGGTCAGGTATTGTATAGTGCACTTGTAAACAAGGTAACCATAACATTTGACTTTTTTGTGTTATTGTACAGTGATATTATCGATTGTTAATTGTCAGGCAGACTACCATTAATTGCAGCACTAAATTCCATTAACTCTTTTAAATAAGGATTGAGTAATGCATACCTATTTTCACAATTCACATATCCAAGTGAAAGTACTATCTTGCTGAACAATGATGGGACTTAGATCTTGTAGATGAATGCACCCCCTTATTAATTACTTAACACATCTTACTAGTGTGCCAAAAGCCTACCCAAGAACTACCAAAAACCACAGCCCAGAGAGAAGTCCTCTACAAATGTCGCATCTTTTAAGTTTATGTGTTAACCCGCTGTAGAACAACATAAGTAAACGAGCCTTTCTATTTTACAATAATGCAAGTAAAACAGAAATTTGTTTTACTGTGTTTAATGAATACATATTTCATTTTAAAAATAAAATATTATTTTCCTGACTGCGACAGTAACGAAACTGCAAGAAACTACACGACAGCCCGTCACGTTCATATTTTCCGTTGTGTGTCATTGCTTCCACCTTGTGGCCAAATCTCAGCAATGCATTCAAGAATTTTGTTCTGTCAACAAAAGTTATTTCCCGAGACGGAAAAATGTAATTTTATCTTCACTTCTTATTATTGCTGCTGTACATTTTAAGGCATTGGTTTCAGCCGCTGATAATATCGTTTTTTTTCAATTTATGATATTGAGAATGGATGCAACATGAATATCTGAAAAGCAAAAGAAAGACATTTTAATGAAAAAAAAATCAGCTTAATTATTAGGCGTGATTAGCATAATCGTAAGGTTTTCTTTTATTTCAAAGCTGAATTGAGTTGTATTTGCCATCGTTATTAATAATATTTTAAGTTATTATTAGTCTTCCTACATGAATTTTACAGTAGAAAAAGACTGGAAAAAATCGATGTTCACATTTTATTTAAAATTAACCTAAACTGGAGGGAGAAAACCAGAGCGCTCCGTGCAAACCCATGTGACCACGGAGACAACATGCAGACTCCACACAAAAGAAGGCACAACAGAGCACAAGACTCCAGAGCAGTAAGACAGCAAAGTCAACAGCTCCACAACCCTGTTTTGTTGTAACTGCATAATGAAATAACGAAAACTGGGACAATGTAGAACTGTATAAATAGAACTATGAGGACTTGTTCATATGGGCAATGACAACAATGTTCAGAGGGCATTTCCATTGTTAAATGCCGCTTATATAGCATATAGTGTGTTAGATGCTTACTATATGCGCCTGGAAGCTATGATTAATAGCGGGGACACAACCAGTGGTCACATTGAGCTGATACAATGATCTTAAGGTACTCACTGTTCTTAGGGACCTATATTTCTTTTCCTTAATTACAGTATATAATAATTGCATGGCTCAACGTCTTCTTATTTTAGTTGTTTGATGGGGGCAATTTAATCAGCTGTCCAGCTTGTATTTGTGTTTGATAGGAGTGCCATCTGGTGGTAATTGAAAAATTTGCACTAAAAAGGTTACATCTTTGCCGAAAATTCTTAGCGCGACCTTGCTTTTGCACGAAGACGGATCACTTTTTTGGACTTGTATTGTAAGCTCACACGGCACTCATTGAGTGCCCTGCGTCTTATATTGATTTAGAAATCAACAAAAGCACATATTATCAGATAAAATAAATACAGAGACTATTCTATTTTAAAAAATAAGTATCTGGATTTTAGTTTTTGATAAAATACTTTGGTAACATTGATTAATTGATTCATTATAGTTACAATTACTCAGTGATGCACTTGTGTGACTATGACTGCTGCATAAGAACTTAATTACAGGCACAGGTGATGAGGCGATTCCACCTTCTGAAGGCCAAGGCTGTTTTAAATCAAGAAAACTAGACGCAGAAGGAACCAACTCGCCCCATTATAAAAAGATGAGCCGTTGTTAGGGGTTGGACTGTTGATCACTGTCTGGGGGTTTTCTCAGCTAGCAGTTTCTAACCTGGCTAGATGTTACAGCCAAACACAGTGACAGGCCAACATTCCAGGACAACACACATTCCTTGTGCTGCTCATACTGTATAATAGTGGCTGTTTTGCAAGATAAGAGTGTCGCAATTGCTCTGTGGATGCCCAACCTACCAGATGTGAGACCCACTGAGAATTTGCAGGATGAGCTGGGGTGAGGTGTAGCATCAAGGGATCATAGACCAGTAATAAGACTAATGTTTTTCCAGGCTCTGTGGGAGGAATAGGACAGAATCCAAGAGCACAGCATTGTGTACAACTTGTATTGGTCCCAACAGAGGCCACATACAGTATGTAACTGGATTGTGACTTTTATTAATCTTGTTTACCACAAATGTTAATCAGCAGACTGACTTTACTGTTGTTTGATCGATAAAATGTGAGTCAAATGCTACAAAAAGATTATAATTTTTCAGATTGATAATTGTGGATTTCAAGTGGTAATAAGTGATACGTTTCTTCTGATGGTCAGTATATAAAATGAGTTGGTCACTTCCAATAACTACTGCTTACCCATATTTCCTGATGCATGACACTGCAGGCATCACTAGAAGGAAGGAATGAGGATAAGAACACTTTGGAAATATTGCTACAGGGTGGCTATATTAAAAATAAAAAATAGTCCTATGATACTAATTTAATAATGACCCTTTTATGTTGCAGTGCCCAAAGAGCAGGCCAAATCGCAGGTGCTTTAGATCTGTATGTTGAGATATATGTCCAGAAGGAGTGGAGACAGAATTAGAGACTGAACTGACCTGAGTCTGCTCCTTATATAGTTGGCGATTCATCCTGATCCAGCCTGTCGCGTACTAGGCCATCCCAAGACCAGTCTGCCCTAGCAACAGGCTTCCTATTGGCTGGTAATTGGAGAATAACCCCTACTTTGACCTGGGACTTTGGTAGTAGAGCCACTGAACAAATGGCCTTAATTAGCCTCTTCTTCCCCTCATTGTTTTCTGTTAAATATGACTGAATATGAAATCACTGTTTCACAGTCCATATTGGTATAACTAGTATACTCTAACATGCAACAATCTTTGTTTAAGGGCTTTAAAACAATACTGTTTTTTTATTTGAAGGTACTTCTGATTAATCTTCAATTAATCAAAAATGGTTTTATAATTTAATAATCAGAAAGCACCATGGGCTAAACTTCTCTCTTGTAAGCAAAAAATACTTCCAGGAACACAGGTTCAAATCCTACCTCTGGCTTTTTAAAAATCCTATTTTAATGAGCAGACTGTTTTTTTTGTGATTTCAAAACTAAAACGCTCTTATATGCATCTTATGTGTAGTGTGTAATGTGTAATGAGGTGATATCGCTTTATTGATTTCTGCATGAAGTAAAAGGTAGAATTCAAAATAGAAAAGCATTTTTGTCTATGCATTGAGATGTACAGCATATCAACAGTCCACAAATAACTTAAAAGGCCCTGTGGTTAATATAACTTTTTAATCTCATTTAAAAAATGAATCAATCATTGTTACTGGCACAGAAAATTTTATTTTTCCCTCAGTTGCTACATTATTAAATATAATCAGCAGTTTTCTGAATACTGTTATAATCTCAAATAAGATTTGATCAATTCCCATCATCCATCCATTTCCTAGCTGTTCATTTCAATTCAAGTTGCAGAGGAGCAGGAGTCTATCCCAGCAAGTAATGGATACAAGGGAACAAACCCACACCAGCGCCAATTATCCCCGAAGCCAAATAACCTACCAGTATGTTTTTGGACTGTGGGAGGAAACCAGAGCACCGGAAGAAAACACCTCTGAACACACCATGAACCCAGGGAGAACTGGCAAACTCCACGCAGATAGCACTCAAGGTCAGGAATTGAAACTAGGGCCTCAGTGCTGTGAGACAGCCATTACAGTTACTCCAATTCCCATTAATTTATTAATAGTTTCTTTTCCAAGTAAAATTTACAAAAGCTCTAAAGGGTGACATATAGTACAAGTTCAAGTTCAGGAACATTGAACGTAGAGAACAAAGTCACAGATTGGACCTTGACCTACAGTAGAAGAAATTTCAATGCTGCTTCTGCAGTGAATCTTGATAATTTAAATATTAGTCATGGATTAATGAAAAAAAAAGATCTACTGGTTCAATTGTGATACAATTAGCGAAAGCTTGTGTCAAAAAATATATTCATTGAAGGCAGCACTCTGGGATGAGGTACCTTCTGTGTGGAGTTTGCATGTACCCTCATATTTCTCCAGGTGCTCAGGCTTCTTCCCACCTCCAGAGACCTGAAGAGTAAATCTGACTGACTACTCTTTTCTGTGTCTTCCTCTGTGGCCCTGAGATGAAGTTGAGGGAGCAATTACAAGCACTCTCTTTTGCTTTATACTGGATTTTTTAATCCTCACCAGGATGAAACCAGCTCTCTGATACTGAATGGATGTTAAGTGACTTTTGGGTTCAGGGTTATGAATGATTCTGGCAACCTAGGGCTTCCAAAATCCAATCATGGTAGATAATATATGAATAATTCATGTTGTTGAGGTAGAATAAGTAGCAGACATAGTAGTTGTAGTTGGCATAATAGAATTTGTAGTAGTACAATCCTCCTCCTGTGTAGCCATTTGTATGGACCAACAACACAAAATAGACCTGAATATGAACAGCAGATCCAGCCCTTTGTTTCATTACCTTTCTTGTCCAAAATGCAGTTTATATTTTGAGAACCAGAATGATAAGACACTTTAATTTCATTGACAAACTTTATGAAAATGTTTACTCCAAATTTTTACTCAAAGACAACGATTTTTTTTGCCTTCAGGATTTAAAATGTGTATCATTCATATATGTATCAGGAACATATTAATACATTATTAGTTCAGGTGGGTAGCTGTGTCAGCATGCGTAGGCTGCAAAGGAACAAGTAATAGGTTTATTCCATGCTGAAAAGAGAAGAAAGAAAACACAACGTTTCGGCCGTGGAGCCTTCTTACATTATTATGCATAGAATGTAGATTTTCTCTCCAAATTTTTTTTAAGCAAGGTACAGTATATTGTATATTCAGGAATATTGAAGAAATTTGTAGAATCTTCTTTTTGATGCTTTCATGGCCACTATCTTGCGTGCCTTGTCTTTCGATTGAATGATGACAACACCAACCCAATACTCGGTTGATTTGCAGATTAATATTTGCAGTTTCGGTTTGTGAACCGCACCTGTCTAATGGAAACAAAAAGCGGTAATTTTGGTACACTAGCCCTGTCTCTTTAACACCGAATTACAAGGTTGCTGGTGGAAATCTCTCAGTTAGCAAGACCGTAATGGCAGCACAGGCTCGCCGAGCTCCTGAGGAGGCTCCCTGATGCTGGAGAGGAAACACAGGTCATCTGTCACAAAAAGTGCTTACAGCTTTTAAAAAGGTCTGGTCATCTGTCACAGTTTCATTAATGGGATGCCATCCCCTTCCCTAAGAAATCGCACATCCACTCAAACATGCAAATGTAGAGTACCTGCATCTTTAATTGGTCCCATAGATACTTTCGAGCACAAGGCTTTGTTTGTGGGGCGCCTCTTGTTTGTCCTGAGGTCTGGTTCGCAGTTGTGTGTTCTGTAAATGATATGCTAACAAAAGTCCTTTGTTGTTCGCTCATTATCCCGCCAACACAGAAGAATGCAGATTTTACCAAGATTACCTAAGGTGTGCTACTTTTCATGGGGCAATCTGCTTCAACGCTCTACAACAACCGGAGGCAAAATAATAAAGCTCAGGTAGTTAAAACTTCTTTAAAAGGCAGCAACAGTAGTAGTCAATAAGAGTACTTTAATTTATGCAACACCTTTCACAACAAAGCATTGCAAAGTACTCCATAAAGTGTTCATAAAATACATCATACGCTGTTGTAAGGACAATAACAACGAAGGCATGTACAGTACGAGTGCAAGTCATTGCACCTCAAATAAATAACAGCATTTACAAGAATTTGTACAAGAAGAGCAGACGTAAAACTGGTAATGTTATTACCATGGGGCTAACATCGCCATGTTACTGCTTTGTGAAGAGTGATGGCTTGAATTGACTGGAACAAATTAAAAATTGGAACAATAAAATGGGGGAGTACTTTCACGGCTGCTAGGAATTAATTGGACAAAACAAAAAGCAAAATACACAAAGAATCAAAGTCTATAACATACAATTTTATTAATACCACATCAAAACGTGCCTAACAAATCCACACAAGAGTACAAATGAACAGCATGTGACTCAATCTGCCGTGATGAAAATGGCTGATCCCTCACTCGGGGATACAAAGATGTGAATAGCATCAAGGTTAAAACACTTTGACTAAAATTTTTGTTATTGCCAACCTCATTATTTCAATCAGTCTCATATAATTACTTCAATATTCACACGCCCGAAGACAAGTAAATATTTAGTTATTGAGGTGAAATAAACATTATCAAACATGTGTTTGGAATAATAGTGTAATTCTCAAGGGCTCTGATGTGTACACTGAATTTATAGTCTTTCAAAGAGAAATGGTTCTATGGAGAGTGTAAAAGTCCCGCAGGACACTTTCCGATGGAGCTGTGCTGGATGTGTTGCAGCTGTCCTGCCTTCCTCCGCCAGCTCTGTAACAAGGATACCCTGTGGTTCGGAGAAAAGGAAAGGATTCCTTGCTCCTATCATGCTGCAGTCAGCATTCCTAAAATGTAAATATGTTAATATTCAGGCATCAACAAAAGTCCAGCTGTATCGGTTTCATTAATGAGGCAAAATTACAGTTGGAGGAGCTTGTTGCCAGACTTCTCTTGTTGCAGAGAAAGTCTGGGGCAGAATTCTGCTCTATGTACAGTATGGCAGACTAGATGGTACCAAGGTGTGATGTTCAAAGTACCCAAGAGCTTCCCAGCCACATTCCTAAAGACGTGAATCAGAGGAGCTAATTTGGAGCAAAGCTGTGCCAGGATTATTCTTTGCTCAAGGCAATAGAAAGATAAAATTCAAATCTTTTAGAAAACGTCATTCTAAATGTAATGATAAGCCTTGCTGCTACAAGACCAGTTCTCCGAACTAAATTAAATCTTTAACACACACATGCACACATGAATATAAGGAGGTATAGTCACATGGCTAAAGCTGGCATTAGGTAACATACGAAATTGATTCATTTTCTAACTGCCTTATTCAACACAGAATCGCAGGGAAGCCGGAGGCTATCCTAGCAAGCAATGGACTCAACGCAGGATACACACTGCATTGCAGTCCATTGCAGGACACACACACAGTCACACCACGGCCAATTTTTCCAGAAGCCATTGAACCTACCAGTATGTTTTTGGATTGTGGGAGGAAACTGGAGCACCTGAGGAAAACCACTGGGAGAACATACAAACTCCACACAGATAGCACCCCAGGATCTGGCTCCAGTGCAGTGAGGCAGCAATGCTCAGCACTGCGATAGTGTGCTGCCCACATATAAAAATGAGATCATCAAAAGGATAATTCGGTTAAGTCCACCTCTTTGTCTTTCGTTTCAAAAGGCCAAAAATACTGCTCAATAGGAAGACAGTGTAAAGGAACAAAAACAAGTTGAACTTGACAAGTCTTATGTCAAATTCACTTTAATAAACGCAAAACTGAGTTTATTTATCACTCAGAGTTTATTTATTAAGACTGGAAACAGTATCTTGTCGGTAAGATGAAACACTACCATTACTACCCTGACTATGTTTAATGTTCTCATTTCGCAATATCATAATATTTTGCAATATCTGGAATGCTGTAATTCTCCAGGTGCAATGTGTGTTATCTTTCCCTGAAGTAAAAAGCAAACCGTTCCAAAAATCAGAGAGTAGCGTATGTGAGTTTGCAATGCTTCGCAATTACTGTACACATCTAGAGCAAATAGCACTCTGAACACACAATATCAATGAAAAGAGAGAAAAAATTAAAAAGGATGACATGGCATTAACACATTGACATTGTATTAGCTTACATGTATAATGCTACTGTATGTTAATCCAATGAAGCTGAACCATATGATAAAAACCTCATCAGATTGTTTGTGAAGGATGGGAAAAAAAATGATAAAGTTGAAGATTTAACAAACACCTTCAGTACAGTGTAGTCTAGCAGACATCTTATTTCTTGAATGACATACTATTTTTTTTATTTCCACACCCACTTGTCAAAAGGGTGGAAATCACATTGTATTATCTCTTTATATACTAGTCAGCAATCGTCTTTTCCTGTAAGAAGTGCTCTTTAACCGTAAAAGCTTTTTTTACTATAATTTATCATTTTGCACTTTTTTTCTCCTGCTTTAAAGACTTTGGAATATATATGTGATAGAATTTTCTAGACTGCCTGTTTTAGTTACTCCAATCATTAACTGCAGAAAATGCAATTGTCTGTATGATATCAGAGAATCATCAGCAAAGCACTCCTAATTTTCAGGAAATCTGTATGCCTTGATTCATGTATAACCACTTAACTAAATTGTGTATTAGTAGAACAGTAATAGTGTCTTTATTGTTCCCTTTGGTTTATAAATTCACCTTTGGATCCCTTTGGTTAATCAGAGAAGTACAGTATGCTCGCAAAAGGAAAATTTGCTTGTGATACAAAGTGTGATAAAAACAACAAAGAACTTGTCACTTTTTTCTTCAGATGTAACCTGGTTAAATTCATTTCTCAACATTTCGATAATCCCTATTACTTCTTTACACTACACTCCAATTATGAATAGCCACAATTTATGATCAACATTTAATTAGAGTAATTATCCCATTTTCCCACATTTCTTCGATGTCCAATGGTGTGAATACTACTAGCCACTAGCTGCCAGACTCTCCTGTGTTCCTGATCCAAGACTTGACTGTGCTGTTGAATATTCTTGTGG
The DNA here is from genome assembly GCF_055471065.1 of Atractosteus spatula. Lineage (NCBI taxonomy): Eukaryota > Metazoa > Chordata > Actinopteri > Semionotiformes > Lepisosteidae > Atractosteus > Atractosteus spatula. The sequence continues at coordinate 20,727,848 of NC_142706.1, forward strand.
AGGCAGCTCATTTGCCAATTGCCATATCTGAGCAATATTCTTTAATAACTGATTGTTATCTCAGGTCATGAACCTGAGTTGAAAAGAATATGGGTTCAACCTGATCTTTTTTTTAAAAAAAATGATGCTCAATACATTTAAATGGCGAATGTGTTGAGGAGGGAAGACATGCTCCATGTGGTACAAACTCAAGAAGGGCCATTCTCAGACTGCATCACAGAGAAGAAAGAACTCAAGAGGTCTCCCCCCTCTAATTCTTTAAAGCCATGAACAGCAACACTGCACACATACCGACCAATGATCCAGTCCAGTTAACAGTCACCGCTGTTTTCAAATTATTAAATTACGCACCATGTACTTTTTGTTCCGACCCTATACTGTATACTCTTGTGGCGAAAGGATGGCAATTGCTAATCGAATTCACGTCTGTATCCGACATGGCATCTGTAGATGATCGATGTAGATGATAGGGCAGGAGATTTAATGTTTCTCTCCTTAATTCATTCTTGCCTCATTTCCAAAATCGGCAAACTCTTAACTTGATGATGAAATCGCTTCGTTTAAAAAAAAAATAAAATCTATAAGCTGACATTTCAAAGAGAGGGGAGGAGAACAGGGTTTGTCCTCGGCTGGAAACGCAGGGGCCAGTAGAAAGACAAAGTTTAGCTCAGTTCATCATTTGGGCATCAGTCTTCATCAACTGAGAAAGGGACACGTGGAAGCATTTGTTCTTTTCTGGCATAATTAACACAAAGGCCTTTGTTAATTGCGCTCCAGATTCTGGGGTGGGCCCTGTGCCAGCTCTGATCCCATGATTCTCTTTGTACTCAGCTGCCTGGATTTTCCACCCTGCGACGTATCTAAACACAAGGGGAGCTTCCATTGATTGCTTCGGCATAAACTCTTCACCTTTTCCCCAAGAACATGGCGCAAGCCCTGGAAACTGGGACAGGTGGATTAAAAAAATGACACTCTGCACGTCTCCAGGAGAACAGAAAGGAGGAGGGGGGGTCGTAAAAAAACAACTTTGCATTGGTAACTACTGATCAAAGTAATTCTCCAATGAGACATTTTTTAATGAGAGAGTTGTGAAAAAAGTGGATTAGTCTCATTCTTCATTCCTATGGAGGATGTGGAATTATATTTGGTATCACAACGGATTTGAAGTGTACATTCTGTATCTTTTAACATCTTCACTGTAAAGCAGTGTAAGACCAGGTTAATTAAACCTTAGGGAAAGGCCTGCATTTGAATATGTCACATAAATACTAAAGTGTCAGTAGAAATGGCACGAGCGGAAAACATGTTGACTATGCAGTCTCCCGAACTTCAAAAAAAAAAAATGAATCCATATGCATTGCATAACTTTTTCCTCCCTCTGTGAAATTACTCCTGAGTTATTAATGTTTGTCATTAGGAGCATTATGCTTTAGGACAGTGACTCGAAACTGCAAATTTAAATGGGACAAATATTGACAATAGCCCACTCCTGGGTATTCCAAGAAGAAAAGATGCAAACTATGTTAATTAATGGTAATTAACCACCAGGGTTTCCTTATCCTGGATCCTAGATAAATTGGTCCCTGTGTTGCTGGAGACACAGTCCTGTGCTAATCCTTTATTATAAAAAGATAAAGGAAAACGACATCATTAGCATAAATTTGATGAGATAAAAAGTTGAATTATTCTTGTTAATTCCTGAATGGATAATTGTACATAAGGTTATTTAAAAAAAGAAAAAAAAATGAAAAGAAAGTAGAAAAAGAAATGAATACACAATAAAAAAAATCTGAAAAATAAAGGATTTATTCAAAGGAAAAAACCGAGAGGGTAACAACTGAAAACCCCCCATTAGTAAGAGCAGCAAGGTCAGCACAGTTTCTGGGCTTTGACACAATGAGACACTTTATATTTGATTTACTATAGTAATTCCAAATACAGTTGATATACACTTCTATAATAATTATCGATATAAGATAACTCTTACCTTTACGCAATGCCGCCAGAATTAATTGGTTGTGTTAACAGAAGATTAAACCAGCTTTAGAGCTGCTCTTGACTTTCTATTTAAGCAGAACGTCTCATTCTACAAATGTGGCTCTCTGGAGTTAGGAATGGCTTCAGATTTGAAGAGTGTGTAAGTAGTGTGAAAGACTCAGTACGTTCTCATCACGTCCTTGTGATTTTACAGGGAACAGCAGCCACAGAGATCAAACAATCTGGATTCTTAGTGACTTACATTCAGCACAATAAGAAACATGCCAATCAATAACTAATCATACTGAAATACTTAAGAAGTAGCAGAGAAACTGCAAAAAATATAACACCAACTGAGGCTTGAAAAGCCTAAGCTCTTGAACCTCTTGGAAATGATGTACAAATGTAATGCTCTTGTAACTACGATTATAATGGCTAACGTATTTTTGACAACCAAAAACCAGAAATTAAAGTGCAAAGTACTTTTCTATTTGTACTCAAAATTCATGGTCTGATGGGGCACTGCTACAGAAAGTGATTTCTATGCAATTGCATAGATTAAATTCATTTCAAATGCGAAATAGCAGGAATTGGATGTTAGAAGGTTTTCTGATGTGGTAAGTATATTATTCTATATTAAGTATAATATTGTCTCCCCATATTTGAAGAAATTTAAGAAAAAAAATCTATACTTAAGGCTTTAACCAGTGAACTATAAGGAGTGCAACAAACTATAGCTGAAAAGCAGAAAGACTACAGTGGCTTAAGCAGACTACACACCTTATTCAGACCCATCTTTATTAAACATTGAAAATTCTTTGTAAAACATACCACATGTTTAATTTCAAAAGACAAACATAAGTGTTTAAATAAATAAATCCCAATTAAAAAAAAAGATTAAGAAATACATCTGATATACTGTAGGATTTTAACAAAGTCATCCTATGCAGGCCATTTAACGTAAAAAGCAATGAAAGGCATAAAAACACAGAATCATAATTAAACATATAAAACATGGGATGTGTTCACTGTTTAATGTGATAAAGCACTGCAAGCAGCTAAGCGCTGAATTGCTGTTTCACACTAAATCATCCTTCACCGTGAGGATGTGTTTGGCTAGGATTTATTTTGTACTGCGTAAAATATGCTCAACACTAATTTCTTGCTACTAAATGTATAACCCACTTGTATCAAGAAGATAAACAGCTCCTCTTCCCTTTACCCTATACATGAAACATGAATTACCCACTGTGTAACTTTCACAGTTGCATATTTTATCTATATTTATGTACTTATGTTTTTTGCAAGCAAAGCATAAAAAAGGGGGTTTCTGTTTAATGGCACTGAAAAGGCCACTACAGGTAAGGCCACATCTTCTCTAGTTCATACCACTCTGTCCAATCTTGGTAGCCCTTGGTGAATTATATGGTTCTGATCAAAGCTGGTTAATGCCCTAGTCTGGATTTGGGCAACAAACAATATATAGGAAACTGGTTACCATACTCATAACATGCATATTTGTTTGTACAGATGTACAAAATGGCCTGCAAGTGCCATTATACTCTATAGCATCATAGCATCTGGAATGTAATTTTACAAGCAGAAAAAATCTTTTATTGCTCCAGTGCTTGAAGAATGCAGTGAGCTGTATGAACAAGGTTATCTGTAAGCAAAGAAGGTATGATGAACTTCAGTTCTTCCTTTCAGTAATGAAGTCAAAGGGCACAAATGACATCAACAGAGGAATAAACGTAAGTGTTGTTACTAGAGGAGAAACAGCTAACAAATCCCAAAGAAGCAATTCTGCATATGACACTGGGGGGCATTCTGAAAGGCATAATAATGCCTGCAATGTCAACACCACCCTTGTCCTCATGGGTATGAGTCAGCCTTGTCAAGCTGTTTGAAAAATTTAAATCTCAAAAAACAAAAAAGGAATAAGCTTCTGCTTTATTACCTGAGGTTCACATTGTGTAAAAAAGTCAGTAAATTAATAAATGGCTAAAGGGTATTAGAGCTCAGAATAGCTGATGTATTAGATGCATATTTACAAAACATGCCTCTAGGTCTCCAGTGAACTGTTGAATGAATGCAAGTGCTAATTTTGTCAGCTTCCCACCCATTAAAGCAACAGGTCATTATTAAGAATGTTGTGCTTTTGTACAAATATTGATGCACCACAAGCTGTAAAATAAAAAATCGACACTTGAGTGAAAATGATTCCTGGCACAATAAAACACTTGAAATGGATGACAGATTTTAGTGGAACACAAAGCAGCCTGGAGTCAGGCTTTTTCGCTGACTTCTCTGAGTGATGCCAGTTCTTCTGTCAGCATTTTCTTTTCCTTCATCTTTGCAAGCACGGCCTCCATTAAAAGTGTTGCGAGAGGAATCTGCGAAAGATACAAAACAATAAAAAAACATGTTCTGGGTTTGACATGTCGCTGCTCTTCTTTGTTTGTGGAGATCAGTTTATAACATGAAACTGAAGAAAACAATAAAAGAACTAAGTATTGGAGAACCTGTAAATCAATCTAAGAGTACCAGGTAGTAACGTTGCTATGGAGTACTGAGGTAGTATGAAGATATGAAGAATGCTAGTAGCATAGAAAGAATACTAAACACATTAATGTCCATTTAGAGCTTAGCATGAGTATCAAAGGATCTTGTGCTAAACAATAGATCACATCTACAGTACTTAACAGGATTCAATTACTATCCAAAAATTTGCAAAGCACTGTAGCAAAGCATTGTAGCAGTTTGGTGTGTATATTATTATCATCACATTTCAATTAGCAGGGGCCCTGGATAAGATCTGCCCATTTTGCTGTGGATTGGTTATACAGTACTATGTTTAACCTACATTGCTGTACTGTAAATGACTAATGCTAGTTATATTTGTTTACTCAAGAGCACAGGTGTATAATACAGTAATATTTGTTTTAAATATGACAGTTATCAAGCTTGGACAAAACGAGCTAAACAGTTTTTGAAGAGCAGCAGTTAAAATGTTACACTGAGATTTGATTGGTTAGGAAATGAGAAGTTTCTGGTATGAACCTCATCTTGTTGACAACCAGGTACAGACATGAGATCGACAGCAGAAATGTTAGAAGTGCAAATCTGAAACATGATTGGATGTTAAATCTGCCAAATTTAATTTAATTGGTGTAGTGCCCAGGACAGACAGTTTTGACAACAAAATGGTGGAGTGGTTCACTATAATGGCAACATATTGAAAGGAGAACAAAATGGCAATGAGGTGGCTATCTGGTTTTCTGCACTGTCCACTCTAGGGAGTAATCCAGCATCTTGCCCTGTATTTGCTGGATAGGATGCAGTTTGCGGCAACGTTTACCAGGATTAAACAGTTTTCGATTGGATACACGATTAAACTTGATGATTTCTTCAATTATATTTTAAAGCTGCATGTACAGAAAACTAGACATTGTTCTACTAAGACAGCTATCTGTATGAACATTTGGAGGAACAGAGACAAACTTAAAGACATGTTTTTTAAGTGTTAATGTGCAATAGCTCAAATACAACACAACCCCCTCCCACTTTGTATGCAACTACGTTTTGTATATCAGGATTTATATATTCAATATTTTTATTTAATTTTAGCACGTATGATTGTGTGTGTATGCTTTTCCATCTTAAATAATGCTAATCTTTGTGTTTTTTGTGTAAACACCCTTACACAGCTGTTTAATATTCTTTAATTAAACTTAACGGAGTGACTATTTGAGAGCTGTGTTTTTATAGTTTAACTGGGTACAATACGCTTTGAAAAAAAGCTGAATATACAGCTAATAATTATACTACACTGAAACAGTCAGAAACAGGCAACAGCTAAATATATATCCATCTGCTCCTCAGTTTTTGTATTTAATAAATACATTCCAATTCCCTGAATTGGCATCAAGAAGGACGATAATTATGACACTATGTTAAAAAGCATTGTACTGCAACTTCAATACATGACAATTATTCACTCAAAACACTATTCTACTTCATGCAGCTCATAATATTCTGAAGTAATTCCAAAGCACATTAAGGAGTAAGAGCATTAAGTCACCAAATTAAATAAATTTTTGTACTTCTTCATTTCCTTTTTCTTTGATTACATTTCTTATTAACACGCTGACACTCAAAAAGCTAAAAATTAATTTAATTGGACATCCAACTTTTGGGTTATTTCAAGTATTTGAGAAAAGGTACTAGTATAAAAACATACAGTATATTATAATAAATGTATTATAAATACATACATTATACTGTATATACTGTAGAAAATTCTTATCCATTCATCTATTATCAGAAAACTGCTTATTACAATTAAGGATCATAGTAACCAAGAGCCTATCCTTTTATCAGAGGGATCAAGTTGGGATTACAACCTGTACATGGTGTCAGTCTATAGCAGGGTGCATTCACATGCACAAGCATACATTAAACATTCATTTGTTTTAAAAATGCATATTTCTGAGGTAAAAAATTACTGTGTTTGTTTTCTGTGTGGATTAAACGGCATATTTAACACAACATGTTCCAAAAACTCATTTTAACATGTAGGCCAACAACCAAAATGAACCAGAATATGTCGATATACTATTTTATTCTGCATAATTATTGCATTCAATTATGTAGGCTTAATTCAGAGCAGCCACCTGAAAAAAAAAAGAATAATAAATATCCTATCATTCAAACTTCACAATATCTAGCACCTGTGACTATCCTGTTGAGCTGCTAGATCATTTGATAGGCTGCTGGTTTTTACAGCTGTAATCCATTTATAATGCAGAATTGCAACTTTGCCAGACACTGCAGGAGTCTTTCCTCAGCCTTCTTTAAAATTTCAGCATCCTGTGTTTGGTATATCTAAAGGGTTCCACAAGATATTTGAGCAAGTACAAGTCAAACAGCAGCAGATATACAGTATAGGTGTAACAGTCACAAACTGGTGATGCTAACACAAACTTATCAACTCAGCCATTAATTACATTGCAGCTGTAAGGGATTAGTGGTGTATTGGCTAATTATACATTGTAAAATATACAGAAATATACATATCCAATTTATCAAACAAAATGTCCTTTAAAGTCTCTATGAAACACTTCATCTGTTAAAATATAGATCTATATTTAAAATAGACTATTCTATGAAAATGCCTAAAATCGGTTTGACCATCGGTTTGACCAGCAACAGTGACCTGTGAGAATGCAAGATCACACCAATCTTCTCATTTAAGATGGGCCTTTTCTTGCTTAGTGCATCAACTGTGCATATATTCACGTTTTCTTCTGAAGCCGAAGATGGGCAAAACCACCACAGAAAACGGCCTATCTAGTAATATGTTATAATGAAGTGAATGTTCTTTTGAGATACTGCGAGCTTCCCTGAAATCACTTTTGAGTTTAATTTTATTAAATGTTTATACAGCGTGTTATGGGGACAGTGACTCAGCTGGTTAGAGCATGGGGCTGATTAAACATTTAATAGGGAATCTTACTCCCAGTAGAAATAAATGGGGGAAAAAGCTAATGTCAATAATAAAGGCCAGCTTATGTGCTGCTTCAAACTGCTTTCTCATTGTTAATGATGGAAAAGAAACATATTGACATTTTGGTTGAATTTCCCTTTCTCCTTCTCTTCAGTACAGATTTATGCCCTTTTACTAGAACAGGTGAGATACTTGACTTTTGAGTGTTGTTTTTAGTTGAAGTGCAACATCATTTTGGACTATTTTGTTGTACTGTCTAACATTGTCTGTTTTAAATTAGTTACTCCTTACAGGGTTACTGCAAATCCTGCAAACATGATTACACGGCAAAATTTAAACTGCAAGTTCTTTTAACATATTATGAACTCCACTGTGAGATGAACAAATATCTTGAAACAGTGGATTCCAAGAACTGACTAGTTGTAATGTACTGTGGTAGTGGCATTATTAAATTTAACCAAGCCATAAACCTGAATATCTTCGGCTTTGTTTCTTACTTACATAGCAAAATTTACTCTGAATTCCATCATTACAATTTCACAATGTAATTCTATATGCAATTTTATTTTTGCTTTCATTGTGCAATTCAACAATTGCTTTCATTGTGCAAAAATACCTGCAAGTGTCAACAGATCCCGAAGTGTCTTTGGACCAAATTCTAGTTTATGTGATGAGCAGTATGAATTAAGGCGTCCACCAGGCCACATCAAAACTCATTGGCTGTTTTCTCTCTCCTTCTCCATCTCGCTTTCATGCATGTTTTGAGAGTTCTAGTTAGTGACACTGAAGGAGCCAATGGTACCAGGTGATTTCAAAAGAAACTGTCTCTGCTGGTACTGTAACTATTTACCTGTCAGCATTAACATTCACTGGCTATTTAATAAATCAGGTTCAAAGAGGCCTTGGTGGATTTATTTATTTTGTTTCTGTGTACTTCATGTTGAATATAATTTTGTGTTGTTAAGGTACTGGGCACAAATTCTAAATTAAAAAAATGAATTTTCCAACTTCTGAACCAAAAGCACAGGCCAATAAAATAATTACAGTACATCCGACATCATCAAAAATGAAAGAAAATGAAAAGCTGATGAGAGGACAAGATTACCTCTATCTTATTGAGCGCTTCATGGATTACTGATCATGTTAATTATGTAATATGCAATAGGAGCAAGACTGTCATTCATCTTCAATGAGCTGATCAATAGGAGAGGTTATACTTATCTTCAGGGCATTTCCCCTCCAGCACCACAGCATTGCTCCTGTGAATCACACCTACGAGACTCTGCTTAGGCTTGCTAGTCCAAGCGGAAACACAGTGGCATGTCTCGTTCATGTCTCGTTCATTAAAGGAACAACTCCCTCTCGGGGAGTTCAATGCTGCATCATTTAGTAAGGTGTCTGGTGTAAAGCAGTCCCTCTCCTGAATACATCAACAGCAAAATATAAAATGAGCACAGAATTCTGTAAATAGGCATAAAAAACACAGTGATATGTGTTTTTGCAAATGGTACAAAATTCACGTTGTAGGAAGAGATACTGTAAACAAGTACATTGCTTGTTTTCTGCAAACTGAGTTCTTAAGATGACTTATTAAACACTGACCTTTATACTGTTGTTATATTTTAATATACATTAATGAAAAACACAAAAATATATGGAAAAGATATGAATAATAACTCATGATTGATCTACATTCACCTGATGCTAAAAATGATAACTTAAGAAATGACAGTGCACTATGTTTGTCCATAACACAAATGTTAGAACATTATCAGCATGTCAGATGATTTCAAGTGGCATTTAAAACAGAAAGGGAAAATCAAACTACTCATCGTATTCTATGTTCTCAAAAGAAACGCACACTGATACGTCTATCAAGATTATTAAATGAAATACCACACATACTAATTATAGTTATTATTGAACTCAGAACAGTGACAAGAGCAGCACTGCTTTTTTGGTAATGTTTTATTCATATAACATATACAAAGGGGTCAGCGATTCATTTTCATGGCTACTGTATATTGTAAGAATGAAAAGATATTGTACGAATGGACAAATAAACAGTAAATGTTTGGTGTTATTTTATTACATTGAGGTGACAAAGTCTCCATAATTATGTTTTGATAATCAGTTTAGGAGATATCAACTAGACTAGTATTTATGGCTTTGTCCTTTATTATTGAATTTCAGTTTAAATTCTGCAAAATGGATGATTACACCAAGCTGAATCCAGTCAGACAATGCTGAAATACCAATGTCCTTTTCTTCAAATGTTAGCATTCAAAAAATAATTCACAGAGGTTCAAATGCTTAACTGTAGCAATTTTATACCCCTGGCTAAATATATAATTTACTAAATCACTACATTGCATGAAAGCACCACAGTTTGTGTAACTGAGCCTGATTCTCAATGGCTCGATGATTTGTCAAATTAACACATAGCTTGACAGTGCCTTCTAAAACAAGTGCCAGAGGAACGACCAGCGTTTTACCTAAGATAATCTTCGAATGCTGCAGCAATAACATTTCAGAAGCAAAGAAATTCAGAAGGAAATGGTTGTAAGATGATGAGTCCTGTCTTACTTGACAGGCATTTTACTATTTATTCCATGGAGAAAACAAGCCTTTTCGTTGTCTTTGTTCAACCACTCATATCAGTGCATTATTTTTTCCACAAGATTCCAGGTTGGAGAATAAGAGGAGAAGGTCCTGTACAGTCAGGTCAAGGATCTGGAAGCTGATGTCAACAAAAGAAAGGAAAGCAGGGAGAGAGATCTCTATGCAGGGCAAGGTTTTTATAATTGAAGCAGCGAGGGTTTGGGTTTTAGGGTGAAATCTGACTGCAGATGGAAACACTCTTTAATAAGAGCCCTAAGGGGATATCATGCTCTTATTAACTAAAGTATGTGACCCTGAATTGGATGAAGTGGTTAGAAAATGAATAGATGGATGGATAGTTTACTAGACTCCTGCCACTGGGCAAGCTAAGAACCTTTTGCTGGAACCAGACATACAGTACAGTATGTCTAATCACCATACCACTCTTAGGGAAAAGACTACAGACCTGTAAGTGACAAACAATGTTTCCAAGTACTTGCATACAATAAAAAACAGGGTCATCACCACACATTTTTGTATTTAAACTAAAATAATGCAGAATGTGAAGGTGTTTTACTGGCCAATTTAATGACACTGTAGTGTTGATAGTGCCTCAGGCAATCCAAAGGGCACGAACACTACACAGTAAAAACATTGCCCCCTGTGAATTATCACCATTAAGAAGTAAACTTTTTAAGGTATTGATTATTTTGTCCTCCTTTAGAGGGTAACAAAAGCATCCTAAAGTCCAATTTGTGTGAGATATAGACAAGAAAATCCTGTAGCAAAACAACTGAAAATAAAGCCCTTTGAGAATCATAGTTCTAATAAACAGTGCTGGAATACAATTTAGTATTATGTGTGCTGATCATCCTTTAATTTAATAAGAGGCCAGCACTGAAATTTTACAATCCCTTGTTTAAAACATTTCTGGACTGTTTGATCCTCTTTGACTGATGTTTGGAAAAACACATATCCAGCATAACATCACTTAAGCTGTGTTTCACTACTACTTTGTGTCATATGTTATTGTGTGCACAATACTTCACTGATGTAGTAATGAACAATGTGCAGTACTAATTTGTTTCCCCTACCACAACGTCAGGCAATCTATAGGCCAGATCCAAGAGCACGAAAATGCAGTGAATGGGTGAGGTACTGTATATGAGATTTCAACTGAAGTGGTTTCTTAGGTTGTACAAACATTTCTTGTGTAATAAATTATTATTTGTTATTGACTTCTGTAGCACACCTCTGCTTTGACCCTTGTAACCCTCTGGTATGCAGACTTGGGGGTTTGCCAAAGAAAGTTGTTAAAACATGGAATGTAGATACTGCCCAACAAGAGCTAACCAGATAACCAACCAATAGTTCCTAACTGTGACTCAAATTAAAAATTTTAAAGGCAACAAGTGAATCGACAACAGCAAAAATAAAGCACACAAGTGAACACAAATGAAAAGCCCTGTTGTATATCGCTGAAATTTGCAACAAACATTTTCACACATGGAAGTATTGCCAAACTAACACAGAAGCACATCAGGAATGGATAAATGCAGAACTTACAGAAGAGTCATGATCCAGCCACAAAGACCCATCAATCAATAAATCTTTGATCCCATTAAGCTGCCTTTTTTAACCTAAAGCTATCACAGCTACCGACTGAAAATACAGTCAAATCCTTTTTATACAAAATGACTAAAAATGAGACTCATTCACCAAAACACTGATTGATTACAAAACTGACCTATTTGCACCTTAAAGGAGAAAGCCGGTATGAAACAAAGTCAGACAACCTATTCAAAACTGCAGCTGACAAGTTTATTAGGTCATTGCATACTAATTGTATTCTCCAACACATTTTCAGAATGCTGCATTACACATCTAAAAAAAACAGTTTTCCTAGTGCATCTTCCTAAGCAACAGTATGAAGGGCCTCTTTCTCATGTAACTCCAATGGAGTATCTGTAAATGTACTGACAGGTCCATGTGGAAACACCAACAGAGGTAAAAGTAGTCTCGTGCAAATCACTAGGCGGCAATGTTCTACATTCATAAACTAATTTCACCTTTAAATGGCCTCCACCTTGATTGTTAAATACTGTCAATTTGATACAGTTACCTTGGAGGTAGGTGTACATAAATATATGCATTGTAACAGATGGATAAGACTGATGAAAAAATAAAACACTGGTAGCTAGATTACATAACATAATTAATTTTACCATGATATTTGCACAATTATACAATAACAAGACATACTATAAAGCTAATTTTCAAATGGGTAATGTAACACCAATGGCACATAAAGAAATTAGACAATTCACCTATTCTACATAACATTTTAAAGATGGCTAGAACCCATATACAGTATATGTATACAGAGATACAAACTGTGTATGATATTTAAGACATCCCAAGTAATAGATTTTCAGATTTAAAACTAAACCACACTATTCCTACCATAATGTTAGTTTGTGAATGGGAAAATGTTAAACCATCCATAATTGATGGGCAATCCCAGACACGCAGACCAGAATTTGCACTTAAGAATAGTTTACCTGGAATACCAAACTCTTTGCAGTCTCTCAAACTACGGATATAATATTTAGTATGGGTCTAAGCTAACTTTCACCTCCAATTTATTTTGAAAAACTAAAAACGTATTAATAAACTACAACAACAATGCAGAAAGTGTCATACTCAAATTGTTAAATCCTATCTTAAACTATCGAAGCCCTTGCCGATCTTACTGTTTGTCTTCCTCAAATAGTGGATCATCTTCTGGCTCCTGAATGAGTTAAATTTAATTAGTTGAATGTAAGGACATTGCTGCTCATTGCTCCTGTCCTTAATTATTGATGGTAACGCCTTCCATTATTCAAAGGTTTCAAGGAACATGTTTGTTTGAACATAACAATTTACAATATATCATACTATCATATTATTCTAGTTCTGAGGCTGCAGCAATAGCCACACTGCACAATGTACTGTATTCTCTAATCTAGCAATTTCATTAGTCATTTATCCATTCACAGATTGATACATATACAGTATGTACAGTACATATGCCTAATAAATATCAATACAGTATATACAGTATTAAGTAATACAGGACAGAAAACCCAAGATTATATTTATGATCGTGAAGTATTGCTGCCTAGTGACTTGTAAGAAAATGTTTTTTTGAGATCACCATTATAACATTTTGGAGATTTGTTAGAGGAAAACTTTTTACACAATTACCTAAAAGCTCCTGAACTCTGGTTTTGGAATATTTTATGATTTTTTATTTTGCACTGGATGTCTTCCCTTTAAAGACAAAGGAGTACTATCAATGCAGTAAGGATGTTCATTCTTTCTCTAATCTTTCTTTCAACCAGTAATGCTTTGTTAAGCTTTTTGAACCCACTACTTATGAAGGATCAGAGAAGCCAGATCATATTGCCACACCAAAACCACACTGATTTCTTCACTTTGTTTTTAAAGCAATTAAGAATGGACTAAATATTTCAAACCTGTTAAAGGCTCAATTTTGCATTAAAAACATGCTTTCAGATAGGGGATTTTGGACTGAATAATTTTCGCTAAAGCTCCAATCTATTCTTTTCAATACTAATTATACACCAGTGATGAAGCTGCTTTCTATCCTACCCCAGAGCCCACAGAGACTTATATGAAAGGGAATATTCACTCTTGGGACAATAGATACAGTAATTAAAATGTTTTTTTTATGTTGTTTATACCATCAGGTCTGTGCAACCTGTGCTGTTAAATCTGACCTACATACACCTAAGATTAAATGAAAACGCATTTGAGGCCTTTGTTTTAGTTTATTTTTATCTAAAGAACAGACAGATAAAAAAAAAAACAAAAGCAGAACATCGTAAGTAAGTGAAGCAATTTTCCATAATATTCCCCAGCAGACTTGACAGAACACAAGACACTCCCAGTGCCACTAGTTCAATAACTGCTTCTGGACACACTGTTTGGACAGGAGGCTCCTATACTCAGATGCTTGGCTAGAAGTGATCATTCACGGACATCCACAAAACCATGCAGGCATGTTATCTGTCACCAGAGCTACGGGCATGCAGCATTATGAAGGTTGTGTGACTTTTGCCTCAGCCACACCTGGTGGCTCCTTGGTTAATTTAGTAGAATTGTCTGGATCTCTGCAAGTTGCTCAGCCTAATCTTCAACCAGCAATCTCCAGGCTGAAGGACCAAAGTCTTTTGTAAACAAAACATGACACTTTTTAATCCAAATGAGTATGAAAAAAGCTATCCAACCATGTTGTTGAAGCCCATACCCTGGTTTCTTTCAAGAGATTACTGAATGAAATCCTTGGATCAAATAACCACTAACTACTAAACAGGCCAGATGGGATGAATGGCTTCCTCACTGGTAACCTTTCTTATCTTCTTAATTCTCCAGTACCCTGTTTCTGTTTGTGTTCCTTTGCACTCAAACCACAACAGATTTCTTGAACCGCTTATTCTGAGATAAGTGAAAAAAGGACAAAAGTGGTTCTCTGGTTAGTTTTTGGGACAACATCGCTAATGTTAAAAATGCTAGTGCTTTCTCAACATTTTCAAAGATTAATTCATATTCATTTTCTTGTTATTTAATGTATGACAGATGTATATAGTCTAAATGGTCCATTATTGTTTTGGGGCTTTAGTAACATAAACATAACTAAATGCTTGAAAACCAACCAAAATGGGAAAAAGCCATCGGGGTAAGCACATTAAAGCAGTAGCAACAAATGAAGTCTATCACACTACAGTCATTTTTGACACAAACATTTCATTTTCTACTTCAGTTTTTAGAAGAGAGCTTTTTAAAATGTACAGTACTGTAATTAAAAAAATAGTTTTGGAAAGCTAGTATTCAAGTTTGGAAAGCTAGTATCCATTATCAAGAGATAAATGTCTAAACAGAAACAACAGTGTAACTGGAAAAGGCAAGTAATGAAATAAAAAAAATATCAGCTACATGCAACACACAGCTGCAATGCTTCAATACACCCTTGTCATCTCACAGCCCCTAACACAACTGGAGCCTGACAGACCTAATTCCCCCATCTCCTACTTCTCTTATCTTTATTCAGATTTGGCTACCATTTTAGAGCCCACACTCTTTAAGGTATTTCCTTAAGACCTTTAATATCATAGAAAAATAAACATAAATGAGCTCAAATACAAGACAACTGCATGGGGAAATGCAACTACAACTGCGAGCAGGTCTTTTTTACACAAAGGGTTGTCTGTGTCTGAAACAAGCCTCCTAGCCCTGTTGTCAAAACAGATTCGGTCTTCTTTCAAGAAAAGGCTGGATGAGATGCTCAGATCACTTTGCTACTAGCAAGAAAACCATAAACACTGGCCAAAAGCCTACTCTAATTTCTAACATTCTTACTGTCAACCAAAGAAGACTTATGACATTTTATATAGTCCAATATTGCAGTCAACAGGACACATTTACATTCCACTTGATGATATAATCTATTCACATTTCAGGACAGACTATGTTGACTGAACCACTTTTGTTCTGTGCAAAAAAGACAGTACCGAGTTCTATAAAAATCTAAAAATATCCATCTACAGATAGCACTATTATCACAACAATAATTTTGTAATATATTAAATCTTTCCTGTGCACACAGACATAAATCAAAATGTCCTTTTTTCTTCTCATATAGTCTCCATGGATCCTGCATAATGCTATGGACTGTTTTATTCCTCATCTCAGATAGCTTACTCCAAGGTGGTGCACAGTATGAAGTACAAGTATGACATGAACAAAAAATTAAACAAAAGAGCAAGGAAAAAAGATAAATACTGGAAATCATTGTTCTCTTTTTCCATTTCGGGACACTAGGTGGACCTGTTTAAACCTGTGCAGGAAAATTTCTCCCATGAGTCCAATAGAACACAAACATTACTGAGCAACTGGTACCGTGCTCACCCTAATGTACCAGTAAAGCAGGCTGTACAAGTAATAAAAAATAAAGAGTCAATGACTTTTTAAATGTTATTGTGCTGTCAGGGCGGAATAAAATTAGCTTGAAAAATGATCTAAAGGGATACGATGCAGTTCATTATGTATAACAGCAGAAGCAGCCGTATCCCAGTGTTCATAAAGACTGCTCCATTAAATTTACCTCCAGTCAATAATTAGGATTCCACAAATAAACCCAGGCAATTAAATCAATACTGCTGGGCAATTACCTTCTGGAGTCCTGACTCGGTGGCACAGAAAGACACTATATCTTAAAATACATTATTCACGGTATGACGCAATTGTATGCAGGACCCTTCGTTTACTTATAATAATTAGAAGGCAGCAAGCCAGCTTTCTTGGTGAACAGAGCTGCAGTGACCCTCTTCAGAGAGCCATTCTGCTTATTTCATTAAAGGCCACTGGTAAAAACCAACAACCGACTATGAATTAATGCAATTTATCACCCAACTTTTAGTACACATGTGAGGCTCCCAAGCAGTTGCTATCAGACAAGGATGATGGAAGCACAGTTGCTATTGAGGACACTAATAAGGCATTCCTGGCATCTAAAATTGAACAATATGACAAAAAGACAGATGTTAAGACAAATAAAATATTTACATTATACAGCAGTTTCCACATTTATTCATAGCCTTGAAGAACTGTGACAAAGTTGACTTGGCAAAGACAGTGGTGGTGTACATCAGGAGATTTCAACATGCACTGTATGAATTAAACTGTGATAAAATGTATGAAATGGAATACAACAACAACAGCATTACTTAAAAAAGCATACATTTTAATTATGTTAAAATATATTAATACCTTGTTAATATGTATAAATATTTAATATATATAGTAAATATGAAGTTATTTAAATATATGCCAGTAAATATAACATTTAAATACTGTATATATGCCACTAATATACCATGCTCTTAAATATTATCTCATCATATGCCTGATGACAACATTTTTCTTGAAACAGAATCTAGTTAAGGCCACAATTAGATCTGGTTTTCGGTGTATGGAAATACTGTAAAATTTAATGGAAACTTTAATTTATTTAATAAGGCCAGGGAGGGGCCCCCAAAACTATTTGCACCAGAGTCCATGATACCTAAGTTCCACTGGTTTCATGGCAACATAAAAATGACACATATTTGCCACATAGCCTCTAATTGACTTATGATTGAATTGATTGGTTATGTGAAATTCAAATTAGTTTTTGGAGCCACACCAGCAATACAATTAGTACAGCACAGGGAAGATCATTTTGAAAAATAATGCCATCCTTTCAATATGGTATAGAATCTCAGCATCTGAGTATAAAATGGATTTGTTGTGGTTTAGGATTGTTTTGCATTCGCTGATCCCCGATGCTTCATATGAGGATATTACAACCAAAAACCTGGCTCCTTCTGCTAAGATGCTCATGTTCGGAAAACAAAATAGACTTTTTAGTTGGATAATAACCTGAAACACACCTCCAAATCTACTGCCAAATGGGTAGGGGAGCATAAAATCAATGCTGTTTGGCCATCACAATCTCCAAATCTCAATCTGATAGAATACATGCTGCTACAAACGAATGAATTCAGAACTGATTTAACAGAATAAAATGGTAGGTTTGACAAAGAATCTCACAGAGCACACTTTAGGCAAACACAGGTTACTAAAGCTGCCTGTAATCTGTCTACAACACTATAGCACTTACATTGTTTAACATCTCAGCCCTGCTGGCAGTTAGGACAGAAGAGGCAACCCGGTGACTAATAGGTTTGATATTGACACTGCCATTCCAGTAATGGAGCTTTGTTACTGAGGCTAGTTCACTAACAGCTGACAGTGACAATGGCTTAAGAGACTTCTAGTGACAACGTACCTGTATTGAGAGTCTTACAGCACTGCTGAAAAACTAAGGCCTGTAGTTATCTAGAAAAGATTGTACATGATATTCGTGTTCTAGATCTTATATGAATGTGAACGGGATGGAATGGTGAATTTTATTGTACAGTCACTCTGACTGCAGAGAGAAAGGTATCTTTTTTAAAAGTGTTTAGTAAACCATAGCATTTGATTATACAAGGAGCCTACAAACTCAGTGACGTCTATTGTACAGTACCTAGAAGACAATTTCAGCTGAATGAAGACCAATGGTTGGACAACTAATCAGGCCAGAAATTTCCCAACTTATAAGGCTTCCAAAAGATAATGTGGGAGATCCATGGTAAGAAGAAATTGAGTAAGTTTAAAGCACAAGAGGTGAATTGACAAGAACAGACCTCAGCTTTACAGCCTGTCCTTACCACTGGATTCCCTGATCAGATATTGGACACAGAGGATACTTAGACCACCTGACTGGTCTCAGTATTCCCTAACCAGTGGGGTGTGTTATTATTTAACTTTTATAAATTGCTTGTAGTCAGGCCAATGTCAGGACTAACTTTAATATTTAACTATTGCCAAACTTCTTCTTCTGTATTAACACTTCTGCCCCCTTAATATTAACACACTTTCATAAAATGCCACCCTATTGTGAATTTAATACGACAGTATGTCCACAAAAGTGAAACCAATGCTTATTAATAATAATAAGCCACATTGGCACAATATTCTTTCTGCATAAATATTAAAAATGTGAAAAAGCTCATGTTAATATCCTTTATGTGCTAAATGCCACATGTGTATGGTCTGAAAACTAATTCAGAACAAAATAACAAAAACTGGAGCCATCATCTGCTTTGGTTCATATGGTTATCTTTTGTTTCATTTAAAACATTGTATCATGTACAGTTTTTGCATGATAATTTTCTCCACAACAATTAATAATTGAAAAGAGTATTTTAAATTAGTACACAGCTTAATAAATGGCACACTGTTTTCCAACAGTCAGCTTCATGATGAATAAATACATATTCATACAGAGACTTTTGTCTAGTAACATACTGTAACGTAAAATAATAAGAGACACCCACACAGTATTGACATTAAACATACATTTGTAATTAGAAAAAACTTGTTTACAATCATAGTGTGAAATGATTTACTAGCTCAAAACATAAAAACCCTATAAGGTTTTTAATTAATTGGCTCCCACTACGCTGTGTTTACGAAGACACTCGATATGGTGCTATCCTAGCTAGCTGTTCCATTGTCCATTTATGAGCAGGACAGCCCAGAATTCACTTGAAGTGCTCCATTGTTACATTCCAGCTTTAACCCGAAATAACCACAGACTTCACACATGCAGAAGAGAAAAAATGCACATGAACATCCTCAATTCTTTACTATTAAAGGAAAATATAACATCCTTTTGATTCTAGTTTCTAAAAAAATTATAAGAAAGTTCTTAGAAGACTAACATTTTTCTATGCTAGTAGACCAATACCACTTTAACAGTTCTCCTTTCAGCTGTACCTACAGTAATACAATTGAAGACAGATACGTTAGAATCAGTAGTCCAAATCAAATGTGCAGACTACAAACTGAAATATGTTTTCTCCGTAGTGCAGAAATCTTAAAATTCTGATTCAAATCCAACTCACCATGATATTTTAATTATACTTTTTCAGCATCCTTCAGTATTTTACATTAATACAGTTAAGCTACACAAAGTGAATTAGAAGGTTTTGTAACCGTGGCAAATATAGAGTGTACAGTGTTTTGTACATACACCAGGCCAGTGTAAGCAATATTAAGGTCACATATCCAGCCACTTGGATGTCAGTGCTAAGGGTTGGCGTGCTCCACAAAGTACATCTAGAAACACAGTAGATAAGCTGATCAAAGTCTACACCACAGCTTTTTTTTGGGGGTTCAACATCTGCAGACAACCACTTTTGGATATACAAGCAAGCATGAAATGTGAACAGATGTTTTGCTGAACTTAATAACATTGTGAAGAGCAGCAATATTTTTTTTTAAATAAAAGAATGTAAAATCTTTATCGAAAAGAAGAAAGAAACTTTGGTTGGCTTTGCTTTTATCAAGCAGTCAAAGACATCTTTGTGACTGTGGTGGCCATTTACATTACACTTTAATATATAATGAAGTGGACAAACAACCCAAATTATACAAAACTAACGATGTAAGTACTAGTACTGTATTTTGGCTGATGCTTTTATCAAAAGGGATGTTTGCACTCATTTATACAGCTGAGCACTTCACTGGTGGAATCTGAGTGAACTACTTTCCTCAAAGGTACAACAAAAGTGTCCCGACCCACGATCTGAACCCATGACTCTCCAGTTCAGAGTTCTAACCACTCTACACTTGCTTCAGCACACCATGCTTCAATATAATTAAGACAGGTTTTTCCTGTGAGTAAAGATACAAAATACATTTTTATACTTAGAACAAAACTTTCATGGAGTCTCTGAAATCCTACAAGCAATCACATTATTATAGATGGATAATTCAATATCCTGTCCACTTGCAGTCTTCCTTTGGATGACTGTTACCACACAAGCCCTGCGTAGCACATTTTGCAGTAACTGCCATAATCCACACAGCATGTCATGAAGTCATCTCTGTGCTCTTAATAACACTATTTTTTCTCATAATGATGCTCATAATAATGAGCTTAGCATTTACTGGCCAAAATGGCAGTTCAAAGAGTACAGTTAATCACAGCAAAGCTAAAAGTCTAGAAAGTAAAAGGCAATTATTATAGTTGCACAGGGCTGCACGAAGCCGTTTGACCTTCACATTCTTATATTTAAAATTAATAAAATATTTGCAGCAAACAAATGTTAAAATGTATACATACTGGCTTTTATACAATTACAAACAAAATTCCAACTTAAGTGCAGAATTAATACTTTTACTTAGTAAATCATCATTCTAAGAGGATAACAATAAGGTAATACATTCACAGCACTCTCTGGCTATTTGGTACGCTGACAGAAGATTACATCCAGTCACAATTATACATGACTGTATGTATAACATTTTTCTGATCTGTCTTCTGTTTTTTGTACGTATCACATTAAGACTTGGAATTTTCTTTTCCTTTTTGTAAAGCTACCAAATCATTCTTCAACATCAAAACATCACTCCAGCTACGCCTTTCTTTCTCATTTTCTCTGTTTCTCTCTTCTGATGTGTTTAGTCATCATTTTGTTCCACATTTACATGAATATTTGAGATATTGCTTCACTCTATTTACTTGAAATGGATCATCAGTGCACCAGTGTCAACAGGGGAACAACAATGTTTGTTTAATAACAGCATATTTATTTTTTAGAAACAGAAAAAGGGTTATTTTGTGTGGGGGGTATAGTAAACCACACTAGACATCAATCAATATTGGAAGATTTCCTGAAAATTGAGATTTTTTTGTAATAAGAACAGCATTTTGATCCTTTTTTAAACAACCATACAGCTTTCAAAGCCTTCTCATATTATATTTTCAACAAAAATCAGAGGAAGAGGAAGACCAGATGCACACATACAGGGCCTGCACTCACTCTCTCCCTCTCTCTTCCACAAAAATCTCACCTGCCAATAAACTGCCCTTGATCACTTACAAGAGCGGCATGGTCCCTGCAGACTGTCTGTTTATTAAGAAAAGGGGAAAAAAAACTTGAAAGAGAAGAAAAAGTATCACACAGGTCACCACAGCAGTCTCAATGGACTCCTCTGGGATTGGAGCTAGTCTCAGTCTTGTCATCCGCTGAGCAGTCTTCCACTCTGCCCAGAAAATGTCGATAGGAATATGTTTGAGAGGGTCTCTGGTGGACATTTTTTCATTCTTCCTGCATCGACAGGACGCCAAATCAATATTTAGTTCCCACTAACAAGCTTCTCGCGGTCTCAGTAGAAAATATTGTGTAGAATACAGGATGGCAGAACAGCTATCAGCTGTCCGGCTGTGAGGAAAACATGAATTGACTGGATACAGGTCTGTGGATAAAGGTCACCAAAATCTGTGAAGTGCTCCTCAGGTGTCCTGTGCAGAAATATCTAGCACCAGTACTCACACATAACAAAGCATTCCTGTTCTCTTATTTTCCCTTCGCTTTTCTTTTGGACGTGTATATGTTGTTTCAGAGGATCAGGCATCTCTTTCATCACTTAAAACTAAGTCTATTCTCATTTTGTATGTAATGGAATCTCTTTTATTCATCCTTACTTTCATAAAACCTACAGTAGATACACACAAGAACATCCAGCATTTAGCATTTGATTTGATTCAGGGATATCTCTTGAAAATGTGCAAGAATGAATGAATGGTTACCTTGGTTGTAACAAAATAGAACCCTGTATAACATCTTTATTTAACCTGAACAGTGTTTGAGAACCTTAGAGATACAATCTGCATTTGAATCTTATAAAGTAGAGAAGCTTTGCTCATACTTTACCCTGTTCTAATCTCTTTGTGAGAAAAGGAGAAAAAAGCCTTTTCAGTTTTCATTCCTACCTACAGTACAGTATCTAGGGGAAAGCTTTTTTGTTCTAACTGTTTTTATATTGTAAATTATGGTATCATATTTAAAAAAATGGCACTGCAAGAATTATACCATAGTCCTATTTGCTTCTGAAGTGAATAAATATTTGCACATTAGTAACACATGGTGTTTTTTAAAAAAAAGATCGCTTTAGCATCAGCAAGATCACACTGAAATTCCACATCAGTACCTGCTGCTGGAGGATGTTCGCAATATGATCCAGCCAGTCCTGGTCTTTTCTTCTTTCTATTTTGGCCTCTTCAGTTTCCTGTTAATAAAATGATAAAAGTGGATAAGAAAATCACTTTAATGCACGCAGGTCAGTTGAAGAACTTTCAGTTTTTTGTTAAAACATCACAAATGATGAAACAATTATGAAAAAAAATACATTTTAAGGTTATTGGGAGTGGAAGGGTGATTGATAAGGGTTCAAAATTCAATACTTTTAAATATAAAATCCTTTACTACCCTTTTATTACACCATATATAGATTTCTCTAATTTCAGTGTCTCCCAGCTGATCGTGAGGCATCCACGCTGTGCATTTCCATTCGCTCTGAGCATTTTAACCTCACGTGCTGCATTTACAAATGATGCCATGTGCTGGCTTGTTCCCGAAGGACTAAAAATCAAGTTTGGTACCTATTGTGTGTTTCAGCCTCCTTGACTCTAATCCTGTGTAGGTCAGTGTATTAGCAGACCTCTCCTAATTTCCATGCTTGCTGCTTGTAGTTCATGCTCATTATCATCAGCCAAGGGGGCTGCCATATTGTGCTCCATTCCTCTCTGAATTTCTGTCTGTACAACTCCTCTGGGGAGTAGACCCAGCCTGTCCCCCTCCAAGGATGCATAACAATGCACTGACCCTCCAATTCTCACTAGGCACCCATTGGAAAACAAACACGGCTTAGCAATTATAGGCTTATTACAAATGGATCATTAACTTTAAACAAGCTGTCATTTGAGATTGTGTGCATAATCTTGGACAGGAAAAAAAAAAGATCTATTTTTCAACCGACCTGATTTAATATCAGTTCAATTCTCAGAGCCTTGGCCCTGTGTTTTGACATTGTCCCCAGAACAAAAAGACTCGACAGCGAGATAATGCTTTTTAATGATATCATCAGGTCCTTCTCTTCTTTCCTGGAGGACTTGAGGAATATTTATGGCAAGCAATATATCATGACGTTATCCTCAGTATCACCTTCATTGATTTTCCTACTGTATTCATAAAAAAACTGGTTTGATCAAATTTTTACATTTATTTGACAGGTATGGTGGTTGAATGCTGAAATGTTTAATTTATTTTTAAATGCTCATTTTAAAGCATTCCTTACTCAATGCACAACTCATCCTGAATTCAGAGATAGAGGTGCTTTAAAACAGCTATACAAAATATGGAATTTTATTTAGATATTTTTAAATGTAATGTCCAACCAGGACTGTATCAAAAATGCTACATTTCGTAAATTATGTTAACCAACAGAAAACTTGAAATTTAGTGAATTATACAGTAACTAGGACTGTTATTCTTTTATCTTTGTTTTAATCCCAATTTGGCCCTTAAAGTGCTTGGACATCTTTGGATTCCACTTAGTTTTGCAAGCAAAACTTTAGTTCCTAGAACCTAGCAATCCGTTATAATAAAGATCATATATAACATGACTATGCTGCAATTTGTTCTGCAGTCACAGTCTTTTTTCCTCAGCCTACTGTCCTATTTCTTGTCCCAAGTCAATCCCAATTTACGTGTGGAAAATCTCTTAATACTGTATTTACAATGAAATTAATGTACATTTTATAGCAGTTTGATCCACTTCAGGTTCAACCTGAAGGACAGATAGAGCATAAGGTGAATTCAAATTTATTGTATGTTAAAACACATTAAAAAAAAAGTTTTGGAATGTCACTCTGTGCAGACGTAGTCACAGTAATTACCAAACTTCAAACACAGAACACATGGCAGCTTACATAAAAGGCTGAAGCATGCAAAGGGGCTATAATAGTTATGCAAAGGCAGCCTTTATTTCCCAAATGTATATGTCTACAACAGGTAACACTGAGGTTCTACAACATTTAGCTGAATTCAGTTGCTTATTCACTGAATCCTTAAGCGCACATTCTGCATCGAAGCTTCAATTAGAAAATGCATTTTTTCATTCAAGTTGCTTCTGATCCCTTGTCCACTGTTAGGGGGGTGCAATAATGTACAGGCTAGGGGAAGCACAAGTACCAGAATAACTATTTTTAATATGTGATATATTCTACTGTAGGTAGAAATATTGAAAATGTGAGATCTGTGTCAATCATTATACTTTATTTTAACTCAGGTACAGTAGATTTGTTACACAAGGGCAGATTTCCCCAGAAAATTAAATAAGCTCAGTCACATCATTCTCCATTAAAACGTATTTTTTCAAACATCTGAACGCCTCTGTGCATGTGACCATCTGCAAACACTGTCTGAGGATTTCACTTCTGCCGCAGTTCTGTCCTGCTGCACACAGATGTCAATGTGTACATTTAAACCCTACAATTAAGCTGATCATGTTGATGGTTCAGTCATTAGCCCATTAACAGTAGCAATTACAAATCTACAAATCTATTAAAATTATGTTCCCAGAAATTACAATGCTTATGCATAATTAGATGCTTATTAAGATAAAGATATGGTATCATGAGATATGGTAAATGGTAATAAAGAAGGTTTACATAACACTGAATGAATGTAACGTTTTTACTATGAATGTAACAGGTTTATGTTTTCCATTCATAGTAATACAGTATGACAGGAAATGACTGCATTTCCCTTTGCGTTTCTCCATGTTAGAGTAAATAAATATTAATTTACTCTAAATATTCTCTAAATCTGGGTAAATATTATATAAAATATTAATGTTAATTATTTATGTTAATAACATCTACAAACTGGACATTAAATTATACACATTTATAGTCATTTTAGGCCTTTTTCATGAATAAAAATTAGATCGTTAATTTAATTTTCACAATTCTCTTTGCAAGTCATCTAGTAGCGAGTCTGACTTTTCCTTTTGCTGGAATCAAGTCTTTGTTATCCAACATGGATTACTCTCATATTTGTGTAAGTGTGTGCAAAAAGCTATGAAAGTCAGGAGGACAATAAGCACATTTTCCAAGGATAGACAAGCCTTTATTCTCTATTATTTTATTTTTTATTCATAAAACTTCCTTGCCAAATACTCTCCCTTAGTTCTAAAATAAAGGTTTGTGAATAGTTAAAGATTTCAATTGTGTTTATATGTGCAATACCTATTAATTTGCTTTGGAATGGTTATCAGAATGGTACAGTATGTCTTGTTGACTGTACAAATACTGTATATCTCCCCTGTCATCTGAGCCCTTCACTTGAAGATTAAGCAACCATGTTGCTGTAGCTGATAGCCTGGCATCTTGCAAAACTCAGATGGATGAGATCTTCAAATCACTCAACTACTAATATTCAAAAGAGCTAGATGAGCCAAAAACCTTTTTGTCATTTGTTACCTTTATTTTATTCTTCTGTTCTCTTTTTTATTTCTGAAAATATGTTTTTCCTTCAATACCCCAATTAACAAAATAGTTATCCGATTATCTTAACTGCTATGGTCCTTATACTTGCATGGGAAGGACTGCGACTGTATGTTTTTATCTCTAAAATACACTCTGTCACAGCCATGCTGACATGTCAAAGTGTGAAAAACATAGGAAAGTGTGAGAAACTTTCTCGCAGTTATCAAAGACAGCAAGCACTGTTTGTAAGAGAGAAGGCTACAGTGCTAACTCACAGGAGCTCATTCAACTCTGTTAGGGTTTGCCAATCATGCATTGCCACTTAGAGAATTCAGGTCAGGGTCAGCTAATGGCATGGGATGGACATAAAATGTTTGGACTGTACAGTAGGTCTCAACCTTCACTCAAAAAATGAATGGATTTCCTGATTGAGTCATTTGGGAACCCCCTGCAGCAGTATCTAAATCCACACAACATAACCAGTCCTTGTTTTTTGCCCTTACTTCATCGTCTGTTTTCAACATGTCCTCCACATCTGCCTCAGAGATGTTCAGAATGGATGCTGCGATAGACTGAGCTCTGCAAATAGACTCCTTAGAAAGTCCTCCTGTGGCTGACGGCTTCTTCATCCTTCTCCTAAGCTGGGCCTTTGTGTCTTGTACATCCCTGAGTATCTCTGTTGCCAGAGCCTGCAGACAAAACAGTAAAATCTGTGTTATTAGTATAAAAAAAGAAGTCCTTCCTTGCTAACTTAGACAAGGGTAAAAACAAAACATCAGAGAATTTAAAGGCTGCTATAGATTTCAAAGGTCATTCAGTAATTTTTGGGGCTATGTAGCACTTACTAATGGTACTGTACATTACTGAGATTTGAACAGAATGTAGCCAGTCTATCTGGAGGTATAGAATTATGAACATTATACAGTACTTTTTATTTTTTCAATTACTCTGAAATTTCCTGTAGAATAAACATACTTAATGACTAAAAAAAATACCAGGTTATGATGTTTGCTTTTCTCATCATTACTAGTCTTCAAGGGAACATTTTTGTGAAACCATTGGAAACTGTTGATTCTACTCCACTTTTGACCTCATATACACTTTAAACTGCAGTATTGAGACCTTAGTTGAGACTTCATACCTTGTTGAAAGCTAAGAATTTATATTTTTTCATCATAACCCAAAACTTACTAACTATATGCCAAGTTTCATTAAATTAAAGCAATGTGGTTTACATGCTTGGCTAAGTTGACAAGGAATGACCCAATGTGCACTGTTTCTTGAAAGTTTGTATTTCACCACAAGGGAATTCACAGAAAAAATGCATTAAGAAAATCTACACAAGGACTCATACCGAAATGCAGCAGTGATAAATTGGATGCAACTTAATTTACATTTTTATGAGACCAATTATTTGGTCTTTTTTATAAAAAGAAATATCTTTTATGTTTTTGAAATGTTCTTCCCTAGTTCTCTCTATAGTGTCCAAAACAAAGGATAATTATTTTTATTTGCTTTCAGATGATGCAGCAATGAGTATACAAAAAGCCTATGATGACTGTTTTTCTAAAACTTATCAGAACAATCCAAATAATATTATAATTAAGCTTTGAAGAGTTTAAAATGTACCCATATGATCTCGGCAGCACTAAAACCTGATATTTTGAGTCTCTTTGTACTGCAGAGCAAGAAGTGAAATGTGAGATGTGTCTAGCTGCAGAAGACAATTAAATGTGCAAAAGCTGCCACTGTACTTGAGAAAGTCAATAAATTAATCTCCCCATTGCTTCATTTAGAGTTTATTGATTGCAGTAATAATCTTCTATATCATTTGCTATAAGTCTAATGAAGATCTGACCTCGAAATGGCTGGTCAGCAGAGATACGGGATAGCTGGATATTTCCCAACACATAGCACTCATATTCTGTGTGTATATAACCAGGCCTAATCATGAGTGTCCCAAAGCACAGTTTATAACACATCTTCACAGACCATGCTACTGTTTTATTTTTTTAGTTTCACGCTTATGATTTCATGGAGAGAAAGAAGAAAAAAACTCTTTACTTAGCATAGCCACCATTGTATTTCAATTGTGGTTTATATTTTTGAAGATTAAATTTAGGGGTGAAATTACTGTTGACAGATTGCAGACAGCAGATATTGGCATGCCGAGAAAAAAAAATACACATATGGAATGGAAAGTGAAAACAACCACAATGCAATTGTAGATCAATGCTCAAAGGCATGCTGCAGTGTGAATAAGAATTCATCAATAATTTGGTAAGTTTACAGCAACACTGTGCCGAACAGGGCAAAAATATAAGCCTTTTCCTTTCTTACAATTGAAGTGCTCCACTTACATAAAAAGTCCAGGCACTAAAATAATCACTGAACTATTTTTCCCTTTAAAGCTGCAAAATAGACATTTTAAGGACTGTAAGTTTATGCAAACCTCCCACATAAAGTGAAAACACATACAGTATAAGACAAAGAGAAACCTAAGACACTTAATACAATAATAAAGGAGTAAAACCTTTCCAGTAGGAGATTTAGCTTGAGAGATATGTGAGTTAAAAATCATGCAAGTCTAGTAAAAGATATAAATAAGTGATTTTACTTGAAAACCTTATCCTCCAGTAGGATCCTAGTGTGTGTGCTGTTTCTTTAGGAAGATGTGCAGCTTATTAACATCCACAGTGCCTATTACTTTGTTTACTGCCTAATAGATATTCATTGTCACTAGCCAGGACTTCAATTCCATTTACCTAAATCCCAGGTGGAGAGTAATCCTAACAGAGATTAACTGAATTTATCACTTATTCTTGCTCAGTCCCATCACCCATGAGAGGGTTTGTTAATATCTGTCAAGTGCTCTGACAAGGGACAAGTCAGAAAAAAGAAGCCTTGATGAAACAAACTATTCTGTGAGACATACTAGCCAGAGGGGCAATTAAAGGCTGGGAGTTTTACCAAAGGATTACTTGAAATAATGGAAAGTGGAAAATGCACAATTTTTTTTGTGACCTTTTTTAATTACTGAGCTTCAGCGGTTTAACTTTCAACCTTCCCTTTCCCTCTAAAACACCTCTGTGTGAAGCCCTCTGTACTTCAAATGCTGAATGCACTTCTTCCTTGTCTGTACACCTACTGTACTATAGCACTTATGTCATGTCCGCCCACTACGACTACACAATGAACACTGCTTCTCGGCTCAAGTGTTAAAGTGCACGCCTCACCTACAGTAGGTCCCAATCAAGCAACAAGCCATTAGCTCCCCATTCCTGTCAACAGAACCTCTGCAGAACTCCCCAGTGGTGCTCTAAGCTAAATGAGCACATCATGTGATGTGTCAGGTGTACTGCTAATTAGGTTCATTAGACGTACAGAGGACCTGACTAGATCAGAACACATTCATCAATCTTCAGAACTCCTCAGTTATGTGATGGCTTTCAAGCAGAAAAAACGAGGAAATGAAAATTAGAAACAAAAACACACAAAAAAACAAATGTGAATGAAAACAGATTTATCTTCATGTGTAAAGAAAGGGGAAAAATCCTTCAAGGGAAGTGGAAGAACAAACCTTAATTTTTCGTCTGTGATTTATCAAGCAAATGTCATCCTGTAAATGACATTTAAAATTTTAGAATCTAACTCTAAAAGATAAAGAATGCAAAAACAGGATGAAAGTGCCAGAAAATATTTTTATAAAACGTGCACGGTTCTATTAAACAGCAATTTTATGAGGTATCTCTTAGAGTTCATTAGTTAATGTGACTCCTGGCATCTAGAATGACTGCTGGCCATAAAAAGGACAATGAAAACTTGATAGAATTTTTAAAGGATGACCAATTTTTTTTTGTATGAACAGTGCTTTTGGTAATGTTGAGTATATCATTGCTTTTCTGGTACACATTCCTAAAAGCACTTACCAAATTAAAACCAAATTATTAACAGTAACTTACTTTGTTTTAGCGAATCTGAAATCACGGTAGGAGTTTTTCCCAGGTCTTATAGCAACATTCTTCTTTGAGAGTGAAAATACTGTGTACAACAGGCCATGCATATCATATACAGCAGAAAAAACAAAAGAAACTGTGAGAAATCTAAACAATACCACTGAGAAAGATTTTAAAGGGGAAAAAAAATGATGACTACATTTGTATTTCACCGCTTTCCATACCTCATACTATTGCATACAATAACAACTGCAGAGCCCAAGGCACTCCACTGCGCATTAAGTTAAAGCAAGATAAAGTCTTAGAAGTCTGCGATCTGACTTTAAAAGTTGTATCTGGTGCATTGTAAAGTGATTTTAAATAAAGGAGAAAACATCGGTGGACCCTGAAGGGCTGAAACTGTTGGGACTGTGAGCTCTCTGCACTGTGAAGAAATCCCAGTCCTGATCAATATTTGACAAGACTAAATCTCTTCTGAGCATTAGGTCAGGCCATCAAAGAATCTAATGTACTTTTATGGATCACTTGGATGCACTGTTTCAAAAAATCTGCATCATGAATGGTGATGTATAACACTGGGTTATGTGAAAGTTACACTTATCTTCCTTTTAGCAGCAGACTTTGAATTGGAGTTTCATGAACAAGACAGTGAGCTGAAGTCGGGTTACGTGAAATACATCCCTAGATGGCAATAGCTCTAAAACACTGAAGGAGGGTGGCCTTTTAAGTGTTGATTCTCACAAACATGAGAATCTATGCTGTTTTTAAATTACTGTGACCTTTCATTCAGAACTAAAACTGAAAAATATGGAACACGTACAGCATAAGTAGAAAGGAATCCATTTCTTTTAGAACTCTACAGATTCATACACAAGGGACATCACAAGAACATATGGCCACACTGTAGTTATAGGGTTACAGAAGTCACCAACAATGCATGAATAATATCAAATTAAATCCCATTTAAAGCTGTAAAGTATATGAAACAGGACACATTTACCCCTTTTGCATGTCAGAAAAATGTTTAATATTATTTATTAAAATAATAGTACTGTATCTCAAACAATAGTCTAATCTGCTAATTTAATTTATGATTAAATTATCACTTAAAAAGGATAATGTTTTTAAAGGGATGTGATTACTGTATGCTAATATACATGGCAGCAGATACAGAATGTGTAATGTAATAAAGCCTCCCATTTTGACTGCTTCTGACTTTTAAATATGATTTCTTAGAACTCAGTCTTACTCTTAATTATTAATTTATGCGGCTGATGCCTTTAACTAAAGATACCTACATCAGTACCCATTTAAACAGCTTGACAATTTACTGGAGCAGTACAATTTAAGTGAAGCACCTTGTTCCTTGGTACAACAGCAATGCCTCCTAGAACTGAGCCATTCTCCTTTTCTCAGAATGTTAGTGATTCCTGCACTTAGTGGTGCAGGATGGTCAACACAATAATGATTGCTCCCTGTTGGGATTTCAGAATATGGAGCAGATGATGAAACAAAAAGGGTTTCTTAAATTGCTTTGTCACTTATTTAGCAAATTATTATTATTATTAATTAAACCTATAACAAAAGTAAAACTTAATTCAAAAGGTAAATAATGTGCTATGTAATGTTTACACTTACTGATTCAAAAAAGAACCTTAACACCAAGATCCAATGGGTTGAATAAAATATTTGGAATTCTTGTGTAGAATTCAAATCAAATAATCAAATAATTATTTAGAATAATGTGTTCAATTTCAGTCAGAACATTAAAAAAATATTGCAGCTCTGGAGTCAGTCCAGAAGCTTTCTGGGTCTTCAAGAAATGTCCTACAGTGACAGGCTGAAGATCTGAACCTTTTTAGTGTTGAACACAGAAGACTATGAGGGGACCTGATACAAGTACTCAGAATCGTCTAGGGCAGTGGTTCTCAAACTATGGTATGCATACCACTTGTGGTACCTGGCGCTGCCAGGTAGTACGCCATATGACCCTGGAACTTTGTTGTGTGCACTGAAAAATTGGGACAGGTTTTCATATTTTCTATTTTAATAAAATTAGTTTGTGTCGAATACGCAGCTTACGTACTACGATACAGCACGCGCTAATACTTGAATGGACACAAGAGCTACTTTGTAATTCTATACCATTCTATAGGAATGCGTGCTACGAATTTAAGTGACCAATTGTATTTAAAAAAAGTTATCTCCAGCAAATAGCGAGGTAGGAGAATGTGCGTGATTGGGAAGCAATGCCAACCTTGTGAGCACAGGAAAGCGTGATAGATGAAAGAAAAATATTTAAGAATTGTTCTAGGTTAATTTGAGAAAAATACACAGAGCGTCTCTGTGTTTCATTCCCATGCGCATGAAATAAAAACGTGTAACTTCTGAGACGGACTCCTGAAACAGAAACTGGGAAAAATGCAAGCTTGCGGATTGCTAAAGCAGGTAAGCCCCACACTATTTGTAAAGAACTATTTACCGTTGGCAAAAGAGTTTACACGTATTATGTGGAGAAAAAGCTGCTAAACAGCTCGACCTGCTCCCCCCTCCGAAAGACAGTCACTCATATAATTATTGATATGGCAGGTAATATCAAAAGTACAGTATGCCGATAGAATGCGTTAAGATGAGCAAATGCTTTTTACTGCAACGAGATGAGTCTGTAGATGTTGTTGTTTTGGCCAATTTGCTCGTTAACGTTAGATACGAGTTTGAGGGTACGTCACATGAGGACTCTGTTCTGTAAGCCCCTACCAACAGGAACTACAGGAGAGCACATATTTCAGCTACTGAATGAATTATCGAAGTGAATGGCATCGACTGGATAAAATGCGTCAGAGTTTGTACAGACGGTGCTAGAGCGATGACAAGCCGACAGAGCGGTGTAGTTGCACGAATTAGACAGGGTACTCCAGATATGAAGTGGACGCACTGCTACATCAACCGCGAGGCCTTGGCCATCAAGAAAATGCCTGACGATTTAAAATCAGTTAGAATCTGCTGTGAATTGTATCAAGGCTCGACCAATTAATTCACATCTGCTTTGCTCGACTAAACAGGCTCACCCCTCTCACTGAAATTGTGCTTTTTTATTATTTTTAATTGTTGTTGTTCCTGTTATTCTGTAAAGCGCTTTGAGAAGCCACCTTTATATCTTATATCAAATAAAGTTTATTATAATGTGTATGTGAGTGTGCTTATGTTGGTCATTTAGAGTTTCTGGGGTTCCTATGAGAAGATGACTTGTAGGTGGTACTTGGATGCTTTGGTTTGATCAGGGGTGGTACTTGGTCCAAGAAGTTTGAGAACCACTGGTCTAGGGCACTGACACAGAGGATTTCTTCTAGTGAAACATGAACCTCAGGACACAAACCGAAAATATGTTGAAGTGCATTTTAAACCGAGAACAGCGAGCTCTTCTTTACTCAGACGGTTTTGGGTGTATGGCACAAGCTATTCAGACATGTGGTTGATGTCGATACATGTGGTTTCCTTCAAGAAGTGGCCGGATGAGACCCAATGATCAATACCAATGGACCTGGTGGGTCTTCTCGTGTATAACATTTATGATGTTTCCCTTATGTCAAACCAAATTAGAGAAATGTGAACAAAATTACAGATTAAAATATGATCATCTATTTTATTGTGATATGTAACATACTACATGTCAATGTGAAGTTAGTATTGAGTATAACCTTCCTTAGCATTAACACAATAACAGTAGCATTGAAGCATAGGCCTGATCAGAATCTGGAGGAATGTTTATTGAATGTTCAGCCACTGTTCCTGTGCAGTTTTTGCCAGCTAGTGAAGTTTACTCAGTTGCAGTTGTCTCCCGTTAATGGCGTTGGTGAGTTGGTCCCACAGATATTCTATTGGATTCTGCTGGAAAACTGACACTTCTGCATTGACTTGTAGGAACGGAAAAACTACTGTCTCATAATCAGTGAGCAGTAAGACTGCCTGCAAGTTGCAGCGAGAACATTCTTGTGTAAAACAGTTAAAGGAAGTCACTGCTCAGATCATCACACCTTCACTGCTTGAACAACAAAACAGTCAGCATACCGCTCACCAAAACCACTAAAAAATCCCTCCTTACATGGTAGCCTGCTTTAGGATGTCAAAGGCGAAATGGTATTGTGTCTTGAGTAAAACACTCCCCCACTTTCTCTGCCACCACCTGAAATGTTCTTTGGAACAAGATGGATAGCTTCATATCTCCACTGTCAAATTTACTCCTCAATAGCCTCCAAGCACGCAGGTCATTATTATACAGACTGTGGACCACAGTCATTCTTCTGATGGCTTGGCTCTTTATTTCCTGGAAGTTCTCATGCTGTAGCCATTGCAGCCTGAAAATGATCCTGACATGGCCTGTCCCTCAGAGAGCTGGGTTCCTGGTGATCTGGACTAACATTTCATACTCCATCTCTCACAGATAGGTCACCTTCCATACCTACCAATAGAAACCAGGTGATCTTCATTATTCAGACACGCTTATGTCTTTCACTTTTCATGTAAATCCTGTCTTTATGAATAGCTATTTCTACAGATTCTTCAACAATCTTATTTAAAATGTAAATAACATTAAGAACACGCAGAATGAGATACTGACACATGGTTTAAGGTTGCTGTGACCCTATGATGCATTATTATACAGTATATGGAAGTGCATGCAAGACATGTCTTACACACCAATATTACCACCAATATTCTGCCAATATTTCATGCTGGCACTTAGTTAATTACACTCTGGCTGGATGAATAGTTTTGTTTTAAAGCCTCAGTTTAATAAACTTTGTGATGTGCCATTAGGCATAACCAACGGTAGAAAACAAGCCACATGTGTATCACTGTTTCCATCATCAGGTGTTACCACTACCGCTGCAACAGCTACACTAAGAACAAAAAGAAAAGAAACTTATCTTGGGGCTGTCATAATAGGATATCAGACAGAAGTAGTAGTCTTAAAAAAGGCCTGAACCATGCAGTTAAGATAAAGGCAGAACAAACAATGTAAATTTTTTAGTACTCTCCTTTAGAGAAGCAAAAACACGCAACAATAGCTGACACAACAGTCCTAAGCTAGACAGAAAAGACAGAACTTTAAGGTTCTCAAATCATCAGTTTTGAACAGAGACATATCTCTATTACCTGTAGGAGTTTTCAGTGAATTTCAGCTCTGTCAAAAATGAAGTCTTGAAAGTCCACAGGAAACAAAAAAGCAAAATATGCCAACAGTATACAGCTGAGAGTGTGTCAAAAAGAATTATTGGACCTGATGATTTTAAAAAATATAAAAAAAAATATGAAACACATTTTTTCTCTCTTCAGAAAATGTTTTAAACAGATGCTTGATAAAATGTTGAGTTTAAAAAATATCCTATTATATTGGGTCATTTAATAAAACCTGAAAATGTATGCTATCGTGATTTTGCTGTCTGCCCTGAATACAACAGAAAATAATCTAATTAAAATCCCATAAATTGTCCCCACAATTTGTGCTGGAATGATGTGCTGCTATCTCTTTAAATGTCATTTATACCTTCAGTTTTTTTTTCTTTTTTTTTCAACTAGCGAAGCTAATTAGCAGATGTCACCCAGCTATGGAGTAGTAGAGGACAAGATGCAGCCTGGCCAGTCTTTATCTGACATAGCCAGACGCCTGCTTAGTTGAGTCTACAGTAGTACACCGAGACGAACCAGTCAATTTTCACAATAAATTGTGAGAGGCAGTCCACTGCCTATATTCCCTCAATTGGGATGTGCAGTGTTACACATTCCCTTACAATATTACTAATTTTATGATAGCCTTCTAAAGCTCTTTAGCTTTACTTTTCTGTCACAAAATGAACAATCGAGCAGTAAATTACAGTTACAGTATATTAATCTGGCGGCTTTAAACAATTTATTAATCCCTTTATTAATGCACATGGTATGATAAAAAAATATTTACTTGGTTAAATTGTGCACACAAAAAAATAGATCAATGAATTAACCATACAGAAATAAGAACAGCTGGAAAAAGACCAAATACCACTGGTGTTATCTCGGCAGCAGTAACATTCTTTTTTATCCTCCTTTGTTGACAAAATACAGCCTCGGCATACCTTGATGAAGCTGACCAGCTCCTCCAGCTGTCTGTTGGCAAGCCCCAGTTTCCTCTGCACACCCTCCAGGGCCTGTCCGCTCTGCAAGGCTAACCCGTGCATCTGCTGCGAGGCTGTCTCCTCCAGCTCTGTCAGGGCAATCTCAGACTCTGCCACCCTGGATTGCAGGTCCTGCACTTTCTGGTTCTGCGGTGTAAATCAAGAGCACGATCCCTTTGAGCAACACACTCCAGTAGATCTCCCTTAAGACCCTATTATCATGTGAGAAACGCACTAGTAACGTACCGGCAACTTTAGATCTAATGGTGGAGAAATGTATTTTTGTTCAAAAAGTCTTTAAACTAGACTACAAAATCCACTGGTTGCAATGACGTTCTGGTTTCATGGTACCATTAGATGGCCCACGGAACATAGCAGTTTTCTCTGGCTGAGCACAGGTTGCATCAGACGTTGGTGTGGAAACATCGAATTAAGGAAAAGCACAGAATCAGAAATTAAGACGTTTAACAAAAATATAAGAAGCTCACCTTCTTTTCTAGCTCTTCCCTCAGCTTGAGACAGGTCATGTCATGTTGATTCTTTTCTTTGGTGACTACGTTGAGCCTCTGCTTCAGGGAATCAATGAAGGTCTTTCTGTTGGATGCATCTTCAGACAGAGTCTTCACCTATTCAATTAAAAAGAGCAATCCTGGGATGAAGCCGATTCCAGTTCTGGTTGAGTTTGAAGATGCTTTCACTTTTTTTTAGTATTTAGTTATCTGACCCTTGCCACTACAATGAAAATGCAGTAAAAACAGGAAAAAGATCAAACTTTTACCAACACAAACATCTTCCCCCAATAGTGAAAACTAGTATTTTGATTACTTTCAATTGTTAAAGAAAATGGGGCCATTTTTTATTGGATCCAGGAGGAAAAGGTTAATTAAAACAACTTTACAACCATCTAGTTCATTTTACTTAAAAAAAGATGCTGTGCTTTGCATTGAGGTGATCACACATGCTTCAGAAAAGTGTTATGATTCTACTCCCCTCTCTCCTGTGTGTGATATGAGTTGTGGGATTCACAGAAGGCAAAATGGCTCAGAACACATAATGCCTTTACCACAGGCAGGGGGGTGGTTTCATTCCCATTGAGAAATTAAGAGCAAAGCTTTATTTATTCAGAACAGAGAAGTATCTTGTACTAACAGATAAAGTAAACCTGCCTCATTTGACTTGAACCCAAAACTTTCAGCATTTCTTTTAAATGGCTTATGTTTTACTTCAATGCTAGTCAATTTAATTGAAGACAATGTCAACTGCATATAGAAATTAATACAACCTTCTCATAAAGAGAATATTGGATAATTTGGTATACTGTACACTTTTACAGTGTTCACAGAATTCATCTGTGCCAATGTGCTTAATCACATTGCACTCTGAATAGTAAGAAGTGCTTGCTGTAAGAAATCAAACGGTCATTTTAAAAAAATCAGATATAAAGATGTTCCCTCTACATAACTAATCAAGATCAAATAGAATGGTAGAAACGGGCAGTTCAGTTTCCAGTTATCCCTGGCACATGAATGTAGTGTCAACTAAAGAATAACCACTGAAAAACTACTGAAGATCTGCATTCATAACAGCCTCCTAATGACCCCTGTAAAGTCTGATCTAAAATAATCAATCGTCAATCATATGAAATCTATATATCAACCAGTGTTTCGCTTAGCTACAAAGACAGCTGGTGTTTTTAAGTTCTGTGATCTCAGCTCTAAGTCATAATGATTTTCTGTGCACAAGCATCCCCAGTGCTGGAACTATTCTGCAATAGTCCTTCTATGGAGGATTAGCCGATGTCAGAAAGCAGTCCAAGGATTTTCACAAATAAACGATAACCCTCAGTGACTTGGTAAACCAACTGAGCTATAAGCTTTAGTGCGTCTAAACCGACTGAGCTATAACCTTTAACGAGTCTGTAAACTGACTGACCCATAACCTTTAGTGAGTCTGTAAACCAACCTGCCTTGATCTTGCAGGTCCTCAACCATACTGCCTGCCCTTACCTCCTTTAAAAGACTCCCAATTAACAGTTACTGGTTGTGCATTTGTGGTGACATGGTGGCACAGTGATTAGCATTGCTGACTCGCAGCTCTGGGCTCATGGGTTCAGTTCCAGGCCTGGGGTGCTATCTGGATGTTCTAACCATGTCTGAATGGGTTCCCTTCCCCGGGACAAAGATATGAGTGTGTTTGTGGCTGTGTGTGTACCCTGTGATGGACGGGAATCACATCCAGGGTGTAACTATCCTTGTGCCCATTGCTTGCTGGGTTATGCTTCAGCCTCCCTACAGCTCTGAAATGGATGAAGCAGTTAGAAAATGGATGGATGGTTGTCCTTTCTCCCTGATTCGTTTCTGGCACCTGTGTACAACTTCACACTTCTGGTTGGATTCTGGGCCAAGGCTGTTTCTGTGCTGTGTTAAAACTATTTTCTGATGGCCTCCAGTCCCCCTTCATCTCAATCTGATCAATCTGCGAAATCATCTCTTAGCTATTAAAAAAAATAACATTAGCTTATTCATCCAGGTGAGCTTCAGTAAGCTGGTTGTAGAGAGATTAACTATGAAGTATTAATTTTCCATACAAAAATCTTAATGGCATAATATCTGAACAAATCTGTATTTTTTTTAGTTTACCACAGGAGTCCTACAAGAGGCAAATTAGTTATTCGGAATAGTATGTCATATTTCACAAAAAAAGAGTGACACACTTTTTTCTCCAATTCTTCTATGAGGTCTTTGTGGGTCTTTTCATTTTCCTGAAGTGATTTTAATCTGGATTTCAGATCTTCAATTAGCTGCCTCTTCATGTTGATGTCTCTTTCCGTACGAGAAAGCCTAAAAGAATAAAAATATATTACTAAAACTGGTCGGCTGTCATATTTTAATTTCCTTCACTGCAATGGATATTTGTTCCACAGATGAAAATAATACACTCATTAAAATGCAGAATATATAATTTAAAGAAAAATGCATGATAACAATGTGGATTCATGTAGAAAATGACCACGATTTGTATAAAATTGTGTTAAAATAGGATTTACAAAATGAGGTTTATAATCCAAAAAAGAATAGTACATGATAGTTTTTATTTTTTATGCTCATTACATACAGTATTTCATATACAGGGATAGTTTGTAAAACTTAAATAACCATGTTCTTTTACTCTAAACAATTATTGAAGGATGATTCATACCATATACTGTAAGCATTGATTATCATTAAATTTATCAAGATGTGTTAGAGCAACACAAATATTATGTATGCTGAAAATCCTGTGAATAAAGTTATGAGGTACTCAAAACACATACCACAACTGTGGCCTTAAAACTTCAGTAATGAAAGAGAAACTGCTAATAACAAAAAATAAATATTTGAATATGAAACTACCATTTCCTAGATCTTGGCCAATAATAAGGGATAACATTAGCTGTTTCTGAATTCTCCCCACACAATTTGTTACATGTTAATATTCTAAAAGTCATCAAATCCAAAACACTCAAATGCCTGCTTAAGTATTGTTCGGCA
This sequence comes from Atractosteus spatula, assembly GCF_055471065.1. NCBI lineage: Eukaryota > Metazoa > Chordata > Actinopteri > Semionotiformes > Lepisosteidae > Atractosteus > Atractosteus spatula. The sequence goes on from NC_142706.1 coordinate 20,767,558, forward strand.
TTTCACAACTTTAAAAGATTACAACAGAGAATTCAGTCCCTGCGCAACTATCTAGATGTGTTTAACATGTACAGAACGTCACTTCAAATTTCAAACTGCAGCAGCCTGTCTGATTAATATTCTTGTACTCAAGTCACTTAAAGAACATTAAAGGATATACCTGTTTACACATCTTTTAAAAAATGCAGCTGCTTTCACTTGAAAAAAGCTAGGTTTTTTGGACAAGCATTGATTTTATGTACATGCAGATGCAGACAAACAGACTGCTGCATTCTGTAAAGCTCACATTTGAGTCAACAATAAATACATATGTTTATTTATGTCTAAACATATAAAGGTCTCTGTTTCCCAGGCTGAATGTGAGTAAAACACTTTGTAAAATGAATGATGCCATTAGAATGTGAGATTCTCTTACCAGAGTGACATTAAGTAAATGTGAGAGGTTAGCCCAGGGGACTGAGCCCTGGTTACCCAATGGATTTTAGCATTAATGAGAAAAACTTATTGAACCTTTAGAGCTCATATGGAGCAAAGCTGGCTCCTCTATTTACTCAAGACTCTGGCAATATCCTACCTGCGTTCACAGGCACTGTCAAGTGCTTCTTCCTCTTATGAAAGAATGCTAATGCCAATACCAAACATGATTTTTAAACAATTTAACAAAAGAGGAAGGATAAAATGGCATAAACCGTGGTACTTCAAATGACAATAACCTTGTTAATTCATAATTTTTCATGTTTTTCAACATTGAAGTTGTGATACCTTAAGGCTTCCCCTAGAGAGCTTGCTAAGCATTCATATAGTGTCCATTGACATAAATTCTACTAACCAATGCAGCATTCTTTTCTATTCAATTAGCATGTGTGAATAAATGTATCATATTAAAGGCAATGAGTCACTGGACCTCTGATCCTAATTTTTTTAAAAAGTAGTCATTTGACCCAATGACTCTTGTGATTCTCATGGAGTGCAAAACAGTTAGGGAAAACACATTCTTGGCTTGAGCAATGCTTTTAGATCTAAAGGAGAGGTTGTGAATTTTATCTAAACATCTAAACATTGTCTAATATTTAATCTGAATGTTTTTGCTCCTGAAGAATTTTTTTGTATTGTATTATTTGTTTTGTATTTTGTAATTTCAATTTCTTGAATGTTTTCTTGTATTTATGTTATCTATTGTGTATGATGTTGAACATATACATACTGTATACAGCCTGAATATTGTAACTTATAAAAATACTGAATATTTCACAGAATTCAAAATGGTGAATAAAGGAAATGTTATGACATGAATGACAATGAATGGAAATAAAGTAAAAACAAAGAATTTAAAAATATATGCAATTGAAAGACAACAGACTGGAGATCAAAGAAACCAAGCTATGACAAAAGGGCAAATGAAATATGGTTTTGTTCATAAATAAAGCACAGCTTTGGCAGTAGATATTGACTAAAGAAGCCTTAGTGCACTTTGAAATCCATTTTAAAAGAAGGCAGCCTTCTCTATGTGCACTTTAATACTCTTCTTAAAAATGTTTTTCTTTTCTACTACTTATTACTTGCTTCTGCTTAACAGTTATATCATTAGTATGATTAAAACGACCTCTACCTTCTAAATAATCAACAAATAAGATTTTATATTTATGATATTTTACAAAAACTATATTTTTCCAATATATTTTTTAATATACAGTATATATTTCAGATGTGAAGTACAGTATGGTCTCTGAAGTTTTGGAATATTCTAAATTTAATATTAAAATATAATGCAAACGCACAAAGACAGGAATAAAGAACTAATCACTTAATTATATATTGTTTTACCTTTTTAATTTGAATGAATAGATCTACTTGAAAATTGAGTTAATGAATAGGACATACAGAAACACCAATGTTTAAACCATTTAACTACTGAAATATTATTTTCCAACACTTCAATATATTGTTTAATCCACGTTGTGGAAGTGTAAAAGAAAACAACCACAACAGAGCAATGCAAGTGGAACTGTGAATCTCAGTGCAGCATTGCTAGTGAATGACCACAGTAATGACACTCTCTAAATTATTCTTGTTTAAAAAACAGCATCTCAAATAATAGATTCTCGGCCACAAGCAGAGACACGTTGTTGAAGACAAATCTCCAATTCTAGGAAATCTAAAATCTTTCCAGAAAAAGCACAGGTTTGACTATTGATATTGAACAATATATTGACAAATCATTGCACTGCCCCAGCCGTGGTTTCTAATTAATACATTTATATATCAGTTGGATAAACCATCACAAGATACTGTACAGTACATCCTGGATTCTGCCAAGCACTTAGGGGTGTTTAAAACATTTTTCCTGTATAATCTATCCCTGTCTCACTTTATATTAATTGGTCAATTAAAAAAAATTAGGTCACAACCATCAGGCTAAATTCCACACAGGGACTGAAATTAAATACAAAAAATAAGATATATAATATCTTGTCTTTCTGTATGGACTAAGTGTATTTATTTACTGTGCTAATTTTCTATTACACCAGTGTAATACCATATTACCAAGGTGCCAAACAATACTAGCTGCCTTTAAACATGCATTTTTGTCTACATCAAAATGTCCAGATGTTGACTGACTCTTGCACAGTTGTTCATCGGTTCTATATTTACTATAAAAGCCCTGTTGAAACTTACTTATGGGAGCATAACCTGCCAGTGCTATGTTAGTGACTGTGGGGAGAAAAATGAAAATGGAGTATTTTTTTTATTTACAAAATAGATTTAAAGTTCCAGTGGGACACGTCAATGTGAGCTCAATACTAAATAAAAAAACAAATCCTGCATTTTCTATAAGACCTAATTTAATAATACTCAGTGAGCACTCTGAAATGACAGATCGTTTATACTGTACAAATACAGCACCTTCCTTATTTAATCATACTCATGAATAAATCTGGAAAGAGGAAAAAAATATTATTGACAGACTTATGTTACAGACTACATAACATCCTGCTTACAAAATAATTGAAATTCAAAATACAGGGGCGTCACATTTATTCACACTTCTAAATATAATTTTAGATAGAATTTTCAAAAATATATGTAAGGCAACTGTGCTTTTTGCAAGGGCAATGGAAGACTTCAGAAAGTTCTAGAATACAGAGGCCTTCAAAGGGGTCCTATTTCCCTCTGATAGAAAAGAAGGTAATACAGGGAAGACATTCATGCATCATCATGGTTAAGGTCAGAGAGCTCTCAGAAGACAAAAGACAAATGGCTATTGACCTCCACAGGCTGGGAGGTGGGAATAAATGAATCTACACACCCACATATACATACAGTCATACATGTCACACTAAGAACGTGAAACCAGGGATTTAATCCTAAAACATTTCACCGGGGATTTCACGTATAGTATTTACTTAAATATTTCAGGATTGTGTGAAATCCCTGGTTCTACATTCTTATTGCAGCATACACATGAATAAACAGAATTTAACTGGTAAAGATTAATTTGTTAATAAGATTTTTTTTCTGATATACAGTAAGTAGGATATAGAGTTTGACTATGTGATCCAGCTGTAGGGCTCTGCATCCTCCAGTAAAAAAAAAGGAAATTAGAAATCAACCATATCAACTGTTTGCCTTTAGTAGCGCACACACATTATGATGGTCTTGTGATATATTTTAACAAGCATTTAATGTTCTTTCTTTTTTTCATGGAATTACAGTATAACCCATGCAACTGCACACTCTCATAATATATTAAACAACTGGATCAGGATAGTAAATTGAGCATTTAGGGATTATGTTTCAGATCTTGAATACGTAAGAATGAAGTGACTGGTTTGTTTAACTAACAATTTATGTTGTTTTTTTTTTACAACTGCAGTCGTTTGCAGCCACCTAGCCTACAAGAAACAGTTTTTGACATGCTGTGCTCTGGTCCTTTACTGCTGTTACAAGCCAACCCTTTATACATCTAGCATACAGAACACGTTACTTGGCCCTTTCAAAGCAATGACTGATTGTATTGATGGATCTCTCTTAATTGTGACAATTTAATTTAAAGTTATATAACTGTAACAAGAATTGCTTTAATTTAAGCGTAACTAGCAGTCTGACCTTTAAGCTAGGGACTGTATTTTAAGAATTTGTTAAATACATTATTACGCTAACCTGCATGGCAAGAATAATGAGTCACAGCTAACCTGTCATTAAGGAAACCTCCATTCTTTATTACAATATTTTTTCACTGCAAAGCACATATATTATTGAGAAAGAAGGATATAACGATTTCATGATTTGAAAATGCATTATTTATCCAGGGTCAAAAGAGGAAACATAAGGTTTGTATCATGGTGTAATTTGGAATTTACAAGAATGCATAAGATCTGGTGAGGTCAAGAATCACAGTGACAAGTACAGTATATAAATGAGAGACAGCAGAATTGTATGCAGCTGCCCCTCACACCATCGTGTTGCTCTCCTGTTTTTAGACACCTGAAGTCTTGCAGCAGAAGCAGAACTAGCTTTTTTTACTTCACTATTCCACAACTTCCAGTACTCATCTTGGTAGATGGCACCTACTGTATGTCAGGAAAAAAAATATGCATCTAGTCAAGTGTTTTGCAGTGAATAAAAAAAGGCTGGAAACCAAACTCTTGTCTTTATAGCAGGACTGAACACTATTAATCTTTTTGCTCAGTCAGTGATCAACACTTTGTGTTTTCAAGTTCACCCACGTTTTGTTTCTTGCTCATGGAAAGGCTAAGAAGGATTAAGACGTGGGTGCCTTCATATACATATTAAAGTTATTTTCTCTGAAGATATTTTCACCACAGTATGACATTCGTGTGGAACGCGTACAACATAATGTAGGTAGGTTGTACTGGATTTAAATTTTCTCTAAAGCTCTTCTCATCAGAAATGCCACACACTTGTTTTGCTTCAAAAACTCAGAGACGGAGCTGCCACACGGTGGCATCAAACACAACAAATAACCAGACATACTTCTCTTGCAGCTCCCCAATCTGCTCTTCCTTCTCCTGCAAGTCTGCTCTCAAGGCTTTACTGGCAGATGTGTGCTTTGCTATCTCATTAGAAGCATTCTGAAAGAACAAAAGAAAAAAAAAAGGGAAAAATGTATCACCTTTATTGTTTTCTTTAAGGTGGGGAATTCCACTGCAAACAGCATTTTACTTCCTGGTTTTTAAGATGAGAAAAAAAAATACGGTTTGCCATGCAATAAAAAGTAGCAAGCTTTTTTAATTTCTTTTTCTCATAACAGGATAAGAAATCTCAGGGTGGGACATGAAAACTAGGGATGTGCGTGATACTGTATATGGCAATGCTCTGCAAAATAATAGCAAAAAAAAAAATAATAAATTAGTGGTGTGTACAAAAAAAAGTTAACACAGAGAACAACACAGAGCAAAACTTATATTAATGGCGCAAAGGAGTATAGCAGTGTTACTCTGCTTCTTTAAAAAAAAAAAACATCTCTGGTTTGGCTTTATAGCCGGTTAACCTTCACAGCTCGATCCCCTTTGGGCAGCGAGAGAAACCGAAAACAACAATATTTGACAATGTAGAATTCAGCCCACATTGATGACATCTCCCCTGGCTGCACAGCTCTGCCCACGGAGAGGGACTGTGAAGGCTATCTGCAGGAATGATACAGACAAAAAGCCAAAGCCACTTCTGCACTGTTAAAAGACAAAACCTTGCCTTGGGTTGTAAAAGATGTTTCTCTTTATTTACAGCACGGAAACTTCATCAATGAAGGAAGCTCACAAACGAACTCTGGCAGGGTGGGAGACTAGTCTACTCCGTGGATAAGAAAGAGGAATGGTACATTAACTGTCGCAAATTATTTCTTTCTAATTTCTGTGTACATTTTAGTTGTTTACCAATTTTTAACGATAAAGGCAGTACGGGATAAAATCCACAGAGATTCACCTTTTATTTTCAGACAACCTACAGTACTGTAGGTACCTTCTAAAGTTTATTATGAAGCACCTCGTACCACACATCCACACTGAAGATAAGATTCGACAAAATCCATGTTATAGTATAGTAGAATCCTGTCTGTCTCAACAAGACGGGTTGTGTCTCTCGTTGCAAAATGGAGGCTGCACCCATGGTAGATAGAACTTCCCCAAGAAGCAGATGACAGGATCAGCAAACACCACAAGTGCTGACAGCTGGAGGAGGCACACATTTCTTTAGAGCAGACCATGTCCCCAGTGGTGCCGCTGATACCTCTCCAAGAGAGAAGACAGAGTAAAGAATTTCTGTTCAAGTTGGTAACATTGGTTAATAATTGGGATTACTACAAAGGACCAGCCAGAACGAAACATATAAGATTATAGGACACAGGATTACACAATGTAAACAAACCAAGACACACGGAATTGGAATCAAGGAATCTGTGCTATGTTGTTTTTTTTTCCATTTTAGATAGTGCTGAGGACAGACTGCATGGAACTCTATAAACTGAGATGCTTGAGACTAAACTTGAAACTGAATTTCAAAGTGCAGTCACAAGACACCATCTTCTGATTGAATGACTTCTGATGTTATCAATTTTAAGAATGAGAAATTCAGAAAATCAATTGCATTGGTCCGTAGATTCTTCAAGAGTGGTGTTCTTAACTAGATTTAAGAGATGATGAATTGTGGAAAAAAGGGTGCTAGGATTACTTTTCCCCTCTTCTATTAGCTTCCCAAAAAACGCTGACCTGGCAGCAGTCAGTACATTGCTTGAAGGCAAGTAAATGAACAGATACAACAGGCACCCTCTATCTACGTTCAGGATTATGTCCGAGACATTTCATGAAGGAAAGATGGCTGTTACAAGAGGTAATGACATGTAAATGAGACTTGTCAGTTTTTTACAGGTGATAAAATCGGAGCTAAATCAATGTACAATTTCACCAATGGTGTATTTGTAAAGCACAATGGAGTCCCTTAATACTAATTGGCTGAGGACCACTGATAGGAGAATGTAAACTCGGAAAAAGATATCTGTTTTAAACACTTGATGTTGCAGAACTTAGTTAATATGCAAATGCTAGTAAGTACATACTAGAACCTACAGATCAAAGCAAATGGTTAAATAATCTACTGTAAGTAACCAGCTCGAAGTCCCTAATAATAATAATAAAAATTGCTTACACTTACAGTGCTTTACAGGTAATGGGGACTCCCCTCCACCACCACCAATGTGCAGCATCCACCTAGATGATGCGACGGCAGCCATAGTGCGCCAGAACGCTCACCACACGTCAGCTATCAGTGGGGAGGAGAGCAGAGTAATGAAGCCAATTCATAGATGGGGATTATTAGGAGGCCATGATTAGGAAATTTGGCCAGGATGCCGGGGTAACACCCCTATTCTTTTCAAGAAACACCCTGGGATTTTTAATGACCACAGAGAGTCAGGACCTCGGTTTTACATCTCATCTGAAGGATAACATGATCCAGTATGTGATCTTTGCTGTTAGGGATCACATCCACCAATTAAAGCCAAAACAATTTAGAAAATAACATAATAATGCCAAAAAAGAAGAGTGAGGAGAATCAGCATGGATAACCCAAAATCTCTTGCATCTCCCCTAAAGTCCTTGTAAACTCAGACTCCAGCAGTAGCAAAAGAACAAAAAATAAATTCTCCTTGTATGGTCTACATACAAGCATGTTTGCTAGAGTAAAGATATCAATAATTTCAGCAACCTGCAGTCAAATAATTTAAAATCTGGTACAGGCAATGGCTTCAGAGCACTGTTAAGTCAATGTACAACTACCAGCCCAACCCCTCAACCACAAGTGCAAGAATTCTCTAAACAAAGGCAACCAGAGGAAAAGAACCAGAGTTAACAAAAAGGCATTCTAATTATATCAAGATTATATCAAGATAAAAAGGTTACTGTATATGATTATTCAGACAATCTTAAGTCTAGACACTTCTCATTAATAAATTAATTTAAATAGTAAAGCTGATGCAATATTTGAAAGAGACTTTGCAAACATTTTATTGTACTTCAGGATGACTGGCTGTACAAATAAAACAGAACAGTTGAACTACAGTATGTAAATAAAGCTGTCACCCAATACTCTGCACAGGCATCTGAGCCTGTACCGTAGGCCTTACGTACGAGCAAAAGCATTGTGTTCAGAAGAAATCCTATGCATATTACATTGAAAATGCAAAAATTGAGATGGAGAATAAATCAGAGACATAAAGTCAGACAAATATTAATTTGAATATTCAAAGTGAAGGATTCCCTAGTAGGAGCAAGAAAAGCATCAACCAAGTCCATTTCGGTGCCCAGATAACATTGCCTGAAATGACCCCAAGCAATGATCAACGCAAATACTAGTGAGCTCAAGAGTGGATCCAATTTTAAAGGGCTGGAAGAAATCGTAGACCTAGGTGTTGTGGACACATTTTTTACAGTACATCATGTAGACAACTGTGGGGAATCAATACAAAGACAAATGTGTTATACAAGTATAGATGTAAGAAGAAGTAGAATCAAGGGATGATTAGCACAATGAAGACATCACTTCACCAGCATTCCAGTACAACAGTGTGACACTGAGGCTCCTGCCACTGACCACCCTTTTTAATGATTTTTTTTTGTTGTCCCCTCCATTTGTGTGGACTTTTACTTCCGAAGTGTGTGGATGGCAGGAGCACAAAAGAAAATGGAATTATCCCCGGCCTCCTCTCCAAGAAAGAAGAAATTAAAAAAAACCTTGACTCTCCAGAACTGTCTCAAATGGCTAATCTGCTGCAGTGGTCTGCATTAGCAATCGCAGATTGTAAAAGTAAAGATGGCAATGGTGACCTCTCAAATTGCGATAATGGTGGAGAAATTTGAATGCCTTGAAGACAAGTGCGGCTAATTTGGAAAGTCTGGAGTGCTAAGTATCTGGATTGAGACACAACCTTTGAATCTCGTGCTTACTAGAAGATTAAGGGCCCAATAAGATAGCAGAAAAAAAATGTCATTCCCACTTTTGGCACAGAGATGTTTATCATCAAGCTGCTATACAGGTTTTGTGGAAGTAACTCTTCCACATGTCCCAGGTGTTTATCTTCCAATTTCATTGGTACAAAGCCGGACAGCTTTTTTTGAGGAACAGCAGGCAATCTAACCCTGCTCAGTCAGCGGAGGGATTCATGCTGCATCTCCATCCTGATTACAGTCCAACATCAGCTCACAGCTGATGCACAGTTGCTCTTTGCAGGAGGGAGGACATCACTTAAGAGGAGTGAGGGCTCCAGCCCTGCCTTCTGTAATCCTTGGTGTCTAAAGTTGCTTATGCTGTAAGAAAGTATCTATGCACCTTGGTGCAGATGGCAGAGAAGTTCACCGGAACATAAGGGATAATCCTGCGTTCTTAGAAGGGGCGAACACTATGAAACCCTTTAATGTTTCTTTTCACTTCTTAAGACGACTGTGTGCTGAAGTAATCAATCCTTGGTTGTATGAGATCCTTCTGACCTTATTTTGTTGTTTTATTTTTCACTTTTAATCTTTTAACCCTTTCTCTCACCCTCAGACTGACCTGCTCTTTGTATTCCTCTTTGATTATTTGTGAATTATTTACTTATGTTTTCTTACAGGGGGACAGAATACTTTGATGCTTGTTGACAGGAGTGTGGAGGGAAGAGCACTGTGTTTTGACAGCAATGTTGCCATACAGTAGATCCAAGAAAGGGAGGGGTGGGAAGAGGAGGAGGAATTCCCAGCTGAGGGGGGAGGGTCTCCTATCCTCCAAGGGGTTTTCTCTTTGGAGGGGATTCTTGTTTTGAGTGCTGTTTGGAAAGAGTGGCCACAATGGCACAGCTTCTATCTGTTTTCATTCTAGATGTCATTCCCTTACTGACAATGGATTTGCTTTTGATGAGCATGACTAAAGTTTCTGTGTATGTTGTTGTAGATTGTCTGCAGGCTCAGTTCTTCTAACAAAAGTGTTAGCTGTCTAGATTTGTGAGTTTTCAAAGGAGAAACAGATACTGCCGTGATAAAGAAATCTCACTAGCAAACAAAAAGACACTGGAAGATTTGCTAAGAAGCAAGCATCAGGAGAAGCATTTATAGAGAAAATAAAACAAAAGGGGTTTTAATTGCATTGCAAACTAATTTTAAAAAAATTCTATGCTGATGTCAGGGTGTGATGAATCGGGGAAACTGGCTTATACTGTATGAAAATGAATTTCAGGAAAAAAGTTTTTTTTTTAGTTTATATTCTTACCTAGTCAAATTTTTAACATCCTGCACAAAAAACCTTTGTACAATGTCGGATCTCATTGACTTTGGTATTATTATGGGTATGCTGTAGATAGGAATGCTATCATGAATCAAATATTTGATAGATCTAAATAGAAAGAGTTGTTTGATCTTTGTGTAGAAGATATATGGCATGAATTTACTCTTTTTCAGCAAGGAATAAATCACACTCCAGAACTGGCTATATTTTTTGCCTCCCAAACACAAACCACAGAGCTCTAATGGAAATGCAGAAGTGCGTTTTAAATCAGGAGGCACTTCTTTAATCAGAGGGTAAAGAAAGTATGGAGCCAGCTACCTGACCACATTGTTGAAGTTGATCCCCGATTTTTGGCTCTGGTTGGAAATGCCTGGATGAGATCCTTGGATCAATACACCACTAACTGCCAAACAGGCAAGATGGGCCAAATGGCCTCTTCTTGCTTGCAGCCTTTCTTATGTTCTTATGATTTTTGTTTTAAATACAGATGTCACATGTCACTATCAGATCACCATACCAGACAGTTTAAATATGATGCTACTACAGGACGCAGTGTCAAGCAATACTGAAGGAATGTCTCAATATTACCTGTCGCTCGGTCAATCACCCTCATATTTTATGCACTAGAAAATATCCTTATTAGAATCAGATTTATTGCTCAGACATTGTGCCAATTCTTATAAGTAGATTTAAGCTACATTATTATTTCAATAGTTGTCACCACAGCCACTTACCAGCATAGAGATACTTGTAATTATGTCAGCACAGGAAGAATTACTGGCAGATTCTGTCCAGATAAAAGCCACATTTGCCAAGCTTTATTCTACATCTTAGATTCTGGACATTCAATATGATCAGCGAAAATGTAGGCGGTTTCTGCCATTTCTTCATTTGACTCATCTTACTCCTGCAGAGGGAGCTGTGCAGGAGACACCTATATCTTCCACAGCTAAAGGAGGCAACAAGTACATCTCTTGGCTTTATATCCAAATTTCATTTGACTTTTCATGCTTTTTGTGTAGCTTTTTAGGTACTCTTTTGGTTGTTATGATACATTTGGAGAGAAGTTCTTTTCAAAACTATGTTAATACCAGTGTTATATGCCTATTATAAAAAAAAGAAAAGATCCCACACTTTATATAAGCTTTCAGCCCATCTCACTGATTTGCAGAGATGCCAAGGTGGTGTTAAGCAAGCTGGAGGTCTATATGAACAAATTTGTTCGCAATGATCAGACACGCTTTATTAGAGGATGATAATGTTCACATTATGACGGACATACAACTCCCTTGTGTTGTTCTTTCTATCGATGGAGAGAAGGTGTCCTATTGGCTTGAATAACTATGCTACCTAAGTTCTGGATATGGGTATGGGCATGTATGAACAGACTTCTTCAGGAATTGGGAACTTGCAATCAATACAATCTTCTAAGCGTGAAGTGTAGAAAAATACAGTTTTCAGTTGGTCTCATATTACTTATTCTTCCTCCTCCTTCACCATAAAACCTGACATGGAAGAAAAATCCATATCCAATGTTGAATTTGTCCTACAGGGCAAAACCTGACCAAAAAATATACGGTACAGTTCATGACGTAAGATCATTATGCACACAATGAATATATTTATCATGCACTGTACTTGTTTTAACCTTGAGTTAGTTGCAAAAATGATCTAGCAGCTCCAACATGTTGTAAAACTAATTAAGAAAATTCTGTATTTGATTATATATGAGCTTCAGAGACTGAAACAGGTGTACTGTCTCAAAGGAGGAAGGAGTTGTCAGCCAAACTAGCAGTATCCTGAGAGAGACAATCATTGAACAGATGACTGCCATATAACCCTGCAACTCACAACTGACAACCCACTGAAGCTAAGCAGGTGTGAGCCTGGATGAGAGACCTCGTGAGAAGAGGTGTCAGTGGGGCCACCAGGGGGTGCTCACCCTGCAGTCTGTGTGAGTCCTAATGCCCCAGTACAGTGACGTGGACACTATACTGTAAAAAGGTACTGTCCCTGGTGTCCTGGCTAAATTTCCCATTGGCCTTTACCAATCATGGCCTCCTAACAATCCCCATTTCTGACATCACTGTGTTCTCTTCCCAACTGAGAGCTGATGTGTGGTGAGCGTTCTGGCACACTATGGCTGACGTCATATCATCTAGGTGGATGCTGCATATTGGTGGTGGTGGAGGGGAGTCCCCATTACTGTAAAGCGCTTTGAGTGGAGTGTTGAGAAAAGCACTATATAAGTGTAAGGAATTATTATTATTATCAATATTATTGTTAATAAAATTTTGATGAAGTCCCAGCCACAAAGTGTGGTGCTGCACTCTTATTGGCACGGTCACAGAACGTGAACTTCAGTTAAAAAAAACTCTAGGAACTGCGATACCACAGCCAGGAATACTGCCACATAATCTAGTTCCTTTTCACTATTGACAAGGGAGACAAGTTGATTACAAAGGGAATGTCTAAACCACCAGTTGATGTATTATTACAGCCTTATGCTATCATGGGACAGTAAATCCCCTTGGACTCATCTACTTATTTGCATAAGGACAGTCTGGGAACCTTGAAAAGCCAGGTGAACCAGTTCACTAAACAGTTCATGCTGTTGACTTGATACTATGTGTGTTATACGTTACTACTGTATTTGTATAAGCACAAAAAGTAACATAAGCATATAAAGTAATTACAGTAGTTCAATGTCAGACTTGCTGGGATAATTTACAGCATTATCCTTCAGAACCTATGTAAGCACTTACAACTGCAACAAAACACACAAACTGCCATCCTAATTAATGTAAGGAGTTTGTATAAGTGAATTTGAGCACAAGCCTTAGGACAGCACAACTGTAAAGTACGCAAGACTGAATTCACTCAATTATAGTCAATGCAGGAAATATACAAACACATAACTTGTTTCTAACAAAACGCATTAAGGTAAGTGATGATATAGTGCCTTTAGAAAGTCAACCCTCTCCTTGGACTTTTTCGCATTTTTTCGCATATTGTGTTACAGCATGGAACCATGATGTATTTAACTGAGAATTTTTGCAACTCATCAACACAAAGTATTCTATAATGTCATAGTGAAAAAAAATCCAAACATTTTACTAAATTAATTAAAAATAAAAAAACAGAAAACAATTGAATCCATAAGTATTCCCCCCCCCACCCCTCCCCCAGAGTTTAAACTTCATAGGACTACCTTTGGCAGCAATAAGAGCTGTGAGTCTCTTTGGTTAAGTCTCTATCAACGTTGCACATCTTGACACTGGAATTTTTGCCCATTCTTCTTGGCAAAATTGCTCAAGCTCCATCAAGTTGGATAGGGACCGTTTGTGAACAGCAATTGTTAAGTGATTCCACAGATGCTCAGTTGGATTGAGGTCTGGGCTTTGACTGGGCCACTCCAGGACATTTACCTTATGGTTTTAAGCCACTCTATTGTGGCTTTTGCTGTACGTTTTGGGTTATTGTCCTGTTGGAAGATGAATCGTCTCTCAAGTCCCAGTGCTCTTTCAGATTGCAGCCAATTTCCTCCAGGATTTTTCTGTATTTAGCTCCATTTATTTTTCCTTCTATCTTTATGAGTTTTCCAGTCCCTGTGGCAGAGAAGCATCCCCAAAGCATTATGCTGCCACCACCATGCTTCACTGTAGGGGTGGTGTTCTCAGTGGGATGTGCTGTGTTAGGTTTGCGCCAAACATAAAGTCCAATTTTGGTCTCATCAGACCACAGAATCTTCCTCCAAATTATTGAGTCTCTCACAAGCCTTTGAGCAAACTCCAGCCGAGATCTGATATGAGTTTTTTCAACAAAGGCTTTCTTCTTGCCACCCTTCCGTACAAGCCAGATATATGAAGTGTGCGTGCTATTGTTGTCTCATGCACAATTTCTCCCATCTCTGTCATGGAGGACTGTAACTTCTTTAGAGTTGCCGTAGGCCTCTCGGGGGCCTCTCTTACTATGGCTCTTCTTGCCCGGACACTCAGTTTTGGAGGATGGACAGTTTTGGGCAGATTCACAGTTGTTCCATATTTTCTCACCTTTTTAATGATGGACTTCACTGTGCTTCAAGGTATATTCAATGTCTTGGAAATTTTCTAATATCCTTGCCCTGAATGGTATTTTTCAAGAACCTTGTCTGGGATATGCCTGGAATGTTCCTTGGCCTTCATGGTGCAGTGTTTCCTTGGAAATGCACTAACTAAGTGGGGAAGCTCCCAGACACAGGTGTATGTATTCCGAAATTGTGTGAAACACCTCAACAGCACACAGGTGGACTCAGTCAAGTAATTATGTGACTTGGAGAAGAGAGTTGGTTACTTCAGAGGTAATTTAGGTGCGTCAAATCAAGGGGGTGAATACTTATGCATTCAATTATTTTGTTTTTTTATTTTTAATTAATTTAGTAGAATGTCTGGATTTATTTTTACTTTGACATTATAGAGTGCTTTGTGTTGATGAGTGGCAAAAATTTTCACTCAGTTAAATACATCATGGTTCCATGCTGTAACACAATAAAATGTGAAAAAGTCCAAGGGTGGTGTAGATTTTCTATAGGCACTGTAAATCATAGATTTCCAGGTAGGCGTGCATGTGTTATTAAAAAGACTAAACACCTGTTCAAATATTTTTTACTATAGGAAATCAGACATGGGTGGAGCTTACTGTTTATACAGTATAAGTGAGCTCCAAAAGTGCTTACTGATCTAGAGTTTAACTCTGCAAAAGTTGTGTGCTTTTGTGTGATTAATTCTTTTGTCACTTTGTTTTGTTCCCTGAGTGTACTATATATACAGTATGTGTGTATATAAAATTGTACGTGTTGGACTATTTTGAACGTTTATTAGAGCTACTGTATTTCAATTTAGAATTGTTTTACCATTTTGATCCTTGTCTCTGGGATGTGTAAAAATCTACTTTTTCACAATTCTTGAATTAAGATCCTTTTGCTTGCTACCCCAAATGAACTTTTTGTCTCACATGACCCAAATGCAAATATAAAGTGTGTAAAGAGACTATTTGTTTTAGAGTTTTTGTTTTAATATTCAAGTTCTCAATTAAACATTAAAACTTGAGTAGATATTTCACAGCAATTGCTGCACAATTTCTGAAGGTGTTCTCTAGTTAAAGGCAGTGAACAAAAATGGGAAAACCTGGATTAATGAGGGACACAAGGAATAATGTAATTAAGAGCTTCCATGCAGGAGTGGCCCATGTGTAAATTAAGCAACTAACATCCCAGCATGCTTAGGGTCATGTATTAAAAATGCTGTACAGGACTGTTTGCCTTTAATTATGGGTGGCATGGCTGAAATCTGAAATCTCTGCTGTGATTTTTAAAGAGGGGTGATTGCTGGGGCCTATTTGGCAGGAGATCTAGTGACCAAGACAGTTCAACCTACTGATGTTTCATGAGCAACAATGTCTAAGAGGATATCAGCATGGAACTCAGTGGAAAAGACATCAACAGCAAAAATGCAACAGTGGGCAGAAGAGCACACTCCATGACTGTGTGAAGTAGAGGACAAAACAGACGAGCACCTGAACGTTGGGTAAGAAAAGCCAATTTAATCAAAAATGGTCCATCACAGACTCTAAAATGGTCCATCATGAACTCTGCTCTCTAAAGAGCATGATACCCAAGTTGGGTTGCAGTGCAAAAACCACTCATCACAACGGTGGTAATGCACATTTCTGAATCCAATGGTGCAAAGAGCACAGGCAATAGACTACCAAGTAGTGGAGAAATGTGATATGGTCTGGTGAGTTATCCTTGGTGTTTTAGCATGATTTAAATTGCTCTGACCCACAGAGCACGTATGGTTGCCCAGGGGTTTGATGAGCATGACACTGATGTTATCCATACTGTATGTCATGGCCTTCTTAGTCAGCAGACCTGAACCCAAAGGAGCATTTATGGGATGTATGGGATATTCTGGAACGATGCCTGAGACAGCGTTTTCCACCACTATTAAACATGTGTGATTTGACTGACCTTCGCATGGAAGCGTGGTGCTGCGTCCATCCTGCAGAATTCCAGATGCTGGTAGATGTTATACTACAGTGTATACAGTATTTACTTTACTTAAACAAAAAGAATTCTTTTCATAAATTATTTCCTTTAATTTCAAAGACTGAAAACCACATTTGATTGTCAAATATAAGCAAGCATGTAATGTACAAAAGAAAAATAGAATTAAAAACACTGTAATGAAAAACTAGATATACAGTACTGTATATATCCTTGTGCTTTTTCTGCTGAAACATTCATAAAGTTTGAGTCAGAAGCTTCCGTCATGTACAGTAAAAAATAATTTCCTACAAGCACTGCT
The DNA here is from genome assembly GCF_055471065.1 of Atractosteus spatula. Classification (NCBI taxonomy): domain Eukaryota; kingdom Metazoa; phylum Chordata; class Actinopteri; order Semionotiformes; family Lepisosteidae; genus Atractosteus; species Atractosteus spatula. Next base: position 20,784,168 of record NC_142706.1, read on the forward strand.
AGTATCTGGTTAAAACGGGTAAAACGGTCAGACTGGGCTAAAATGTGGCATAACGAAGAAAGAAAACACAAAGAAACAGAAGAAATTAACATTTGGTTGAAATGAGGTCCAGCTAAAAGGCTGAGTTTTATGACACCCCCACATCATGGTACTGCTGTACCAAGTTAGTATTATCCACTGACCTTTAGCTTGTTCTGGAGCTGTTTTATTTCCATTTCCAAGTGCTTGGGTGAGGGGCCAGGGGGGTCTTCCTTGGGCCCAGGGGTCAGAGGGGGCTGCTCTGGTGTTGCCCTGACTGTCTGGTCCTGCTGTTGTTTCATCTGCTCCACCTCTCTCTCCAACACTTCCTTCTGCTGCTGAAGCTCTGCGAGGTCAGAGGTCAGTTTCTGTTTGAAGCCAAAAAAAAGAGAGAGGAAGAGAAGGTATCACCTCGCTCTGCCTAAATGTCTTTCAAAAGATTTGACTGTGTTGGGGGGAGTAAGGGAGGCAAACGAAACAACACACAAAGTCTCCCTGTGTGTTAGGGAAGATACATTTACAGTATTTGTCAATTAGAGCTCACATGAAAGTCATCCCTTCTTCCTGCAGAAGAAACACTGTTTTCATTTATGAATGGGAAAGTGTGTTAATTTCAAGAATTGTTTCATGTTAATGAAAAGCTAATCACTCAAAATTCATTGGCAATATTCTCATTTAAGCAGTAAATTACTTCAATAATACAGCTACGTTTTGCCCATGAGCAGGCAAGAAAACCATTCAGGACAGATTCTCTCTTGGTGTGTGGTACTAGGATGCACATAGAGCTCACGTTTTCCTTGATGATTTTTTTTCTAAAAAGATCAGTGAACTGAAAATGCTAAAAAATGGCACACAGCCATTAAAGTAGTACACAGCCATTAGTATTTATACTGTACTATACAAGTATAATAAGACAAATTAAGGAACAATAATTTACAACACAGGGACCGGACTGTTTCAGTATAATCAGCACAGAGTATACTTTGAAAGCAAAGCAATGGCCTCTGAAGCCACACATGCATTTACTTATGGCAATATTATGAATACAATATTTTATATTTATATTTCTATATTATTCAAATATAAAAATATTTTATAAATAAATTAAATTGCTAACACTTATATAGCACTTTTCTGGACACTCCACTCAAAGCGCTTTACAGGTAATGGGGACTCCCCTCTACCACCACCAATGTGCAGCATCCACCTGGATGATACGACGGCAGCCATAGTGCGCCAGAACGCTCACCACACGTGGGGAGGAGAGCAGAGTAATGAAGCCAATTCATAGATGGGGATTATTAGGAGGCCATGATTGGTAAGGGCCACTGGGAAATTTGGCCAGGACACTGGGGTTACACCCCTACTCTTTTCGAGAAATGCCCTGGGATTCTTAATGACCACAGAGAGTCAGGACCTCGGTTTTACATCATCCGAAGGACGGCGCCTGTTTACAGTATAGTGTCCCCGTCACTATACTGGGGCATTAAGACCCACATGGGCCACAGTGTGAGCGCCCCCCTGCTGGCTCCACTAACACCTCTTCCAGCAGCAACCTTAATTTTTCCCAGGAGTCTCCCATCCAGGTACTGACCAGGCTCACTCCTGGTCACACCTACACCTACATTTTAATAATAATATTTTATTTCTAAGGTACATCTGGTAAAAGTGTGTTTTTTCTCTGGGTGCTTTGATTTCTTTCCACAGTCTAAAGACATGCTAGTAATTTAACTGGCTTCTTGGCTGTGTATCTGCCCTGTGATGGACTGGTGTCCCATTTACGGTTTGCCCATTGCTTGCCAGGATACTTTGAATTGGAAGAAGCAGTTAGAATTTGGATGCATGGTTTAAGGTTTACCAGAAAAAGATAAATTAAGGAACCTTAATTTACAGTACAGGGACAGCACAGAGTACATTTGGAAGCAAAGTAATTCCCTCTCAGGTTTTCATCTGTTTTTGGATTATAAGTAAACCATCATCAAACATTTAGCACAATATTGAGCAACAAACAGTTTTTGTCCTAGACATTTATAGTATGCCGGGTGTAGGGTTCCCTCACTGTTATTGCAAAACTTAATCAAAGATGTGCATTTTATTATGGCAAACAAAAACGACCTTGCACAAAATATCTGCAAAATGTTTTGTCCACTGAGTGATAATTGATCATTTCACGCAGTACTTTATTTAGACATAGAAAATCAGGCTCCCGGAATCAGATTCCTCAGGAGAAAACTGACATGAAGCATAAAGGATATACTGTATTGATGTGAATCAGCCTGCTGACAAGTTTTGAGAGATCTTAACCAGATCAGGTTTCTTTTCCTCTAAACTGGGGCATACACTGGAATTTTGCAAATATTCGAGCTGATGTTTGTGAGGTTCCTGTATGTATGTAATAACTATTTACTTACATAAACCAATCCTGATTGTTCGGCTTCACTAAAAACGTGGACTAAGACTCCCACACAATTTTAACATTTTATTTTCTGTGTATATAGGTTTTTTTTCTATTCCAGTATAATAAGAAAAAAACATTTCACTGAGATTACAGTCTAAAGGAATTACATGAAGATAAACATGAGGAATGTGAATTAATTCATTATTTAGTATTTAAAACATGTTAGGTCTAAACCTACTGTAGTCAAAATGAGTGTACAGTATATAAAGCCAATCACACTAAATTTTTTGTAATCATACACAGCATTTGATTTAATAAATACGTAACCATCGTGCCAGTATGCCAACTACAAAGTGAGAGCTTTCAGTACAGTAAATCAGTGCAAGTTAAATTAAAGACTTCCCGGATCAACAAGTGTTCATAAGTAAGTAATATCGGTGGAAGGGTATATCCAATACTATATCAAAAAAGGGCTATTTAACAGAGTTAAAGAGAGTTGGCACCTGTAAACAGTGCAGTGGGTTACATCCTAAGAAATTCATTCAAAAATCATTCTTAAATGTTATGGATATACTTCCTTCCCTCATGTAGTCCATGTTTGTACAAGGCACTGTTGCAGCACTGAAGAGGAAGAAACAGGTTCCTGCTAATTTACTAGACATATCCCAGGGCAAACCAAGAGAAAGACTCATTTACAGCATTCTAAATTACACTTCAAAATGTAAATAATGTTTAAAAGCATAACAAACTTTGTAACCAAACAAGGAAATTACTTTTTGGGGGGAGAGCAGTGGGCTGCCATGAAAAAAAAAAATCATGGGAAAATAGCTCCATATTCAGTAGTTCCATATAGTATTTCAGGGAACTGATCTCTAGAATAATATTTGCTCTAGACTTGCAGTATACAGAACCACTAGAAATGTTGAATGCATAGAGGCAATTGAATTATATAAAATGTCAATGTAATGTGAACCAAAAGAACATTATTCTACACATCTTTTGCTAAGCAACATTCTCACCAAATATACATACAAGGGACATTAAGACATCCATACTGTACATGAAGACTTGAGCAGCACTACGCCAGAACTGTTAATCCCCAATGACAATGGCAGTGAACAGTTATTTCTAAAAACCCAAGGATGTAAAGATGATAATCCCGTACACTTATCCTGCATGAATGACAAACTGTTCTGTTAATATGCTTGACTGTAGCCCTGTAAAAGTAAAATTACCACTCCATATTTCACCTGCCACACACAAGTGTCAAACAAAGTTTCTTTAAGCTGCTGACATCCCAATTTCTGCATATAAATGTCCATATAAAAGCTAGGCAAATTCTCCTAATTACTGCTAATTTACTAGCCGACTTTTCTTTCTTTTCCATCTTTCAGCATACTTGTCTAATAAAGATGAACAAAGCTTCACTGAGCACAGCCAATAAAGGGATGACACTTGAGGAGTACTGCATTATTAAAAGGTCGTGTTAAAGATGGTCTGCAATTAACCAAGTAGATTTAAAGAACTTTAAGGCACCAAAAATGCCAATCTTTCACACAGCGCTAAAGTCAGAGCCCTGTGAGAGAAAGAAATGCTCTCCGTTTATTGCAAGGCAATTTTCCATCCAAAGTTTTACTCACTGTAATTACTTTTTAGGGGACGGCTGTGATGACTGACTGGTAAATGTGTTGTGTGTATGTTCCATTTATGCAGATCACGTCAAGTAAGAACATGAAAGGTCCTGCTCAGTCTGCAGTTTGTCAAGCACATTGCTACCGCTATACTTTCAGAACGATAAATTATTGATCAATGAGAATTGATAAGCAATTAAAATAGGGATGTTCCTGCAATTACAGAATGAAAAAAGACAGTTAATAACAATTTTGTGAACTAAAACAATATGCCTTGAAAATATAAGTGATTAGGAACTCTTCAGACGAATTACTGAATGTGTAGACGTAAATTACAGGTTCAAAACTCCTCATTTCCTCCATGAATATTAAAGGACACTGCTTAAACTATCAAATCCTTCCTAAGCCGTGAATGCAAAATCACTGCAGTTAAAATAATGTTTTAAAAAAAGCCCTTATGTATTCTCACTCTTACAATCTATTTGAAAAAAAAATGGTACATTAACAAAATGCACCAGCTTTCCAAAAACCCCGTTGGCAGGATCCCCCCAGTGAATGCTGGGTTATCAGACATGTACAGTTAAGTTTCTTTTGGGTAATAGTCTAAGCAGCTGATTCTTGTACAGTTCGCCCTAGAAACATGATCCCAGTGACATTTCACAAATTCCTGGATAAATGTTGCTCTGCTCTACCAGCACTGAGACAGGCTGTGTCATGCACAGATCAATAAGAAAGAGAGCGTTTCATCAGCTTCAAAACCAGGAGTGCTTCGGCTGGCAAAAGCCATGGCCCTTGAGGATCTGACATACATAAGGCTGGAGAACATTCGCAGGGTGTTTACTTTACAAGCCATCTGTAGCACTCAGACTTAACCCTTCAAGTGCTTGGACGTTGCCAACTGGTGGCGGTAAGGATCTTAAGAAGATCCTGGTGGAAATGCAAGGGCAAAAGGATTTTGCTGACCTGGTTCTTCTTGTTACAATGACGTCTTGCCTCGCCTAAGACAAAATGCTTTGTTGGCACTATTACCAGAATACATATGATTCAGTTAGCACTGCCAAGTTCTGTATAAGGCATTAGTACAGTAGTATTCAGTCCTGGTCATGAAAAGCCAGAATCCATCAGGTTTTCAGGAAACATATAATCCCCAATGAGTAAATACCTGGAAGCAGTGGAAATAAGAACCAACTAGGTGAACGTTTGATTCAAATCAAGTCACTAAGAGTCAGGGTGAAATGAAAACCAGAAGACAGTGGTAGCAGATCAAGGATCAAGGCTTTCACCCGTGTAGGAACATGGTGCAACATTTTAGAAAAATAAATTATTTCACAGCTGTAGAAATTAATTTAGAACATGCATTTTAGTTTACTGATTTGGAGTTTGTCAATAATACAGTAAAGCTTGTGCACCTCATCAATAACAGTAATTGGTGTAAGTAAACTTGATATCTGTGTGTAGAATACAGAGGCTTTCCATTAAACTAATCATTTCTAGATGTTTTTATGACTTCTAATTGTACCCTTGCAGTGTTTATCAAATTTGTCTATCTTTAAAATGATGAGTAACAGGTATTATTTAAAAATGCGTGGTTCTCTTTATATTATGTAAGTGCAAAAACTGTAGTTTACTTTGCTTTAGCACATGTTAAGAGTAGAAACATGGGATTCTTGGAACTTGAGATAAAATTCATCCCTTTACCAGCCTTTACAGTTTATGACCAATAGGAGGTTCTCCGAATCCTTGAGGATGAGGAATGTAATTTCATTTTCAGCTAGCTGTTGATTAAAAAACAACAAGGAGATCTTATACTCCCTTGTCCCAAAGGGCACGTCAGTGGCTTTATTCACTAGGAACACCTTTTAAAAGTCAAATGACTGCACAATGTGAGATGTTTTGTTTTTTCAGTTCTAACATAGTGTTCCAGGGCAGCGTTATAAAAGAACTTGGGAGTATTGTCTGTTTAACATATACAGACTGTCTACATAACATATTGTTTCTGTTCAGAAATATCTCTAGCAAAAAAGCTCTGAAGACTACCCTGTTTTCCTCTTCTGCTCAACTGATAAATTGAGACAAGCGGAGGTTCTGAACCAGTGGTCACATGGCAATGTGACAACACCTAGACTTAGTTTAAAGAACCTGTTAATCAGACCTCTGAGGGGTTTGACCTTTCTAGAGACAGATACGTGCCTGTTGCCTTTTTCTGCCTGTTACATCACTCCCGAAATTGTTCAGTGGGAAAAGCAGGACAGACAGAGCTCATCTCATTTCCTGTACAGGAGCATAGCAGCAATGGCACTAAAATGGCAGGCTCACAGCAGTCCTGTTCTATGGCGCCTGACCTCTGCCAGTGAGGGCAGCCCTGTCAGCCTTGCACTTATTAAGCATGATAAGGGCAAAGGCTCTGTTGTGCAGCAAGAGAAAAAAAATCATTTCCTTTCCGTCTTTTCTCTCTCTCCCTTACCTGTGAAACCTGCTTGCTGATCTGAAATCTCTGGGTTAGCAAGTTCAATTGCGATGTTATCTTCTTGTTGGTTTCTCTCAGCTCCCTGGCGGAGTTCTGAGCTGCTCTCTTCCCAGTTTGTAGAACAGCTATCTGCTGCTGTAGAGATATGATCCGCTGCTGCAGTGCCAGTGAGAAAGCTCTCTTCTGGGCCCCAGTCTTCTTCTTCTTGTGTTTACCTTTTACAAGGAAAAATAATACCACCTCTGGTGAGCTTACAAGGCATTGTCGGATGCTTCCCTTTTCTCTCCCTTTGTGTATAAATCAGAACAAAAATCAGATGTATTGATACTTTAACATGTCTTTAACATTAACATTTAACATTTAAAAGGTCATTTAGTCTTTTTCCTCATAGAAAAGAGTTAAAAAACAGGAGTTGACTTAGAAATGTAGTGAAAAGGTTTTTGTACTACCTGACTTTAATTATTTTTGCTGAGGCTTTTATTCATGAATCTTGTGGATGACATAAAAAAAAATTCAGTGACTGACACAGAAAACTTTTTTTTTTCTCTGAGCTTGGAGTCAAAAGATTTTTTTTTATAGTCCAAACTATCAGGTTGTTTTCCTCACAGAAAATGTGAGGATGCATCTCCAGCTCTGTGCTGGACTGCCTTCCAAGATCAATCCAGAAATGTTAAAATTACAACTAGTGAGGCCTAGTTCTGTAGTTCAGTTCCAGTGACCATGTTATAGGACAAATATTACTGCAAAATAAAAAGTAGTCAGGTCTGAAAGAAAACGTAACACTAAAATCAGCAAAATCTTTATAGCCTGAGTCAGAGAAAAGCACATGGGGACTTGATTCAGAAAAGTATTGACAACTGATTGACCCACAACAAAATGAAATATTAAACAGCAGAGACTTGTTTTTCATCAAGTGTTGTAGAAGTCCAGGACAAACCAAAGACTCTGTGTGGAAATATAATTCCTTGCTCAATAAGCTAATAGAAATAAGCAAAACATATCCAAGGGCCTCCTTGTCTGTAACTTTTATCTTCTTATTTTTGCCATATCAATGAGTGCATGTTGTGTAACTTATAGACTCCCAAGAGGCAGCTCTTCTTTTGAACTTTTTCCAAATTAATGGGTGGTAGGGTGGCTCTGTGGCTAAGGATCTATGCCTGTGGGTGGAAGGTTGCCAGTTCGCATCCTGTGGCCGGCAGAGGAATCCTACTCTGTTGGGCCCCTGAGCAAGGCCCCTAACCCCAACTGCTCCAGAGGTGCCATATAAATGGGTGACCCTGCGCTCTGACTCCAAGCTTCTCTCTCCCTGCCTGTGTGTCTCATGGAGAGCAAGCTGGGGTATGCGAAAAGACAAACTCCTAAGAAATTGTACAGTATATGGCCAATAAAGTGATCTTGAACTCCAGCAGGTAACTTGCACCGATTTTTCTAATAAGCCATAGCATCATACAGATTTACATTACACATATTTGCATTAAGATTACCAAAGTTACCTAAATGTTAAATTTACAATACAATAAAAAACAGATACTATACCTTTGTGTGTTTCTTGTCGTGCATTAGTTGTGGGCTGCCTGCTCACCTGTGTGATTATGTTTTTCTTTTGGATTTCAGTACTATCACATTCCTTAAAACAAAAACAATACCATTTGAAATGAAATATAACACAGCTAAGAACAGTATAAATGAAAGACAGAAAAAGAAAACCTGTTCCATAAAAACCGAAACGTCATTTAACCTTAATGGAGTTCTAGGCTCTTTAGCTACAAGCTTCTTGTGCATTGATAGAAATGTTGCCCTTTGCTTTAACTTTACAACATAGTAAACTGATCTGTCTTAATCCCCAAATCATACTTACTGATTAATGTATAAAGCAGTTTTCTACATTAACATGTAATGATCAACAACATGTTTTTGTACTAAATGAAACAAGGATTTTAGAATTCTTTTAGAATACAAGACAAATGAACAACACTTTCTCAAGCACATCAATAGGAAAAAACTGTGACACTCTGTAGAAAACTCATTGGTAGTAGTCCCAAACCTGTCCGTAAATATATCCAATTTTTTTTTTCTTTGAAGGTTTTTTAAAATAATTCTTTTTGAAGAATGAGAGGATGCATGGGACAGTCTCTCTGAAAGAAACCACTTCACTTAATTTACATATTTCTCAGGCTGTTACTGCTTTTTACGACTGTAATGCATCAACTTTACAAGCAGAACAAACAAGAAAAATTAGTATAATGAAGGAGTCAGGCCACAGTGCATTTATGTGGAGTCAAATAAAAGCTAAGTCTATAATAGTGATGAGTCCTTCTCCAAAAGACAATTTACAACATTTAAAAGGGGCTGTGGCCAGTCTCCATTAAATTTTACCACAGTTATTTCAACTGCTATTAAAAATATTTAAATTAGGAAAAAGATTTCCAAGTCACTTTTTACCAACAAAGCAAGATACTAAAACAAGATGCAAGTGTGCTACTTTTTTTGCAAACTAATAAAAGTTAAGAAGCAAAAATGCTATAGTATGTCGATACATTTCAATAAAATAAAATTTCTAAGTTCAGTTCTTTGAATGTAGATTGGGTAATGATTAAAGAGAAGTCAAATGCTCAGAAAAACAATTTTCCAGTTTTAATTTGTTCTGGAGCTCTGTCAGGCAGAATGCATGAAAGATCACAGAATACTGAAATTCTAGTTGTTGGGCTGCATTAGAACTGAGTCAACCACATCAGGCTGACAGTCAGATTTCTTAAATTAAAATCAGCACTTCTAATGCAATATCCATTTATCTTACATTTCCATTATAACTTTAAGGCAACAGACAACAAACAAGGCATGGTTTGTTTTTCCTCACATCTCATTTAAAGAATAATTAACCACGTTTTAACCTCATCTAAATGACTATATAGTTTTTAAATTACAGAAAATAATCACTAAAAATAGCTACTAATGCCAGGTGCTCTGAAGTTCTCATTACAGTACAGTGCGTTGCATAAAACAGCATCACCTAACATAAAGAGAACTGTGTACATTTGCCATCCGTTACTTTTGGAAATAATGAAACTCAGTAATCTTAATCTGGGCAATTATCAATACGTGTAAAGTTATTACTGGCAGGACTGATAGCTTACAAGGCAGAATGCAGCCCCAGCCACTGATTGCTATCACATTGTGATTTGATATTTTAAGCAATGTCAGGAATATTAGTGTTGTGGGAAACCATCACATACTGCACACTGGAGGAAAGCACTTTTAAAAAGCACCTTAAAAGGACAGTGCTTCAGATGAGAACTCTGTGGGGCCGGTATGGGGTCTCGAGGAACGTCGCTTTCTTTGCTGGTGCTCAGAGTGTCATCTGTCTCCCGGGAAGGGAATCTGCACGCTGCGGGTCCTGTGAGCAGCTCATCCAGGCTCTCCGAGCATCCCTCTTCACTGTCACTGGAGAACAAGGGGGGAGTGGAGTTTACAGATGAAATATTTCCACTGTGTTTCCCCACAACTGGAAACATGTACTGCAAGTGTATAGTATGTGGCACCTTATTTTAAAACTAAATTAGCACTTAGTCACTTAGTCACTCTAGGTAAACAAATGACCAATCCCTTGTACTGTACTGAAAATGTCTTCGTAAAACAACACTTATTTATAAATGCATGTTGAGTCTAGGAAAACAAAAAATATGTTAGCTTTAACTAAATCATTTAGGTAAAGCTAACATGTTTGAAAATGTTAAACATTACTTCTGCAATGCTAATTCTCTCAATTTAACCAACTTCCATTACTCCTAAATATAGTTCATTAGCCTTACAAAACAGGCTTCAGTTAAAAACTCCACAAGTACTTGTCTGTTAACAGTTCTCATGTCTTTGTACTCTGTGAGCTTACTTTACTTTTATCAAGAAGCATTAAATTGGTGAAGGCATAGTGGTAGGTGGTTTTCTTCAGAGAGCTGTTTCAGAAATAAAAACAGCACCTCTTCCAAATGCAGAAATAAAGAGTCGGAGTCTATGATACATGTAAGGTTAAAGAGTTATACATTTTTTAAAAAAAAGCACTCTTCTCCTATGAGCAAAGAATCAACATATGTAATATAGGTCCAAGAGTAAATCACTAATGATACAGTATCTTAAAGGTGTCTCACCTGCAGTTCACCCATTTTGCCTACAGATGTCTACACAGGAAGCAAACTAATTCACAAAAATATGATTCTGCTGTCATTGTAAAATGATCCACACAAAGAATTTGCAAATGAGAAAAAGTAAAGCATTCTTGTTTAGGACCTAATTCTTCTATAATAACATGCACAAATGTAACAAAGTCTGATCAAAGAAGCTGGCAAACTAAGGTGTACTGTACAGTAGGTCCAACTGTCAGGAAAAGAGCAGAAGCAAAAAAAAAATCTTCACCTCAATTTGTGCTTTATAAACAGAGTAAGAGAAAAACTAAAGACAGTTGGGGAATGTTCTGGCTTCTGTCTTCACCAGGGATGAAGCACAATGTCACTAACAATAACTGGAAAAGTGATGTTACACACCAGGAACAGAAGCTCTCAGTTTATCTGTGGTCCCAAGCACACCTACCAGTTTTTGAATACATGCATCTTTCACTATTCTTTAGCACTAGTGGATGTATTGCAAGTCTTCAGTTAGAAAAAAGAGTCATCACTTGGGAAGTCTATCTATGAAACCGTGTAGCTAATGTGTCGTAAGTGGGAAAATACTACAGTATCAGGATCAAAGATTGCAAAGTCATCTAGGAATATTTTGATTAGAAGATGTTTTCCTGTGATATGGGAAATATTATAATTGAGGAGATGGGATTTCCTTAACATTGTTCTTAAATGCAGTAATGTTCTTGATCTCATAGTACAGAACCCATTTCATCTGAGAAATCCCAGGTATACCGGCACTTGCTGACCATAACAAGTTGCAATATTTGTACTCTGTGTTTTTGAGCTGGGGTAGACTAATAAAACAGCAGAGGAAAAAAGAGCCAAGTTAAGATGTTGGATTAGGAGACTCTCTCCATGCTAGCAGCTTTACTATGCTTCTTTCCATGCTCAGAATTTCTACAGAATCATATACAGGATATAGATTATATACTATAGCTTAGTTATAGGATTTGAAGAATCTGATTGGATAACTATTTGAAAATGATTCCTATAATTCAATTAGCTCTTAAGATCTATTATGCAAAACCAAATGTTAAAGATGAAGCATTTTCAGGGGAAATTTGGGGAGTACTTCTGTTAACACACTGTAAGTAGGTATGATCCCATACTGAAATACAACAGAAACACAATGAAATCCCTCTTAAGGTAAACCATGCATTTATAGAAATAAATCCTCACTTTTATCACCCATCTAAATTTAAAAGAACTTAGGATACATTTTGATGTTGTGAGAGTACAGCCAATCGGAAGCCAGTCAGGTGACTGCTAAAAAAAACAGGAAGAAGAAGTTTCCAGGGTCAGTCTGTGAGAACGAATGTCTGTAGGCCAGAGGGCAGAGACTCTCTGTGTGCTGTCCACAGGACAGACAAGGACTGACTATGGACTAAAGGATGTGTTTCTGAGGAAAAAAAAAAAACTGTCAGATTTTTGTGAATTTTTTGGAAGCTTTGTTTTTGTGGCCAATAAGCAGTTCAGCTTATAGGGACTTCATGAAGAAGTTTAGGCAGGAGCTGAAGAAGTGCTCAAGATTTTGTTTGGTTTGGTTCTGGTGTTTTTGATTTCCCCAGAACTGTAAATAAAGGCAGAAAGGTGTTTTTGAACCTCACAGCTATGATTTCTTTAAAAATCCCGTTGTGACACGCCCATGGGTATGTCACTATATTAAGAAAATGTTGCCAGCGTTGCTTTTTTAATTGGTGCAAGTACAGTACAAACACAGTACACATATATTGCGTGATGTAATTTTGTACGAAAATGTCTTGATGCAGAATAACAGTGCATTAATTCTACCATTCAACTGCAAGATACCATGAATTGATAATTGTAAAGATGTTGAATGTCACAGTAGTTGGTGACATTCAGTGTTGGGAAAAGTTATTTTTAAACAGACATACAGAGCAATTATAATTTATTTGTGTAAGTGATTATTTTTAAAATTAACATTGGAGAAAAATAATTTTAAAAAGTCAATTACTGTGATCTGTGTAGTATGTGTTTAGTTACAATGTAAAGTAATACATTACCTCTTAAAAGCAATTTTCCCCAACTTCTTATTAAGTTAAAAAAGTAATCCCTCCTTTGGGACTAGAAGCAGGCCAATTAGTGACAGAAGAGTGAAAAAAATGTCTGTCAGACTATGGTTTACAATTCTACGGATCTTAGTTTGGCCAAATCCTTACTCATTAACATCACGCTGGGATGAAGTAGGCACTAACCCTGATCACAGAAGATGGAAAAGTGTCATTTTTTTTTCCTGAATGGAGATTTTAATCTGAACCTTGAGGATAGCTCTCTCATCTGATGGCCAGAGAGAGCAATTTACACAGAACTGTGCTGTGGAATGAGATCGATTTGCTGGGTGTTGGTCTGGAGTACAATTAACACTGACATCTGACCACAGCTTGTTGTTCATATAGACCTAATGCCCAGCACGATGTGGGAAACATTGTGAAACCAGTCCTGACTCCACTATTAATGAAGGCTGGCAGATACTGACTAATAGAACACTGTTTGCCCCCCATGCAGAGAGGATAACAGAGGCATTTCTTAATGTAAATAGCAGTAGTGGATTGGCTTTCATGATTGCCCAATATCAACCATATCATAGATCTGTAGGATGATTTGGGCTGTTGTTTGACAGCAGCATCCTGAACCATAGACTTGTGGAGCTGGTGCAAGAAATCGAGCATCACTCTCCCCCAAGCACTTGTGGGACATCTGTGACAGCTGATGGCTCACAGACTTCAGGAATCTGTCAGGGCACAAGGTGGTCATACCAATTACTAGGCTTCATTGACCCCTGAATGTTATTATGACATTGATTATGTCACAGTAAATCTATTCCAGGTGGGACTGTGGTTGTTTATTCTGCCTGTTGCATTGACAGTTGTCATAGTCAAAGTTGCCAAAGTCTAAAATTAAACTAACTGATAGATGGCCACCTCTAATCCAAATTATCTCTGGCAACACTGTATAATGTGTGTCTTATATGGTACCTGTCACAGTAGTTTTTAGACATGGGAAACCTACAAAGATGTTGGATAACATAGGACTTTATTCACTAATGTGGTTGACAGAGCTATGAATCGTATCAAAGTCATAGTATTCTTTTATGTTCCTCACCAAGCATCCATTGACTCCAAGAACATGACCTTCTGGCAGGACTCATAGTATGAATCATGGCATAAGCCTGTTTACCTGGGAATTCCTTTGAGCAATGCCATTCATCACAGGCAGAAATTATTAGACTGCCTGAGTGACATGTCTGTCACGGCTATGAGCAAGAGAAGGCTGACCCCGCTCAAGTCAGTGTAAGAGATTTGCTAAGCAGTGAAAGCAATGCAGCACAGGTGGTGTAATTACTTAGCCTCAAGTTAAAATGAGCATAAGAGACAGACTGCTACAGTATACTGAAAACGGTGAACTTCAAATTCAGGATGAAGTTAAATGTGTTACCAATCCAGAAACGTACATTTACTGTATTTTCTTTAGTTGCATTTCACTGAATAGAACTGACAAATTACACTTTATCATATGTTTCCAGGCAATTAATGAGAATGGCATTACCTTCAAAGACAAAAACTGGATGTGGTTTTAAGAAATACAGCCAAAGGCAGTTAGCTTTGGTAAGATCAAAAGTAAGATCAGGTCATTGGCATTTAGACGATATAGCCTACATTTTTTCCCGATGAATTCCTGGAGGGAATGTGTTAACCTGCCAGCAAAACTGACTCTTACTTTAACTGTTAACTGTGTCTTAAACATTCCCTTGACATATTAATTAACATAAAAATAACTCTCATTATCTTTGTTATACTGGAGATCCATGAGTTCTGATTTAGCTGTGCACTGTTTAATGGTGTTTTTAACTTATTATTTTAAAAATTGCACTGAAGTACTTCAATTAAGAACTGCAAGAGACCACATCATTTTTAACCATCATTCAATAAATGTTCGTTCAGTGGCTTTGCATAAAACATACATGAAATAATTAGTGTGGATGGTTCTTAATTTAAAGGATGTTAAACAGCTTGTAGACATCTGGTAGAAAGCCGAAATGGGTCATTCAAAATTTATCTAACTAAATTAAGGGAAGAAAAAAAAATGGTTTCTCATCCTGGATCGACATGTCACGAGATAACTAAACTGACTTAGTAGGCTTGCCTGGGAATCCTTAGCTGTCAGTGGTGAATATGCAAAGGGCCAGCAAATTAAATCAACCTGCCAAACTGTCAATTTCAAGCCTCATGACTGCATGAAAATGGCATCACTGGAAGAAATCAAGCATTGCCTTATTCTGGATTTCCTGGCATCAGTTCAACTGCTCATGCAGAGGTGGCTAATTTTGCATGCAAATTTCAGTCAATAAGCTCCGAGCAAGACATCCCAGGATATTTCAAAGGATCTGACAGTAGTTTTTTTTTCTTTTTTTTTTCTCCTGAATACCAAATCGACAGTAGTTGAAATTCAATCTCCCCATTTGCTTATGCTTTGCATATGCACACTGTCCCCTTGCTACATATGCCCAAAATAATGAGAGGAGTACCTGTCTCGGCTCATGTCCTCCCAGTCGTCCTTATTGAAGTTCTCGAATAAGCTCCTCATTTCTTTGATGGACTGACTGAGGAACGCTCGCCTCCGTCGGAGTGAGTGTTTGGCCCGGGCTGCTTTGAATTTAACCTTGGAGCCTCCTGCCCTGCTGCCCGAGCGCCGCGCAGCGGCCCGCTCCCGCCGGAGCTCCTCCACCTGCCTCGTCAGGCGGCTGCACTCCCTCCTCAGCTCGTTAGCGTCGGTCACTTGCCCCCTCAGGGCGGCCACTCGCTTCTCCAGCTCGGCTACGGTGGCCTGCAGCTGCTCCCGCTCCCCTCTGGCCTGCGCCACCGCCGCCGCCGCTGCCTCCCTGGCCTCCCCCTGGCGGCGCAGCCGGGCCAGGGAGACCTGCAGCCCGTCTCGCGCCCGGGTCAGCTCCTCGTTGGCCTCCGACAGCCTCTGTGTCTCCCTCTCCAGCGCTCTCATCTTCTTCTCCAGATGGCTAATCTGCAGCAGACCAACAATATGGCATCTGGTCTAAAAACCATGGCTGCAGTAACAGCATGTTTAGCAGATGAAACAAAACTGAAGATGGTTACTTTTGATACAGGGCCTATATACAGTATATAGACTCTTAGACAATTAAGAGTTTGTAAATATTAATGTTAATTTACAAGACAGAGCACGGAAGAGGATAAAAAACAACAGATAGGAAAATAAAACTTAATTTCATACTTAAATATTTTACTTATGTGAAATAATAATGTGAGCAACAGTGTAATTACTAGTAAATACTTTTACCAAAGAACAAAGTGCATGTTGCCACATGCACTTTTCCTATAGTAAGTGATTGATGTTACAGCGGAGGCAATAGTACCAGCTTTCTTGCTTATATTTCATGTGGTTTATCAGTGCCAGTGTGGCTGAAAAAAAACTATTTTCTATTGCTGTTAATCCCTTAGGTCAACCTTTCTTGTTTATCAACTTGTGGGAATAACATTTTTCTTTCGTTGTACACTTAAAGACACTCCTGCCCGTCCCTAGAGTGCAAGTCTTTTTATTCAGTGATGTTTGTGATATTAAGAAGACACAGAGTGATGGATGGTATGTATTTTTGGGTGAGAAGAAAAATAAAAATCTTCTGGAACTATTAAAGTCATATGTCAAATAGGATTAAGGAACAGGCTCCATTTTTCTAGAGTATATACGGGATTAAGTGGCTCTGCTTTTAATGGTAATAGGCCTAAATTGTGTTATGTCAACTGAATAATCAACATATAACAGAATTTAGCCACACGAAATCAGTACAAACCAGCTGCATTACACCTAAAGCTTATAACTTGGAATCAAAGCAGCATTATCAAACTAATGGTAGATATTACACCATTTGGAATACTTTAACATTACCGTTGTTCATTTGCTGAAAGTAATTGTTATAAAGGATTGAAAGAATTGATTTGCTGCTGAAAAATACAAGCTTTGCTTTTTTAGCGAAAATACAAATGTGAGCAAACATCAACAATACAGTGTCATGTTTATGCTCCACTTTTCCATCTGCAAAAAAGCATTCTTATCTTGGTCTTATTAATCAAAGTTCACTTTCATTTTTACACAGTACATACTTTTGACTTGACTGTAAATATACAGTAAGTGGAAATTACTGTTCTCAAAGTGTGGACACTTTGTTAAAAAAGTTGTTGTTAGATGTTTTTTATGTACATTTTTACACAGTACATACTTTTGACTTGACTGTAAATATACAGTAAGTGGAAATTACTGTTCTCAAAGTGTGGACACTTTGTTAAAAAAGTTGTTGTTAGATGTACTGTAGCTATTAGTCAGTTGATAATTCTAGGGAATACTGTATTGCCGGCACTCGGTTTTATTTTTTACTGTATAAAACATCATTTAGTCATTTTTCATCTGAGAATGTGGTATTATTTTACTGCAGAAAGGTAGAGACTCCTTATTTTTGTATTTTTTATTGTAGGCTGTCAGTTACTCGGAAACTTTAAAAAGTTACAGAAACACTTTTGACAGCTTTGTTCTTTTCCTTCCTTTTAATTTAGTGCTTTGATATTATAATAGAAATCCACACATTCTTACCAGCTTACCAGGCTAGATGTTACTCTGTTTTACATAGCCTTAAAGAAATGTACGGTACTGTATAGATAAAGGTACTTCTTTTTAAAGTTCAAGTGCTGTGGGTTGGCAAATCCATCTGAATGAACTCTATTATGAGAGCCTGTGTGGACTGTTGACTTTCACACAAGCTCCTGTCACCCATTACTAAATACAAAAAAGGTCTATTTTGTCTCTATGTTAAATCTTTGTCAAGCCAGTTAAAAAGAACAGTAAATGCCTGCTGGGTGTATACCCCGAGGCAATCTCCCTTTATTTTGGCACTCTCTGGCCTCTACTATGCATGTTACCTTTCAAACAAAATTACTGTTCCTCTCGCTTACTGATGATAGACTGAAATAAATTGTGTGACATCCACACACTGTGGGGCCCGAATTATTTCAATTACTCACCCTTCCTAAAAATAAATTAGCGGCAGCATTTCCTCTTCTCTGTGTTATTATATTTAACATGATGTTTGTCATTCAGTAATAACGAGATGACAGCCTTCATTACCTGACCATATGGCATTTGTTAGAAGTACATGCAACTGTATCATCTGCTGTAAATTACTCCCTAACAACTTAATTCACAGTCCACAAATGCAGCACTAGCCTCCAAAAAAACAGGGAATGATACGTTTTCCAGACTATTTAAAGGACATGCTGCTCCATCTGCCATTAGTAAGACATTAAACCAGAGATCATCTACTCTACGCAGAAACTAGCAATGAAGATGTTCATTCAGTGGATACGCAGTAGGAAATTAAATGTAGCTGTACTTCATTATGACTGGTGTGCCCTATTATTTCTGTAGCTGACATTCTGACACCAAAATGTATACTGGAAGATTAGAAATTCTGCAGATCGAAGTGGCCTGGTTTTACAGATTGGTAGATAATACGGACAGAAATTCATCAGTTTGAAACAAAAAAAAGAATGATTTGTGGATTTTTATAAAGAAATACAATTAAAGATTCGATTCTCAGGAAGTTCATATGTCTCAGTAACTTTTTACTATATCCACAAGATGTTTAAAGGAGGCAGTTCTCCCATTTCTCCCTTCCTCTTATCAATTTCAGCTATACACCTGATTTTGATAAACACTTAGGATTCCTCGACACCCTTTACTTCGATTTTACTATTGATGTTCAACTCAATTTAAGATGGAAGGCTGGGGAGGCCGGTCGTGACGGAAACCTGCTATCTGGCAAACCACCTCCTGCTGGAACAGAAGTTCAGAAGGTGCGGATTTCGGAAAGAGAATATCAGCGGAGGGCTTCAAAACACTCCCAGACATGTCTGGCTCGGGTTCAAAACTTACACAGCAACCCTCATAAAGAAACTCCTGCTGATGGAACTCCCCAGACCTCAGTGCTTCCACTGCAAAATCTGGCAACTGGGACAATGCAAGGAGAATGAAATACCTCCCGATTGCTCGTCTTTATGAAGACAGCCACAGGAGTTCCAGAAAATGTGAAACAAAAAACAAAGACCATTGTAAGAAAGTGTAATACAGTATAACTGTAAATCTTGAATGGTTTACAGAATATGTTTGATAGTCCCTTAATTGCTTATAACTGGTCGAGGGGCTTCTGTGTCCTCAGTGGTCAACGTTTTCTGTGTCTCTTTCACCCAAGTCTATCTCTTTTTGATCTTGGACAACTAAAGCTTATTCCTTGCTTTTAATCTTTGAAGTCCAGATTCATTAATTATTTTACCTTCTGGATCTGGCAGAGCAGCTCCAGAATTCAGATGGACTTTTGTAAGCTGTTTTCACCCAGTGCAACGTTTGCTAAACTGAGACTTACAGTCTGTCTTTAACACTTTTTAGAGCATTCAGGACAGCACACCTGAAATATTTAATCAGTTTGGGCTTTTTAACCTGAAAGAACCCCTAAAACAAAAGAAAACTGCATCTCAGATTACTCATCTTTAGCTGATTCCCTTGTCTTCTGTGTTTTTTTATTGACGTATAACTTTTTGAAAAATATAAATTCACCTTGGAATTCACCCCTACTGAAAAACACAGAACTTCACCAAACAACACTTTCGGCCAGAGAAATGGAAATAATTTTTCAAATGGTCTTACTAACAATTAGAACTCACGGAAGTCCTATATCTTATTAAATCTTGTTTAAGATTCATTAAAGATATTCCTTATAAATCTTCTGGACATCCCATTCTATGAGATCATCTGGTGTGCAAAAATATAGGGTGTACATAATAGTTCAATTCACATTGTTTATTTTGGTTTTATTAACATTTTACTAATTATTATTTAACTCTGGATGTTCTAGCTCATGTGATGTAGAGTTAACCAGAGCACGACTTTCTACACAAGCATGAAAAGACATTTAGATTTTTGAGCAAAAACATCGTTGATCTATGGCAAAGCATTCAATAATCCATAGAACAACACTCAAGATAGCAGATACTTGGAATTCTGTTGTTAATTCAGGGAATACAGCATATTCAGTATATTATTTACACAGATTAGTGTATATCAAAAGGGGTGTGCTGTAGACTTATAGAAATGCCAATAAAAACAGATAACTGCATCATATGAAATTAAAAACTGGATTGCGAGTGTAGATGGAACACTTAAAGACAACTTTATTAAAGTAAAAGCTTTAACCTCTACAACTGCTGAAGGGTTCATACGTGATCAGTCCTATTCTGGAGCTAGTAAATTGCAAAGTAGTCTCATTTTATTTTCCATTCTTTTTCCTTCATTCACAGTGGCAACCATGGCACATGGGAAATCTCTTTATCTGTACCTTTTGTAATGACTGTTCCGTTCTGTCTTTGTCCTCCTTTTTGGGAGTGCTGCTCTTGACCCCACCATCCTCCTCCAGTCTGAAGAGAAGCTCTGCCAGGGAACAAAGCACATATTGTGACATGACGTGTCTAGCTCAAACAAGCACCTTGTCATCTTCAATACCGCATTCTATAAAGACTCGATTAGCAATAATTAGATCTATTTTCTTTTCACTTTGTCTGGCCGTTCTTTGCAAAGATGGCTTTCCTACCTTAAAGTCGCATAATTGCTCTAGTCAGTCTTAAGATATTCTCTTAAAAGACGCATTCTTTGCAATTAAGTGGTAGGTGCCCAGGTAGTCTAATCTGTTTGTATCTTCTTTCAGGACTAGTAGCAGTTCAAAAAGTAATAATTGTGAAAATCCAAGAACTGGGCACACAGTAAAACTGATTTAGCTTAACCTACTGTAGCTTTGCAGGTCCAATAGCTTTAAAGTGAAAGCAGACCTTAGGGGATTTCCCAGTTCTGCAATACTTAATGACCCTTCTGAAACTGAACTTCTTCAGTGGCTAACCCACTGGAAGTACAGCTTTAAGTATTTCAAAATTGTTTATGCAGTTGAGCCTAGTGAGTAAGCAAGCTGAGCAAGCCTAGTGCCAAGCAAGCTGAATAACAAACATTGATTAAAGAGCACAACAGGGTGCCTGAGTGATACAAATACTGTACATGAGTACTGCAGTACACAGTATAGCAAGGAGTCAATCATAGGCATCATAAAGAATGCATAGGACAGATATATAGATAGATATCCTACTTAAATAATGTAACCTTGTTAATTTACAGTTAAACCAATATTCTCATTTAAGTGGGACTATGAGTGTTAGCAGTGTACATTAAAAACCAAAATTAAGTAAAATAAAGTAAAACAAACCTACTGTATACAAACTTACAGTAAGCATCCAGAATATCAAAACACCTCATTTAGTTGTATCATCTCACAAACTGTGTTATAAGATTTTTCACATCCTGTAACTCAATTTCTAGCTCAAATTAATTGCCAGCAAGCATGTTTCATTCTAATTTACACCCATCAATTTATTGCTGGTATTTGTGCTAGCAAACGGCATAGCAGCATCAGCATCATAATTGGAAAAATAAGTAGTTTTAAGGTTACACATGATAAATATTCCCTATTTCTATGAACAATGACGCATTGCTACCATCCACACTTTGAGGCAAATATCTGACTAAAAAAAATCTACTCTAAACGTATCAGAACTCACAAAAAACAAATAATCCAAAAAGATTTGGCGTATACAGATAACAAATTAAAACACATGATGTGTGCACTACATTTCCAAAGACCTGGGAAATAAAGTGTAGTACAGGGTAAAAACAAAACACAGTTAAACATGGCCAGGAGCACCACCAGCTACAGTACTTGTCATCTCAGCAAGTAAGAAATTTGCTCTATGCAATAAAGAGCTCACTGAAGCTGAACAATTTAGATGTCTTTGACTAACAGTAATTTGGTGACATAACATCTTAGCAAAAGCAATCAGTAGCACTCGTCCAATTAGTGTTGACGCCATAAAATAACTGCATGCTAACTGCTTTGCAAACAATTGCTGTCTTTATTAAAGTAGTATTTGACTGCTTAGTCCACTAGAGTGTAAAGTGTCCCAATTTGTTTAGTGACTGCAGCTGTACAGTCATATATAATATGAATGGACTGAATTTAAGAAAAGTGTTTAAAAAATAGTTTTTTAATGTTTTCTGGCACTTTGCCAATGGTGTATGGTACAGTTATACAAGCTACAAAACGCAATGTACTGTAATAGAATAAAATACAGCATTGTTTCAAATTAAAGTTTCAAGTTTCGAAATTACAGAAGGGATTGCAACACATGAAAGAGCGTGAGAAATTACCCCAAACTTTCTTACAGTAAGATTATTGATCCTGAAATGATGAATTATCTTATTTGCAGAAAAGTCCACTCACTACTGTAAAACCATACTGTTATTGAATGAAAGAATTCCTGCTTTCGTGGTATTTCTTGTAAACTGGAGTAATTTCTAAAACAACAGGTAAAAAAAATTATAAACCAAGAACTGAGGTTAGCCATTCTTCATGAGACAGTAACTAGGAAAAGTCAACTGCACCTCATTTTAATTGTGTACTTTGACAGTTCATAACACAAGATAAGATCACTTTATTGGTCATATACAATTTCTTGTATTAGGACTTTGTCTTTCTGCATACCCCAGCTTGCTCTCCATGAGACACACAGACAGGGAGAGAAGCTTGGGGTCAGAGCACAGGGTCAGCCATTTATACGGCGCCCCTGGAGCAGTTGGGGTTAAGGGCCTTGCTCAGGGGCCCAACGGAGTAGGATTCCTCTGCCGGCCATGGGATACAAACCAGCAACCTTCCAGCCACAGGCGCAGATCCTTAGCCACAGAGCCACCGCATCCTTCCCAAATTGCAACAGTGTATAAGGTAGACAGGGAATTAAATGTCATGTGCAGAGACAATCTAGATTATTTCTTCATTAAACAACAGGCCACATTAAATTAAAAGTCTGATCCATCCGCCAAACACAAATTGTAAATCCAATATAGGAATGTTCCTTTGAATAAAATACTAGAAGCTTCTGGAAAACAGAAAGTTGCAATTATTTGGAAGTTGCTGGCAGTTGGTCCAATAAATGGAAAGAAAAACTAGAAATCTGAAGCTGAGCTCCAAAATATAGTAAAATATTAAAGTAAGGCACAGCAGGTAACAATGCAAGTGTGCTGTGAATGTAGGATGTTTCTGTACTGCATCAATAATTGTGTAGCTTCTAATTAAAACACAAACCTTTATTTATAAGAATACAAGCCTCACACAAACCAATCTAGCATATTTATGGGGCTCCCCATTAAAACCTAATGAGCTCTTTATTCTGATTTCTAAAGAAGAAAGTCACCTTCCTTAACATTTTCATTCTTGATTCATGCCCAAATATAGTTTTATGAAACCAGACAACTAGTTTTAAGATAAACGCTTGAACTGTACACAAAGTAACATAAATAAAGCAAAGAAACAAAAAATAAAGGAGAATAACGTGGAGTCCCATCACATTGCATTCTAGTTCTTACTTATTATTGGCACAAATTATCAACCTGCTGTGTTCACATTTAAATTCTTTTTCCCCCCAATTGCTTTGGTTTTTACAGCAAAGCCAGCATGTTGCATCTTCTATCAAACATATGTTTTTCTGCACGAAAAAAGCAAAGGAAGAAAAGACCACAAAACTCCAAGGAGGCGCATTTTAGTGCAGTTGCTAAATCAGCATCTCAGACTCTCTTGGGTTTCCAAATGAATGCAACTTTCACAGGAAGCACTTTGGTCGCGGCTGAAAACAACGCCTCCAGCTATATTACTCTGCCATTCTCCAGGCGCTCAGACTCAGAAGCATCAAACACAAAGGGTTAAAAATGGGAGGAAAAAAAAAGAGTCTGTTTTAAAGAGTCAGGAGAGAAAGAAACAAAAGGAAAAAAAAACTTTTTGCTAGTTTAAAGAAGAAACTTTTTGGCTTCCCTTTTTAAAAAAAAAACTTTCATGCTGTATCCAGTAGCCAATTTGTTGAATGAGCTTAAAAAAGTTAAATATTGATGCACTAACTTCCCAAGTCAGCTAACCTTTGGCGGGCAAGAGAGTACAGGGGGCAAAGAAGAGGGATATTCTCCATAGGTTAACATTCCTTTTTGCATTAGCAATGGCTAACAAGTTTGTTACATTAAATTAGCCAGCTCTTTTGTCTTGCGCACATGTCACATCCAATTAATTGTCATGTGTGCATCTTATGAACACAGCGCAACACACAGGATCCTTAAGCAGAAAGAGGCAAATTATCCCATTCTCCTGCAGTTGGGGAATACGTACCTCAACTTTACCTTGATACTAATCCAGTGGCTCCCAAGCCACTTGTGCAGTGTCCCTAAGCACAGCAGTGCTGCATACATTAATGACTGTCTAAGGCACAGAAAGAAACAAAGACCAATGTGTAAATGCCTTTCATCTTCTGCTATTATTTAT
The DNA here is from genome assembly GCF_055471065.1 of Atractosteus spatula. Classification (NCBI taxonomy): domain Eukaryota; kingdom Metazoa; phylum Chordata; class Actinopteri; order Semionotiformes; family Lepisosteidae; genus Atractosteus; species Atractosteus spatula. Next base: position 20,808,346 of record NC_142706.1, read on the forward strand.
TTTGATGTCTATCTGGTAGACTGCAACCTCTACCCTTTGTTTGGGTCAAGGCATTCATCGGAATCAATGCAGTGTTGGGAGGAAGCATGTTTTATAGATTTTGTTTTGTAGTTAAATTCACTTTCCTTACAGGGCAATTTATGGTTTGTTTGGTTTGTTTTTAAACTCCTTAATTGAAACACAAAGACGTGAGACAGAAACACAAGGGTCAACTTCAAAACGTTCCTCAAAAACGGGAAGCCAAGAAACCAAAAAAAGATTTCTAAAAGCACATCTATTGGAATGATAAAAAATATATATTTTTTAAATTTCCAATAAAAATCTATTTTGTAAATGAAATATAGATGATCGATTAATAGAAACGTACCTCCTTCATTCAATTAAATCAACAAATGAGAGCAAGAAAAGGAGGCAGATCATAATCATTAAAAACTGAAATTTGTAAGACAAGCAGGGATCTGCAGGACAAATATTTCTAAACTTTGTTCTCTGTTATAATTTTTTTTTCTGGAGGAGGGAGGGATGTTCATCCTCTTGGATGAATAATCTCATTTTTTAAATAATCTTTATATATTGTATACTGTATAGTTATGTCTATAAAGATCTCAATGTAAACTGCACATTAAGTACATAGATAATATAAGGCCACTATATCTCACTTTAAATATTTTAATATGCAAGAATCAGTATTTAAGATACTGTAAATGTATCGTGACACTGAAATTACAAAAAGAGCTTTCTCTTGGGCTATGCCTGTATTTCAGCTAGGAGCCTGCACAAGTCTGTCAATTCCAAAAAAACATACTTTGACATATAACGTGACACCTGTGCGTTCAGTTACAGTTACTGACATGTTATGGAAAACCCATGTGGGTCACAACAGAACCAACAAGCGATGGTATTAGATATAAACAGGAGACACATTCTTTCATTTTTATCTAACATTGTATCTGTGTTAGTGGTTTATTAGCTAACTAACAAATATCTAGCAAGTAGGGTGTTAATAGGTATACTGTATTTTTTGTGTTTTCTAAATATAAAATCAATTGAACAAACTTACAAGGGAAACTCTTCCACAATCTAAAGGTGCAAATTGAGACGCAGACTAGGTTTGAATCAGAGGTTCAAGATAAATATACTTTTTCATTTAGCAGAAAATGGCTTAGGCAGCCATGACCTAGAGCAAAGAACTGGATCAAATTGTGCTGTGTTGCACACAGCTTCGAATATTGTCCTATTAAATCTGCATTGCTCATTTTTCATGGTTTCAACCTTACAGTATATACTGTATTTCACCAAATAATGCTGCAAATATCAATTGATTGCCAATCCAAGGCTGTGGATACGTCTTTTTAGCGGATTTTCTTCTAGAGTCACTATGTGATCAGATTCCAATTAAATGAGTTCCCTGTTGATAGTCGCAAGTTCCGTTTCAGGAAACTCTAATTCATTTCCAAGCTGGAAATCCATGCTTTTGGCAGTGGTGTGCACAAAAGAAATGGAAGCAAGTAGAAGCATCCACATGAGCCAGCCACAAGGTACTGTACCAGGAATGCTACTGCATATCAAATATGTACTGCCGAAAGACTAAGGTACTCATTTCTCTCCACAACCGACCTTGAGATTTGTACTAAAAAATGTTCCTATTTGTCCAACTGGGAATGTCCACACTGTATTACTGCCTCCTTCGGTCACAATAAATTTGTGCACTCAAAATGTTTTCTTTACAGGTTCTAGCAGAATAATAGGAAGTGAGACTTCTCAGTCAATACCCCACTAAAGACTTTTTTTAATACACCAACAGGCAGCCCATGTCCACAAAAGATGTAGCATAAGTAAATTAGTATGATGACTTCATTGCTATTTAACAAAAAATATCAGTGATAGTAGAGACACAGGTGGGTTTTGCATTGGCTCCTTGGATGAGTATTTGTAATATCCTTGCACTAGTTATATTAACCATATTATATATAAAGTATAAGAATATAAAAGCATAGAAGAAGGTATGCACAAAATTTACACAGGGATTGTACCATCTTATTCTAACTGATGTGACCTACTGTACTTAGAACCAGATAGCAAAATACCCACAGTGGTCGTCTTGGGCCCAATTCTCAAATACAGCATTAAACTTTCTGGAGTGTGGACACGAGTCATATTTGACAATTTTAATCCACCTTGTATCTGCCCAATGTGAGTGGTGATCTGAGTGTGGGAAAACTGTAAGCCATGTAGGGATGTCTCCAGTTAGACGCGATTTCTTGGAATGGAACAGATTTTCAGGGTGTTGTCATTTCTTGAGAAGGAGTGAAATTTCAGAATGTAAAATGGAAAGACAGCTGGTTCCATATAGTAACCTAAAAAAGATTTGTAAACCGCAACTTTAATAGGAAAGAACAGCAAGTTTGTTCTTAAAAAAACATAAAACTGAACACTTGAGATTAAACTTATGGAAAGGGATGATAAAAATATAGTGTAAAGAATAAAAGCACTTCCAAGCTGTCCAATAAAAATGGAATATAAAAAAGCAAGTTCATATAGTACTAATCTGCATCTTGAGCAAAACGGCAGAAGAGTTTGATTTAAAACAATAGTATCATTTTCTGAAATTCTGTACATTACATTATTGGTCACAACAATATAGCAATATATATATATATTGCTGTTCTGGATTCAGTCCAGAGAAGCACAACCTTGGACAGACAAGACCTGATTCAACCAAAAACGTAGCCAAAACATCAAATTTAAGATAAGTTATGTCTGCATTGCTCATTTTTATTCAAGCCTGTTACTGAATTCAACTGAATCAGCGCCATTGTGTTTATAGATGACATTAAGTCAATAGTGAGGAAGCATGCATTCATTGGTTGACCAGTTATTTCATTATTCTTACCAGTACTAATTTTGGAAATAAGGGAACATGATTTACATACTGTAAATCAGTGAATGATAATCCTGGAAAAGAAGCATAGAAAGCATAGAAAAATGATAAATTTTAATAGCAAAAGTTTAATGAAAAAATGTAATAGCAAAACACTTACAGTACCAAAGTAATATATCTGCCACAATTATGAAATCCACTCAAAGCTGCTGATATGAATACTTAGATTTATTTTGAATAGTGGTTTACAAAATAATAGACTCTTACGCTGGACCTTTAACTTCTGTTCACCGGATTTTCCGCAGAAAGTAAACATTAAAATCAGGCAAGTCAATGTTTAGTCTGTGGGCCACACAGGACTCTCCAAAAGTATTTGGACAGTGAAGTCTAAACTGAGATTTTCACTACAAACTATAATTTCAACTAAATAATTTCTCAAGACAAAATATGACTGATAAGTACAGTTCTTCAGTATTTGATGTTTTATTAAGTTCAGATCTACCCTTTTTGTTCTGATTGACAGTACTGAACCCCTTTATTTTGTAGGCAGTGAAAATATTACAATTGTCTGATATGCGTCTCTTATAGGGCAGGTGTTGGGTAATTAGGCACTCATAAAAGAGCTGTGAACATCCTATCAACCTGACTCTTTGACTTCAGACTCAAAATCTAGATGAAAAAAAGAAAAACAGACAATTTTGAAAAAAAAAACTCAGATTCGTAGCACAGAAATTGGGAAAATCAAAATTATCACTGGAATATACTGAAGAAGCAAAAAAAAACAAGCATTGTGTAATTATCCATCAGCCAAGATTAGTTTGGCAAAAAAACACATTTGCAGTTGATGACATAGAAACGATCGAAGCTGTCAAGGAAAATCCTAAAACAACTGTCAGTGAAAACACCATCATCCTCAAGAGTACAGAGGTGAAGGTATCAAAATCTACTGTTGACTGAGACAGTAGAATTGCAAAGCCTGCAAGATGTAAACCTCTCATCAGCATGCAGAACAGAAAAGTCCAATTAGAATTTGCTCAGAAATACTAAAATAAACCAGGAGAGAACAAAGTTACAAAAATAACCTGGGAAAGAATAGAGTTCTAAAGACAGATGAGACCAGGTTTAGGTTAAAATGGGGAGAAAGATGAAAACAACAGATAACCAAAGAACATCACCTAAACTGTGAAGCAATTGCAATTGTGGGGTAACATCATGTCCTGGGCATGCATGAGTGCTTCTGGAATTGGCTAATGTGTATTTCTTGCAGATGAAACTAATGATAGCAGAAGCAGATTGCAGAATTATGAACTTTAAAGAAACACTTGTCTGGTTATGCAGAATATGCTTCTATACTTACCATTCAGCATAACAAAGACCCAAGACATATGGACAATGCAACTGAGGAGGTTATCAGGTCTTACTCTGGTAAAGTCAATCTCCAGATTTAAATGCAGCTCAACATACTGAAGAAAAAACTTGAAATCAGAACATCCCAAGAACAGGCAATAACTCAAAGTAGCTGCAGCAAAGGCTTGGCAAAGCATCTCAGATAATTACAGAAAGATTTTGCTGAGCTCAGTGGATCACTGATGTCTTGCTTTTAGAACTATGCAGCCAAATAATGACATTTAGACTCTACCGAAAGTGAATTTGTGCTAATACTTATGATTACTTGAAAACACTGGGTTGAATACATGCTACTATGATGATGTGTACAGTATATTATATTGAACTCATCATGTCACGCCTGAGCAAGCGCTGGTGATCAGTCCCGCATACATACTGTACACAGGACAGCACACATCCCGGCATTGTTAGAACACCCTAACACGGTAGACATTCCCAGCTGGCAGCTAATTAAGTTATTATTTAAGTATCAGTTCCAATTTTCTTTAAATACTTCCTTCGCCCTTCACAACGAGCTGAGCAACTGCACGATTTCCTACGTCGTAGCTTCCTTATGCCAGTTTTCTTTTTCCTCTACGGTTTTGCGTTTACTTCTTTGTTCTTTGCAATTACGGCTCTGCAGCCCTGAGTGTTGGGTTACTTTTGTGTCTTCCGATTTCTTTTTGGCTTCCCTTTTCCCTTTTGTTGCAGTGTTCAATTTTGTTGCTAGTGAGCTCTCAGCGGCTTTTTTACCTTGTCACGTCATTACACATCATTCATATTAATCTCATTATTAATCACAAAAGCTAATTTAATTTAAAAAATAATTGTTGGTCAGCACAGTAAAAAGGCCAAATTATTAAGGAACATTTAGTTTTTGCTGACATAACTTCTTTCACACTCATACTGTTCATACAGTTTGAGCATTCTAGTTTTGATTAAAAATATCCACTTTAGAAAAAGCTTATATAAAGTATCCTTTGTAATCCAACAAAATGGACATCATTGTAAGGAGGAGAATACCTTTGCAAGACACCACACTGTATATATAGTACAGTATATATACAGTATAATACTGCTAACTTGTTTAGCAAACAGATTATTCCACTCAACAAATATAGATGTTATTCAGTTTCAGTCCTCAAATAAAAACAATAATTTTTCACTTATTGTGAAAAAAAACAACGAATTATGTACTATGGCATAGATGATATCAACACAGAGGTGCACTGATGTTCCCAAGGTATTATTTTATGCACATCATTAAAACAAGGAAATTAACAAAAAATAAGACCCTTTACTTAAAGTGGGGGGCGAGCGTTTGCTGAAATATGGGCACTTGCTTGAATGATTTCAATTTTTCTATTTCTTAATCTGATACTCCAGACATCTAGGGGAAATTCCTTTAATAAATAGCCAAAACCACGTGCTGAGGAAGAAGGAAGGGAGGAGTGTCAGATTTTTGTGACTTGAGTGATCATAAAAAAGCATCATTAATTTCAAGCACTATTAACAAGATAGTGCTCAGAAAAATGAAGAAATGTCACTGGAACCTCTAAAACAGAAGAAACCTTTGCAGTCCCACCTTTGAAACAATCCCCAGAATGGAAAAATGCTGCAGCTGATATTATCAATCAAAACAATAAAATCTTGCAGTTTTAGTCACTTTTTTTTAAAGGATATTGCGCTTCACTTGAGGAACTGCCAGCAAGAAGTCTTTTGACATCTGCTGGCAGTGTAGTTGGCAAATGTAAGCTGAATTTTCATTAACTCAAGTGCACAAATTAATTAATTATTAGAAAGATAGGGCCATGACCCTCACCAGGCAAAACAGACAGCAAATGAATAGATTGATAGAAACACAGGGGTTTTTTGAAAGCTGTCATTTTCAACATTTATCACAATTATTTATAATGTGCATTTTTTTGATACACCGTTACAGTAGCTTGTTCTTTCTGTTGATATAATTTCCTTTAGGATCTTTTCATGTCTTTCGCTGCCCTGCTCCACAATTCAAACCAAAAGGTCTAAATTCACCCTGTCATTGCTAGCATCAGTTTACTCTACTACGATAGTGTTGGAGTGCAATTGTAACCACTTTTAAGGTCAATTATGTGGAAAACCAAACTAAGAACAAAAAGGCTTTTAGGTTTTCTAATTATATCACCAAGCGGATGGACTCCTTCACTGGTTTACAAAATAAAGATGTTTCTTTTCCTTAACCACTTTGCAAACAACTGCATATGAAATAAACCGGTGGTGTTCATATCACCTGCAAACAAGATGAACTAAGTGTGAAGGCCTATTTCACATGCTCCCATGAGTGGTCGTTATAGACCAGCTTGGCTTTAAATAGTTTCAATTTTTAAAGGGAAGAGCAAACTGTGAACTCAGAAGCAGTTTAGATACAAGAATAATAACACAAAGGGCAAACAAAGCATCACAATGAAAGAAACTCTCTAAATTAAATGACACAAAACATTAACACTTTAAGAATAATAATGAGTTTAATTTAATGTACTGTATTACAAGGTCAGACTTAAATTTCCTCTCCTCAAAGAAATAAAATAAAACTTTAAAAAATCTTGAACTACATAGTTTTTGTTAGTTTCAGTTTTATTGATTTGATCAACATAACATGAATATAAGCAACGCAGAATGTAAAATCTTCCTGGAGAAAAGTAATATAAGCAACGTTTGTAAAAATACTAGAGCCAGGGATCCAATGATGATAATTAAATATCAATTCAAAACAACTATATACAGTAGCTGGCTTTTAATTAGATGAGTACAATAACTTAATATAACCCTATGAATCAAGCAGCATCACAACACTTTGAATCTGCTTGAAAAAAAAAAGGAAAATAACAGCAGCTCCACCGCCTCTTTGAATAAGCTGACTTTGAAATTAATGCAACTCTCACTGAAAGGCATCTCACTATGGCCATGAAACAGCAGAGCCCCACATTCTAATTGGCTCATCCTTTCTGCTATGACTGACTGCAGTGCCATAATCTGATTGATTTACCTATTTAATAGGATAATTTCTCTATTTAATATAGTTTAGAGTGCAAAGTGATATATTTATCCCCACTAAGCATCATTACCATCAATTTGCTCTCATTGTTACAGAAGGACACTTAGCAGTATAGTTGTTAAAAACCACACAAACCGACGGCCTCAAAAATCACCTCAAAACTGGATCTACACCTCTGTGACCTCAGTCTCAACAAACACTGTATGTTGTAAGCTTCACAAAGTTGATATTTATGGCAGGGCTACCATTCAGTAACCACCTGTAACCAAAGGCTAATGCGCAGCAATGCATAACATGGTATAATAAGCACAAAACCTGGACTTCTGAGCAATGGAAGAAGGTAAGGTATTGGTCTGATGTATTTTCTTTTAGTTTTTTTCCTACATCTGGATGGGCTTATGTTTGGAGAAAGCTCTCAATCTACACTGCCTGTTCCCAGCTTTTAAACATGGTGATGGATGTGTTATGTTATAGGCAGCCATCTTGTGGGAATCATTCAGTCTGGTTGTTATTCTGCATGGAAGAATCAGGACCAAGGAATACAAAGCCATCTTAGGTGACCAGGTGGACCCTATGGTGTATATTGTTTACTCAAGATATTCCTATATTCCAATACATTAACACACTATACACACTGCTAAACTGATTCAAGAGTGGTTTCATGAGTACTAGGATGAAGTCAAAGGCCTTAAATCTTCCATCACCAGATCTAAACCTTATGGGAAGTTCTTAAACATGTGGAGTAGATTTCCACTTCCTTCATCTCTCAAAGAAATGGAGGGATTCCTCCATGAACAATGGTGCAATATTCCACTAGAAACCCTTCAAAGCTTGTACTTAATGTATAACAGTATTCCTAGAGGGACTGAAGCAATTTTGAAGGCAAAAGGTGGCCCAACCCCTTATAAGTAAATACATATTCATATATGGCTTGGTTTTTCCATTATTTTGTTCACCCCCTTTATGATAACACATAATTCTGTAGTGGGAAGTGGGGAGGGCTCATCTGAAATTCAGACCAACACAGTGGACTGTATGAAACTGCCTCAAAACTGAAATTACATTTAGCACATGCTGGTTTCCAAATTGAAAGCTTTAGCTTCCTCCTGGAGGCCCAGGGGTAATCCCCATCACAGTACTGATCGTAAATAAGGGCTAAGATAAGAGCTAACAAATTGTGGTCTGTCACAGGGACAATACAGATGGGGAGGGAGGGGGCAGATATAGTGTGTTATTTTTTTTAAAGGGATTCAATAAATGTTTCCCTTAGGTCTCTCTAGAAGTGATTACTAATAATACGCTTCGGAAGACAAGTCTATCTCTTTCTTGTGGTCCAATCATAAAAGTGTCAAAATGTCTGAGGTGTGGTTAGTGTCTTCTAGGTGGCTCATCCCAATCGATAGCCAGGATATGAAGGATCGCAAATGCTGCAATAATGACGTAGGTTCTTTTTGGACAAGTACGCAAACCAAAGGAGAGACAAGATTTTTTTTTTAATTCCAGAAGCGTGTTCTGTATCTACAGCTTGTCAGCTTGTAAGAGTGTTAGAAAATACCTCATAAAGAAAAAAAAGATGGTCACCCAAGAGGCCTACACAAAACAAGGCTTCCTCAGAACTGACCTTGTGGTGGCCCTTGTCAAAATTGCAAGTACACTTGCACACTGTGAATTTTTAGGTCATGGTCACAGATCATCTAAGCAAGTGAGATGTAGGGGGTCCAGAGTCTGTGATCAAAGTAATAATAAAAGTTGACCTTGTTTTTTCTTAGTTAAATAAATTTTGGGTAAATGATTAAGTGTCAGTTCAGAAAGAGACCATATAAGATCAGATCAAGACAAGAAAGAAAAAGGAGAGGAAAAGAGGAAAATAATGTCAGGCCATAAGACAGAAAGGAGCACAGGAGATGGAACTTGAAGCTTATGCCAGGCAAGACTCCATACTTAAAGATCATCAGGAAAAACGTGATTGGAGCTAAGTGTTTGAATCTTGCTAAGAAAGCTTGTTAATCTGTAGCTTTTACAGAACCAGGAGCTCCTGAGGTTTAATTATGCACCTCCCACTTTGTGGGTGCACTTTAGAACAAAGTTAGATTAAAGATAGGCTACCATTTATTTTGTGGCATCCGGGTTAGAGAGAGAGAGAGCTTTAATCGTAGGCTGTATTATATTTAGTATAGAAGGTAACTTATGTCTTCTGTGGCCTCTGTAGGCATTAATACTTGTAAAATATTTGGTAGGAGCCTGGGGTTTTCTGGGTGGAATTGGCTTAGGTTTTAAAATGCCTTGTCTGTAAATTTGTAAATACAGTAAGTTGTATGCTGTATGTTTATGTAATGTAGTGCATGTCACTGTCATTGTTAATAAATATTTTGTAAATAGATATTTCTTTAACCAAGTGTGCCTGGATTATTACTCTTTTCACCAAAGTTGTGCTATAGAACAAATAATTAATGTGCCTCTGACTATATCAACTGCTCAGGTATATTCTTGGCAGAAATCTTTACAAGTTGGAGATTATGATCAATTTTAAATTATTTAATTAATCTGCTCAGTCATTTTCGTAGCCCTTCATTTGTAACAATACGCAAGCCTGTTAATTTAAATCATATCTTTATGTTGTTTGTGAAAACGAATTTGAATGTTTGTAGATCATTGTTGATCAATCTTTCTGGTGGTAGGGCAAACACTGCTCTTATGACCATTTATCAGATCACCCCCACAGCAATGAAAAGTAGCACAAAAAGCCCAGTGTTAGCAAAATCTGCAATATAGGGTCAACAGGGCACTCTTCTTGGAAACTCGATACCTAATTTTGAACTCATGTTCACTGCATTTTTAAATGGGTCACGTAAATATGCCTGGATATTATTTGAGCTGATTGTATATGCAGTGCAAACAGGACTCCCTTGTAATGGCTTCACATCTTAATACACAAATAACTGTGTCCTTGTGCCACTTTATGGAAGAACTACTAAAATAATTATGCAGCTGTTACAAAGTACTTATTAATTTAAAATAGTTCATCACCATCACAATTACGCTTCGGTTGTAAAATGCAAAGAATATATTAGAATACATTATGATATATTGAAAGCCCATTTATTAGGTCTACCCATCTGGATTTAAAATGCCTTTCCAAAAACATTCCAAATAACTGATTCATCGTCCTGAACCACTGACAATGCCAATAAATTTGTATCTGATGATTAATTTAATTAGCCCTTGTTATTCACACACCGATATATTTATAACACACAAAGTCTTATGAATTAGATAAAGTGTCTTCAAAATTTCTTTGGACCCCTGATGAAACAAGAACAATGCCCATTAAATAACAGAAATATTTACAAACTGGCTTATGTCTTTTGAAGAAAAAAGAAAAAAATGTTATATGCAATCTTAACAGAATATATCAAATATGACCAAACTAAGTTATATTTATTATATTGAATTCCAGGAAAAATGAGCATACTATTTATTCATACCCCTGAATTATTTTGTACATCTTCCTCTGACAGGAATTACTTTAACTTGACACCAACTAGAGTGTGATAGAAGATTTAGACACTTGAGAGTGCAAAACTATGAACATTCCTCCATGTAGAACTGCTCTAAGCCCTTCAGATTCTTTCTGTTAGTGAACTAATACCTTGAGTTAGAGAGAATATTCAATTGGATCAAGGTTTGGAGATTGAAATGGCCAATTGGGAATATTGTTTTGGGTGCAGTAAAGCAGTCCTTTTTCGATTTGGCTAACTATACAGTAATAGCATGCTAGAATGCCTATTTTTCTGCGAAGCTCAAGCTTTTAAGACAAAAGAACTTGGTATTTGGTCACCATGACCTGGTACATGGTTCAATGTTGACAAGGGATTCAGGACCAAAGACGCAAAATCACAGCAAAACACAACAAACCCACACATTTCAAACTGGGCATGAGTGTTTTCTCTACAAGACCGTCATATTTTTTACACCAAACATAACACTAATGAGCATGTCCAAAAAAAGCTAAAATTGTATTTTATCCATGTTTGGCAAGTCTGAGTCGCCTCTTTTTGTGGTAAGACCTCAAAAGAGACTTCTTTTTAACACCATTATGAATGCAACATTCATGCAGGCAACTTTGAGTGGGAACTTTCGACAGGGAAGTAAAAAGTATTCAAATGTCGTATCTGAGCACAAGCAGTTATTTTGAAAAATATGTATTTAGGTAAAGGTTTGCTTCTAGAAAACTACTTGAGCATTAGTACAAAAGTATTATCTCTTAACAGTACACAAGTATCAGAAGAAAAACATAGTCAACTTTAAATTCTACATACTATATGCAAATCTAGTCTTACCCTGAGTTCCACACCTATTAATTATCAGTGACACTCCGATTTTACATATATTAATGGTTACATTAAAATCTTGATTAAGGGTTTTAAATTATGATCCTTAAATAAAACCATTCAAATATCAAATGTTAAAATTACTGTTTTGAAAGTGCCTGTTAGATTCCTACTACTCTTCTAAATTACTCAACTGATCCAACACTGCTGAACAGCAGCAAACCACCATAAACAGTCAAATAACAGACATTTCTCCTACAATAGGACAGTTGTATTCCTGGAAAACAACAAAAGCAGAAGGCATACACATGTGAAAAACTATATTATCAAGTCATTACTTGAAAGTACTGTACATCAGCTTTTAGATTTAATGTTTCTGAAGACTAAACAATAGGCAGTACCTAGGCAGTTCCCATATTATGATTTCTATCTGTTACACAAAATACAGTAAGTTGATCATGCATTTTCTTTTCTTTCAAAATGAGATTTCTCCTCCAACACATTCAACACATCACATTCACATTTTAACACTGAATACAAAATACTGAATAACTTGAATTTAAAGTATCCCTTTATTTTTTTGGAGGGAACTACTTTCTTTTTCCATGTTTGACATAACGGTAGTCAGTGAAATAGTTTTGTGATCCAATAAGCTCCAATACAGGTTTTTCTGAACACACTTTTTTAAAAAATTATTACAGTATTCCAAAGAAGCCTAAACATACTGTATGGATGTAGACTGATGATCAACAAATAAACCTAGATCAGGTTTTGAAATTAAATGACAACTTTCTCTTAAGATATAAGTTAAGTCTCCAACGTAGTTCTGCATTTATTTCGTTTCAATTGGTACTGATTAAATTCTATTGATTGTGAGCATCGTACTTACTAGTGAACAACTTAGTACACAGCTCCATACGAACTCTTTCATGAGCACTAGGCCATGAAAGTGGCCATCTTAAGGTAGGGGATTTCTTACATACTCTTACGCAGAGTGACTTACAATATAAAATTAACATTATGTGAATGCAAGGAACACTGGTGCAAGTATAATAAAATACAAACACATTCAAATAAAAAGAAAGAAAAACAAGGAAGTCAGTTTTTTTAAGTTGGCCAGTGATCTTGGTGGGGGTCCTCTTACCTTGGTGCTCATGCTGAAGACATACTCGGAGCTCCTGGACAGTAGCCTTGTCCAGCGCCGACTGTACTCTCAGCACATCCAGCTCCTCTTCTAGGTTGGCTCTGCCATTTCAGGCAAAACAAGGTTTGTTAATTTCGTATGTCACTGACAGTGCTTTCTGTGAGCCAAATTAATTAAAGATGAGCTAAATACTAATGTCTATTTCACCATTACTTAGCACTAACATGACCTATGTTTTGTGTGTTTTCACACATACTGACTTTAGTTAATCAGTGGAATACTTTAGTGATACGATATGCTCTATACTGTATTCTATTTCTAAGGACCATACTGCACATTTCATATAAATAATACAATATTGCCTAATTCCATCAGTGACAAATTCATCTTTTGTTGGGGGAGAAAAAAAATTCAAATACTGAAGTTACAATTCCTAAAGAAAGCCTGAAAACCTGTTATTTAATGGTAGCAAATTATTTGGCCAGGACTTAAACCATGTCATACAGAATGTTAAAATTTGATTTATGTAAATGCATCGATAAGATAACTGTAATAAATATAGACTCATAATGAGCAGCACAAAGACACATTGGTTAGCACTGCTGCTTCGCAGTGCTGGGGCCCTGGGTTCAATTCTGGACCTGAGGTGTTATATGTGTGGAGTTTGTATGTTCTCCCTGTGTTTGCGTTGGTTTCTTCTTGGTCCTCTGGTTTCTTCTCACAGCTCAAAGACATGAAGCTGTGGCAGGTTAATTGGCTTCTGAGGAAATTGGCCCTGGTGTGAGTGTGTGTGGGTTTGTCTCTGTGTGCCCTGCAATGGACTAGCCTAATGACAGGTTAGGCTAGGGTCCACCATGACTCTCTTGGATTGGATAAAACAGTTAGAAAATGGATATATATGAAATAGTTGTAACATAATAATACCAAAACATTTCTCATGTGAATATTTTTTCATTATTTTGTTGTTTGGAATTCAAAATTTAGCAATCATCATATTTAATTTTAACATTCCAAATGTCTGTAGATGTCTGTAGATGTATCACTGTGAAATACAAATTTGCTTAGTTCAAAAAGCATTACGCATAAACTCACAGTCCTCTACAAACATTTTAAATAGTCCTGATGGGCATTATAGTGTTAAAACAACGGCATTGTGAAAATAGTGCACTTCATGCTTTGGGAGAAAAAAAAAAGAAAAACTGACAAGTACTGAAACTAAACCCAATTACCTAACTGCAATTATTTTTGATTCATGTTAATGGCTAATTAAGAGGAAAGAAAGCCATGCTCAAACATGCACTTTCAAGTTATTATTAGGACCTAAAGAAATCTGCAGAGAATTTAGGCAAACTCCACAGAGAGTTTTTCACCTGAAATATGCACCTATTTTTTTTTTCATTTACCCTATATCTGCAGCAAATATTTGTAAACTTTGAATGAAAGCCAAAACACATTTTCTGAAATTCCAAGGGGCTTCCATGTCAAGCTATTTTTATATTTTCCTCTATCCAGAGCAAGGGACCTTTTCTGTAGCAGACCAGTGGCAATTTCCTGATGTTTCCTAGATATAAATTACACCAGTAGTGAATGAAAGGTGGAAAAAGTTCCCTTCTCTGGTTACAACAGAGGCAGCTGTGTCTGTATTAAAAGGAAGTCGTTTTAATTAATATACTCTGTCTTGGCCCTGCAGGCAATGGGAAATTAAACTGAAAATGTGTCCCTTTCCTAGAATGTCCACCATAAAATTACACCGGTGACATGTTCTGGGCCCTTGATTAAATAACTGGGAAAATAGTTTATTTCTAATTCATTCACTGTTTCAGAACACACTAATCAAAATGACATTGTTTATACACCTAAATTGTCACAATGTGTACCTCTATTCCAATTTCTTATATACTGTAAAATACTTGCTGCAAACCTTCTAATTACATATATTACTGATTTCCATCAATATTATTTCAAAGTACCACAGTATTTAATATTAATATATTCTAAAATATGAATATGAATATATAAATATATATACCAAGCATATTTTTTCTTACTCAGTCCAATATGATTTTGATTCATACAAAGAATGAATGAATACAATCAAAAATGCTTGACCTCAGACACACTTCTCATATTTTGTGATTGGCAGTTCCAGTCAAAAATAAGTGCAAGATGAAAGTGGATGTTTGAGAATGCTCACTTTGTTAAATATTTCACAAATTATACAGTATTCTTTGAACGTTTTGGCTCTGACTCAATATTAAGTAAATGGACATCATGATTGGTAATTGCTGCATGTATAATATGGGTCGTAGTGCATAAGGCCTGAGTGGCATTTCACATGATACACATAACGTGTTCCTAGTTACAGCAGTAAGAAAAGGAAACTCAATTTAATCAAAAAGGAACGTTGTCTCCCAAATTCACATATGACCTTAAGAAGCATATGAAAAATGAACACAAATTAGTATAAAGTACAAACTGCAAATTGTGCTAATACTTAAACACTGAACCAACTCACTCTTTCTGAACAAATAATATGTTCCTTTATTATAGCAGTTACCAATCAGTTACAATTTTTCTTAGTGTTCATATTTCTAAAATGTAAAGAGCTCATATTTGGAACATGTAGTACAATTGGATTTTCTGTTTTGGATTATGCCTACTAAACCTGTGATGGAATTCATATCTATCTTTTTCTAGGATTAGAAATTTAAGATCTGTTTTAAAATGTACCATACACTTAAACAAAGGTACCGTTCTTACTTCTCTATTTTATAATATTGGATTTTGACATGTCAGTGCTGTTTGAGAAATCTCTCCACCAGAAATTTGAGAACAAAATTTGCTGTATCACTTTTTTAATTACTGCTGTGATTGAGAAAAACATATTAGATTAGACATATTTGGTTATCACTGAATGACTGAGTAGAGATCTGTTAAAGTGGACTGGAGAGAGAATAACAACACAGTGATTTAGAGTGATAAAGCCACAGGAGATTTATAATGTGTTCTATACTGAAAGTGAATGGTTTATGCTAAAATACCAGCACAAGTCACAATATTGAACATTCATACAGTATATATGTTAAAAACACCAGTTACAGAGATTATTTATTAATGTTGATCCACAGTTGGATGTTGTTGATACTATTCAACATATGGGTACATCTGGAGTTCCAGAGAGGCTCAGCCAGTAGAGAAACATGTTCTGAGGTCCATGGTTCAGACACCGCTAGCTCATGTTTGGGTGATGTCATTAACAGACTATGATCTGGATTAACACAATTGTTGTAACTGGTCATTTGCTGGCCAAAGCTTCTGCCTTTGTTGTGCTCCTTCAGAGTTACGGCTTTGGCATGCTGGGCTCCTGTGGGTGGTCTTTACTAACTCTGCGTAAGACGTTATAGGGCTTAAAGTGTAAAAAGGGGGACAGGGGCTCCACACTTCACATCATCTTCATACCTCCTGAGCATGTAGTGAGACGAGGTTATGGACAAATAATGAATCCAGTTTCAAGGAAACAACAAAAAAAATTAACTACTGATTCTAACTTTAAAAAACAAATTTCTTCATAAATTTTCTTACACTATTATTGCAAGCATTTGTTTTTACTGTGAACGGTAACAACCACTGAATGCATCATTATGGAGACGTTTATAAGGTTTGTTTTGAAACAACAGTAGTGGTAATCTAAGAGGTTCTCTTCTTTTTTTCCTGCTATTCCTTAATGTCCCTCTCTACTACCACACATGAGAAAAAAATACAGTATCTACAGTATGTCAATCTTCATGACATATCACTAGTGGAAGAACTGAATGTTTTGTAGCATGCAGTTGGACAGAAACTTTCAAAGACTTCATTAAGAGATATTAGTTTAAAAGTTTGTAAATCAAATTAAACTATGGTTCAGTTAAACTGGGGAAGTGGTGGTTGTCTTTCATGGGCAATTAAAAGTTTGCATTTAGCCAGCTTTAACAATGACAGCCCCTGCTGCTCTACCAACATCTCTATTACCGAAATTCCTCCTTTTTTGTCTCTCTCTCGCTTACAAAGCTTTAACAGCCTGTACCTAAAGTGTTTCTGTGGCAACCTTTAATGTACTACTTTGTACTCTTACACGCAACAATACTGAGCCAGACGGTCTGTTTACATATGAACAGCTTGTTCCTGAAGTGGAATGAAACAGAGCCAGTGGTGCAACAGCACAGAGAGTGCAATTCCATAGGCAACAAATTTCATGAAGTAATTTACATTCTGTACAACCCTTAATTGGGGCTGCACTAGTTGTTACCTACTTATGGTCACTTAGCGTCTCTGTAAAAGTAATCCATTTACACACTGCTAAAGTTACTACAGCAACAGTGACCCTATTTTTGTCTGACAGATAATTCTTTACTCTTCTGGTTTTCATTGGTAGGATTTGGTCTATGAGAAGCATATTAAATTATTATTATGCCAGTCAATGGTTTCCTCACACAGCTTCATTGGATTGATTTTATGTACAAATTATAAACTAAAAGAAAAATTCTATATGGAAGAAATGGGGTGTTCTAATACTGTACATTTACATAACACAGCACAGCAAAGCGGGATTTTAACAAGAGCATTCAAACTTCCAGTATAGCTTTGGTCCATCAATCCATTTTATAACAGCTTCATCCAATTCAGAATCGCAAGGGAGCAAGAGTCTGTCTTGGTAAGCAATGGGTGCAAGGAGGGGTTCATCGTGGACAGCACACCAATACCAACACCAACACCAACATCACTGGGCACACACAAACACACACACGCACACACTCTCACCAGAGCTGATCTTCCCAGTCAAATAACCTACCAGTAAGTCTCTGGACGGTGGGAGAAAACTGGAGCACCCAGAGAAAAAACATATGAACATGGGTGGAACATACAGACTCCACACAGATAGCACCTCAGGAACTGAACGCAGGGTCTCCGCGCTGCAAGGTCACTTGCACTACTGTGCCACCCAAAGCTTTTGTGTCTCTTACCAAATAAGATTCCGTACAATATCGCTTAAGCGTAGGTTGCAGCTGCCAGGAAGAAAAAAAAAAAATCAACTCAAACTTAAAGGGTGCCATTCCATCTCCGGCCACAACATGCAGCTTCATTTGAAAAGAGCGTGGAAGAAAAGATGTAAAAGACATGAATACCAATTCACACCTTCAGAGAAAGAAAAAAAACTCATACAGTGACTCGGGGGAGTTACAGTTATCTGGGACCGCTGTGACCTGTCATTATGCTGCCAAAGCAGCCACGGAGCAGAAAACAGATGAAGCGATAGGAACAGCAGACAGCATGTGTTTCACACATACTTCAACAAAGGCATTTGATGGGCTATGGGGAATTCGGAGCAGAGGCCATGTGACTGCAAGCCTTAGTGGTAAAAGCATTCTAAATGCAAGGTGATCTGATTTCATCCATCCTTTTAATGTGCCCCATTCTTTCGTTTCTCCTGTCTCCCATGGCACTCCCCACCTCACCAGGCTACTCTAGTCCACAATGAACTCCCTAAGAATCTAATATTTTCTGGTTTCGTGAAGTGCTTCGAGGATTTGTCAGTTCCTTTGAGTAACAAAAAAAAATGTTACTCCCTCGTGTAAATGTCTAGACGTAAACGAAGCAGAAGGTTTTGGCAAAGGATTATTGATGCACTTGCACGTGTGCTGCACAAAGCCCGGTCAGCCATGAAAAGCAGAAATTTGTCAGTAACACACATACATACACAAAAGAAAGAGATTTTTCCTGCCAGATTCCATTTACCTTAACCTAACCCCTATAGTCTTTACTATTTACTTTACTAAGTTTAACCATGTGTTAAAAAGGTAGAAACAAAGGTTTTAGTTTTAAACACCTTCACATTAAAAGGCTGAATTTTAGGTTTCTCAAATATTAACTGATGAAAAGTACCCCTAGTTTGTAGCAGTCAGGAGAAATTTAAGTTTTTATCTGATTTAATGCAAACTAGTACTATTGTATGCAAACTACAGTAAGTATTAAAGCTTTCTGTGACTGTAAATTAGTGTGAATTATGTAAAAACTTAGCTATTAAATGTTCTAAAATGCTATTATAAAATTATCTTATCAGGAACTGTAGCATAAAGTGTTGGTCCCTATTTTACTGTTGCTGCACCACTGCCATCCACTACAGGGACAGAAACACTAAGGTCGCCCTGCAGTCTCCACACAGACTTTCCACTGGTGTTACTGGACACCCACCACAGGGCACATCGAAATCCGTCTCTGACCACTCAAATTTCTCAAACAGCCCTCACACCCTCTTGATGTTGCTCCATGTTAATGAACCATCTCACATTGACATTGTCTCCAGAACACTACTCTGTCATCTTTACAATGGTCTTCAATGATACAGATAAATGATATACAGTATGAGCAAACAGTAGCTCACGCCTTGGGAAGTACACATAAACCTTTATACACCTGAGTTGTCAATTTAATTCAATAGTTATTGTATCAAGGTTTGAATCCATCTCAAGGGTCAGGGTGCTTTTGACTTACTGATTTTTCCCTAGTTATCCATCAAAGCTGCTGAACAGTTGCATGAAAAGTGCGTGCTTGGCATCTATTAAAGGTTATTATTTTCTAACTGTTTCCTCCTGGTGTAAATGAGTTATTTTTCTCCCATTTGTTCTTGACTGAACTTTCTCAAAAGCCTTTTTCAACCAGAAGCACTTCAGACCAGGTCTAACACCACAGGGAAACCTGAGACTTTCTCCTAACTCCAGAAATCCAAAAGGCACTGCTTGCGATTTTATTAGTTGCTCAGGTTCAACTCCTAAGTACCTAAGAAAATTCTTCCTATAGTTCAGGGATTCCTTGACAGATGATAACATGGTTTTGTCAACTGCACGTAATTGTTTCTGAAATGTTTATTTATTTTTCATTTTGTAACCTGTGATTCTTGTGTGAATACTTCAATTTGAATAACAGATGTTGACTTACTCTCAATTTGTGCCTCTCAGGACAGCAACTGTCTCTACTTCAGAGGTTTTCTCTGATTAAATATTCTTGATAAAAAATAAAGCAACGTAACACCTTGGTTAACATATATTTGAGAATTTTAAATAAAAATGGAATGAGCATTACATTTCTGTGTTACACATAGCCAGCCAGGACCATTACATAATTTGCTAAAGCCTGGGTAAAACTCCAGATATTAATGGTCTATTAAGGAATTCCTGCCTTCATTAGATACATATGGGTAGGTGATGTTTTTGAGAAAATCAAGCTGTTTTTATATTTGTAAGGTACTTTTACACAGATGAAAATCTTCAATTCATGTGAAAGGCAATTAAACAGTGCAAGTTCATTTTTTTTAAAATAATAAAGCAGTAATAATTATTGAAATTTACAGTATTACCTCTGGGAAATAATTCAGTCCATCTTACACTGAGGAAGAAATACTGTATGAATCAATTACAAAACATATTTCCTTTTCTTTAATTGCGCATATAATTTTGGCAGTTTTCTTTTAAACTGATTTACTAGAGGTTATGAACCAAGCTGCAACTTAATTGAATTGGAGAGACAATTTCTCAGTTCTCTACTACCTGGTCTGTTGTGCAGAGGGGCTGCTGATGTACAGTAGCGTGGCTGCTGTGTGTTCCCTAGGTGAGAGCTGTTTGAAGTGGGTACCCTCCTATACGTGAAGTGCTTTGAGATCCTTTGGTTTGGACTATATACAGTAAACGCCATTCATTCAATTTAAATTATTGGTATGAAAACATCTGATGTCTCTAGTCATTCCAAAACTAGTTACTAATAAATAACTACAACTAGGAAAGCCTAAAAGGCTTAAACAGTGATTTTGTCATCACTTTGTTAATAAATATATGAGTTTAAGCTTGCATACAGTATATGCCTATGTGTTTACTGATGCAGACTTATATAGTATATGTGTTGTACAAACTGCCAAAAAATTAATTGTGTCTGCATTGTCAAAGCAGTGTATTAAGGAGGTTCAAGATATACAAAAAATAAAACCTATGAGGAATTAATCCTTTCCGAGGAAGTACAAAACCCATTTGGGTCTTCAGGTTCTATGTCATGGATACCACAACATCATATAGAAGGTGCAAATCAAGTCATAAAATCAATACAGAGAGTCCCTGTTATACTCCAATCTGATATACATTTCCTCGCACTGACGTCGAGATATTGGGGACGCGATTCCAGCACGAATGTTCTTTTTGGGATTGCAACAAAACCGTTTCCTGCACTTGAGTATATTGCTATGGACTTATATTGTTACATACTCATACAGTATATAGCGTTTTGCTTGGCTGGTGGGGAACATCAGAGAATGCTATCATATTCTATCTTTACATCCAGAAAGATGAGTTCCAAGAGCGTAAGTGCAGGTGCTAAACATAAGAAGAAGCCCAGTAGCTTCAACAATCAGGCACAACCTATCCATTTCTCAAGGTTTGAGAATATAAATGAGAGTTTGGTTATGAAAGTTTGTTAAAAATCTTATTTAAAATGATTTTTTGATCATTTTAAAGGTCAAGATAAGTGTGAATGAGGTTATCCTCTTACAGTCTTTAATGTTTCTAATGGGTAAATTTTCCCTATATACTGTATGTTGTTTCGTTTTAAGTCTCGACCTTATGTTCCCTAACCCTAACGTACAGTATATTGGGGACCGTCTATAACTTGGTCACCTTAACCTTGATGACAGCTTTGCATGTCATGGAGGTTATATGATGTTAAAGAATTCATATATGCTGTAGAATTATACTGAATCTAGGACATTTGCATTAAAAAAACGTAAAATGGGTATTCAAGTACCTCCGTCGATATAAATATGGATATAAGAAAAATTAAAGAGAATTCAACAGATCAAAGAAAAAGATCAGTCTTTACAATTAACTTTATAAGAGAATGCAAAATATATTACACTAAAAATGGAGTTCTACACTTTAAGGGTCTCATTCACAAAAGGTTCTAGTCTCATTAAAAGTGAGTAAACCTGAGCAGATAAAGCGAATGTAATGAAAAGCAGCATCCAAAAACCTCAAAAGGCAGCAACCGACTATACACCTCGGTTGTGCACGAATACAGACCTGTAGAAACTTAGAAATGAGGGTAACAATATTCACACAAGTGGCTTAACTGAACAACTGAACCCAAGCATGAGTGGGCTATCTGTTCACACTATGCACACAAGAAAAGACTCCATTATCAAGAGTAAGAAGACCGGACCAGAGTACAAAATATAATGATTAGTGAAGCACGGGTTGACTCACAACACGAGTCGGGCGGGCTCGGGTTAAAAAAAAAGATTTTAGATCGGGTCGGGCGGGTGTGGGTTAATTTCTTCACAACCGTGGGTGGGTGCGGGTAAAAAAAAAAGCCAACCTGCACATCACTAAAAATGATATCTAAAATACTGCTGTGTACTAGAGGTCTTTAAACACCTATATAAGTGCCCCTTATCTTAAAAGTGACTTCCACCACCCAAAGCATGGCTGAAAAGTGAGATAAAGTGATTATTGAGGTGTCCGTGCAGCTGCAGTGGTACAATATCCTGCTAGATATATCTCAATATGAATGTGAATTTCCAATCCAACTTCACTGATTCCACCTAGATGAATCAGATACTGGACCTTAAGATATTAACAGGCCTAAGAGAACTTAAGGAAAAAAAACTGTACTTTGAATTTTAAGGACCTAGTGGAACAATTTTAAGTTTCCTTTTACAAATCCATCTGGCAAGTTTTACTCTTGCTTATCTGGAAACAAGAATCATCTTGTATGCAAGATCCATCAAGGAATGCTTTCCTTCTTCTTGGATCAGTGCCTCTTCACAAAGGACTTATCTTGTTCTTTACAAAGGACTGCGCTTGAGGTTCTTTTGCATATCTTTCCCTCCGTGTAATTCCGCATCACCTCAAAGGTAAGAGAAAACGTGAGGAAAGGCAGGACAAGCTGCAGACATTCTTCTTCCTGGACCATTCACCCAACATATTTCACTGTTTTGGAACAATGGTAGCAGCCTGTCCATCTTATGGGGTGTTGGGATCTTTGGTTGCTGCAGCTATCTCTCCATCTCAAGTGGACACTTGGGAGGCTTCAGCTTCTTTCTCTGTCAAAGGATGGTCAGGCTGCCCTTCCTCCTCAGTTACATGGACCTCCGTTTCTTCTTTAATTCCTAGTTAGGGAAGATCTGGCAGGTCTATGTCTTAATTCTCAATTCGAAGCTTGACCCCAGGGTCTCGAAAAGGCAGCAGTGGGCAGTTTTATTCGTTCTTGTGGTCTTCCTCGGGCACAAGGTTGTCATTCTCTCCTTCATCCCTGCCAAAAGAATTTTCTGATCCTGCGCCTCCATCAATAGGCTCTCTGGCAATAACTTGCTTGACTTAAGATCACCTCATCCGCTTCTGAAGGCACACAGAATCTGCCTTTAACTCTGATGAATGGAGCTCCTTCTTCCTCACCTTCAAGAACTCTTTAAACATGGGCTATAGATAAATTAAAAAAAAAAACATCCAGCAAGTGTTACTCTTGCTTATTTGGAAACAAGAATCATCCTGAATGCATGACCCATCAAGGAATGTTTTCCTTCTTCTTGGACCAGTGCCTCTTCACAAAAGGCTTGTCCTTCTCATTTATATCCATTCCTTGGAATTCCTCATTTTCTTCTTTTGGATTAGCTGCTCCTGGGTGCAATTCAAGTTTGCAATGGTTAATTTAAGCTTGGGTTGTAACTGGCTAAGATGCATCTGTCTCTGAGTCCCAGCTACCTCTGCATCCTAGATACTCTCACTCTTGCCCAGCTGCTACCAGACTTCCGCCTCACGTTTTTTCTGTGTATCTAGCTTTGCCATTTCCAACTGTCCCAGAAACTCTTTAGCTGTGTCACTGTTACAGACTTCCGGCCCTCCAGAAGTCGGAAACATCCTCCCATCTCTTTCCAGTAGCTCTGGAGATGTTAATTTCATCTTTGTGGCACAGTTTCTTGGGGAAAGACTTTGTTTCCTCCTCACACTCCAAGGTGGAGGGCAAATTCTTTCCTTCTTTATATTGACCTGCATCTCTTTTCTTCTCTTTCCATTTGTTTTTGTACAGGATTCTATGGCCTCAGGAATCACCGTCATCAGGTTCCTACTTATGCGCTGCAGCTCACCTGTTTCTGGCTGCATTTTTTTACTCATTCTCCTTTTCATGCTTCTGGTCTGACAGCTTTACAACAGACTATAATCTGGACACTTAATTATCCTGGACCTTTGGGCATCTTGTCTAGCTCCGTGAGGGCAGTTGGATGGGTAGTGGCCATACTCTATCCAATCCAAACATAATGTGCTTTTCTATTTATAGAGAGGGGAAATCAAGACCTTAGTTTGACCAACTTCTTTGTAACCTCTCCAAAAACAGCTGGGTAGATAAGATGCCTACTGACATCAAATTAAACTCTCTAATTAAATTACAAAATTCTTCTAAAAAAATACAAGTAAGCTCGTTGGTCAATCCTTTCCTTGCTCCCTCCTGCTTCTGGTGTAACACATAAAAGAGGCTCTGTAGACAGCAGAGGCTGAAGGCACCTGGCATCGTCTGCTTCCGGTCTTTAATAGACACCCAACCAATTGTTTTCCTCTAATTGGTCAGGTGACACAGGACAACAGTTTATTCCTCACCTTATTTCTCAACTTTTTGGGGAATTTGTTTCAGGCAACAACTTACTTTCTTGTCTAAACCTACCAGCCTCATTCAGGCCCTTAAAGGCTGAAAACCTTCAGTTCTATCAAAAAGGGTTTATCATTAAAATCGAGTCATACCGTAACTGAGAATCTTTGCATACCC
Source organism: Atractosteus spatula (assembly GCF_055471065.1). Classification (NCBI taxonomy): domain Eukaryota; kingdom Metazoa; phylum Chordata; class Actinopteri; order Semionotiformes; family Lepisosteidae; genus Atractosteus; species Atractosteus spatula. The sequence continues at coordinate 20,832,960 of NC_142706.1, forward strand.
TGTGTGCATATTTTAAAACCTTACTTCTACATACTGAGGGCTTCTAGAAATGAAGGATTTAATTAAATGATTCAAAGGCATGAGTTGCAACCATAAAGACATTTAATTTTTGTAAAAATTTTGATGCTCAAACCGGAATGATTACACTTACAGTATATCCATCATCAGAAAGCTGCTTATTTCTGGTTAAGTGTCACAGTATCCCAGATCCTATCTAGGAAGCATGATCAGAAAGCAGGACTACACATTTAAATGGGATACAAGCTATCACACAGCTTACATGGACAATTTAGAGACACAAATTAACCAAGCCATCTCTTTGGAAGGTGAGAGGTAACCAGAGCACTTAGGGAAAACCGAAGACAAACAAAAGACAGACTCAAAGCATTCCTCTAATCACTTAAGAAGGCAAGAAGTGAAATGCCTTTCATTTTAATTTTCTTATAACATTACTAAGCTATATTTTAAGTTGCTGCTTATATAAATATTCAAATACTACATTACCTCGTCCGAGTATGTGCAGTATTGTGACGGTACAATATCATCCTGCACAATAGCAGTAAACTGGACATTTAGCCGTTTTTCATTTATTTACATTTTTGTCCCTGTTTTATAATGCAAGATAAAAGAAACACTTTGACATTTGGACATTTTGACATTCATAAACATGCTGTGTACTCTTCTTGATCAGATAGCGTGAAAAAGGAAAAAAAAGAAAATGCAGTTGGTCTTATGACTTGCTCATTGGCTTCCATTTAACATTGTGCAGTATCTGCATACCAAACAGGCTTTCACTCTGGTGCGCTTATTTTATATAGTGTTATACAAAAGGTCATTTATTGTATTTGTCAGCCACACAGTAACTACAGTTGTTGTACACTTACAGTGTACATAACTATTGAGAACTGCAGACCCAAATTGGTTAATGTTATATAAAGCTAGAAAGGGTCTTTGGGTAACCAAGTCTCGCTTATGGTATTTTCCTCAGATTCCTCAGTTCTGACATCCATGCACCCATGACAGGATACTAATGACCAGTTGCCTAAAATGTTATTCATCATGTCAGAATGAGTAAACCTGGATGAATGTGACACTTTTGTTCTGTTTGCTTTTTAGCAATCCAAAAAGTAGTTTCCGGGGCCTTCCGTCTGTGCATGACTTGGTTGATAATATACAGTATTTCTGCTTCATTCATTTTTGTACCATTTCTTGAAATAGTTCCTCTTGCACTGCATGTAACCATTCATTACGTGAAAATTTTTTATACTCATCTTGCAGCACACTGATTATTTGATTTTCATTCACACAAAATGCTGCAAGGTTTAGTTCCTACAGACCACAATTCCCTGTGAGACTCAGAAGTACATGCAGGAGTAAGTATTTGGAATAAATCTGTGTTTACACGTGCTAATATTCCACTAATCCACTAAGAGTACAATATTCCAGAGATCTTACATTTGGAATACTGACGTTCATTTTCTGAATAAGCTGCTTACAATATCACTCCACAACATCGAATGCATATGTATTTACTCTACACTCACTTCATTTTTACAACAGTTTTTCCCATACTCTGCACAAAAAAACCCTGCTGGTACTGCCAGTATGTCCCATGAAAAAAGAAAAAATAACTTAGGAGAGGTCTACTGAAGATGGAGAAGAGACATTACTTGAGTCAAGTGGGAATATCATCATATTTACTTCAGAAGAGGCTTGGCAGTTGGAGATTCCCTACAGTACACCAGCCTCTGCAGTCAAGACAAACTGCTGATGTTCAGACTGCTCTCTGTTCCGTGGCTGAAGGCAATATATATCCTGTTGACTAGTAAGCCATGAAACACTTTGCAGCCACAACATCTTAAAAGAATGCGAGATTAAGACATCTGACTAAGAAGCAAATGATCCTTTAAGAGTTTTACTTCTTTATGCACTGCATAGAATATGATGATGGATTAATGCTGTGAATTGTGAAAAAAAATATCACTAATCATTACTTTTGAACAAATGAGCATTATTTTGTAAATTCAGAAGAATGACACCGAAGGACAAGAAGACATATACGCATGCTGCAGAAATATACATTGTTGCTTAGCTGATGTTTGTGCCTCATTTAAAAACCACAGTTCAGGACTGCAAGTAGACACATGACTGAAATACTGTACGCACCTGTTTCACAGAACCATGTCAGGCAAAACAAAGATCAGAAACTGATCTATAAACTTTCTGGTGCACAGCAAAGTTAAAGGTCCACGTTAATGCAGTGTGTATACCTTTTCTTGAATAAACCTACCTTATAAAATGCAAAAACTGACATAAACATACACCGAGATATTAAAAGAGGAGCTCAAAGTCTGCTCTTACCACAGAAAGCTTGCAATCTAAGATCAGGAATGTTGCGTATGCTACGCATACACACACCCCTCTCCATTAAGTTGTTAATTGTTATATTTTCCAGCATTGCAAACTTTGAAACCATTAATTTTATACCCCAGTAAAGCACTGAAATCATCCAAAACAAGAGATCAGGCATGACTGGGTGACATTGTCTACATATAAAAATATATCATCGGCACAGAGTTTGTTAACGTGATCCCAAACCAATATGATCTAAAACTGACCACCAATATTACCACTCAAACTGAGGAAAAGCTATCTAGGTATTCAAAGAAAGAACAGGCAAAGACAATGACTATAACTTAATGTATAATGTGGAGAAGGTAGCAAGTTGTAACACATGAAGAGAGTGATAACACTATTAGAGCAAATCAGACACAAAATTTCTCAATAATGTTGAAGCCAGATACACGTCTTTAATCTCTTTTGACTTCAATCTATCATATATACTGTATAATTCATGACTGTATTCATACATTTATCAAGAATAACATCAGACTCAGAAAGATGCAGCAGAACTATTAAAAATGTGGTTGGAAAATCATAGGGGCATAAACTGAAACAACAGTTATTTTATTAACTGTTTTTAACCATATTAGACTCCCAAAATCAAAATCTGAATTAAATTAAAATTCCTTATAGTTTGTACTTTGTTTTCTCTACAAAAGAGAGGGCTGACATATCATAATACTTTTTAGAACAACTACTAACATCTAGTTGTTTCAGATGAGACTCCTGTATCAAAGCAACACCTGATCTTTCTTGCATATCAAGTCTAAACAGCTAGCACAGTTCAAAGGACACTTAGGCTTGAATAAATATTACAGCAACTATCCATGGGAATGACAGATGATGTCAAATCTGATGTCAAAAATAAGTATGACATGAATAATGATACATACCTGTAGCAGCTGAAACATAAGAATGGAGACAAACAAGAAATTCTTAATCTTGCTCTTTAACAGGTTACTACCAACTCCCTACCAAAACCAAGTTAAAACAGCAGAGGTACTCAGGTAAACACAGGTAAAGAGGGCTAGATTGTGTGTTTTCTATCAACAGCAAATGTGTAGATCATAAAATGCTGAAAATAAAACACCTGGGACTTATCTCCAGAAGTTCTTTGTGCCCAATCCAACAGCCGGTCCCACTTCACTAAAGCTGGCAAACACAAAGTGACTGCCCTTTCTAAGGATACAACTAATATCATCCTTCTCTCCTTTCTCTAGCAAACACACTTTGCAAATGCTATTGCATCGGATCGGCATCCTTACAATCCATGTTTACTGCCTTTACTCAGAAAATTCGTGCATTCAAGGAAGAGATGTGCACATGATAAAAACAAAAAACTGATTGGAGAATATTGCAGATTTAATTGTGATCCTGGTTACATTATTCTTATCATCTCAAATATACAGTAAATATGTCACAAATAAAACTGAAAAAAAGTATTGAGAAACACTAACTACATAAACTAAATGTTAAATCTTAAATGTTAGATTGGTCTATTTAATAAATTCTCAGGTTATTTCTATTTTCTTATAGTTTATAATTTGTTAACTGCCACAGATATAAACTATTGACATACTGTATGTATTTCACACTATATATGTTAGCAGTTAGCAATCTTTTGGTTTAGATCTTTTGCCATCTAGCAGATCTAGAAATAAAGATCGATTCAAAAATCAGGACTGTGAGATACACATCCTCCTGTTTATTATGTTATATTGTAAAATAGAAGATACTGTATAATTAAATACAGCTTTATGAATAAAACTACAATTATAAAAAAGAAAGAGTAACTTTTGAAAATGCTAACCTTTGATTAAATGGTATTTATAATTGAATTAATATTCATTTTTCCACATTCAAAGGAAAACACTTCCCAAGTGATCATCTATAGTAGTTGAACCCAAGTTCTCCCATGCTACAGCAAATCTTAAAAGAAACAAGTTAAGAAAGACTGAGAATGTTAAAATCTGAATAACCCAGCCGACAACTATTAAATTGCTGCTGCTTGCCTGTTCACAAATTCACAGCAAAGGCTTTCCAAAAGTTCAGAAGAAGTGGTAATCATAAGAAATGGAAAAGTGGTGAAATCATTAATCACTAATTGAAAAGTGAAGCTTTTTTTGGAATAATTAATTTAGCAAATAATTAATGCAGGGGCACGCCGTGTGGTCTTTTCAGAACATGCATAAAACATTCTGTCTTTGTGTGCTTCTCACTTGCTGCAAGACCCAGGGCAAAAGACACTCATTACCTCTAATACCTTATAGCAATCAAGATGAAAAGAAAATAACTAAGAAAAATTGTAAACTTTATTAGACTCCATTAAAGTCAAAGTCTGGGATCATGTCTGTACTGGTCATCTGCAGTAGTAGCAATGCTTTACAAATCATCTTAAAGGCTTCTTTAAGTAATGATTGCTTAATTTCTTCTTTGATGCTGTCTGAGGGTATTTCTGCTCTGAGTGCTATCTTTGCTCTGTTTAGACTCTGAATAATGTTGCTCTTTCTTTACCAACAGACCTTTATCAACAGTTTACAACCGTGAACATGAAATGTGAATTAAAAATGGTCCTACTTTAAAACGTAGCACTGCAGCCAAGCAATTTATTTTGAAAACAACCAAGTTTAAGCTTCATTAACCCTGAAATTTAAATGCACTTAAGGCTTTTTTTATGTAATGCATGTAGGCTTTACTCACGATAAACAACTCTTTTAACCAATTGTATCTGAAGTGTTTCAAGACCTTCTATCATGTCAGTTAACATCAACTAGCCAGGGAAAAGAGATCTGACAGGCATATCACACTGCTTTTTAACTTCCATTACATCTGGAGTCATCTTACTAGAGTTTCACATAGTCTTGTGATTAGACTTGTTTCAAGATTTTTCTGATATTCCAACACTCCACCCTTAACACACACAAACACAGACGATGGATGGAGAAAGGAAGGTTATTACTACATTTAATGTTCATGAAATGAGAAAATATGGAAACTATGGACAGTGGTGACACCAAAGCAGTGTGAGAAAGAAGTTACACATATTCTCAGCTCTCAGTCTATCATAGGAATACAAGGTTCCACAATAAAAGAGGACATTCAATTTATCTAGTTTGTTTGGTTTCAGGTAGCTAAGTGATGCAAGTGATCTTGCCTAGCTGTTTCTTCAAAGAAGCAATGCTGTCATTTTCAACAATATTGCTGGGAAGCTTGTTCAAGATTCCTACAACCATTTTGCAAAGCAGTGCCTCCTGTTCGTAGTTTTAAAAGCACTTCTCCGGCATTTACTGCTCCAGTATTTTTCCATTGTTTCAAAACCAGCTCCTGACACCTTTGTAGAGATATTTTGCCACTTCTTCAAAACACACAGCTTTAATGTCTGTTTTCTGTTTGGTTTCCTGTTAGCATATTTTAATTACAATCCATGACACCTCAATGAGATTCAAGTCTGGAGTTGGCAGAAATTCTTCTGTTGACTTATTATTCTGTTGGAATACTAATGTGTGTTCAAATACACTGTATTGAATACATTGTATTGAATACACTACTTGCAGGCAGTAGGCTTTTAAAGTTACTGTATGTTTGGACCGATAACAGGTTGTCCTGATAGGGGTTATGTAATTAGTGGACTGCCACAGGGGGTTGTATTAGGGCTATAGCTTTATCTTATTAATATAAATGATCTAGATTCTAATATAGTTACTAAACAATCAGAAATTGCAAAGGAAATTTCACAATATTTAGATAGATGGGCGACCACCTGACAAATAACATTTAATGTGGACAATTAATGTAGGAAATTACATCTACTGCAGTAGAAGCGAACTATACAGTACATCCAAAAGTAACACGGAGCCACTTATGAAAATGACAGGTGTTTATCTTGATGCATTATTTATGTATTTTAGACGCGTGAGGAAGCAGTAAAAAGGCAAAAACAATTACTTATACTGTACTTAAAAGTGTTGAATACAAATTGAGGGATGTAATGGTAAAATTGTAAAAGATGCTAGTAAGGATTCCTTTTGAACAGTATAAATGAAATATATTGCTGCTCTAGAAAAGTCCAGAAAAGAGCAATCACATGCTGTACATTCCCAGACTAAAAAGAACGTTCCAGCACTGACAGATTGAAAGATCTTGAACAGAGTAAATATGAGTGCATCGGCAGCAGAAGTGGCCATGCATGTCCAGGCCAGGACATGCTTTACACATGAGGTGGCGTTTTTTGAATCTTCAGCAGTTCCTTTCTTCCTCCACACTTCAAACTTTCCATCACCTAAGGTGTATCTTGGTGTCATCTTTCCATAAAACATTGTTCCAAAACTCTCCTGGTTTAGTTTTTGTGCTTTAGAGCAAATTCTGAATCGTGTTGGAGGTGCTGTCATGGCCTGGGCATGCATGTTTACCTCTGGAACTGGCTCACTCTTATTTATAGATCATGTAACAAACGAAAAGTGAATTCTGAAGTGTACCAAAACCTTTTCTCTGTTATGCAAAACAAACAAAACCTTATGATAAGTCAATACATATTGGTGGTGTTTTGCCATACATTACATCGTGATAATGACACTAAACATTCAGCTAATGCAGGTGAAAAACAGTAGAAAAACCACAGGAAAAAAATTAAAAATCATTTGTTGCAGCAGCAAAATATCTCAAATGATTACACAAAGAGTTTCGTGAACACCATGACTCATAAACTTCATGCAGTTACTGCTTCAAAGCACTTTGCCACCAAATACTGCTTTTTACACTCTGAAATTAATTTAAAGCTAATGTGTCTAATTACTTAAGGTAACTTAAAAATTACTGAGTGAACACAAAGTATGGTTTTGTTCTAGTAAGATCACATGTATATATGGGATTATCCAAAAATAAAAAAAAAGTTTATTATATTTATCATTCATATTAATCTAATGAACACAAATGCAAATTACTTGACCTCAAAGCAAAAATAAGTTTGGACTCTGTAGTCCCAATATTATTATACGTAGTCCCAAAGGAACAACTTTGTGCAGCATTTACGGAGATTTACTGTTTTAAGCAAAGTCACGCATCTTATTGTTATCCTAAAATCTGCAATGGATATGATCATTAGAGATATCCCTTTTCAACATGTATGCCAAAAATACAAGATTTCTGGTGTAGCACATGGCAAACTGTTCTATCAAACTGTATAATCATGTAAACAAATACAAATAAAAATCTTCTCCCACAGTATTCTACTATATAAAAACTGGTGATGAGCCACAGTTCATTGAAGTCTTTTGTCCACATACTGACAGGGTTAAGCTCAGAAATAGATTAATAAAGCAACACATCTGGTGAAGAATCAGGTGAGTCCCTTGGCGTACTTCCGCACCAGATAAACCTACTTTCATTTTCTGCACCATGCTTCCGTATTGATGCTTAATCCTGCCTGGCGTACACCATCAAGTGTGTGTAAACTCCTAGGGTGTGCTTGGCATGCTCCCTAGAAGCACAAAAATGCCTTTCAACTCGAGGAACAGGAAGGCTTAGTGCTAAAATCTCCTTTTGCTTGTGTAAGACTCCTGGAACAGAATTGTGGAAGTGCTTGTTTAAATCTTTCCAAAGGTAAAGAAAAACCCAACAAAAGGCCAGGTACTGTATACAGGTTACAAATGATTCATCCTGATTTGCCTTTCAAATAGCTGAAGAGAGAAAGTGTCATCATCTGAAACTGTGAAGGACAAACCAGGAAAAGAAGAGATGACGCAAAGCCTTAAAGCGAGCGCTAAGTAATGAAACCCTTGTGGCCTCCTCTATTGTATAATAGTATGTAAATGCAACCTTTACCAACAATTATTAAATACAAACACTACACTACACAGTAATTAACCAGTAAGGACACTTATTTGCACAACCTTCAGAAACACAATCATCTTAATACGGTCAGCGGAATGGCATGATGCCACTTACTGGGTTTCTAATGTCAGCATGTCCGCTTGTTATTGCACAAGGCAAGGTCTTAATTGTTGGCTATCAACAATAATTTAGTTCGCTGGCCGCAAAACAGCTTGATAAAGACCAGAGCCTAATTACGCCTTGCATGTTACCTTCCTTTTCACCCGAACAATAAAAAGGCGTTTTGAGGAGCTCTGCTTACTTTATCACACTGAGCCTGTAATAGTCTGCGAGCCTGCGAGATCAAAGGGTGCGCTGGAGTTTTTCTAAAGCACGAGTTAGACCCCGCCAAGTTTATTTTGCACTTACTCCAGCTAAAAAAGCTGTGTGAAGGGATCAGCGCTAACCCCAGAGGACAGGCGGTGCACAGCAAGAAAGAGAGCGACTCCCTCGTGCTTTTCGCAGGTCAGTTCCAAGGACCATGTTAGCAGATCCGCAGCAGACCCTTAACAGGCAGCTCGGCTGCTACCAGTAATTAGCTTGGACAGCTCTGGCTCCGAGAGAGGCAGCAAGGCTACATCATAATGAGCTCAGCTGGGATTAGCAGGACAGGGCAGGGAACCAAGAGAGCTGAGGCCTCCTGCATCACGTACATAGCGAGGAGATCAAACAAGGATGGCTGGCTAGGTTATCCCCTCACTGCCTCGTTCCGAAAATGAAGCACGGCAGTGTGCAAAATACAGGCTAATGAAGAGCGACACCTCCAACAGATGAGAGCCACATTAATTAACACAATCCCTCGATCGCATTATGCAGTTACTGTTACCACTGCTAAACTTGTCACTGCTGCTGATAGGAACAGACCGCTTTGCTCCTGATGAAAGAAGTTCTTTGGGTATGTGTTTATACACACACACACATACATTTACTCACATACTTATATATGCATGTATGTATGAAGTAGCACACCCCTGAGCCAGTAGTAAATGAAACGCAGTTAACATATTTTTTAATTTTAAAAACAAAATTATTTTAATGATCTGCTGTTTGCAGTTAAGCCGGCTCACTGATAAAAGGGGAGAGGACACGGCCAAGCTGCAAGATTTTCCCTTGCGCGCCCCCCTCCAAAAATGACAAGATGTTACATGTTCATAACTAAGTAATCAGTTTGAAAAAAAAAAGATAAAAAAGAGAATGCTGCGTCTTGGGCTGCTCATTCTAGAAATGAGAGTTGGCTAATGATCTTTCGCTAGTACCCGCTGGCTGCTAATAACTGGTGAGAGGAAGTGATGCTGTGAAGTTCTTAAGGGTGACTGCAATGTGTCATGTGGGAGGGGGTGGGGTATTTGAAATGACATTACTCTGCTGCAGTGAAGAATAAAGCAAGAAATGGAGAGCACTCACTTTTCAGTTAGCAGCTTCTTGTGTTCTCGTTTGAAGTACGCCAGCTCATTCCAGACAGCATCGCTGTTCTCCTGTCTCAGCTGCCAGGGCTCAGCACGCAGACTTCGGCTGCCGCCTCTAGTCCTGTGAAGACACAGATATGGGAGAACCAGTTCTGGGCACACCTGGCTTTCGCTCTTGTGGGTTAAGAAGACCGCAAATACAGGCAATTTGGAGAAAAGCGCATTGTTAGCAAGGAAAGGGAAGGAAATGCTGCACGGATGAAAATGTTCATACCGTAGTAATGTTGTCACAGAGTCACAGCAGCATTAACAGACTCACATAGAACACAGCAGTGTACATTTTTTATCTCCCAGCATTCCAGGCTTTAATCTGTGCTTGAGATTTCTACCAATTTTTTTTATGTGAAGTGCATCCTCTCTGACATTTTGACATTGTTTCATAAAGCTTTGAAAATTTGGACAATGCCTGGGTTCTGCTACAACAAGTCACCATTCGGATGAATATAGCAGGGACATTGCTTCACTGGAGATACTGTACGGCTTTTGCTTTTAAGATTATGCCACATGTTGATACAGGATGGCTTATCAGAAAAAAATTGACTGCAAAAAAACCCTTGTGCAGCAGAAAATGTAGTTTAGCCAGATCATAACTAAAATCACAGAATAGATCACACACTACTGCTCTAAATCCACAGAAATGGCAGATTGTGACAGCACAAGCAAAGTTCTTTACTCAAACTGGTACAAGCTTGTCACAATGCATTACTAATTCAATGCTGTGAAATTAAATTATGAAATAATTTTATTATGGGAATTGTTCAAACCACATTTTAACAAAACGTAGTGTGGACATTTATGTCTCTTATTGGTCTTTGAAATTGCTAACATATTTTACACAAGCACATAAGTCAATCGCGAATATGCAGCATCCCTTATTCCATTTTGTGTTATCTTGAAATACTAACTATAGGCATCACTTATGCCTCAGTTGCCCAGTTTATTTTCAGATCCAGTTGTTTACTATTTTGGGTTCTAGAGTAAAAACTTCTGTATAACGTCTGAACAGCTTCAGATACTGTAGGTACTGTATCATACTGTACTTTCTGCCATTGTATAGAAAAATGCTACTCACATGTTGGTTAACTCATTGCTTCATTCAGACTTTTCTTTTTTCGCATAATGTGTGCTGCTTTAATATGTTTACATGGCATTTTGTTGAAGGCTATGTTAAAAAATAACAACTGACCCTTAATTAACCTAGTGCAAAAGGTACATGGTGCACAGTTCTATAAACTGAAGTTGAAAGTAAAATTCAGCACAATATACTGAGCATAAACAGAAATTTAACTCCAACACATTCACACAATTATCAGGAAAATTAATTTTGTAGCCGGTCAGACATTTTACTGAACAAACATGTAAATTTATTATTCTGACATTTATCATAGCACAGTTGAACAAGAGGTTGTCTGCTGTAAAAGTCTCAGGCGAATTGCATGTGTACAGTAGCATGTGTGGCCACTCCCAGCCATACGATGTGCAATACTTGCTTAACCAGGCTGGTAGGATTCTGTCCCATGCCTGTCATAGATCAAAAACGAGAAGCTGCCTATTCGCTGGTCTCTGAGACCTACATTACATAGCACATCATTTCTGATCATCAGATATGTTCAACAAGGCTCAGATCTAATGAATAGGGCATCCACACCACACAAATCATATTCTCACATTCAAAACAAAGCCATTTTTTAAACAAGCAACATAAAGATACTCTAATACTTATACAAGAGTCAAAGTCAATCCAATGCATCACGACTGGGCATGATAACGCCAAAAACATTTGATCATAGTACAAAATCCACATATTTTCTGAAAACATTTTAAGAGAAGACTTCTAATTTTAATGTTGGCTTAGATAGTACTACAAATGCGACAATGTCTCAGCTGCACAATTAGCAAATGACAGAGATAAAAGGCTAAAATAACTGACTCTGCATCTCCATTTACTGCATCTCCCTAACAAGTTAGGCTCTCTTTATTACTGAAGCTCTGAAAAAGTAACTTTCCAAACACATGGTTAATTGCTTGAACTCTTTAATGCCGTAAATGTATCAAGCTTTGATCAGAGCTACGATGTTTTATTATTATTTAATTTTATTTACTTATTCCCCAACTCTCCCCTGCTGATTTCGAACTGTTTTTTGAATCACTACTCAGCCTGTTTATGATGTAAAGTAACCATACAAATAATTATGAATGACACATGAGTTACACAGGGTTGTTCCAATGTAAGCCAGATGAATTTAAATGAAGTCCTGGGTAGCAACAGACTTAATATATTGGAGACTAATCCTTACGAGTGTCCAAAGACTTATTTTCCAGTGTGTTCATTGAGAAAGCTGTTTCATTTAGCCTTTGGAAATCACAGGAAGACAGCCAGATGTAGAAAAAGCAAAATGCACAGAGCAAGTGTTTTTTTCTTGCAGTGTTAAAAAAGGTAATCCTGCCCTTAAACATTTGTATATGCTTCTTGAGTTTAAATCTCTTTCTGTGTGCTAAAGAATACAATGTCAATTTTTTTTTAAAACATGAAACATCCTTAAAATGTACCTGTTTATTACAGAATCTGTGACTTGGGTAATATACGGTATAGACTCATCGCATGAACTCATCAAAGCCAGTCGGACAAAAGCAGACTTTTGACAGACAGAAATATCCAAATACACCACATGCTAAGACTCTCGCCAATCGGTGGGAATCTTTAATAGGCAAAGCATGCAATGAGGACCTAAATTTTCCCCCCTGACTTGTTAGAGCTGATTTTTCTACGTTAACAGAGTGCGTTTAAGTCATTTCTTATTGTCTCCAAATCAGGCTAGATTTGCTCCTCTGGGTTTGCTCTGTTTAAGGATGCAGTTAGCCTAGAAACAAGCTATTAAAACATCCCTTTATTCAACCCAACTTATAAGAAGATGGCTCCTTGATTAGTCAAAGAACACTTAAAAGTAACAATGGAATTGTACACTATATTCGTTCTTTCCTTAAAAGTCAGATTTATCATTTTAAATTTCAAAAAGACTAAACAACTGAATTTATCTCTTATGTAATACAGTAAAGATATAGTAAAATATAGCAAAGTGCTTAACAATGTACTGTATAAGTGAAAGGATTAATGAGTCAAAAGTACAGTATAACTGCATAGTTAAGACCAGAAGAAGCTAAATATGACGTTTTTACACAAATAAAAACACAAATGAAATCACCTGCCCACTAGTCATTAGCTCAACATACTATAGAAATTCAATTTTATTTAACCCAATAATACACATGAAAAGATTAATATTCCCATCCTTGGTGGATCTCATGAACTTTCTCCTCACCCTGATAAAGCACCAAGTGTTTTTATGGGTAATACAAGTTTTGATTGGAATGGTGCTCTAAAACACAAAAGTTGTACAAGATGACATAACATTGCTACATGTGCAGATGGTGTCTGCTACTTACTTGCCCAGCATGCTCTCCATCTCTTTCAGTTGCTCTTTGACAGTCCTATAGTTGGTCTGTATGAGTCGCAGGCGTTGGTGACGCTTATCATGTGCTTTCTTCAGTTCCTCGCTTTCTTGGGTCTCACAAGACAAAACATTGAAGAAAAAGAAAACAGCACTCACTCAAAATGGCATTGAAAAATGTTTTTCACAGTTATATTTCCACAGACAAGATGAATATTATAAACCTCATCAGGCCTTCAACAAATGCTTAAACAAAGTCAAAGCTTCCAATCTAACTCAATTAAAATATCGAAATAGTTTTCAAGAAGATCTTATACATTTCATGTCTTGAAACACAGTTAATTTCAATAAAACAATCAAATCATTTTTTAATAAACAGCAACAAGGTACAAAATACAAGGTATTAAGAGTAAGATATAAACCCATTATTTCTAGAAATTAGGTGTCCTCTTTCTGGCCTAAACATACATTTTCAGACTTGGAAGGAGCCCATGACTAAATACAAAGATGCAAAGATCTGTTACATATCCAGCTACTTCTTCCACATCATTGAGGACAACCATACAAATCCTAGAAACCAGTTCTCCACCATCAACAGATTGCTTAAGCCAGACTCCCCCACCACATTACCTACTTCATCCCAACTTTGTAACACATTCTTAGTTAGCTCCAAAATCGACAACATCTGGCATCACATTCTCCCTACAACGCATGTGACCTCCACACCATCCCCCTTCAAAACTGCTTCTGTCACCCCTATGCCAACAAAAACAAAACAAACATGACTCTGGACAACATAAACAATCTCTGCCATATATCCAATGTACACTTTCTTGCAAAAATGTTGGAACATGCTGTTACATTTGAGTTAAATAACCACCTCATTGGTAATAGCCTCTTCAAACCCCTCTAATCTGGTTTCAGTACAGAAACCGCCCTGGTTAAAGTCACTAACAATTTTCTTTCAGCTTTGGATTCTGGTTCTCCCACTTTCCTTATTCTCCTTGCTCTTAAATGGTTCAAGCCTTACTTTACTGATCGCCATTAGTCTCTTGGCAGTTTCAGTTCTGAAATCAAAATTGTTAAGTCTGGTATTACTCAGGGCTCAATACTAGACCCCCTACTATTCAGCATTTACACGTTCCCACTTGGTCAGCTAATAAGATCAAATGGTCTAAATGATCATTTCTATACTGATGATAATTAAATCTACATCCATACTAAACATAACACTGAAGTGCCACTGCTCTGTCTTAATGTACCTTTGACATAAAAACATGGATGACTCAAATTTGCCTACATTTAAACTGTGACAAGACTAAAGTCAAGCTTCTTGATGCACCCCTATAGCAACTGTTTATAACTTGGTAAAGCTAATGCAGTAAATGTATCTGTAGATGGTACTCTATTTGAATGTCAATCTAAATTGAAGAACCTGGGGGTGACATTTGATCTGGCTTGATGTTTGTCCCACACGTGCAACATATTGTAAAAACATAATTCTTTCACTTCAGAAATATCACCAGACTACATCCTACGTTTTTTCGCAAACTGTTGGTGAAAAGGTGGTCAACACGTTTGTCTTCTCTCGAATTGATTACTGTAAAGCCCTACTCACTGGGATATCTAAATCCACACTGAAAATACTACAGTATGTCCAAAATTCGGCAACCAGAATCCTGACCAGATCTAGTGATCACATTACTCCTATCCTGGAGTGTTGCACTGGCTTCCTATCAAGTTTTGTGTCGACTTCAAAATCCTCCTGCTCACCTACTGTACAAAGCACTGCATGGCTTGGCACTTTAGCATCTGTCTGAGTTACTATCGTCCTCCTCTTCACTTTGTAACCTTCGTTCGTCTAGTTCTGGTCTCATGTTTGTCCCCCAAGCTCTTCTCTCACTCTGCGGGTGACAGGGCCTTCTCCTGCTATGCACCTAAGCTCTGGAATTGTATCCCTAGGGATATCAGAGAGTCACCTTCCCAGAGCTCTTTCAAATCAAGACCAAAACCTTCTTCTTTAGAAGGGCTTTTACAGTATTTAACTGGTTCTGTGCCTGCCCCTTTGCTTTCCTACTGTATTCCAGACCCATGTTGTAATTGTGTAATTCTGACTCTTCCTCTCATAGTGTATTTTTTTTTCTTTGAGAAGCCACTTTTAAAGGCACTATATCAAATAAAGTTGCATTTATTATTTTTCAGTAAATCTGAATGAAACATTATAATAATTGTAATAAATTATATCACTCCAATCATTATGAACCAGTCACTCAGACCTCAAGAGCTCATCCTATCTAATAATGTTAAACAATATAAAACACGAGGAAAAAAAGAGTAGTTAATAATAATAATTGCTTACACTTATATAGTGCTTTTCTGGAAACTCCACTCAAAGTGCTTTACAGGTAATGGGGACTCCCCTCCACCACCACCAATGTGCAGCATCCACCTGGATGATGCAATGGCAGCCATAGTGAGCCAGAACGCTCACCACACATCAGCTATCAGTGGGGAGGAAAGCAGAGTAGGAGTAAGGGCCAATGGGAAATTTGGCCAGGACACTGGGGTTACACCCCTACTCTTTTCGAGAAATGCTCTGGGATTTTAATGAGAGTCAGGACCTCGGTTTTGCATCTCATCCAAAGGACAGCGCCTGTTTACAGTGTAGTGTCCCCATCACTATACTGGGGCATTAGGACCCACATGGACCGCAGGGTGAGCGCCCCCCTGCTGGCCCCACTAACACCACTTCCAGCAGCAACCTTAGTTTTTCCCAGGAGGTCTCCCATCCAGGTACTGACCAGGCTCACACCTGCTTAGCTTCAGTGGGTTGCCAGTTGTGAGTTGCAGGGTGACATGGCTGCTGGCATAGTTCTCATTAAATAAAGAAATGGTGGCATCTAAAATGTTAAATTATTCTGATTCTTCTATGGAATTCTTCTTCTATAGAATCCCTGTCAAAATCAAAAGTGATACCCCTTGAATCTTGCAGTTCTCTTGGACTTAAAACACTTTCAGTTTCCCTCTAAAATCAATACAATTTCCATTAATTTTGTCAATGCTAAATTATCTGTCACCACTACACCATAATTATAAAAAGAAAAATAGGTTGGTTAAAGCCATAACTTCTTTCATTAGTGGATAAGGCTTTGTGGTATGCCATGCATTGTTGCTGACAATTTTCAAGATTAAAGCTAAAATATAATGTATATTACATCCTAAATTTGCTATTTTACAGGCTAAATATACACGACTGTGCAAAAGTCTTAGGAGTTGTTTTACGTTCATTGCTGAAGTACAGTATTTGTACGTTATGCGCATCACAAAACCTTCTCCTAGTGCTTTCTACTATTTTAACAGTGTTGTAGTTGTTAAATATCAATACATTTAATTGTGGGTGAGGAGAAACCCAGCTCGTCTTTTAGTGATCTTTAATTTACACTGATGAAAGTCTTCTAAAACATGATCACAGGAGCTCAAGGTAAACTAAACAAGAGCAGGTAGTACAAACTGTTGCAGTTGAAAATCCATCACTTTTACCAATCAAAACAAATTAAGAAAATGAGACAGTCTGCAAACAAGAAGTAATTCAGCCCTTCAAGCTCATTTTATTCTTAGTAGCTAACTAATCCAAGAATTTTATCCAGCCAGCTCTTCAAAAAGAACAAATCGCTTCCACAACACGATTGGCTAGCTTGTTCCAGACTCCTACAACACATTGTGTAAAGAAGTGTCTCTTATTGTCAATTTTTAATACACTTCCTTTCAGCTGCTACTTGTGTCCTGTCTCACATTTCACTGATGATCAATCAGGTTTTCCTCACTCAAAAAAAAACAATATAAATCCTTCAGTGGGGCGTCTCCGATCATGATCAAAACCACAGCACCTCAAGGTAAACAATAAATTAGCAACCAGTATGAAGTGTTGTGGTAGATAATCACTTGTGTTAAAGAATCAGATATAATTGGCTCTTTTTCAAATGTTCATTAACATAATTTGTTCCTCTATACTTACCCATAAAAAGCTTATTTGTGTGACAAAATACAGCTCTATCATGATTAATTATCTTAAAATAAAATAGTCAAAACAACTGATCAACGAAAGCCATAAAATAGTGTTCCTATATGCAGATAAAAATCCAGTGAGTGAAAAGAGGTCTAATCCAAAAGGTCTAATGTCTTCAGCACAGCAGTGTAAGTTTTGTCAGCTATCTAAAAACCTGAAATAGTAAAAACACTTCACTTTGAGGAAGAGTATAAATGAAATTCATATGATACTCGTATCCATTGCTTAAAAAGCCTAATAACACAAGAACCTTTGATATCAACTGAGAAAAACCACACAAAAGACAAACACAATTTTTAATCAAACTTTTAGAATCCATAATGACCCAAACAAAATTCATTAATTTATTTTCCATAATGATTTAAGGTTACACATAAAAATCTTAAATATAATTTGTTTCTCATTCTGTGACTGCAAGATTTCTATAAAATGCTCCCGTTCTTATCGGCGCTCAACCACTGACATAAAATAAGGGTTACCCACTTTACAACACACCTGAAGATAAAACTGCTGCATTTGAAAAAAAAAAACAGTACAGAGCCACAAAGTTTTTGAAGAGTTTCTCTCTGTTCACTTTTTTTTTTCTAGTTTCTGTCGGCGTGGAACATTGACAAGGGTTTCTCAAAGCCAGCTTGGCACCTGAGACGCAATTAGTTGCAAACATTTACATTCAAAGAACATGGAGACAAAAGAGGTTCTTCACACTCCTTTCCCCCAGCAGGATTTGCTGTTGAGTGAGGGTCACCTAGAATTGTCGGAAAATATTAGGGTAGGCTAGTAGCTATTAAAACTCCCAAATTACATGGGACTTAAGGTGAATATATAGATTTTCCTGACAAAAAAACATTATTCTGACCTTAACAGCGAACACTTTAAACAGGCAGGCTAAAACAGGACAGGTTTCTGCTTCAGTGGCCAGAGCTCTAAAACTTGTCTCCTGGTTTGAAGGAAAGAGCTTGTTTACTGCTGATATGACACGGCTGCCCTGTGGAGAGGGAAATGCAGGCCCTGAACCCTGTTATTATTAACAAGGACAAAAAGAACAAGCACCACAATAAGCAATGTGACAAGTATGGATTTACTGTTAGATATTCACAAAGGACATCAGTTATGCTGCGGCTATTAAAACAAACTGGATTTTTTTTTATTTAAAGACAAAAGGTCTGTGTGATTGTTCCCGCATGTTTCAGTGTCATGACATTTGGGAAATATCCACTTTTCAACCCATAAAATGGAACATGGGCCATTTTTGGTACCAAAATCATTGTATTGGTACGTATACTTAGAAATCAGCACTAGTTTATTTTATAACTTCTTTTCTTTACTTTAATGGACTGTATTTAATGGTATGAGATAAATGTATTAAGATGTACTAACTGTATTAAAGGCCCAGAGGACAACAAACTCTAAAAAAACAGATTCACATTTAATTTGCACGATAGTCTTGGTTGAGAGTTCACAGAGAGCAGCACACTGGCACGTCTATTTGCATTTGCTAGGCAATGTGCACTCTAATTGATCTATCAGTCTCAAGAAATAGTTGCCTGTAATTCAAAAGAAGAATTATTGCAAGACAATAAATCTGGAAGAGTGGTATAGTTTGCACTATATAGCATGGTTAAATAAAAAAGAATGTAAAAATGAAACATAAGAATCAGAAATGAGTTTAAGAATCCTGTATTCTTTTTGATTGTGCAGTTGGACAGAACTTGTACTGTCCATTTCATTTCTTAATTTCACTGTTATGCGGTCTGAGGAATTCTCTCTGCTCTGGTATGCTGTCTGTGTCATTCTCAAAGTGCTGAGGTGGTAATGTGTTGCGCTAACTTAGTTCTTACACCTTACTGACATGAGGATCATATTATCGTGACCTTTTCAGCGTCATGATTTTTTCAATACATTATATTTCAAGATTCTAATGCAACACTGATTCGTATTCCATAGTGTATTTTTCCGTAATATTGATATTTTTGGTTGCTGCTGGAAGAGTACCTTAACGGCATAACAAACCATTGCAACTGCAAGAAAAATTTAAATAACAGTTGAGAACAAAAAAACAATTTGAAATTCAATCACGCAATCTACACCTTAAATAGACTCACAAAACTAAAATTGTTAATTATTATTAAGTGAGAGTGAGCGACAGGGGGATAAAACTAAAGAATGAGTGACGCTTGAAAGCAAAAAACAATGCTATAAATCAAAATATAGAGGATGTTTTAAGCTTGTCAATTAAGATCAAAATGTGGGGCTATACAACATTGGTAACAGAACAGTCAGAAATGATCAGGACACCATCTTGTTGTCCTTTATTTAACCATCTGGGCAATTTGGGAAAAAGAGGAAGAATGAAGGTCAGAAGAATTAAACGGCTGATTAGTTTAGGGCCATTCAGAGTCCCGCAGAATCTTTTTAACTGACCAGTGTGCCAGCTGCTCTCCTGCTGTTTCATTACTTTCGTAGAAATTCAATATGGGGAAGAGACTAAAAATTAAAAGGTCAAGAAGGATGCTGCTGCTGGTTTAAACAAAATTATAATTCAATTCCTCTACGGCTGTCAGTCTTCCCGCACTGGTGGCAACATTTTTTTAGCTTTATGAACCCACTGAGTGTAAACCAAAAGTGTTGTGGAGAGAGCTGCTGCCTCACTGCTCTACAGTCCTGGGTTTAATGGATACCCTCTGTGTGGGGGCTGCATGTTCCCCCTGTGTTTGTGTGTATTTTTTCTTGCTTCCTGCACCCATCAAGCCTGTGGTGATGAATGTCGCAGGAGTGTATGTGGACGCAATGTAATAGACTGACATCCCATTCAGGGTGTAATCCAGGATGGCTCAACACTTACCAGGGTAAGCTTTCTAATAATGGATGGACTATCCGCGTTACTTATGCACAATATAAATTGAAATTGACTATACACATCACTGCTTTTCATGAAAGCTGCCAACATTTCTGTTCAGGAGGATGAGGGTCCAACCTACACCTGTCTGTATCCATGGGGGTGGCTTGGAGATAGTTGACTCATACAAGTACAGTACCATGTTCACATCGACGATAGACTGGAATGGACTAATAACACTGAGGCCATCTACATGAAGGGCCAGAGCCGACTTTACTTCTGGAAGAGGGTTAACGTGTGTAGTCAGATGCTTCATAAGTTCTATAAGTCTGTTGTAGCGAGTGCCATTTTCTATGCGGTGGTGTGCTGGGGCTTTGGGATTAGAGCTGGGGATGCCAACAGGCTGAACAAGCTCATCAAAAGAGCAAGTTCTGTCATTGGGTCTGATCTGGACCCCTTGGAGGTAGTGGCTGAGAGGAGAATGGTGTCCAAATTAAAGACCATCAGGGACAACGTCTCCCACCCCCTATATGACATGCTTGTCGGAGTAAAGAGCACGTTCAGCAATAGGCGTGTGACAGGGAGCGCTACAGATGGTCATTCTTACCTTCTGCCATAAAACTGTACAACGCGTCTACTGTGTGTCTGGGCAGGGACAACATTGACTTGTTTGGGACTAAACCCAAATCCTCTGTTTCCAACTAGTGTCCAATATACAGTATGCTTGTGGATAATGTGCAATATATTTATACTGTGCAATACATCTTCTTGTGTATTGTACATTCTGGTTTGTTTTTGTATATTCTGTACTGTGTGCAATTCTCTATACTGCACTCTATATTGCACTTCTCACTGACTGTGCTTACTGTAATGTATTGTTGTATTATTGTATTAGTATGTTACACCGTACTGTGTTGACTGTGCCTGGCTGCTGTTGCACTGCAATTTTCCTCACGGGATTAATAAAGTTTCTATCTAATCACATGATCCAATTTAACACAAACACCTGTTAGCTGAGTTAAATCTAATGATTTCAAGGGAAAAGTTATTTCTTTTAATTGAAACCTAGACTGGGAAGAAATTACTCAGGAAATTAAGCAACCCCCCCCCCAAACAAATACACTAACCCTGCCTTTCCAGTTTCTAAACCAATTACAACTGTAGCTTTTATCAAAACATAGCTCCAAAAACACTCTTCTTCTCATCTCTCAAACTGGTAAAATCTCCTTACAATTACAAGGGCTAGATTTTGCTAAGCAATTGATTCTAGGAGAACAAAGCTCAGACAGGGCAAGCTCACCCTAACCTCAAAGTACAGAGGGTTATAGGTGGTGTCTGTAGTACAGAAAAGCTTCTGCTCCACTGCCTGTAATGCACTGACATACCAGCCAATAAGGACCGACAGAAAACATCAAATGGTCTGCCAGTTTAACTTGGAGCCCTCTGCTGAACCCTTGATCTCAGTCACTATGTAAAACAAGCTAAAACAGCATCGGTTACTCAGTACACCACCATTTTACTGAATAAAAACAAAACAAGAAAGAATGCTGCACACAGTTTAAGGTCATTCATAATGACCCTACTGATAAACATTCTTATAATGCATCAACAAAAAAGGGCATTCTGAGATCTGAAGGAAGCTTACAAAAAACAAAACAACTAAAGTCTGCATTCTCTCATTGCTGGAGGCCTTTGATGAATCCTTAGAGACAAACTATAAAGGTTATTTAATTCTGTACAAGATGCCTACTATGATCTTCGCCTTTGCTCAAGGTGAAAGTTTTTATGCCTTTTTGCTTTGTCTTTGTTCAGCTTCTGCAGATTGCTCCACAAAGCTACTCATTAAATGGGTAAGCCACCAGTTGCAGAATTGCAACATCTGCTTAATCGATGCTGGCTTTTTACTGAATATTTAAAGAATGAAAAAGTGCTGAACTTGAAAATGTAGGCTGTAACAAGTGTTCATTAGTGGAAAGCCATATCAAGTTCTGGGCTGGAGGAGGAGCTTTTTAATTTGAAAATTTTAACCCAAGATCATGGGGTACTATAGGTGCAACAACAGAGACCACCAGGAAGAATCCACATTGAAAAACATCCTACAAAAGACGAAGAACTGCTCTATATCCCACCTGCTGTTTGGTGGGTCATCTGAATTTTTTTTAAATATAGAAGTATAGGTCACAGCTTTGTCACACTGTTGACAAACATGCGGTACGTGATGGGTGAAACATATACTGTAAAAGCAAATCTCCTTGACTTTTTATTAAGTTATTTATGTTTCCGCAGACAAAATCAAGAAAAAAGCAAACACCTTACTGGGTGAGCATTCTTGAATTAAGAGCACATTGCTCATAGGAGGAAAATGATATTCATCTGAAGTTTAACATTTGGGTGGTCAGAACCTTATATTTATTTTATTGCTAAGATGGAAGGGTATTTGTGTTTTAATTCACATCTCAAAATCTTATGACTTCCTATCGCAAACAAATTTCACCTTTCTTGATCAGTCTAATTTAAAGTCATTTACATTAATAATAATAATAATTGTTTACACTTATATAGCGCTTTTCTGGACAATCCACTCAAAGTGCTTTACAGGTAATGGGGACTCCCCTCCACCACCACCAATCTGCAGCATCCACCTGGATGATGCGACGGCAGTCATAGTGCGCCAGAACGCTCACCACACATCAGCTATCAGTGGGGAGGAGAGCAGAGTGATGAAGCCAATTCATAGATGGGGATTATTAGGAGGCCATGATTGGTAAGGGCCAATGGGAAATTCGGCCAGGATGCCAGGGTTACACCCCTACATTAACTAAAATGAAGCTGAAACATCCAAATCTGTACTTTGCCTAAATCTGCTTTCAAACTTTGCTCACACCCATGTGTCAGTTTTTACACCTGAGTTAGGCAATGCACAGTAAGCAAAGGCCACATACACAGCCCTAAAAAAGCCTCAAGGCCAATCGGTCCCCAACAAAAACACAATTAATATAACACTACTCATCAATGCCAATACCTTTTACACAATCTAGAATTTTGTATTGGAGCAGACATGCAAATAAGCATTTCATTGCACTTGTGCATATGACAAATAAACTCAACTGAACTAGAATTACCATCCATCCATCTCGGAGCCTATCTCAGCAAGTAATGGACACAAGGAAGGATACACCGCATACAAGATACAGGGAGCTAATTCATTGTAGGGTACACACAGACATAAACACAGACACACGCTCACGCCAATTTTCACAGAAGGCAAATAACCTATAAGTATCAGAAAGAAGAGCACCCGGAGGAGACCCACACAAACACAGGGAAAACAGACAAACTCCATGCAGATAGGACACCAGGTGCCAGGTCTGGAACTGAACCTAGAGCCCCAGTGGTGCAAGGCTGTAATACTAACCACTGAGCCAGTGAGCCACCCATCTAGAATGACCAAAATACACTGTATACAGTATAGTGTGATTAGACATTGTTATATAAAGATACAAATATTGCAGTTAGAGTCAACAGCGCATTGTTCTATAGTTAAAACGTGTTGCTTATTAGAGCCAAGATCCCAAAAAAGGCATTATGTATATTTCTGAATAATTTGTCATAACCTTAGAACCACCTGCTCTCCCTAAACACAAACCTTCTAAAAAAATCATAGCCTTTTTTATTTACAGAGGTTTTATTCAGAGAAATGGTTAGACTGATTTTTTAAAAAGAAAATCAGACATCACAGATGTGATACAGTAAATCTGAATCAACAGTACAGCCAAGAGTGATATAAGAAGAAAGTGGGAAGTTTGTAAAATAAAATAACCTGAATATGTTTGTCTTCAAGGTCTGTTTTCTGGCTCTATGTCTCTTGTCGAAAGTAAGCCTTGCTACATGGTAACCTCTCTAGAATTTCACACTGATTATGTTTGGCATCACAGAGGGTCGTAGGCAACCGACTGCAGACAATACTATTCCAGTTTAATCATCTTTACTCACAACCCAAAACAATCCAACTGCTTTCGGTTTGGTTTGTCACTGGCTTCAACTGGACACCTTTTAGGCTCTACACTAGGCTAATTAATATACAGATTATTACTAAATAATTTGAATAATATGTATATCAACACAACATATGCATTTTATTACTCAATAACTCCATAACAGAATCCTCCACTGGCTGAACCTTACACAAGAATGTGAAAAGGAGATCTTAGCCCACGTCAAGAAAAACGTGACATCACAAAATCCAAAACTTTTTTAAAAAGGCCCATGTGTTCTTCTGAGCAGTCACTTTGTTGTTCTTTACAGTCCCCCCCCCCCCCCACTTTTGAACTGTTTTGGAATTTTACGGCTGAGAAACATTAAAGCAGGGCTCCAATCAGCCAGAGCTAAGTGAGGAAACTGAGCAAGGGATCTGAGAAAAGTCAAACCATGTAGGGAACAGAGAATCCCCCTCTCTCCTGAACATTTAATCACTTTCATGGCCGCAAAGTTACTCGCCATGGTTATAAACATTCAAGCGCAAAGGTGGGCTGTTCTCGAAACGGCCAGGAACAGGTGCGCGATATTCATGCTCTGTAGTGCTGTATATTCAGACGTGGCTCGTCTTGAGCAGCTTATGGGGCTTGGTTAACTACAGCCTAGTGTCACATTTAGCAATGCGGGATGATGATCATTTCAGCAGTATGATTGCATTATAGCGTGTTACCTGGATTTCAAAGCATCGGGATTTTTTAATTCCCTATATAATTATGCTAGGAAATAATAAGAAAAAAAAATGGACCGTGCTTTCACCTTTAACTTGACAAGCTCTTCCAAGTTGCGGATCTTACTCTCGGCTATTCTGAGTCTCATCTTTTCCTCGGCAACACCGGCACAGCTCATCGGGGACAGAGACCTTGAACGCTTCACAGGTGGATCCTAGAGAATAAAACCAGGACATGCTTGAACAAGTTTCAACACTGTATTATGAAAAGCATGCAAAATTAAACTACAAGTAATTGAGAATACTAATAATGAATTATAAAAAATCCTATACAGAATACCAAAGGAATAACAAGCAGAAGTACCACAGTGCTACCACTAAAGGTTTCTCTGTGACTTGCTAATGAGTATATTCATTTACATTTACATTGTTTCTTTCACAATAATGATGTCCCATTAGGGAAGACTAAAGGGTTATAGATTCAGAAATGCAAGAAACCTCATTACAAAGGAGGGGATGGAGGCTAGTCTAATTGCTCTATGAGGGTCCAAGGTTACACTTGATAGGACAACTGGAAACAATTGGGAAATGATTTCTCTTTCTTTGAAATACTTAAACACATTGTAAAGCAGAGGGAACAATATGCTGGAAGAATATAAATACAAGAGACAGTACTTCATAGTGTGAACTGACCAGATGGTCGTTAAATGTAATGTGACTTTGATGATAAATCTCAGTTCAAAACAAGATAATCTGAACCTCAAGGATGAAAATGGAAGAATTCATGTAAAACCAACATCTATTATTGATTAAATACCATTTAAAATATTTTTTTTTAAATTTGTAAAAACAAAACATTAGGTAAATATACAGGGGAACAAATGAACTTTTAATTCAAAACTGCAATGATCAGATTGTATGTGAAGGAGGCTGAACATTTGCAAAAACTGCAAAGAAGACATACAAAGTGGAATTTACAGACTGCAGTATTCAGTCCACTAAGTCAGTACTTGACATTGGCAGTAATTACTACTGTCAGTATTTTGGATAGGTCTCTACAAGTTTCACTCAATGGGATGGCGTAATTTTGGCCATTCTTCCTGGCAAAATTGCTCCAGTTCTGACACATTTGCTGGGGACTGCAATCAGGAGCCAAGACCGATGTCAAGACTTTGACCGAGCAGCTTGAGGACAATCACACTGATCACGTCAGGCCCCTTCAGTGTGGCTTTAGCCTTATGCTTTAGTTCGGTGTCCTGATCTGATCCATTTTTCCCTCAATGCTTACAAGTTTCCTAATCCCTGCTGACGAGAGACATTCCCATAAACGGTGGTGCCGCCTCCATGCTTAACAGTTTTGATATTGCTGACTGAGTGATGTTGCGGTGTGGGGCTTGCGCCAGAAGTACAGTATTACTTTTAGAAAAAATGTTCATTTCGGTTTAATCTGCCAGTAGAACCTTCTACCACATGTCTGCAGGATATCTCATACAAGATTTAAGTTAACGTTTTCAGTAAAGGCTTTTTTTTATCACCCATACAGGCCATGTTTGTTTAGAGACCAGGATATTGTTGATGTACTCTATGAACAGTTACTCCCATCTCAGACAGAACTTTACACATCTTTCAAAGACTATCTTTACATACTATCAACATTGGTTAGTTACATCAATGAACACTTCTACAAGGCATCCTATTGTTGTAGTGTATAAGTGACAACATCATGACAAATTAACTTATTTAATTTACTGTAGCCATCAGATAATACTGTATCTTGTGAAACAATCTGTTTACAAACAAAATTTTCACTGTGCTGTATATATGAAATTATGCAATATGAAGAAATAGCACAGAGGCACAGTGGTTAGCATTGCTGCGTTACAGCACTGGGCCCTGCGTTCAATTACGAATCTGGGGTGCTGCCTGTGTGGAGTTTGCATGTTCTCCCATGTTCACTTGGGATTCCTCTGCATGCTCCGGTTTCCTCCTAAAGTCCAAACATATACTGATAGGTTAACTGGCTTCTAAGAAAGTTGGCCCTGGGTGTTTAGTGTGTCTGTATGTGTGTTTCCCACGATAGACTGGCAGTGTACACTATATTGTGGATGGGATGCCAGTGTGCCCGTTGTTTGCTGGGATATTCTCCCTATCCCCTGAGACACTGTATTGGATGAAGCGTTTGGAAAATGGCTGGATGATGGATATGATATAAATATGTGTTGGCATAGTGATCATATCATTTTAAGCTCTATTTACTTTACGTCTTTGAAGGTACAGTAAAACTTTCTGATGGCCATGCCAAAAAAAACACACTAAAATCTTATGAAGAAATATTTTTTTTTATTCTGGGATGTGTATAAAAAAAACACCCCTATTATTTTTCTCTTTCCTCAATAGTACACTTTTTTAAAATATCCGCCATCTTGTTAAAATATCAGAGGAAATTAAACAGAGCAATGGAGCAATCAACCACCATTAACTAAAAATAGCCTAGGTCTAATGGTATAGAGTTGTACATTACAGAGGAAAACAGTACAACAGAAGAAGAAACTGAAACTATTTTTAAATAAATGATAAAAAATCGATCGAGAGGCAAAGATAAAAACAGTTGATGAGAATTTATATAAAGAAAGAGGAAAGCATTTTAGTGCATGAAAATACAGTGGAATGATCAGTAATGAACATGTATTAGGTCTCCAAGAATATGGTTTTCAGCAGCTTTGCAACAAACACTAAAGAGCTGCAGCAACAGCAACAGTGATGCAATGTCAAGACTGCCCGACGTTCTTTCGTGTTCTGCCATCTTCGAAGCGCTAGAAAGCCTCAGGACAAAAGACGAACCACAATGATGTGCCTGGCAGCTGGCTTGTGGCAAAGTCCTGTGTATGACATATGCTATAATCACTTTACTAACATGCAAAGCATTGCTTTAAAATGTGAGAATACAGCAGTTATTTGCCAAAAATGCCTGTGATTCTGGCTGCAGATCTCTCAGGGCTATGCTTCATAAGGTACAGAGTGTGCAGCCTGGATCAGGCTATCATTAGCAGGACTCTGTGTAGTATGGGAAATGTGTTGTGCAAAACATTTAAATAATATTAAATATTTGTCCATGCCTTTTAATCATACCTACTGAAACTCGATACTGTGTAATACCTATAAATGTTATCTTGAAGCCTGAAAAGTAAGTCATACTTGAAATAGGAATCATTGTTATAACAGAAGAAAATACTTTAATTGGGTGGAGCTTCACCATATGGCCCGACAATGACTCAAAAGATACAGCCAATGAAGGCAATATTTGCATCAGGAGAAAAACAAATAATTCCAAATGAGTAAGCAATATAAATGCTGAAGATAAAAATAAAATCAAAATCCCCAAGAATTCAAAGTGGTTTCATCAAACAAGCATCTTAAAAGATTACACAGTTTGCTGAGCTCAATGGGTTACAGACTTCACGCACCGATTCCCTTAAAAGGACATGCAACCCAATATTGACTTGTACTTAACATGAATGTGTCTCAGTACTTGAAATTATTGGGTTGAAGTATGATTTTCCTTCTAATATGACCAAATGAACTGTATGTATGAAACGTCACAAACATAAAACATATTACACTGCAGTTATCATTCATATGAAGTTTCTTATTACAAATATTAATTGCCTGACTGCAAAGCAAAAACACTAATTTTGACTTTGCTGTCTCAAGACTTTTGTACTTTATATAAATGGAAACAACTTAAAGGACATTTTACTTTGCATAATGGACAGCCTTTATTATTAATAACATTTTAATATTTGTGTCTTCAAATTGGATTGGAAAAGGGATTGTAAGTGAACCCATTTTGTGCACTATGTGCACTATCCCAAATGAAGAATGTGAAGATCCTCGCTGTTACAACCACTGTAATGCCTGGTACAGCTGTGGATGTTTCACTTTGTAGATGCTCAGGGGTCCAGACGTAATTTACATCTTCTTGTGTTAAAAGCATCCCCCACAAAAAAAGGAAGATAATGTAAAGTCACAAGTCTCAAGATTTTGGGAAATATGGAGACCAAGATCAGCCATGACTAAAATAACCAGAAACTGGATAACCCTCAACACATTCAGTTGACAGTTGACAGGGGCATGATAAAGAAACTCCTAGTCTCTCATGGTAATGTGCTGCTTTCTAGAGCATTTCTGTGGATACCCATCCATCCATCTATATTCTAACCTCTTCTTCCTATTCATGGTCACAGGGAGCCGGAGCCTATCCCAGCAAGCAACAGGCGCAAGGCAGGGTACTGTACACCCAGGGCGGGATGCCAGTCCATCACAGGGCACATACAGACACAAACAGTCATGCACACACTCGCAACCAGGGCCAATTTTTCACATGATCAAATAGATTTGTCTTAATTATGTGACAAAGTCATCAGTATCACTCAGAATACACGGAAAGCTGACTCTAACGTGACAAGAGATGCAAGGGTGAAATAAAGATACACAAACAGGGTGTTAATGTACAGTATTTGATATTTTTGTGTGATTCTTGTAGGAGCAGTGGAATAGTTCTTTCATGTGTTTTATTACAGTGTGATACATCTTTACACATCTTAACTGTAAAATGCTTTGAGAAATTCATAAGAAAGAACCTCTATAAAATACTGCAGTTTACTAATAGCCAAAAAGTCTAAATAGTCTTAAGCCTATAACGGAAATGTGTGTTGATCCCAGAATTGCCACAAAAAACCTGGAAATTCTGGAGCTTTAGTCCAAACTATATTGCACACCAACTCATTAAATTTATCATGCATCAGACTGCACACTACCTCCAGGTAACCTTCAAAATTCCCTGACATTTACTAAAAGATTAAAGCTCAGACTTTCATTCTTGAAATAAACCAAAGTTTAAAACTAAAAGATCCATGTTCCAGACACTGTTCTTCAGTTTCCGCGTCCTACTTCTGAAGTTAATATGGATTACTGAGCAATGCTGGGCAACAGACTGAGATAGCAGCCTCTGTGCTGGTGATTACTGTTGGAATAAATGAGCTCCATCACAAATGATAAGAAATGAGCCAATAGAACATCATGCCTGTACCTTGCGACTCCTTTCATCTCTCAATGTGCGGCTGTCTTGCCCATCCCTGCTGACAGAATTGAGAGCAACTAGCTTGGCGTTGGCTGTCTCCAACTCCTCCCTCAGCTGGTTCAGCTCAGCCCTCTGTGCAGCAACCAAGGACTCCAGCTCTCCTACGGACACATGCTGGTGCTCCTGGAATATAATAAAATTAAATTATTAAATTAACTGATTTCCCCAAGGCTAACAGAGATCCATTCAGAGGCACTACATGCCCAAGATAATCTGGCTGTGACCTGTGTGTAACCGCTGTGACATTCAAGAAAAAAAACAGACATTGGTGCACGAGGGCTCTATGCAGCCAGAGCCAATAGTGCTGATTATAAATTCTACCAGGATGTCACCGCAAACTACAGCTACACACATAATGAAGTTTCAAGAAGGGCTCAATTTTTGCCTATCCCCAGCTCTAAGATGTACTGTAAGTATCTGTCTCTGTACCACAAAGTCCCAGCATTTACCATATTAACACCCCTCCATCATCCCTACATCCACTACCAATGTGGCAAACCTTTGGGTTATTGGGGAGGGGCTACAAATCCCTCTTTCATTAGTCCAGAGGGTTGTCCCTCAAACCAAGAAGGTAAAACCTAAAACATCAATAATCCCGCAGTCGCAATACTGGGAGTGTTCTTTTATCTTCTTAATTTAAAATATCTAAAATTCTAAGCATCTTAAAATATGCAGGAAAAACAAAACATCATAATGGGAGCATTACATACCTACTATACAGTACAAGATGTAAGTTCCTTTTCAGGCCATAAAGGCCCATGGGGAATGGGGGGCAAGGACCACCATTTTTCTCAACCATCCGACACTGGAGGTGGAGGTGATGTGGTCAGTATCATGCTCCAGCCGGCCTATTACCCCCGGAAGGATTAACCCCCGGTACTGGTACTCATTTGGAAAGCTGGCTGAGTGGACCCGGGAGCCGCCAGGAAGGAATTAGCTACAGTACATCGCTTGCCCCTACCTGGGATTGAACCCAGGACCTTCTGGTCAGGGGCTAGACACCCTTGCCGTCTGAACTACCACGGCTCCACTATACAAGATGCGGACAATCATAATTATTAAAATACAATAAAAAAAACAATATGCTAATAAATGAACAAGACATTGACAGGGCACAGGTCTGTGTTCTAAGGAAGCTACCGCAGCTAATTCCTAAAAGAAACAGATTTACAATAATATAATGTTCTCCATAAAATCTAACAAAAGCCCAAAAGATTGGGACACAAAATGGTCCTGATCAATAAAGAATATCAAAATAGACAGAACAATATGGTACAGACAAAACAAAACCTTTTATTCAATTTCATGGTATTTCTGTAAAATAATATGACATGTCCACTCTGCTTACAGACATTCTCATTACTCAAAGCAATGTGCGTTTTGAAGTAATAAAATAAGCAATTAAACTCCCATGGGCCTGCTTTACAATGCTGCCATGCTTCAAGTGTTCTCGGGTGTACAATGGACACTCCACAAAAGTGTACTCCCCAGGGTTTGGATGCTATTACTTAATTATCACAGGGTATTTGGGGGCATTTCAAATTGAGCATAACTATTTTAGTAAAAACACTTTGCAATGCATATCAAAACACTACTTTACAAAATTACAAAAATGTCCCCTTAACTGAGTATTTGTAGAAATTATTCTTCAGAAACATCCTTGATTATGAAGAAGTAATAATACCTGCCAAGGATCCAAACGTTCCTTAGGTACAGTAGGTTTACTTATATTACAATCTCTAATCTCTGTCCCTGAATTGGTAACAATTTTCAACGAGAAGGAAAATTAGGATGTGACAACACCTTTTATTTATGTGGTTTAATTATGTTGGATAGTATGTACATTATATTGCTCTGGAGTGTCTCTATGGCATTTTATTTTTCTTCCTCTAGGGTACAGGTTCAGTCTCCACTTCTCTCTGCCAGGCGCAAGTCAGCCGGCTCAATTAGAGACTGGGAAATCCCACAACATGTTGATGTATATCTATTCATCACCGCCTACGAGTCAGTCAATTAAAGAGCATCTTCAGAAACTATTAGGCTTATTAAAATAATTGTAAAAAGGGAAACAGTCAAACGGGCATAGTCTGAATTTACCGTGTTGACTCAAATTGTCTACAAAATTAAAAAGATGTTAACAGATTGTCACTTATTTGTTCAAGAATATAACTAAATTTCCCCAGATCATAACTACAGTATGGCTATATATACACACCACTGCTCTGTTCAAACATTAAAATTAATGTTAAAAAAGCACAATAATGTATTTTGCTGAACAAGCTGCTCATGTAAAAGTGTATAATAGTACACGGAGAGAGATTATGCTGCCAATTATATTGAGATTATTAGTAAAGGACAAACACATCAAATTTCCAGTCTCTACCTCCTGAAGCCTTACTCACAAAGTTTCAGAAAAAATCATACAGGATAAAACTTCAAATTTGAATACAATATTACAGAATTCTGGGGTGTATCAATGATTGATATACTGTAAATGTTTGCGACATTTTACATATTAAACTGACTTGAACACTCTCCCTTTCATATTGAGTGTATCCATTCTCAGTATCTAATATAATAATACATATAATTAATATATTATACTATTAGTATATAATAATATAATTAAGAGAGAGAATATAAAAGAATTTATATTAGCAATATTAAAAAATCCTTCAAAAGCAGATTTCAGTGCTTGTATTGAAAGTACCTGTGAATATTTGTTCTTTATTTCTTGATTCGTTCCAAGTAAAATCTATGTTTTATTCATGTATTCTCCTCACAAAAGGAATCTCCAATTGTTAATTAACCTTAGTCACCACTACAAGCCTTGTACTTTAACAGAAGCCGACAGCAAACTATCATCCCCCTGAAACAACAGCTGCGGAGTTATCTACTTCTTTTCACTCTGCACAATAACAGCACGAGGAGCGCAAGGAAGAGGCGATGGATGGAGGACTGAAGCAGCTGCCTCTGGGAACACTGTCAGCTCCCTTAAGCTTGACAAGCTACAGGTGTAGCTATTGCACGGCAAAAAAAAGGAAACCCTGGCTGCGTTCAAAAGCAGCCGACCCCAACAGTATTTGACTGTGCACCTCCGTGGGGAAGTGGATTTCAAATCTGGCAATGCTGTGACATATAGACCAGATTCAATTCAAACCACTCTAAACTACAAGTCCTAAAATTTGAACCATTCCAGTTCTTTATAGGTCTATGTTTTCTTAACACCTCCTTCGTTTTGCTTTTTTTCAGTTAGTTTGAGGTCATCTAAGAACATGTACATCTCAGCTAACTACGGACTTGTGAAAGCAAGCCACATAACATACAATATATATTGCTTATTCTCCCCATTTATAACCAAATTTATGAAGGACTGGGATTAGATGGAAGAAGTTAGTCTTCCCGGATATACGGATCCAGCATTTGTCGTGTTCTTGGAGGGAACATTTGCATTAAAACCCAGGAAGAGATAACACACACATTCCCCAGAGATGTAAAAAGGTTGGGAAGCTTCATACATCTGGCACTTTTGAAGGGGCAGGAGATCTCACTCTTGACACGGGAAATGTATAAATGTGCTCTAGTGCATTATCATCGCTATAAATTAGGACCTCAATCATTATCAGACAAAAAAGGAGAAAAACTGCTAATGCACAGTCTTCAATCTGCTAACTATGCATTCCATAATAGCATATAATTATTAAAAACTGACAAGTAGGCTTTGCCACCTGTGTTTTCAGGAAGCCAGGTAATGAAAAAACAACAACGCTGTCATCACCTCTCGATTCCTGATTGCATTATCAAAACTGCAGCCGAGTTTGGCATCTGGGTGTGACCTTGTTAACTGCTAGGGTAATTAAGTTTAACCAATTGGGAGAAGGGATGATAAATTATTAGCAAGAAGATTTTGTTCACATTTTATTAAATTGGCCTGTCAAAGGGTCGGCCAAATTATCTGGGGCCTCATTTATTGGAGGCCAGCCATATTGCCACATCTGTTACAATTATTTATAATTTCAGCAGTTGAAAACCAACTGAGTTAGGCATCCGCCATGTAAAGTAATTTACAAATTATCTGATGAGGGAGTGTTTTAGCTTTTCCCTTATTTCTAGCCAGCAGAAAGCCGCACTGTAATTACCGAACACGATTAGGTTCTTTGGGGAACTTATCTTGCGCTCGTAGCCGTAGTAAGATGCGGCAAGAACATATGGAGGAGCTTGTGCTTGTACTCCCTGAAGCTCGTGACCCGTCTGCCGCTGAGCCCTTGAGCTGAATTTGAATGAGAGTGCCATGGCTAATGTTCTACACATGCACCATTTATGCCACAAAACAAATCTGATCACTGTTAATTATGAAGCAGCTATAATCAGCCCTTCACATCTGTGTAATGTGAAGCTCAGTAGGCTGTATTCCAATAATGCATGACTACCTTTGGGTCGCCAATAGCAAGCCATATTGTCTGGGTTAGTACAGTAGCTCCTGAATTCAAAGTAACTCCATTGACAGGAGCCCAACAAAAGGACAAGGCAGCCGGTTTGAAAGCATTGAGTCTTATCTTTTCCAGTCTTGACCGAAGCGCTTTAAGCATATGGTGGTAGCTCATTAATGAGCTGCAACACACAGTGGTCTAATTTAATGAAACCACTTGAGCTATTAAAAACAAAAAACTGGTCTTTGTTACTCTCCATCCTAAGTGTTTAAGTCTCCAAACCTGTCATGGACAAACATGCAATTTTTTTTTAAAGTTTTACAACACTGTTTAGGATGATTTCTGAAAAATGTATTAACACGTAAACTTTAAATTTTCCAAAAATTGCTAATTAAAATAAAACCACCATGTTGCAAAAACATATGTAATGGCTGTACACTAAGTGGGCACATGCGACATTACAAAATGAATACTGCTATGCAGTAAACTCTAGCAACTGATGTACTAAAGAGCTGTATATAAAAATCTGTCAGCCCACATGGAGAGTATACTGTATGCCTTTCATATCACCAATCTCAGATACAATACCATTGCTTCTGTTAAACCAGAGTCTTCTGCTAATTTCTTTGTCTTTCTTGTTAGTCTAATCGAATACTGTGCATGATTGCACTTTTTAAAATCCTTACAGGAAAACACCAGAAGCAAGCACAACAATATGAATGAGGTATAAACAGACCTGTCCATGGTCCTGTTCCTGGTCATACATAACATTGAATAAAGGTCACTGTTGCTAGTTGTCTTGGATAACATCTACTTTTTATAAAACTGAAATTCAATAAAGAAATATATTCTTAAACCTTACAGATAGTACAACTGTGGCATACAAGGATAAGAACAAAACTAGCAGACTATTTTGATAAGAACACAAAATTTGATTTTCTGGTTTTGCAACCACTGCAAAACCATTGAAAAACATTAGTTTGGTTTTCAAAGGTGACTTCTATATTTTACTGACATACTTTTCTGAGCAACTTCTGTTTTTGCAATTTATAGATTTATAGATTTCAAGTCGTGATATAAAGACGGCAAGGATGCACCACTTGTTCTGGAACAAGATGGAGTAATAAAATGAGGTAGAAGCGTGCTTCACTGCAAACTCACAGGTAAACAGTTACACAATGGGCTCCGCCATCATCAACTGCACCAAAAGAGGAAACATTTAAAAAGAGAGGATGACCATGGGGTGTTATGAAACAGCCCACAAAAAGCCTTTTAAATACTGCCATAAGTGCTGCTGTCAGGAATTGACCCAGGAGGGTGAATACATATGGAATCAATATATTTTAAATTTTGGGGATTTTCTTTGTGGTTTGCACTGACACTGCTTTATCCCATAAAGTGTTCAAGTCTAAGCATTCAAGTTTTGATTACAATATCCACTTAAAGAATGCATATGCAGTATATTATCTGTAATTCCACAAAACAGGACATCATTAGAAGCAGTTCAAGTAGGTAGCTGCGTCAGCATGCGTAGGCTGCAAAGGAACAAGTAAAGGTTCAGTCCATGCTGAAAAGAGAAGAAAAGAAACATAACGTTTCAGCCTTCTTCGGGTGTCATCATTAGAAACAGGTGAAAACTTTGGCAATGCAATGTATATCAGGGGGTCTCCTGAGTGGTTCAATGGGTAAATGCAGCTGACTGAGCTTAGTTTGAGCTCTGTGATCACAGGGTCATGTTACTTGCTAACTGTGTCCGGGATTTGCCAAGCAGCAACACAGTAATAAGTGGTTGTGCACTGCCAGAGTAGGGTGAGATAAGTTGGACAGGGCTCTCTCAGCAACTCCTATGGTCTCCTGGGTGCTTGCAGATGTCATAGGTCAGATAAGAACCTCTTCTAATCAGAGCTGAACCTCCGGTACGGGGCAGTGCCCCCTTGCGATGTTTTAAAAGACAAATGTCTCAAAGGCGAGAGAGTCAGTCATCTTGCACTTCCTCATTCTCCCTCTCAGGCAGTCGCAGGGTTCATCTGAATTGAGATATGAAAAACACAGTGGGCTATTCCAAACCAAGTGTATGTAAAAAAATGACAGGCAATTCTAAACAAAAAAAAAAACACACAGTACAGTAGGGTCTTAACATTCCTATGGGTTCGATGCACAGAACCACTCTAAATAGCTAAATCTGCACGTAACTAAGGCCACCTCTATACAGTCAGATAATTTACTACAGTATATAGTATGAATGGTTGAAAGACATACAGTAAGTAACCTTCCATTTTATGATAATTAAAGTACTAATGCATTGGATTTAAGTTGATTAAAATATCATCCATCCATTTTCTAACAGCTTCATTCAATATAGAGTCGCAGGAGAGACGGAGGCTATCTCAGCAAGCAGCAGGTAAGAGGTAGGATACACCCTGGACATGACGCCGGTCCATAGCAGGGCACATAGCCACAAACACAGACACACACACACTCCCACCAGGGCCGATATTCCCAGAACCCATTAACCTACCAGTATGTCTTTGGATTGTGGGAGGAAACTGGAGCACCCGGAGGAAACCCACACAACTACAGGGGGGGCATACAAACTCCACACAGATAGCACCCCAGGTCCAGAACCGAATCCAGGGTTCAGCGCTGCAAGGCAGTAAATGCTAACCACTGTGTCACCGTGCCACCCAAAATAACAAATAACAACTAAAACAAATAATCACAAACATCCCTGCTCTGTGACAAGCACACCCCACCGTAATGAAAGGACCATAAAACTGTCAGTGAGCCTGTAAAGTTGTCTCCAGCCTGTCATTCCCCCCGCCACCAACACGGAACTGCAGGGGTGCTCATTACTATACAAGAATAAGCCCACATTGAAATGTTTGAGCAGAGGTACTTGGGCAGGGAGCAGGGAGAGGCTCACCCAGTTGCTAGATTCGCCTCACAATCCTTGTGTGTTTGGGGGCTAATTTGAAAGTTGCACTTAACAACCTTCGGTCTGTGTTTGTCCCACTCTGCTCATCTTCCATTTAAGACCCCGTCAGGCAGAACAAATGGAGAATAAGAGAATTTACGAATGTTAAACTCACAGATGTTGAGACCTTACTGTATATAATGTTAGAAATGTTTTAAAAAGTTACAGTGCATATGTGATAAACTGCATATCAAAATATTGTATAATTTTACTCAAGGTTCATTTTATTTGCATCACTGTTTTAACCCAGTGCATGGTGCACAGGATTGCTGGAACTTGTAACATTTAAAATGCCTTTTCCTTAAGAGAGGGCAATCTCAAAACATCTCAAAATATTCAAAAGAAAATGTGGATTATTGTGACATAAAGACCTACATTTTTATATTATACATTTATACGTCTGTTTCAGGATTCTAACTTCCAAGTAAAGGTTCTTCTTATGGTTAGGATACAGTGCTAGCAGAACACAGGAATAAAAAGAAAGTACAGTTGAAAAAGTTTGTGAACCCTGGATTTCTGCAATAATTACCCATAAAAATGTGGTCTGATCTTCAACTAAGTCACAATAATAGACAAACACAATCTGCTTAAACTAATAACACACAAACAATTGTACTTCTTCTTGTCAGTACTGAACACATCGTTTGAACATTCACAGTCTAGGTTGGAAAAAGTACTGTATGTAAACTTCTAGGCAAATGACTTCTCCAAAAGCTAATTGGAGTCAGGTGTTCCAATCAATGAGATGAGATTGGAGGTGCCCTGCCCTATAAAAAAGGCACACAAAGATTGGTTACTGACAGAGTCTGCTCTTCTCAAGAAAGAGCTGTTCATGTGAACCATGCCCCGATCAAATGAAATACCAGAGGACCTTATAAGAAGAATTGTAGAGATGCATAAAGCTACAGTAGAAAAGGCTACAAAAGCATGTCTAAAGGTCTGGGTCCACAGTAAGACAAACTGTCAACAAATGGAGGAAATTCAGTACTGTTGCTACTCTCCCTAGGAGTGGGCGTCCTGCAAAGATCACGGCAAGAGCGCAGTGTGCAATGCTGAAGGAGGTGAAAAGGAACCCTAGGGTAACCGCAAAAGACCTGCAGAAATCCCTTGAACTTGTCAAAGTCTCTGTTCATGTGTCCACTATAAGAAAAACACTGAACAAGAATGGTGTTAATGGAAGGACACCACGGAGGAAACCACTGCTCTCCAAAAAAACATTATTACACGTCTCAAGTTTGCAAAAGACCATCTGGATGTTCCACAACGCTTCTGGGACAATGTTCTGTGGACAGATGACGCAAAAGCTGAACTCTTTGGCAGAAACGCACAACGCTATGTTTGGAGGAAAAAAAGCACTGCACACCAACATCAAAACCTCATGCCAACTGTGAAGCATGGTGGAGGGAGCATCATGGTTTGGGGCTGCTTTGCTGCTTCAGGGCCTGGACAGTTTGCTATCATAGAGGGAACAATGAATTCAAAATCGTATCAAGAAATTCTGGAGAATGTCAGGGTAGCAATCCATCACCTGAAGCTTAATAGAAGTTGGGTGATGCAGCAAGACAATGACCCAAAACACAGGAGTAAATCAACAACAGAATGGCTTAAACAGAAGAAAATTTGTGTTCTGGAATGGGCAAGTCAAAGTCCAGACCTCAACCCAATTGAGATGCTGTGGCATGACCTGAAGAGAAGTGTTCACAGAAGGAATCCCAGAAATACCAATGAAGTGAAACAGTTTTGTAAGGAGGAATGGTCTTAAATTCCTCCTAACTGTTGTGCAAGTCTCATCAACAGCTACAGAAAACATCTGGTAGAGGTTATTGCTGCTAAAGGAGGTTCAGTTACTAAATACAAGGGTTCACATACTTTTTCCAGCCTGGAATGTATATGTATGTATAAACGAATGTATAAACGATGTGTTTAATATTGACAAGAAGAAATACAATTGTGTGTTATTAGTTAAAGCAGATTGTGTTTGCCTATTATTGTGATTTAGTTGAAGATCAGACCACCTTTTCATGAGTAATTAATGTAGAAATCCAGGTAATTCCAAATGTGTTTTTTTTTTCTTGCAACTGTATATAATAATTATGGTGAAAATAATATAATTATTCTTGTGAACCAACAGATCCAACAATTCATGCCAAACTGCAGTTCTTCAAAATATTAGCAACTACATTTCAGAAAGCTGAACTTTTTCAACATATTCACAGTTCCTAACACAAGCAAGAATTGAAACTAAAAGGAAAGATGTACTAACCCAGCTAACAATATGTAAGGATAAAATGGATCCTTAAAACCTGCGTTTTAACTCATGCCACCATCATATCACAATAACATATTTGCATAGTCTTAAATAACTGAAAATGGTGACTGAAATTTTCTATAAACAATTAAAGAGATGTTAACAGATTGTCACTTATTTGTTCAAAAGTATAACTAGATTTCCCCAGCAACGCTCTGTACAAACATTAAAGTAAATTAAAAAAAAAAACAATGCATTCTGCTGAACAAGCTGTTCTTGTAAATGTAAACAAAAGTACATGGAGAGAGATTATGCTGTTCATTATACTGAGATTTTTAGTAAAGCATCAACACTTTTCACAGTTCTGGTTTCTAACATTTCTGCCCCCCATATAGATGGAATGGATTCCATCTATCCATTTTCTAACCACTTTATCCAGTTCAGGGCTGCGGGGGAACTTGAGCTTATCCCAGCAAGCAACAGGCGGAAGGCAGGATATACCAGGATAAACCTGGATGGGATGCCAGGTTTGGTTACAGATAGGATATCTCAACACTGTTGGGTGTTCTGTGGTTGTAGATGCTAAAATACTACTGTAGTACAGACGGCTGGGATGCGGGACGTCATGGCGTAGTTAATTGTAGTTTTGAAATAAGTTCATTACGAATGACCCTGGAGAGCTGAGTTGAGAGATATCGACATACCTTCATTTACTCAGCTCTGAAACACAGACTATCTGAGTCCCTTTTATACATAAGATACAGTATAGCCACAAATTACCTACTGTTTTACCATAAATGTTAGGAAACATTATATAATTGGTATGAATATATTTAAAAACCAGCACAGAATGTAAATTCCATACATTATCCGGATTCTCCCAAAAGTCACACTATCTAGGCTGGTAAATAAAGATTTGTCATCATACAATATGTGCTCTGCCCTTCTTTATCAAACATGAAGCAAAAAAGTCTTAATTAAACACTACAGGATCATACACATTCTAAATTGTGTCTGTACTGAATCTGCTTCCAAGATTTTATGAACTTATTTTCTGAGGTGCCTGGTTTGACCGAGTCCCATTTCAAGACGTCAATGTCCCTGCATAGTCAGATTGGGCTTCCATGCTCCATTTCGTTTGGCTTCTAAACCTTTCCAGTAAGTGATTCACTGCGTTGACTGTTAATTCATGCCCAGTGCTTGAATATTATTATAGAATGCACCATATTTGCAATTTTTGTTCAAATTAAGATACAGCATTACTATTTATGTTTTGTGTTGTTGTTTGATAGGGGGCACGTTTGTAGCTACTGTACAGTAGTTATAATTCTGCAAAACACATTTCATGAGCCATAAGTATATGATATGTTATTTGTTCTAGCCGTTGGCATTAGCTTATTTTCAAAAGAGATTCTAGATTAACCTTTATTCTTAACAATTGTTTCCACACAAATGTCCAGGCACGTACAACAACCCCGAGTATTTTAATATTTCACAGTTTTTCGAAGACATAGCCGATCAAAGGAAACACAAACCACTACTCTAAACATGACCCTGCCTGTACATAACAAGCAAGATGGCTTAGGTCAAGGTTATGTTTTAAAGATAATAAAGTTGTACTGACAGATTCCAAACTGTAGGAGCACCGTTGGAAGAACAACATTTCTAGTTTGGTTAGCAGCTTCCAAGAAAATTCTGTCATTTCTTTTTTACTTCAGCAAAAATTAAAATGGCTTAAATCTTTATAATCTGGTTTGGAAGTTTGGAGTCTTCTGCTCACACCTTCTACTCAATATGCTCATTTGGAGCACTGAGATGGTAGACATTAGACAATAGTTGACACAAGTATAGAATGCCATGAAAAATCCTGACTAAATGCCCTGCTGTTATTTTGCTATTTTTCTGAAACCTTTTTCCTAAAAATGTTTCCATCAGCTATTACAGCCACATTATTTCATGCACGTTTAGTAACTAATCGCTATTGTTAACCCTTCCATCATAATCATTCTTCTTTCCTGTCAAGTGCATCCTAAATCATTTCAATGGGATTGAGGTTAAAGGGTCTGCAGACGCCTAAGTATCAATTTTCTCATTTAGGTTTGAATCCAACAATGTTTTTAGATGATGGATCCTTACCATGTGTTTTATATTGGTCACTATGTCGTTCAAATCAAACATTAGTCTTTTCATCTGAAGGCAAAAAAAGGTCAAGCTATATTCTTTCCAGGAAAAAAAACCCTTTTGCATAAGCAATACAAAAAAGGAAATGCAAAGTCTGACACTTAATGTCAGATTCATATTATGCTAAATTTTAAAGAACAATACAATAATGTAATACGTTATACACCGGGTTTTGTGATGTATATTCATCCCCTACAAAGTTCCAATATTTTGCCTGCAATTATAGCACTTTCAAGCAGGACTTTATATTTGGAATCTACACACTTGAATCTACTCCACACTGATAAAAATAAAAAAATGCTGACAGTATGTAAATAACATTTTTAAAGAAAATTAGAATTCCTAATTCAATTCCATTGCTATTGCTAAATCAGTTCAGGTGCAAAAGAAGAATTTCAAAGGTTGTTAAATTAGTCTAATACTCTCTGTCTAAGAACAGCAATTTGACTTGACCTCAGAGTAAATGCATCTGTCCTTGTAAGATCCCACAGATACATATTGAATTTCAAGCCACAACTTGCAGTGATACGACAAATCGACCATGAAGACTAAGGAGCTTTCAAAACAAATCAGGGATAAAGAAGTAGAGAGGCACGGAAGTAGAGAGTTTACGAGATGGTTACATCCAACTTTGAGCACCTCAGTCCATCATTATGAAGTGGAATGTACATCATCAGACACTACCGGGATCAGACCACTGCTACAAATTGAACAACCAGGTGAGCAGGAAACCACATTTGGAAAGATTTTCAAAGTCTACTGTCTGAGATGATTGGCAAGAAAGAATCCGTGCTGAAAAAGACATTATACATTTTTTATGAAAAATACTGCAACATTTTTGCCAGACAATTTTCTGGTCAGATGAGACAAAAATTGAACTTTTGGTCTATATACAAAGTCTGGCAATAGCCCAGCAAAGCACATCACCCAGTCAGCAATATTCCAACTGTTAAGCATGGTGGTGGTAGCAACATTTTATGGGGAATCTTCTCATCAGCAGGGACCAGGAAGCTTGTCAGAATTAAGGAACAATGTAGGGTACATAGTACAAGAGAGTCCTAGAGGAAGTCCAGCCCAAGTCACCCAAGAATCTGAAAATGGATCAAATATTCAAATTTCAGCTGGATGCAAAGAATTAGGCAGAAGCCACACAGAAGTAGTAGAAGACATTAAATGTCCTTGAACGGCCCGGTCAAGGTCTTGACAACAGTTCATCTAATGAAGTTCTCAGAACTTAAGCAATTTTGCCAGGAAGAATGGAGAAAATTATACATCCCACAGTTCAGACCAGGTGGAAACCTATGCAAAAATACTGACAGCATTAATTGCTACTAAAGATGCTTCTACCAAGTACTGACAGCAGGGGGCTAAATATGTATATACTTAATAAAATAGAAAGGAACAACATTTTTGAGAAAGGTTCTTCTTGTAGATTTTGACAGTTAAATACCTCCCACTGCATAAAAGTGTAAGTTGCTTTGCATAAAAACAGCAGTCAAATGAATTAACAATAATGCCTGAACCCATAATTAAGGCTTTGTTGACAATTATCCAGTCAGTGGATAGGTTCACTGGTTGACAGCACAGCCAAGCTGGAATTCAGACAGATACCACTGTGCCTGTACCTAAAATGTACTATATTACTACAGTCTGCAGGTATGTATAAAGCGACACAAAATTTGGGGTGGACCGGTGGCTCTGTGGCTAAGGATTTGCGATCTCCAGGGGCGCCGTACAATGGCAGATCCTGCGCTCTGACCCCAGGCTCTCTCCCTATCTGTATGTCTGTGTGTCTCATGGAGAGCAAGCTGGGGTATGCGAAAAGATAATGCCTAATGCAAGAAATTGTAAAGGGTTAATAAAGTAATGTTATTATTATATTATTATTAAATACTTGGAAAAGACAAACATTTGCACCTGCTAACAGTGTAAACCAGCTATTCCAACCTTTTTTACTAGTAAATGTAATATTCTACGTTCATCTTAAAGGAATATTTTTATATTGGAATATTGTATCATTGTTATCATAATCATTGAGGACAATTTCCTACAGCTTATAAGAGAAATATGAACTTGCATTTGATATTATTAAATATTGCTGCTAAACTAAAGCAATCACTTTTATCATTTCAGATATGTGAAAAAAGCTCATATACAAATCCCTACAATTAAGTACATTTCTGGTTATACTGTACATGTTAAGGAACAAGTAATA
Organism: Atractosteus spatula; assembly: GCF_055471065.1. NCBI lineage: Eukaryota > Metazoa > Chordata > Actinopteri > Semionotiformes > Lepisosteidae > Atractosteus > Atractosteus spatula. The sequence continues at coordinate 20,876,938 of NC_142706.1, forward strand.
CGTTTATTCCATGCTAAAAAGAGAAGAAAGAAAACACAATGTTTCAGCTGTAAGAAGGCTCCACAGTCGAAATGTTGTGTTTTCTTTCTTCTCTTTTCAGCATGGAATAAACCTATTACTTGTTCCTCTGCAGCCTACACATGCTGACGCAGTTACCCACCTGTACATTTTAATGCTCAAATCAATCTGCAACAAAATTTGCAACCGTTAAAGAGAAATCAGCTATCAATAAGCCTTTGCATGTACTATTATATAACTTTATGGCTGAATGAATACCTCTGATTGGTGGGCAAAGCTGTATAAGAAATTTGTGATAGGCTCTATAAGGACATGAATGAAAACACCATTGTTGCATGGACTGCAAAACTAGTATGGTGACATCTTACAGAATACAATACTCTACCTAACTTACCCTTTGAAAACACACCATGACATTTCCATGTGGTATTTTTAAAAGCATTTTTCAGGTTCCAAAATATCTCAAATGTACAGTGAGTAAATAAATCATTTTTACATGATTTTCAATGTATTCACTTGTGCACAACTTTGATGACTCAAGTAATTTTCTCGTAATCACAGCGATTTCACATTTTCCCAAATCTCCCGCCGCAAACCCAAAGCAATATGTAGCCGTCAGTTCTTTACCCTCTGCACGAAGGAACACTGAGATTTATCTCCATGGCTCTGATGTCTTGTGCCGGAGAGGAACAGCTGGAACTTTGTTTGAACTGCCGCCCAGACAATTAAAAACCCACCGTTTACTAAAAGCACAGAAAGCCTGAGGACTGTCATGTATTTAAATCTGGATGCTGTCCCTGCATAGCTTTTAAATACCAGTTTAATTGCATTTCATTATACTGACGCTTCGGATAATGTCCTGCTCTTGTCCACCTGTGTACTTGCACTAGTGATGTATGCCCTTGGTGGGCATGCAGGATTGTTGTTACAGCAGCTGTTAGGTTGGCACTATCTGCCGCTAGGTAATCGGTTCCAAGTGCCAGGCCAAAGCAGCATGTCTTCTGGTTTGCAGGCAGAATGGTGTCTAGAGCAGCCATGCCCTTTGGCAGGATAGGCAAGCAGCCATTTTCAGCACTATCCTTTATGGCTGCCCTCTGCAAGGCATCAGAGACAGGAATCTGGGGCTCCAAAACAACTCATTAGGGGCAATTAGGAATGAGCCCTTAAACAAACTAAACCAGATTTGAGGACTGTGGTCTATACTATGGATTCAGTTCCACAAATTCTTACATTCATGAAGGACTTGTCACAGTGACAAATAAATCGTAACAAGGTTTGGCACCGCCTTATTTAATATGGCATAAATTAACATCAAATTCATATGCAATTGCATATTAATTGCACATTAAAATAATGCCATATTACTTTCAATTAGGGTTTAAAATTAAATGTTTTCATTAAAGGAATGTCAACAATGTGAAGCGAATGAAATTTGACAACTAGTAACTCTTATATGGTAAAATGTCTACTACAACTAAGTTGCCAAACCTTGGCACAATCCACTTCTTCTGACAGAAATGTGTAGGCAATAACATAAAGTAATTGCTCCTTTTTCAGTTAAGTATCATCTCTGCTCTGTAATTCCATCAGCCTTAACATTTGTGTTTTAATGTTGACTGAAAGTTACAAGGTGGGTGAATTTAATATGCAAATGCATAATTTATGTTATGCAAAATAAAACAGTACCCAAAATTTTGTATAAATACATGTCACTTCAGGAATTATACTTTAAAATAAGTTCTTTACAAATCTAAATGCATCCAAATACAATTTTTTTCATTACATTACTAATAATTTAGTCCCTTTCCTGTTGTCTAAAGAACACTTTCAACAAAATGCAGATTGCTCTGTTCCGTTACTAAAAATATAATGTTACTCAAAGATAAAGCACTCTTTTAAAAGGTCTAACAATACTGTTAAGTATTTTGAATGCCTCCAAAACAATCTGTCATTTGCTAGTAAAAACAAAATAATTTCCAATGTACATTTTCGTACAGAGAAAAAAATAATATAACACCAACATCAAGGGGAACAAAGTCAGTCTTTTAACCAATGTTTAAGTCCACATCTGTACCATTAACAATCTGCAGTGACTTGCTCAATAAAATGAAGAAAAGACAATAGAAAATAATCATGTAAACATATATAAAATACAGTTCTGCTCATTTAAAAGAGTAGAAGAAATTACTATTCAGATTAAATGCATTACTATGATAAAATTATTTACAGTTCATTGTAAGTAAAAAAGGGCTCAGTACCAAGAAACAATACTGTAAAAAATAAAATCTTTTTCCCCATTCAGAAACCAAAAGAGAAAAATGTTGATCCACAACATGGAAACAAAACACACAATGCTAGTTCTCTCCCTTCACGGAACAATGTTCAAAGCCATCTCTCTCATTTATTTAAATGAGAGCCGAGTTACTGGGTCTCCCCAGCGATGAGTACTTTGATCATTTCCAACAGTACTTCCAAACATTTAAAATTAAAATAAATCTCTCTAACAACCTGTGCATTAGAATTTAACAGGTGTTCAGGAAAAAGTTGCAACAGAATTTCAGATTACACTGGAATACACACCCCTGCCGGTGCAATTATAAATAAGGAACAGAAAGCCCCAATGACTGCATTTCTCCTTGGGATGCCTTATCTGTTAACTTTGATGTCTGCAGGTAAAAAAGTTAAGAAACAAAGCAGTTAGGCACTCACTACATATGTTCTATAAACACAATTTAATATTAATGAACTGTACCGGTTTGTGTATTAAACATACAATGATTACAGCCCCCAAAATATGTGATTTGCCTTCTCATGCTGGGAAGGTCTTGCACTGAATCCACTTCCATCAGAGAGCTCGGCACACAACAGCACACAGGCCTGCAATGCAGCTATAGGGGTTCAGAACTAACTGTGGGGAAAGTTGCACTGTTGAATGTGATTAAAGTCTAATTAAATCATTAACAGTTCGAAGTGTGCTGTGTTTAAGCAGAAGAAGGCACTGTGATCTCAGCAGTCACACTCTATTACAATGGCTTTTGTGGTCTTTGTTTGATCCTTTTTGGTTTTGTTTTTATGCTGAACCAATGTGGAATCGCTAATTGTTTTATGTTTCATCTCAGGGCAAAGACTCCTGTACTGCGTGGGGAAACAGAGGGGCAGGCAAGACAGGCCAACTCATCCACCCATTAGAGCGATTCGTTCAGCCACACACTGCAATCTCCACACTGCCTTCCTGTACAGTTAGAGGACTAATTAGAGGCTCATTTATGTCATTGCAAGCGCACAGAAAGTAGCAGGGGTTGCTATTTTCACCAGGACCAAGAGAGCCATCTAATGCCAACCCTACCCCCCCGTACCCCAATTGGAGAATCCTGGTCACAGATGGCTAGTGACTTTGTCATTGCTTCAGAGTTATAACTACAGAAATTTTGCACTTCTTTACATTACAGTTGTCACCTCATACAAAATCCTCATAAAAAGCATCGATACACCAACCTGTTTATGAATTGTGGGTTCTACATTTTTTTTTAAATGATGGCAGTGAATTAAGAAAAACATGTCACATCCATCAATTTTCTAACCACTTCATCCAATGCAGACAGACAGACAGACAGACAGACAGACAGACAGACAGACAGACAGACAGACAGACAGACAGACAGACAGACAGACAGACAGACAGACAGACAGACAGACCGGCCGACCGGCCGACCGGCCGACCGACCACGGCCAGTTTTTCCAGAAGCCAATTAATCTTTCGGACTGTGGGAGGAAACCCAAACGAACATGGAGAGAACATACAAACTCCATGCAGATAATACCCTATGTCTGGAACTAAACCCAGGGCCTCAGCACTGTCATTAAATGGGGTGAAAAAACCTTTAATAAGCTGCTTAATTGCCTGATTGAGATTGGGAGGGTCCGCCTGATTGAAAAATTTATGGCACAGGGTCGGAAGGAGGCCTGTCCGAGCCCATGCGAATGTACCGGTTGCCCAGGGCAACATCCAGATGCAAATCACTCCCAGCCCAGGCGCAACATGCCTATCATAGAATCAAACACAATGGAGTAACAATGGAAACACAATTACTGAAAAAAACGATTAGTTTATCAATAACCAAGAAAATAAAATGAATATACATTTCATGAGTGCTCAGTATAGTGGTGGAACACCCACACATGAAGTAAGCAAGCCAGTGAAAAAGTGTCTGGAATCAGAGCTCATCAGGCACTTGGCATAATTTTAATGATTGTATAAGCAGTTCCGTGTAAAACCTGTTTTTGGGAGCTCACTGAAAAAGAAAAATTAGTAATTAAAATGAGTAATTAAACTTGTGTCTATTACATTAAATTGTGAACAACAGGAAAGATTTTTTGCAAGCACCAGCTAAACATGGCTGGTGGCAAACACTTGCAATATTTATTTTTATTATTTGATTTTTTTTTCCGTGGGCTATGGCGTAAACTTCTTAAATCTTTTCAATTACATTTAATTTTTAAGAAGCGTCTCATAAAAGCTCTCTATGGCATACTCCCTCCCCTCACATCAGGGGATGCTTGCAAATGAAAACAGTTAGTTTTCAAAAGTTATCACAATGCAAACACTTTTCCCTGTTTCAGTTCTTGGCATTTGTACATTCATGGAATTGGAGACCACTGGTGGATACTTCCACCTGGACCTGTCGGCATTCACCGAATAGAACATATGAAACTGTACTGCAGCAGGCCTGATCGGCACTTGACCAGGTGCACCTTAGTCTGAAAGAAAATGCACTTTAAAGTGAGAAAATGGAACTGGGAAATGTTCTAAAATTTTACTTGGGTGGCTTACATATAGAAGTGAAAGCACATATTTATTTTCTTGGCCAATACTAACATAATTCCTACTGCTTCTATTATTGGATTAGTATAAAAATATCCTGACCAACAGTATGGCAAAGATGTCTATTGCTAATGTAAAGATTTAAAGAGATTTTAGTATTGGTGAATAAGACACTATGGTGAAAAAACTGGGGTTGTTTTTATATTTTAAGACTTAGTCATCCTAATGGGCTTGTAAATGCACAGTAAGTACTCATTTCATTTGACTGAATTGTGAAAGATAAAAAAACAAATTTGAACAAGTTTGGAAAAACGGCACAAATAAGGCATTTTATAGCAAGTGTAAGAGGGCCAGAGGAAGGGTCATCCAGGACAGGTATTTTAGGAACGATCTGCTCACTATACTTGACTTAGACCTGACCAAGATGGCCGCTAAGAGAAACCAGCTGACCCACAGATGGAAAGGACTCGGTTTGAAAGACAACGAGACACAGGTGGGTCTCATCACGAGACAAAATATATATGGCCTGGAAACAGTGAACTGGCGCGGAAGCCAGTAGGTGAATGCGTTTTGGAGGAGATCGTGGAGTTTTGGTTGGTGTGGAAAAAGAGTTAAGGACAACGGATTTACGGAATAAGTAAAGAATAACGGCATACAGTTAGTGATTTGGACTCGAAAACTTCACGAAAATAAGAGAAGAGGGTGTGGTGTGAGTACTTTTGTAACTATTACATAAACCTATTCCCCCCGGGGCACCACACAAGGAATTAGGATTCACAAGCTGAAAATGTTCTTCCAAAATTAAATAGAAAATGGTTGCACAGAGTATTTTATAAAGTAGTGTGACAATTAATTTGCAATAGAAAAGTATAACCACATGGTCACGATGTACTTTTGATGATGTGATGCCACACGGGGCAGCATTTACTAAAGGTTGTGATCCAGTTGTGCCTACAGTGACTGACAAGCCCGTCACTGGTCATTGGGGAGACTTTTTGCTTGTTTTTTCCCCTCTCTCCTCCAAGAGTAGGGTTGTCTCTAAAAAACCTCCAGATCATTTTTTCCATCAGCTGTAAAGTCACTAAGGTACTCTGAGCCCTTCATTCGCAATATCCCCCGATGGCTTATCCTTAGACCCTGGTCCATTACAGCTGCCAGTGTGGCTCACTCATGCCAAGTTACCACTGCATTTGATCCTCATGGTGTCTCCACCACATGCCTACCACCAGAAGCCAGCAGCTAGACACTACCCTTTCAATATCCTGCACTTGAGGTGCAGGATCAGGGCCTCTACACCACACCACTACTCTCTGGTTCTCACACATTGCCGGAGGCCAGCTGCTAGTCAGATCATTCCATCACTCTGGACTTCCCGTGTTGAGTGAGGGTCTTCCTGGCCACAACCCTGCTCTCTGGATTTCACTAACTACTCACTAATATTTTTACTCAAAAGTGTTACTTTAGCTCGCACATAAAGAATTACTTTAACACACATTAACAAACTTCCTTTCCATCAGCCACAACAGACAGGTCAGCAGCCCTGCAGCTCAATAGCCCTGTTCCTTTGGCATGCCTCCAGAACAGCCTGTTATTAACTTTTCGCAGACGAATCCCCTCCGGGTCGCTTGATCTTAGTCACTCTCCTTCTGGGGGGAGGTCTTCCTCTCTGTTTCTCTTGCTGGTTTCCTGTTTCACAACAGTCACACACGCAGACGCCAGCCTTATGCTCTCACACAACACCGACCAGCTCACTTACAATACAATACAGACAACTACACAAATGCTGACAGCTACTAGAGCCACCAATCGCCAGCTGAATAAGCACACCGTGAGACCTGTACATTTACATCAGACTGATATTGTCTTAAGAACCGCTGATACACACAGAGCAACAGAGTCCCGCTTTCTCTCTGTGCTTCGGGCAGGTCACAAAAAAGAAAGGCACTGCAGAGAATGGTCAATATGGCCCAGAAGATCATCGGCTGTGGTCTCACTGAGATTAAACAGCTCTATGTGGACCACTGCCATGGTAGAAATCACAGAGGACAGTCGCCACCCCGGGCATGAGCTCTTTACCCCACTGCCCTCAGGCAAGAGATACAAGAGCATACGGACACTGACTACTAGATTCTTCAATAGCTTCTACACACAAGCAGTGCGATTGGCGAACACATTTAGCCATGCCCCTCGGACCACACCTACACCCTCTACCACATTATGATTTCTTATTTATTGCACATCTCCAGTCATTGTTTACACATCTGCATTGTTTACATTTAAACTGTTTATTTGTACATTGTCTACTGTTTGTTTATATATTGTCTTGATGCACTGTCTGCACTTTGTGTTTTTACACTTGTTTCAACAATCGAGAGACTTTCTGTAAGTAAGAATTCCATTGTACCAGTACATCTACCGGTTACATATGGCAATAAAGTTCAAGTTCAAGGTCACTCTCATGGCCACGCTTCTGCATAAATCAAGCCGACAAAAACACACATAAGTCTGCACCTCAGTCTCTCCGGCTCAGCCAGGTCTTCTGCCTAGCCCCTCACGTGCTGGCTAAACTACGCGCCAAGTCCATGCTTTCTTGGGAAGCGAGTTCAGAACTGACAGCCTGATTTGTCAGCTCTGCTCACAGGGTAAGATCCAATCTGCACTTATAAGTCCGCCCACAGCTGTAGCTCATCAGCTTACATGCTTCCTACAGCTGCAGTCACTCAGATACAAATGATTCTCAAGGAGAAGATCCATCCTTCAGCATCCCCATGCCTTATGGCAACTTACAATTACAATGGATATTATATTTAAAGAAACAAGGATTACATTTTATCCACAAGTTAATAACCTCTGAAAGACGTACAGACAATCTATACCTATTGGAAATACCCAAAGTAAATATCTGTGATTGCAACACTGCTATGTAATTATTTTGTTAAAAGTTCATCATGCTAACTTTTTAGTACCCTGTTTTCAATGGATTGATTATGCTGATATGAGATATTTGTTAAGGGAATATTTAATGTGTTTCACATGCGTTTTTCTACAATTTGCTTTTACCCTTCCCCTGATTTGTGCTTTTCAATAACTCTATCCCAGATTTTCTTTTAATGTTCTTTTGTCTTCCTGATGTAGTTTTTGTTGGTTGCTGTAGTTATCAACTTTGGAACCTCCCTGTGAAAGGTGTATTTAACCTGAACTCATGTGAAACACCTTTAACTGTACACATGTGTACTACAACTAATTTATTCTAAACACAACTGACTGCACCAGAGACCATTCTGGAATGTCATAGAAAAGAGGGTGAATACTTATGCTGTTATTTTCTGTTTTATAATTACAATTTAATGAGGGTTATCTGTAGAATTTGTTTTCTCTTTAACTTTATACAGTAGGATGCTTTGTGTCAATCAAATCTGAACTTTTTTACAGGTCACTTATTCTACAGTATATTTTACACTTGATCTGACAAACACCTTATAACTGAATTGCTCTTATAGTTAAATTGCTTTTCTCTCTTAATACTCTTAAAATATGAAATACTTAATACTCTGAAATAAAATACTCAGTTTAGGACTATGTTGAGTGTGCAGTTATTGTTGTTTTTTTTTTTTAAACATTTGTTAAAGTGCCACCTCCATTTCAACTTGATAACGACTGCGATTCTGAAAGCTTGCATTTAAGAAGTACAGAATGACACACATCACATTATTCAAAACAGTTTAAGACTTTTTTACATATCAAGTAGTTCCATGTACTACAGTACATAATTATTTTGTGACTCAGTGTTACACAGTGTGGAAAATTAATAAATACATAATTGCTCCACATTTACGACTGACATTCTGTCAATGGTTCTCTAAAATATGTCTATTTCTTAGGTTCTGGCACGTTTACCACTGGGTTTCAGGGAACATGGGTTTCAGCTGCAAACAGGCTTGATTTGAAGATGCAGTACAAAGAGAATTCAAATAACTTCTGTAAAGTTTATTTCTCCCTACCAATTACACATGTAAGCCTCTTTCATACTGAAAAGCTGAATTTATCTCTCCATATAACTGGCATACGTTTTTTTTTTACCAGTTTATTACCTGAAGTGAATTTTTATTGAATCCTACAGAGCTATAATTGGGATAGAAAGGAAAAAAAACTACTCACATCTTCAGATTTATTCTCTCGCTTCTCAAACATCTATCCACTTGGCACTCTTTAAAGTCTGTTACAGTTTCAGATACATCCTGCAAACATATTCAACCACTCTCACAAGAGAAAAAGGAAACGGCTGTAGTGCATTATAATAACATAGAACAAAAGGTGTTTCAGTTATTATTTATTTTGTATAGATGCATATAGCAGGACCTCTTATTCTTTTTGATTTTTGACAAGAGATATCATGAAGGAAGCTTACCCTTAAATAATTGAATGATTACAGTAATGCTAGATTATCTGCATTGCATAAACCCTTACTGGGACTACTACGATAGGGGGCAAGCAGAAGTTGGGACTGAGGAAATGCGTCCAAACATGATGTTGTCTTAACAAGACGTTTTGCATTTTTTAATAACTCTTTTTGGTAACCAACAGCCTATCCAAATGAATACAATTAAGCTATAAATATATAAATTGATGGGATTCTGGCTATTTCAAATAAATATTACAGTTTTGTATTCAAAACTGAGTATTTCTATACAGTTTGGGCATAGGAAAAATTCAATTGCTTAAATGAGCAATTTCAGACCACAAGTAAATAGGAATTTGACTGCCATACTAATTTATCAGCAAAATAAAAAAAAGTATCAAATTCTTCATTTCCTTTCAGCAATACGAATACTAAAAGTGAACCGCACCAATAGAATGGATCCAAGCAAAAACTATAAAATACAAATCAGTTTTAGAATAACTGCAGCTTCTGTTTTGCACTCAATTGTTCTGCCTTTGATATTCCTAATAAAAATAGTCTACTCCATTTAATATGAGTGTTCTCTTTGGAAAAAGTTTGGACCCCACCCAGAAAAGTGTGCCATTTGCTCTTGCAATAAAAAAGATTTTCATGATTATATTTGTCCACTTAATGTCAAAAACAAATACAACCAAATTTACAACTCAGTTACAGTACATGAAACTCTTCTGTGAAAGACTCAATAACAAAAATTACTCTGTAAGTTTTTATAAACTTGTTGCTATTTCTTCATCTCTATGATCAAATAATTACTATTTCTAAAAAATGAAATTCTGCAAAATAAGAGCACTTCTGGTTTTGTTTATCCTCCTTTGAAACAGACCATTAGCCACTGAACGTGCAGGTGAATGAGACAGCACCAGATTGGAATCACGTACACACAGCAGGGACAGCAGCTTCTGGTTTCATACTGTATAGACTCTGAGGTTTATCTGATCGAAAATTTTCTTCTCCCTCATTCCTAGCTCCTTTCATTTCAGTCACATTTCTGAAGGGTGCAGCAAGAACATATTTCAATAAAAAGGTTCTGGGTAACCCCAAACCCACATACTGTATGTACTCATGCACTGTACTAGAGAATTATTTTGTGACTCAGTATTACATAGTGTGGGAAATTACAACTATTATAATGCATACATTGTAAAATGTTATAATTTTATAATCATCAAGAGTACCTTTGACACCACATGGTTTTAACCTCTAGATGACTGGAACATTCCCAAGTGTTTCTTTCAGTTTTGAAGAGCATGATCTTCTAACCTTATTCAGCAAATCTCTGACTCTGTCATGCCCCTCTAGGTCCAAAACTGTGCTCCGCAGTCTATCAATTTAACAAAACCAGAAAAAATCAACACAGAAGGACATCTGCTAGCTTGAATATTGAGGCAAAACTCTGAGAAAGTACAAATTCTTACCTGTTAAACATGGTCACTAAGAATCTCATGAGCTATTGAACCAATGTACGATTTTGCATTCTATAAGCGGTGTGTGCCCGTAATGAAAAATACACGTGTTGCTTAGTTCAGAAACATTACCTCCAGATGCTTGGCATTTGTCTGCTTTGCCTGATGATGAGCCGTGACCAAAGCTTGCTGCAACCTGGCTTGTAACTGGCTGATATGTTGCTCCTTTTGGTGCAACTGTGCTGTTAAGGCAATGTGGCTTTGACGCAGCTGCATCTCGCTGGTTTTTAAGGCTTCATACCGCATGCTCAGATCATTGTACAGCTGCAAGAACCAAAACAGATTTACTCACAAACCTGAGAAATGGCCAAGCAGGTTAAACGCACATATCAGCAGTTTTTCTTTCTAAGGAGATTTACAGTACACTAGATGCTAAAATCACACGGAAAGCCTACTTCGAAGACTTGAGATGGTGCTGACAAAGGAGCAAGCAGTTAGTCTAATCTGCCTCTGAAATACAAAAACTGAATTTCAGGAACAATTACCCTTTGGCAGGATATAGTTTCGGTGGTGTGCGCATCTTCCTGGTTGCGCAGCACCTTCTGAGTGTCCAGATTGAGGCCCTCGAGCTGCTGGATGATCTCTGCTTGCTGGGCCGCATGCTCAGTACTCTGTTTATAGAGGTTCTGAAGCTCCTGCAGCTCCTTCCTGCAAGGAGAGTAGGACAAGGACCTCAAGGATACAATAATGAACTCCTACTGCATTTTCATTTACACCTTCTCCCCGGGTCACGAAAACCCCAATTTACCTCAATTTGACAAACCTCCCATGGATCCCATAATAATCCCATTTTCCAGTTGCAGAAAGCTTACGTTAGATGGGTAAAGAGCAAGCCAAGTGGCAAATCCCTTTAAAAGTTTATAAGCACAGAGTACGCATAATGCAGTCACCACCATGACTCCATATCACGATCAGTTTCACTTTGTTTTTGCTCTCTTGTGACATCCTCTGTGTATCATCAGGCGCATTTTCACTGAAAAGTCTGAGTAACCCAGTAATTCATTGGGAGCCCCGAACTAATTTTATTCTGAACTGTGTATTTCATTTTATGCTGAATTACTGAAAAGTACAGTGCACGGCAATTAATTATACAGTATATAATTTATGAATTCATTAAAAAACATAATTCTCTTTCTCCAGTACTTAATTTATTTACTGTAGTGTAAATATTGTAGTGTATTCTGTAAATGTAAGCTACAGTATATTCGGTATTTAATTATTTTAATTATTGGATTTTAAAACTTTTTTACAGCATCATTTAATGTCTCTCCCTATATGTAAACAGGTAAAGTTTCCTTTCTCTCTGTCTAACTCCTGAATTACTAGCTGCAGCTATATTCTCTCACCTGCTCTGTACCTCCTCCATTATCAGCACACACATACCTCTTACCATTACAGGACAACAGACCCTGGTGAGCCTGTGATTCTGTTCTTCTGCTCCTTTTTGCTTGCTTGCCAAGTGAAGGAGCAGGGGAAAACAAGGGGAACTCCAAAGTATTATAAATTTAAATTCTCTATATGTGTTTAGGCAATGGCTAAAAAAACGGGTCACTTACAACTTACATAAGGATTTATAGAACTGAAAAGGCATAACACAGGAAGTGAATACATTTTCCAATCGGATATGTCAGCTCTCTATTCCAACAGCAGTCTCAATGTTTATACTGTAAGCTTGCAAACTCTTCCAGAATAAAACAAAGCAATTTTTAAAGAAAACAAAGGCAGATACAAGACATTGTGCAGAGTGATTTTGAATACTTATAATGCGCCTTTATCTTTATTTGTGTTTTACTTCTTTCTCATTAGAAATTCTCCCAGATGAAAATTATGAATTTTAGATCACCCTTCTTTACACCTGTTTCTAAATTTCTTAGCTGAAGGATCCCTTTCAGGTCATACTTTTCCATAAGAAAGTCCCCCACACCCCCAAGACTAAATTGAAATAAAAGCAAATTGTAATGCTAATTATAAAGCAAGGACTAAATAATCCATTCAACATATTTCCATTCACAAAACTAAAACCGATTTATAGTCAGCCTTTTCTAGGAAACCTTGGAGTATGTCTGACAAAGCTGAAGGGTGCCCAGATCATGATTTGGAAACAATCTTTTTAAAACAGAGAAGAAAAAAAACTGAACTCGAAACAACTTATTCTTTGAACAAAAGTGGCATTTACAAGTATTTCAATTAGGCTTTCAGAAAACCCTTACAGAAGATGTGAGTGACATCTTATTCAAACGGCTATGCTAAGTACCAGTATAAGCAACAGTTTGATTAAAGCTAAGGCTCTCAATCTCTGTACATTTTTATTATATTGACTAAAGCTCACTGCTCTTTGCCAAATCCTGTGTGGTACCCTTTTTATTCTCCAAAGCACATCAAGTATGCAGGGCTTATCCAATGGCTTTATCACAGAGAAGATTTACATGTCGCCAGAGAAACTCAAATTGGAACATGTTAAAGCTTTCACCTAGGCCTTTACAAACTTACGCTGCCCTGTTAGACTAAAACCACAATTAAACTACTCAGTCAATTTACTAAAACTTTAAAAGATTTATGGCATTCAATAAGATTATAAATCAATTAATTCACTGCCTATTTTACTTAACATAGTGCCCTCCTGAGTTATAAGCCATACATAATTCAAAAAAGGATCAAAAGTATGCCTGAAGAATTATAAGTACATATGTTTTGCATGCATGATGTCTCTATGACACTTTTATTGCTACTGATGACATTTTTATAGAGAACAGAGAAATGTTAAAAAAAAAATACTATTATACATTTTGCCAAATGTTGCTGCAATCATTTAAGCAACGGCTCTAATTATTCTCTTCAGTTCAGGATGTGATTTGAAACATTTAAGCGGTATGTTAAAGTTTTATTGCATTGACTTTCGAGACGTCAGATTCCAGTCAATGCATGGCAGTGGCTTCAAGGCTCCTGCCAATCTGAGGTTGGACCCATACCAACTACATGCTCTGCCATTATATTGAGGTTTAAAGAAGGGCATCTCTCTAACAGCTCTGAGTAGTGATGTCGAAATGACTGCAACCTAAAAAGCAAAACGGAGGCTGTCATCTTAAAAGTATGTGCATTGGACTGAAGACATTCGAAAAGCCACGTGGCAGATGTGGACAATGAAAAGAAACAGAACACGTATATTACGAAGACAGCTGCAGCTATGTGATATGTTGAAAAGTAGAAAATGGATGACATGCCTTTTTTCTTTTGGAGCAGAGTCATGCATTTTTTATTTAATGGGTACTTACTGTACATTTTCAATGTACTGAAAAGTGGAGTATGCAAAGTTGCTAATAGTATAACAATGAATATGTCATGTCATTTACCAAACTGTTTTATACCATACGGTGTCGTGGGAAGCCAGAGCCTACCCGGCAAGCAACGAGTGCAAGGCAGGGTACACCCTGGACAGGGCGCCAGTCCATTGCAGGGCGAGTGCAAGCCAATCATACATGGGGACAATTTGGAGGCCACGGTAAAGGCTGAGGGGGGGGGAATTTGGCCCAGACACCAAGATAACTCCCTACTCTTATCGAGAAATGCCTTTAAGGACCGCTGAGAGTCAGGACCTCAGTTCAACATCTCAATTAAAAGAGGGCGCTATACCGGGGCATTACAACCCACACAGGCCGAAGGGTGGGCGCTCCCCGCTGGTCCCACTAACCAGAAGCACATACCACTACCAGAAGCAACCATAGCTTCCCAGGAGGTCTCTTATCCAGGTTCTGACCAGTCTCAACCCTGCTTAGCTTCAGTAGGGTAGCCAGTTGAGAGCTGCAGGGTGATACAGCTGCTGGATGAATATGAATACTGAAATTTATGTTCACTACTCTTTTTTAAAAAATATTAATTTACTTGTAATTTTAACCTTACAAGATCAGCAAAAGACACTATAATAAAATCAAAGGTTTGATTACTATATCCTAAAGGGCTAAGAAAAGACAAGAATATAACTATAGGAAGTCGTCCATAATATGTGCTAAATATTTTTCAACATTTTTATAAACACTAAACCTTAAACTCTAAAAAAATAAACATCAAGGAGAGTATTATGAAGGCACTGACCGAGAAAAGATAATCAGTTACGCAAAGTGCTCTCTTCCATACAACCTATATCGTATCATTTTACAGAATAAAGGGTATTTTCTTCTCCACACAAAATCGGAATCAGATGCTATATAACTAAAACAAAAAGCTGAGTGAATTAAGATATCAGGCATCCGTTATGTAGTGCAGTCTATTACTATAACAAAAATTGACTTTTTCTTATATACAAATGTAGAGGTTTAATGAAATGATCTCAGCAGGTAGCTTTTTCAAAATTGTATACAAACAATAATTGCTCCTAAGAAGCATACTGGGCTTGCAATTTGTGACTGACATGTGGAAGAAGTGATTTAATTCAGGATAAAGTTTGTTCGGTAACTATTAAAGTGTATACAGTATACTTCAAAGACACTTATGTTTTGCTATTTATTTTCTTCATGGAAAATCGCTTTTGTTATGTTCTTTGTAAAACTCTGCTTCAAGCAGCTCAGTGCTACAGATAGTATTATTAAATGTAGGTGCCCCTTACTTAAAACAATGAAAAACAACATTTATGTTGTGAAAAGTAACATACAGAATAAATAGTAACGGTTACAAAACTGCTGTTCCACATTTATCAGTTGAGGTTGAGGCCATTCTCTGTTCCTTGTGCCTTCTGTGTTCCTTGTCTTTTTTAAATCAAGAGAATTCTTACAAATTAGAGGAGTCACATTATTCCAGTGCATTTGGCTATATTCAAACTGCCTCGAAATTTAGGAAGGAAAAGATGAAATAGGAAATCTGAAAATAATTATCTGTCAGAATCGCAGCCAATCACAGACCACATAAACAGAAAGAGGTAAAGTTTCCATCTTACTATGCCTGAATTGTTAACATAAACTTGCATTAATATGATTTCAGATAAACTAAGAAAACCAACGCTGGTTTGAAACAATGTGTCACAAATTTGTTTATCATTTCAGCTTGGTTAACTACTCTAACTCCAATAAAAGCCTAGAACATTTACATTTTTGTGTAAAAGAGAAAAAAAACAACACAAAAATGTAGCACCTCTTAAAATTAGAGGTGACAATTAGAGACATAAGAAAATCATGCTGTGCATAAGCTACAATCCCACTTGCCTGAGTCTGGTCACATCTGCTTCTTTTTGTACCAGTTCAGTTTCTTTGAATGAAAGTTGAGCAGCCAGATCGTTGCATTTGTTGTGCATCTCTTCAACCTGCTTTCTGTATTCTTTAATGTCATCTTCTAACACCTGAAAATTAAAATAAATAAGAGACTATCTGTGTCGTATATTTTCTTCATAAATGCAATGAGAGTACTTTAATATGATGCAGTGCTAACCACTGCCATTGTGTCTAAATCAGCTCAAAAAAATAATAAACTTTAAATTCTGAGGGCATACATTCAAAACTCAAGACACTTAAATCCCATAAGAGGAACAAGAATTTGTACAAATGTAGAAACGGACACACTGAAAGGAAGAAAGTAGTTATAAGCGACTTTGCTCTACCAAAACCTGTATTTCCTTCAGTATCTGATCAAAAGCCATATGGACATCAACAGGAAAACATCCTTTAGGGAAGCAAACTACAGTACATCATCAAAAGACACAATACCGTTTTTAACTAAAGTGCTGAATGTGTTTAATTTTGTACATCTTCCAACAAATTATTTCTTCATTATTACAGTTTAGATGAAGGACTTGGAGAGAGTCATTTGCTGCTTTTGAAACTCATCGAGTCTAACATTTCTCCTTTTGGAAAAGCACTTCCATCTTCAGGGGTCATAATAACACCTCTCAATTAATCCTCAGTTTGCACAAACCAAACCACATGTAACACACTGTCTATCTCACTGAACTAGATAGTTTCACTTCTATAATTTAAAGATTTCTATGCTGGGTGGAGAGCAAAAAAGATGACGTCCCGGTAGTGAAAGGATTCTCAAGATGCGCATCGCCTTCAGCTTGAGTGTAGATTCTTGTGGGTCATCTTCAAATCACAGGAGCAGCCATAATTATGAAGTAAAACAATTAAACTTATAGGGAAAGACCCACAGACTGCCAGCAAAGAGCACAAGGCAAAAATAAAAGAAAAACTCTCCAATGGACAACTTTAATTAATAACACTTTGAATCAACACTGAAATCATTATGATCAAACAGTAATTACCCATTTGCTGAGGTTAAAGTACCTGTGGCTCAAAGTAAACTTTCATCAGTGAATACCCTGTGTTTTTAAATTATGAATGTGCACTCTGCATAAAGATTATTAAAATACAGGAGACTTCTTTAAGCAATGTGGGGCCATGAAAAACAACCCTACATGGTCTCTTGTTTGGACATAATAGAGCACGTAACATTTTTACATGCCAGGTATGAGAAGAAGGCTTTTTCTTTAGAACAGGCAGCCCAGCCCTCCCTATTCCACCCCCAGTTGAAAAGAGAACTACAGACCTCATGATGTACCATGAAAAAGAACATATCTTGCAATATCTGTATCTGTGTAAGTGGGAGGACATTGCTCTGTTCAAATTCTTAAAAACAGAAGTTCATGCATAATTCAACCAGTGGTACTGAGCTTGAAGCCCTAAGAAAATGCTTGGCATCGGTAAAGTTAATTTGGCTGAAAGATCAAGAAACTATGGTTCTGACTTCTGGAAATTACTGTTACTGTTATTAAGTTATTAAGTACTGTAGCTCAAAAGATGATGTGAAAACACTGATTACTTTCACATAAAGGCCTCTATTTTTCTTTCTTATCTACTGTAATGTTGCGTATTTATGAAACAGCAGTGGACCGGGTATTAATGAATGACATACGGCTCTAAGCTAAAATGGTGCTTTGTCGGATGGTGAAGCACACTGTACAGAGAAATGTACCTACTTCCTCTAAGTAAATCACCATGGTCCAGTTATTGTAATGCTACAGACAGTGCATGCATCTTATATTACATTTGTCTCTTTGATGTTTGAATCGCAAACATTTTTAGCTCACAAGACAAATTCATTGCTCTGTCTACAATGTGTCAACTGATACAGTTATCAGCTGCAAAATAAAGGTTAGGAAGCTTGAGTACTAAACATAACCCAAGCCCAAAGCGTGGCGGTAGGCAAAACTCATAATCCCGTGAAATGTCTTTGACTGTCACCCTCTCAAGTAGTCACATGTGGTAAATCGCACTTCAAATAATATTGTAGGCACAAATGTTTTCTGTTAGTGCCATGGCAAGGAAGGAAAGATAAACAGGAATGGACTAAAGCTGTGTAATGTGAGGTAATCATTCTGGTAGTATGAACCTAGTCTGGTAGTAGTTTATTGGAAACACAAAAATAAACCGCATCACACTATTTCAATCAAGGAAAGGATAGTAAACATCCATTGGTGACTTTTACGTACTGTATCAGCCACCACAGTATTCAGAAAGCAGTCTGTCATAAGAAAAAGCAAATAATTCCCTTTTTGCAGCATTTACTACTGGCAAAAAAGCCTAAGTGGAAGAAATACATAATAGAAATGATATCCGTGAAGGTGCTACAGATAGTACAGCCACAGCTAATGATGGTCTTCACAAAGGCACTGTCTCAGAATCAATGAGTGGTTTAATCGTGCAAGGTTTGATTAAAAAATAATCATTACAAAATAATTCAAACACTGTTTGGAGTACCTTTTTATATTAGCTCCCAGGGTTGCTTTTTTTAGTCAGGGTATGATGTGTGTCTTGTTACCTCCTATGGCAAAGACCAGGATGAACAACCACAGGTTGTATGGCTCATGTTCCAACAAGGTGGACGGGTTTTAGAGAAGGGTAAGGGTACATAAAACAGCAGAGTGGTCTGTGTTCAGCCTTCTGGTCACACACCACATGGAGCAATACCATGCTGTGTAAGTAGATGTCCAAAACTCTTACATTTGAAAAACTAAATTGCTGCCATCTTGTCTCCACTCTTGCCAAGATTGTGAGATGTTGTCCCAGCAGGGATTCAGTCCTCGTGTCTCAGGCATCCACCTAGTCTACAATGAACCCAACTCTCCTCAGTCCTACTCTCACCACAGGAACAATCTCTGTTACTGGGGAACCCGGGAGGGTTACATCACTGCACACTGTTACTCACCTTACAAGGCTATGATCCCCATTGATAGGTTAAAGCATTAATTATACATGTTTGTTTCATTATTTGCATTGATAAATGCAGTGCCCTGTGCCTTCTGATACAAATTTAATTGTATTGTCTGCATGTAGAGCGTTCATACTGTATCTTCAAATCTGAATGGCTTTAGTAAACAAGTTCTGCTTTAGTGACCAGAAACTGTTTGGTATGAACTCCAATAAACCACGTCTTAAAAAACATTGATTAAATGTGTACCTGGTGCGCTGTTTTTTGTTCTCCCCTGGTTGTTTAAACTAAATGGACTTAATCATCACAGTGTTTTTTAATTAAGAGAAAATAAATATGATAGATATGACAAGTCAGGCAAGTCTGTTATTTTAAGACGATATACTGCATGGGTTTAATTCCAGTCTTACATCACCTATAAAGGATTCAATGGTGAGGGAGTAGCTATAGGCAGAACCTACTGCCACCGATTACTTTTACTCTTAAGTTTCTTCCAGGAGCAGGTAACTAGGCTGAAGAAAGGTTATTTACTGTACACTTGCAAAAGTTAGATCACTGGAGAGTTAAAAGATCAAAGCAGAAACAACAATAGAGATCAGTGAAAGATGCATAACAGGGAATGTATTAATTAGATAAGGAATTAAAGCAAAAGTCCAGATCATATTAAAGAAACCCTTAAGACTCAGGTGTTAAGACATGAAAAGTCATTATTTCTCCCACCTTCTGCAAAGAGTATCAATTTTTAAAAACGCCAAGTCGCAGGACAACTTATTTTACATGTATGATGGTAAAAAGAAGTCTGAGGCACACAGAATAAAGGGAACCCTTCCTCTCGTCTGCCCAGGGAGTCCCTTCATTTGCACACATCCACCCCGGCACCCCCTCCCTGTGCTTCGCCTCTGTGTTACCTTGACTTTGGAGTCGATGCCAGACTTCTCCTGTTTCCACTGGGCCGCCTGCTTCTGCAGTTTCTCCAGGTCACTTAGCAGGTCAGAGCAGCGTGTGTTTAATCCTTCCTTTCCCTCCTCCAGATTCCTCACAACACGCCGCTGCTCCTCCTCCTTCTTTTTCGTTCTCTCCTTAAAATCCTGTAGGAAAGAGTCACAAGGGCCAAATAAACAAAAAAAGGCAGGAAGGTTAATATAAATATGTATACTCAGAACTGTGCAGCTTTACCTACACAGCAGCTCCTTACATATCTGATTGGCAAGGTCACCTGGATGCTTTCATTGGTCTTCTCTCATGCAGGTAGAAGGGCCATATTTTCCCTTTAATGACAGCTCTAATGAGAACACATTTACTACAAGCCCATTAATTGATCAAGCATCCTTTGATGCTGTCCCCAGCTATTTTTGAGACCCACAAAGACACATCCTCCCAGACCTCGCCTTTATCAATTAATAATGTGAGTCCCATCAGAATCTAATTAGGAGAAGCCACATCATCACATGCATACTTTCTTTGCTCCATTTCCATCATTAACTATTTATCTGGAAGTTATCAGGCTTAGATTCTCAGCTTTTAAGCAGCTTTTTGCCGGGTTTGGTGTGCAGAAGAGAAACCACAAGGTTTTTTAAAGTGATTTTGAGGCCTTAGGCAATCTTCCTGTGGGACTTGTCATTTTCTGTGTCACAAAGGCAGATACAGCTTCAAGCGCTGCTTCAAAGCCATGGCACTGGAAATATGTACAGACCTTATGTTCTTGACTTTTATCCTCCAATTTCTGTCGCAAAGC
This sequence comes from Atractosteus spatula, assembly GCF_055471065.1. Lineage (NCBI taxonomy): Eukaryota > Metazoa > Chordata > Actinopteri > Semionotiformes > Lepisosteidae > Atractosteus > Atractosteus spatula. The sequence goes on from NC_142706.1 coordinate 20,897,625, forward strand.
AGTCAGATCTTTCTTCATTAAGCCTTTCTCTTCATCCACAGCTATCTTTCTCTGAAGAAGGTTGTTTATTTCTTGTTGCTGCCCTGTCACTTTCTGTTCAAGTACCGAAAAGGGGGAAACAGAAGAGAGACAGCCATTAGAGAAATGCAAGCTGAGGTCAGGCTCACTAAATGGAGCTTATAATATTTCTCAATGTGATTAAATATTAAATAAAGGGTCCCTTTTAAGTGAAATTGCCCTTGGTAATATGTGAAAGTAGCAGAAATGACATTTTCTGACGCTTGACTTCGAAGGACACTTACAGCACAGTGTTTAACAGCAACTCTGAGTCTGAGCATATCCCCAGAAGGCTAGTTTCATTTCACCGGGAATACATGGACATGCAGTCCTGTCACTTTGACTGCATCACCTTAAGGCTTTGTTTAATGGCAGGACAGAAGAAGTTTATCTAAAACCATTTGATACTTCGATCCTCTAATACAGGATGATTCAAAGCATTATGGTACAGGTTACCCAAATTTCTCAACGCCTGCAACCATTTATCTGTACTGGACTAACTTCTCTTGAAAGAACACAATCTTTTTTATGTTTTTCCATAATCAGTAGTCTAAATTAAAATGAAAAAGATACAAAGCCAAGCACTATCCACTTGGGCGGGTACTCTATATGCAATTGATTACTGAAGAGCACACAAGTGCAGTAGAAAAGCAGCTACAGTATCTCTCCTGAGTATTCACCTACATTTTCAAAGTAATGATGTTGTTTACAGAACCTGATTTCTTTTCTGAGTCTTCTCATAAATCTGATTATGCCTTAACTACACATTTTAAGTATGCTGAAAATACCTAATAATGGAAAAATGCACTGCATTGTTGTAGTTTAAAAATATATCACCTTATTTAGCTCAATGTGCTAAATAGAATATTGTTCGTGTGTGAACAATTTTCCCAAAACACAAACTCAGATACAAAGATAAAAATAACCAACTCTACATGTTTACAGGTTCAAAATGAAAGTCTCCTTTCCCAATTTTCATTATGTCATATCGAGCTACAAATGCAACCTCGAAATCTATTATCTCTCAAAGGATTTTGGTCCTTAAGATCTGATTAAGGTATTCTGGTTGAATGGATACATAAAAAGAGTATTCACTTTGGTTTGAGCATTAAGAGGGAGCACAACTCTAAATGAATCCCTCATTAGGTGAAAAATATAGCACACTGAGCATTTTATACAAGGTACCTAATGGTTCTTCAGAACACTAGTACCACATGATTTGCCAAGTGGTCCAACTCTAGACCACAGAGCTCATCCTGCTCTCCATGAGTAATTCTTTAATAGAATATGCAATAGAAAAGAAAGATTTTATTATATTTTTTCGTTAATCACTATCAAATTAATTACGAGCTTATTCATAAATGAATTGGGTTAGTCTCCTGCAATTATATTGTTATCTGAAATACAAATCCTCATATCTGAATTGCTTATTCCCACAATGCACTTCAATTCTAGTATCTAGACTGCAGTTGATCTCTAATTATTGAATACCGGGGAAGTGTTTTAGCTTCCCACAACTCCAGTCTTCTCAATGATACAACGACTCACTATAAACAAGAAAAATCACTTACTATTCTATGAAAGCCGTCATTCCATTTGTGCAAGGATTTACACACACTCAAAGCTTTTCAATGATGAGAAAAAACAGTAGATCTTCAAATGACACATGAATCTAAGACTAAAATGCTCACATCCCTCCCTCCCATTATAAAAAAACTTGCTAAAAACAAACCTGTACATGAATTAAATTACCTTTAAAAAATAATATGCAAAAGGGAGTTTTTTATACACTTTTATTGTACTTGTGCCTTGATGGCTGTTCCAAATATGAGAAAAATAAAGTTGGATGAGGATTCTTCTTATAATAGTTGATTTTTGAGACATCCTTGGAACAGTCTTTGGCAATGATATAAACCACTGCTGGCGAATGATATTTTAAAAATATAGCATTGTGCCCTGGGATGTAATTAATTGCCATGTTGGGAAAACACTTAAAATCTTCCAGATAGTGGATCTACATTTTTGTCCATTCAAAATGCAGAAGGGTTTTAATAGAGATTTATACTGTAAGTGGAAAAAAAATCAAATGCTGATAATGAGGTAGGCAAGAACAATTTTAACCCCAGAAGAGTTCAACTCGTAAAAAAAAAAGGTTTAAAGAAGTTAAGAGGTCTAGGACAGAAAGATTAGCATTAGAAATTCCCTGTGCAGCTCAAAAATGAAAGCTAATTATGTTATAAAAAATGGAAAGAAAAGAGGATTTCTTGTCAAAAGTTAGTGGAAAAGGCACCAGAAATACATAATTCTAAAAATGCAGCAGACCATCACATCTCTGATAATGGGACAAAAGTTTCATTTTTTATTTGTGTTAGCAGCTAAGATTCCAATAAAGGATGTCAGTAGTCAAAAGGACGCTGGAGAGAAGGCTGAAGATTTAAACCTCAGAGCATTATTTTTCTTGTTGGATTCCCTTACACACTGCAGACCTAAAAAAGAGCATTAGTTTTTGCAACACAGGCATTTAAAACCAGATCTTGCTCTCAGTTAATTTATAGGCAAATGGGCTATCCTTGCCTTTAATGGATTAAAGAGGAAGATCTCACTACTGTTGTCCTATTGTTGTCTTTTTCTTGGCATTTTATTACTGTAGCTTCCATGTTTGAAAACAAACCCTGCACAGAAGATTCGAAAAAAAGAATATTCTAAACATATTAATGACAATTAATGGGCTACTGAGCATACATCATAAAACTTTAAATATTAATAACACGCACTCCATAATAACATTAATATCCTGTGTGATCACATTCTAATGTCTAGAGCACACAAATTCAGCTTGTTATATTGTTTTCACTCCTGATGTTTATCTCAGGATGCAGCACAAGGCATTTTAGCCCCCACCTCCAAACGACTCTCTCTCTCTGCCTAAAAACGATTTTTGACTCAAGGAGTACATAAAGCATTTCCAACCATGTACATTAAGAGGGGAAAATAGTGTTTTAATGGGTTAAAGGGGTGGAAACAGTTTCCCAGGAATGAAATTACTCAATAAACAGCTTTCCTATGAACTAAGCTTCCTCTAAGCTTAGGATATTTTGTATGTTTCTGAACATAAACTGGGCAGCCAACAAACAGCAAAGGAAAAACTTTATGGTAAAAGGAGGCATTAGTGTTAACACTTGCAGTATTAGGACACTGTCCCCAGTAGGCCTTTGAAATACCCTGATGCCCTAAAAAATATGCTACTTACCTTACTGGATAACTTTAATGATTATCTTCTCAAAACCACCCTTTACTGACAAACCCTCTCTATATTATAGTTTTGTCACAAGACACTTTAGAACTGTTCTTGAAACAGTCACAAATGAAACTAGGCAATATGGTTGACCTCTGACCTCTTACCAGTGCCAAAGTTCAATTATTGTAAAAATAAAGATACAGTACCTACATCATAATTTGACTAAACAATTACAAGAAAAGAATAAATTGCATGGTCTAGTCATTTAAAATCTATTTCAGGTTCAACAGTATAACTTATATGAACCCTATACATTTTTTAACTTACTATTATAATAAAGCATAACATACCATATACTGTAGTAGTTCTGTATCTTTCTAAAAAAAAATATTTCATGTCTAACAAAAAGCAGTTCTACTGACTTTCACAAATTCCAGCTGGAAAAGAGAATAATAAATGTTTCTGTGCCTCAGAAATTGCAGTAGGAATTTGTTTGAATCTATAAGCTTTAATTACACAGGAAAATATGACAAAAATAGGCAACTTACAAAGTATTTTACATAATCGAATTGTAACAGTATACACAAATCATGGATGCCAGGTTTTATGTCATCCAACAAACCCCTTTCAACTCTTCTATGACTCTTCTATCATAGCGCATACTTACTATCTCGCAAAACCTGTGATTTTCCAACTCAGCTGGGATTTTTTAATCAGTTAAATGATGCAGGGTGCTTTTTATATTTATGTTTATTCATTAATAGAGCTTACTAAGAGCTGCCGTTCCAAAAACCTGCCTTCAATGATGAAAATCTAATGGCTTTTACTAGCTCAAAAGATCAGAGATGCCGCGTCATCTTTTCTTGTATGGCACTTTTTATTGCTGGCATCTTTTACTGGAAAATGAGGTTCAAGTGGCAGTGCAGAGTGGCTCAGGGACCAGCCAGAATTACTGTATTACAGCGGCACCCATAACCATATGAAATGGTGGTAGAAGTGCAGGAATTTGAAAGGGGATTTTGTGGAATAAAAAGAATAACTTCCAATATGCCTTTATGTGTGAATATAACATATTCTGTACTGCATAGCCTATAACATTATAACTAAATGACTATTGGCTGCAAAACAAAAGATGAATGAAATATGGGAGTTGATCTCAAGAGACGGCAAGATAAAGACAAGCTTGCAAAAACAAAGGATGAACACAGCAAATTACAGCTTTTGGTGGAAAAAGACTGTGAAGCCCTTCTTCCAGCAGTTCATTAAAAGCTCATGAAGATCAAGCCAAAATACTCACAGCAAAAGATAATATTCATCCCCATGATTCATAGCAACTGCATATTCTAATACGCACCATAAAGTGGAAAGGTGTTTCTTGTAAGATAAATATGCTAAACAAAAACTATTGAAAAAAGATAAGTTTAATGCATGCTTTTATAAAAAAAAGTACCTAGAGTGTGGGCATAGCTTAAATGGTTTTGGCATCATTTTTATTAATTGGTCATTTGTGAGTGGCTGTAATACACTTGAGTGACTGCTGCATAATCACTAATCACCTCATTAGTGAAAGATTTGATGGAGCACAGGTGATGAAGTGATTTAAACTGTTAAATGTCAAACACTCAGAAATCAAGAAGGAAAAATAAAGAAAGGAGACGATATGCTGTGCCTATAAGGAGAACAACACCTTTGTTCCATCAAGATGTTGGAGGCTAGACAAAGTCAGGGCACTGTCTCTCACAGTCTGGAGTGTTCACAGCCAGCAATTTCTAACCTGCCACAGTGTTACAGCCAAACAATCGTACAATACGAAGCTATGATCTGGGAGGCCACGAGTCACAACACTGCATCAAGATCAGGTCTAAGCATGAGGGTCTGTACTAGAGTGTTTAGTTGCTCCAAATCTCCACTTGTACCGATGCCAACACAGCAGCAAGATGTTACACTGAACCTGGAACCTCACACTCACCCTTCACAAAGCAGAATTTTCCACTATAAAACATATAATTCCTTTCACTATATTGTCGTTTGCAGAATTAAATCTTCAGTTCTTTTTAATACTCATATTCAGCTAATAGGAACTTATATACTATAATAATAATAATAATAATAATACTCATAATCAGCTCAACACATAGGAGTGAATATTAATAGGACACTTTTGTGGCTGGGGGCCAACTGGGTTACATTAGGTTAGCAATATATGTAGTTGTCAGAAAAGTTACCTTATTCTGAAGGTTTGAAACAATCGGTATTGTTTTGCTGTATTTGCATAGCTACCTTGGCCAAGATACAGATGATCAAAGGAGTGTTACTAATTATTAAATAAAGCTAAACTAATTCACAAAGATCATTAAACCAGCCATATTAAAACATGAATATTCAACAGTGACCAGAACATTCCCAGTGAGGTCATTAAGCTTGAGTCCATGGGAATTGACCATAGAATACGGTAAGAGACATACTGTATACTGTAGACACGAGAGGAAAAGGGGGAAGAAGGACAAACATCATCAGAAACTTGTCCCATGAGAAAGCACTGTTGTTTCTTCAGACAAACCTAGAAATCTGAAAATCTAAAAATCTGAAAGAATACCAGACTCTTGACCTTATTGTAAAGAGGTTAGCAGTCTTATCTTTTAGCTAAATTCAGATTTCCTTTTTTGATTCTCTGGCTATATAACTCCTACTGTATGTTAGTGATAGATTGTTGAAATAGGGAAATTAATTCCCCTTCATTGATGAACATCCATTTAGAGGAAGAGATTGATTCCTGGTTAGACCCATTTCATTTAATAGAACACAGGTTCCATTCTTGCCCAAGTGTTTAGATTCTAGGGGCAGATTTCTGGGTATTTGATATATACAGAAGGTAGGACTGTGTGTTGTGTAATTCTGTGTTAGTGTTATTTATTATTGATAAATATTTGTCAAAGTTTGGATTTGATTACATCTCTGCTGTGTTAAAGCACACAAGATGCATGCCTTAATCGCTCAGTAATCCTTAATTTTAGTGGTTGAATTATTCATTTTTATTATTTGCTTTCTTAGGTGGTATCAGGATCTAATTGTTATATTTTTTTATATTGATCTAATAACCTGTTTCATAATGCTAACACACCACACACACCTATTCATTACAATACTATTAACTTTAAGTGTTTCTCTTTAAACAGGCACATTTTTATATATCACAAGTTAGGAATTTATAGACCACTTAATATAATTAAATATTGCACATAGCTATTTACTATCACTGGCACTGCTGCTAATTCGAGATTTTCTTGTGGATGTACTTTGGTGATATGGTGATGCCAGTCTCATTTGGCATGAGAAACTCTTGTTGCACTACGGTATGAAACCCATCTGTTAATCTTTAGACTTCAAGGAAAATGATGAGGAAAGCTTCTAAATTAAAACAAAACTGATGGCCAGTGGGCTGGGGAACTAGATATGCAGCAGCATTCCAAAAACTAAACTGGCTCTTAAGAATATTTACTTAGAGATTAAGACCAAAGAGCCAAATAATATTCAAATATAAGGTACAGTATGCACTGCAATATTGTTAAATGTCCACTATCAGCCTACATATATAATTAAACATTTTTAATAATACACTTAATTTATATTTTTCTATTTCACTTCATTACCACCATTAATAGCTGCACCTGAAAGCCTAACATTTGTCCATCCATTTTCTAACCACTTTATCTAATTTGGGTCACTAGGGACCCAGTGCCTAACCCAGCAAGCAATGGGTACAAGGCAGGATACACCCTGGACAGAACGCCAGTCCATCACAGGGCACACACAGACAGACACAAACATAAACACTCATACCAGGGCCTATTTTCTCATACCAGTATGTTTTTTGAATTATGAGAGGAAACTGGAACACCCAGATGAAACCCACTCGAACACTGGGAGAACAGAAAAACTCCTTATGTATAATACCCGTGGTCTGGAATTGAACCCAGAGCCCCAGCTCTGTGAGACAGCAATGCTAACCACTGTGCCACTGTGTCGCCTGAAAACCTACCAACATAACATAAATAACATTTAAACATTTATTGCCACTTCATTCCAGAGGGTCGAGGCAACCCAGATCCTAACCAGGCAGACAAAAGGGCTCAAGGCCAGACAAACCACCAAATGTTTCTCATTTGCTACAAGGTGGCAAAAATGTGAGTTCTCATGTGAAACACTCCTTAAAACAAGTTTCAAATTACATAACTTCTTTGAAGAAAGAGGATGCTTCCCAAGAATTGAAAGTTTTATTTTTCCAGCCAAGGTCTACCACTTGTTTCATGTGGAAAAACCACTGTCTCTGCTTTTTTGAGAAAACTTGAGAAAAAATGATCTAATGCTCTTAATGCTCAACTACCCTCTCCCAGAAAAACTACAACACCTGCTATGATAGGGCTACAGGTTAATTTACAATGTCACCTGCACTGTGATAGATTCAGCTCACAATATAGGCACCTGTCAGTCAATGGAGAGTCTTTCATTACTTTCACTTTCAATTGCTGCATGTACTGTAGGCTAATAATCTCCGAAGAGGCTCCTTAATGCAATCATCAGCTGTAATATATTTGGTTTGCTACACTGGTCGCTCATCTTAACAGATTTAACAGATACAATTAGTTCAGAGATAATAACATGACTGACTGAAACACAAACTGTTACAAATAATGAGCATCCTCATGGAGAGACTCCTCTATCACTGCTGTGGAAGTGAGAGCTAAACATGCAGGCACTACACTGCTGATCTTTTGGGTGCGAAATGGAACTGACAAGAAGAAATGACTTGTGATTTAGTCACTTGAAATCCATTCGTCAAGGAAACGGAAGACAGCTGCCTTTTTACAGTAAGTGTTGTCCGTTTCAATGCCTTCAGGGGTACACTTAAATGTTAAACAATACCCATCTTAAATTTAAAACAATGTACCAGTATTTCTGGATCAATGCAATACAGCTTCCATTTCTGCCACTCTTTCATAATCTCACTTGAGCTCTCAAACTTTTTTTATTTACTCACTGAAATACGATCACGTTTCTAGTATTTTACAGATTGAGTGAAGTGTTCAGAAAAGTGCTATATAAGTGTATGGGATTATTATTAGAAATTTGATGCAATGGCATGCTGGTAAATACCTTAATATTGGCCAACTACATTTACTGTACTTATGAGTAAATATCATGAGATCCATGGGATGATAATTGTGCACGGCAGATCCTAACACAGAATCCATCACGTAGTGCCTCTCAACAAATTGTTCAAATAACTGCACGTATTTTGAGTACAGTGCTGCTTGAAAGTTTTGTTTCTGTTACATTATTACTATGAAATCCTTGTTTAATCAAAACTAGTCCTTACTTTTCTAAAAAAAATCCACAAATTCTATGTAGTGTTTAGAGGAATTGATGCATATAATAGGAAAAGAAATAGGTAAATAAGAATTAGAGCATTTACAAATGTAATTGAACCACAAAGTTCATTAGCCCACTCAAGGAGATAAGTATGATCAAGTGGGAAAATAACCTCTTAACCAATCCAAGAACCAATCACTAGGACAAAGTCTTGTAGGCCCTAAATTACATTAAGGAAAGAAATATGTTTTGGAATTCATCAGTCTACTGTGGGATAATAAAATTAGTAGTAGTAATAGGTTAGAAGTTAGTTGATGGATAGTAAGATAGGTAAAATAGTTAATAGTCATCCAGGTGGATGCTGCACATTGGTGGTGGTGGAGGGGAGTCCCATTACCTGTAAAGCGCTTTGAGTGGAGTGTCCAGAAAAGCGCTATATAAGTGTAAGCAATTATTATTAATTATTATTATTATTATTATTATTATTATTATTATTATACTTTCGAAATTGAGAAAATTTAAGACCACAGTGACTCTACCTAGATGTGGATGTTCTTCAAACTTATCCCACAGAGCAAGAAATCCAAGAAAACCCATACAGAATGTCTAAAAGAACCCCAGGACCACATCTAAGGCTCTCCAGGCTCTTTTGCTGCAGCTGATGTCCATGTTCATACCTCAATAATACAATGCAAGCTGAACGGTAATGGCATTCATGGGAGAAAACCTTTCACCTCAAAAAAGAACATTGATGCTCGTCTTAAGTTTGCAAAAGATCATCTAGATGATCTTGTTGATTTTTGGAAGAATATTCTCTGGAAGGATGAGTCTAACATTGATCTTTTTGGCCACAAGAAAAAATGCCATGTTTGGCAAACACCTACCACCAAAATCACCTTATCCCTATTGTCAAGCATGGTAGTAGGAGTGTCATGGTTTGGGTCTGCTTTCAAGCCCATGGACCTGGATAACTCACCATCCATTCTCAACTCACCATTGAGAGAACAATGAATTTAGAATCATACCAAAATATTCTGGAAGAGAATGTCAGGCCCTCTGTCCATGAGATGAAAAAAGGTCCTCCAGCATGACAACTACCATGAACATTCCAGCAAATCTACCAAAGAATGGATTAAGAGGAAGAAATTCCATTTTGCTTTGGCCGAGTCAAAGTCCAGATCTTAACCCAACAGAAATGTTGTGGCAAGACCTGAAGAGTTCATGCAAGACAGCCAACAAATCTGGAGCAGTTGAAGCAGTTTTGTAAGGACGAATGGGCAAATATTCCTCAAAGCAGATGTGAGAATCTGATTAGTAACTACAGAATATGTTTGTCATACTGTAGCTCCTTATGTATGTGCCACTGCTTATTGCATTAAAAGGTTCACTTGCTTTTGCCCAAAGGGATCATTGAGTTTCTGTTAAATAAACATGTTTTATTTAATCATGAAACAATTTGTGTACAGTACGTATGTCTGTTATTTGGGTCAATTTAATTTAATATTGCAGTTCAGTTAAAAGATTTTTTAAGATAATTTTTCTAAGACTATGAAAGATGAAAGGTTCAAATACAGTACTTTCAAGGAACACTGTGTATTTGAGCTTTGTTGCAATGTAATCACAGTCAATGTGTTACACCAGTGTTCTCCTTGAAGAATCTATAAATCTCTATGTTGTTATTATTTTATTATTTTTGTGAATAGCTGAATATAACATTAGCCTGGGTATTTCAGTAGCATCAATTTATTTTAAAAACTGTGTACCCTTTAGAAACAGATACAAATTGATAATTTTGTTTCCTTTGTTTAGAAGTGTCAACTGTTTGCTTTTATTTTGAAGCAAGCCTGATTTCAATAAAACGTTTTTATTAAAGATTTCTAAGACCCAACAAAAGACACTGATTGTATCTACACAATTCTGTGGAAGATTTTTTATAGAATGTTTCATATGAGACCAACCCCTTCCAATTATGTGCCATTAAGGATACACTTTTTAAAGTAAATATTTTAATCGAACCTTGAATGTTTAAGGGGAAGTGCAGTCCCAATTTTTTCAGACCAATTAAATCTTGGTAACTAATTAAATTAATTTACATTAATTTAATTTTTTGAGAAAAATTTTATAAATTTAGAACAAAATCGTGAACTTTGTGAAAGTACTTTATAGTCTCCATGCTGTCACAAACCACTAGTCTTGCCACAGCTGAGAGCGAGAATTTGCATGAATTGTGATACAAAGCAGCCCTTCCTGCTCACTAGTCACTGTAATAACTAAAGTAATGAGATGTATGAATAAGTACAGTATGCAGCAGAAATTTAACTGCAGAAATGTTCCAACATGATCTATATGCAGAGTTAACAAAGAAGTTGTATTTGTCAGTAAAACCGTCTCAAAGTCAAGAACAACATTCCTATTGGATTAAAAGAGACGTGAGATCTATTCACAAGCCTATACTTTTATAATGTAATAGGACTGCTTCACCTCACTGGAACTTTGGTTGCCTTGTTCTGAATTGCAGAACATGTCACTGCGCATATGTGGAAATGTGGTCTTTTTTTGTGATGTAAATTGGTGGTTTTACACATTACTGTTAACATTTTACTTTCATTGTGGTTTGAAATACACTCATCAATGCCAAATGTTTCTAAGCACCAAAACAAAAATAGTGTTACAGTTCCCCTTTAAACCTGAACAGTTTTACAGCTGAAAGAAGATAAATGTGAGAAAACACTGCAAAGAAAAATTGAAAACTAAAATATGTTGATTGCAGAAGTATTCACACCTCCCCCCCAAGTCAAAATTTAATGGAAGCACCTTTGGCAGAAATTACAGCTATGAGTTTCTTTTGGATAAGTCTCTACAAACTTTACACACTGGGATGACGTAAATGACACCCATTCTTTTTTAGCATCATGCTCAAGTCTTGTCAAGAAGGTTGGGGATTGTTGATTGAGTTTTCCTCTAAGATTTGCCTGTACTGTGTTCCATTTTCCCCTTAATCTTGCCAAACTTCAAAGTTCCTACTGATGAGAAGCAGCCAAATAACAAAATAGTGTCACACAACCATGCTTGACAGTAGGGATATTGTTGTCTGGGTGATATGCTGTATCGGGTTGGGTTTGGGCCAATGTTTTACATTTAGACCAGAACGTTTCAATTTTATGTCCTCTGAACATAAAACCTTTTGCCACATATTTGATCAGACTGGCATCCTAAAGAAAACCAATCATTAGTCCCTAAGATACTTTAGTAAAACCTGTTACAATCTATACCCAGCAAGAATTGATACTACAAAACACTGAATAACTAAAATAAATCATTCCTAAAGATTGATGGGCCTTTCTTAATTATGAGGGAGGATCTTTTTAATAGTTGGAAGCTTATTGAGATAATTAATGAAATAATTGCAAAAAGATTATTGTCAAATACTATAAAAAATATATGGCTTATCCATCTTAAAGACTATGATTTAACCACAGTTTCATTTTTCAGAGTTTAATTTCTGTTTATACTCTCATTACAAACCTAAAATGTGAATAATAGCAAAAAATGTTTTCTAAATGTAAAGAAAAAAATATTTAGGAATGTTTTTCTAAATGTAAAGTAAAAATTTTAAACTGCAAAGTTAAACAGATTGAAAATGACAGGGGTATCTTTACATACCTGCTCCAACTCCTGTATTTTATTGTCTTTAACTTGCAGAATCTCCAATACCTTCCGGTCTTTGGCTTCAGCTTTCTGCTTCTCTCTAGAAAGAATACATAATAAAAAGCCCTCAGTGATCATTTGTAGCTCATCATGTGAATTCTCCATCGCCTAATGATCAGTGTCATTTTCAAGTATTAAAGATCATATGAAACTGACAGACCCTGCATAAAAAAAAAATTGAGCATATGGCATGTGACAGCAAATTAACTCATCAGGCAAAAAATGACAACTATATTCACCAAGAGGAAAGTACTGTACAGTATGTTGTTTTGTACAAGGAATATCCAGAGGAAAGACATAGTACATCCAGCATAGTTTCTAAAATTCTTGTGTAACAATAAATAAGTTCAAGAAAGGAAACAAGGAGATGTAAAAGGAAACACCTTACTTTAGCCCTATTTACAAAGGAAATGATAACTTGCACAGAGTTCTATTGTACCCTACTTGCTTGTACCGATGAAGTACTGATAAAATGAGCAAAGGTATTAGTTTACCAGCTACTGTACATGTGATTAGTCTTAGATGTATCAAAACAACAAAAGATTAGATCATTTTCATGGAAGGAATTGCCAGATTATTTTTAAATAATTATCTTTACATTCTTTATATTTTTTAAATTAGTCCTCTGTAAAATACCCTTAGGTTGCTGTTGCTTACTTTTCATGTGGGATTAGAACCTTCAAAGGAAAGAAGCAATGGTTCTCTTATTCTGTTCAACTAAACAATTTTTACCTGGTGAGGACTGTTTTATTACAGATTTTCACACACCAAATGCAAGTACTTTGACTTAAAGATACATGCACCTTAATTTATTGACATATACTCATCCAGTTAACACGTCTTCCACTCACTCCTTTTATTAGTGCAAAAATCATCATGATACATCAGCTATTCAAAACATGGAAAATAAAACATTAACACAGACAGACAATGCTACTGAATATTTGTTTTTGTATATATTAGGAAATGTACATTTGAAAATAACTAATAGCCTGCAATCTTTTAAAATATTACTAAACACTCGAAGCACTCACAGTATTCTAACAATGCACAGCTGATACAACATCTGTGTGCTGAGAAGTGAAAGAAACACACATGACAACATCTGCAGTCAATGGCATGAGCTTATTCACAACTGATAACACATGAACTGAATATCTTATATTAAGGGCTGGTGGATTTATCCCCATAATATGGCCTTGTGATCCTGGGGTGAGCCATATGCAATAGATCTACCTGGACACTTTCCCTTTCCAATCATTTCCAATGGTTTTAAGTGAACCATGACCCTCTGATATACATCTATGATCAAGAAAGACTGGATACTGAATAGTTAAAGAGAACAACTGATGTGAACCGTGAATTCTACACAGTTTTCCACAATAAGACATGGACTCAGAAATAGATGTTTGTTTAAATGTCAGATGTTCTGGGGGAAAAATGTAATATCACTTGACTTTCACCTAGTCCTTACATAGATAAAACTGACCAATTTGACAAATAACACACAAAAATTCTACCTTCTTATTGCTTTTTGTAAAATAAAATCTGCCAGCATTCAATATCTTTGTGTGAAAAAGTAAGTGCATGCCTTGATTCAGTAACTTGTGGCATCCACTTTAACCACAATAACATGAAATGGTACTGTTACATGTTTCCTGTAAGAGTTGATCAGTCTCGCACATCGCCTGGGACAAATTCTGGCCCACTCTTCCTTAAAGAACTGCTTCAATGGCTTTTTTCTATGCACAGCCCTGTTTAGGTCCCACCACAGCATCTCTACGGAGTTTAGGTCTGGACTTTGACTTTCCATTCCAAAATCCTGAATTTCTTCTTTTCAAGCCATTCTGTCATAGATTATTTTACGTGTTTATGATTGCTGTCCTGTTGCATAATCCAGTTTTGGTTCAGCTTTGCTTGTCGGACAGACGGTCTCACAATTTCTTCTGGGATACTCTTGTTATTGTGTGAAATTCATGGAAGACTCAATGATAGCAAGGCTTTCAAGACCTGAGGCAACAAAGCAAACTCCGCCATGCTTGATGGCTGGTATGAGACTCTTCTGGTCAAAGGTTGTTTGATTTTTGCCAAATGTGATGTTTTGCACTATGGCCAAACGACTCCACTTTTGACACAGTTCGGAGAGAACTGTTCCAGAAGTCTTGTTTTTCATTTAAGTGGTGTTTGGCAAACTTAAGACATGTGGCAATGTTGTTTTTGGAGAGCAGGGGTTTCCTCCTGGAAAACGTTCCATTCTTATTCTAACTTTTCCTGATAATGGACTCATGAACTCTGACATTTGCCATACGAGAAAGGCCTGTAGAGCCCTGGATGTTACCTTGGAGTTCTTTGAGATTTCTAGGAGCATCATACAGGCAGATCTTGCAAAGAACTTGGTTGGACGGCCACCCCTTGTTAAAATGGCAACAGTGTTTAATTTTCTCCATTTGTAGATTATCTTTCTTACCATGGAATGGTGGACTGCAAATTGTTTGGATATGGCTTTGACAAGCAACAACAATTCACAGATTTGTTTTAATTTGGCCTTGATGTGTTACCACAAACCTAAGTGTTTAAGGCCAAACTGACAAAGATTCTGATTTTAAATACAGGTGAAATCACCTCCTGATGACCAACTAATCACTTGCACATGTTTTGGTGCACTTGATTCTATATACCATCTTCATTGAGATGTTAGGACTAAAGGTGCACTTATTTTTTCCACACAAAGAGTTTGAATGCTGGGTGATTATTTTAAAGGGGAACTGCAACACTATTTTTATATTTCGGGGATAGAAAGAATCAGCATTGATAAGTGCATTTTAAACCACAATAAAAATAAAATGTGGTTTGAAATGCACTTAGGAGGAGGTAACTTGTAAAACCTCCAATGTACATCACAAAACAAATGAAATTTCCAGGTATGCACAGTGCCATTTTCTGTGATACAGAACAAGCCAACAAAACTGTACATTTTAAACAAGCAGGTTTGTGAATACAACTCTTTTAATCCAATATAACTATTGTTCTCATCTTCAAGATGGTTTTGCCGATAAATGGAACTCTGCATGCAGATTTCTGCGGTGAAATGTGTGCTGCACATCTTGTACTTATTCTCTCGTACATGGCATTACATTAGTCATTACAGTGACTAGTGAGCAGGAAGGGCAGCATCACATCATAATTCGTGGGAACTCTTGCTCCCACCCAAGCGAGACCAGGGGTTTGCGACAATATGGTGACTTACAGTACTTTCATAAAGTTTGCAAGTTTGAGCTTAATTTGAAATTAATATTTTGTTCCTATACCATTAACAAATTGATTTTGTTACTGAGATTTAATTACCGGTCTGAGAAATTGAGACTGCAGTTCCCCTTCAAATAAATTATAACTAAGATTTTGTGTGGTATTTGTACAGTGAGGTTATTTCTATCTTCTATTAGGACTTGTTGTGGACTAGGTGAAGGTCAATCATGTTTAAATATGTAAAACCATACATGTAAGTATACCCTAGGGGGGTATACTTACACACTCTATCTGTATATATTTACAAACTGAATTTGATATACCCATATACTGTAAATGTGTCACTAAATTGCAAAAAAATAATGCTGCCACAAAAACTTAATTAAACATAAACATGGGGCATTAAAAGCCCTTTTTAATATTACTTAGCACTTCCTTTCATCACATTGCTGGTTCTACATTAAGTGACAGATCCACCGTCATCAAATGATTGCAGGAAATGTAAACTGGGCAGAATATTTCAGTCCTGATTAATAAAGAACCTTAGCTACCGACTGAAAACAGTCCTCTGAGCCAATGAGAATGTACACCTAATTTCCAAGTATAACAGTAAAACCAAAAAAATGAGGTCAGAAAAAAACTCAGACGTTCCCTTTAAACACTGTACACACTTCCCTAGTGCAAATAACAGAAGAAGTGTGTCAATCAGCACCAGTATAAGATTACACTGATCTTCAGATACTGTAATTAAGATGACATCAAATCTGAAATTCGGCTCACATTCCCTTGTGAACTGTAATCATTTCCAACATACCTTTCATACTAAATGTCTTTTTTGTGAGCACCAGGGAAGAAAAAAACAATCTGAGACTCAAGCCAGTCTTTTTTTGAACATCTGCAGATCACTGGGGTTCCCCCAAAGGATTTTTAAGTTATGCCTGCCTCTGGTGAATAAAGTGCTAAACTTGCACCTTACAATTCAGACTGTGTCCTTAGCAGCCAACCAGTTGGTATAAGACCAGCTGAATTCCCACAGGCCCAGCGCACTTTCAGACTTAACTGCAGTAGCTGCAATTATCATGTCAATACCCCATGCTCTGATATGCTGATACACACGCACTCACGGTGCATGTTACCTTGTCTCAGAGGAACTCTCCTCATTTCTTTATTTTCCAATAAAGCAAAATATTAACAGACAGATCAAGGTACCGTGGCGTGCTTTCTGCATTCACCAACTACTGGATTTTTTTTTTAACTGAAAGGCTTGGCCAAGGAAAACCTTTTGTATTCTAAACAAAAATGGGGAATTGCCATTCAAAACAGGAAGAGTATGGCATTAGTTTCAAGGCACTATATTTTACTTTCAATGGGAGAACCCTCAATTTCAAAGGTACAACATTCAGTCCACTAAACTATAGGTTTAAAAGCAGTGTAACAAGTTCACCACAAAGCAGTAATGATTAGAACATTATAAAGATTTACAACACAAAC
Organism: Atractosteus spatula; assembly: GCF_055471065.1. Classification (NCBI taxonomy): domain Eukaryota; kingdom Metazoa; phylum Chordata; class Actinopteri; order Semionotiformes; family Lepisosteidae; genus Atractosteus; species Atractosteus spatula. The sequence continues at coordinate 20,914,735 of NC_142706.1, forward strand.
CAGACACAAGAAAGGTCTGAGCAGTTATATACTTATTGGGTTAGCATCAGTTATTACATACCACACTATATCTTGTGCTCTGATAATCCACGTACAGCTGTGATCGTTTGCATTTTACCCCGATTTGTACTGTAGTGCTTCGGTTCAGTACCTGATCCAAGGAAAGATTGGAGTTGTATTCATTTTCTTAGCTGTCAGTCACTTAGAACTACTGAACATGGAATTAAACATGAATAAAATAAGGAATCAGAGATAAAACTAATTCTAGATCATTTTTACATATTTTAATGGTGTGGGGTTAAAAGTAGAGCCTCAACGGTTGGCAGAAATCAGGTTGTGAAAAGCATTTCCCAACAAGACTAACAATACAGTATACAGGTATGTTCATTTTCACTGAATACTTGCCCATCCGGATATTTTTCAGGAAACAAAAGACAGTTTAACTTCACCTTCTGAATTCCATACCTCAAAATGGTATTTGATGACATGTGAATCTATTTTTAATGTAAACATTATGGGCTCTTTTCATCAAAGCGGTTCCACTGCTGAGTGACTTGATTAAGGACAAAGGTCCTTTACATCACCGTGAATGCAGAAAATGGCAAAGATCCTTCTAAAGAGTCATAGTTTATTGCCATATGCAAAACACAACATGCCATTCTTGAAACTAAGTTACCTATAATTGCCTTCTCTTCTGAATTGTGAAAATGACACTGGTGACAGAATGAGTGACCAGAAATGATCAGTGTACAGCCTACAATGGGTGCACAGTAGGCCTGTGTATATCTCTGGGCTGCCTGTCTTCAAAGGTGGCACCAATTAAACACCTTCAGGACAATCTGCTGCTGCCACAGAATCTTAAGCATCAAGAGAAGTGCAAACCATGTCTGTCCATAAAGTTTTACGTTTCCTTAAATCAGAAGCAACCTAAGAACTGTGCAGAAGAGTTACTGGTCTGGTTATGCTGAGAGTGAGCTAATTTAAGTCATGCAGACACCTTGTGTTGCTGACAATTCAAAGAGACCTACAAATCCTTCTGGCATGCTGCCCTGAGGTTGGACTAGTAGTACAATGAACTAGAGGTGCATCTCATCCAGGAACAGCGTACAATAGTCAAGGTATTCCTTTAGGTTCTCAGTCAACTTATAACAGAAAAACTACAGCCAGCATTGCTAGGCATCACACATAATACTAATTCTGGAAAAAACAAAGCCAGGATTATAATCAGTTAACCAGCACTGAATATTATTTGGGCTGTCAATTTTCCAAAGGGACATACAGTACGTTCTGTATAAGAATGTACGTTACAGTATATTAGAGCAGCTTCATCACTCACAATGACATGGTGGAGTATAGAAGCTGATGACGCATCATTCTTTACCAAAAAAAATAAAAAAAATCGGCACCCACCACAAATTTAGAAAAAAAAAAGAAACTAAGAATTGTAATTACAAAGTGTGAGGCACTCTGTTGCTACCAGAACAACAGTATACAAAACATCACAAGCTAACAAAGAGAGTGAAATTTGTTTTGGTATTTAGCATGTGTTTCATGTAAAATAAATGACTTGTGAACAACTGCTTGCATCACATGAAGTGAGACAAACCAAAATGTCTGCAGCGCTACAGTAAAGTCAATCCCAAATTCCAAATCCCACGTTTCTACTCACCTCTCCACAACCAAGCTCACGGCCTGGGTCAGGTCTGGGTTGGCGACTTGAAGGCGTTTCCATAAGGACCACACAAACTCCTTATCGGCCTGAAGAGAACAATGCGTCAATCAGGTCTAATTTTACCCTGATATATCCATCCATCCATTTTCAAACTGCTTCATCCAATTCAGGGTTGTGATGAGAGGGAGCAAAAGGCACAAGACTGGATAGACCCTGGATGAGATGCGCAGTCCATTGCAGGTCAGACAGATACGGTAGAAACACGCACACACTCACACCAGGGCCAATTTTCCCAGAAGCTAGTTATCCTACCAACATGTCTTGGTAGGTGGAAACCCATATGAACATGGGGAGAACTTACAGACTCCGCCTTGACATACATTTTTAAAAATATAGCCACACAGAAAGCAGCTTATTCTTCATATAAGTCATGACAACCCTCACAGGGCGCAGGTCAGAACTGTACATCCTGCAGGGAGTGTCAGTTCATTACACGGGGAACGCACATGCACAGTGACAACTTAAGAGAAGCTAATCTGGGCAGAATGTCTTCGGAAAGTGAGACGAATGATCCACTGGCAAAAACAAAGAGAATGTGCAAACACCACTTACAGTATAAGGAGTCCAGTATTGCACTCTGGACTTCATTTTTGTTTTCCATATTGCCAACATGATTAGAGGTCAATCATCTACTGTAGGTTCAAGTTCCAATTTTAGTTATGAACCATGCAACAAAGCCTGAGTAAAAAAATGTTGTAATTGTAGTGGACATGACAAATTTCAAATAATAACATAAATGAAATAATATAAATAGTTCCAATATAGAAGAACAGAAAATAACACTAAGCTAAAAATACAAAATATTGTAACAAAGATGTTCAAAGTCTCATCTTAAATTAGAAAAGTACCTACAAAGACTTAAAGAAGATTCTGATAAAGTGTTGAAATAGGCTTGTTAATACTGTAGGCTTGTTCATAGTTCATAGCAACAGTTAAATTAAACTCATATCAGGCAATTCATATTTCTTGAAATTTAATTACAAATGCTACAGAAAACAAACTATGAAACTATGTTACACAAAATCTGCATACAGAAATAACCTCGAAGTATAACAGTTAGTATAAGAAACAACTAATCGACCGGCTATCATTGAAACGTTGACATGAAACATATCACAAATCATAGGTGATAAAAATAGTTGACAAGGAAAGTTGCACTGCAGGGGGAATGTAGCAAGTCTGATAAATTTCCAATTCAAATATGCTGGAAGTATTTGCTTCTTTTTTTAAGATGAATTACATTTAATGAGAAACATCTAAAACTACACAGTTTTGAACATTAAAAGGCAGACTTATTCCAATTGACTTAACATAAAATTATCTGTTAAAATACGTTCGTATCATCATAAGATAAAAGTCACTGCTCTCGCTAGAATCTACTGGTCTCCAATTAGTACATGAATCTTGAACCACATTCAAAAGTGTCTGATCAATTATTTATTAAATGGCAGAGGCAGACCTTGATAGACCATTGGTTGAACATACAAAGTGGAGCAAAGATGGGCAAAATAAAGATCTCACATACTCTGAACCCACATTTGCAGTTAATGATGAATTAAGAACAGTCAGACTTCAAAAAGGTAGTCTCTTATGCTGTCAGGAAGGACCCAGGGTAAGAAATAGAAATGTATCAGGAGCTCCTTGATGCATGTTTGTTTCAGTCAGTTTTCATACTCTCCGAATATACAGCAACACATACTGACATAAAGCCCCTTCCATTTTGCTGACGTACTGTAATGCATAGTGGTTGCTCTTACTGGTTCTGATAAGGCCTTGTCACTTGGCCCAAATCAGCGTGGCAAATGCCAAATATAGGCACAAGGATGTATTTGTAATAAAGAGTGATGACACGCCTCTTCTGCACAGAGAGGGCTGTACTGACATAAAAGGTCAGATCTACAGCACTAACAAACCTTGACTGAGACAACGGATATTCAAAATGTTGTAAAGACTGTCTCTTTATCTCTCTTTTCATATGGTGTTCTTGTGATATACCTATCAGCAAACAACCTGACAAAGCCAATGAAACCATCACATGTGTCAGGATGCAAAGTGGATGTTAACTAAGTGGCAATGAATAGGATATTCATAAATTAACTGAATCGGCTTCCCTCAGCTACTGTAGCAATGGACTAATCTGACTTCTTAGATTGACCTTTTAGCCTAAACCAAAAAATGCCGAGCAACATGTGCTTGTCTTGTGACCTTCTCAAGACATCAGGTTTAGTGGTGTGAACACAATTCGCTTCATAGAGCCCAGCTTTCCCTAATTTTAAAATACAGGGCTACATATTCAGCTAGTGCAGTAGATTCAAATATATGTTATAAACCATAATATATTTTCAGAAAAAGCAATTATTAATTTCAAATAAATAAAGCATATGCATGTTGTTCTTTTAAAGTTTTTTTTTTAAACAGTAATAAAGCAAGCCTAATCACTTTAATCCAAGACTACAGACTTTAATTTCTGGGAATTCTGAATAGATTAATCCCCCCCAAAAAAGCATGATTATTTAGCTGAATGGTAAATATATTAAGAACTAGAAAACAACAAAAAAACTCACTTGATAAATATCTGAAAGCACGCAATGAACCAGGTGGCATCCACTGTCATACTGTTACAGGCCAGAAATGACTATAAAATTCACTTTTTAAAAATGATTCTATGTGATCAGTAATGGAGTGACATCTCATCCAGGGTGTACCCCGCTTTGCACCCATTGCCTGGATAGTTTTGGGCTCCCCCACAACCCTGATTGATGGATGGATTCTATGTGATGATGTGACATGTTCTTCATTCAGGTACATGTCAGCCACAAACAGCTCTATCTTTCACTAAAAACCCTACAGGCCGTAACTCACTTCCACAAAGTCTTACAACACTTTCCTGACTGAATGTTTCAGGTCAGTAAGTAACAGCGTAAATGTTCAAGTGGAGAAGCATTTGTCAATGGGCAGGTATTTTTTGCATATTGAACTGTTCTCGTGGGTATGTGGCCTCACTGCTGCCACCTCAGGTCGGCCCCCCCACCGCTGGGGGCTCGAACCCGGGCCTCCAGCGTCACTCAGCAGGGAAGCAGCCAGCTAAGCTAAAGGGAGATCTCCCCTCAGCCCGGTGGCTGAGGTCCCTGCTATTCACAGGGAAGGGTGGTGACATCACCGCGCTGGCAAGCCGGCTCACACAACCTGTAATGTGTACGGCCATATGCGTTACAGTACTATATACTGTATATAAGATTGGTTTTCTGCATACTTCTGAAATATGATTTTTGTTAGTTTTTTTTATTCGTACAAAAGCAACCCCTGTTGCTTGCTAAATGCTAGAGATCTTGAAAAGTTAATTAGTTTACAAACTGGCATAAAGTGAATAGCATAGTGCTAGTCTTCAGCTCTTCTGGCCTAGGAATTGGCATACAGTGTTTCTAACTTGGAGAATGTGTATAAAAATAACTCATCCGTCTAACCATCTTATAACTGCTTCTTCCAATTCAGGGTTATAGGGGAGCCAGAGACTATCCTGGCAAGCAGTGGGCGCAAGGCAGGGCAAACACAAACACAGACATACACAAACACAAACAAGGGTGTAATTAACACCCTTTCCAGCAGCACCTTCAGATGAAAATGTATAGTTGTATTTCTACAGTGTTTCAGTCTATATGTCAAAACAGAAAATTTGCTGTGCAAAGGGAATCACATGCAATTTACCCATTTGTGCTGAAATCGGAGTGTCTTTTTAACTTCAGTTCAATGACAGTAATACTCATCTTTCAAGAAAAGTTCACACCTGTTGCATAATGTGATACAATGATTTAATCCATGAAGAGAGACAAGGTTTGTCAACCTTTTCCAAGATTGTCATACTCATGTCTCCAAACAAACTGAAGCAACACAAAGTTGACTTTATGATGACATAATAGCAAAAAGTAGACATGTTTATGATGACATAATAAAAAAAGAGTGGTGATGTATTCCCATTGGTTGGACCTTGAAGGTTAATTCTCTCTCTGTGCTCAAAAATGAAATTCAGTTCAAAATGGGGGAGAGTGGCACATTTTGAACTTTTTGCTTGCATTTCTTTATTTGAAAAGTTGCAAAAATATTCAATCGGAGCAAAAAGCTGTCAACGTTATCCTGTGTCATTAATAGGATCCGCTGTCGCAAAACATACTTTAGCTACAGTAGAATCTCAATCGGCCATGGTTACAGAAACTATTCATCGATTAACAAGAACTACTCGAAAGATAGGTTAAGAAGTAAAATAGGTGTCTGACTATAGAGAGCCGTCTTGTCACGGGATACTGGCACATACTGCACTGACTCTAGGAACAAACCAATAACTTCCTCTTATACTACTCCTATAATACCAGGATGAAAGATGTGTGTAGAGACGTCTGTATGGCACACAAAACATAAGCCGTTACCTGACATTGAACGAGCTCTTCGGTGAGGTTTTTTACTTCTTCTTCCAGCAGCAACATTCGACCTCGATCACCCTGCTTTGCAGCCATTGCTATGATGTACAGTATAACCACAATCAGAACATAAAAAACTCAGTTTCATACAGAATGTACAGTAGGAGAGAGCAAATAAGAAAGGATAAAAATATTGTATCTGAAACATCACGGATGTGGATATGGCCGAGTAAGAGCCAGTTCAAGATGTTAAGCATTTGATTGCAAATACCGCAATGCAATTCAAGTCCATTATTAGTCCAAGTATTAGAACACATATTGTTGAATTTGCACGACTGCAATTTTACTTTCACGTTTTAAGATTTGTTTATTACGTTACAGATGGGACTGATATAGCATTCCACCTGTTGGATACGGCACCGGCAAAGATTAGAACGTGATTTGCATTCATTTTTAAGATATAACTGGTCATGCGTGGAAATCAAAAGTATGTATTACACTTTATAAATCAGTTAAAGCACCGAAAATGTGTACAGTCGCATTTAGCAGTTACTCGGTTGCCCTGGAAACAGCATAGCCTACCGGGTGCAGTAGTTGACAGATGACAGGCCAAGAAAGACTTTAAATGCATAAAGCCGCGTTCCTGTAAATCACGTACCTGTTGTTAAAACTTTTCCCTCGTTAGCCAAGTTTGTTTTTCAAAGTAATATGTACTATTTTACATTGTCGAACAATACGCAAAACTCAGTTCCTCCCACAGCTCGCCCTGTTCCGGTAGCAGCTGTTTGTTCAAACCTGCGCGCTGTTTTCCGCCGCAAACTGTTTCCTCTTGTCTAAGCTTCACGGCATTTCACTGCATTTCGTTTCGTAATATGGCTAGAGGAGCTGTAGCGAAGGGAAAGTCGATGCAAACTTGTCAGAAGGCAGTTCATGAAAGAGTGGAGTTGGATTAGTTTTTGGTGTGGTGCTGTGTTATTTCCGTAGTCTCTTTACTTTAGCACTTTAGTGTAAAAGAATTGCACAGCCTTACCAGGAGATGTTTTACAAGTTTTTTATAACGCGAATAACTGCATGGATGTTTTTGATAATGGATTGTAGTTTGCTACACATCACAAATATGTGCGTGCAACGAAATTAGCGCAAAGAAAATGAAAACTACAAAATATAACGAATGTCGGCACGATAGTTTTATTTTGAAAGCAAAGAAGGTTTAAAGTACAGTAATTTTCTAGTATCCGTTTTCCGTTGTTGGTTCATTTTGTACTCCATCGTAAATGATCCTGGAACTGAATTTTTAGACTAGGCTCAAGTTTATTGTTCTGATAACGATTTGTGTGGATTGAACAATTCAAATAGTGTGATTCGTCTCGTCTATTTGCATTTGTAAAGGATTTGCGTGCCTTGTGTCTCGCGTTCACTACAGTAAAAAAATCCTCATGCGTTGTATGATGTACATCATTCATATTTAATGATATCTCTGATAACAAGAGTTATCAGATATCAACAGTTTATGTATGCAAAGATACAATACATAAAAAACAATGACAAACGTTGGGAAACAGTAGTCTAGAGAAAAAAAAATCTGTCTGAATTGTTTGATATTGCCAGGCACCACTGTAGTGGGGCAGTTGGTTCTACTGACCCACAGCTCTTCTGATTTCAGACTGGGGTTCCTTCTCTTTCTGGTTTTACATGGTCTTCACTAGTTTGCTGGGTGCTCCAGTTTCATCCTACTTTCTATGAGGGTGCCAGTTAAGTTACCTGCTAACTCCACACTGTCCCTGTGTGCTTGTATGTGTGCTCTGAGACAGATCACCATTCCAAGCTTGTAGCCCTACTTTGTACCCTGTTGTCCCATGTCCCTAACCAAAAATAAGTAACTTGCAACTGCCAATCTGATTTCAGATTTGCACAAAAATGACCACATTTTCATGTAGTTAAAAAGCACCGAATCCCCCCAAAATTCCTATATTTTGCATGTTCTTAGTTTTAGAAAATTAGAATTTTAGAAACAGTATTATTACATACAGTGCTGTAGATTGGAAAGGATTCACCATTTTTCTACATAATGACATTATACCACCTTTACATCCCTATTATATTACATCCATATAATTAAAAATAAACTAATTACAAAATAATTGTTAACTATAAATCTTCAGGTGTGAGCACAGCCGAAGCGTTGTGTTTTATCTCTTCTCTTTTCAGCATGGAATAAACCTATTACGTGTTCCTTTGCAGACTATGCATGCTGACACAGCTACCCACCTGAACTACTATAAATCTGTAATCCTTTTAAATGTTCCACTTGTTAAAAGGTTTCCAAGCCCAAACTAGAAAATAATAATTGAGATTTACAAAAAGTTATTAGTATTTACTATGTTAAGAAAGTGTCAGTAAAACAGCACAGATATCAGATTCTGATAATCCCATTTCTTTTTCTGTAATATGTATATTGTTCATACCAAAGAGAATAACTTAAATTTTACACTGAATGAGCAAAGAGAACCTTATGTTCAAGTTATGCTGGCAGCCTATACTTCTTAGCAACAGATGGATTATGGCTTGCTATCAGATACTAAAATCCCAGTATTGGAAAACAATGCTTAACTAGATTTGGAAACTATGAATTATGAAAAATTCTGTGAATTTGGTTTCCTTCATTCAAACAAATCTTATCAGTTTCGTTTTTTTGAAGGACCTAAGTTACTTCTAAAAAGAAGTCAATTGATTTGACATGACCACAGAAACAGTGGTTTCTCATTAAGAATCTCATTTGCAATGCAATTTCAGAGTCTCAAGACTGACTCGTAATTCACAACATCTGCCCCATGGGTTGTGTGAAACTTGGCATTTATGAATCATCCTTTTTTCTGCCTGTTTTTTTCCTATTCCATTCATTTTTTGGCATCTATTGTAAATACAATTTAATACAATTTAAATACATGCACTATGCAGTGTATATTATCTGCGTAAACTAACCAAATTATCACATATGGAAAAGTAGAATTCAGTACACTGTGATAATATAGAGAAGGCCCACAATTGTCCTTGTGCTGCCAATATCACTACAGGGATTCAAAATATGATCATATTTATAGCAACAAATTAGTTTTACATTAAGGAGTGAGACTGGTGGATGTTTGAACAAAAAAACAACCGTGAAAGTGAAATTTTCTGTTTCAATGAACATCTTACTTTCTAAGCATTTATCTTAAAATCAACTACTGTCCACATCTGTCTCAAAGAAATTCAAGGATGAAGTTGCTGAAAAGTATTATTAATAATATTGTCATTAAGATATTGTAGGATTTAACCATTTCTTATCATGTTCAACACTTTTTGTGTTTCTAACATTGTACTGTACACTGTTTATCAATTCATCTACCCATTTTCTACCCATTTTATCTAATTCAGGGACAGAAGGGAGCTAGAGCCTATCCCAGCAAGCAAAAGACACAAGGCACACTACACCCTGGATGGAACACCAGTCCATCACAGGGCAGACAGCCACAAACACAGATATACTGTATATACACCCATACCCAGAAGCCAATTATCCTACCAGTATACTGTATTAGAAATTGAATCCAGGGCCCCAGTATTGTGACACAGCAATGCTTGCTGATCAATTATAAATTACAAGTTCTTGATCTTCAGTGGTAGAGTGTGTACATCAGCTTTTGATTCTGTTTTCTATCTATTTGATTTATTTGCGTTGTTGAAAAAAAAACATTTTTTTTACTTTGTTATTCTGCCATCTCTTCTTTCTGTTCTCTCCTCACAGTCCAATGCTAACTTGAGTCAGATTCAGAAGGGGAAATTCTGACTTGAGATATCAAGGCATATCTAAAATGTACTGTACCAGAGAAGCTGATGGAAAGATGAGCATCAGTTTGATGTCTTGTTGGTCTATGTAGATTAGTTTTAATATAATGGTCATAATGGTTTCCAAATTCAGTGGCCACTTAAAATGCCTGTTAATTATTCATTTTTTTTAATTATATAACCAGACGAGTCAAGTGAGAACAAATTTTCATTAACAATGACAACCTGGAGAGTACATGTATACAGTATATATACATAAATATACATGGACAGTACAGGTATGTGTTTTACTACAGCAATTTGAGTGTAGTACCTTGTTGAAGGTTACAAAAGCAGTGTTTCTCTCAGGACTTGCAAAGCGTCCCACAGCTATGTTTTTGCCAAAACCAAAAACCAAACAGTCACTTGTCTAGGACATATTTGCATAAACAGCAGTGAAACAAAACACAATACAGTACTGTAATTCCTTTATCATATTTCAATAGCGAGTAAAAATATGCTGTATTTTTTTACATATTATTGTACAAACTACATATTTTTTATAAAGATCTATATGCAAAGCCGCATAAGAGTGTTTTTGTGTTTGACACAATAAACATTTTAATTGTGGAGATTCATTTGTTTTTAGATTTTATAACAGACAGTAAACTGCACATCAGGTTTAGAATTTTACAATGCTAATATTGATTATTTTTGTATTCTTCAGAGAAAAGAGCAAAGGTAATGCAACTTATACTGTATACTGTACATACAGTATGAAGGGAAGGCCACTGTAAATTGCATTAGTCAGAAATACTTCTTTAAACTGTTATGATTGTTCTAAAGATTTTAAAAAATGCATCTTAAAGCCCATCTGTTTTAATTGGAGTAGAATCTCAACCCTGCTATAGTTCTTTGGTATTTTCTTTGAAGTCTTTGATTTATGTTGACTTGTTACTTTCATGTTTTCTGATCATTTCCTTATTTATGAATTCACATTTTTTATAGCTTTCATTGTTATTTATGTTATTCTGTCCGTATCATTTCCAATACTGTGTCTTTTGAGTCTTTTTCACCTTCTTTTGACAGTCTTTTTTAAGTCTTTGTCAAATAGTAGGCATTTCTCCATTGTGTTTTTGTGTACTGTGTTGTTTATATGAAAGATTAATCCACATATGAAAGTCTCTTGTAGCAGTGAGTGAATTCCTCTGTAGGTTTGGTTTTGTTTTATGTTACTAGAGTGTAGTCTTTACCTATTTTGGAAAGCTTTTCTGTAAAATAATTGCTTTAACTTTAGCAGGTTGCTTTTCAGCCATTTCTCATCTCAATTAACCCTTCCTGTCTCAATTTGTTCTTTTTTTTTCCATGAAACCACGTTAGAAGTCTACCCTCTTTTATTTTAGATTTTATTTGAGAACAATTGAAATATCTGTACTCTGTGTTACATGATTGTTGTATTGGATGAATGTTAAGAGTTAGACTGAATCACAGTAAATTCATTCACTGAAAAACAAAAATCATCTCATCCAATCTTGAGCTTATGTGAAGAGACTGAGTGGTTTCAGTGCATGGAATGATGTTTTTATTAACGCATGTCCTCTAAAAATTATATAAAATCGTATAGTGGTATAACGTACATACATCCATTTTCTAATCACTTCATCTAGTATAAGGTTGCAGCAGAGCAAGGGTCTATCCTGGCAAGCAACAGGTGCAAGAAAGAACACTCCCTGGATGGGACACAGGTACATCATATATAATATAATGTGCAAAATGTGAACTTAATTAACTCAATACAAGACACCTTACTTTTAAATGCTCATGTTTTTAACAGGTTACTTTCAAATTCCTGCTATTTAGCAAAATTAAAATGGACCAAACTGAAATGGTTAAAAAAATCAAATGTATCAGTTTCTTTTTATGAATGATGTAAAGCCACGTGTACATTTCTTTAGGTTACACAAGTATCCAACTCTTTTTCTGCAAAGTCATTGTCCTGTAGCCATATAGGGAGTCATAAATATTCACATAGGAGAAATATGAAATACATGTTAATTTATTTTAATGAAACAATTGCTTTATTCAATAAAACAACCATGCACAGATAGAACTGAAAATTAGAAGACTTTGTTCTCAAAAACGACTACTTCTGAAGTTGTATGTAGTAGGCATTCGCAGAAATTCAAGTGTTTTGCTTGAGAACTGGGTAATGAAAACAAAAAGTACAGTTAAGAAGTGATATAATTAGTGGAGTCCAACAGGGTTTTATATTAGGCTACTACTCTTCCTAATTTATATCAATGACTGATCTAGATTTTGGGATAGTTACAGAAATAAACTAGTTCAGTTTGCAGAAGATACCAAAGAAAATTAGCAAGCACTGTAGAAGCAGCAATGGAAATTCAGAAAGACTTAGATTAAATCTGGGTAAACACATGGATACTTAAGCTGAACACGTGCAGAGTATTAAACACCAGTAGCAAATATAAGCTGTAGATACAGCATGGGAAACACCAAACTTGGAAAGTATATTTATGAACAAGATTTAGGTATTTATAATGCCTTAGAAAAGTTTTCACCCCCTGCCAATAACATTACATTTTGAGGAATCACAGGTAATGTGTATAGTTTTTGTCAAATTAATTTGTTTATTGAAAACTGTAATGATCGTACTGAACACTAACATACAGTATGAAGGAAGTTGAATGTCAGGAAAATGCCTAGAAGAATTCCAAAGTAGAATTCACAGATTTTTCAAGTATTCCTTGCTTGGCTTTGGGAGTAATTACTGATGTCTGTATTTTGGATAGACCTCAAATAGTTGTAGTGGGATGGTGTAATTTTGTCCATTCTTCCTGGTATAGTTGCTTCAGTTAAAGTTTGGTGTAGATAGTTGCCTGATGAACTATCACTCACACCTGATACTAGGATTTTGACTGGACCACTCAAGGAAATTCACTTTGTTCTTTTCAAACTCCTTGGGTGTAGTCCTGGTTCAGGACTTTGTTCTGCTGAAGTGTGAATTTTTGTCCCAGGTTTAGATTTTTGGGCAGCTCAAGCAAATTTTCATCAAGGATTCGCCTGGACATTTTTTACCTCAGTTCTGACACGATTCCCAGTCCCTGCTGATGAGGCAACATGCTTGACAGTTGAGATAGTGCTGACTGGTGTGCTCTGTTTGGCTTGCACCAGACAGAAAGCTTTGCATTTACACCACAAAGTTCAATTTTTGTCTAGTCTGACCATAAAACCATCTGCTACATGTCTTCAGAATATTTCATACAAGACTTAAAAAAAAGTGTTTTTCAGTGGTAGTTTCTAGGTAGTATAATGCACATTACTCTTCTCTATCATGGACTTCACTGTACTGTAAGTAATAAGTATTTTTCCCTTGATCTGTGTCTCTCTACCACCTGATTGTTTTGGGAAACTCATTGATCTTTATAGTCAAAATATCATACCACTGTGTGAATTAAAGCCAGTTTGTCACTTGCTCAAAACTTTACAAACAAGAACAAAAACAAAAACTGGTTACACATTGAAATAATATTTTCATTTTCCTTAGTTTGTATCTGCCTTTTACTATGAGATACAACACAGAAAACCACAAAGCACACACATGTTTAACACATTCTATGATATATACCACCCATTGGATAATACATTATTATTTATTTTAATTTGAAAATAAACAGACACATGCAATGAAGAACAAAGAAGAGATTTTCTAGTAACCTTATGTGCTGTACATTGAAATTTACCACCACCTTCCCAGGCTTCAGTTAATGTCCTGGTATGACCCAACAAGGTACAGTCAATATCTGTACAGTGACCCCCTTTTCTTAGGAATGCAGTAGGACAAGAATTAAAGGGCTATTTACCAGAACTGGACTAAAGGGCCATAATACAATGTAAAAAACACTTGTATTTACTTACAAATGATTTGTGAGTGGCACAATGGTGTGATGGGTCCTGGGTTTGATTCCAGCTATAGTCATCCACCCATAGGCAGCTTATATGCCAGCAGCTATATTACCCTGCAACTCACAACTGGCAACCTACTGAAACTAAGCAGGTGTGAGCCTGGTCAGTACCTGGATGAGAGACCTCCTGGGGAAATTTAAGGTTGCTGCTGGAAGAGGTCTTAGTGGGACCAGCAAGGGGCATTCACCCTGCAGTCTATGTGGGTCCTAATGCCCTACTATGGTGACAGGGACACTATATTGTAATAAGGTGCCGTCCGTCGGATGACATGTAAAACTGAGGTCCTGACTCTCTGTTGTCATTAAAAATCCTAGGGTGTTTCTCGAAAAGAGTAGAGGTGCAACCCTGGCATCCTGGCCAATTTTTCCATTGGCCCTTACCAATCATGGCCTCCTAATAATCCCCATCTATGAATTGGCTTCATTACTCTGTTCTCCTCCTCACTGATAGCTTATGTGTGGTGAGTGTTCTGGCACACTATGGCTGCCGTCGCATCATCCAGGTGGGGCTACACATTACTGTACCTGTAAAGCGCTTTTGAGTGGAGTTTCCAGAAAAGTACAATATAAGTGTAAGCAATTATTGTATTAATTTCTACATGTTGTCACTGTTTTCATGGATATTTTTTTCTAAGTACCTTGATTTTCTCCACCTCTCAAAAACATGCTCAATCACAAGTCTGACTGACTGTTCTAAATTGTCCCTGTTCTTTATGGTCCTGTGATGTACTGTACTGACTCAACAACACTTGACACTCATGCCATCCAATAAGAAAGTAGTGAACCAATTGTTGGATAAAAAACACCAAAGACAAATAATACTTAGTTATTAACAAAAAAAAATATTTAGCATTTATCCCATTAAGGCAGGTAAATCACAATAGATCTTAGAAGAATAAACCTAAACCAATATGGCATTACTGTATGTCCAAGATCAGGTGCCAACTGCAGACTTCTGACAACTGATGGTATTTCATTTTCTTCAGATGTTCCCCTTGCAATTAAAACTGTAAGGCAACCAAAAAGCAGTAATTTGGGGGGCATTTTGAAATTTTGTGTTTGTTTTCAAGCTTGAAATTTTAAATTGATTTAATTTCATTTACAGCAACCATTTTATCCTAAGAATGGCAAGAATGAGCAATCGTTGATTTTTACTGTTAGTGCATCCATTTGGAAGTCCAGGTTCACTTTTACAAGGCACATTTATAACTTACAGTACTTGAATTACTAGCTTACAAGTACATCTTAGCTGACTTCCTCCTATTTAATTCATTAAGCAATTATTTCACTGAATATTTTAAAACAGAAGCGTACAATTTTGTAGAAATAATCTTAGCTATTTGTATGGTTGAATAATGCAATGTTTTCTCTCATTTTATATTCTTCACTGTGTTTGACAGGAATTAGTAGGCTACCACCTAGAAGTGCTTTGTGAAACTGGCCCCAGGTTGTAAGTCACAGACTATGTGTAGTGCCGTCTGTCACTTCAGCATAATGGTTATGCACTTCATCTGTGAGTAAATAGGTCTTTTCTGGTTTTAAAACAGATCTGTGCTTGAAACCTCTCACTGAAAATGTTTACTTCCCAGACTTTGCTAAAAATTCAGTATTAATGTGTGCACTAGAAAAACAATAGGTTACACAGTTAACTTTTTTTTTCAGAAAACACTGCCAGGAGGAGTAATTGATCATTGCTTCATAAGTATCTTATTTAAGCAATGGCAAGACTACACTAAAATTGACCTACAGGAGACAGTTCCTTGCTTCCACACTGTGTCAGTGAAGTCTGTAGGGAAAAGAAAACACCAGACTGCTGGTGTAAGCAGTGATGGTGGGTGGACCAGTAGGTGGCGCTCAATGGCAGAGTTTATGAGTAGGTGTGTTCCACCGGTGATCAGTCTAAATTGATCTCTGGGTGTGTGCTTATTGAAATTGTTCCATTAATTCAATAAGTTAAGTAATTTCTCACCTCTCTACCTGCTGCTGGTGCATAATGGCTGCCTTACATAGATGAAGCAGGTTCCCTGCTATGTGTAAAGGGATTTCGGGTCATTTGGGATGAAAAGTACTATACAAATGAAAGGAATTATTTTTACCTACTATGTATGTTTATTTAACATTCCTGGCACACTTATGGTACATTAAATAGATGCCCTGTGTAGTGCCATTTGTTTTAACAACCTAATGTAAAACCATATTGAATAACCAATCTGCAAAGGGTCCTGTTTATAATGTGAGAAACAAAGCAATCAGCTAAATTCCTTCTGCATGTTATTTCAATCCACTTCCCCTGTGTGAAGTTAAGAAATCTCTTAACGTGTATGATTTTCAGGCCCATCTTTTGGCATTCGATGAGCTTGTCTCAGCTGGGGTCATTTGAACTTCTTCCACCCTTAGAAACATTGACACAAACTTTGTAATTCATCTTTCCTTAGTGAAAGCTGAAATTGCTGAGTGTGTAAGCTTGGTTCCCTGTATGTGCTATTGGTCTTCTTTAGGAGGCTTCTAGGATTCTCTACGGTATCTAGTGGTCACATTGCTCTGATCCTGGCTATTTTACACCTGCCCTTCGATTCTATTTAAAGTTTCCGTAGACATCGCCCAGTTTTGAAAGAACACACTAAGCAAGTTCTCCATTTTAAATAGAGCTGGATCAAAAGGGATGGATGCATAGGGTCAGTGTTACTGTGCATGTCAGGATCTGTCCCAGTTACATTCCTCTGCATTTTAAAGGCATCACACACAAATACTAATGAGTAGCAGTGACGCAAAACGTTTTGTACAGTTGAACTGTTATAGTCTGTTTTGAAGGGAAGTGGAAAAAGAAAAATGTAATTTCTGCACAAGATATGCGGGAGATTTTCTGTAGTTTAAGAAAAGGGTTTAGACAACTCTTCTGAATTAGGCTAGGGGGCGCTTTTTACCTCTGCAGGCTTAGGCTGAGTTTCTCAGTGAAGTTATGCAAAGCTTATTACTGACACTGTGCAACTCAAGTTGCAGCTTTAGCCTGGATGTCTTATCTAAGCCCTGACAAACTGTGAAAGGCAGGAGCAAAGAATTAGACATCAAATGTATAGTTCCTTAATAAAGGGATGTATGACAGTTCAATACCAAAAGTGTCTATATTAATTAAAAACCACTTTATTGCTGTTCCTCTTTTCTAATCAGAAGACAGCATTTTATCGGAACTGTTAAACTGGGAGAATTAAAGGAAAAAACCTGATCTTTTGTTTCAATTTTTTTAATGCCGTATTTATGTCTTTTTTTTTATTTGGCAATGTTAATGTGTTTAATTTACATATAAAAATAACATCTGTAGTAAAGGCATTAAGTTGTGTCTGGAATAGAAGGTTTGGCTGTATTACTCACCTCAAAGTTTACGTCTCACTTTTTAGAAAACTGCCTTATTCCAGCTGAAGTAAAAAAAAGATTTAAGTATCCTGATGTGATAACAAACCACAGAATATTTTGAATCATTTATTAATGACATGCCTTACGTATTCTGGCTATAATTAGGCAATCGGACCAATTTTTACGATGACCTAA
This sequence comes from Atractosteus spatula, assembly GCF_055471065.1. NCBI lineage: Eukaryota > Metazoa > Chordata > Actinopteri > Semionotiformes > Lepisosteidae > Atractosteus > Atractosteus spatula. The sequence continues at coordinate 20,932,215 of NC_142706.1, forward strand.
ATGTGTTTTTATTCTCAGGTAGCACTGAACCTTTTATTTCTCTTTTGCACAACACTGAATTAAATGAGGGACACCATGATGGCACAGTGGTTGGCATTGTTGCAGAGTGAGGTCCAGGGTTGAGTTTCTGGGGTACTACAATATCCGCGTGGAGATCCGAATGTGTTCCTCCAGGTGCTCCGGTTGCTTCCATCAGTCCAAAATCATGCTAGCAGGTCAATTGGGTTCTGGGAAAATTGGCCCTGGTGTGATTGTGTGCGTGTTAGTGTGTGTGATAAACTGCCATTCTGTCCAGAGTGTACAGTACCTTGCCTTACACCCGGGATAGGCTCCGGCTCCCCGTTGATCCTGAATTGTAGGAAGTGATTAGAAAATGGATGGTGGGATGAAATAAATGAGAGTATTGCATCTAGTCAAAATATAGGAATAGCTATGGCTCATTTTATTATCTTTCTTGCTACTTCTTTCATTTAAAGGGACTCACATTCCACAGTTCACTAGGACTTTGAGATCTTACTGTGTATCCACAATTTGCTGTATTTTCCAAAAGAAAAAAATTGTGACCAGCTCTCCTACACCCAGGCACATTAGAGTTAATAATCAATATTTGGTGTTTTGATTTAGTATGATTTTTACTTGCACATTTTCTGACTTGTTAAGATCTGAAGCTGATAAAGCTCCCTTTTAGGGAATGTCAGTGAAATTAAACCATACTATATAAATTAAGTTTGGTTTTGGATACCACGTATAAGGTTACATTCCCTTACTAATTTTTATTTATTGTTTTCTTGGACTTTGTACAATATTACCTACTGTAATGAACTACTATATTTGTTTTAGACACAAACTTTTAGGAAGTTAATATGACTCTACAGACATACAAAATGATGTTTGATTGATAGGCTGAAAAAGGTGATAATTTTTTTCACCTTGCAATAGACATTTACTATATAGATTTTTAAACACATATTAAATGTACGTTTAAGTAAAAGTTACAAAACTATGAAGAATATAAATCAAGAAATATTAAGGAACATCCTAGTCGGCCTAAGTTATTAAGTCATACTATTTATTTGTTTTAATTTACAGTATAAGGCACCTGGCTAGGTTAGGTATTGACACTAAAAAGAGCATATCCTTTTAAATTCATCATCTAAATCGAAACAAGCAAAATTAAATTGTGTTTTGCTTCATTTGAGGAAGACTTCTTTCCAAGAATGTGCAAATAAATGACTTAGTTTATCTTAGATAACAGTAGGATTTGAATATTACCCATACCCGCTATTACCTATTGTCACAAAGCCCCAACCTGAATATTCAATCAATGAAACCTGTGCAGTCAATGATTGTGGCCTTAAGAAATGAATGAATCACCATCCAATGTGACAGATTTTCCTGGAAATGAGGAAGTAGTGAATGAACGGCATCTGTTTGTCAAGTGGTGAACTGAGCAAGATTTGCCTCAATATGAACAGAATATCCTGGCAACGGAACTGCACAAAATTCACTCCGACATTGTTAACCTCACTACAATGTCAAAAAAGTCATCTGTGGTGTGAAGGGAGAGGTTGCACGCCAATGTGAAGGGTTCTGATCTAGCTGTGCGGAGCTGACCATGTTGCCACAGGAGACCTGGAGGCCTCAGCCTTCTCAGCATCTGGAGAAGGAAAATTAGCGTTTGTTTCTCCTATCCGTGACACAGGGACTCTGTTCTGAGAAATCTTTTTGAGAGGGCGTAGGAGGAGAAAAGCTACAGGATCAGATGTTCTCTATTCTCCAGTCATGAATAGTCATTAGGTTTTAAAAGTAATTTAAATAGCCCAATGAATAGAGAATTGCAACACAGTTTTACCAAGTACAAATGTGGCCATTAAAGAATAGAATGGCCAATTATTTTTTAACCCAGATAATTTATCATAGCCAAATGTATGTTTACCGCAACTCAGCGTGCAGCTACAGTATGAACCCTGCAACCACACACAGGGGAGAACGAGGAAGTGTAGGCAGACTCCTCCAACCCTCCCACCTGTGGGCCATTTGCCTTTTTATGTCACAGGCTGCACCCAGGCTGGAATCTTTTTTACTTGAATCATAGAGCTTGACTAGAACTTAAACAAGAACGTTAGAATTTGTCCATTTACAGTAAGTGATTAAGAACTCACATGGAATGAAATAAAAAAGTACTTAGGCCCTCCTAACCAGGGTTGTAGATTTGTGTTCGAGGGTAAAAAAAAGGCTGCCAAAGTCTATTTATTAATTTATCACCGAAGAAAGATATTGCTCCCCTTGCTCACAAATTGTTTGCAAAACTCAGGTTAACCTGAAACTGACTTTCCAAACCAAAGTAAACAGGGAGAGGTGTGAATTCTTGAATTTAAAAATCGAAAGGTAAAACTGAGCACAAAATTAAAGTCTTTTTGCTTTGAATATACAAAGCCAAGAGCTAAGAACCTTCAGGGATTTCAGAAGCCTGACAGTCTCCGCCTGCCACCTCAGATAAGTAGGCTGTCTACTGAATCATGTTTAGAGCATCTTTCATTCTGTGGAAAATAAATAATACTGAATGCAGGCAGCATTAGGTCGGCTGCTTTGAAGAACAGTTGTTGAACAAATACTTGTTACAGTGACAGTTTGAACTCCATTTGGTAAACCGTGTCATTTTTGTGTATTCATTAAGAAAACTGTTGAAAAGCATCCCAATAGTAAAAAAAAACATACTTGTTTTATAAGAAGAGCCTGTTCTCAGAGCTCTGTTTCTCTGCACTGAGCAGGTTCCCTAGTGTTATGTCTTGTCAGAACAGTAGACATTTTGCAGATGTGAAATAGGTGGCAGCACAAAGCATGCATCTTCAGCAGAGTTTGCCTGAACCCAAGCTGAAAGACTTCAATGAAACTCATGTCAGTTGATTTATAAGGAATACTCGACTTGTCACTCTCCTAGTTCACCTGACAGCATCCCCACGTTTGAACCAGAAGGAGCTCTGGTTTAAATCTCCAGTCACTCTCTCTTCAGTAGAAAATAAAGCACATCAAGGAGAGTCCCAGTCCAGCTTCCCCTGATAAATTTTGACTCTGGAAAATCACAAACCATTTATCCGGAATGGTCACGGTTTCCAGGTTCAATCTAAAAATATTTCAGCTCTTCCATAACATGCTCAGATGGAAAGTCATGTCTTCTCTGACAGGCCTTTCAGTTTATCTTCATAAATCAGGCACTCTTCAGCGTTCTTTGTCCTATCCCTTGTATGAACCCCACATCATGTGCCTTTATCGCTTGCACGAACAGACCTCGTACTCCCACAAGACCTTACAAATCTTTGCACAACCATCTCTGTATAGCCACTTGGCACTTGAGACTTCTTCATCTGATAACCTTTAGGTCATCCCTAGTCTGTAAAGCCTCTTTATAATAGTAGAATTCATTAAGTTGAATATGACTTCCTGGAGGCAGATGGGATAGGGTCAAGACATGGGCAGTGGCTGCCCATGTGCCCCGGCAGTAGTGTGGGAAAAGAGATTAAGTATTGCCCCTTGGGCTTTTAATGGTCAGGGACTGAAATGTAAGGTGCTGGTTCTCTCTAGGTAAAATTCAACATGGGAGGTTGGAGAGCTGTTACTCAGGTAAGAAACTCCTGATAAAGGTAGGTCCAAGGAGCCATTAGACTAAAGATGCTGCTTACTTTTTTATTTTAATTCCTGATTTTGTTACAGTATGTTGATAGCATCCTGGTGAATAAAAGCATGGAGAGTTGAGAGACTCCCTATGTAATGAAGGAGACAAAATGAAGCATGTACTGTATATTCAGCACCTGTATGACCATGGGACACGTTATCTTTTTTTTTTTTCCTATTCCCGTTATTTTCATGTCATGTGTCCTGGAAGTTCTGTGGAACTACCAGATATTTATTAACTAGGTTTGTCCCTGTAACCCATGTACTGCAGTGGAAGTAGAAGGACACTGCAAATGGAATTGTTTGACCTGTGGCTGTAGCCATTTGTCACTTAATGTGCTCCACAGAACCTACCAGAGCGAATAAGACAGTATGACTGTTTATCAGACTGTATGACTATCACTGCCATTACTGCAAGCTCACAAAAACCTATCGTACAGTGTAAGCTGACTGAAGCCCACACAGGCCTGGCAATGCTTTACCAATGGTATGCCTCTCCTTGAGGAATCCTCATTGCTAACTAAGGATTTAGCCAGGTCTCAATCCAACCACCCAACCCAACCACGTCTCAGCTATGACCTTAGGTAATGGCACAGTAGAATCATTTGGGAAACACTTATTTATCACATTTACTCTTGTATCATGAGCTTGCTCTCTTTGGCAACAATATGCCTGTGTTAAGGTTCATTTGCTTCAAGCAGTAGCTTGTAAATGTATTTAAACACCTGATTTCTCCCTCAATTTGTGTTTGAGGTGCATGCAAAAAATCCTGATTCAACTTAAATAAATAAAATAATTGAAACCAGGGATCCTCTGTCACCCAGGTAATTAATATTTAGTTTAATAGAAAATAGGAATGTACTGTAGCTAGGTATTGCATATTGAAATGTATACAAAAATCACCACATTTTTGTGTACAACTAAAAAGTGACACTTTTAATGTTTTAGTATACATGCATGCCACCTGTATGCAGATTATACTTTTGCCACCCCAAAATGAAAATTTCACACCAGCACATCAAGGAGTTTTGACATGTTTCCTTCATTTTAGCTTCACCGGGCCTGAGTGTCTCAACCTGACCTGCATACAGGTTGAGTTCTGTGATCGTGGGCTCGAACTTGGGTCATGTCTTTAGTAAACCATGACCCGAAGTCCTCCAGTGGTGGCTCACTGATCTGATCATAGATGTGAACTGTGTGCAAAGAGTGGTTGTAACAGAATATGAAAAAAACTATCCTAAACTTAAAAATATGTATTATTTTACAACACAACAAATGGCATCCCTGGCACTCTAAGCTGTAACTTTCTCTCCCAAGGTAATGAACCAAAACTGTCTAGCTGTATGTTTGTGTGTGAGAACCTACTGCTATTAAATCTAAAATCGTGCCCCTAAAGAGAATTCTAACATGTCAAGTAAAGGTGTTCTGGAGTTTCATGTCATGAAAGGGCTTCATCTGTAAAATGTCAATGACTAATTCATAAATTTACTTTAAGATTCATTTATCTTGGTAAAACAAAAAAATATATATTTGAAAGTTATAGTTTGAAATACTATAAATAATACCTTTTAAAACCAAAAGGTTTTAGGTATTTGTTTCTGTAAATAACATCTTGTTAGCTGTTGGTCTGCCATTTATCAATGCCTCATACATTCCCTATGAATGCAAGTCACATGAGTTATTTATTACTACCACAAAACATATTAAGCAAACATCAATACAGGGCTTTCAAGTGATAACTACAACGTGGAAGTGAATTTCACTGATGGTTGGTGACAACTGTAAAGCAGTTTAATTGTGAATTACTTGGATAGATGATACACTGTACTAACAAGTAAATGTGAATAGATACATTTTTCTTTTCTGACAATACATCTTTTGGAAATCTGGCCACATCTGACTTGAAGGGCAAATACCGTGTTATTCTGAAAGACCAGATTCTGAAAAGAGGAGAATGTTGAAATATCAAAAGATTCTGTAATAGAACATCCATTTGGATGAATATGATCCTGCACAGGGACGTGGTCATTTTGACCTCTGCGTTTCAGCATGTCAGGAAGAAAACCTTCCTGGGTCAATTTGAGTGGCCACACTTTGAAAGCAATAGACAGCTAGTGACCCAAAAAAACAAATTGCCTAAGCTGATCTTTACTCTCGGAAGCTCAATACCTCAAATGCAACCTTTAAGTTTAACTGCAAGCAAGGAGAAGTCCTCTGGGCCGATAAAGCTGGAGACCAGTCACCAATAGTTCAGTAGTTCTGTTTGAAATCACTTTCATGTGAGCTTTAAATTGTAAGATGTTATTTGACAATCCAAAAATGGGGAGATATACACTGTGAAAAGGGAGATGGTGTGTCAATTTACACTGCTGCTGTCACTGGAGCTGGTCTAGGCTCCCGCGAAGCATAGTTCAGGACCTTATGCAGATGGTATAATCCGGAAGTGACTGGAATAAGACTTCAAGGGAAACACAGCAGGAGCAGGACGGGATGACAGACAGGGGGGTGTGACGGCTGTGATCTGGTGCTTAGGGGGCGTGGCACAGGCGAACAAGTCCTGAGGTAGTCCAAAGGGGAAACCGGGACGCAGTCCAGGGTCCAGGAGCCGGGAGAGCCAATCGGAGACAGACAAGATTAAAACCGGAACGGGATCCGGAACAGGAACAGGGACAGGAAACCAGGAGGAAAAAAAACAGTAACGTGGCCAGACGCTCTGAGCCCTGGACTCAGCAGGTCAGGACGCCGTGATGAAGCCTATGCCATCGGGTCTCTCCAGGACCCACTGGTAGGCAGGCTTCTGGGCATCCATCTTCCAATGCAGAGCGGGGGATAATGGGAGTGCCAGGCTTAAATAAGGAGACAAAACAAGGGGCAGGTGCATGTACTCAACTTAAATATGAAAGGGCCAGAGCTCCATTAAAAGGAGGGATTATGATCATGACAGCTACCTCATATCTTCTGGATTCAAGTCTGGCCTGGGGTGTAATCTTTCAGGAGTTTGCATGTTCTCCTCTTATCTGCGTGGAGTTCCTCCCAGTATCATGGGATGAATACAGTAAGTGTCTCTAAACCATCCTGGCTGTAGTCCCACATTATTCCCTTTGCTGGCTAATTTAGGCTCCAGCTCACCATGACAGTTTAGAGATATATGAGTTACTGATGATGGAGGGATGGTGGATGGATAGATGGTTGGGTATCATATTTATACAGAGCTATTATAAAGCTAGTTGGCCGATTCAAATAGCTGCACACAGAGAACTGCGTTGTGGAGCAATTCAATTTGGCATACAACACAGTTGTGTACCAAAAGCGAGATCATGGAGTAAATGGTCACATGGAAAATGTGTCGTAAACACAGTACCAAACAGTTCTGAATTGCTGGTATCCACCAGAAAACACCTCCAAGCCAGCATGGACACAAATGTTTGTCATATTGAGGAGAAAACATATTCTCTGATGTGTACCACTGTTATCAATGGGATAATTCCCCCCTGATTCCTTTTGTACATGAGATGAATGTTTTTGTTCAGTGGTGCACAGGTCTCTTGTTGTTTGATCTTATACATGAAACTAAATGACAGGTCTGTGGCTGTCAATGAATTGCAGTGGTGTTTATGGAATCAGTGACTTCATGTGTACCTGCCTTCTTGTCTATTTAGAAAATGAGCCCCGCAATGATTTAAAGGCACAAGATTTGAAACTACCAAATAAAACTGGTATACAGTATCTACAGTACAGGACATTTTTCTTCTAGGGGGACAATAAGACCTTTAGAAAATATTTCTGTACGTATATAATTTAACATACGTTTAACCTCAAATCAGTATAGCATACAGTAGGTTACATGATGATAATGAAATGATAATGATAATGTAAGGAGACTTGATCCTTTCCAAGACTGTTCCACCGTAATATGCAAAAGGAGCAGAATGTGAATGACGTTAATAAATTTAGGGGTCATTCTCTGTGTCATGCAAGGCAACAGCTTACTTAGATTTTATGTGGGGAACTCCATCAGCAATGCTAACTCATGATACGGCACTCCGTTGCAGATAGATAATCTACACTTTATTTTAGGTACTGTGAGCCCACATGTGCTCAATGTGATTGAGGTTCAGTGGTTGGTCAGGCCATGGAAACTTTCCTTTCAATCTGTGTGTGTCAGGAGGAGCTTGAGCTGAAAACACTGCTGTCTTCAGGCTGACTCCTGGTGACACGGACAGGCATCATTCCTTCATGAAGAGAATCCTGAAGGACTGTATCAGCCAGAAGTTACAGAGGCCCTCAAGTAGACAAGACAGCAACGCATGTTACACACTGATGAGGCATCAGACCTCTCCCACAGCCAGACCAATCCACTGCTATAAACAAGTGAGAACTAGTTTAGAAAAACCCTTTGAAACTGGCCCAGTAAATCTTGAGGCTAGGATTTCATATCTCTGCCACACAACGTGCTCAAGTATTACTGGTTGCATTCATGTTATTAATGTTACTGTTGTTACTGTTAGGTTTGAGCACATGGCAGATGCATAAGGTTACTTACTGTAGGTTGCTAGGAGAAGAAAAGGCAAACCACAAGAACTAAATTTTAGTTTCATTGCAATTCTAGTTTTCTTTTTAAAGCAGTCGTATTTGGGTACTGTGAAGTGGAAATTTAAGAATGACACTGCCTTTATCTTAATAGTTACACTTCACTTAAAGGGCTTAAAGAGCAACTAAAGTTACAGTAGCAAGTCTTATTTCTTTCCGTGTGTGTACTGTAACTATATAGATTTACAGTATACAACAAGTTGCATATATTTGTATATGTAGCAGATGGCCAATGTTGTAACTAGTTTCTACATGCCCTGTGCTCACTGAGTGCAGTCTCCTGTAATCCCGTGGATGAATGACTAGTACCCTAATTTACTTTCATCTTTAAAATGAATTGTTTTATACACCCTCGTTGGTGATGTATGATTGTACAATACATATATACCCTGTAGATATTTTACTGTATAAATGTAAATACAGCATGAATAATGAGTGTCGGTAGCCTTAATTTCTTTATAACAGTATGATTTCTTTGCAGGTCTTTCTTTAGAACTTTCAAATGATCATCTGCAACATCATGGTTTGATGTGAAGCATGGCTTTTTTTAGGGGTATGCATTAATCTACTTAGGCACAATAATTCATTTTTGGTTTAATTGTATACATTTCGTTCTTTTCAGCAACGAAATACTGATGTTCAATCTTGTATGACACGCTAAACTTCATAAACCTTAGCCTATAGTGTTCGTTCCATAAGAGACTAGTCGGGACAAGACGTGCAGCTACTGTGCTCGCAATTCGCTTATGCACTACCTAATCTCTACAGGATTGTCTTTTGTAAATAGAAAAATCTTTACTTATAATTAAAACTGTTAAGTAGATTGCCATACATGACTGTCCTCCTAAACTAGAAACGTGCATTGAAATATCATATTTTTACAGTACGTCGAAACAGCACCGCTGTCCCTGCAATGAAAGTAAACTAAGTGCTGTGTAAGTACTAATAAGTGGTGTACGGTCTACTGTACATGTCTGCAGGGCAGGGTTTTAGTTTAGTTGGCTCAGTGTCACACACAGATGTGACTCTTTACCCCTACACAACACCGTGACGGCTAAAATCCAGCCTAAAAATCACTCAGATTACACTCCAGAGGAAGAGCTACTCGACACGACAGACGAAAATCAAATCTGTAAGCATCTCGTCTAATTCCGAATGCGCCGAACTTCCAGAAATCAACTGAATCTTCTCTTTCCCAGTCAGCAGCGATTGACTGCCTTCAGCAGACTAAGCACTTAAACGCGACCGAGGAGGAACGCGAGAGAGACGGTCTATTTTTTTCCCCCAGACAAGCGCAGAGGTTTACTGGGATAACTTATTACTGTTCCTGGAGAGGAGAGCCAATAACAGTCAGCGATTTCCTTCTGCAATTTGTGTTCCAGGTTTTGGAAAGGGGACAATAGTGTGTTCTAATACTGAGAACTGCGGTGCTTCACGAGGAACGTCGTCTTGCGCGCAGCAGCAGGCGAGAATTCCGTGCAGAACCGGGTGTAAAAGAAGACGCGTTGCTTCCTTCTTTTAAAGTCATAAAACACTTAATACGGCTGCATCTCAGCAGCACTACCCAGGAGGACACCTTCAGACTTCTCGATTTCCTCAGAGACTGAAAGTGGGGAGAAAAGAAGTTCCCCACTTGAGGGCGAAATCATACTTTTCAGGACGTCAAGTTTAAAAGCTACAGGACCTGGGCTCTTCCAGAGACAACATGCAGAAATGGTAAATATGTAAACGGTATGCTCTTGCTGTACCAAAATTCATTCAATTTCGTGTTACTCCATACACAGCTCTATGCATGGCAAACTTTTTTTTGAAAACTTTCTTGAACAGCTTGGCCTGGTATGTTTGTACTTGTCCTGCAGAGTCGATGAAGCAAATACTAACAAGTATAGGGACGCTTAGGTGGCATTGTTATTTTGTTCTGTATCAGATTTTACTTTAAAACAAACTTTCACAGGATCCATTCGCCCATTGTGTCTTTCATTATTTTATTTTATAGAATTTCATTAAACAAACTTGGTTTTCCTTGATATTATTCATATTCCTCTAGTTCCTTGTTTGTTATCTCACATTTTATAAAGCGCTCAATATTTGTTTTATGCTGTCAGAATAAAAAAAAATATCACGTCTGTTTATTTTTCCTATAGCTAAGTTTATATACTGTGCAACTTCAAAAGTTAAAATGTAACCGCCAAACCAGCCTTTTCTAGAACTAGCGCAGACCCCAAAAGCATGTCCATTTCATTACAAATGTATGAAGACTAATGAAATGTATTTATTATTATTAACAAGAATAATGCTGAGCATAAGAAAGTGTAACAGGGTGAATGTTTTATCGCCACGCATTAGACAGTTTTAAGTGAGCGTTTTCTTCTATCGTTTGCTATTCTTTAGTTGTGGGCGTAATAGTAACGTGTAGTGCTCTTCACGGCTATCGACAGTTGGTTTTCGGCTGTAGTGAAGACATTACGGGCATGACCCAGTACAAAGATATCATTTTAACAGCAATACCTGGTCTTGTTCAAGTTAGGAAAGACGCACGGTGAACTGTCAAAAGCAGGCAACTTTGAGAAAGCTCTCAGTGCTTTACAAATACTGGAGAAGGTGTGCTGGTACTGTACATGATACAACAGCTTTGCAGTGGATATTCGTTTTCCCGAGACTTTCAAAAAGAAGTTACAAGACTCTGTCTGGGCCACGAAAATTTGTCTTTTGGCCTGTACCTGTTTAAGACTTCACCAGTTTAATTGCTTATTATTACGTGTGACGAAACTACACCCGAAACAGCACTGAAGAACTTGTCTTCGCTTTACAAGCGTTTCTGTTAGCGTTGCCGTGCTTTTTTACCCTCTGGTGACACTTTTCGAAGATTCCTTTTGAAAGAATGCGCAACCTTAAGTGGATGTAAACAGCGAAATGTTTTTGTTTTAAATAAAAGTGTGCTTAGCATTTTTTTACAGGGGAAATATATTACTCGTCTCAGCAAAAGGGCATGAAACGATCGATGTCGTCGGCACACAAAAGGTTTTTCGCATTGCAGTTGTTAAAAAGCATTTTTTAATAATGATGCCTTGTAACAGGCGTGTATTAATTTGTTGAAACAATTGAACACTTTTATTCTTTATTTAAAAATCGGACAACAATCCAATAAGACAAATCAGACAATACAGTAAGACATATTTACACTAAAGATACCGATAAATGCTGTTTGAAGGCAGTAGGTTAAGTGTAAGCGTATTGAGTGGGAATAATACATTTGAATAAATAAGTAGTTGTACATAAGCAGGGTGGCCCCAAAGTCATGTTGTTCTAGACTGTGTTACAATGCATTTATTAAGATTTTAAACCAGGATGGCAGTTTTTCTTAAATTCAGTGATGAAACCAAAAACAAGCGTTGATACAAGTTGAAAACAAAAGTTAACCTGAACCAAATCATAAATAATAACAATGTACTTTAAATTATAGTCCAATATTGACTGAGTGCTGATGTTTAAAAAAAAACTGTCAATAAGCTGCTTAAGTGCCTTGTGTTGTATAAACCAAATCAATAAAAAGATTAAAGTGAACAAAGTAACAGCAACAGAGGTTTCACCATAGTTCATTCAGCTTTGATTGAATTATAAATACAATCCACCATGCAGTAATTAAGATAAATTTAATTTTGAAAGAATGTGATTTTCATAAATAAATTGTAGATTAATAATTTACATTGTTCACAAGTGTTTACACTGTGAAGTGAGTACAATATTCAAGTACTGTATGAAGTCACACAGTTATGAAAATTGCATTTACTTAATCATTTCAATGAAAATAAAATGTGCAGCTTTATGTCTTCACAGACTTGTGGTCTTCAAGAAAACAAGAGGACAGTATTTATTCTGTTTGGTTGTGAAACTAACAGCTGTTTTTGCCATTTTTAAAATACAAACCTTCAAAAGAGTGCCAACTAAGAATCATGTTCGAAAATCAGCATTACACGACTTTCTGCCTTTTCTCATTGATGCATATAACAGGCTCGGAATGGGGAAAAAAAAGTTTTCATGCAGGAGTAACAGATTTAAGCTTGTTAAGGAAATAAAAGAGGGAAAAAAGATCACAGCTCCCTCCTTTTAAAAGCGCTTGTACTCTCCAGTTTGACTGCTCCAGTCAGAGTTTATGAGTTCAGCGCTTTACATAATATTTTGTCCTAATCTTGGTTCCTGTCAGAGATGTTTCATGGTTGTGTAAGTGCTGCAGTCAAGAATGCCAATTTGCATTCCAGGAGTGTCATTTGATTACTTTTATCTGTGCAGCTTCTAGACTAGCCCAGACCTTCGCATTTCATCTTGCCATGTCACAAGTCAACACGGTGTCGTCTTTTTCAGAAATCAGCCCAGATTTAGACAAGGGAAGGGGGTGTGGGTGGAGGGGGGGGGGGGGGCGGGGGAGCACTTTCATGTTGTAGGCTGAGTCCCAGGCTAGCTTGTCAGCAGTAGGCTGTGATTCACTGGGGCTCTGAAGAATTGGAAAGTAGATGATGGTTAGACGGTTCAATAAGCCCATGGACAGGTAGCCTGTGATGGCCCCAAGAGAGCCAGTCTTAATGAAGAACAGGTCTGCTTAGTTCTTCACTCCCTGACCCCATGTTGTCCCCACAGTTTTCTCATTTGATCTCTCCCAGCAAATTGATCTTTTCTAGTATTTTTTTTACCTTCCAAGTTAGTCCTTGTGGGAGCTAAATTAACAGAGCAACTTAAGTTGGATAATACAGCTGTTGGAAAAGAAATTGGACACTGGCCTTTTCTGTTCGTTCTTTTCTTACTGTTGTTTGGTTCTTTCAGTGCCGGGGTTTAAAACAGTCTTGTCTAAGACAGATCAGAAAGGTCAGGTTCAAGCCTTGACTCGGGACAGTAGCACCACATGTATTTATTAAGTATATACTGTATCTAAACACACATACGTGGATAGCACATACTGTATATATTTAAGTGTGCACATTTTTCTGTCTGTCAGATCAGTATTTTGTTTACTACATGAGTGCTGTAAGAAAATACTTAATTTTCATTTCATTGTTACATATTCACGTCATTTACAAGGTAGCCATGTTTTCTGTTAAAAACCAAATTCATTTTAAGATGTACCCCAGCATATTTTCCTTTTAGAATGAGGCAGATATTGGTCTTTGTTGAAGAACCTCAACAGCAAAATGACAAAAGCAATCAACAGAAGTAACATTTACAAAGTATGTAGTTTTTTTTTTGCAAGGTAAAAAGTAACTACTACATACACCTTAGTACTACCCTAAAGAATAATCATCCATCCTTTATCAGAAATGTCCTTATTTATAGATGATAAATATATAATTTAAATTTACTCCTATTCAGTATTTCATTTTTCTTGGTTGTGTAAGGCTTTGGTTTTTGAGTCAATTTAGCAGAAAACATAATTAAACAGAAAACAAAAATGGCATTACAAAACTATGCCAATCTTTCAATCCATGCACTAATTAAACACACAAGTGTATAAATGTAAGAATCCAAATTAAACTGTTCATTTTCATAGAACAATGGTTTATTTTGTGACAGAAGTTACAGCCTGAAATGTAGTCATGCTTGTTGCAGCACTTTGCCTTTGAGACCATACAAGAAGAGCACACCATCTGCTGAGCTCTTGTGACGCATATGGAAAGGTTATATGCACAAGAAGATGAACTGCAGTTGTATGCTTGCTTTGTTGTGATCTTTGCTTGAGCCTGGCCTCTTCTGCTGTATCCTTCTTGGATTGCTATTGTAACGATAGTTCATCCATGAGAACAGATTATAGCCAACACCGCCATTGGCAAACTATTTAGACCTGCCTTAACAAGGCATTTCAGAAGACAGTGTCATGGCAACATGGCAAGAGGTGATGTATTGACTTGCATAGGTTTTGAAACAATTTGGTTTGGTAGGTGTTCAATCTGATGCAGCACTGAAGCTTTGCAGTTTCCTGTGCATTGTATGTGTTTTTTTTGGACAAACAGGAATTGCAGAGACATTTTCAGACTCTTACGTGATGCATGATTTACAATAATCAAAAACATATTTTGAAGTAGAACTTGCTTCAGTTGGCTTTCCTTGAGTGGCCATATATGTATATACAGCCCACGTTATTCTCATTTGTTCCTCATGGAAATATCTCTTCTTCTGGCAGTCGGATTTCCAAGTACAGGAGGGCATGTCAGATCTTTTTCATAATCGCATGTGATTTTACAATATAATAAATATTTTGTAGTTTTAAGTTTTTCACAGTCTGCTGTTCGTTTAAGTTGTACAGTATGTGTTCCTGAAACACAGTGGGCAGATGTTGATGTCTTCAAACTGCTTGCAGAATAGCCTTGTCCCTTAAAAACAGCATATGATTCTATATTTTTTTTCTATAAATACTGTACACACACTTAGTGTTTTAAATTAAAGGTTTATATGAAGAAGAGGCAGAACATGTCCTATGTGACTTCTTCAAAATTCTCCATGTTAATGTCCCACTACCCCACCGAGACTGGAGCTCCTCTTGGAAATTCATTTTCTGTGCCCATCCAAGTGATACTTCTTTAGAAAGCCGCAAGCTGCCAAGCTGTAAATGAAACCACCTGAGGATAGCGGCCATCAGATTCATTTCTTTTATGAGTCCTGTTGGACATTACTCCCCCATCTCTTAACAAATCCAGAAGTGGAAAGTTCCAGAAGTTTCCTAGTCAGACATCTGAAATGCTTGTGATTCATTTTCTTCCCCCCCTTTCAAAACATACTTTTTTAATTGTTATTAGTTTGTGTGCTCCTTGTTTGTGAAAATTATTTCCCAAATAAAATATGGGTTTTGCTACCCAAACAATGGAACCTTTCAAGTGGTGTGTGAAAAACTGTGTAATTAAGTGCGAATAATTTAATTATTGCCATAACAAGAGTTGAAGAGTTTTGTGAATTTTTTTTCCTATTATTTTTCTTGTGAAATTCAGCAAGATGCCTTGGCACAATCAATAGTGTTAAAAGAGTAAGCAAACAGCATTTTCCAACCTGGTGTTATTTTTCAGGAAAAGGTCCCAATGAAGAAAATAGCGCTATTCATTATTGTTGGGATGGGGAGTCAAACTGTAAAAATATGTTTTAATTGTTGTTGTTGTTTGTTTGAGCATTGCCAATAATATGCCTACTGTGAATTTATTCACAAAAAAACAGAAAATACTGTCCCTTAAACTTTCATTTTAAACATTTAAACATGTTTGGTGTTTTTTTACATCAAAAATTTAGTTGCGGTTGATTTTCAGGGCATTGGGAATCACAGAGGGATATCATTTAGCTGTGTAGAGATAACTGAGGCATCTGTTGAAACCAGAGTTAGTGATAGTGTTTCTTGGCAGTGGCAGAAAAGGTAATATTTTCAGAACTTTTTTTCCCCCTCTTAAGCTGAAATGAAGTCTTTGAAAAGGACACTGTAACTGAAGCTTAAGACATAATGATTAAACAAAGAGGCTGTGAAATCTTCAAACAAATTGGAATGCAAACTGTAATTTAATAGAAAGCACAGTGGGTGACATACTTGATTTAAAACAATATACATTAGCTGGACATTAATTATACTTATAAACAATACAGTGAAAAGAATATCAAAAACAGTGAACCCCTTAAAACCACTTATGTAACTTATGTAACAGAAGTCAACTAAGAAATTTGGATACAGTGGACATTTTCCTGTTATAGTAAGACAAAAAATTGAATACAGAGGTACTGGACAGTATATTTTAGGGATGTTTGAATAGTTCTTTATTTTGTCTCTTACTTAAATCCTAAGTTTAGTATCTGTGAGATTTATATCTTGGCCTGTAGTTTAAATTGATAGCGGTTTAATCATTTTAAGAAGCATATAAGGTACCTGCTAGTATTCTTATGTTATGCATATTTTTGTTTTTTCGAAGAGCTGTAAAACAAATATAAGAAACATAACTTACATATAAATTTAACCCTTTGCAAGAAGTAATAACAACGTATGTTATTATGGTACATTCCATTTCCTGGAATTCTAATGCCGTCACTCAGTGTTGATATAATTTGATTATTTGACTAGTACTCACGTGCTTCCAGGTGTTGAAGAACTCGGAATGTGACGGCATGCGCTGTGGAAAGACTTGAGTAGCTCTTCTTCTGAAGCGACCTTTGTGTTTCTGAGAAGTTTGCACCTTGAGAGGCTCACTTCTCGAGAGGATAAAGGATGGTATTGCTCTGAAACTAAGGAAGAGGCTACTAAAGTAGGATGCTAGGATGTGGTACCAATTGGAAGATCTTGCCAATATTTACAAGGCCCTTTTAAGATGTCTTTGGATTTTAGAGTATATAATATCTTTTGTAATGTTTAATTCTCTTAAACTGTTTTATGCTCTTTAATGTTTTAAGATCAATATGTCATTCAAAAACCTTTTGCTTTTTCAAAAGAATGGGTGCTGTTGTTTCCACAAAGATAACTATTGAATTACCTTCCATTCCTTTTGGAATGCTTTTGGAGAAAATGTTATCTGGATTGAGTTAATGTATCTTTCAAGAAGTAAATATGCAGATTTTCTTTATTTATTATACCGGTGTGTGACATGGGATTATTTTTTCTCAGAAATAATGAAACTCCGCACAGTAAAATGAACACTTTAGTGTGTCAAACAGTGGCTTTAAGCTGATCGGACTTGGGGAGAGTGGGAGCTCCAATTCAGCTGCAATTCATCCTTTTAAAGGGGTAAAAAAGTAATTCAAACCGACTGGAAAGACGTAGGAACCGGCAGCTATTGCAAAGAACAGGAGTTTGTCTGTAATGGATGATTCAGTAGGGAGGTATAGGGTTATGTTCTGTAATTTGTATTTTATAGCCAGCACAAGACTGTCCAATATAAATTGCCTGATGTTATGCTGGGTGGAACATGCCGAAAACCTGGGAAAATCATGTGGAGCCCAGGCACCCCTTTCCTTTTCTCAGTTAATCGTTTGAGCACTCTTTTTCTCCAGTGGATAACCAAACCGCTTTGCAATCCTGTATGAAAGGCTCAAGGCAGTGGAGTTTTCTGTTTTAGGAAGGCAACATTGTGTTAAGCTGGGTCTTTTCCTGTATTTGACTTTATTTTTTTTTTGTGTGTGGAATTAAAAGCTTTAATTTGAGGTCTTCAAGAAAGGTAATACATGTTAATGGTTTCTTAACATTTTTCCTAAAATCTTTATTATATTACACTGTACAGTATATAAAGAAGCCTCACAAAGTTTTATTTTACACTAGTGCTAACTGCACTATCAGCTAATGAGTTTTAAGATTTCCTTACCTGTGTTACCTCCGTTGATAGATTTACATGTTTCATTTTGTAGCATAGGAAATAAAATGTTCAAATACTTAATGCTGTAAAATGTTTGTATAAAGTGAAATACCTCCAGCAAATGCTGGGGAAATTAAAAGACCCTAAGATGCCTTGTTTTCTTACTAGGTTTACTGATAGGACATAATCCCTTGAGATGCATCATCTCGTTTTCAAGATAATGCAGCTCAAGGGGTTATATTCTATCATTATAATAATATATATTATGTCAAAATATATCCACATTCTTTTAGAATACTTACACAATATTTTGACAAAAAACTTAAAAACTGTTTATACCATTACACTCCCTGCAATTTTCAGTGTGCCTCAGGTGTTGATGGTCTCTGACTGTACAGTAATGTGAACATTTTGTGAGAGAATTTCCCTTTGTAGAAGAGATGATGTCAACCAAGCTATATTCAGCTCTCCATTATTCTTATTAGACAGATGCGAAGTGTTCAGAAGACAACATTCCCATGCAAAGCACAAGTATAGTAGATTGAATAAATGTTAATGGTTGCACCTTTATGACATCCAGCTAAGTACGTAAGGTATCCTAAACAAAAACAACAGTAGAAGTTTAAAAAAATACAACAAAAAAACATTTATCTTAGTAATAAACACTTGTCAATTTTTTTCCATACTAAAATCTCATAAAGTTTTTACAACACTTAATATACTTTTTGCTTTTAAAGACTCTGCAGCAGCTATTTCTGAATAGGCATTGCTTTTTTTGTGCAAGAAAACTCACATTACTGAACGGTGATGTTCTTTTTCAAAGAAAGTTGGAATCCCCTTAATAGACCCTGTTGAGGTCCTTGTTAAGTCATAGGTTTACAACAGTGACTGATTTATTTATTGTTTTACGAAACACTTTCACAAGAAGTTGAATTAAACCCTTAGCCAAAGCCCTAGTTTCAGAGAGCTGAGGGCCTCACACCTTTTCTATAGTAAAACGAAAGGCTACATAATTACGGTATTGTCCATATGTCAAATATTAATTTTTGGTGTAAAATACAGGTCTTGGATCTTATGCTTGTCTTTTGTATTTCTGTTATAAATTATAATATTATCTAAAAAACAGAACCTTTTTTATAGCAAAAGCACAGACATCAATGGCTAAAGAGGTTACAGGACCTAAAACAGTACTAAATCCCTTTCTTAAAATGACTTTTCAAAAGTAGTCGCTCCTGAAGTTACATTCACTAAATGTAGGTAAACTACACATCAGACATAGAAAGTTGTTTAGGAAAAGTTAGTATAAGAAGAATATTGTTATCCACATGTGGTAAACTGTATAAACAAACTCTGAAAACACTGTGATGATACTATTCTTTCTTATTTTGGAAGCAGTTTAGCTGATAAAAGGAAAAAGCACACAAAAGACAAAAAATCAGTCACTGTTTACTTAGAGACGTAGTCATGTTAATAAGTATGTTTGAAGGTAAAGAATACTATCAGCAAAATAAAAATCACAATGAATTTATTTTTTGTTATTCCTTTTAATAGTTTAAAATTTTCTTTATGAAGACAGAATTATGACAGTTCATTAAAATTGCTAAAATTGTTTTTGAAGACGTATATTCACACTTAAAAAAAATAACATTGCATTCTTTGAGCTACATTTGTATGTCCTAATCCTGTACGTTGGTACATAATGTAAGCTCTGTAAGAAACTAATCTTGACAATAGATTAAGAGACACATTCTATTTCAGTGAGAGTTGGATCACAACTGACTTTATGATCAGCTTGCAATCACATGATCACCAGGAAAAAACAATGAGCATGTACCTGTAGTTCTGCAAATTAGCCTTTGTTTCCTTCATTCAAAGAGCATGTTCCATTCCACTTCTTTGTGTAATAATTAAAAAACAAGCTACACTTGAAGGAAAATATGACTGGTTTTCCTTATTATGTTTTACATCTGGCTCTAAATGTTAGTTGCATTAGAAGGCTTTCCTCACCCATTATAAGTCAAATACATGAAGGAACATACAAAAGCACTGACAAATGTATTTTTCACCCTATTTTATTTTTTAAATAATAAGAGTTAGCTAAATATAATGAAAAATAAGGATAAAATAAATAAAAACAGTCTTTTTGTTTTAAACAAATAGTGATGTGTACATAATCAGACATAAACTTGAACTGTAAACTGGCTAGATTAGGCTCTTGAAGTAAACTTTCAAGATGGAATTGAATTCCCAGTAACAATCATGTGACTCTGGTAATATAATTAATCAATTTTTTCAATTGCCAATTTATTGCGGTTTTGTGTAAGACAGTCATTAGAATGTGCCTGTATTTTTGCTTTGAAATGATTGTGCAACAATTAATAGTCATATGCATTAAAAAGCAATATTTAAAATAAAAAAATAGCTGTTAGAAGTAATAGCAGTATTGACTAGTTTGATAAATCAATAAACACACGCAACCTCCTTTGTGCAGCTTTTATAGAAAAAATGAAGCCATGTGGGGTTGCGACAGTATAAAGTGAAAACATACATTTCCTTAGCATACGTGTTAGGAGGATTTTGTGATCTTTTCAAGAATCCACTCCATTTAATAATCAAGAGGTCTAAATGGGCCAAAAGCCGCTAAGGCACATTCCCATGTTTCTTTATGCGTAGTTCCAGAACTTTTTTGTGCATTTCTACCAGAGAACAATTTTACAGACTTGTCACAATCAGGTCGGCATGTGTAAGGAAGAATTCAAATTGAACGGTGTTTTTTCTTAATATATTTTGATCTTTCATTTCAATTGATTTGATTTACTCTGCTTTCCCCCACTGCTTCCTGTCCTTCTTTGAAAATGATCAGGGAAGCCTTAATGAGAAAATTTATCGCCAGGAGCAGAAGACATGACGAGTTATTTCAGAGCCGGATAACACTGGCAGGTATTCTGCAGGGAAGGGACAGGACAGCATGCCGGCTGATAAAAAAAAAGAAGTTTCTAAGAGGCTTCTTTCATGTGACTTTACATTCCACTAGGGCGCATGTACCAAAGTACACAAGACAAGACTTGCAAACCCCCCCACCCCACCCTTCCACCCTTTCTTGTGATGACCTTAACATTTATCAAAGAACCCCATGCTGAAATTCTTTTCAGTATCTTTTCGTTTGTGAAAGCCAGACATGCACTCAGACACAAAAAGACTCTGTTGTAGGGCAAGCTGGTTTAAATATTGTGACTCTGCGAAAGGGTCTGTCCTTGCTCGGCTCTGAGCCCCAAAGAGCTCGGCCTCAGGGGCCTGTGGATTACCGCAGCCCCCTCCTTTATTGTACCTCTTGTCAGTTTGTCCTATTCATTTAACCTTTCATTAGTGTCTGCACAGCTTCGCTGTCTGGGAAGGCAGGAACAAAGCCAAAAGCCCACTGTCACAGTTATTAGATTCTTCGCTCCTATCCCGGCAACCACAAAAGAGAAATGGGGAACACCATTATTGTACCAGCAAATTTCCTGGGGTGCAGCTCTCCTGTGTTCGTCAAGGACATGTGCCACATGTTGATAGTGCACGGCGGTCAGAGACGAGAGTGTCATGGGGGTAGGCTGAGGTCTGGCTGTAATAGCACTTCGTAGGAGTTTACTGCAAACACAAACAGTTAGTGCTGGAATTCTGTTTTTAATAGGCATCCAGAGGCCAGGCTGCTCTCAGTGTATTTTCTGAGGCCTGTTAGCTTCTCTCGCTGACAGTTTACTTTAACTGTAGCTCTGAAAAAAAAAAGGACTTTTGGAGCTGTGCTGATATCTAATATGTTTGAATGCTTAAACAGATCTTTTTTTTTATACAGATGATTAAGAAAACTAAACTCATATTTGCCTTTCTTTCTTGGTTTGGATTCAGAAATTCAGACTGCCAACGGACAAAAAAGTCCAAAAGCAGCACATTCTGTTAAATTTTCTTTAAAAAATACTTTGGGGTTTCTGCTCTTGTAGTTTGAACTCTTTCGTTAAAAAATGATTTTTTTTGTTAGTTTCTGACAACTCACATTTGTGACAGTGACAGAAAAAAATGGAAAATGTTTAGAATCTCTTGAGTTGATTATTTTGAAAATAGCCCATTTGTTCTGTTTTACAGCTGGTAACATTCTTTATGCAATATTTTGGTTGTGCAGGACAGGTGAAAATTGCTTTTGTGTATCTGAATTCCTTTTGGAGCAGTGATTCTTTTATTTGGTTGTGTTCTGGAGACATGGCTCTTGGCAGTGCTTGACTTGTGGTGCCATACTGTATATGAACCGGTTTAAGTTCCTATCTGAAAGTAAGTCAGTCTGAAGTGCATATATATGTATATGTTTGCTACCAGCACTAGAGAAATACTAGGGTATTTTTGTTTGTTTTTTATTTTGGGATTACATTTACTGTAAGTATACAGCTTCAGTTATGATAAGCTGTATATTTTTTTCTGTTTTTTTAAATTATTACATTATATGTGCAATTTAGATTTATATAAATTATTACTTTGGGTTTTGTTTGCTAAATTTAGTGATTTATGCATTTGTGCATTTTCATACTTTTTAGTTTAATATTACATTGTAATGTAGGCTAACTAAAAAGAAATTGGCCTTAAACATAATTTCAGCACCTACAGTATTAACTGCAACTTGTAAACCCATTGAATTTGTGTCACACATTGAAACTGATGAAAAATATAAATATATATCATATATATATATATAATGGCAAATATCTGTTTAAATACAATGTTAAAAGTTCTGACATTAGTTTCTTTAAATGCTCAAGCAAAACTAAACATTTCATGTTGTGGTTGAAAGCCATTGTTTGAGCTGATGTTAAGTGCCATACAGTACGTTTTTTGGTCAATTTGGTTCTATAGAGAAATGTACAGTAAAACCAGAACATGCAGATGAGAGCTGAGGGTGATTAGATAGAGTCCTTACACTACAATCATGCCAATATTTCAGTAGTCTCCCTGCTATTTGTATTGAATTAAATGACTATGCATCAGGAATCCTGTCATCTTCCTTGTAAGTGTAGTAATGTGTCACCTGAGTCCTGAGGTCATTAATTGCTTACCTGTCGAAATATATTGAGGCACTAAAGAGAGGAACAATGTACAGCATCAGAGCAGAGACCATTTCACAGGGCCTTGATTAAGCGCATCCTTCAAACTTGTCACTTGCTGTGTGCCTGGCCACTGCTCATTTTCAGACTTTAATACACTCTAGTCCTACTAATAGTACATACAGCTCAGTTAGAATACAGGGCTGAAATGCTATTCTCTACCACAGACCGACTCAGCAAGCTGACTTTTCAGTCTTTCTGATGTGTCCTTGTTTTAGACATACAGAATGATTTTAGCCGTATTTTTATTAGTGTTGCGTATCACTGTTTGGGATCTGGATTCATGATTATAAAAAAACACTAAAAAGTTTTGAACTTGCCCAAATGTCAACTGTGAACAACCCACATGTGATGCTGGATATGTGTCCATCTGAGGTTTGGAGCAAAACTGGGCAAAAATGACCTATTCTCTGGCTGTGCTTCAGGCCATAAAAAGATACTGTTGGCATTGCCAATTGGACCTGGGCTTACAGTATCTCTAAAATGTGATGTGTTTGACAGTAAAACAGTAAAGAAAGAACGAAAGGTGTTTGACATTTGAATTTGTGTGACACATTGAAACTGAACACGCATTGAAACTTATGAACTTATAAACTCTGTTTTAAAATCTGACAAGTTTTTTTTCCTTTCTTGGATTTGAAACTTAATTTTGGTGTTCATTCTGCTTTACCACTGGCTGTACACACGTTCTTTCTTTTTAATTTATGTATTTGCTCTGCAGAGCTCGCTTGTGGTGTTTCCTGGGGCACAGAACTCTCGTCTTACTCTTTGCACAATACACCAAATGTAAGAGGCAGAACAACAAGACTGGTGTCCACGATTTATACTCATGTATTGAGCAACTCCTATAAACCACTGGTGATTAGTGCTATGTGGAATAGGGACATTCCTCTTGTAAATGAACCCATCGCAGTTTAGAACAATTTGTGTTGTGTCTGGAGAGGCCCTGATCATCAGCTGATCTGTTTCTAATATACTTAACCCCTCGGATACGATTTTTAATGGGTCCCACTGATACCCCTTTGTTCGGACTGTGCCTCCAGGGAGAAATGGCTATTTTTTTCATATGACATGGGAATGTTCAGATGTGACTTTGTTTTGGGGATCTGTTCAACTTTGGCTACGTTTCTCAGGGAAAGAAATATTCCTTGCTGTTTGGTAATGTTTCTTCACTTGCTTCGCCAGTGTAGCAGAGGAGGCTGTGGATAATGGGTATCATGGTTTCTGAAAGAATGGTCATCCTGTTTTGGCAGCCCCTGCATCACCTTCTCTGGTGTCTATGGGCCTTTCTTGGTTGATCACATGGTGTTCTCCATTACTTGGGCCCAATGGGGCAGAGAGGGAACTGTCTGGGCCTGGGAAGTAGCAGTATTCACCTTTAAAAGCACTGTTAAACCCATCTTCTGCTTTCACTGTTGGAGGATTTTCTGTGTCCTACAGTATATGAGTATAAGATGCTACCTAAGGAAAACATTGGGGGTGTTAGGAGGAGAAATAAAATAAGTGGAGATATTCTGTGTT
This sequence comes from Atractosteus spatula, assembly GCF_055471065.1. Classification (NCBI taxonomy): domain Eukaryota; kingdom Metazoa; phylum Chordata; class Actinopteri; order Semionotiformes; family Lepisosteidae; genus Atractosteus; species Atractosteus spatula. The sequence continues at coordinate 20,956,426 of NC_142706.1, forward strand.
ACCTTGTTGAATTCTGTTGTTTGTTTCCTAATAAAGAAAAACTTTTAAAAAATATTCCTTGTGTGATAACATAAACCCCGCTTTCAACTCAAAATGGTTAGTTGGAGACACAAAAGTGGCATAAAATAAGCTTAAAATGTGTCACTTTGCTCCTTTTATGTTCAAAATAAGAATAACAGTACATGAATAAATGGTGTAAATTGTTGTTTGATCTAATGGTATTGTGAATCTAGCTTCATGACATAAGGTCGAATGCATTCTAAATGAGGTTTTATAAATACAGATCGAACCAAATAGAAAGGGAGATCAAAACAGAAGGAAATTTAAATCCAGCTTGATTAGCTTTGATTAGACTTTGGGTTTGGTTTTTTAATTAGCTCGATTCAAACACGCTGTTGGGCATTTTGAGTGCGGCTATAGATTTAAACCAAACTTTCATTGTTTAGTTAATCTACATGTTACATACTGTATGGTTTTAGTTGTTTGTCACTTTATTTTAATAATTAAGGCAGAGGTTACTACAAAGTACTAGATTTGGATCTGTCTCAGTTTAATTGGTGGCACAACTAGGCTGTACATGTAACTCATTTGTGGTTTCCCAGGCAACCTCAGGACAAGCCCTGTGATGCCTATGACTACTTTAGGCACTGTGTTTGCTTGTGTACTCGGTATTTGGCGTGTAGCTACTTTTCCCTGGCTTTACCATTTAACCTGAATCTGGTAGCCCTGTGAAGCTGCGGTCTCTCTGAACTCTAATTGCTTGGGGAAGAAGTGCTTATTTTATCTAAGAGGTCTGAATTTCCTTTTCTTCAAGTTAACACAGGTCTTTTATTTATTACTGTCTGAGTAATTACTTTTGTAGTTCTTTTGATAGACTGTTATTGCTTTAACTACATTGTCCCTATAGGAATTTGGAGGCTTTCCAGTTTTATTAGACAAAAGTTTCATTATTCATCTTGGCATTAAGGCAGCCATTAGATGCTTATTTCCAGCTTAACATATCCATTCCAACCGCACAATATATTTTTTTTTAAACTTTGGAATCCGTTTGTACAAAATGTTTGACAACAAACATAAGGATATTATTTCTGCAAAGTGGCTTGTGCCTCACAATAAAGATGAACACAGATGGATATCTCCTCTCCAAGACAGCCCATCTTGTAGTTTCAGTAGAGTGCTTTTTATTTAATGTTATTGACTGTTAATTTAACCAAGTCCTGTTTAAATCATTCCTTCTGTTGTTCTGCTGCCCCAAAGACACATTCACTTATCATACCATAGCAAAATTTAAAATTTACTTTTTTTTTTGATTTTGTGCTTTAAGAAAAATACATTTTAAAGTGGTGGTCTGGAACAGAAAATTACAATATGTGTAAATGTCATATATACTGTATGTGTTCTAACGAGACAACTGAAAAGTTGTGCAAAACACATTATGATCATGTGATCAACAAAAACAATAGAGATCCCAATCCGGGAGCAGTTTTTCAGGTCAGGATCTTATCTTCCTAACCAAGTAAATAAATACATTTTGCTTAACTGACTGTTGTAAAGTCAGACAGTTGAGTCAAGAGCTCTATGCCTTCCTTCTGTTGTTTGTAATTTACAAGTCACACAGCTCCCACCCTTCTTGTTTGTTACTAAGATCAATGGCTTGGCTCCTAGGTCACTTCACAGTCCTCACCCATGACCCAGGAGCCACGAGCCATTTCAGCACCCTGCATAACTCTAGGAAGTGACTGTTTATAATAAAACATGGTAGTTTCAACTGTGCTTGAGTAATTAAAGCTCTGTGCCAGGGATTTAGACATAGTACAATATCCATGCTCCATTTACCAGAGATTTCAAATTGATTGCTTTTGTTTGAAGTGCTCCTTTCATGACGATAACAGATTCATAACAGAGATGCCGCCCTACTAATGTAATCATAAAAAGGCTTTTTTTTAGCAATTGGAAAGAAAACAGCAAGTAAACGTAGCTGGGAAAGGAGGTTATACATTTAAAAGTTCAGAAAAGGTCCATGGCTGAGTGATGCTGGGACAACCCAGAGCGCAAAGAAAGGGCTCAAAAGCACCAGTTCACTTGTGATTGGCCTCAAAATGTGCACACACTTTAAAAGCCATGACTTGCAATAACTCCTTGCTTTTATATAGGACTTTTCATCCCAAAGGATCTCACAGTGCTTTACATACAGTATAGACGAAGACTATTCAGTCCACCACTGAAGTTCAGAACTTACCTGGGTGACACATGGAAGTGCATTACATAGCAGACTACATAAAGAAGTGAGAAATTGTATCGGTACTTACATTAAGGGAGAACCGCAGGTAGGTAAAACTGTGCAGCTTCAGAGTGGGACTTAGCCAAGACATCATGATCCTGTTCTTATCAACAGTTCCTTGGGATCATTATTGGTCAAGTACAGTAGTCTGGAAGAATGCCACCTTCACGTCCACCAACAGTGCTTACAGAAGCAACATGGTGTTCCTCAGATTTCTCCCTGCTGAAATCGCAATAGAAAGTTGATTTAAATAGGGAAATACACTAAATATCCACTGTGTGTCATTGCAATGATAAGTCATAGAGTATAAATGTGCACCGAATCCTCATTGTAAGCACACGTGAAGAAAAATGGGATCTTTAAATTGTGTACTCAAGTGGAGTTAAGGTTGACTGGAATATGAACATACAGTAATTACTGACATTGGCTGGTATATGTGCCAGTTCTTTCACAAAGTTTTCAATTGTCATAAAATCCGTTTGAGATAATATACTTTAGCTGTGATGGTGAACCTGCACTGAATATTGTTTCCTGGAAGGCGACCCAAATTAAGCACAGGTTGATGTGACTTTACAGGGTGTCTCGTGAGGCTAAGCTGCCTTGCCGTGGTTTGGGCTGGGGAGTGGGGTGTTAGTTGCGTGGATTCGCTGTACTTTGGTGAGTCTTCAAAAGTCTTCAGGGCCCAGTGGTTTTTATCAGGCAGACCCTCCATACTTTTTCATCACTGGGGATTAATTCTGTTTACGCTGGAACTTGTGTAATTGGTCCTTAATACGTTTAGTTTGCCATTTAAGTTATTTTTAATTCTGTTGAACAGAAAGGATTGGGAAAGGTGCTTTCTTGAGAAGCTTTGTGATGTCTGTGTTGTAAAAAGATCCTGCCTGATGTCATTTTTGATATTGAATTAAATGGTAAAAACTGATAGATGAAATGGAAGTTGTGCTTTTACAAGCATCTCACACTAGTGATTTAGCTGCTATTAAGCAGTCAGCATATAATTAGAGACACTGTGAAGTCAGTGGGGGTCATTTTCATGAGGATAATGTAAATACCACTAGTTGCAGTTTCTTTCAGTGGGAGATATGCTGGTTTACTGTGACATAGCTTTTACAATGTACTTATACAGTGAAGGCTGGGATCTCGAAAGCCATTTGTTACCCTCTTGAATGGCAGATGTTCAGGTAGTCGACAGCAGGAATTATTTCTTATATCAGCCAGACGGCAGTGTCGTTCACGAACATGGAGGTTTATATTGCTTTAAATATTAAGAAAATATTAATCGGATCTTTTCAAATGTTGCTTTAACATAAAAACTACATCTGAAATTAACATTAAGATTTCAGTTGAATTTAACTCTACATTTATTTCAGAAAATAATACTGTTGAATTTGTGTTCTTTTGTTTAAAAAGGCATGTTTTTTTCTTCTTTAATCAGAAGTATGGTAATTGTTTCTTCCTTTGTAGAAATAGGTCTGGTTTATTGTTTTCTGGTTCAGAAGAGGTACAGCATTTCTCTGGCAGCAATGGAAAGAAAACGTGAAGGAATTCATCACCTAGTCCATAAAAAATGCATTTTGTATTAGTAGTATAAATGAATTTCTTCTACAACAAATGCCAAGATACAGTAATTCCACAAAAGAATATGTTAAAAGGGGGTAGACATTAATGATTTAACAGGCCAAGTTGTAGATTTGATTTCAGGACCCAAAAAAGGAAAAAATAAAGTTTTCTCAGTGGGCTCCCTTCTCCCCACCCTTTTTAATTTTTATTTTTTGTTATCCATTATGTGTGATATGGCAACACTACACATAATCAATCCTTTCTAATTATGTTTCCAGTTTGGTAAAAGAGCTCAACATTTTCCATAGGGCCCTGGGCTAAGGGTTCAGATTAATAAGACCATTCGAGTCTCTGGGGCAAACCCAGAGAGCTGGAAAAATATAGTTTTTTTTTTGGAGCAGAGTTTATTTTATTTCATTTTTATATATATATCTTTCTCCTTTGTTGCACAGATTACAGTGAAAAAGAGATGTGCAAAAGCATTATAGCCAGACCTTTTGTGAATAAGGTCTGTTCATCTCGTAACTAACCATCATCCAAATTCTTTTGACTGAAGGATGTTATGAATTTTGCAATACTTTACTTCACACTGTAAACTGAAATAAAGTATTCATCTCTTACAGTTTTCTGGAAAAAGGTATTAGCCCTAAGTAGACTGTGCACAGATAATGTCTCCCATGTAGAAACAAAAAGAAAATCCTACAGGATTTTGGTCCGAAAAACCTTCTAAATTGCATGTGTCCACTGTGAATCCCATATTTTCCCTGTAATATAAGTCCTGTAGGACCTTCCCTGTGAGATTCCTGGAGATATCATTTTGTGTGTGTGGGTGGATGGCAAGGGGAGGGGAGCTCTGTTTGCACATGAAACACAGCAACAGAATTTGAGGGAATTTGAAAGGCTCATCATTAAATGTGAAGATCCATACACATAAAAGCCGTGCATTTTCATTGCAGTATTAAGCGATGTTGAAAATCCCTTACATCAACTTTTAACTGTACTGAACAATGATTTTTTTTTCAATTTTAGTATGGCTTTGTACTTCCATTTTTCTGTGCGGTCAACACATCTTACAGTAAACAAAGCTCTCGGTAACAACATCAAGTGAATCTTACTGTAAGTAATCTTGTGTGGCAGTAATTGACAGTTTTATCAGATTATTATGGTCAAGCTACCTTATCTAAGTTGCTTCTTATTTTGTAAATGCCAAAGAAGTTTTCCTTAGTGTTGATTAAGTCACTCTCTAGTGGGGTAACTGTCAATTGTGACAAAAGTATATAATAATGAAAAAACATGAAACACAAATGACAAGAGTCTGCAAAGTAAGAGTAGCACTTAACAAAATAAGCTATTATTATAGTGTGCCATGCTGTCTCATAAAGGCTTATAATTAGATGCTTTCTACAGTGTAATCATTTGCAATGAAACAAGATTTAAAGTAAGTGAAAAAAGTCACTTTCTTATGTTGCTGATTACAGACAGTATTGTGGGCTGACAGAATATGTGAGCACTTGCTCAGAGAGTTGCTCTGTATAGTAAACCCCTAAGCTCCCTGCTGTAATGGTTTCGTTTCTGCCTAGCAAAGAATTTAGAGTTAAGATAAGATAAGAGATAAGATCACTTTATTAGCCATATACAATTTCTTGCATTAGGAATTCATCTTTTCGCATACCCCAGCTTGCTCTCCGTGAGACACAGACACACACAGACAGGGAGTTGGCCTTGTATAGGAAAATGTTATATATAATGTATATGATCATTTAAATGTTTTATTGTTAAACAGCCATTGTTCCCACTTAATTCAATGTTATATTTTTATATTCTACAATTTCATCAAGCTGAACCCTGAATACTCTACTTGTTATGCAGTTTTTAGCATATTTTGCTTATCAGAAATAAAACAGGTACTCATTTATCAATGTGAAATTAATTCTGTTTTTTAATCTGTATTTGTCAATGAAATCTGTTAAGAAGTCGTTGAACAGTAGTTTATTCTAGCAGGTGTAAGTGTGTTCTTCTGACTTAACTGATTTAAGATACCGGGTTCCAGCTGTACCTCTAGGGACTTCTATGTAGACCCTATATATATATATTGAGTTCGGTCAGTCTTGACATATATTTTTATAGGGCAATGAAAATGTTTCAGGCAAATGTTATTAATATTCTTACAACATGTCGATGTACTTAATTTCAACTGTAAGCTTGCCACTTTGTTTTTAAAGCTAAAGAATTCCACAGTTTAAAGAGTTGGAGTTTATAGCATTTGGCAGTCCTATCGTTTGTGAGATGGGCAAGATCTCAAAAATTCGTTTTGTTGTATTTCAGATACCTTGGGTTTGAAAAACACTTTGAAAATTACTGGAAGCAACAGGTAGTTTCTAGTGAATTTGTCTTCTACTTTTAACAACGTGAAGACAGTTTGTAATAGTTTTCTGGTCAAGGGTATTATCTGATATGTCTTGGTACTGTAGATCCTTTAAATTAGAGTTCAGTTTGATTTAGTCATTATCCCATACCCCATTCCACACTTTATATTTGGCAGATTCAGCCATTCCTAGAACACCACCGTACCAACCTGCCTGTCTAATTTTAGACAAATGCTGCAGAAGTAATTCACAGGATCAGTAAATACCAAAACTTTTGAAACCTCCCCAAAAATCACAGACTGTTTCATTTCACTCTTTGCTGGTGGGTGCAATTGTTTTGGAAACAGAACAGGATTGAAGTGCTCAGTCTTGAAAAAGGTATCAGTGAGTGTTTAATGGACAGAAAAAGTGAAAAACATTCAGAACACAAACTTCTGCATCAGTATGTTTTTTGTTATTTATTCTGGAACATTTATCTCCACAGAAATGTTCAAATCAAAAGGCTGTCCTCATTTTTTTTTTGTAATATTAGCATATATTATGAACACAAGCATAAGATTAAATATGTAAAAAAATTAAATATGTAGTCCTTTGCATGCACGACAGTTCATTTTATACCTCTTGATTGCTATTTTATACATTCCTTATTTTTCTTGTTTGTTTTTCAAAGGTTTGTAAAATTTTAACTGTGATGGTAAATACACAGTGGTATTCAGATTGCTTAAATTCAGTTTAGTGCCTCTCCAAAACTGCATTCATATTGTTGTAACATTAACAAGACTTTTTGTTTGCTTCCTTGCCCAGAAAATATTGCAGTTCTTGCTGTGATCACTCTGCAACAGGCACATAACTGATGTTTTCCCCAGTTCTGCTCAGCTGTCTGCTATAAATTGTGAATGAGTTTCAAAACACTCTCTGCCTTAGATTTGTTTTTCTGCATGTGTCTGCAAAAGTTGCATTGTGTTTCTGTCAGTGTGGTGTAGATGCGCGCAGAAGCTGTTTCTTCATCTTGGGCTTGTCTGACTGGCATGAACTCTCATGCAGGCAGGCAGGCAGTTATCCAAACACAGTTGCGCCACAGTTCTCTGAAAATTGCTCTTCAACAGGCTGATTACTGTAAGCATATGTTTTTGAAAACATGCTTCTATTGACCTTCACAGAGCAAGTTTAGCCCTAAAGGAGTTAGTGGGTTTGGAAAGGGTGTTAAGTTTGTACAGGCTGAAATAGTGAGGTTTTTGAAGTGCATATACAGTAAATATGGAAATATTCATATGTTGTTGCAATATAGAAGATCTTACTATGATGTATTGTATAAATACTATACTGTATGTAAAAACTCATGGCAAAGCAGTGCTGGATTCTCTTGTGATGTTTGATTTCATTGGGGAATCATTCTTCATTGCTCAGAGCACCTGAGTTTATTGGAAATTCCAGCTACAACTGACACCTATTGCTTTCGTGGATTGCATTATTGCAATTAGATGTTGCTGTTCTGTTATGTTGTGAGCAATCTGAGAGACACCCATTTCTCTGTAAACCAAAGTAGTGGTAACAATAGATAGTCTGCAAGTCTGACTCTGGGTAGCATTTAAATATCATTCCTACCTGCTTGATTCTTGACCTTGGTTAGGCAACGCGTAGCATTAGTTGCTTAGATGAGGAAACTTTGTTTTTTGGTATGTCCATAAATACCGGTAATGTGTTTGGATGACTTGACTCAGTTTAGTCTGCACAGGAAAAATGGTACAAACTGAGAAGATATACAAGTACTATATGTCATATCCCATTGATTTAATTTTGTTTTGGCAAAACAAACAATAATCAGAACCATACATGATTGTGTGTGTATGTATGTATTGTATTGCTGGTTTAAGAAAATGTGATGGACCAATTAGCTCTAAACAGCAGAAACCATAAGTCTACTTTTCATTTAGAATGAAAGCTGTGTATTACCCTTGAAGCCCGTGTGTGCACAATGTCTGTCCCCATGTCACACCTAATTATATCTTTGGTAGGTTTCCCAGGGCCATAATTGGAAAAAACAGGCCAACCACAGCAGAGCATAATACAGTATCGGATCTCAATGAAATATTTCCCACTGTTGAGCAAGTCACAATTGTAAACAGACGGTGGAAGTCTTGAATGTCATTCTTTCCAACTGGATCCTTGCAGTTGTGAATAGAGTTGTGTGGGCACAAGCATTCTCTCTTATTTTAGTGATGGTTTGAAGGCCCAGGTTGGTTTAAATATCATTGCAGAAAATAATCAAGAGTGCCTTCAGCGTTTTGTGGTCCAGACAAATTATTTTCAATTTGTGCATGCCTATTAAAATATTAATAATTTTGTTTCCCTTTGTGTAGTTATGCAGCCTGTGTGATTAGTTTTCCCTGTACAGGACCTTCAAACAGAGACTGTGTAGATCATTACCATAACATTGTTATTTATGGTTGTGCTATAGTCAGTGTAGAGGCAGGAATTAAATTAAAACACTTAAATTGATGTAAATAATCAGTTTGATCCCCTGAATATAGTTGTATAAATATTTTATGCATGTGTGTGGCTGTGCTTCTTTCATTTTATAAGTTTTAAATCTATTGGACAGGTATATTGAAAAAACATAGAAGGTGGTATTCATGAAGTGCTCAAATGGTCACTACAAACATCTCAATTAATCGATCAAAGTTATAAGGAATTACATGGAATCAAGAAGAATAAGAGAGGTATAATACACTAACAGGCATGTGCTTAACTGGGAACGTAGTATAAAATGTCTTTAATCACAAACATTACTTAAAGGATGGAGACATTTGAAAAAGCAAAAGATGGACGTACTAGGCTCTAAGCAAAACGATTGTTTCAAAAAATAATCTAATGTAGCAACTTGTTATAAATGATAAAAGCAGTAGACAATTAAGGAAAGTGAACACATCAACACAATTCCATCTGAAAATAGTTACCAACCTTCGGTGTTTTTAAGGATTTGGATTACTGGTAGTTTACAGTAAAACTTAAATTCTGGTGGGCTTTCCTTTTATGTAACCTTAACCAGAGCTTTGGTTACTCAAATTACAGTAACAGGGTATTACTGTAGCTCAGTAACTTCAGATTGTCAAGTACCAGAGTATTGCACCTGTATTATAAAAAGCTCAGAAAGCTTTGAAATGTTATAATGCAGATGTTAAAATGGAATGTTATAATCGTATCAGAGGGGGGAAAATACTTTGCTTTCTTTTGTATCAATAAATTCTTTAATTTTATTTATAATAATGGATGTTAAACAATGGAAGGTTAACCCTTCTCAAATAATTAGACTATATACTGTATATAATGTTAATAGACTGGCCTTTTCCAGATAAAAACAAACTGTTAAGAGAATATTAGGGCATGGTGAATAAGGTCACATGAGGACAATATATTCTTGCTTTGTTAATTTATTCATTCCAAACTCAATTCTTGGAAATAATAGTTCATAATTCATGCACACATTACCTACTATAAATGTATTATTTTTCACAGTTTGTTAACTGTATCTGTTAGCCTCTCATCGAACCAGCACACAATTCTGAGTCAAAAACCAAAATGCAAGTTCAAATTCACGAGGAACTAGCATTGCAATAACTGTATACTGCTGAATCCCAATCCAGATTAATTCAGCTCTTTTTAGGCAATATAAAGATTTAAACTGTGTTTTGCTGTTAAGGTTGTAAAACGAATGCTACTTTTTAAAATTAGGATGGATATGATACTAATGAAAAAACGCAACAGAAAAATAACTTCCCAAGCTGAATATTGCTCTCCTCATTTAAAAGACCTGTTAAGACTTGGATATCTGAAAATGTTTTTTTTATTACTTTTTATGAAAATGTAACTTAGTTTTATTGTATAAATTGTGTAGTGCACCTTCTACTTTCTTTCATGTATTAGAAGAAAGGCAAAACGCCTGCATATCACCAAGTTAGGAGTGTATGTACAGATAAATATACAGTACATTTCAGTATATGCATGAATGGTATTTATACATCTATGCATATTTCTGTACAAACGCACAGAGCCCTGCCATCTTAAAGCCAGCAATGCAAAACATGTTACATGGTAGTTTAGTTTTTCCACTGGATGTCCACATTCATGTTATATTTATTATGGCCCTTCCTGTATTGGCAACTGCCATTCGTTTTTGTGTTGTTGTACTTTAATTATCAAACACACGCTTGTAATAACTATACCACACAACTGCAGTGGCGCATTCCTGGTTTTCTACAGTATCCAGAATGCCAGGCCCTGGACAATGGCTGGAGCATTTTTTTCATGAAGAAGAGTCTCGGGAAATCATTTAGTCCATGATATCCCAACCCCTCTTATTACTTTTTAGAAAAAAAACCTCTTTCGAAACCTAAATGCTAGTAGGTATACCACTAAAGGAAGCTATAGTTATGTGCAGCAGCATGCTTAGAAGCATTTGGCTTGTAGTCCTTCAACAAGGAGTAGACAAAGTCCAGTGCAACTATATTCTTTGATGGAGTGTCTTTGGAGCTTCTTGCAAACAATTGCTGTCTGTGCTGTATCTTTCTGTGAAGTAAAATATAGTTTTGGAAGTAAAAGTCATTTAAAAAACTAAAGTTACGTAATATGACAACCTACAGTAAATCTTAGTTAATCGGAAAGATTAATTGTGAAGCGTTGCAAGCACAGGTCATAAAAGTGTTTGCAAACAGTAGATCGGGATGCGCTGCAAGAGTCTGCGCAGAGCTCTGAACGCAGACTAATCTTGTACAGTGTACCAGCTGAATCGTATTTGCTATGTAGTACACACACTTTGAGACTGAAAGCAATTAACGGAGACTAATGAGGAAAAAAAGCCCAGAAACTGTTGTATGAAACTTCAACACAGGCTGACGTCAACGCATAAGAGGGTTGAAGAGGTGGATGAAAAGCTGGAACAAGACATCTAAAACTTAAAATGATTATCATACCTTAGGGTATAAAAAGGTATTACATTGGAAAAGCTCTTCCATCTTCTAATGTTTATGCCTACATCTCTGGGAGTGGCAGTGGCAGTGTTTTGGAATGATCATTTCTGAAAACTTTTATACTGTTTTAACACATTCATAGTGACTAGAAATTCTTCATCCAAACCTATACCCCAAACCCACCCCAGTTCATTGTTTTTAACAGCACTGTGGTGACCGCAGGAAGGACATAATGAAGTGAGACCCGTTCTTTTGCAAGTTTATCCAAATCTTTGTACATATATGCTATAAATTCAGTGTATATTTTTATAAAGGTAAAACAGTTGTAGAATGTTGAAAAAACTTACCGGATGAAAATAATCTTATGATTGTAGCTGTCAGTAATATTCAGTTCTGGTCTTGGAGGGCCATTGTATTTCCTGCATTTCATTTTATCTCAAATGATTTTATTTCAAATGAATGTTTACTTAATTTGTTTGAATTATCACTGTTTCCAGGTCTTTACATGTTGTTATGAGTTATTTCTAAAACCTGGTGGACTATGGCCAGCCAGCACTGGAGAGTGAATATCACTGAAAGGAAAACATTGACATTGTGGTGACAGTAGCCCCTGGTTTTATGGATCCTTTTATACTGTACTTGATCAGCTCTTTGTTTCACATATTTCACCAAGATCCTTTGTTACTTCATTATCCTTGAGTTTTAGTAAATTATACCTGTTTGTAATAATCCTAAATAGCCACTACCTTTAAAACTGGAGAACCGATGGAAAATAAAGGGCAGAACTTGGAAGGCAAAATGTGATACAGAAAGAGACTGAGACTTAGAAAAAATAAGTACAATTTAATTTTCTACTCTAATCTATAGAAACTTTCCAGTTCCTGAAAATGTAATTGTGTTATCTTCAGCAGCACACTGACTAGTTACGTATAGGTAGTGGAGAAAAAATGGAAGCATCTGGGTAAATGCGGGACACTAAGTACACTGCAAGCACGGGCTTCCACTCAGGTATGGCTTATTCGTAAATTAAACAAATAACTAAAGCATGCTTAAGGTCTTGTATATAACATGTTCGTTGACTATGATTGTAGTGGATACCACACTTCAGGACAGTGGTATCTGTGTATTAGTTTGAAGTGCAAGGCAAACGGCTACAGAGCAATTAACTGCGAATTTCAACCTGGGGTGCAAACAGCAAAATAAGTCAAAAATGGTTCACTGGACTCCACAGAGCAGGGCATCATGGTCAGGTTGCAGCATACAAATCGCACATCACACCAGCAATGCATGTTTATGAGTCCAGTAGTGCAAAGAGCACAGGCAATGATTTGTGTACGAGAAAGGAAGAAGTGTGATAAGATATTCTTAACAAATGAACAAGTACACATGTGGCGACAACCCAGAGAACTCGCTAATGCTTGGTGAAGGGCTGTTGGTTCTGTAGTGTCTTTCGGCACACTTTCCTGGCAGAATATGGGTGCACTCATTCCCTTACAAGGCAAAGTCAGTGCTAAGGGCTACTTATGGTACTGACTGATCATCTTCTCCCCACATTGCACCACTTCTTTCCTATATCGAGGGGTGTTTTCCAGGATGAGTGCTCTCCATTTGCAGAGCATGTGTGTTTGCCCAGTGGTTTGATGAGCATAATACTAATATGTGGTTACCAGATCTGAACCCAACTGAGCTTTTGTGAGTTATTGTGGAACGATGATTGAGACAGCATTTTCCACCTCCAACGGCCATGCAGGAATGGTAATGGTGTCGCATCCCACCTGCAGAATACCAGATGCTATGATGCACACAGCCCCTACTGGCATGAAGCACGGTTTTGAAGTTAAACACAGAATGTTTGGTCTGCTGTAGCACAAGATTTCAATATTTGAGCTGCAATTTAACTTACACGACAACATCTTTATCAATAGCTGCAGAATTTTCTTTGTGTCGTTTCAATGTAAAAGTCTGTGGATAAGAAATCTTTAACACATACTGTGCATACTGTGGTTGATCCCACCTTATGCATTGAAATGGGACTTTGGGTAAGTTTGATGAGGGCTCTAAAGAGAGGACTAGGGTGTTATTTGTTTTCATGGTGTTAATGGACTTGTGAGGATACATTGTTTGTTCATTAAACTCATACTGTAAATAAAGCACCTAGGCACCTTCATTAAAATACTTCAAGTGATTAGTCTATCATTCTCGAATGCAGGTTGCAAAAACCAGTTCTTCAGTTCAAGCTCCGAAAGAGCCTGTCAGGTAACCCTGTCAGTAACAATAGATATAATGTGTTTAAGACCATTAAAATGAAATCTGTTAGTATAAATTTGGCTCTAATTATTTTATTCATTAGTTGTCAACTTCAATTAATGTATGAAATACTGTTGTTTAGGGGTTTTTAACATTTTAACTAGGTAAATCGTAGAAAAAGAGTACCCTGTTAGATAAAGTGTGTCACAGAAATCCTACCATACAAGTGTCTATAAACAGACCTAATTTGTTATATTTAGTAAACACAGTTTATTCCTGGGTTGACTTGATGAAAGGTCAGGTTGATGCAATGTGTAACAACAGATAAGAAACCTCTTCTGTGGGTAAAAAGTAGCACAAATTAACTCAAATTAATGATAAGCAACATAATGAAATCATTGTATTTCAAAAAGGGTTACAGGTTGAAGGAGATTTTGTCTGCCATTAGTTTTACTAATCCAATGTTTTTGTTTTGGCAAATAAACAGAATGAACCTGTTTGTAAATAATTATTTTAGAACGTAACTAGTAAATTCATTTAAACATCAGTTTGGAATGTATTACACATACTAATAGATGTGCAGTAGTCCATTATATTATAATATGGCTCAGCATTGTATCTAGCTGAATTGCATACTTTGAAGTTACCATTTACATTTTGTAAGTATCAGGACCATCTTAATACATGAAAATATTGGTTGGAATTGGTTGAAGGCTGCTTTTAGATGGAGACAGAATACTGGGGAATGCCATTTCTTTAAATATTGAATAAATATTTTCCCCAAGTTGAAACAAAGATAATAAAGCATTTTTTTGTATGTGATAGAGACCATATTAATAACAAGTTATACCAGATACAGTACTGTTCTTAGACATGTGTCCTCATACATAACCATACACAGAGGTTAGAACAGTGAAACAGTATGTCACACCAGTACGTTTGCTCACAGTAACTGACTTTCTGCAATATTATTCCTCTCCTGAAATCCCATTTCAAGATTCAACCTCAAGTTAAGGATCAAGGGGCTCCATCTTGAATGCAGTGAGTCAGATAGAAGCTTTGAAAAATGCTACTGCTGTGGTAATTCTGTTCAGAATATAATTAGGAATACCAAGATTTGTCTCACAGAGATACAAACAAACAAAATAGGAAAACACTGCAGGAAATGTACAAACATTGCAGCCATGTGTTGTTGTAAGAGTAGCTGTTTTATTTTGAATAACCTTGTGCTTTTGTTTGGGGAATGTCATTCTGCTGAGGAAACCTTCATTCAACAGACGTGCAGAAGTATTGCAGTGGGTGTTATGCTCTCAAAAGCAGGAAGCTTAGCTATTAGATAGCCAATTAATGGGCAGCTAAACATGAAAACAAAAACAGAGACTTCAGACACACAGGTACCAGGCCTGGCTGTTGGAAGCTTACATGACATGCCCTATAAGTGCAAGTCCTGACTGAGCTTCTCAAACAAATAGCCTAAACCATGGGTGCCACTCAGCTAGACATCGTCAAGCATCTGCAGACTACTTTAACAGCTGTCTTAAGTGTAGGATGAAGACAGACATCAAAACTTTGGAACCAGACAAAGTTCCTGTAAGCATTTAACAGATGTTATAATTGAGTGTTAGATGTTACGGATGATCCTTTTATGAAGGAAAAAGATATCCCGCAGCTTCAGGCTATTGTGTGTGCTCTGTGAGAACCTCCTTAGAAAAAGAGATTAACTGAAGAGGAAGAGAAAAAAATCAAGTGAGTGAGTAGTACCAAACAAAAGCACTTTAAGCCCTTTTCAGGTAATCTCAGATGCATTATTTTAGAGTAGTGATAACTTTCAGATATGTAAATGATATATTTAATAAAATGTATCTGTGCCCTTCTCCACATTTAAATCACGTTCCAGTTGTTTACAAACTTCACAGTGCAATCTGGAGCAACTTTTAATAAAACCATTTTATTTCTAAGCGCTTTTCAAGTAAGGCAAAGCTTTGTATAAGAGTGCATGTGCAATACACAGGAGTAAAAAGACAAAAACAGCACACGTGCATAGTAACACCAAGAGCACTGCTAAATTATACTGTACATTAAATGCTTTAGTGGAAAAAATGTCTTTAAACAGGTTTTAACGTTGCTAGAGTCTTTAATGGATTTACCCAGTGAGTTCCACAGATATGGTGTTGTGCACTAGAAGGCTCTAGCCTAGTCTGATCAAAGGTAAGAATCAGCAGATCACAGAATAAGAGATGGACTACAAAATGTGCTATACTGTGTGCTATATACTGTAGCATAATTTCCTTGTGATAATATGGAACTATGCTATTCAGTACCTTATACATGAATAGAAGAACCTGAAAATCTACTCTAGTTACACAGGTAGCAAGAGACATTTACAAAGGTTTGGGGTAATGTGCTGATGCAGAGCACTTTTATTAAGAAGACGAGTCACATAATTCTAGAGATACTAAAACCTATTAACTAGTAAGTAAATCATTACGGTAATCTGATCTTGATGGAAGTAAAGGCATGAATTAATATTTCAACATCAGATGGGCAGAGCAAGGCATGCAGCTGAGTAATAAAGACATGCTCCTGACATGTGCTTCACACAGTCAAGTAATAATATTTTCTTGCATGTACAGTATGTAGCCCTCTCATCACAAAAGATCCCAGAGTCCTTTATACTATATAGGACCAGTTCAGCTCCCATCTGGTGATGCATGTTATTACACGCAGTTATTATGTGCTAGTATCCCTATTATTTAGCAGATCAGATATAGAAGGGACAAATTGCTTTACCAGTTGATTTAAGAGGGCATTTTACTGTAGGTTGGACAGATCAGATTTTTCAAATCTAAGGTAAACTTTTGTTACCTTAATTTAGTGAGAACCGTAAAATGAGATCTTTAATGACCAGGTAATAAGGACCTCAGTTTAATTTCTCAGGGATGACACTACCTATACTACAGTGTCCTCAACCACCATACTAGGACATTGGTTTTGGATATTGGTCCAGTGGTCCAGAGGGAATTATGCCACCTATTGGTCAACCAGCACCACTTGCAACAATAACCTGGTTTTCCTTAGACACCTCCCATCCCAGTACAGACCAGGCCTGGCCTTTGATTGGATCAGGCATCAGGAGGTAACACTGCTGTCCAACCATGTCCCTCCCTTTTCCCTAACCAGGTATAGAACCAGGCTGTGGCCTGGAATGAAAACACAGACTAACATACAGATAGCCCCTAAATAGCCAGTCCTCTGTCATGTACTGTATATACAGAAGCCTGACTGGAAGAATGCCAGAGAAAAAAGTTTCATCTGGATCTCTGGATCACTGTAATGTATCATAAATATCAGTGTCTCTTTGAAAGCTTCAATTACAACCAGCTTGCCAGTCTGATATAAATTCACAATGATCATTATATTTTATTTAACACTATGTGATGCCATTTTGAGTAACAGCTGTTTTGTTGGGGTTCTGGCATGTCAACTTTTAAAAATATAAATTCCCCTTCTTTGTAAGCTTCATGTAAAAGGTCTGTGCTTTGAATCTCATATATCAACAACGGTTTGAATGTTTATAATGGCAAAGTGGCATTCTTATTCTTAAAAAAATGTCTATCCCCATCTTTTACAGAAATACGTTTAGAATCAATATAAATGGTTTATGATTATGGCACAATATGAGTGAAGCAAACTAAGGCAAAATGGACATGTTAGCTGCACACATCTTCAGTTACTTTTTTAACAGCTACTGTATATCCATATGTTTTGTTATTTATAATAACAGGGATTCACAATAAGTATTTGTCAGAAAAAAGGTAGCTTTTTTCTTAAATACTGTATATAGCAGGACTGTTTTGCCCTTATTTTTAAAAGGGAAAAACTTCTAATATGGATTGAGAAGGCAGGCTGAATTCCACTCTAGAAATCTAAATCTGCATTATTCCATTACTGTGGGCTTACCTCTAGCATGTACAGTAGGTGGAAAAGTGTGTCGCACTAAACTGGTCACATGACTCAATGCCAATCTTAACCAATTGCCAGACTAGGGAATTCTGAAGCTGTAATATAAATATATATATACACATCCATGTGTTATAATCATCATTAGCTCCAGTTTATCCTTTAATCCTTAAATGGATAAGCCTTCCCGATTAGCTGTAATTAGGCAAATTGTTGGTATAATTATCTCCAATTAAACTTTATTAGCCAGATAACAACACTTCTCAAAGTATGGAGTTTAGCTTAAATACGATGTGTATTAAATACTGATGTTGTCATTTTCCCTATCAGACTCACTTATTTAAATAATGGGATTTGACTATAACAGCTGTAATAATTGCAACTGCAGTTGGTTAAAAAAAATTGCATATCTCCTCTTTTTTTAAAAAAAATCTGATGTATGTTTCTGCGTCATCCAAGGTTGTGGTCACCTTCAGAGTGTTTTGTGGAAAGTGTTACAAGACCTGAATTTGACATTTTTAGTTTCTCTGTGCTTGTGTTGGGAGGGGGTGGTAACGTTTCATTTTTTGCTTTGATTAAATGACTGCATTTTGAACAAAAATTGTTGGTACAGAATAATTGTAATCTGTGCTTTCTAACATTACAATGAAAGTTTCTCAAAGAAAAGAAACCATGGTCCTATTTATTTCTAGGCAAAAATGTAAATGAACGCCTTCTTGCTTAGTTTAAGTACAGTTAAATTCATGAGAATATTCACATATCATTTACGATTATTGACATATTTGAGGAGAAATGGTAATAAATTACTTAAAAATGCTTTCCACTTGCAATAAATACTTCTGAATCTTTCAGAATCTTTAAGCATAAGAAAGTTACTTCTTTCTTTAATATTGTGAAGTAACTTTTTACAGTTGTTTTACAGAAATAGTTTTAAAAATAATGGTTGCTACACTGGGATTAAAGTTATACAAGGTACTAAAGAGATGTTAGTACTATTGAAGTACACCATTTTGTATTCTTCTTCAATGTACTGTAAGTGTACTGTAGTTCCCCAGAGTTGTGTTGTACAAAGCAATGTACAAAAAAGTTAAAGTAATAACATGGATAACCATTTTATATAATTTGATAGTCTTGAATTTTATGTATTTGAGGGAATAGATACTAAACACACACGCTCAATTAGACCGGGGCTGCTGTGAGCCTGTTGGGGGGACTGTTCTGTGGCTTTTCTCAAAAGGCTACCACTGCCTGACGCTTCGCCAGAACACATCCCAGACCCCTCTCTCCCCTTTTCCTTTCCTGTAGTTCATATTTCAGTTTGCTCCCAGGAGCTCGCAGGTCTGTGCCAGACGGAAATTCGCTGAGGCTGCAGGAGCCCCTCGGAGGCCACACGGAGGAGGGACAGGCGGGGAACAATCGGGCCCAGTCCTCGTGCTCCAGCCTGCCAGGCTGCACAGGTCCTCAGGGTGACTCCTTGCCTGCTCTTGGCTCGGTTCCCTCTGCCTCCCCCACCGCCGCCTCCTCTCTCCTCTCCCTTTTCCAGTACTCCCCCGAGTCAACCGTGAGGCCATCCAGTCATACGTTGTCCATCAGATGTGTTTACTTTTTCCGTGACAGCCGACACATCTGGAGCGCATATTCAGGTTATTCCAGTGCCACTAGACACATTCCACGAGATCATTTCAGCGGTTGTTATGGCGATCTTCTCCCCTCCAGTGATTTTCAAGTTGCATGACAGAAATTGCTGGAGCTAACCAGGAGTGCAGGGGAGGAGGGGGGGTGGAGGGGTGGGGGGCGGAAGGAGGAGGGGGACAAAAGTCAACGGGATCAGAAAGGGGTTCCTTTCAGAGAGCGAACTAATTAGTGACCTAGCCCTCTTCCCAGGGCACTGAGCATATGGTTTAATGAAGTAAGGCAATGACACTTTTTTTTCCTTGTGTGCCCCTGTCTGTCTGTATGTTTGTGTGAGGCTGTAATGGCACAAGCTGTCAACAGGCAGGAATTTTCTCTTTTCTCACTTTTAGGCTTGTTTGGACTTAATCCTTGTCTCTTTGCTGCGTGGTTTAATATGAAAAAAAGTTTACAACTTGAAAGATTTATTTTTAGTTTTTATTTAACGTTGGAGTTATAGACATTTTACAGACTTTTGTATTGATATGTAAAACATATTTTACTTTTGATATTTGGTGTGGAAAATGTATGATTGCTCAAAAGCCAAAAGTGAATTTGTTTTTTGTTTGTGCCAAATTATTTGTTTCCTGACAGAAAATCATGTCCTGTAGAAGAAAATGCGTTAGATTCTTGGTGTCAATGAAGAATGCGAATATGTGAATATATAAATTATCAAAAAGGAAAAGAAAATATGGAGATATGTCCATGTTCATAAAGATATTCTAAGCAAAGTGTTTTTATGGTAGTAAAATCAAGTAACGAGATCCTTTTTATTTGATAAACGTGCTCTTTTGTTTGATATATTCTTAAAAAGACCTTTAGTGGCACTGTCGACCGAAGCTGTATTTTGTGCAAGAAACCAGGAACTCTTAGAATACTTAAAAATACAGCACCCAGTTCTTGTATTCCAAAGTCCTTATGTCAAAATCTCCAAATTAACAAACGTGAAACAAATTCTTTCAGAGAGAAGACTCAGACTTGTGGGACACTGCCATACAAGTGGTGCAAGGCTATGGTAATGAAATTGAAAACATGAACAAGATTTACATCTATCATTTAAAAAAAATGTAATTTGCCTCAGATCTGGAAACATGCTGAATTCATTCTGTTGAGACAAGGGGTTGAACTGAGTAAATTAGGGCGGATGTGTAACAAATGAGCAGGCCCCTTAGGCCATGCAGGACAGGAGGTTTGGACAACCCCTGTCCATATTATTTCTTGGAAGGAACTAGATCTGATTTTGTTGCTGGTCCCAGTGTTCAGGTAAAGGACAGAGGGGGCTGGTCTCTGCTGAGTTGAATCGGAGAAGCTGAACTCATGTTTATTCAGCTCAACGCCTCAACAGCCAGGGCCCAGGGCTCAGCCTGATTAGACGGTTCTGTCATGCCACCAGCGACTCATCAGAGATTGCACCTAGGCCGGGGAGCTCAGTGCGCTGGCCGTGGGGTTGAACGCCAGTCCTCCAGAGATGAGGGGGCGACCTGTTCTCTGGGTTGTTTGATCTCATAAAGAAGAACGAAGACATGAGACTCCCCCCTCTCCCCCTCCCAACACACGCATACACTGTAGCTTTGCATTCCAGTGCTGGTGTAATGTAGTGATTTTCAACACTGTTCAGCAACATATTGCATCAGTGGGTTTCTATTGTTGGCTGCACCCGTCTGCCTTTGGAGAAGTACAATGAGATTGAATCTTTCATTGTGGGTCCTGTGATGTTTTTCACGGGCTGCTCGGTATTGTCACGTACATCTTTATTCATGGTTATGTTAAACACTAATGTTAACACCAACCTACAGAATACAACATAATTGACTAGAACTCACCCCAATAATGTTTGATTTAATGAATATTATAACAATTCTAGTGCTTTAGGATGATTGATACATATTAAATAACTTTAGTAACCAAATCAACTACACAAACACAACGTTATAGTGAAAAAATATATTGCTGAAAGTGCAAATGTCTGCTGGTCACCTTTGGCAAGTCTTTTGTACATCTAATAAGTAGCCAAATTTGTGTGTTTTATCCACAATCCGCTAGCCACAGGTTTCAGTTTTCATGTCTGATCTTCTAGTCTTCAAAATTGTGTGGGGAACCAAGCTGTGAACCCCAAACTCTGCTCATTGGTGGCATGAATTGCACTTGAAATCAGGGCTCCTGAGGTGATAGGACAAAGGAAGAAAAGTTTTCCCCCTTGTTACAGTAACTACAGCCACTGAACTCGTAACACAGTTCAGCCATTAGACACATTCAAGATCAGCAGCCCAGCACGACGTCCTTGTAACCGTTGATTCCGATGGGGGAAAATTCAGAATTTTGCGAAACCTGAAGTGTTTGTGTAGTTTTAAAGTAGAAGTAACTGCTGGTGTTGGTTTAAGGTAGAGTTAACTGCTGCTGTAGAAGGCCGCCTTCTTTGTGAAAACGCATTTCAAAGTCAGATCACAGTGTCAGTGTGCAGGTCATGTGTGTTCTGGAGATCCTGTTTCTGAAGAGTTTCATATGTGGTATGTCATGTTAAGCCCAACATTGGTCTTACTTAACTGATTTTGAATGATTTCAAAGCATGTTTTGTTTTTAAATGATACCTTACGTATAGATATTGTCAGTACATATGAATTCTAAATTGAAGAAATTATTGTTGCTGTTCTCTACATGTTTCACAGGAGCCAGTTCTCTACCGGGTTTTGGAAGAGTACTGTATTAGCACCTGAAACCCCTTTAAGTTAATTTTTTTTCCAAATTACATTTGTTGTGACTTAAGTACAGTAGTGCTCCAAAATGATATTAGTTCCTACTTGATACACAGTAATTGCATTGGAAACCTCTAAGCCAGTCATTCTGTGTCTAGGTGCTAATTTGATTCTTTCTCATGCTAAGAGCCATATTCACAAATCATTAAGTGCAAGGTTTAGTTGAAATCTTTTGTGTTGTTTGTATTTTAGGTAAATGAAGCTGGTTACAGATCAGAAAAAGGTGCAGGAATGTATTATCTCTCCTAAGCAGATGAGTCCTTTATGGAAAAAAACCCAAAAACAATTGTTTATTGCAAAAAAAGTTTGCATTAAGCAGTTTTGGACACACTGTATATTTTGCATTAAAAACGTATACTCATACTGTATATACATTTACCAAATAAACATAATGTTTAGAACCTCTCTTTCACAACCTTCTTATGCTCTTCTGTATTTTTTCACACAAAGTTAATCTTTATTTGATTACATAGTATATGAGAATAGCTCCATTTTCAGTGACAGCAAAGCACGTCTAGTAACAAGCATCTTCCATAAAAATCAGTGAAACAATTTACTTTCTCCTGAACATTGCTAGAGTTATGCACAGGTCACTACCAACTTGTCCTGGACTGGACGTGCCTTAGTTTTAATGCACAGACATGCAAGTAATATTTTTTTAAATCTGGAATAGAACACCACTCTTCAGTTGTTTTTTTTTTTGTTTTTGCCATTTAAAAAGGATCAAATAAAAAAAAAATCAAACTTTGGATTTCATCTGTAACCTTGCTGACACAGTGTTCTTTTCTCAGAATACTCTGACTCCGTTTAGGGAATGGCTCAAGACCACCTGAACTGCAAACCAACCCCAGTCTGAAACAGTTCCAGTCTCTTGCCGTTTTCTTTTGATAACAAATAACAAAGCCCCAGCCTTTTCAGGGAATTTTCATTACCGCCCAGTCCCCTCTCCAGTGCTCCTTAAAGCGTTCAACAGCTGCACCATGTATCATGTCCAAACATTGTTAAATGCTCTGTACAGGGTGTGACAAAGAGTTAGCTCAGAGCTATACAAACCATCTTTGCGTGCGGCCTCTACAGTCATCTTCCAAACAGATAAGGCAGTCTTGGGAGCCCTTGTAAGGTTTCAATTTTTCTTTTTCTGATTCTTTGCTTTCCATCAGGTTTTTGCTTTCTATTGCCGAAAAATGCAGTTATGTCATAATAGGTGCGGCGCAGAATGGGGTAATAATTAAGTCCTAATTATCATCATTATTTTCTCTCTTCCCTACACCTACGTCGTCTGTCTGTTGCTGATTTCAACCTTCAAACAGTTTCCAGTTGCTCTCAGAAAATGGGGAGTACATTTTGAACCAGTGCTTGGAGTTCAGAAAATCGCTGTTAATTAATAAAACAGACGAAGACGGAAAGAACGAACAAATCGCTCCATAATCACTAAAGTGTGGACATGTTAGCTGTGGTTTAACGGAGAATCTGTATTTCATGTAACAGCAGCATTCCTGGTCTGTATGTGTTTTTAATTTAGTTCTGAAAACAACTTGCTTGCTTACCTTAGCAGAGAGATGTAGAGACTCGCCTAAAACTATCACGCAGTGCAATCGACTGTTTTCACAGCAGTGCACTTCTTGTTTTCAGCACTTTCAAGTGAAATGTATGTTTGTTCTCAGTTTTACACTGGCTGTAGGTACTGTACAGTATGTGGTCTTAATATTCAGAAGGGTTAAAAAACTCCAAATATTTTATTTTGCATCATTTGGAGCAAAAAGTCCATTCTGGATGTTTGTTAGTGAAGATCACTATCCCCCCTGGGAATAAAAAAAAAAGTGAAGGACACAACATAAACGTAAATGTCCATTGGATCGAAATATGATGATTTGTTCCAGTCTCATTTTACATTTCAGATACTCTCCTTTGGCCTACTGTAGCCTTTCATGGAGCACTAACTACTGCTCATACGTTATTTTATTCTCCTGATACTCATTCAGATCCCATGACTTAATGGATTTTGGCATTCATTGTAGGGAAGTCCCTAGGATTAAACACAAGAAAAGTCTTTTGGTTTCTTTTCAATGTCCAGAGCAAGTAAAACTATACAACAGTTTAGTAAAACAGTCTGAATAGAAAGCCTCATGCTATAATGCAGTGCCCTGGTGGACATACTGTATTGTGGATGAAACACAACAGAGCAGATAAAAAACAAACACAAACAATTTTAAATAGTTATGGTGCATCTTTTGGGATGTGCTTGTGCAGAAGCCTGATATTTACAAATTGCTGAAAAAGCAGAAAGTTACTCTATATCGAGGTGGGATTTATTTATTAGGAAAGTATATTTATTTTAGTAGTTTAACTACAGTAGATCTCAGGACGGCATGCAAACATTGCTTTAGAAGCATTATTTTACTTGTGTCTTTGTCTGGTGTTTTCTAAAAAGGCACTGGAATTGCCAGTTAAAGATGATTTTGATGGCTTGAAATTGTAGAGGCAGGCATTGCAATTCTGTAAAACCGTAAAATGAATAATACAGATATTGATTTTCAAGCTGAACATTGTAACATTTTAGCACAAAAAAGGCTTCTTTGTCAAATGCATTAAAACCGATTTCTGTAGTTTTGATGAAAGCATTTGGTGCGTCCCTTAGCCCCCTTAAGTCCATTTTCCACATTCCTCTTACTGGGATACCACTGTGACCGGTCATTAAGGCCATTGCACATACCTGCCCCAGGGAGCCCTGCAGGGTCATGTTATTAGCACAGGTTTTAATTTATCAAGAGCTGTGTGTCCCAGCTCTGGTTCTGCAAGTCATGTGTTATTAACTGCAGTGCTGCATTACAAGGGGCATTACTGAGAGATGCCTAAGTCTATCACATAGACCAAGACAGCATGACGCACGTTTTTTGTTTCTAGCTTTTTCTGAATTATGAACTCCTGATGGAATCTTAACCTTAAAAGTAATAATGTTTTAACCAGGCCACTTTGTACCCAAGTTTGGACCAAGTTATTTGATCAATTTCAGGGCTGATGGGGAATCAGTTTCTTTAATTGGTGCAATGATTAAGGTGCCCCTTTTAAAGTTAGCATAGATTCTCCATCTCAATCTCCTGTAAAATGACTGTTTTAAACTGTGCTATCCAAGAGAACTCAATTTGGACTTCTTTGTTCAAAGACAATTTTAGCCTACTATGAAGACAGTTTGGCACATCTAAAATATTCTGTTAACTTTTCTGTACAAACATAGATAGCAGTTCAACAGAATGAACATTATTCACTGTATGTGGATCATAATGTAAAATGACTTCCCCCATTAAAAAAAATCAAATTCTTTGAAATTGCTGTTAAAATGAGTGTTTTGGGATACAAATGCTCTGTTAGGCACAGCCGCAAATGTCTATCTTAAAAGTAAGTTATGCAAAAAAAATACTGACCTACCAGTAATGTAGTACAGTTTTATTTTAAAAATATTTTCTTAGTACTGCAGGAGGTTTTCAGATGTACAGTATAGAGAGCCAAGCAATTTGTAAATAAACAGGCTTGACATACTGTACAAAAAATATGTGATGCATATTGACACAAAATCATGAACAGAATGGAGAACATTCAAACAGCATAATTCTGGTCTTATGTATTATCTAAGGCCTGATGCAGTAAGATAATATTCATACTGCATGTATGGAAGTATCATAGTGAAAATGGAAGATTTCAGTGAGTGTGCTTTTTTTAATGTGGCATGGATTATATATTGGTGTGTGTACTATATATGCTTCAGATATAATTTTAGAAATCCAGTTGAGTGGTTTCCATCCATTACTTTGTGAAGTCTGCAGTTTTCATAGGTCAGCTACCTAAAGAACTGGAACCGTGTGCTATTAAAAATTTCATTATGAAAATTTAAAGTGACATAGAAGTACTGTAGATGAATTCATTGCATTTTCCACAGAGACATTTTGTACCTTCTAGATGACCAAAGAAGGATGTAAATCTTCTAACCCTAATCCTGGCTTTTGGGGTGTACTAAGATTTACATTTCAAAACATTTCACAATACTGACCACATTTTCTAATGCACCTCTTCTGAACATTGAAAATAATGTTGAATAATACCAATCAGTTAGGGCTGAAAAAACCAAGTGCTAATTACTGACAAATTAACGTTAGCATACTGTATAAAGTTTTTGAAAATCTAGAAGTTATTTCTTTTCAATTATACAGTTGGAGTTGTACAAAGGAAAAATAATGGACAAAAAAGTACAAAATAAAATCTTGCATGTTTTTGAAACACAATCATACTTATTTTGAATGTTGTTCATTTTAAGAAGTTTATATTTTTTAATGTCAAGGGTGAAAATAATCAGTATATGAGCAATGAGGTTCTGGTATAAATTATGTCATCGGTGAGCTCATTGCCATTGTTTTGTATTTTAATAATTCACTGAGGCTTTTTTAGATCCAAACTTATTTGTGGCTTTTTCCGCCACACAGGATGAAGGTTAAGCTTGCATTGATGTTGCCCAAATCCCTTTTTGAAAAGGAAAGTTTAATCCGGAACGTTTCTATTAGAGGTGTTTATGTAATAATGTTTCCTTTCATGTTTTCACAAGTAAAATTGCCAGATTTTACCTGAGAAAACAAGGCAACCAGATACATTTCTGGGCTTAAAGGAAGGTTCCACAGTGATAGGCTAGAAAAACCTAACCTTTTTAGTTCCAAAAAGAGGAGACTGAGGGCACCTGATCCAAGTATTCAAAAGCACCGACAGAATCAAACCAGTAAACTTCTTCAGTAACAGCAGAGAAACAAAACCCAAGGACACAAGTGGGAACTACATGGAAGAGCATTTACTGTAAATCTGAGACAAGGAGGCACTGTCCATCCTTGGCAAAAAATTACTGTCAAACAGGCTAAATGGGCCAAAATGTCTACTGAAGCCTTCTTTTGTTTTTAATCAAAGTATGTATGAATTTAAAGCCTGGAATATATCATTTTCCCATCGTAACAGTATATGGCTTAGGTACACAAATAAATAAGTGACATTTAATATTTCAGTGCCAATGTTTCACTATGAACTCTTTGAGTCTGCTCCTTTGTCTGCTCAAGATGTTTTTTTCCTTGAAACCGCCACCTTGGGACTAACTTTGTTTTAGTTCCTCTAAGGATTTTCTGATTAAGTGATATGGATTAAAAGCAGCCACAAAGAAAGTTTGGAGGCTGCATCCATCATCAGGGTGGCGGATGGGCTAGTTAAGGGAGCGGGAGGGTGGCGGGACCAGTACACATTTGTCACTGGTGAGTAGCTTTTAAAAAATGTATTACATGAGCACGTTGGGAAGTGAGCTGCAGCTGCGGGGGATTACGGCTCTGAGTGGGTCTAGGATCCAGGAATGCATTCAGATCCACCAGGGGATTGCTGTCCCTTGCTGTTCGCCTGGGCCTTACTGAAACAGGAGTGAAGAGCCAGCGCAGGTCCCACAGACTCCTGTCACCTCGTACAGATGTCCGTCGCAAACCGTAACCTCAGGCGGTGTTACTTTTCAGTCTGGGCCACATGCGTGCCCCCCTCTCCCGTAAACTCGAATGGCGGTTGCAAAACACCCCCTTCTAGATAACGATGGGGGAGAAGGGGTGTCAGTTATTGCCGGATTTTCAGCCACACATAATTATGTAAGAAAAATATATTTTTGAGTTATTTTGTTTTAACAATTGCAGTTAACACAGGCAATAGAAATTATGCCTTTTTATCACGAATATACAAACTCTGTATTTCATGCATTGTAAATATACTGTATAAAGTTCACCAAAGTCTACAAAATGCAAACAGCACCCATCGTAAGCAATTGACCTACCGCTGTAGATCACCTTTTGATATTTCTGAATTATTAGCAGTATTAGTATTTACTGTATTTTGTATTTGTACATTTTACAGAGCTTTTTATTCTACATATTGTTTGCATTTAAGTGTATTTTTGTCAAATGAATGTTTTTAAAACTTTTGTTAAAGCATTCAAAAAACAACACCGATCATGAGCAATTTGCTTACCCCTACACCAGTTGTGCTATTCTTTGTCTTTTATTGTAGGGAAAATCCAGTATTTTTGCTTTTACAGACAAAATTCCCCTCTAGCAGATTTTGTCCGTTAAATTTGAAGTTCGTTAATGGGAAGTCAGTTCAACTGAAGGTTTTCTGTACATTCATATTTTATTATACAAACACAAATGTAAAACTGTTTTTTTTTATTTTACCTTGTGCTATAAGCCTCTCAACTCCACTTGAGACAAAATGATTTCTCAGCTGTATATGAAAGCAACCTATTCATTTTTGGATGAGCTCGATTGTTTTCTTGTCACAACTTGAATGAGTCTTTGATTCTGCTTTGTTAATGATAATGCACAGAAGGAGGGGACCATGAGTTTGTCGCCCAGCCTGATCATGTTTGAACTGCTCTGTCAGCTGCCCATTTTTAATTTTCTTGGAACACAGAGAATCGTCTTGTCAGAACTGTCAGTGCTGGAGTTTGGAAAACTAAGTTGCCCCATCTCTTGTATTCCAACAGAAAAGCAATATTTATTTTAGGCTTGCCAAGTAATTCTGAAACATGGCAAATGTGAAAAGGTGTCGTATGATACCTCACCTCCAACCCCT
This sequence comes from Atractosteus spatula, assembly GCF_055471065.1. Taxonomy (NCBI): domain Eukaryota; kingdom Metazoa; phylum Chordata; class Actinopteri; order Semionotiformes; family Lepisosteidae; genus Atractosteus; species Atractosteus spatula. Next base: position 20,984,864 of record NC_142706.1, read on the forward strand.
ATTTGTTTAAAAATCTAAGTTTAAATTTGTATCAATTTCAAATTAGCTCTTACTCCTAAAACCTCACTCCATATTGTATATAAGAACACATTTCTCATACAGTACCTACACACAACATACTTTCCTCTCAGGTACTTAGAAGTAATCTTTTGTATTGTCTTTTGACACATGTTGTACAGGCATTTAAAAAATTGTATTATTTTTATACTATTCAGAGTTCACACATTTTTGTTGCTGTATGTTTTGCGGCATGAACTACACTACAATTTGCTAATTTAAAGAATGAACATTGTGCTGTACATTCATAGTCATGCAGGCCTTAAGCATTAAAGCAGAAAGATCATTTTAAGCATGATTCATTGCTTTGCCATAATCTTCAAACTTCATACAGTATAGTACAAGCTCAGGCACCTAGAGGAGGGGGTGGGTGCACCTTATAAAATGCTGCATGTTTTGACATATTCCCCTGCCACTTCTCCCACCTCCCTATGCTTCACTAAGTGAAAAACTCATACATATTGTTATTAGCAGCTTTGGAAATGCATGAAACACAGGTACTTTTGTTGCCCATAAGAACTAACATGTCATTCAGAAAAGCTGCCATTGTTATGGACAAGAGAGGTTGCTTCTCTTCCTGGTCAGACTTTTAGTGCATTTTTAAAGACAAAAATTAAGTTGATCTTTCACACAACAGGAACAGGGTTTGTGAGAGTGTACCTCTGGACATTAAAACTCAGTTCACCATACTGTATGCATTTAAAGCAATTGTTTGAAGATAACCACCCTGTACTTATGATATTTCAGTACAACTCCCCTCTAACCTGCATCAGTATAAACCATAATTCATTTATCCAGTGTTTTTTTTTTAGTTTACTCTAAATGGGAAGTCATTAACTGAAATTTGCGAGGGAAAACGTCAGTCTCACAACAGCAGCACCTAATCACCAAACCACCTACATAAACTGAACTCAAACACCTCCCTTTTGCATTCGTCTCAAGTAATCCTCCTCCACCCCATCTCCAGCTTGCAGCTACCCCTTGGTTCACTAACTCTGACTGGGGTTGAAGCCTCATAGTCCTATGGCCAGGAGGATACCCAGTAACCAAACGAGATAAGCCGAACTTTTCTCACCAAGTATTCCAAACACTCACAAAGCATTCAGTCCTTGGGTGTTGTTGTCCTTACTTAACTTATTATAACCCCAAAGAATTATATAAAATTCCGATTTTCTATAAACACATTAAAATGAATTCATTTGGTGAGCAATTTCATGCTTTTCTGTTTGATCTGCTGTGTGGAGAGGCTGCTGGCAGATAGTGGCTGCAACACATTACCAAGGTAGGGGTTTTACTTCAGTGGTCTCAGTGAACTGAGTCCTCTTTCAGGGGACAGGTTGCTGTGATGTAAAGTGCTATAAAATGATAAAAATTTATTATAACAAACAGGATTATTGATGTTGTTGGATTTGCTAAACAAGAAATAAATTAACTGTTAGATGTCAGTGTCACCACAGTCCATTTCTGTGCTTCTGTTTGGTGTAACAGTTACTTCTTTGAGAAATGTAGGGACAAGAGAGAGGTTAGGACATGAACTACACACGTGGAAGCTTTAAGAATAGAAACCATTAGAATATTGTGATCCAAAAATACAAATAATTTCACTTTTGGATCTCTTTTTCAAAGTTCTGTTTTAGAATTTTACTGTTCTACCAGAAATAATGTACAGTGCTCTGTTTTAAAATGTACTCTTGGAGTGGTGAGGCAGGAGGGACTGAGACAGAGAGATAGTCAAATCCCACCATTAGGTGTCTGAATTCCTGCTGTAAGCAGAGTTTCTCTCCTACCTACAGAGTGGATTTCTAAGCATTCCAGCATTGTCCAGAGAAATGGCTCTGGAGTTGACCAAAAATGTTAGGAATGACAGACTGTTGTATATCTTTGTAAAGGAAAGAGCACAGTCGCCTGTGTCCAGACTACCTGGGGGAAATCTGACTTCTCTGGGTTGCTGAGCAGATTGTCCCAGGGAATTCTGAAAACATCTCTAGGATTTCCTGTGATTCAAAACACATGAGTTCCTTATTAGAATGTGGCTGTTGATCTGAAGTTTTCAATAGTTCTTGCAGTCTGAGGGGAAAATAGGAAACTGTAATAAATTTGCTGAATATATTGGATTCATTTATACCATGTACTACAAGAGACTTTTCATATGTTTAATTTCCTTGCAAAAAAGTATAATTAAGAGGGCACTGAAATGTACTGTATAACATATGTCTGAAGTAAATAAAAATAGCTTGAAGTATTTAGTTCAGTGTGAAGAACTGTAACACAAAACAGGTATTGCCTTCACCTTTTTGTATATTATTATTTTTTGTTGTTGTTGTTGTTATTGTTGTTATTATTATGTTAATTTGTTGGTGTTAGTATAAATCAGTTTTCATGCTGGTCAACTTTAACTTTCCAGTTCAGTTTTTGCACTTGTATATGTTTGTGATTATTTTGGATCTTTAGAAGATTATCTTGCATGTAAGTTACATCTGCTTCCTCTCCTTTTATTTATGCATGTGTGTATTGTTTTCAAGTGTTGACTGAAAGATACATTCTGGGTTCTCAGGTCATCCTGTTCTGGACAAATTGAAGTTTCAGCAGTCAAGTGCAATATGATGTGAAGCGAAAATATCCATTAATCTGTCTGATTTAGCATCCATTACCAGAATGCTGGTAATAAAGGAAAAGGTGCTCATTGAGAAATTAAATGTTTTAGTCATTGAGTCTCACAATTCAGTTGCATCATGTCACACTATACAATATTTGATATTGATTCCTTCTTTTTAAATATATTATTCTAGCATTGTATTTGACTTTTGTTTATAAAAACGTTAAAGCCCATTAGCAAACAAATTTTAGTGTGGTTTGAAAGGTTTGATATTTTTCAAAATACAACCCTAACCTACAGTAGAGAAATATACATTTTACAGCTTAGCAGAACATTCCAGTTTTCTGATACTTCCGTTTTTTGTGTTATAAGCCTTAACTTTCTACATAAGCATCCACAGCAACGCCTGCATAATGCATAACAAATACCTGCCAGACAATGTTGAGCTTGTGTCTGCTCTGTTTTGTGCTTAGTTTTGTGTCATACTGTCATGCCGTGCGAGTGTGTGCAGATTATTTCTTAGGCAGGACTGTTTATGTTAAAATGGCAGAGCTCGGTAGCATCAGTAAATGACTGTTTCGCTTGCAAGACAGCACAAAACATTTTTTTTTGTTGTGGAGCTGAGTGAAATTGTTTTCCAGGTAGAGAAGAGGCTGTGGGCACAGCTTTGAGACATAGTTTTAAAGCGCAGCCTAGGTGGGCCTGCTTCTGCAGTGTATTGTACCATTACATCAGTTTTCCATAACAAAAACCTGTCTGGGCTAAAGTATAGGATTGGGAGCACACTTAATTGCATTCCCTGATGAGAACTTTACCTAGGCTGTCTGTCTTTTCTAATTGACCGTCACTCAAGCCACTCTAACTTTTCGCACTTTTGACATGGAGTACAAAAAGAGACTTGACTTGTTAGAGGCAACACATCTGCGGTTGGATCTGTGATATCTTAACACCAGATGGCAGGTTTAGGCCAACATCTTAAAAGCCCGTTTTAGGTGGTCAAACGCTTTAGAGATCTTATCTTTAGCTTCTCCACCTCCCTGCCCCAACCCAACAGTAACTACTGGTGGAGGCTCGCCAATTATCTACAATCGGACTTTAACTGCTTGAGGAAGCTCCCTTAAGTGCTTAACATTCATTAAAGGGCACATCCTCATATTAACTTTTCTTTTTTTTACAAAAAGCGTACTGATACTACAAATAACAATAAATGAAAAGCACATGCCGGGAGCTAGCCCTGCTAAATGTACACTTTCCTAATAATGAATTAAGAAAATTAGTATTTTCTTCTTTGTGCTATGTATGTCATCATAAGGAGGACACATTCAGAGATTCACTGGGGTGTTACAGATATTTCAAAACGGCACCTGTCTTTCCTGGGAGAGATAACTGAAATCAGCGTATGTAATTTTCACTATCAGTGCAGATAGTGATTACAGTACTTTCTCTTTCTCCAGGAACTTTGCCTGCTCTAAGAGGATCTTAAGAGGCTGTTCAGTGAATCCAATCCTGCTATCCCAGTAACACTCAGATTTCAGCCAATCAGCATTTTGGAAATGTATTATCTTTTTGTACATACTACCCAAGGTTATCCACAAAATAAACTAAAAATATGTTTTTAATCGCTGTACAAGTCTCTTATAAATGATATAAATATATTGCTTGTTGTTGTTTTTTTCTTTTCAGTGTTATAAGGGCACCATCAGGGGTATAGCATTGCATTTTGCTCTCTGCTTGGGCAGCGTTTGCTGATATTCTGCAGTAAAGAGCTACTTATGAAGTGTTGGATTGCTTTGTGAAGGAGACTACTGTATTGTGGTACAGTAGCTACAGTATGAACAGAGAGAAAATTGGAGTCTTGGATGGAGCATTCGAAGCAGGGGTTTGAAACAATGTAAGGGAAATAAATTCCTTCCATTGTAAGAAAGCTGCTTTTCCTTTGGAGGGTTGTGAAACCCTCAAAACCTATCTTCGAAGCACAGGGCCGCAAGGCTGGACTGAGACCACGTGACCGTGCTATCCCTAGACAGGACGACAATCTATCAAAGCGACAGGAAAAAAGGGACCATTTAGAGTAGGCAGCTGAATCTAACCAGCACATCTGTGGGAGGTGGAAAGCTTGTGGAGAAAACCATTTCAGACACAGGGAGAACATGCACACTCCGCCCAGACACTCAAGGCCAGAATCAGATATGGGACATCTTGATTCATGAGGCGGCAGTAGTAACCGCCAAGTCTCGTTTCCGTGCTACCCAATTAGATCAATTCAATTCCAAAAACACAGAAACATGCTGACACATATGGCCGTTAAAATTCTCACGTTTCTTTTTGCTCTTTGTGCCTTTCCTTTCTTCCTTTTGAAACACATATGTCAGTGGGGCTAAGGTGTGGTGCCTCAGAGTGTGTGATTCTTGTCGTGACAGGCATGGCATTAGGGGCTGTTAGGCAGTGACGAGGTGTGACAGGCAGGCTTGTGGTGCCTCCAGGGTCCTCAGTCAGCACTCCTACACAGCAGTGCCAATTGAGAAACACAGCACAGCTGGTACTTGTAGCCCCCTCTGTCGAACAGCATTATAAGACAGAATAGCACTGCGACTTGACTGGATCTTCTGTTTGTTGTCTGGGAAGATCATTGTGAATTCTCCTTTAAAACTGTGCTATGTGTAAATATTCCAAACCACAGGGCAGAGAATGTTGAAATCACAAGATTTCCCATCCGTTTAGTTGCTTATTACAGAGTGTGCACTCAAATGAACAATAGACGTTCATCGCATTGAGTGGGCAGAATGGTCTTTTGAGACTAGGGAGGGAATTCTGTCTTTACAGGTTTGTGGTGTGATGGGAGGAGTGGGGAAACTGAAGAAATTAAAAAAAAAACTCAAAAGTGTTAATGGTGGTAGCGCAGAGGGAAAAGTTGTAAAAGGGAGAAAACTGATATCAGATTATTTGCCATTGTGCTGTACACAGTGTTTACAATTCCTGTTTTGAAATCTTCAGCCCATCATCAATAGGGCATAATGTAAAGAAGGATTCTCAAAATCATAAAGTTGCTTTTTTTTCTCCGTCTTCTCCTTTCATTGTAATTTTGATTACATTTCATTGTAATTTCATTTCAGAACACAAAAAAAACGTCAACCTATCTACTGTATAAAGGATTTGTAAATGGCACAGAATGTGAATTTCCTTCCGTTAAAACAAAATGACACGAAAAGAGATTGGAACTGAAAGAGCCACAGGGACGTTACCACACGAGAGGGGCTCTTAAGTCAGCTTGTAATCGTTGTCTAACAGTTTGAGTGTACAAAACACGTTCCACTTGGCTGGGCGAGAACAATGACCCCAGCCTGGGAGGCCAGCACACCTCGAGGAGCTGGGAGTGTTAATGACCATGGTGTGTGTGTGCGCCTGTCTCTGCCTGGCAGACGCTGATGGGTGGCTCCAACACTTAAGCTAATGACACAGTGGGAATGTTAGTGACCACCAAGCGCAAATATAGCCCGCTGCTTTGGTGCATCTCAAATGTCTGGCAAAGGAGGTCAGTGAATAGCAAATAGGCCGGATAGGTCCTGACTCTCTGTGGTCATTAAAAATCCCAGGGCGTTTCTCGAAAATAGTAGGGGTGTAACCCCGGCGTCCTGGCCAAATTTCCCATTGGCCCTTACCAATCATGGCTTCCTAATAATCCCCATCTCTGAACTGGCTTCATTACTCTCTGCTCTCCTCCCCACTAATAGCTGATGTGTGGTGAGCGTTCTGGCGCACTATGGCTGCCGTCGCATCATCCAGGTGGGTGCTGCACATTGGTGGTGGTGGAGGGGAGACCCCATTACCTGTAAAGCGCTTTGAGTGGAGGGTCCAGAAAAGCGCGATATAAGTGTAAGCAATTATTATTATTATAGCAGTGTGGCTGGCTTTGCCGTCAAACCTTTTCAAAATACTGAAATTTTAGGTGTTAATTTTAATAAAGTTTCATATTCACGGAGCTTTGCCATAGTAACATCTTTGCTTCCTATAACAGTTGATATTGCCCAGCTTTCTCATAGTGAACTATTTCCAGGCTCATTGTACAAGCATCTGGCTTCTTCATGACTGTGAGCATCAAGGTACAGTATACTTCATGCACAAGGCAAGGCTATGAGATATGGATATGTTTGTGTCTGATCCACTTTGTGCTGGGTGTTTTGTTGTAGAAGTATTATGTCTATGTCTGTGAAAAGATGGTATTGAAATACAATCGTGCTGGTACATGTATAGTATTAAACAGAAATATGCAGCAACTGGGATATTTTTTCACAAGTGAAAATTGTTCCTCCCAATGATCAGTTATTAATCTCATTTCCAATATGAGATTGGAAATGTGCTTAGAGTTTGAGAAGGATGGAATTTGCCATGGTGTTTCTCAATGGGAAAATCCACAAGATTAGAGCTGAAATGAACATTCCCATTTGCTACTAAAATATCAAAGTGACCTTGGGCAACCTTCTTTTTTATGGTGGATGACGCTGGTTTCTCATAAATGGCTACTGCTGTAGGTCTTCCACAAGAACTAGATTAAATAATATGGCTTCATTCAGGAGTTGGATCCCACACAAACTATCACCGTGTTCATTAAAACACAAAATGTGAAAACAAATGCAGTCTCTCATCTCTTCTGTGAAGTCATGTTTGTAGTTCTGAAGTCCTAGTGATTTTTAAAGATGAATTGTATCTCCTTCTTTTTTACCCTAATTAAGCGAGTCTCTCTGTAGAGTCACTTTACAAGCTATACATCAGCAGATGTATTAAGTTTAAGGCAAATTTCATATTGGAGCATGCTGTGTTTTTTTTCTTCTCTTCAATAAGGACACCTAAGGCCTGGGGCACAGTAGTGTCTCCACACGTTGAAAACCGAGTCAAACCACATTAATCAGGACAGTTTTAAAAGATCTTTTTAAACAAAAAATCTGTTATTGAAGTGTAGCCCCCCCACACACACACAAACTTTTACAGGCAACAAGCAAATACAGTAACTCATTAAAGATAAATGAAACCTTTCAGATTTAACTTCAGTGTAAGGGTTAAATTGTTTATATCCTGTTTTGCGTTTGTATTTGGACACCAATTTCAGTTCATTAAGTGGAACAATTTCAATTAGCTTTTGAAAAGATTTTCCTTTCCGACTTGCTTTCTATTTTTATTTCTTCCCCTTGGCTTTTCCTCCTAAATTTGTATTGCAAATTTCAGCGGTACCTCTCCAATGCTACCCACACTAAAGTGAGGAATGCTAAAGACTCATAACAGCTTTTCTGTCTTACCTTTCCGACAGATGTTTTTTGTCACTAGCAATATAAACCCTTCTGTCACAGGTCACATCTTTGACGACCTCTGCTTACCCATTTTGGGTACTTGCACTATAAAGATCAATAGTGTGTTGTCCGGTGTAAAAGTTTGCTTTTTTGAAGATGTATTAATATTTGGTGTCTTTTATTCTTTTACAAAATTGTTAGCATTCAGCTTTGGAAAAACAACTGAACACATAGTCATGTACTGTAGATTTTCATGTAGTTCATGATAGGCTGAGGCCTATGTTTGTACTACATACAGTGGAGTGTTAAGTGATCTCTGCTTCCTTTAATAAACCTTATAGATTTAAAATTTTGGCATTTTATGTTCAAATATATCAAGAGCTATTATTGTTTTTATGAGTTGTGTATATTTGTGTTAGAAAATACTTGTAATAATGAAATACCTAACAATACCTATCCCTTTTGTATTCATTATAATCTCTGTCAAATACAGTACATTTAGTTATTATTCTCTGTAATCAGTGGACAACATCCTTAGGGTTGTGTAAAAACATTTTACAATCAGTTGTACAAAACATTGAGAAAAATATAGTAACTTTTCTATAAATCTTAAAAATAAAAATTGGCTTATTGAGTTGTTAAATGTTTTTGAAAAGAAAATTAGCCTTTGCTAATAGTTATTATTAATTTTTATCAATAATGTACAGTATCTTGCAGAATGTCCACAAAAGTAAGCAAGGAAGAGTGCGTTTATCAGTTAACCAGAGACCCATCTAAAATGTATTATACAGTATTTAAGAATACGAATATATGTACTCGGTTCATCACGGTTAAACGATTTTCTCTATACTAAAATTAACCTAATGCACCGTATTTAAGTATAACTTTTCTCAAGTTGAGATTTTTAAGTGCTTATAAATTGAAGTGCGTGTGTGAAAAGGGGGAAATATCCGTCAATACAAACGGCCGCGAACAGCTGTAGCTTCCTGTGACTTGCAGGCAGATGTTAGTTGCAATTACGCTTCAGAAAATCGGATCACCTTCTTGGCTGGATACATCAGCGGGTACTGACGTCTTTCGGATCGTGTACAGCAAACTGAAACCAACGGTCTACCGAAAGTGTTATACGATTGGCATGAGTACCATTTACACACTTTTCTGAGTTGCAGAACAGAACACAGGTACCGATTCTTAAAAAAAAACAAGTGTTACTTGATAGCAATACAACGAAAATGTATGATTTGTAGCACTAGCAATTAGATTAGGATACGTCAAAAAGATGTACTGTACGTCTAAGCTGCTTAGTTACTTGTAGAGATACAGTATTTGTACTTTTTGCGTATCGATAGAACCGCTTAAAATACAAAGAAAATGTAATAAAAGCATAAATACTATTGAAATACGGGCACAAAGAAGCTAATATCTGCATCTAAAGTAGATTTAATCAGCTTCACCCGTTATTATTTATATTATTATTATTCTCTTCTCAGCTTCACCGATGTAAACGGAGTTTTCACGAGCTCCATTAAAATTTGCAGTAGTCTTCCCTTGACAATTGGGAGATTTGCATCTGGTATCGAATCACTCAACTGAACGGAAGATCGCTTCTCCTTGGAGTGCTGATAAGCGGACACATGACATTTGCAAAGAGCGCTTTGCCCACTCGAGTGCCAGGGCATTCCGAAGAAGAATCCGCACTTTCCAATTTCATCAGAAACGTAGGGAATATTGCAAATGACACTACCAAATCAACTGTAAATAGATGATAATTTGATTGACATCTGGAAAGCTGTCACAAGCCGAGCAGCCCATAACAGGAACATTTACCGAGTGCAAAGGCAGCTTTCAAGTAAATCACTTTTTGTCCAGTGGGGCCCCGCCAGATTATAATTGCTTGTCCTTCCCTTCACTGCAAATTCCCCATTACCGTTACCAGCAGTGTCTCATTTAAAGCAAGGTTGTCTTCTAAATATTCACACGGCACCTTGTGTTAACCCTTACCTCGCCTTCCACAGAACGGACTTGGTGTTGCGTGCCTGTGTACTAGAGCCTAAATGTCTGTACTTGTAACAGAAAGCAGACACGATTTGCGTATTATTCGAGGCGCTGAATGAACGGAAATGGTTGTGAATTTATAAATTTCCGAAAATACAAATATTTTCAAAAATATCTGACAACAAGAAAGCAGATTCGGCTTGTAGAAAAAAAAAACGAACTGGTAGTGATACAGTAGGTCCTCTTTGGATTTTCTGAAGCACATTTTTAATATTCTTGTGATTTACAGGTTTTCTGTAACAATACATACTGATAATTAGACTTTAGATTTTTTAATTTAGTATTTAGATGTTGAGAGCATGTTAGGCTCTTTTTTCTTTAGGGTACAAACTTGTAGATTTTCAAAGATTAAATGTTTAAAATACATAAGTCAAACCTACAGTAGCTCACATTTTATAATGTTATGCAGTTAAATTTGGAAAAGCAAATTGTTCTCACCTTAAAAACTCAAGTTTCTTTTTTCTTTTCCCTATTGTTTTATTTTCAAATCATGTACATTTGATATGTATAGAATTCCCACTTAAATAATTGCATTTTATGCCATTACCTTGAAATAAAAAGAGCTACCCTGTGCCTAGTATTAAATGGTTTTATGATAATGATCCAATTAAAAATACAATATGTATTTGTATTATTAGACAGTTATCTCTTTAAAACAGTGACACATATAGCTGTATTATTGTTTTAAAAACTATTTATTGAATGTATCTCTTACTTGATTGCAGGAAGTTTTTTAAAACCAGCTCTTCAGTTATCACAATGTTCTTGTACTGGAGATAATCCAAGAATAGTGTGTACAATAGCTCTTGTTACCACAAATGAAAGCATGTTAAATAAGCAGACGATTCTCAGACTACAACAACGAAGGCATTCAGGAGATGTAAATGGCCATCTATTTTGTTTTATTCACTTTCCAGTCCTCAAGGTCTACCTAAACGTTCACTTAACTTAAGACTGTTTTGTTTGCATCCAATAAAGAACAGAAAAACAAATTTCTAAAAAAAATGTATATGTGGTTTAATCACTTATAAGTGGATTAGAAAATATGCATTTGCACTAATGGTAGTGGTTGTATGGAACAAATAGCCAAGCTTTGGCGTTTCTGGATTCTCTGGTATCCCTGAAGTTTTAGCAACCTTATGGGAACTGAGCACTTCTAGGAAATGGAAAATCTAAAGGGTAGAAAATTGCCTTTTCTTATGTGTTAACATGTATTCTTAAAAAATAGCAAAACAGTACTTTTAAAGATTAAGTAGCTTGGTTGTAACAAAGCAAATGGTAGAAAGTAGCACGAGTCCCTGAGGTGAACTGAGTTGAGTCGGCTTTATTAATTAATCAGTGATATCGTTTATCGCAAATATTTATGCGAAGATTAAAAGTCATTTAACTTTAGGCCAGTGTTTGATCTGGTCTTTGAACTTACCTGTTACTGTTAATTTCAGTTCCCATCTACCCAGTTTAAACACAGTGCTTGTGGACGAGGTCTTACCACTTGCAAAAAAAAAAACTGCTACTGTATGAAATGTGTGAAATGTTTGGTGGTGTGGTTCCCACTGGCTATCTAAAGGACTGTGCCCCTTGGTCTTTGACATGTTGAGTCTCCTGTGCAGTTTTACCTAACCTTTGACTGGATGTAAGTCATGAGAGACCCCTAGAGGTTGTGCCTACTTGTGCCAGTTGACATACAGTATAGCAAAGTTTAAAGTGATACTGTAGCATGGCGAATAAACAATTATTTTAAGAAGCCTGTGAGGACTAACAGCAGTGCAGGTGTGTAAGTACAGTAAAGACCTCCACAGTACATACAAAGAAAACACTATGAAAGCCCAGCTCTGTAAAGCAGCAACAATAATTTTCTGGTTAAACTTCTGCTCTGTTGCTTCTGATCTGTCCAATTCTCCTTTTCTTCAGCTTTTTGCTGCAGTGTCCTTCACTTTAATTCCTTCAAAGGTGCTTTAATTTATTTGAACCTATTTAAGATCACAAATTTCATATGGCATTTGTGTTCACACTGTAAACGTCAGTTATAGCTGACATGTAGTGTGTGCATCCAGGAAAGCATTCGTTTTCTTAGAAACGTATGGGTATTTTTTAAAATGTATTTTATGAAGACTTCCGTGGCGTAGAAGCTGTGTTGAGTAACATGAGCTGCAGAGTCTTGTCTTAATTGTACCAGTGAAGCAAAAAAGCAATATGTTTCAAGTTTTTGAAACTTCACATGTGTGTACAGTATATGCCACTATTCCCAATCTGGCAATCCTTTTGAAATATGAATAGGCAGGTACTGGCTTTTCATAAAATCTAACAGCTTGTGCACACCAAAAAATGGATCAAACTGGATTGCCAAGGGAGTTTTATCTGTTTTGGCACTAAGGGACCCCTCTCCTTACTTGAAGCTTTTATCAACCTCATGTTCGTTCCTGTTCTTTGTACTGAGGTCAATAGCAGATTGTGTTGACTGACCATGTTTGTCTGCGCCAAACTGTGTTCCTAATCTGGAACTGTGCACTTACAGCATTTACAGTACTGGCAAGTGAAAATGATATTAAAATATTTTGAACAGTGCATACTGTACCTCAACAATATAACAGTAAATTACAATGTTAACCAGTGATGTAAATAATTGCATCTAGATTAAGACAGTCTGCAAGGACAACATTAATAAATGTAGTTGATGTACAGTATGATATCTGTGGATTATTCGTGGAATTCTTTAACGTGTGGGACATCTTGACGTAGTTTTTTCTCCATGTATTTGGCTCATGCACCAAATTAAAAACAACAATATGTGTTTTGTTTGGTAAGGGAATTACTTCCTGTTTTGTTTTAAAAAGGCCCTTGACAAATAAAAGAAAAATATTTTATTTTGTAAAATAAATGCCACACACAAAATCTAAAAGTATTCTGTACATTTCTATAACACCTTGTTATTTAGCATTCTTTGGTTAACCATTGTCACTAGGACAAAATAAAATAAATACAGTAACAACACAAAAAATAAATGTTTGTTTTCTTAAATTTTGTGTATGTTTAGACACTAATCAGCACTTTTCTTTTTCTTTTCTTTCTATATTTTCCATTATTTCTGCTGTGGATGCTGGCATCTTTTGCTGTAAAAGGTAAGTAGTTTCATTTTTACTTTTTCATTTCTATTTTCATTTCAGGCTGGTATCTTAAAGCAATAAAATATCCTAATGTGCTTTTACTTTTTTTGCTGCGACAAACCTACATTGGGTGGTCTGTGAGAAATTTGCTATCACCCACAGAACTTTTTGAAGGAACACAAACAAAAATGTTGGCCTTATAGAAGGTTCTGGTTCTTATTATTTTAAATAACGCACACTTAGGGAGTCAACAATGCCTTTGGTAAGGAAGGAAATCATCCTGGGCAGCAAAATGCAGACCAAGTCTTAAAAAAAGATTTGGGTTTGTGATTTTATAAAAACAGTTCGCATGTAGACCTGCCCTCTGTGTTTCATCTAAAACATCAAGAGTTTTGAATGTAGGTAAATAATTGAAAACAAATCACAGAGAGGTGCAGTAGAGTTTAGCTAGCGCAAGATTTCTCTTTAATATAGTAGATGGGTGTCAACCTAGTCACCTTTTCTCTTGTTTTGTCACTCAGAGAACATGCTGTATGAACAAGCACAGGCCCCGGGCACTCTTTTGTTTTAGCTAATTAACTAATTAAGAGATGCGGACATATGTGCTTCAACAGCGCTCTTTGTGGGCACATAATGCACCCAGAGCTGACAAATTCAAACACAGCTTATCCCATTCCTTGACAATACAGCTGTGTGTTGTTGTTCTCTGCAGTGTGAAATTTCAAAAACAAAAAGCCTTAATTTTGCTGGCTAGTTATTCAGGATTTGACAAAACCATCCTGAAGGCGTTCCATCCATGTCAAATAATGCCTCTCCGAACAAAGCTTTAAGCTGTAACGTGTGCTGAGAAATGAGAGGATTTACATTCACATGGCGGCCTGGCGCTAGCTCACTTCAGAGTGGCGTGTCTCTTGAGAGGGTGCAAGGGTAACGGTAGATTTTTGCCTCAAGCCAAGCTTGCACAGGAGCCCTGGTAAACAACCAGGAACATACACAAGCAGCAGAGAAGAGCTGTCTTCAATATGTCTCCATTCTTGGGGAAAAAAAAAAGAAATAAATCTTAACTGTCTAACAAGCTGGAGTTGGAGTGGGGCTGTAGTCATATCGGCAAAAGCCGTTGGGCATTTGCCCGGAAGACAATCTGTACTTCGTGTTTATCGCACAAACACTTGAGAAATCATTTCATGTTGTCTCCCTCATCACCTACCCCCTTCTTCTATCCCTGTTCTTTGTAACGCACTGTAAAGGAGTCCAAGGGGGTCGCGGATCCTGCTAATTGTACTGGGCCTGCATGCACCACGATTTGTCAACAAGATTTGTAAGGGTAGGCATGCAGCTAAATGGAATAGGAAGAGACGCGGCAGTGGACTGTTAGTCCATTAGTTAGCTCCGGCAGCGTGCTTTTGCTAAGGAGCCTTCTAATGGGTTCTCGGCAATAATTACTGTCTCTCTGTCCTCGTGCTATTCAACATGACATGTGCTTCACTGAAGACCTAGCTAATATGTTTGCACTCTAACAGCCCAAAACATTGAATCTCCTTGAATATGTGATGCGACGGTCCTGGGAAGAGGTCCTTTTCTTATTGCTTAAAGTAATTTGCTCTTTACTGGAGAATCACAAAGCATATTACAGACTCAGAGTAACTGAAGAGTTTTGTTGTCGATGAACAGGATCCAGGCTTTTTCTCACTCTTCTTCTTTTTGCTCTAGTGTATCGATTGTATACTTGCAATTCACCTGTTCTCCCCTGGGGAAGTCTAGCTTTTGCTCCATGTCGAGCTTAGTGGATATATATTGATTGGAATGAATTAACCCTATAAAGGCAAAGATGTTAAGTAGTACGTTCAGAGGCTGTTCTATATTGGCCTTGCTTGTAAAAGAAAATACCTTAAACATAATTGTAGGTGTGCAAGCTTTTGCAAATTCAGGTTCTGTAGCATAAAATGTTCAATATGATAGTCTCTCTCAGTGCAAAAGATCTAAGAAAGTCCATAAAATTGTCAGATTATTACATTTTCTTCCAAAGCTGTTCCCAAAGATTTCTGTGAAACTGAAGGTTGAAGGTTTTTGTTGAATGGTTGCATTTGAGTTTTAAAGAAAGTTTTAAAAGAAAGTTTTAAAGAGTGAATAAACTGCAGTATATAAACTTCTGGTAATCCTGTATTTTAGTTTACTGTGGAACCTATTTTAAACTGTTGTAAAGTAAAACTGTATCATACACTGTACTAAACCCCTTGTGTTACAGCTACAAATGATAAATTCAGTACATAATGATAAATTTAAATCTAGCTAATGTAAACTCTTCATCACATACCGATTTTCTAATTTGCCATTGACGAATAAATTAATCAAAGTTTTGATTACAGTAAAACTGGCTTTAATCCTTGAGGGCCTGTAAAATTTCAATGCACTTCCTCACTCAATGTCTCAATTTGCCCTGCAGAGTCTGCTCAACTGCTTCTTCTGACTCTGTTAGAATGGCAATTACAAACAATGCAATTGTCTCACAAAATGTTATGCAAACAGATTGATGGTGCTAACCAATAAAAATGGTGGTTAGCAAGGTGCATGATTTTAGTATATTGTACTGTATTGGGTTTTGTTACTATAATTATATAGTAACAAAACCCAATACCCAATACAATAATCACCATAGTAGTTTTCCACGACTTAGCTTTTAATTGATGTAATCAATTGCTTCCAGTACTTCTTACTTAAAGATTTAAAGCCTTAGTTAATCAAACCTTTGACCTGTCACCCAATCATAAATTCTAAATGCAGTACTTTATTGCTGCTTTCAATTGGGCAGTGACACTTTTAGATGTTTTGTAACTGGCAGGTAGGTGGAATTTGTCATGAATCTACAGCGGAAAAGACTGGATTCTTAATGAGACAGGGTAATGGATTTGACATCTGCATTTTGTGAAATGTGTTAAATTGTGTGCCTCTTTTGTTGCCTTCGTAGGAGTGAATTTTAAAAAGAATCCTCGTGCCTTTCCCTGTACTTGAATTTAATATACTCTCCAGAAAAAACACTACACATGAAGTACTTGTATGGTGTCATTTTGTTTTGATCTTATCTAGATAAATTCAGATGAAGAAGTCAGAGTTTTAATACCATGTGTGTTCATTCCTTGCAGCAAAGACGGCATCGCATCAGTTGCTCAGTAAGCTAATCAGTGGCTGAGGCTGACCTTGGTAAATGGTGTTCTGTGAGCTTCCACTAAGAGCAAAGACATTATGAGCAGTGGTGTTCGAAATACACCATGCAATTTAAATCTCAAGTCATCTGAAAATATTTAACAGGATCCCACTAGGTGTACCGGTATCCTAAAGATAGTAAGCTTGGATGTGTCTGGGAGCAAGTTATTGCTGAAAATGTTGATGAGCATGGTTTTTTCTTTGATGTAGACACCTCAAAATAACGACTAAGCATTCAAATTAAGAGATCTTTCACTGGATTCAAACAAGACTGGATTTTTAGCTATCTACTTTATGGTCCCAGTTGCTGAGTTTGTAAACAGTATTTTTACATCATGCACTGAAAAGGCATGCAAAATATGAAATTGAGAATCCTGCTTATAGGAGTCCTAGGATTTGATTCTTCTCAGCTTCTGACAGCTTTAACATTGCAACATTCGTGCTTATGCAGTTTTTGTGTTTTTATGCTTTTTTATTTCTAAACAGTGACTAAATATTAACCACAAAATTTTAAGCTGCCACTGCTGACTGAACTGTGCTGGATGTGCTGTACATTCATCTCAAACATATGATATGCGATGTCCAAATCTCTGTGTGTCTTTATTACGAGTGTCAGAAATATGTACTGTATGTCCACCTGAAAAGTTTCACTGGAGTTCACTGGATTGTAAATGTAAAATATATTAACCATAGGGAATGATTATGCAATTAATTAAGTTTGTGTAAGGTGGGTAAGTTATCACCAGATTTCACCAATGGCTTAGCAAATATGAATGAGACCTGTAATGAATCACCAAAAAATAGACATTAGGACATAAAAAAATAAAGAAATGAAATACCAGGGGAGAGAAAAGATATAAGTTATATATTAAGTAAATATATCAAGCTGTGAAATATATGTATTTTAAACGTAGTGCCACTACCATAATAGATACAGTTGTGCTTATTATGCAGTTATCTTATTCTCATTTAAAGGCAGGGGACTAACCAGTGACGGTGACCTTTCCCATCTCTATAAATGCTTAGGTTACAAAATAAAACACCTTTCCCTGCATGGGGACTACGTTTTTCAGCAGGCGACCAGAAAAAGGAGGAGGTTTCAACTTTTCAAAATGTATTTTCTTTACATGCCAGGTACCAGATGTGGATGTTGGCAGAGCTTTGGAGGGTCATAGGGCAAAATCAAATCCCAGGGCCGAGGGGAATAAAGTTTCAGGGCTGTTGTGTGCTGCTGAATTTGTGGAAAGCCTCCCTCCCCAACTCTGGGCATTCCTGCAGGGGCCGAGAGCTGTGCTCCCTACATGGCACAATCCACAATGTCTCAGGAGCAACACAAAGGCAGCTACTCTGCTTATTGTAGCTGCTGACCAACCAAAGTTCCAGTCTCTTGTAAAGGGGACACACTGAGAAATATTATCGGCGCTTTTAAGTGACACGCAATGGACAGAAGAATAGAATTTGCAGAAGTGAAATGAATCATGCTACTAGCCTAGTAAAAATGAAACATCAAAAATGGAGCCTCATAAATTAAGTGCATACCTTAGGGATGGCTGACTGTTTTGTGAATACGTTCACAATTGTTAAAGATTTCTAGAAAACGACCTTTTTAATGATAGTTATAAAGTAACAACAAAATTTCATTCCTGTAGGTTTTTTCCAGCCTGCGTAAGGTAATTAAAAATATCTTACTGGTGGGTTGAGCAGTGTGTCCATAGCTTGGATGGCAGTTGGTCATGATGTGTCTCTAAAATTAAAGGATGTCTGAGTGGAGCAGTTTGAATTCTGTCCTTTATCAACCGAAGATTAAATATTTTGTGTAAAAACAATTTCATTTCTTTTCTTTTTTGGTAATTCTTTTGTGTCATTAATACATTTCAAGCACATAGTGATCTTGCTATCTTTAGTTGATTTTCTCCCTGCTTCGAAACTTTTGATCAGTTCTCGGTGACAATTTCATTATAGAGACAGAATGTTCTTTGTTATTTTAGTCCCAGTGGAGCAGAAGAAAAAAAAAAACTCAAGAGCCACCCTTAATACAGCAGTTTCATTTCATTAGCGCAATATGCGATGGGAGTACCTGAACAATTGAAGGTTCTCCTTCTGTGGAAACTTCTAGAGAGTCGGCTGAAGAGTCTCACAGGCTCTTATCCTTAACCTGGGTTAATGGAAACTATTATTTCTGGGAGATCACCAACAAAAAAAGTCACTGAGTTCATTGCCTTCATATACCTTGTGTTCATGTCACCTTTTCCAAAGGACAATAAACTTAACGAGCTTTATACCAAAAAAAGACTCCAAATCCAGTGCATAATTGTTTTAGTGTGTGGTTGGCAGCATAAGTACTAAAGTCATTTTTGAGTGATGAATCATTGTGGCAATCTTGGGCCATTTATTGTTTTACTTTTAATTGCTTAAAATCTTTTCAAAAGCAGTACAATTTGAGGTGTGTGAATTCAAAAATACAGTATTGCATTGTAGTCACACTGAGCTCACTGTATTGAACAAAAGAACAGTTTGTATTTTAGGCGGCTGAATTGCATGTTTATGTTAATAGGACCATATCATGAATAGACCACAAATGTATACAATAAATAGAACTGAAATGCATTTGGAGCTAGACATATATCTTTGATGACTTGTTATCCCCAGAATATGTTTTTAGTTTTGCTATTTACATTTGTGGTCTGAATCTGTCAGAGCTGGTGTAAGTGGATTTTGCCGTATTTCTGGCAGTTTTATGTAAACCAAGAAAGTGAGTAATTAAAAATCCTGTTGGTTTTTGCTGTTATCTCTGAATGGGGAAATAAATATAATTATCTTCTCTAATTCTTGTATGATAATTAATTGCTCTATTAAAATAATAGAACTTGAATCTACTTTCAGTCTTTTTGAATCAACTTTGAAACTAGCTAAATACCAAACCTTAGCCCTTAACAATGAACTGCCCTGACTACAAAATAATATGCAATGTATGCAACAAAACACCAAGCACAAAAAGGAGTAGAAACAAATGGTTTTATCCTGGTAGCTTGTTTTTGTGCCTTTGGTGTGGCTTGCACAGAGTGAAGCTGGTGTCCATTCTGCTTGAATGAACTTTGAGTCTGAGGGGGAGGGAGGTGGGTGATTCTTCTGTGAATGTGAAAGGAGGGTATGCAGTGAAACAGAGAATGCTGGGATATCCTCAACATTATCTGTATGTAACTGTAATGGTAAAGTTGGACTGATGTTACAGGCTGTGATGATGATTGATCTCCTGTTCCTTAAATCTCATTTGTTCCTATTTTCAGCATTATTTGCCTCCTGAAAAATGGAAGATTTTTTTTCTCTCCTGTTCAGTGTTTTTGCAGTATATGACGGGTAGTCTTTATGGGTTTTGGGCATGTCAGATGGGATGTACATGGTGGATTAGTTGGGGAATTTAGTTCAGTATTACGTGGGTTCAAGAAAATGCCAGGGAAGTCAGGGAACAAGCTACAATTTCATATTTATACTTAATATTTGTTCTTCATTTGTTCAGCGATTTGATGTTAAGCATTCTAAAGTATGTTTTTCAGAGGTAAAGCAAAAAATGTATGTAAAGTAAGGTGAAACCTTCTTCTCATGCTTCTATTGCATTTATTACTGTCTGTGAGAGTCACTCTGTACTGTGTTTTATTCTGACTTATGACCTGGATATAAAAAGATGAGGATATCTTAAAGGACAGTTGCATTTCGTAGATCACCGTGGAGCTCTAGAAGCTATTGCACTTTTGAAAGATTTTTAACACTTTTTCAAAGCTTCTTTTTGAAGGGAAATAAGAATTTTCAAACCTCAAAAGCTTCATTGACCCCCCCACACAAAACCCTGCTTGCTTTTCTTGTATGTGCACTTTTGCGTTATAGTTGGTTTTTTAGGTTCTAAAGTGCATTTCTGTAGGATTTACTATACTTTGAGTCTCTGTCCACGTTTCTCTTGGAACATGTCTTGTGCAGTATGAAGACTTTGGGTTGGTACACACCTCTTCTGCCTTCTGAAGGCGCATTGTTCAGAACTGCAGTGAATAGGGAAGTGTTGAATTCCAACCCACATTCTACACGTGGTTAAACACATGAGGAGAAACAAATTTGCATATAAAAAACTGAACTGACAGAGTGTGTAAGAGAAATGGGATATGTAAACAAATTAAGAGTCAGAATTATCAGGTGGATTAGCTGTTTTCAAGATTTATTTCCTAGAAACACAGAAAAATCTTTCAACAAACCAGTCACTGTTCATTGTTTAAAGTTAGTTTTGAGACCTACTAACAGCATTACTAGTTTGGATCTTTCCCTTTGTAAAATGAGAGTTTTCAATTAATGTACCTATATGTTGCGTTCAAAGTGAAATTGTTTTAATCTTTAGGCTACTTTAGCTTTGCATCCCAAATCAAAAGAGTGATGTTTGTATGTGCTCTGATATGCTTTTACATTAAATCTAATCCTTGCGTTTTTAAAATGTTTTCACATCTTGGTAGTACTGTTATCTTTTAACAATACATTCTACTGTGTCGGGATGTGTTGGACAGTTAGCAGGTTTAATGCACAGTTCAAAATCAGCACTTTAAAAAGTCATTTTATTGTTGTAGTTTGCACAGATTTTTTAGAGGGCAGCTGTATATGGAGGTGATTATTTGAACAATTAATTTTGGAATCGCAAATGGAGAGAGAGCAGCATGCCCTGCGAAATCTCACATCACCATTGAAAAGACTGATATCGTAATGTGTTAAATTTGAGTTCTCTTTTCTGTTATACATTTCAAAATATATTGGATTTCCAACTTCACCTCAGCACTTCAGTCCATACGTGAAGGAAACACATTGAAACCAGATGATCATGCTCTCTGATCTTATAGCCAATTTTTTTTTTTGAGCTGCTGAAACCCATCAGTAAAAGTTATTGGCCTGTGAGAGATCTGACCTTCTCCCTAGGCAGTGGTCACCCAGCATCACTGGACATTTGCTGAGAAAGATGTGGGAAAGAGGAACCATTGCTGTTGAAATAAAAAACATCCCCTAGCCATACATATTTCAGATACCAGTTTTGGACTTTCCCCAGGTCTGAAGCTGGAGTTATTCGAATAAGTTGGTATTGCTAAAAATGAAGAGAATAGATATACCAGTCACACAGAATGGCTGAAATGGCGCAACAAATTGATGAAAGTATTTTCTATCACAGTTTTGTTCATACATAGTTCCTAGAATTAAATGAGATATTCAAGCTCCATTTTTAAATGAACTTTCTGAAAAAAAATTGATTTGACGCCCACAAACCTGACCAATGTGAGGAAGTTGTTTTGCCTGAGTTCAGTTAGCAGTGCGGTGGATGACTGATGGCAGAATCCCATCCAGCCTTTTCCTTAAACATCCTTGCTAATGAGCATGTTAGCAGTGGGTGGACTGTTCTAAGCCTTCTGCACTGATAGGTCTGTGTCCAGTTTTCAGTTCTCAACACATCTTCTCTTAATTTCATTTTGCAACTGTAGGTTATGTTTCCATTGCTAAGCTTGAAATATACCCTTATACTGACTCTGTAAGTACCTTGAAGAATATTGACAAATAGAATTAAATTCTCTTTGTGCAAGACTAACAAAAATTAGTTCCTTGTGTTTTAAATATGTAAAATTTGGATATGCAATCCACAATTAGGATAAGAGATAAAATAAGACTTTATTGATCCTGAAGGGAAATTGAGGCAGCATTCCTATTCCGTTTGTGATATTCAAGCAATAATCAGTTGATATTCAGTATCAGGAGTTACTGCAGACTGGACCCTGAAGCTTGTGTACTCAGAACTGCCAACATGTTGAACCTTACTCTGAAAAAAAAACATTTTGAAATAGTGCTGCTGCTGAAGAAAACAAAATAGATCATTCATTTTGTCCATTGATCACAAAATATACAAGTTTTTTCCTAATTTCTTGAACATTCTCGAAACAGATTTCTGTCATGACCCAAAGTATTCAGTAAATGATTTCCAGCATGTAAGGTACAGTTTTTGAAATTGTCCTCTTGGTGAGGATGAAGTGTTCATATTAAAAACCTTCCTCTCTGATGTCCATGAAAATAATAAAATATAGCAATTATTCTTATTAGTTCAGGTGGCTAGCTGTGTCAGCATGCGTAGGCTACAAAGGAACAAGTAATAGGTTTATTCCATGCTGATAAGAGAATAAAGGAAACACAACGTTTCTTCTCTTTTCAGCATGAAATAAACCTATTAATTATTCTTAATTTCACATTCCAAACTGAAATATGCAGGTTTTGTAACATACATTATTTTCTTATGAGAATCTATATGATTATATTTGAATAGTCATACTTTACTCAAAGGGACAGTCATAGAAAGGCAAAATCGCCCCCCCGCCCCCCCACTGGCTCCAGCTTCCCACAACCCCACCAACCACCACAGAAAGTCACACAGAGCTAGCAAAACCCATTGAAGTGAATTTCTATCAACCGTTTTTATAGCATATCCCCATGTGGACATGTTTGACTATTCAGACATAGAAAACCTCCAAAGTACACAGAGAATTGAAAAGGAATGTGTATTCCCATGCTTCTGTAGACTGTGCACTGTGTATTCTGAATGCTATAAGCAAGTAGCAAAAAAAAAAACATACCACTTGTAAACATTTATTGAGACATCTGACGAGACAAAAACAGGGATCACTCTGTTAGTGTAGTCAACTGCCTTTTTAAATAGGAAGATGTGGATTTTTACACATTATTTCCCCCTTTATTTTTCATTTCAGTATTGCAGCCAAATTCGAATTAGTGCGGAATAGAGACTAAATGTATCGCGAGGTTGAAACAATAAAAGTTTATTGGACGTAATTCACACGGCTGAGGGAACAGGGGAACATGAGGATGAAACTCACAGGACCCCCCAGAAGAGATTAAAGGGACCCCATAATGGTACTGGTTCAGCGATGGAGCTTGTGGTACATGAGGTCTGGATATACAGTAAGCGAGGCTTTGGAGAAGCACTGATCTTGGTAGTGGTGAAGGAGATGGGGATTGCACTAATGCGGGAGACACTGCACCCGCCTGGAAGAGGTTTCAACTCTGAGGTCAGCTTTGTAGCCCGTTGTGGAAGTGGTGCCGGAACCGGTAGACAACTGTTGGTGAACAAACTGAAATGTTGACTGAGAAGAGTGTAGGTAGCAATATGAAAAAAAGACTTGTTGGACTGAGACGGAGTATAAGAATTCTGCGTGAAAACCCATAAAATGATAACGGCTGAAGCAATGATCCTTAAGGCAAGCAGGAGTCCAGTACATTTGAGAGGGTCACCACCAGGGCTCTGTGTGAAAGCTCAGGAGCTGGGCCTTGAGGGGCAGCACCACTTTGGTTGAACTCATTCATCGCATTTGGAAACCAATGGGAAGGAGTGAGCGTCAGCAACTGGGGGGCTGCTGTGGGGTGAGCAGGAAGGAAGGGTTGGGAAAGGAGGAGAGAATAAACACCGGAGATAGGCAGGAACTGGAGTTTGCAGTGGGTTGATACCTGGGGATGAAATGGGGCAGAAGGGGGGGGGGGAGAGCAGACAGGGCTGGGTCTCAGGAAGGTGGGGGCAGGAGAAGGAGAGAGAGAAGGGAAAAAGGAGTGGAAACGACCATGGTTGATCCAGAGCTGCGGAAAGGGGTGACAAATTCAGTAAGAGCCGGAAGAGAAGAGCAGAGGTGGGGTCTGTGGGGAGCCAGTTGCTTTCTGCCGAGTGTTGGAAAGTAGGAAAGTAGAGGTCAAGGAGGTGGATGGATGGATGGATGTTTGACCGTTATGCCTTCCAGGATGTAGGGACAGCAACATCCTGTTGCTGTTACCGTAACATTAGTTTTTTTTTATGTTGTTAGCCTTGTAACCAACCTCCAACATGTAGGACCTACCGTAGCACCTAACGACGGACACAAACCCACTACCCTGAGATTATGAGTCAGATGCTCTACCAACACAGCTAGTCAGGGCCAGGTCAAGGAGATGCTTGTTTGAAATGGAGCAAGGATGAAGCTGAGCAGAGGCAACAACTGTCATTTTCTCCAGGAACAGCTAGGGATTGTGCAGGAACACATATAATGCACATTTTAGCAAACGTGTTGCTCTTGTATAAAAATCTTTGAAAGCTGTTATTACCACCTTAATGAAAAATGTTGTTCGTAATTGTCTGTGGCCAGCAAACATTCGAATTTCATTATTTATTTAACATTTTATTGGCTATACAATCTATGAGCGAAGGACCACAGTGAATTTAAAATTTAACTTATTAAAAATATTGGGGGGGTTGCATGGTGGTGCAGTGGTAGGTATTAATGCCTGGCAACGCTGAAGCCCTGAGTTCAGTGCTAAGAGTGCTTTCTGTGTGGAGTTTGCATGTTCTCCATGTGTTTGCATGGGTTTCCTCCAGGTACTCTGTTTTCCTCCCATGGTCCAAAGACATGCTGGTAGGTTGGTTGGCTTTTGGGAAAATTGGCCCTGGTGTGAGTGTGTGCGTGTCTGTTTCTGTATCGGCCCTGGCGGTGCACAGGTGTCCCGTCCAGGGTGTACCCTGCCTTGCTCCTGTTTCTTGCTGAGATAGGCTTCGGCTTCCACAAGACTCTGAATTGAAAGAAGTGAGTAGAAAATGGATGAATGGAAAAATATTGAGAAAAGAAGTGAAGCTGGAAAGCAGTGAGAAAACAATGAAAATAGGGATAATTGTGCTAAAGTCATATGGTATGGTAGAGGTTTCTGTTGAAGGAATGACTTCTTTCAAATTATGGCACCTGTATTTAACCCCAGTAAACCACTCACATTTATAACTCCGAATAATGAGATGCCTTTATTTGCCTGCGTTTCAGTTCTAAGTGCAGCTGCATTTTTTTCTGCTCCTTGGTACCTCTGCTCTGAGTACAAAGCTCTCTAGAGACCTGCAGCTTCAGCAGCACTCACAGAAGAGCAGGGTTTGGCCCTCTCTTCTCTGCATTAACACTGCTTAGTGAACCATTACACATTTCTCCCTTGGAAGCCTATTGCAACATATACAGTAGTGTAGTATTTAGTTGACACCGATGGTGACGTTGGTTCCAAACTATACAACAAAACTCCAGGGTGTCCACAGCATGCGATTGATTATTAAACCTGCAGAGAGAAAAGATTTCTGGCAAATGTATTCAAGTATCATCATTCTTTTCCAACTAGCTTTACAGATCTTATTAGGTGTGCAGAGATGATTATAGGAAAAGAAGCACTTTGTTTCCACTTCAAACATGGAACTCAGAAGGGCTGTATTCTGGGAGCTGGCACCATTTGAAAATTTGGCACACTGAAAAGTTAACATAATACATAATGTATTTTACCATAAAGTATTTTTAGGTCACTTTCCTCATTTCGGATGATACTGAGATGAAAAAAGAAGGTAAACAAGTGAAAAACAAAAATTGCCCCTTGTAGAAAAGAGAAAGAATAAAGCAATATTTTAAACAGTCCTTAAAATCTGTCTCTCCCATAAAGTCTGCTTCTTGCCTGTTTCTTGCTGCTTTGTGCCCTCCAAACACAGGGTTTTGTGTGGTGGGCAATGGCACACGTCCACACTTTCACAATGGCCACAAAACAGACTGCAGTGAATAGGAAGGGCACCCTTTTCTAACCGCAGTTTGTTTCTGTCGCTGTTTCTTGCTTCCATCTGTTTTGCTCTTTCATTTTTCTGTTGTTGTTTCTTTGATTAGGCCCAGGCTTTCTCTACCTCGTTTTTCCTTAACAGATATCTGTAAATATCTGTGGCTGCTTTGGGGATTCAGTGGACTGCTTTCTCAGTTTGTTGTTTATTTAGATCATGTACCAAAAAACAAACAAAATAAAAAAATAATATAAAGACTGTTTATAGCAAGAGTGTCAAACTCTGTTTCATGAGGGCTGTTTGGCTTTTGTTCCGCACGAGCTCTTTTTTTTGTTATATTTTTCAATCTTTCACAGTGAGTGTCCATGCCTGAAGTGTTTGAGGGGGCAATATAGACTCATCTTTCAGAGTGTGTCAGCTGGTGGCTTTATTCTACAGGGAAGGTTATATGTAATGAATCAAGTAAATAGTAATTTTAATTATTTACTAGGGAAGCACAGTGGTGCATTGGTTAGCATTGCAGCCTTGCAGCGCTAGGGTCCAATACCGGACCTGGGGTGCTACCTGTGTGGAGTTTGCATGTCCTCCACATGTTTGTGTGAGTTTCCTCCAGGTGCTCTGGTTTCCTCCTACAGTCCAAAAACATACTGCTAGATTACGGGGCTTCTGGGGAAATTGACTCTGGTGTGAGTGTGCATTTGTGTCTGTATGTGACCTGTGATAGACTGGCATCCTGTCTAGTGTGTATCCTGCCTTTCACCCGTTGCTTGCCGGGATAGGCTCCTGTTCCACTATGAATCTGAACTGCATGAAGCTGTTAGAAAATGGATGGAATTAAGTAATAACACCTCAGATTAAATGGGGACAGAAAGTCTTGTAAAAACTCTTTACGATCCTTTACTTTGGCTAGTGTTCTCCACATTGGAACCTCACATGTATCTGCATTAAATATGCTGTCCTTCTACAGTATATTACAATAAAGTATATTCACAGGACATTTGTTTGCATATTTTTTAGTTCTGTTCTTTTATTTTAGTTTGTTTATTGCTTTTAAAAAATAACAGGTACAGCAGGAGGAAACCAATCATATTGAAACTCCTGAATTAAGTCACGGACTAGCAGAATCATCTGTAGACAGCAGATAATTTTAATGTGGGAAATGATAATACAAATCAGAAAATGTAAATCATTATGGATCGTTTCGAGCACACTGAGTGATACATACATCACTTGAAAACGAATAATGATGCAGCTGGCGGTATTCCCAGCAGACTTTTTCTACAGCACTTGAAGTCAATACAAGTCTCTTGTACTACAGACAATATAGAATCTGTGTTCCTAATTTCAAGATTGTATTGTTACTGTATCTCTATAAAATCATCCCATTGGCAGGTTTTCCCATTGTATGACCTAGCCTTTGTTCTTAGCACAGAAGAGGTGTTCAGAGCTGAATGTAAAATATTCTGCAGCACTAACAAGGACCAAATTCAAGACGCTGGCCCTAAACCCTTTCTTATTTTTCTTTTCCTTTTCCTGTTGCATCTTGAAGTCAAAGACCTTTGCGCTGGCATTGGAGCTTTGAACACCTTTGATCTGGGAAAGGTGGGAGATGATACTTGCAGGAACAAGGAAGAGGGATTCTGTACAGGGTGGAATTTGCACTGTCTCAGCGCTGAGACACTTGTAGTCACCAAAGACCAAGAGTATGGGGGAGGGGATGTTCTCCCCAGTCTGGGTTCCCAGTTTAAAAAAGTAAACCAGACATAAGCTTGGCTTGCTAAGCTTTGATGTGATATCTCAAGAGAGTAGAATGAAGGCACCTTTACTTACTGTAGGTGCCTCTGTGGACTTGGCATCATTAAAGTTTCATGGAGGCCTACACAGAAGAGTTCGCTCCCCGTAGAGGGGTTTACCAATTTTGAGATGACCCTTTTGTCTGGCCAGCTCTTTTAGGTCATCTGTCATTGGAGGAGTATCATACAATCGCGTCTCAGAAAAGAAGAAAGTCCAATGGACAGGTAAAGAAAAAGAACAATTAAGAAAAGCAGCAGAAGAGGCATACAAATCCGACTCGAATTAGGGGGAGGTAAGAAAAAAAGATTGTCTTTTGTTGTCAAAAGTGACAGGCAAGCCAGAGAAAAGCAGATAGATCTTGGCGAAGTCAGTGCAACCCCTAAATCCTTGCATTGATGTGGAAAAGTCAAGAGGCTTTTCTTTGACAATGTCGCGGTCAGCCCGTGTGAATCCTAGTCCTGTTCCTGTGTGTGTGTGAGAGAAAGCAGAGTAAACACTTTATGAACTGCTCTGCCTGATCCATTGGGCTGTCTGGAGAAGAAGTCCCAGGGCACTGAAGAGTAAGCAATCAGACCAGAAATGGTCAATGCAGCATGTCTAATGGTGAAGAGTAGTGTGAAGGAAGTCACAGCAGACACAACAGGCCTGCTAAAGAGGCCATTTACTCCCCGGGTGTTATTGGACAAATAGGTAAATATAAATAAAGATTTGTTGAGAAGAAGCTTTCTGAAACTGTGCTGTAATGAAACTTGCTGTGTTTCCCTTTTTTTTAATATCATGGCTGAAACCGATATTTCCCTGGTGTTATTTGTGTGTTTCTAGTGCAGAAAAAATCAATACACTATCTCTCTTTCTATATATACAGTACACTAAATATTAAATCCCTGTATCTTCTATTGCTAATTACTACTGAGTTAATTGAATGTTTAATAACTGAGAAACTGTTATTGACAAAGATGTATAGTTAAACAAGGAATAGTTACAAAAGATAAAACAGTGAATGCATATAAGTTGTTCTTTTACATGGATGGTGTATTGCTTCAATTTTCTATTAAGGCAGAATGTAGTGATCTGCTAAGAGTTTAAGAGCTTTGGTTTGTCACCAAAGAAAAAAAACCAGAAAGCTTCTCCATCTTTCCAGTGTTAGGTGGTTTTGCTGGTGTTAATAGCTATGAACAGTACTGTTGCATTTTCCTCCTGTGTTGTTTCAGATGGATAGTTCTGTCTGATCCAGTTAAAAACTCTGATCCAGAGTTAAAAACTTGGAAGAGTCTTAATTGCTGAAAAAAATCTTGCTTCTTCCTTTGCTTGAAACATATTGAAGTTTGTAGAAAATATGTTATAAACACATACCCTATGTTGCCAGATGACCAAAAAAGCACAAATTGATCATTTGCCTTTCAGAATGTATAATGCATACAAAACAGCCTTTTCGAATAAAACAACTTTTGACCTACAATGTACAGTAAAATTATAAGAAATCTTCCCTCAGTTTCCTCAGCGTTAGACTTTCCTGTCCCAAAGTGCTTCTAATGCAGTTCAATTCTCTGCTTCTAATGCAGTTTCGCTCCTGGCTTATTCAAGATTGTCACTTTCACTGAGGGTTTTAAAAGCTGTGTTTGTTAGCTTGCTTGTGAATGCAACCCATGTGTTAGTATCTTGAAAGAAATTGTTTAGGGAGAGCACAACATGTAAGGAGGCAAGTCCTTCTTTAAGAGAGTAAAATCATTTTTCTATGTGGTAGCACAGAACTTTGTTTTTTCTTCAGAACACCTGCCAGACAGTGCAGCGAAGTTGCAGCTGTGGCTATCTTTTCTAGGGCAGTATATCATTTCATATCACAGAATTTCACTTTGAGTGCAGACTTTTTTTCACAAGATGCCCCTGTAATCCTCTGTACTATTTGGAAAGATTTTATTAAGACTAGTGATACTGCGTATGGATGGGGAATGTTCAATTTAAGTTTGCCATTGTGTGATATTTCCTTTAAATTGTACATTGTAAAGGTAAGTTATTATTTTGGTGTCATTGATGCTTATCCCTATAGGGGTAAAAGACATTACTGTAGGTATGAATGGTTCCATTTCATTGATGGATGTTAAATTGAGCTTTAGAAATTTTTCCTGCTGTGTGTTAAACATTATTTGTTTTGTGCCGACAGAATTAGTAGGGACAGGGTGCTTTGGAAGAATGCATTGATGCTTTGGTCACAAACGGAAGGATAGCTGTTCAACCTTGATTGATGTGGCTCCCGCAACACAGGCACATTTGACCTGCCTGCTGTGTTCAGCAGGTGTTTACCATTCCAGTTTATTCACTACAGCATTTTTGTTATTGCTGGCACGTCATTTTACATTTGTGCAGCAATTTTCAAGTGTCCACACAATAAAAATAACTTGGCATTAAGTATTTTTGTTTCAAACATTATTTCTGGCAAATATGCCAGCCACCTATACTTTGCTAGCACCAAGAGATTTGGGTGGCAATAACAGTGTGTACTGTATATCCATTTGTGGTGTTCACTTTATTAGGAGCCTGTCATGAGTGTGCTTCTCTCTTTGAACTGGTAAGACAAACCTCTGCATTAAATTGACATTCTCAGTTCCTGATCACTCTGTGTAAAATGTGACCATTGCCAGTCATGTCAACATGAAATTTCATTGGTCATTGACAGTCAAGCAATTAGCAGTTGAACATGGTGGATGGGAATATTCTTAAGATCCTTAAGGTTCTTCTGCAGCTGCTTTTCATGGAGCAGAAAAAGTTAAAAAAGTATATAAAAAGTATATTTTCTATAAATTCATAATATATAATATTTAAATATATAATATATTATACTGAAGTAAACTAGCTTCTAAACAAACAATAAAATAATTTTTCCATGTATTCATACATTAGATAAGATCAAACTCCGTGTTTCACGACTTGTACTCATTCTTTGTACTGTAATTAACAAAGTAATAGAATGTTGCCCATCCAATGGTTTAAAATTCTTAGAGCCTTTCTGTATTATTTGACTCGTTTATTATACTTTATATTCCTTTTCTGTGAGCCCAGTTTTCTTCACTGTTGTCATGTCTTTCTATAACAGATCTAGATATCTTTAAAGGAAAATTTGAGGAACGTCTTGCAGAGTTGTCAGAAAGTGATAGCAAGTTGCTAGGCTCTTTAGTAGTTTTTTAATCGGTGTTTTCTTCTCTTGTAGAAACACGGCATTGAACTAAGGCCTGGAATTTAAAGGCTTTGCACAGTCACCCCCCGCCACTCTTACTTTGAAGTATTTCAGACATCTTGAATAGTTAACATTTACCATGCTTCAAGTTGTAAATTGAAGTCCTGCAAATGAAGGCTTTACTGTGCTTGTTAGTGGTATGGCTTCAAGAATTTGTTGTGCAGTGAAGATTTATAGTCTATTTATATAAAATGGGTGTGGGGATATGGGCCATCCATCTAAATATGGTTTGTTGCATGATCAGTGATAACAGCTCACCTAGATGCAAAATCAAGAGCCTGCTGGAGTTATATGTGCCTTGTCGGATCCCCAAATTCATACTGACTCGCCACATACCGTGTGACGATTGTTGGATAGCTTTTTTGGGAGGGGGAGGGGTCAGTCTTGAAATCTGAACTCTGCAAGTTCATGATTTCACCCGATCAGATTGCTCATTTCTTGGAGTGCTTGTTTTATAATAAAGGCTGTAATTGCCATTTTATGAGGAGCGGTCTACAGAATGACAGATTATGTTTGTCAGAGATTCCTGTGTGGTCTGTCTCTCTGTGGTTCTGCCGTCATATCAAAGCTAACACAAACCCTGCAGACTGGCACTAAAGAAACCCATTGCATCCTGGGTGGAATAGTATATTTTTACAGTGTCAATTCGTGGCTTTTTAAGCATTTTACCAAAAACATCCTGTAACTATAATAATGTAAAGCCTTTTTTCCCAGATATGATTTTGTTCAGCGAAGAAGAGCTGAAGAAATCCAACCTGTTGTATGTCCTACAAGGAATTTTTTTAAAGTTTTTTTTAAGGAATAGTTTTAAAACCATGCCATGCACACTCTTGTTTTGATTTTAAACTTTGGACCATTAGAGGGATTGTTTCATAGCAGGGAGTAAGTCCCTGGGGAAACCACGAAGGATAAATTGGACACATACAGTACTTCTTCCTATTAAATAAGCCTAATCCCTTTACAAAAGGTATACTCTAGAAGTTAAGGTTTCTGTTTTCATTCACATTCTTTATTTGTACAGTGACGGTGATGATTTGGCATTTGACAACTTATTTAATGGATGTTGTGAATCACAAGCTGATGTAGATGGAGATCTAGAGCATCAACTCCAGTTCCTAAAAGTACAGGCAAGTGTTGTACTGCCTTGCAGAATAAGGCGATGGAGATAAATAGAGAGGGGTTTAGTGATTTATCTCTCTCAAACGGGGAAAAAAAATCCCGATACAATCAACCCACCTTCAATAACCGTATTGGAATCTTAAGGAAATGATGAAAATGTCACAAACGATCACCACACCAAATGCTAACGTCTACTGGAGGCCTTTCACCAGGTATGGAAGCAATTATTGGGCTCTCAGGCTGCAAACACCCACCGAGAGGTACAGGCCAAAAAATGTAAGTTTTTTAAACCTAAATTACTTTCGTATGAGAGAGAAAAGAGCAAGGTTAACTTTTTATTAGGAACAAATACTGAGCCATATTTTAATTCAGATCACACATTTCAAATTTAAGCAAACAAGCCACAAAAATACCTCCGCTAATTAGGCTAAAGCTACTCTCTCTGTACGTGCTGTAGAAGCCAAGGGAAGCCAATCACAGCCCCTAAAGGCTCAAACTGGATTTTTTCCCCCTGCATGAGAAAGTCAGCAATTAAAATCCCACATGGAAGGTTCCTTCTTTCACCCTGTTGCAGTTTAACAATATCTGGACATAAAAAGGCACATTACAAGCTTCACAAAGATGGTTTATGATTCTCACTTTCACCCTCAAGTGGGATAGACCATTTCACATCAATTCTCCTTATCAGTCACACTTTCTCCCCCCCCTTTTAACAACCGTGGAAGAACTGCTCCAGGCATGCTTAGTGTGAAACAGTTCCTCTTAGGTCAACTGGATGAACATTCACTGAGTACAGGAAATAAGATTAATTTTTCCATTTTTTTCTAAATTTAAAAACAATTTCTCTCTGTCATGTAAAGTCTGGGCCAAAATGATCGCACAGGTTCTTATTTTTTTGCATTCGTCCACTTTATATTGAAGCAGGCTGCTGTGATGTTTAGCGGTAAAAATCAAATGCAGTCCATCACAAATTCACAGCATAAATTTGGTCCAGAGCAAAAATGTGTTCTTCTTTTGTAAAAGCCACAGTAGAAATTTATAGACCAAAATCTTTGGAAAGACAATCTGGGAATGGATGAGAAAAATGTATATTTCCCCCTTTGTTTTGGAAAAATTAGTTCTAGTTTTTCTTGACTTGATCTCTGAGCAAAACTGCAATAAAGGAAAGGTTGTGTTATTCATTTACTATGTAGAAAATCTGTTTCTTTTTTCAATTTTATGTGCCAGAGGTGTATACATGATTTTTTTCTCTCTGTTTGAGTCATGCAATGGATTTTTAAATTCACGTCTGAACAGAATACCAAAGAAAAGACATATTTGTGTCACTGCAGTAACACTGAGTTTTTTTTTACCAAAATATTGGCTTCTTTGAGATACTGAGTAAGATATTTGTTTTTCATACTATGGAAGACATTTTTAACCTACAGTAATTGATTGTTACATTGACACTAATCTGAAAATTAATTTTGAAAGTCACTAATTATAATGTGACTAATTGTATCTACTGTATGGGTGCCAGGTAGCCCATTGATAAAAGGAGAGTCCCATTTCAAGCAATGGCTGTTATTGACTTGCTCTCTGTTGCAATGTATATGAGTTAAACCAACTTGATTACACATGCAATGATATGATAAACAGAGGTCCTGTCGCATGTGGCCATGCAGAAACAGCTGTTGCTGCAGTTTACCCCCTTGTCTGCTTTAAGTAAAAGTGTCTGCTAAATGACGTTTATCACCATTATTATAATTGCACACTGAGGGGAGGTTGTGCACTTTTACTGTCTGGATAAAGACTTAGTGGTACTTCAAACACTCCACCTCATTTGACACAAGATTGTTCTCTCACGCTCAATGAGTATAATCTACTGGGGAAACATTTGAATGTGATAGCATCTAGCATCCTCTGGTTGCAAAAAAATAATTTCCATTAGCTCTGGTTCTACCCTTAATCGTGTTTTGCTTCCACAAAGCGGTGTCTTCCTTCCAACTCCCAAATTAATTAAAATTAATTTTCATACTCCCCAAATGTGGACTCTAAATTTGTAGGTGTGAGCCCCTCAGTTAGTGCTGAAGAGAGAGTACTGTTGCAGCTTTTATTATAAGGACAGAAAGGTCACAGCCTCATAAGAAGCCACAGTGGTTGCTGATGTATAAAAAGTCAGAACCTCTAACCTGCTGAAACCCAACACAGGCTGAAGCCTCACAGCTTGCTGTGAAGATCTGCACTGGGGACCGTATTAACATGGCCTGCTCTCCAGCGTAGAGCCAGGGTTGTCTGAGTGTCGCAGTCTGCACTCAACAAGTGCACATGCCTCTCCTGATGGACCACACTGCCGGAAATAAAAGTTTAATTGTTTTGTAGGCCTACTCAAATCTGAAGTTGGACAATTGCTGAATATACCCATTAATCTATTAAACACAGTTAACCCAGTTAACATATAACTACGGTATACTGTATATTGGGGTGTTTTCTGTGGTGGGCACCAACTCTTCAGGTGAGACCCCCCTTGTTCTTATTGTCCTTACTGCCCATGGTCTAGCTGCCATTTTGTCCATTTCAGTTTAGTTGCCTTTGTTTAAAAAGTCATCAGCATAAATCTACTGTAGACATTATTAAAATAGAGTTTACGTCTGGACTTTGGTATGTCGCTTCATGACATGTACATCAGCAAACGTTGTACTAAATTGCTTTCTCTGTAATAACACAATAGTATAATGCAGCATATGAACATAAAACTCATTAATTCATGTTTTGGCAACATTGTACTTTCTGTTGCCAGTTTGTTTAACTTTTTTTCTTCATTTGATTCATTCTGTACATGATTTATATGGCTGATTTTTGAGGCAATTTTAAGAGTATTTGAGTTCTTTTCTTTATACAGTATTACATGGCTTTGTATGTTTCCTGTCATTTTTTTCTGTATTCTTTATGTCATGAGCGGTTTTGTCTGGGGTGGTAAAATCATCTAATACTCAGTGTAGCTTGTGCACTTTCTTAGTATAATTGGTCTAATTATTGGCTTGGATGGGTACATAATTTTAATAATTTTTAAGGTTTTTAAAATTGATTTTAATTGCACTTTCCATTCAAGGTACAATAGGATGGAATATTCTGTTATCTAGACAGAAGTGGTGAGTTAGTCAAGTAATTAGAACAGTGAGTTACAGTAAGTAAAGGGTTGGGGTAGAAAGAATTGAGTGGCATATTTGCTTCAAGTTGCTTTTTAACTTTTTTAAGACTGAGTAAAGTCACAGTTACTGAAAATAGTAGAATAAATTGATAAAAAGGCTGTTGTTAGGAAAAAGAAACAGATTTCAGACAAACACTTAATGCAGTTCTAAATAACTTTTTAAATTGACGTGTAAGTCTCAAAATAATGAACTATACAATATACAGTTTATTGATTTCCTCCAGGATTACAAATTTTAGTTTTAGGAGGTTACATCTGGAATGTCTACAACAGACATCTTCATCATTCATCCTTGAGAAGTATCTACTGGTTTTCATGCCACCTGAGCTCTTTCTTACTTGATATAACTAATTATTAGCTAATTGTTTTTAAATCAGCCATTGAAGATAACCTAAACCTGAAGTCTGAAGGTTGAGAAGTCAGACGGGATTAAAATAAAAGATGTAAATGATCAGAAATAGGATTATTCTGTGGCTGTAACAGTATATACAGTATGTGTAATTTTATTTTTAAATTTTATGTGTACATTTATTTGTTAAGAATTTGCAGAGATGCAACAAAATGAGGTTTGCCAGGTGTAATGAGGTTTCTGGGAGGATCAAAACACAAAAAAATGACCAAAATATATTACAAAGAAGTGCTACAGCAGAACAGCATACTCTACATGACAAACATCCATTAGTCATCAACAGGGTGACAACAAATGTAACGTCCTAAACAAATAGCTGTATAGTGAAAACTTTATAGTGAAGTAGTGAATGCAGTTCAGAACTACAGAGAACCATTTTTCATACAGCTGTGCACCATGGTCTAATTTACATGCAATCATGGATAGATTGGTGGTCCCAATAATGTTCTATAATGTGTGTTGTTGCTGCCCTGTGTAATATACAGTATACTGACATACAGTAGGATTATTTGGAATTCCTGGTAATATAAGACACAATTTTGCCAGTATAAAAAGTTTTTTTTTTAAATGTGAGGGTGCTTTGACACTGTAATTTCAATAATTTGATAAAACAGGTTGGGATATTCTTTAATTCAATGATGCATGAACTGAACACTAAATTGTCATGACTGGTTTATAGGTAATACAGAGGGTAATACAGCCTTCTCAGAGGGTAATGGTCTAGATTGAGTGTGGCAAGTTTTTTTTTTAACTTGAGTTTTGGACAAGAAAAACAGTGACTTGGGCCTGGATTAAATCAGAAGTTTGACCCACCTGCCAATCGCAAATTACAAGACCTATACTTGATGACAGCTTTTTATTTGCCTGAGGTTTCCTCCTTCTGCTTAATGGGAACCTTTCATCAAGTATTGTGTTTAGTATTTGCAATTATTGGGTGAGTTAAAGTTTTAATCAGGGACCAGATATTAGGTGGAAAAGATTTAGGAAATGTATCCTGTGGTTGGTCCTGCGCCATTCAATACAGCCACAGTTTGACTGTGAGTGTTTAGATGTACTTCTTGAACTTAATGGTAAATGTTCTTCTTCAAACATGAGTGCATAATTTTGCATCTGGGATTCCTGTCCCCACTTGGAACAAGCTGTTAACCCCTTATCCTCTACAAGAGATAGCAATCTACTGTATATTTGACAGCCAAAAGCATTGATTCATCCTGCCTGATCTCAGTTAATGAAACAGAACAGATTTCATATTAAATTTGAAGAATTAACTAATAGCATTGTTTCAAATTAAGACTCAACACTTTTGCCTGTATGTTTTAACTATCCGATCTTTATATTAAATTTGGATGCTGCAAAGCAGTCTCTTTTTGTTAGATTATATATTGAGGAAACTTCTTAAGGAGCTTATCTGTGATTTGTTCAAAACAAGAAACCAGAAGATGCTGGAACAGTGACATTCTCACTTTTAAGTTGCAAGCTATCTTGCGATTCCCCTGTGTGTGACTGTAATCATGTTGACGCCTCTTAACACAGGTTCTCTAGCACCTGAACAGCATATCCCCAGTCTTAAATGTCTCCTCCTCTATGTATAATTAAGGTTTTCTGTTTGCACAGGTGGAATTCTATTACAAGAAAGAGGAGGGAAAAAATATTTCTAACTTTCATAACTATGATGAAAGTTCTTTCATGTGAATTCTTTCTCTGGACATTGAATTTGAGAAATGGTGTGTTTTTGACAAATTATCACATTAACATATAACCGTTAAGATACACTTTCCCTCCTTACATCGCTAGGACCACATGTAGAGAAGCATTTAATGTCATTGATGATTGCAAGATTGTAGGCCATTGCATTAAAAGAAATTTAGGATTCTGAAATTATGGCAGGCCACATCCTTTCTGAGATTCTTCATTCAACTCAGAAACATTTTTAGATTTTTATTACGCTCTCTACATTATAGATGTCTACATTATAGATCTCTACATTATACCTGCTTTGTAGTATATTGCACTCAAACCATAATTGAATAATTATTTTTTTTAATAAACTAAAAGCAAAAAAATAAAAGACTAGCTATTCTATTTTATGTACATAAATTACATAAATTGTTTTGTCACAGGCAATAAGAGGTCAGCTTTCAGGGCACTTGGCAGAAGGTTAAAGTCTGACAAGTAGACCCCACTCTACCTCAAAAATTCTTTGTGTTTTAGTGAAGTTTTCCTAGACACCACAGGCTTGTTTTCCTATTAGGACGTCTCCCCGGATGACGGACAGAAAAGGAAAGGTCTCTTCTGAAGGGGAACATGCACGCCTGCTAACACCCATATTTGCATAGACAGCCATGAATTTCGAGCTGCATGCCCTGACAACCTCAGATTGAGGCTGTCACTCACCATCCGCTTTCTGACATCTCTGAACTGCTTTACAAGTAAACAGATCCACTGAAGTCATAAATCATCGACCGAGGTGCACATACAATGGTCTTAGGGAAGATAAGAGGCTGACCCTTGTTGAACACAGTTAAAACAGATCAATGGCTTCGTGGTAGCTGGGGGTATCCGTGCTTGCGACGGGCTCACGTCACAGCAGACTTTCCTTCTCAACTTGCCCGCCTATTCTATTATGTGTTTTTTTTCCTCTTTTTAATGAGGAAAGCCTGCATGTCAGCCTGGAACCGTGTGTGAGCCGTGTCTGTTGTCTGAGCGCGCATTGTAACCCTAGTTTGCACTGCCATGCTGTTTATGAACTCTTTCTTTTGGCAGTAGACAGCCACGTCTCCCAATGGTAAATCCTGGAACACTGATGTCAAAAGCTGTCTGGGGGGGGAAGCTTTGGAGGCTGACTTATCAACTATTCCTTCTAAAAAGACGTTCGTTAAAAAGAATCTGTTCTGCGTGTTTATGCTTAACTAGAAAATCCAACCTGTGAATTGAATCTGTTTTCTGCAAGGCAGGTAACTCGGGAAGAATGAATCTCAGCACAGAGAGTCTCTATCTCCCTATAAAAATGATTACTGAATTGTGGTGTTGATTTCTATTACAAATTTACGATGTTGCTATAGTAGATTTCCCCAGAAGAGATTCACGCCTGTCAGCAGATACTCTGCAAGACACTCTATTTTGATGAAGACTTCAGATTTGAATTATTTAAATATGGCCGCTCTAACCCAATTCATTTTGTCTAACTTGGTTGTTTTATGTACACAAAAAATGCTTTTTGCATTACTCCTCTTGATATTTTCCTCTTGATATCTTAAAAGTACACATTTCAATCTCGGTTTGATACGGAACTTACAATTTCTGTATTCTGCTGTTGGAGAATGTTATCCACCAGGTTTGTTTAGCCTTCATGAGTGGTTTTGTCATTTCAGGAATCTCAGGGTTTTATGAGTTTTAGTTATGTCTACTTTTTAACCCCCCAAATACACACTTATTTACAGTATACACACAAGTTATTAAGGTTTTTCACGACTAAGAAATTAGCGACCTGCAGTTCTGGCTTGTTTGTCTTTGCAACAAGTGTTCTGCCTTCACAGTTGCTGCTTATTGTATTTTTTTTGTAAATTCCTTGCATGGGTTTGTGAGATGTTAATTTAACTCTCAGTTTAAGTTGTAACCCTCAGTCATAAAACCTATGAAGGGGCATCTTTCTTGGTTTAATAGTGTTAGGCACATAAAGCAGTTGTCAAAATACGTAATGCGGAATTTAGTTTTTAAAGCATGTTCTTGCACTAACATTGAAAATTGATAAAATAAAAAAAAATCTGAAAATTCTCAACGAACATTTCAAAGACATTTCCGGATAAAAGCGATGTAATTCTGCAGTTATGTAACAGAGAAGAATCTTTTGATTCAAAAGCACTTTGGTATTAATTTTATTTTATCTTAACCACAGGGTCCATGAAAACCCCAAAAATGATATGTTGTTTATTATTGATCTTGTTTAAAAATTAAGTTCATGTATAGAAGAAAATTGCTAATATTCTTTCCATTGATTAGAATATCACTGACAATCAGAGTGTGCTAATTATTATGATGTTTTAATAGAATCTGATGGCAAATGCAATATATGCCTGTTCAGAAAATAAATATTATAAATGTTTATGATTTTATTGTTTTTAATTAAAATAACTACAGTGTTCTTTTTTTAATTTTGCTGAGTGGTTAATATGAAACAATCTACTGCTTAATACTGTTTTTGAATTTCTGTACTTGGCAAATTGAATAAAGCACACAGCTCTGAAGTGCCTTCTTATTACAGGGCTAGCCGGACACAGTTACAATAGGTAAGAGCAAATCTGTCTGAGCATGGGTGATAGTGTACTATTTACTCCTGAGTTTTAAAAGGGAAAGCTGTAGGTTTGCAGATCATCCATTTAGTTGTTTCCTGGAGAAGGTAACCAAAAGGACATTGTTTACTTTGGTTGTGCTGTCAGGAAACTCTGCTTTATGTTTTGAGCGAAAGCTGAGGCCAGCGAAGTGATATGGTTGAGAATGCTTGAACTCCAAGCAGCGTTTCAAATCACTGGATCTTCTAGGTGTCTCATGATTCGGTCTGTTGTCCCTTCACAACTCATCTTTGATCTGTTGTTGTGCACACGGCATCACACGAGGAAGACAAAAAAGTCACTGGGGCCTCTAGATTGTTCATTAAAAAAAAATGATCTTTTTGAAACAAATTCCTGGAGATTTGTGAAGTCCATTATTGCTCATGAGTTGCTGTTTAGTGTTATATATATATATCCATCCATTTTCTAACAACAGAGTCTATCCCTGTGAGCAACTGACGCAAGGTGTGATACCTTGATGGGATGCCATTCCAACAAAGGAAAGAAACACAGACATAAAAACACACATATTCAAACCGCGGCCAATTAACCTAAAAGTATGCCTTTGGACTGTGGGAGGAAACCCACATGAACACAAAGAGAACATACAAACTCCACACAGATAGCATCACAGGCCCAGATTTGAACCCAGAGCCCTAGAATAGCACGGCAACAATGCTAAACACTGTGCCACTATACCACTCTAAAAATAAAACTAGTGGTATTCAACTTATTTTAGCTGCTACTTAAAAGATGATGATTTAACTCAGAAACTACAATTCAAGATACTTTATAAAATGAGTAAATTTAGCTACAGAAAGAAACCTGTGGAGTACAGTATGGAAATGTTTAATTAAGCATTGAGATGGGACTGATTCAGGTAATATTTCCATAGGAGAAGCACTATCAACAGAATAACTGGACTTTATCATTATCATTGATGACATACAATTCAGGATCATAGTACAGTGGTATAAACCATGGTTGTGGAGAGCTACTGTACAATCCAGCAGATCTCATAAGCAACCATAGGTTTGGAGGAATGGCCTGAATATTTTGTTTTTGTCCTTATTTAATATATATTTACTCATGCATGAATACATCACAGCTTCTACCACACCTGCCATTATGCTTTCATGGTAAAAGGACAATGAATGTGCAGATTTCACTACCTACTGTAGGTCACATTTTTCACTCAGTTTCCCCAGCTGTCTTTGAGCTGCTGTACCTAAACTAGGTTTTCTTCATAAAGCATTTGCCACACTACACAGTTATCACTTTTTAGTACTTAGTGAGAAAATGTTGCATTCCAGTTAACACAATATACAGTATATATTTCAGGATGTTGAGAGGTACTATTAAATTTTAATGTTTAATTTGAATTTTAGTATATTAAGAGTTTGTTTTTTTATCGGCTCTCAGCTATAGTGTTGATGTGAAAACACACCCTGACATCCAAATATGTTCTGAATGTTTTCACAGTCTCATAACAACAATAACTGTATTAAGTTTCTTTGTATGCACACATGCTATACATTTCTCCACATACTCACAAACAACTTGGATTAATTTGCTGCCTCATCTTTCAAAATGAAAGCATGCTCGTTCTAATTAATGTTTAGAATTTTCAGAAAGTATTTAATGCATCTAATATTCGAATAAACATTATTGATTCTGTGTTTGTACTATTTGTGAGTCTGCTGAGAATATTCTGTTTATCTGTCCATCTTTCTATCTGTGTAATAACTTTGTCTCTCAATATGTAAAATCCCTCCACATAGAAAGATGCAGTGGTATCATTAAGGGAAATCAGTGTTTCGTAGGTTGTCACAGATTTCTAGTGACATTGTGCTGATTCTGGCACATTTTAAATCATGTTGGCAACAGTTTCAAACAGAAGCCCTGAGGTTGTCTGATTCCACCACTGTTGGGAATCTAAGAATCTCTCTGTGTTGAAGTACCTCAGGAGCTTGTGTGAAGAGCCAGTCTCTGTGCTGTCTGCCACACTACTAACAGATTAAAAAGCCTGAAAGTAGGAATGAATGAGCTGCATTTAGGCCCGTAAGTTAAAAAGATACCTAGGGAGGTATTTCGTTCTCTTCAAATGACAACATTGGAGATGTAAGTGAAGAGCAGCCAACAAGACATTTTTGTACATCAGATTTTTTTATCATATAATGTGCAGTAAAGAAGAATAGGTAGTATTAGTCATATTTCCCTTGAATCTTTGAAAGTGCACTTCATTCTTTAGGCATATC
This sequence comes from Atractosteus spatula, assembly GCF_055471065.1. NCBI lineage: Eukaryota > Metazoa > Chordata > Actinopteri > Semionotiformes > Lepisosteidae > Atractosteus > Atractosteus spatula. The sequence continues at coordinate 21,027,099 of NC_142706.1, forward strand.
AGTGTTCCTGCAGCTCTTATCATTATTAGTGGACTGTGGCCCATCTTCACAATTTAAAATGTCATGATGAATGTGGAGAAGATGAAAATAAACACAGTTTTGTTACAAAAATACCGCTGTATCAGTTTTCTTGTTAATTAAAAAATTGATCAAGATATGTTACTTTTTCATTACATTCTTCAAACATTATTTTCGGAAGGCTCAGCATGTTTGGTCATCCAGCAGTTGTACTTACTACAACTGAAACAGTATCTATTTTCACAATTAATGTCTCTGTGATCCATTCATTTATTCTATAGTACACTGTAGCATACAGTACCAGGAAGAGTACCTCTCCTTAAAAATCCAGTGACAGTTGTTTTACACTGCTGGTTGTTCCGAATAGCCTTCTCTTGCTGTGAAAATTTCCTCTTCATGTGGTCACCAGATGAAATGAGTTGGGCCATATTGTGGTTGGGGGTTAGATTATGGACTATTGGAGATGTAAATGTGGAGGCAGTCAGTAAGGGGAGATTGTACATGGGGCCTTAGTAGGCTATGGCTTAGGGGTATGAAGTGCTGTGTTCCCCCCATTCCAAAGAGAGGTGCCAGGTGTGGTTCAGAACATCAGAAAGGTTGTACTGTAAGAGGAAGGTGTTTACCCCATCTCGTTCATTTGGTTCCGGCCTATTGTACCTCTACAGAGAAGCCTGCTGCAATAGTACCCCCACTGTTGCAAGACAGTCTGATAAATCATTTATCTTCAGCTCAGCCACCCACCTCTTTCGAGAAGATCTATGTACACATTTTTTAGAAGAGCAACTTTCAGTAATCCAGACTGCCACTACATAGCATTTTTGAGACATTTCTAATTTTACAAGCCTCAGGCTCTTATACCAGGTCCTGGAAATTGTATGCTAGTTAATTAAAAAAGAAGCTGTTCCCATAAAAAAATATGAGAATTATTTTGGACAAACTTTTCTTCTTCACAGTGATGCTGAGGTTCTGATAAAAAGAAAACAGTGAAAAAATGGTATATATTAGTACATAAGAACAAGCTCCACGGCCGAAACGTTGTGTTCTCTTTCTTCTTTTTTTCAGCATGGAATAAACCTATTACTTGTTCCTTTACAGCCTATGCATGCTGACGCAGCTACCCACCTGAACTATATTAGTACATTATTACAAATACTTATTACAAGGTTACAGTGACGTTGTCAGCATTTGTCAAAAAGAAAATTATTAAAGCAAGTTTTGGATAAAGCATTTGTTATAGGTTAATATTCTCAACTATTGTGATAGGTTAAGGGGTAAGGATACTTATGAAATATTAAGTATCAATCAAATCTGGTGATGTAATAAACTTGCTGTGATAGCAAATTAATAAAAGTAACATTTTTTACACCCTCTGTAGTCAAGCAATGCTGAGCTTTTTTTCCCGATAACCTTTCTTTGTTTCCCTGACACAGCACGGTAACAAAGTAAAAACCAAGCAGCAATCTTGAAAAGGACAAGTATTTAGAATAATACGCAGTTACACAACACACCACATTTCATGGCTATCTACAGATATTTACTGTATACTGCTGTAAAGGAGCAGGTAAAAGTTTGTTCCATGCTGTGCAGTGTTCTTCAGGTGTTTTCACACACAGCCAAAACATATTCTTTTCTTTACCTTTCAATGTGGAATGAACCTTTACCTATTCCCATTTTTGTTTGCAGCCAACACATGCTGACACAGTTCCCTATTTGAACATTTTAGTGCTGTGAGAATTGAAGCCCTGCCTTTCACAGACATGGGAATACAACACTCTATCCAGCCACTGAGGCACAAACCCCGTAAAGGGCAGGGCAGTCTGTTTCTTATCAAATAAAAGATTAGGAATCGTGAATACATTTCTCACTGAAAACAGATGCTAAAAGAATGGGAACCTTTTTTTTTCCTATTCCGAATATTGAATTACTAAACATATGAGGCAAGACTTGTGGATACCACAAATAGGAAATCAATATTTCCACAAATATAAGACAACAAGCGCCTTTGTTAGAGCCTAGATCTAGTCTATTTAGTACTCTTATTAACTATACAGGTTCTGGTGTCATGGTGTGTTGAAGGAAATGCTCTATTTTTTCTTTTTTCTTTTCAGTATGTTCCAGTTTCTGTATGTTCTTTTATATTATTGATTCGCTGAGGCTGACTTAACGATTTAACTGCGATTCCTGTATACTTAGTTAAAAATTAGGACAGTTGTTTGGCCATCTGGTTGTTTGGTTGTTGTGCCTGCTTGGAGTGACAAGATAAGGGGACAATTTGTGCAAATACTTCTGAGGCTGCCCATGGTTTACAGAATTACCTTACAGAATTAGGTACTTTTGATGAGGACATTTAAACATTCAGATACTCTATTGTAAGGATTTGTTTTTCATAAGTGATTAATATTGTCACAGTGTGACCTGTTGCTTCCTTCCATTTGCATTTGTGATAAAATTATGAATTTAGTGCATTAAGTGGATTGTTACGTCCCAGTGTGTGTTCTGTGTGTGTTTTTTCTGTTACAGTATGTCCACACTGCTGACCCTTGATTGTTCTATTGTTCTCCCTTCCCCATTGGCCCACCATTACACCACACTTTCAGTATGACGTCATCATCAATTAGCTCGCAGCCAATCAGAACACATTTTATTCACTATATAACATGGAGGTTTTCAACAAGGAGAGGCCTTTTGTTTGACTTCGGTCCCGTTTGGTTTTGGTTATCGCTTCGCTTCGCTTCGCTTCTGGTTATTGCTTCGGGTTCGTTTGTTGGTTTGTTTTGCTTTGTGTGTGGGTATTTTCGTATAGCTTCGGCTTTTTTTGTTTTGTCGTTTTTTTTTTGTTAGTTTCTTTGTACTTTCGTTTGTTTGTGTGTTCATCCTTGTTTTGCCATTACCTTGTCCCAGTGTTACATGTTCAACTTTTGTGTTCTTTTGTACCCTGCTCCTGTTGATTACTCTTGTTTTCCCTTATTTGTATTCCTGGTTCACTTGTGTTTTTGTGTGAACTTAGTTTAGGTTGTTGGGTACACTTACACACTTAGTTGATTTTGTATTAGTACACTAGTTTAGTACGGGTGAGTGCCGTTTGTCTTGTATGGTTTTGGGTAGTCAGTGCAGGTTAGCTAGGGTGTTGAAGACGCCAAAGACCGTGTGTTTCGGGTTTTCTTTTGTAGTCAGATTAGCTTTCCCTCACTGTCCTAGCCAGCTCCATTTTGTTTGTTATTTTCTTTCCTTTGGCACCACTCTAGTTCCTTACCCTTGTTATCATGCTTCCTAGTCCCTCACCAAAACCCCCCTGCTTCCAAAAGAATTATCCTAAATGTTACACCCCTTTACCCCTAGACACTTGGGGTCATAACATGGATTCTTAATAATCTATTCATTTTCTTGTTAATGTAGTTAATAACTGTGTTTTAAGTATGAGACAGTTGAGAATATTCCATTTATATATCATATATGTCTGTTTTTAACAGATTAGATTACCTTGGAAGCAAGTCCTTTAGTACATGGACCTTGTTAATACAGAATATCTGTTTGGATCTTGTTGAGTTATACAATTTTTTTTCAAGATTGAGTTACAAATACTGAATGTTTCAATAGATTTAAAATACAGCCTTCAAAATTAAAAGATAAATATAAATGGTAAAATGTATGGGTTTTTTTAGCTGTCATAAATAGTGACTGTCTCATTGCCCTGAGTTAGTGTTCACTGAAATTTGGTCATTGAAACCCATTTGGAGGCTAGGGTAATTGGGGAATGTGGTCCTATTTGGTCTAATGCAGGAACTTCTGTAATTATAGGTGTAGTATTGTAATGGTTTAGAGCTAAATGTCAGCAATAAGAAATTCTATTTATCAACAAATTTCTGTCGAATTTCAGTCGAATACTGAAAAATATAGGATGTCATGATGTAATAAACAGTACTATAACATAGATGCAATTTGAGAATGTTATTATAAAACCTGCTGTGGTATGTCTTGGTGTACAACTAAATATTTTCCATTATGCTTTCATATAAAGAAGCCATATGTGACAACTCAATCATTCTTGGCATTATCTTAGATAATAAGCAATCTATTATTTAGATTTTTCCAAATTAGAGTGATACTCCAATAAACCCATTCACACAGTGCAAAAAATAGGGAAAGTAGCATTTACCAACATTCTTCAGTCATTGCTGACTAATTTGTACTGGGCAGTGTTCAGTATTTATGGAAATTACTTATATTAAATTCTTAATATCTCCCATTGGTCACAACGTCATCATATATATCATCTTGTCAGATTATTGTTCAAACCCACAGCTTTCAACTTAAAACATATAAAATACATTGAGAGAGTTAGATTATGCCAAAATATGAGACAAGTCATCACCTCATAAACTAGGGACACCAGAGCCTGGCACTTACCGTATACCGTTTCCGCTGTGCATCCTCAGTCATGTTAATTAGTATAACCTCACAGCAATTAACAGCCTTTAGAAGACTTCATTTGCAAAGGCAATTAATAATTCCGTTTGTTCTGTAGTTCTCGGTCAAGAGGCAATTGAGATACAGTCAGTGTCAGACGCACTGCATGCAACTTCCCAATTGTATCTGTAGGTTGTTACCAAACAATTTACACAGTAACAAAACCTTTCATGTGTTTATTTTGTGGAGCTCTCAGTATCCATAATGACAACCTTCTGTGCCATCTTTGTTTCCAATGCAATTCATCTTCTCACACAGAAATGAGAAAAATATATGTTGTGGCTTAAGCATGTAGTTTTAGGCATATTTACATTAACAGCACAAACTTTAAGACTCAAAAATAGTACTGTAGGTAAACCATGACCGTCAGTTTAACTACTGGTGTCTGTTGGTGTAGCCCTACGGTGGTTAAGAAAGAGGGTGGCTTCACAACTGGAAATATATTTGTGCACATTAACCCAAGCAAGGTGCCCACACTTGATTTTTTGTCCACAAAATCAAAAAGGGATGATGCTCATTTCCCCGGTTTCTCTTTGATCTCTGATCTGCGTTAGCCTCAAGCACGCCTTTCAAAATGGCGTTTCTTTACAGACATTTTGTGTGTCTCAATAACCTCTACAGAACCCCGTAGTCAGACCCAGCTTTTTTAATGGTACAGCCTCGTCCTTGCAAATCTGAGGAACGTCAGGAACAAGAGACAACAAGGGCTGGGGGACGTCCCTAGGGAAAAATACATCAGCTGTAACGATGACAAAAAGGCTCATCACCCTTTCAAGCAGTCTGGTTAATTGAAAAAAAACACTGCTTTATGTGTTCAGCACAGTCCCCTGTAAATCAAGACCAGGGGGGACTTAAGTGAATGGTACCAGGCAATGGCACGGCCTGTATGGGAAAGAATACAACTGTAGCGCAAGAGTAATTGGAGGCTGGAAAAACTGATTTGAGATGCTTTTTCATATTAACCTGTTAAACTCTATTACTGGTATGGTCTATGCTCCATTCTGCTTGTCGGCTTTCACACATTTATTTATTTTGAACAATGACAAGGCTGCTGACATGAAGAAAAGGGGGAGGGGGAAACTCCTCGTAAAAAAAATCCCTATAAAAATTTTAAAAGCCCAGGCAAGTGATGACTTTGACAAAGATTTAAAAAACCAGAACTTGGGACCATTGAGCAGGCTAACTGTTTTAATGGGCTTATTCTCGACAGTTTCTCAGTTGTGTAAGTGTCGGTTAATAATTTACTTGTCCCGTGGGGCCAGCTAAGCAATCACACTCCCCGAAGCCTTGTGCTCTCGGGCCTGTCGCTTCACAGCAGCTCAGCCTGACTGTGCAGAGGCTCCATCTGATGCGACATCAGCACTGTGCCGGCACTTTGACAAATTAAGCCTTGTAAAGACCTAAATAAGGAATGGGAAGTTTTTTTGTGGGTGAGCAAATGGCTCTTCAGTCAGTTTCATCGAGTAATGGATTATGGTGCCACACACACGCGGACACACACACAAAGAGACGGCCAGAAATGAAAAAAGTTCAAAAGAAAGGGCCTGTCACTGTGATCTTGAGCCTAAAATGTGAAAATACAGTATGATTTGTAACACTTGTTCCTTAAAGAACAGTGAAGAAGGATAACACTTTTCATTAACCTTGCTCATCTAATGAGTTTGTTTATGCTTAAGTGGTTTAGAAGGAAAACGTGATTTTAAGTTTGTTTTCAACAAAAATTCTGAAAAATGCTTATGCTTATTAAGTGGTAACATTTGTTCCTGAATATTAATTAACATAATTTAGGAACACTGCAGTTAATACATACTATAAAACAAGATGAAAAATACAGTTAGAAACATCATTTTCATATATTCAGGAATATTATGTACACCTCTAAAAAATAAGAAATTAATTTGTTCTTAATGCATTATTTTTTCATACATTATGTGCTTTGACATCATCTTCTTCATCTCCTCTTTACTATTCCTATAACAGGTTTACAGGTAATGTTTGACAAACAGGCAAAGGTTAAAATAGTTACTGTGGGTTACATCTTATGTTCATTCTAAACAAGATGCAAAACATGCAAAATTTCATAACATGAATTTTTCATTACAAATGTTGAAAGATTAGATTAAATGATATATTGAACTATGCCATTGAAAAGGGTAATCATTATACTACCACTAGTATACTACCAAAATAAGATGTTTTTTCCTGTTGTGTCCGTTCAGTTTTTGCTGGGTCTTATGTTACATGTCTTCTTATTACCATGATAAAACAGTGGATTTTGACATGGAAAGGGTCTTTCATTTGAATATTTGTATATTAAGTAATTTATGAATGTTGAATTATTATTCACTGATGTACAGTATTTAGTTGATTTGTGCCATATAACATGACTAATTTTCCTAATTCATTTTTCTTTGAAGTGTAAATTAGGGGTACTTCCTTTTGTATTTTCTAGAATAATTCCAAGTACTGTGAGTGGCTCAGTCATTCATCGTAGTGGCGAGTTCATGTCTGTCCTACTTGAGACGCTTGTTAATGTGTCTATACCAAACGTGTTATACCAAAGGACCTGTTGCGTGTGTTCAAGAGATGTGAGCGAGTACACTAGAGTCAAATAAGCTGTGTGAGGAGAGCTCTTAAATCCCTTTTCTCCCTTTCTCTTATCTCTTCAACAGTAGTAAACTAAAACTATACAGTTTATCCAGTCGTCTTACTGTATATACAAATATATTTATTGTAAACAAAGGAGCACCATTCAGGCTATAAAAAAACTAAATGACAAACGGGAAAAGGATCAGTTTAGCTTAAATAAATGGAAGATTTAAAGAACTGTGTGGAAAATAAAGGTTATATACTGTACATGTAACAGGGCTCATAATGTGTAATGACCATTTTATAGTGAAGTCACTCCCTGGGTTGTTAAAAGCACTAGAATCTCCAGGGAAGGGAACCAATCTTTAGGGGAAGTGTCTTAATTGTGCTGTGTGATTCAAATCTGTACTTGTTACAGTCACTCAGATCCAGAGCTTTGTGTATTGTGCCCGATTGCCAGTTCTACATGTATTCAGCATAAACTTATACTGTAACAGAGGTTGTATAGTGTGTAAGGGCCTTCTATGTTTACATTACTCCTTGGGTTCTTCAGAGTATTAAAATCCATTAATGCTTTGTGGCACGGGAGGCTTTGACACTCATAATAATAATAATAATTGCTTACACTTATATAGCGCTTTTCTGGACAATCCACTCAAAGCACTTTACAGGAAACGGGGACTCCCCTCCACAACCACCAATGTGCAGCATCCACCTGGATGATGCGACGGCAGCCAAAGTGCGCCAGAACGCTCACCACACACCAGCTATCAGTGGGGAGGAGAGCAGAATAATGAAGCCAATTCATAGATTGGGATTATTAGGAGGCCATGATTGGTAAGGGCCCATGGGAAATTTGGCCAGGACACCGGGGTTACACCCCTACTCTTTTCGAGAAGCACCCTGGGATTTTTAATGACCACAGAGAGTCAGGACCTCGGTTTTACGTCTCATCCGAAGGACGGTACCTGTTTACAGTATAGTGTCCCCGTCACTATACTGGGGCATTAGGACCCACACAGACCACAGGGTGAGCACCCCCGCTGGCCCCACTAACAACTCTTCCAGCAGCAACCTTAGTTCTTCAGAGGAGGTCTCCTATCCAGGTACTGACCAGGCTCACACCTGCTTAGCTTCAGTGGGTTGCCAGTTGTGAGCTGCAGGGTGCTATGGCTGCTGGCTAATTATCCAGTGCAATAATTATCCTCATGCAACACTGGAGTTAAAGTATGACTGGGGAAATCAGGGTGAGCATCCTTCCAGGGATGAGGGACGACCCCTTCAGTGACACATCTTTCTGAGAAGGTGTTGAAATATATTCATTTAAGAAGAGGAATGACTTATATCCTTTAACAGAAGGAATGCATCCTAAAGGAAAACACTTCTTGGAACAAGAGAAAAGTTGTGCTCTTTTGTTTCCCTTCAAATTCAAACACTGTTTTTACCACCGTATGGCCACCACTGTATGGCCAGGTAAAACTCTCTTTTACCTGGTGCTGCGTATGAACATAGGCCCTGGAATTTGGAAGGAACTAAATGTTGTGTAAGGGGACAATTCCGTGTCTACCCATTGCATCATGGTAACCCAGCTCAACTTTGCCCAATTGACGCAAGTCAGATTGTAGTTCACTTGACAAACTATACTGTGTGGCTGCAGTCTAGTCAATAACATCTGAAACTATGGGTAGCTCTTGGTGACCTTTGGATAAGACTCAGTGTCTGATTTCTGTCCATCCAACCATCTCTCCATTCTCTAACTCACTTTATCCAGTACAGGTCACAGGGGAGCAAGAGCCTAATCCAGCAAGCAATTAGCTCTGGGTGGGATACAACCTGGAGGTGAAGCCAGTCCATTGCAGGGCACACTCAGACACAGACACTCACATACACACACCAGGGCTACTTTTACAGAAGCCAAATAACTTACCAGCATGTCTTTGGAATGTGGGAGGAAACCAGCAGCTGGATGAAACTTCACAAAGATAGCACCCCAGGAACTGAACCCAGGGCCCAAGCTCTGCATGACAGGAATGCTAACCACTCTGCCACCATGCCACTTGGGCCCATTCCAAAAGTGGAGAAATCAGCTATGCTAAAAGACTAGCCTCATGACACAGGAGACTTCAAATCTATTTGAAGCCCTGGGGAGTGACATCATTGATACAGTTACCTTGCATGCTGTGAGATACATTTTCATCCTCCAAACAATAGAGGTCATGCCACCAATGAGGTGTGTGAAGAACACCCAAAGCCAAGATTCACTTGCTGTCTCTTGCGCATCTCTGAGCCGGGAGCCATGCAACACACGCCAACAACACACATGTAAGATGTGCCAAACGGCTTCACATTACAGGAGACTTCAGGGCTACTGGGAGCCCTGGGGAGTGATGTCATTGTAACAGCCTAATCTTGCACACTGTGAGACCTATTACACACTCATAAAAATTAATTTAAAGTCCGAGATCCGAAGGGGTAATTCCCCAGGTTTGGCTTAGTGGTGAATTCAAAAGAACGCTTCTTCTAAACTAACAATACAGGACGTGTGGAAGAAAATAACAGAAACAAAGAGCAGATTCCACTGGAACCCTGAAGACTACAAGATAACTATGGGTAAAAGTTTACTGTATAATGGAATTCAGAGCTTAAGCTAGTTAATGACTGTTTACTACAGAACTTTTTACCATGTTCTAAGGTAAAAAAAAATGTTACCCCAAGGTCACAGAGTTCTACATGTATGTAATGATAAAATATTGTAGTTTGGCTCCATGTAAGAATGTGTTAAAATTGAGAGCTTTCAACAAAGATAGCAAATGCCAATGGCACAACTGCCCATGTGTTTTACTATGGCCTGCTGTATACTTAAATCCCAGTAATTGAAACCTGATGGCCAAATAATAATTAATCTTTGCGTCCACTAGGCTCACTCTTACTGCAAATCGGAGAGAGATGTATTGAATTAGGGGCTTTAAGGAACGGGGAGGCAACCTTACATTAAAGAGTAATTCAGGATAAGGAATTTGAGTAAGCGTTATTTTATTATGTTTGAGATAACCTTTTTCTCTGTTTCTTTTGAAAAAAGTAAACAAGCTTTTTTTTAACGAATCCCCTGCTTCAGATTAAGCTTTCCAGTTTCTCAGTCAATTGTAATCCACATTCAGAAACAATAGAATTCACCATTTGAGTAATTCAAAATTGTTCCAACACTCTTGAAGTCATGCCACAGATTATTCAATAGGCAGCACTCCTTGTTTATGTTATTGAGGTTATAGAAGGTGTACCAGTATTCACTGGTTGTAAATTCCACCTCCTGTAGGTCATGCTACTGTATTTCTACTTTGAAAAAAACAAAGCAGATAGTTACAAAATAATACTTGCATTCCAGTTTCTCTAAAGTACCACTTTGTACAATTGTTTTGGCTGAATCTTTCTTTTTCATCAGAACTCTAGTTCAGTCCAGGAAGAGGAGAGACAGGCAAACATTCTTTTGTGACCTTGTGACCCCCAAAAGACAAAAGCACAGCAAATACAAAGGTGGAATCCAGATGATGTCGGTTCTGTTCCCTTACATGACTTGGAAAAGAACAGCTTCACTGCTATTCTCAAATGACCCTCCTTGCTTTGAGTTACTTTACACAGAGAGTCTGTGGCCTGACTGTCAGAGCTTCACGCAATATGCCACTGTCCTCTTGTGGCAGGTGTCAGTTGTCCCAGTCTAATGTTCACCTTGAAGTGAAGCCTTTTCAGATTTACGAGAGCAATGTAAAGTGTGCATCTGCAGGCTCGCTAACCAGCCTGGCGCGTTTCCAGCAGGAGCTTAATTCCAATTTCTTAATTGAACTCTTTGTCAGTCTGTAACATCCTGCAATCTCTTAATTTTAAAAAAGAGGCACATGTAGAGAAAGGCATGGAGACTTGTTCACAGAAGGATTTTTTTTTAAAAACACTAGATTGGATAATATCTAGGATGTATCCTCGGTATTGCCTTAGTAATTTTGAACAATGCCACACTGAATTGTTAGAGCAAAAACAAATTTACTTGTCCTTAGTTCCCCAAATTAGACCATCACCAGTGTGCATTACTTTGTGGACATGTTGTTCTTTGTAGGGTTTGGCAGGGAGATGGTCTTTTAGAAGCTCAGGCAGACACTGTACCAACAGAGGTCAGGCCACAGAGACATGTAGCTCCCCACCTGCCTGTGTAAATAGTACACTGTACACCTCAGGAGTGAAGGACTGGGTGTCAAGCAGGATAATTAATGATAGTCTGAGTAAGTAAACCGAATCACTAGCACAACAGGCATGCACCAGTGACCTTGTTATGCAAACTACTGGGGCCTTCAGACTGTCAGATCCATTTCTAGAAGAGAGAGTAAGCCATGCACACTTCCAATCACTCACTCTACATTGGATAATTAAACACTTGCCCTTTTACATTTTTATTCCTTTTCAGCATAGTTAGTTTTTTTAGAATTAAAGGATTTGGAAAGTGTTTGTTTGTCTTGGGTTGTTATGAGGAAGAGCCTGGAATATTGTAAAATGAAATCTATTAAACGTGAAGTTACACAATGTTCTAAATTAAAACCAATTTGGATCTCTGATGCCTTTATCCTTCTTAATCTCCCTGACACAAGGCAATCAAACACTGATTGCACAACAGTAATATTCCAACAAAGAAATAAGGAGAAATGCTTTTTTTTAAAAGCTGTCTATTTGCTGCTGTTCAGTACAAATCCTACAGCTTTTTTAAAAAGTTAACATTATGAGAAGGTTTAGTCCAGACATTATTTGTTTGGCCTGGGCTGTGTTAAAGCTGAATATGACTGAGATAAGTGTCAAAACACAATAGGTCTATTGGCATTTAAGTGGGTAAAAGTCAATACTTTTGAGGCCTGCAAATACTTGAATCCTTTTGTAGTATTCAAGACTAAAAAGATTGGGTACTTTTAGCCTTGTGCCTGTTGCTTACCAGATAAAGCATATGGGTAGATGAATATATTAACAGTCTGTTTGCTTTTGCATTGCTATATTGCACTGTATAAAATATATAAATTCTATATCAATATATCTACTTAGATCTTATTTATTCTTCTCTTAGGTCTTATTTATACAGTAAGTGGGTTCTTCACCCTTGTTTCTTATCCTATGTTTCTAGTTTATGCTACTTGTATTGACACTAGTCTAAATGAAAAGTCATCTGCCAGTCTGCACAGTCTTGAATTCTGTGTAATCTTTTTCAATATCTTCTGCAGCTTCAACAGTATTTGCTACACTTCCTGTTTTGCTATCATTTGTGAACTTATGAACCAGAATCTGAACTGCTGATATAAAATAGGAAGAGCCACAAATTACCTCCATTTTGAGTTTTCAGCTCTTATCTGTATACTTTGTTTTCTATACATTAACGAGTTCTCAATCTACAGTAAATGCAATCCAAGGCTGTGTTTAATGTCTAATGCTTGCAATTCAAGAATTTATCTTTATAATGATTAAAAAAAGCCTTCTGAAAATTTGAATATGCCAATATTATATAATATGGTCGGTTTTATATCCATTACTACTCTTATTTGGTCAAAGAACTTTAATGTGTTAGTCAAACAAAACCTACCTTTTCTTAATCCTTGCAGACTATCCGGTAGAATCCTGTTGCCATCCAGATGATACTCTAGTTTAGTTCTAATTATTGTTTCCGTAACCCTACACATAGTAAGACTTATTGTTCGGTAATTACTTGGTTTGCTTTTGTCACCTTTTTATAAATGGGTGCAATGTTAGCAATTTTCCAGTCAATGAGTATTAACCCCTGTCTACACTGACTGCTGGAAGAGTTTTGTTAATGGCCCATGAATAACATCTATTATTTCCTTTAATTCAATTGGTGGAATATCACTGTGCCCTGGAGATTTGTTTATTTTTAGAGCTTCTAGTATGTGTAACACTTCTCTCTTTTCTATGCTAATATTATTTAATATATAACTATATCTTTTTGCAGCCTGAAGTATGTTTTAGGTTTCTTCCTTTGTAAACACTTGAGTGAAATGTCAATAATCCATTTTCCTTTGATCATCTACAAATTGTCCATTACTATCAGTGATACACTTTATGTGATCTTTCTCTGTTGTTTTGCTGTTGTAATACTGAAGTAATTACAAAAGTATAACACTATAATACTTCATTTATTTATTTTAACCTTCATTGCAATATTATTTTCTTTTATTTCTCTCTTTTTGTCTTTATACCCTTTCTTATTCATGTTTGCACTTCATTATGTTATTTTAGTTGATTATGTTCTTTTTTTAGTCTTTTTCTAAAGAAGGTTCTTTCGCCTTATATTTTTCTTTATTGACATATTAAACTGAGCACATGCATTCTTGAATTTTGGTTTTCTTGTTCATAAATCAAATACTATGGTACAGTACAAGGACCATAGTGATAAAGCTAAACGTTTTGTGTTTGTACTGTATAAAGAAAAACAAATTGGCAATATAATTATGCCAGAAATAATCAGATCAAAATCGGTACTGCATTGTTGGTGTTCTGACTTTACAACATTGATTGTAAGAGATTCATCATCTCTTTAGCACTTGTTAACAAATCCAACATTTGCACCAAAGATCAACACAAAGAGGGGAAAAAAATTAGTCTGCACCTAAACTCAAGCAGAGAAAGAACAGTGCATCGAACTGCCTACCACATTGTCAGTGGTGACTATGGTACCAGTGTTTGGCATGGAGGTGCTCCCGAGAGAGAGTTCGGACCTTCAAGACACAAGTTCTTCTCACATCTGAATTGGGATGGTTAACGTGCTCAGCAAGCTGCTTGGCAGATGGAGAAGATATATGCTGGACTGAGGGGTGTCGCAGTCATTGGACGGGCAGTTGGGATGCTGCAGTAGTTTTTTTTTGCCAGACCCAATGATGAAGATGTGTGCTGCCAAGGAACAGGAGCAGGTTGCTGGACCTCACCATGGATGGGAGAGAATCTAAACTCAGAGATGAACCCTCTGTGTGATAATGGCTGATGGAGGGGTTGTCTAAGCTGTGTATGAGAAGCTAAAGGGAAAGATAGACAGAGATTTATAGTGCCAGAGAATATTTTGAGGACTTAAAGTGAGAGAGAGCGTGGTGCTGCAGAGTAAGTAGGAATGAATACTTCTGTGCCAGGTGTAATAGATTCCATGGGAAGATCTAAAGTGCAAAATATCAAGAGAGTACAAATTGATAGGAGAGGGAGACCTACAGTACAGTATGTGTGTGTGAGAGAGGGAAAGAACACCTTCAATGAAAGGGAATAAGTTCTGAGAGAATGAAAAGAGGAGTAAGAAAGAATATACTCTTCCCTGGAAGGATAGCAACATAAGAGCTATGATCCTGGAGGGGATCAATGCAGAGTTAGTAGAATGTTTCACATAGAAGGAGCAGTAGCACTAATCAAGCACTGATTCACTAAAAAGTTCTAAAAAGTCATGAGGCAAGGCCAATGTGAGTCATGTGATGTGAGGATGCAGTGTGCTGAGGGATAGCATTGTCATATTGATGTAAATTTATTTTAAAATACAGATAAAACCCTGTCTCTGTGTAAATAGTCACTCTGAAAACACTTTCACATATTCTGATAATATTGGGTCAATTTTACAATACTTACTGTAAAATGACTTGATGTATAAATTCCTACACCTTTAACATTTCACCAGGGACTGGAATCACATTTTAGGAAATACATTTTACTTATTTCTAAATCTCCTTTTTATAATGGAAATGTAGAAAAAATAGCACAACAATCACTGCATATTCTACACTTTAATTGCTGAAAGTCTGACATGCCATCTGATTGTTCGCTGTTTCTCCTTGGTAACATTATTTGGCTACACTTCAACTGTGGAAATGCTGAACATGGATCATCATCAGTACTGCTACAGATATACTGACTCTTTTATGTGTTACCTTCATTGCCTAATGAGAGATTCTAAAATAATTGAATTAGCCCAAGTGAGCTAAATGTGTATGTGTCTATCTGGTTTCCCCTGAAATTGGATGGAATAGGGCTGAAATGTAGAAGTACAGTAGCTCTCAAAGTATTTTGCTCTTTCTCGAAGAAGAAAATGTTATCTGCTTAGGGATCCGGATCCTGTTTGGTAAGAGGTCTTGGCAGGGAAAAAGAATGACGGATGGTAGGAGATAATCTATAAAGAAAACGCTTCTGAAAGGAGAGAAAATGTATATACACAGCCAGTTCAGATGTATACGTTTTATCACAAGACAGCTTTGTAGAATGAGACTGTAATCCTTAAAACAGATAAATTAAATTGCCATTGATTTTTGATTTTGCCATCAGTAATTCTTAATTATAAGGAATTAGTTAGAATTGTAGTATAAACTTTATACACAAGAACGTGAACTTAGCCAAAGCCATTTTTTCTTTATACTGCACAGTATATCTTCATCTCTATGTATCTATATATAATAGTTGCCACCTTAGAGTTATGGATCATTGATCAGATTTATTTCTGCAGTCAGTTAGTGATGCTGTGTTGTCAGGCGGGATGGCAGGTAGTACTTGGCTAGCAGTTACTGGCTGAACCCGGGGTCAGCTTGGCCTAATGTAACTGTCGGCTGAGAGCCGCCTGTAATGGCTGAGAGGCTACAGATATACGTGTCTGTCCAGGTCCCAGAGGTCTCTCTGTGGCTGCGGCTGGGCAGGCAATGGAACTCATTTCTCTTGCCTCCTGGGAAAAGAGGAGACAAAGTGCACAGGCTTTGTTA
The DNA here is from genome assembly GCF_055471065.1 of Atractosteus spatula. Lineage (NCBI taxonomy): Eukaryota > Metazoa > Chordata > Actinopteri > Semionotiformes > Lepisosteidae > Atractosteus > Atractosteus spatula. The sequence goes on from NC_142706.1 coordinate 21,042,932, forward strand.
ACGTGAGCCCTGCTAATTGTTCAGAGGGCAGAGGCAGTGCTGTGTGGATTAGGTGTAATTCAGTCACTGGAACTGTGTGATCACCATTCCTCTACTTTCTTAAGGCCAAGGCCCTTATTCACCAAACTTGCACTGCAAATTTTTAGGTTGAACTGACAGTCACTGAGTTTGGGAAGGACTTCCATTATTTTATTTTTCCACTGTATAAAACTCCTGGCTACACAAACCTAAGATCCCTGGCATTTTGATTCATTACAGCGTGAGATTTCTTGGAAATTTATACCCAAGCTTCTAGTGAGAAAAAAAACTTTCATTATTTTGGCTATAACATTGCATTTCTTCTCGTTCTTCACATAACCTTCAACTATGTATCTCTGTCTTGTCCATTGCTTTTACACATTTTTTTAATTGAATTTTAAAAGGATGCGGAGGTGTGACACTATCACAATACTGCATATTAATGTCAGATTAATAAAATATATTACCTATATATTTACAGTATGTCTGTCAATTTAAAAAATAATAGTTAAGGAACAAGTAAAGGTTTATTCCATGCTGAAAAGAGAAGAAACGTGTTTCCTTTCTTCTCTTTTCAGCATGGAATAAACCTTTACTTGTTCCTTTGCAGCCTACGCATGCTGATGCAGCTATCTACTTGAAATAATAGTTTAACTAATAGTTTAAAAAATATTGTAACTTGATATAAATGACAAACTTTAATAGATCTGTGTTTTCTTTTCACTTTTGTAAATTTACTTCTGAAACTTTTAAAACTTTAAAACAGTTAAAACTTCTGAAAAAACAATAATGAGACAAAGTTCTCTGAAAGTGAAAGACTAAGTTCTCTCCGGTCCATAAAGGTGAAGGGTAAATTCAAATTATGAAATTCAAAAGTCTTTTCCAAAATATAGAATTGTGTAAAGTAACAGTCTTAATTAACCTTTTTGTCCTTTATGTCTTTCCATATTATTTTGTATGAATCAAATATTCAGTTTCTCCTTTACAGTATTTATCTCCATCAACATTTCTGAATTGACTTTTACTGTAGATATCTAAACATGTAAAAATGTCACTTTAGTTGTTCTTTGCTCCACATTTGAAACCACAAAACAGTACAGGTACGGGGAAAAACAGCTTATGTTTATTTTGCAGTTATTATGCTACCATAACTTTAAGTGTTCATATTTGTTCAAGTGACTTAAACCAGGGCGAGTGGTACTGTAGACAATTGGGTCAACTGTGAAAAGTTAGTTTCCACAAAAGTTGAAAGGACCTTTACACAGACTCTCTCTCTCTTTTCTTCACTGTTTTTTTTTTCTCCAACCAGGAGGTTGTGACTGAATGTCATATGATGTCTTGTGGCCCTGTGCTTGTTCTGGTACAAACAGTGACAGTTCTGTCCTGCTCCCGTCTGACCGACGCACTGCTCCTTGTCACATGAAGAGTCCACTGATCTCCTCTCTGTGCAGGGGGGGCAGGAGTGGGTGGGCAAACAGGAGAAAGACACAGACCATAAACCAGGTCACTGATTTTGCCAGTAAGGAAATATGTTGGCTCTCCTTGCGTAAGATGCAGTGTGACAAAAAACGATGGTCTCTTCTTCTGTGACTTTCAAAGTCCTGCAAAATGATAAGAGAAAAGCAGTTTAAAAAAAAATAGCAGACGCTAACTGGCTAACACTTCTATAATGCCTTAATCATATTTTGCTTTTTTAAAGGCAGTGAAATATTGGGGATCTGTCTTTGTCCTTCACCAAAACCAAAAAGAGAGATTTTATTAGATGCTTTACTGCAGAATGATGATTTTTCTTTTCTTTTTTTTCAAGAGAATAAATAAAACAACAGAGACCACCATTATCTATATTTTTTCTTTTGGGGCCTTGATGTTTCTTTTCAGTTATGTTTACTTTAACAGGTTCTCTTTACTTTAGAAAATGAGGGAGTGCATTTAGACCTGGATTAAAAGCCTGGAAAATTGCCCTGTAAATGATTGTTTTAACACATTTTATTGTAAGAGCTTTGTGGAGTCACCAAAGTCACTTTATAAAAGCAGTAATGTTGTTGGGAAGATTTAAAAAAGACAGAAATTGTCCTTAATACAGTAGCATTGGGGCCATGGTTACCCTTACTCTTAGCAACAGTGGTTAAGGGCTAGTTTCCCAGAGCTGAATGAGAACTGGCCTTGTCCTATTAGAAATGACTTCAGGTTATGCTTTCCACGCAAACTAGTTTGCTCTAAACAAGTTGGTGAAATCAACAGACCACTGCTGTCATGTGGGAAATTTAAATTCTGCATGATATGAAGCTCTGTAATTTATTTTATTCCAGTAGATAAATAGTACTTTTTATTGTTTGCAGTACACACAGTTTACACCTCTTAAAGAATTGACAGATTCTGACGGCACTGAAAATGTAACTAAATTAGGAACATACAAAAGGTTCCAAACCCATCTAGCTATGATAGTAGGTAATTGATCCAAGAATCTCAAATTCAGTGATAGAGTGTAACAAAAGACAGAGGATACAGCTCAGTAGTAGAATGTGGAACAATTTCAGTATTCCTAATCATCATAAATGTTGTATACAGTATCATACTATATGTACATTATCATTCTGAAGTACAGTTACTGCTGATACATACAGTATCTGGGATATATGGAACCAGTTTCATACTGTACTCCAGTTACCAGACTTTTAAAGGACACTTGGATATTCATCTTCTCTGTGTTGTGTGATTTCTTTTAAAAAGATGACATATAACCTTCATTCATACATGTATATTCTGTAGTAAGCCTACAGTGTATATGTGTATGTTCAGTATATATAGGTCTGTGATTTTGTAGAAGGACTGCTTAAGGATTACAGTTTTTATACAAAAATATTTACAATTTAAGAATTAAATTATTTTAAAAATAAATATTGATGTGGTAAGTACAGAAAAAAACTGAGAAGGCTGTATACTGCGTAGGTCGGTCAGATCGTGCGAGTGTGAGGTTCAGGGGATGAGTGTTTGCTTGAGGTCTTCGGATTCTCTAGCTGGTTTCAGTGTGGCCAAAGTAAATGTTGCATCGGTGACACCACTGAAGCTTAACTCCTCAAGCATGCCAGAGAGCCTTTTGCAGTTTTAGTTCAGCTGACCGTGAACCCTTCGTGGAGCTGGAAGATATACCATTTCAGTGTTTTCTGAAAGGATGCAATAGCAAGAATCCTGCCCCCTTATGGCTGACATAGGTAATTTAACTCTTGTTTATTTTAGTGGCTATGGCAAGTATGTTAGACTGTGACAACTGTGCTCCTGTAATGCTGTCACTGTCTAATGGCAAATGGCAAGAGGCTGAAGATGTAACCCCAGAATAGTGAAGTGGCAGGTGCATTTGTACACTTGGGGATGGGTTTTACTTAAGTGGGAACAGTATACTACCCTGGAGACTCAGTTAAAAATATCATTGAGTCCCGTCACTTTGTTCAGGAAAGAGGGGGGACCTTGACTTTTCTTTGCTTAGGGTTTGGATTATCGTCACTCCCACACAAATCTAAGCAGAATTCCACACTGTTTCAACAACGCCCTGCGATTTGTCACCGGCTTTTTTTTTCACTTGTATTTGACTGAAAGGTCTTTAAATCTGATACACATGAATGACCGTTTCCACGAGCCCCCCCATATCAGTAATCTCTCCCCCTCTCATTACTGGAAGAAGAGCTATGGCCACCAAGGTTTGCTCTCTTGTCAAAGGAAGGCTGCTGTGGCAGTGAAAAGGCCAGACCTAGGGATGTATTAGCTAGTCAGCCTAATAATCCCTGTACAGAGTGTATTGATTTTCCAGGGTAGAGTTTATGAACTAAATAAACTTGGAGTTGGTGTCTTAATAAACTGCCTCACCCTGTCTGTCACATTTAGTTACAGGGGACTTGGTTTCAAAAACAACAGGAAAAAAAAAGAATGAAAAGAAAGAAAAAAACTGGGAGAAGGAGCTAATTCTGCTACAGATTGTTCACAGCAGGGATTCCAAATTAGCCCCCCTCCATCCTGTTTTTTCCCCTCTGTAATGCCACCTCTCTAGGACTCTCTTTGAGTGCATTCCTGAGTTTTACCCTAATGAGTTGCAACACTGATAATGTGGCTGATGATCTTTCATTGATTTCGCTATCACTTGCTTGTCTGGTAATTGATCCGTTGCTGAGCCTCTAGTTAATTATATCGGCTTTGACATGGCCCGGTCTAAAGGGAATTTCAAGTCTTGCAGAATAATAGTTTTAATAAAGGAGTCTATTACTGCAGGTCCTTGCTTTCTGTCTGCTGCTGCTGCTCCTGCTGCATGCCACTTTTCCCCCCTTGCTCTTTTTTTATGGCACAGAAAAGAGGACTGCAGGACTGAATGAAAAAGATAGAGGGACCGAGAGAGAGAAGGAAGGAGAGAGGGAGAAAGAGAGAGAGAGAGGAGAGGGAGGGAGTTTGCTATTGGCAGTGTCCTCAAACCTCCCACAAATAACAGCCATTAATGGGAAGGTCAGAAGCGGAGCCGCCAGCTTGACTTGAAACACTGAGTGCCACTTGAAAAATCAAGAGACTAGCAAATTTTAGAGGCAGAGAGACAGACAGCAGGGAAAGCTGAAACAGGCTGGAGCTAGCTTGGAAAGCATGGCCACTGTTGGCAAAATTGAGTCCGCTTTGTCAGTTGAGCAAAGGAGGACGCTGCATTTCATGTAGTCACTGTTGTTTTGAAAATATATTAAAGGTTTTCCTTTTTTATTTTTGTTCTTTTTTTTTGCTTTTGCCTTTTTTTTTCTCCGAAAGGGAGGAGAAAAGTTTAGCCAAGAAGGCTTTCAAGTGGGGAACCAGCAAGGAAAGGTACTTTCAGCTGAGCTGTGTACATTTACCCATTATTTTTCATTTTGTACTAATGACATAGCCTTCATTGGATGGCTTTTTTGTTACTGCGGATGGACAGAGGAAACAAATCTGAGGCAGGGTGGTCGAGAGAGAGAGAGAGAGAGACAGACAGAGAAGGAATGAAAGAGAGAAAAGAGGGAGATGTCCATTAGAAAGTCTTTAGTTCTAGGAAGTGGTACATTTTTTTTTCTTCTCCTTGAAAAATTCCACGATTGTATCACATAAATGCTGTTCTTATAATTTCTGCAAAGGTTAGTGGGAGCTGTCATTAGTGCCATACAGATGCTTTTAAGAGGCAGTAGCAGTTGTCTCCTACAATTTTCTATACCATTTGGAGTGACTTTGTATATCAGTAATCATTTAATGTATTTTAAAAATGTTAATTTCTCTTCGCTTCTGTACCCAGGGCTGACTGTGGTGTTCCTCAAAAACCCTCTGATCGGTACACCTTTTGTAGCTGTCTGCCTTTCTTTTTGCAAGACAAGAAAAAAGAGGGAAAAAAGCATTATATTAACAATAATAAAAATTGATTCATGGCTCCAGGCACTTCATTTTAGTGCATTTGATATCATAAGAAAAGAGAATTTTCTATCTCATATTCTAAAACCTTTTGATGGATTTTTTTTTCATTGTTGTTTCTTAGTGGGAATAGCTGCTGAGGGGACCGATCTCACTGAAAATAAGACTGTCCCTCATTTTTTCTCTCTTAATTAAAATCTGAAACCATTCACATGGGGGTTTCCTTCAGCCGACGAAGCACAGTGTCCTGCTAAGTGACTGTTCAATGATTGCAAAAGGGCTGTTTCACTAGCATCATTAGATGATAGCTGCTTAGTCCTGAAGAGAAAAAAAAAGACAAAGACACGTGTAAGACTTTGTAATGGTACTGCGGGTTAGAATGATGTCTTTTCTTTATTTTCTACTTAAGAATAATGTGCATTACTTTGGATTTCAGCTGGGCTAATTGTGAATTTAAATGGAAACAAAAGGTAAAGGCATGTATTACATTTCACTGGTATTTTGACATGGCATTAAATACAAAATAGATGTGTTAGCAAACAAACAGAGGTTGAAGGCTTAAGTGATCTTTTTGTTTTGCACCAGGCAAAATAATGTATTTTTTTTAAATTATTATCTTTTCTTTATCTGCTGAGCAGAAGGTGCTCGGATTCCTAGAGGGGGGCTGGAGTACAGCTGTGAGATGCACTTGACAGCGGTGGAGCTGTGTGTGCTCTTAATAAGGCAGGGACAGCCTTCCCTCCCCGTCTTAGCTCATCCTGCTCAGCGGCTCTTGAGAAGCAGGATTGTATCAGTGGAGGGGGGTTAGCGCGCGATGTCATTCTGTGCTTAGGAGAGGAGCGGTACAGTTGACTCTCAGTCGATACTATCCTGAGACAAGCCAGCCAGCGTGGAATGTGCAAGGAGAGACCAGAGTGTGAGGCAGGATAGCAGGCAGACAGGCAGGCAGTTCAAGGCAAGTAGGCAGGCTGTTTCTCTTTACCGGAGCACTTTGGTGACACACATGCACACCTGACTGGGCTCTGTCTGTCAGTTTCTGAGAGCTGTGCAAGCCAGGATCTGTGGCTGGTAGGAGAGGGTTGATGTTTGGAGAGGTGTGTTTTGGTGTGGGGTGGGGGGGTTGCTGGATTGGAGGGGTAGGGACCATGTAGGGGGTAGCTGCTTCAGAGAAAAGTTGTTGTGGTGATGGTGGGGGGTGGGGGGCGGACGAAAAATGACATATCCCTCCTTCTTCATCTCCTCCTTCTCCTCCTCCTCATCTTTCAATCCTCCACCTTTTCCTTCTCTCCCCCCTCCTTCTCATACCCACCCCCCCCTCCCATTTTTACCTTCAGTGCTCCACTCATCCTACCCTCTTCCACTATATACCCCTAAGGAAATATACAGAGCTGCCTGCTCCTGAACTAATACGGCACACTCCTTGCTACTTTGCAGCCAAGAGGCTCTCTCTCTCTCTCTCCAAAAAAAAAAATCCAACCCAAATCCACCTTCACTTTTCAGTCAGAAGAGGCAGAAGTGGATGTGAGAGACAGAGACACGCCGAGAGACAGAGAGCGAGAGAGGGCAAGAGACTCCACGTTAAGAGACACGGGCAGTGGTAACTCCATGCAGTTCGGCACCAGATCTGCTAGTGCTGAGCCTGGCTACATGGGGACATGGCAGAACAGTGACAGCAACCTCCTTTTCAGAATGTCCCAACAGGTAAGTGGACTGGACCTTGGTGTGCTTGTGAAGTGTTGTTCTTGCTCGCCATTATCATTATTCAGAATTGTCATGATTGAGTCTTACTGGTGGTGGTGCTTCTTCATGATGTTGTTATTGTTCTTATACCGGCATGCTCTTTTCCGTCTTCCAACTTTTGTTTTATTGTGTGTGTTGCTTCACTTTTTTTGTCAGGACAATAATTCTTCCAATGTCGGTCTATATTACCTCCTCTGCTCCTTAAGCAAAGCATCTCCTTCCCCAAAATTTGTCTGAGGTTAAGCATGCAATGATCTGATCTGACAAAAGTATTTTAAAATTAATTAGGGCGTTTGTTGTAGACGTTGCTTGGGAGAGCAACACCGTCATCACGGGTTTTTGCAAACAATTGAAAAACTATTTCTTCTTTTAAACTGGTGAGCAAAAGCTCTGTACGACTCTGGACTGATATCCCCGGGTTTGAAAGGGGCCCCCTCTGGGTTCGGCTAATTGACTTCATGTGGTAGAGGCTGCAGAGAGGAGGGCGGCCGTGAAGGAATCGTCTGTAAAAGTGATAACCGGTACTTGAAGGGTTTTAACAGTTGTCAGGACAGTCGCTCTATTCATTTCTGTGCTTAGTTGTTTATGTGTGTTATGCGTGTGTATTATCGGTTTTTTCTCTAGACTCGCTTATGAGGCAAGGGAAGTTGGGGGAGTGGGGACTTCAGCATCCTGGTATGCGTGCTCTTACACTGCCGGGAAGACAGAGACAGGGAGCAAGCAGGAACGGCGTAGCAGGGCCAGTAATAACTGATAATTAATCACAGGAGTCGGTGTCTCTGTACCAAGCACTCGGTGATACAGTACGTGCCCAGCCCGCTGCGGCTCCCCTTGCACAATTACTTGGCTCGGCCGAGTTTGAAAAGAAACTTTTTTTTCTCTCTCTCTTTTTCCCTGAGTTGAAAACTTGGACTTCGCTCAAACCAGGGGAGGGATTTTTAAAAACGAAGATTTGAACAGCGGTGCCTCCCTTGTAAAAAGAGGTGGGGGGTGTAGGGTGAACGATTTAGAAGATACCTTTATTTTTTCGGGAATTTAAATGGATGTATTGATGTTAACGTTAAAATCATATTCAAAGAAAAATGCACTTTTTAATGTTCACGATTTCGACTTTTTAAAGATATTAATCAAACATCCGAACACAGCTTGGTCTTCAGAGGCATTAAGAGGAATGAGCTCAAATGTATTCTTTTCCTACGTTCCGCGATTTTGTGAAAAAAGAGCAACACAATTAAAGTGTTTTCGAGAAATACACAATGAACAAAAAGACATCCACTATCGGGAATTTAAAGTTCTTGTTATATAATGCGGTATTTTGCTAAGCGCTGTCATAAGGCAATCATGTTGTTTGGCTCCTTTATTAGAAGGTACTGTATAAAATCAGGTGGATGCTGGCATCTGTACAGGGACCCTTGATTGCATCTCTGATGTTGTACGACGGTGTTACAGTATAATCAGCCAAGGGACTCTCTTATTTATCCTTCCTCTGCATCTTTTATTAAAAGCTATCTTACTTGTTTAGTAGGTTTGACATAACGTCTCGAAAGAAGCACTTGACAAACTGCTTTATTGGAGGCTAACCGATAATGACTTATGTTTGCACTACTACGCAAGTATCTTGGGCATTGAAAGACGTGAATGTGGTCTTGTGTTTAAATATATGTATACAAATTCCATATGCTGTACCTGAAAGGATTCCATTAAGTTTGTATGTGTTTTACGTTCCTTTTAAAAAAAAGACAAAAAAAAGACATGCCACTACTACCATGTAACCTTTATCTGCCAATTGAATTTCTAAGCACTGTCTCCTACTGTAAATTTCCTGTTTCTCGATGTGTGTTTTTTTGTAAATATTTCATCCATTATAGAATGAAATAACTGAAAGCGGTTGCTAAAATAACATTTTGCAGCGTTTGTATATATATATATCATTTTACCGATGTAGGTCTTTGCGCTGATGGGGAAAGGGTTAACATTATCAGAAGACAATAACGAGATCAACTGATAAATGGTTATTGAACCACATAGATGGTGTTAGATTGCTTTTTGGCATTAAATTGCCTGCAACTATATTTAGAACTCCGTAACTCCATTAGTCCTTAACATACTTGTCTGAAGCAAATACTCCAGGTGCTGAGCAAACTGCAGAAAAGTTTTTAGCGCATCTTATCTTAAAATCTGATGCATGCAGTGCAATGCGCCTTCGGAATCTTCTTGTCGTTGTGAGATTGTAGTGAATCGTATTAAAATGAAGATGCTGTATCTGTTATTTTTAGCTTTATTATTTGTACCTGTTTTGTTGCTTCTTTGTTTTACAATAATCAATTCAAAACGACGTGACACGTTACAGATTTATAACCTTCTCTGTTACTACCTGACTATTATGCGTTGTTGGAGAAGCAAGGAAATTAACACATTTCAATTTAAAACAATAATATATTTTTCTTGGGGATTTTCTATACTACACCGAAGCACAATTTCAGTTTAAAATCATTTAAAATATAATGGTGCTATGGCTACCTGCTCATAAAACCGACCGCACTGATTTCAATTTTTTGTTAGTTTCAGTTTGTGCAATATTAAATTATAAACATTGTATACAGGCCTACTGCATCTTCATCAATCCTTTTTTAAATGTATTGACTTAATATAAATGATCCTTTAAAAATCCATTAGTGTTTTTGTTCTAATTAGCTACAGCATTGTCGTCACAATTTATGTCTTTGTCTTAACACAAAATTAGTGACAGTTCCTCTTATCTGTTACGTTTAATGACAATGGCTTACTAGATGTTAAAAGATCATTTTTACTGTAGCAAGGCAAGTTATAAAATAAATAACGACCAATATATGGATTTGTTCATTAAACTTTTATTTAGACCAGAAGAAAAGGCAAAATGATAACGCTGACTTCACCTATTCGATGAATTTTTAGTATTGTTTCTGGAATTTAGCGCAACAGGCTACGTTTATGATTCACTTTTAGTTACTTTCTACTTAACCAATTAAATATTTATTAAGAACCAATCAGTATTTCGATGCTGGTGATTATAATGATTATAAGTGGCACTTGAAATGTTGATTATTGGAGAGAGAAGACAATTTAAGACAAAAAACACACACCTCAAAAAGCTCGTTTAAATAATAATAATCAGACTGTTTCATAAATGTATTGTAACCACGTATTTAAAACACCAATTCAATTTCTTAAAATGAAACTTTCAGCAGTTCAGAAATAGCACGCAAAGTACTCAGTTTTTCATGGGGACGCTGTCCAAAGATGCGACATCTGTTATTTTGCCTGAAAGCGCCAAGCTACAGTATGATTTTTTATTTAATTGCGCTTCAGAACGGGGAGTGACTGTGGGGCAACGGTTTGCTTGGTTTATGAAAATGTGCCCAGCACTTTCCGAGAGGGTCATTGTATTGACACGGAAGACAAAAAGCAGCGGATAACCCTTTAAGTGTCAGTACTCTGTCAGACTCTTCAGCTTTGCCTATGTTTTTTTTTTCTTTTGAAAGGGTGCTGTCGCTCTGCTTCCTTTGAAGTGTGACAGGTCGACAATGGCCAGAGACCTGGACGAGGTACAGTTGCCAAACTCGCGCTTTTTAAAGTTGGGGTAAAGACTGATGTGGTCTGTTTTAAATCTTCCAAGCTCTCAGCAAGCACGAGGTATTTTTACATAAGAACCCCCTAATACTTCTAAAGTCATTAAAAACGAGGTGGTAATTGCACATAAAATTGTAATACGCGTGTAGAGCAATATCATCTGGCAGAAGACAACAGGAACTATAGTGTTTTACGCAATTATAAGAAACGACATTGCAAGACGTACTGTAGCAGTATGTCATTTGATATTTGTGTATCATTCGATGTTTGCATTTTTATCAAAATCTGCCTTTAACATATTATTCTATCATTTCTAAAGAAACCAAATATTTTTCTACAGTGTCTTCGATTTTGATTTATTTATTATATTGGAGCGGAGATTATGCGACTCGTGAAGCTCATCCCAATTACCTCCGTGTTGTACATACAGTAGTAAAAAGGGGATTTTTATTGACCTTTTTTATTACTTGGTTTTATTTGTAAAGAAAGTAAAGTATGCAAGCCTAGTCGTGTAATAAACAATCATACATTAAACAACAGTCCTAATATCAGCTAAAAGCGTGTTATTCGTTCGTAGTTTCTTTTGTCATGCGCTAAATTCTTATTATTCATAAACAATAATTTTAGAAAATACAAAAAATAATTTAAATGTGCTTCCACATTAACAGTAATCCATTTTGTGTCGCTGCAATTTTTTTAAGTGCTACGATGTGTTGCGGGTAAATCCACTTGTTTTCTTTATAACCAATGGAGACGTTTTCCAATCTATATCAGTGTTTCTTAATAAGTGGAATGCGATATAATTCTAATAATGAAGAACGGACTCTACATTTTTTCCGCTTTTTTTCTTTTTTAAAGTGAGTAGAATAATTTGGATAACTGGACACTCGAAATAATTCTGCCCTTAAGAAAATAGTTGGTATTGAATTCCTTTAATAAGGATTGACATTTTGATGGGTGTTCTCAAAATAACAGCGAAGAAAATTTCTCATGGAGAGTGCTCCCTTAAAAATCATCGTAACTGTAAAACAACAGTTTTCTACGTATGTCACAAAATATCAATCTTTGTTACAAACGGAATGACATAAACACTTCGAAGTATTTTACATGGAAAACGCAGAAACAGTAGAGAATTGAAAAAAGAAAGCTTTTAAAGGAAATCATTTCTAAGGTAACGCGGGTCAATGAATTATGTTAAGCCATGTATAGTACCTCATCTGAACAGAAGCAAATTCTTGCAGTACAGGAGGTTTTGTTAGAATATGACAGACCGTTAGCTGGATATGTATTACTATAAATGTGCTTTTGGTTCTTTGATTCAACCCCATTATCAATCTCTAGTGGTGTGTTTCTAAGAAAGCCTGTTTGATTTTTAATCTCAAGAAATCAGTGTACTGGGTCTGCAGTTGTAGGGCGCACCTGCTGATGATTCTAAGAGTACTCCTCCTCTGTAACTTAGAAATGTATTGCATCTTACAGCCACAGTGTTCTCAAACTTTTCATTAACAAATCAGAGTACAATACATTTAAAAAAAACTTTTATGCCAGAATGTAGAATCGAACTAAAAGGTCATTAGGTAACAGTTGTACAGTAAATCTTTTTCGTAATTTTGCTGCCATGTGCTTGAACATCAAGCAGTTTATGACTTTATGATTTTTTAATCATTTGTACAATGAGCTGGTTATTACATGCAGTATAAATGTATAGCTTTGAAAGGGGAAGATTGCAGGAAACAAATCTTTTGTAACCACCAGCATTCCACAATGTTGCAGTTTGTGCCAGTAACTGGACTTTGAATTCACTCTTGGCCTAATTTATTTATCAGTTTTGCAACAAAATCCCAGCAAAAAGTTCCCAGCAAATTGCTTCTTATCCTTAACATAAAAAAACCTTCTTTTAAATTTAACACAGTAAGCAGTCAGGCCACATAAAGGTTCTTATTTTTTTGTGCAAGGAGTAAAGGGATTGTAACGATACATATAAATACAGTATGGTGGACCATGATAAACTGGGATTTTGAAATTTATTTGAATCCCATGAGTGCAGTGCTGCTCCCTTAATTTTGATTTTAATATTTATCTCCTTGGCGTATTAAAAAAAATGTGTCTTTTGTATCAACATACAAGCCACCGACGTAATATGGCTAAATAAATAATATGTAAAATATAAAATAATAAATGTTCTGGTTGATCATGACTCTCATTAATAAGGAGCATCTTCCTGCAGTGCGTCCCTTCGAAGACGGGCACGATTTTTTAGCGTGCTCTTAATGTACTGAATATTTTGTGTGTGTGCCTTTTTTATATACTTAAGGTGCATACAGTATATATAAAACAAATATTCATTATTGATCATTATTTATTGAAAAAGATACAAACTCTGTAGGTTGGTCTTCCTTTGGTCAATAATTCAGTGAGCTGCTCCCTTCTTTGCAAAGACTGTTATCCAAAACTCAGTCCTCTAAAATACTTTTTTTTTACATTTTTTTAATATAGTGTAGAGATTTCTACATCTATGAATTTGAAAGGGCAAAGATTTTTATAGAGCTTTTTTAGAATATATATATATCAAAATCGTAAAAGACAAATCGTGAAAGAGAAAAGTCACAATAGGTCTTTTTAAATTGCTTTTATAGTATTACCATATACAAATGTGATAATAAAACTGTTATTAGCTCATATTTAGGAGTGTATTTAGAGATGTGCTGGCATTTGTAACATGCCTTTTTCAAACAGGACTGACATTGTAGAAGGTGGATGTGATGGAGAAGAATGCCAGTCCTTGCACAGTGCATGCAGAAGCACGTTTGTGTAGCATTTTTATTTACACAGTGCTCTGCACTGCATCTGCACTGTGGTGTGAAGTGAAGAGTCTCTTAACCGGTCTGCGTCGGAAGCACAAAGAGGGCAGTCGAGTAGATACCATGTAAAAGAGAATATCTGGAGGAGACGCCCGCTCTGTGCCACGGTGATCCTGGTGTGCGTGTGTTTGAAGGAAGGGGGCTGTTTGAGCCAGGGCAAAGCCTCAGTGACTAATTAGATGCTGAGTAAGACATCTGCTAACGGGGCAGCAGCCAGAGGAAGAGGGACTTTGATAGTGGCCCAGGGCAGAAGCATGAAGGGGCTCTGTGAAAGCAGAAATTAGCCCATCACCAGGTCGCTGTGACACACACAGGAATAGCATGGGGGTGGGATGTCTGGGGGAACTGGCTGTGCACTGATAGCAACTTGTAGTGGAGTCATAATTTTTCACTTTTGCTACTTACAACTCACAAAGTAAGTAAGTTGAGCTACTTCTTTTAATTTAGTTTTTTGCTCATTTTATTAGAAATGGTGGGGGGGCTCCAGCAGGGGAACAACAATAGATATTGTACTAATGTTATTTTCTGATAAACATCAACAGCCATTTTGATAGCGTCGTTACCACACACACCTTCATCTCCATCCCATTCTGTTTTTTCCAATTATACCATCACTCTCTTTGTTGTGAACTTAGGCACAGAACAAGCTGAAAGTTCACAGTCTTCTTGGAAAGACTTATGGGGTGCTAATTATTGCTCTTGCTAATTAATAGGCTGTGCTAATCAGCGTAATCTCGCCTCGTTCAGTGATGCTTATTTACCTAATTCCACTGCCCGTGTTGCACCCAATTCTAATACGTTTGGAGTAATGATATTTATATAAATATCTTCTTTGAGCAGCTGCAGTTAACAAGGTCAATCGCATCAGCCATCCACAGTGTTTACTTCACAGCTTGCTACAGTAAAGCTAGCTGTTGTCACTAAGCTTTGCATAGAGGGACTTTTGTTATTTCGGCTGAAGAGAGCATAACCCTTAAAAAAAAAAAAAAACAGCTCACAAGCTTACAGTTCCCTGTAGACTTAAAAAAATGTTTTCTGGTGGCAATGCATGACCTGATTTATATCCTTGCTCTGTCAGCAAGAGGTTCTGAAAAGTTGGAGACCTCTCTGGGCATCTTGTGCTTTTTTTTTGTACATACACCTTGCAGAAAGGACTTGTACTTGGCTAAATAAGGCACTATTCATTCAGAAGCCACCCAGGCCACCTTAAAACAGGGGGGGGTTTGTCTGGAATGCAAATTGGGTGCTTTGAAGCATTTTAATTTAAATCGAGATTTTTTTTGCCATTAAATGCAGCATTTTATGTTTTAGTTTATGCCGTTCATTGTACATAGATCTTTTAATATATCTTTTTTTTAAATGTTACAGTAGAAAAAATCTTATTTTGTTGCAATTTTATGCTGATCTTATGCCAGCAGTTGTCTTTTCTTTATCGTCATTAAACAGAATGTGGAGCCGACTCTTCTAGTTTGCGATTTCAAAATGTCAAATTAAGGTAGATATTAAAAGTAATCTAGAAAAAATCATCCCAGCTTTTATTTTGTTCCAAAATTGTTTTGTGTTTATTTAGAACCACACAGGTACTGCCTTGTTTTAAAAAGGAACTCGCACCACCATTCAATGCATTCATCTTTAGACAATAGTAAAAGTACAGTAGAAATTTGCCGTTCTTCATTAGGTTTATTGACAATTAAATTTATATCAATTATCATCTTTTTTCCTGCATTTTAATTTTGTGTATTTATATTGTACATCGAATTTGAATTCTTTACTGTATGATAAATGTAATATTTTGCCGTGAGAGCAGTGGCTAAGGTTATAGCCTTGTTAAGGAAAGGCTGTGGTTTAAATCCCAGGTGAGATACCGTTCTTATAGCCTTGAAAGAGGTATTTCAGCTAAGTTGCTCCGCTAAGGTACCCAGCTGTATGAGTGGGTGCAAATTCTTCCTTGCCAGAAAACAAGGACAGATCAGTGTCAAAGATCATATTGCAATCATTCATTAGAGTCCTTTATTATAAGATTGCAGTTAAAGATTAAAAAAATAAAAAAGTTAACATTCTCATTCTTCTGCTTTGTAATATTTTGTCATTTTGCATGATGCGCAGACTGTTATTTTGTAAAAACAAGCTCTGCGGTTTGAGAAGGTTTATGCTAGCCTGGTCTTGCTTGTAAGTGCAAGGTGCATGGAAGATTTTTTTTTCTATGTGTGCGGGATGTTGATGACGGAAAAACATGCAGCTCAGATAGTGTCTAAGCCAAAGTGTATTGATCTCATTTAGATTTTATTCATTCTCTCTCAAGATTCAGGAGTCAGTATAATAAGTGACCGACACGGTCAGAGAAAACTAAATATGAAGTAGAAAGCCACATACAGTTTAATTTCTGTCTTCATCTGCCTGTCTGGCTACCTGTGTTCTGTTGATCCGAAAGAGAAGGGTCAATAAGATGAAATGTCAGTCACAACTGAGAGGTGCAATGCCAGATTCAGGTTTAATTATTTCAGTTTTGTCTTATCTACTCATTGGTTTTCCTATCCATTTTTGGGGATATAAAAATACATATCTGCACCAGTTGTTTTAAGGAAAGAAACTCTAGTTCTAATAGATGACAAAGAAGACACTACTTTGTTCCTGTGCATGGTGAGTTTAGATATGATGAAAATCTGAGACCATATACTGTAGTCTACCTCTTCTCATCAACGGCAAAGTGTTGAAGGGTAGCTGCGGTTTCTCAAAGCCATCCTGCGCCCTGCCTCTATCTAGACAGCTCTAACCTCAACAACTTGCTTCAGCTATTTATGTGTAGTAGCCTTAACAGTGTTTCACTGGTGGTAAAGCCTATCACTGGCTAATTTACAGTCTTGCAAAGCCGCAAAGTTTTGAGTGTATTGATTTAATAACAGCTGTAACTTACCTCTTGTAATGTTCTGCAATCTAATCTCACATAGAACAGGATCGTTGGTTGTCCTTACAGACATTTTTTTTCTTTTTTAATAGGCGTTGAATGTTATTGGCATATTGCTGTAATTTGAAAGAAAGTGGTGCAGAGATGGAAAATATTTGGTTTGTTTGCTTTTTGAGTCACTGAATAAAGCCATTTGTTCACAATTGCAGTAAAGGATGGATAAATCTGAAGATCTAGAGTTTGGAGTACTATGTTTTTTTTCTAAGCAGGGTTTCTTAAATACGTTTATGTGTGCTATCTATCAATATGATATACATCCTTAAATTGATATCAGTACTCGGTTGTATAACCTGTTTTTGGATGGTCACAGCTGCCTAATTTGAATATCTTTCTTCACAATTTGTCAGTTAAGAACAGCAGTTTCCAAAATAAAAGACTAAAAAAAATACCATTAATCTGTCAGTTTATCATTTTCGATATTTTCTTAACCACATTCAGTTGCTAATTTGTGTGCTGTTGCAGTTTACGTTTGTTCAGTTAATCAAGCCCATTTGCCCTAAACAAGTGTTGGCAGGCTGTTAGTGTCATTTAATGGTTTTGCTAGCTTTTAAGATAACTATAAATGTGCTCCTATGCAATATGCTTGCTCTAAAACTCTAAAAATGCTTAATTTGAGGGTGATAAAAACAATTTTATGTGTTGTCTGCATATGACAGCATTCTGTTTAACTTTATTGAAAAGATTAGAAGCTCTAGGCAAATTGTTTTCCTAACAAATTCCTAGGCTAAGGCCAAGTAACAGGATTGAAAAACCTTTTTGCTACACTGAAAAAAAAATAAATGATAGAAATCTGAAAGAAGGAGCGTTTCTCATTTGCACACCACCGCGATGGCTTTTACTTGTTTTTCTTTCCGCACTTTTTTTCTTAAGCCGAAGGGAAGTCTTCATGAAAGGGGAAACTGCTGTTTCAATAGTCTGTGACTCAGGATGTCACCACCCCTTGTCAGGCGGTAATGAAGGGACATTACCGCCATTCCGCCCCTTGTTAGTGCCCTGAACGTTTGACATCGCTGGAATGCTGCAGCTGCTGCCACTGCTGCTGGTATCTTTGCACAGCCTTCTGCTGCCCAGGGCAAACGACAGAAAGCCCCAGTGCCAATGCGACACTCCATAAATCAGCTCACCCCCGCCCCGTCCCCATATGTACCCTGATTTCTTTTTATTTGCCCTCTCCCTTTTGCAGGGGTTAGTTTATTAAATGCCGGAACATTGCTGACCCGGGGTAGTGGCAGTATTTCTTGTTGTTTGCTTTTGTTCTTTTTAAATTGTGGGGCAGGTTACCAGTTCTAAACTTTGGGGTGACCCTTGCAGCTTATGATAGTACAGCATGTAGTGGTAGTTGAGAATTCAGGGAAATTGAAAAAAAACAACAACCTTAGCTTCTGGAAAAAGAACAACTATCAATGTAATTCCTGTAAATATTTTTTTCAAATTTATTACCAGTACCTGCAGTGCTACTGCTGTACTAGTAGCAGCAGTGGTAGTCTTTATCTTTATTTCTTGTAGTAGTTATATATTAGTATATAACTTTACTATACATTTATTTAGCAGTAATGGTAGCAGATATTTTTAATGGCGACTGTAGTTGGAATTGTTTAAGTGGTACTGAGGCTTGTTGTATAATTGTGTTGTTTTTCCCTGTTTTTTTAAATACATTTTCATTTTCTGTGTTATAACATTCCAAATATTTAAATATTTCACTGCAAAAGATCCAGGACTTACTGATTACTGATTAAGATGAAAAGGTGAGCACTTTTCTTTAACCTGTTACCCTTTCTAAAACACTGCAGAAATATAAAGAAACTCATGTCTCAGCGTTCTTTAATTTGGTGCTCAGAGATTATTTGATTAAGAGAGTGCAGCGTGCAGTCATGCCTTTTTCTCAGTTGGTGTCTTCACAGTGCTGAGACATACAGCCTGACTGAAACTGTCCACCCCTGCAGTCAGTGCAGTCAAGGGTGCCTGTCTATTGAGTCCTCTGCAGTGGAACTAAGGGTGGGGTATGTATCAGTACGATTGCTATCAAAGCAAAAATGCTGCCAAAGCTCAGCTTTAAAAGAGGAAGACGGGAGAGAATCCCTCATCACTGACTAAAAACGCACACAGTTAAGAGATTAGGGGAGCTTAGTTCTCTGCTGTGGATGTGTGCTTTAAGTCAAGGTGAGGGTGCAGGAGAAACTGTGTGCCAGCAGACACCACCACTCCCTGCTTCGCAGTTTCTGTGCACTGATAACGAGATGGAGGAGAGAGCAGGGAGAAAAGCCAGAGATTAACAGTTTACATTACAACTGAGCAGTTTGTTTGAGTCGAGAGGCTGCAGAGGAACGTTTGCAGGCATGTCATACTGCAGTATCTGCCGGCTGAGGGCTGCTGTGTCAACGCAGCTGTGACATTCCTTTTGGTTTTCTTTAGCTTTTTTTTCTGTTCTAAACATCTTCAAATTTGAGTGACTTTGGATTTTTCTTCCTGTTCCTAAGGCTGATGAACAATAGCATCTGGCACTCATTTAGCCACGATGCCAACAACCATCAAGAAACATTTACGTCATTTTTCTGTAACCAAGCACCTTAATACAAACTTCAACACTCCTGGTATTAAGTTAAGCTTTGGTGCAGGTTTAAGTAATGTTTTACTGGATATTGTCCACCTGTGACCTGCAGTTTTTTTTTCCATTCAGAACCATTATATTTTTTATTGGCCCTAAGAAGAATTATATTTTTGGACAAAAGTTAGTTGTATTAGTGTATCAGTGAATTTTGTTTGTCAAATCAAAGATCTGTAGCTGTTTTTGTGGTTCTGGGGTTTAGTTTCAAAATTTCTCACTCTTTCAGTAGTCCTGAATGTGCATTATGAAACATTTAAACCACGTGGGTGGACAGCTTTATCATTCTGTGTGGTTCGCAGTAGTTGTGATTGTATTCATTTTTATTGGAAGAAAATGTAGTATTAATTATTTCTGTCTTAGTTTAGTTTTCCAGGTTAAACATAATGTATATTGTGCTTGCTGGATATTTGCTTATACCATATCTTAACTAGACCACCTTGGTTTAATCATGATTTGCATTTTATTCAACCACAAGCAAATATTTTTCCTCATGCAGCAAATGTAATTACACAGTTTTGTTTCTTTTTCACACACAGAGGACATCAAACTAGCAAAAAATGCAAATCCTTCTTTACTTTTGCAAATCTGTATTCGCGTTTATTGGCACGTCGGCTTTTGAGATCACAGTCCCCCCCCAAAACTGCTGGCTATTATGATGATGCCTTTTTATTTTTGTTTTATATATTTTTTTGTTTGTTTCTTTATTTTGTTTTGGCATTTTTGAAATTCTGAACGTATAAGTATTTACACCTTAAGTGTGCATATTTATGCTTGGATGAAAAATGTCTTGTTTATATACAGTAAGCTCTTACATTCAACAACAAAATGCAGAGTAATTTTCTGCCTCAATTATACCTGATATTAGCCTTTGGTTTGTCCCTTATTCTAAACTGGGAATCATTTCCCAGTTTAGAATAAGATTTCCAGAGAAATGTCTTCAGTGCTCCTTGATAGCAGTTGAGCTTATACAAATAATTGTGATTAATAAGCACCTTGGCTTTTGCAATAGTAAATTGATCTAGACTGAAGACAGATAAAAGTGCTGATGGACAGATTACGTTTCGCAATGCATCTGATCAGTCTTTTCAGGAAATTGTTCCTGTTTCTAAGGAGATTGGTATTGAACATGTACAGTACAGTATGAATTTATATAGTGCCTTTAATTGAGAGCTGGCTTCATAGTGCTTTAAAAATGCTGGTGATTATTAAAAGTGGATTAGTATTCATATGGGACTAACACATAACATATCTCTAGAAAAGCACATTTTCTATTATACTGTATGTTTTTTTAAATGTAAACTAATTTTCACATGTTGCGAGTGGACCCAGTGCAAAGCAGCCTCCTGTCCTGGGTTACTTTAATTGGGAAATCTGGGAGAGCTGTGGTGTTGGGGGTCAGCTAAGCCATAGACAATGCCAAGGTGAACAGCTGGCTTTGGAAGCACTTTCTGTGAGGAACTGATGTCTCTTTGTTGTTTGCGTCCGGCTGCTTCTAACAGGTTTTACTTGCTGACTGGCAGAGCTCTTTTTTCATTAAGGATGCAGTGCTGGGAGTCAATTATTGTACATGTTCAACTGCAGCTCTCGTTCAGAAGATTAGAATGCATGTACATATATTACAATGGCACAATTAGAGTCGTCTGATAGTCTGGGGGACAAAGTCCTTTATAGCAGGGGAAGGGTATACTGGCTTTTCAATAGGGAGACTTGGTTGTAATTAGGTGCAGGTTGTAGCCTGAAAAGAAAACCATTAACTTCAGCTTTGTTTTGAGGATGCTGCCATATAGATTCTAACTGATGGATACAGTAAATACAGTGTAGATAAAATATTATATTCATTATATTCATGTTAAGCTTCTCAGGGTAAACACAGTCATACTGTACAGTATGTAACTTAAATGATGGGCTTCCAGTATTTGTTTCCACACTACTATTAAATGTGTTTATACTTTCTATACAGTCAGGATTATAGCATTTCAGTGCAATGCATGTTTCTGCTGTGCTAATGAAAAAGGTCTTTGCTTAAGAAAGGAACATGAAAGCTTCACAAATCTGGTCAGGTTACTTTTAAAGTTTGTGATTTTCATGAACGATTCTGAACATTTTTAAAAGATAATTTTAATTAGATGTGAAATCTTTACTCTACAGGGAAGGAATCAGTCAAATAAACAAACATGAACGTGATGAAGCCCAAAGAGCAATTTAACATAAATTATCAAATAACACTACATATTGTTGTCCTGGGAATGCATGCTACCCATTTGTTCACAGATTACTTTATTTGCCAATTTTGAAGGACTTAAAATGAACTGTCCAATATAATTAGGAATAGGGGAGGGCAAGAGGTCAGTGATAATGCTATCTGCCATCTACCCCCAACCCCCAGGGATACACATGATCTTGCTCTTTGAGCTGTGGCTACCCACTCTCATGAGGTGGGAGACAGGGCAGTTTTAGATTGGTCAGTGCACCTGCATGAGTGGTGTAGCCCTTCAGCTCAACCTACTGTATTATCATTGGAAAGATGTGCTGAATAATGCAGTTCAAAGGATAGCTACCAAATGAGTACCTTCAAAAATATGGGCATCTTCTAGCTTTCACATGCCTGTAGATTTAATAACAGTTTTCCTCCTGAACACCTGCCTCTGCTCCTATTCGATGGAATAGGCCAAGGCACTGGGCATTACGAACAGTAACTTTTCACTGACGTCAGTGCTGATCCCTATATTTTGTGTCCTTTTATAGAATAATATATGGAATATACACACATACTCCAGGATATGATATTAAGCTCTAGAAAGAAAAGCTGCTGTAAGACATTTTTTGAAGTTGAGCAGTGCTTATCTGTGTTCAGTGTGTTTAGCTTCAGTGCATATGAGAATGTGGAGAGGAGTGTGTACAATCAAGTCCTTCTTTTTAATTTTAGTTTGTGTCTTGTGAACCTTGAAGCTTCTCAATCCCCAGATAGGCCAAACGGGCTCCTCTCATTTGTAACTGTTCCTAGGACGTATCATTGAGAATGGGTAACAATCCCTTACAGGCATCCTTGTGGTATCTTTCAGATACTTTGGTTAGGAGGTAATATCTCCCTCTGGTCTAGTGTACAGGATCTTTTAGGGTGGATTCTGACTTAAAGACATTCAGTCATAATCCCACAGATGGTAGCTTTGCACCATTGGTTCCTCAACCAAGCACAGACACCAAATTTCTTCTTAAAAACATGAGTAAATGGCAAGGCTGGGACCAATAATCTCTGCACACTTGGTATTACCTGGATTGGAACCTAACCTTCAGTGAGTGAAAATTAAAACCCCTGTGATCAGAACAGTGTAAAAGTCCTGAAGGCCTGGAGGTTCAGTGGTGCCTTAGTACGATACCATAATACATAATTGTCTGATTTCTCAGAAATTTGTTTAACATCTAAGTGTGTTTTACACACAAAGAGGTCTGTGTTTTAGTCACAATCTACATAGCAGAAATGCAATGTATGAAGCTAGCAGTTTAGCTATAGCAAGGGGCCAGTGTGCAGGGTTTGCTCCAGCTCTGTATTGTCTGTATTATCAGAGAGAGAGAAACGAGAAGGGCTGTGTCACAGGGATCCTCGTAAGCATCTCAGTAGTTTGAATGAAGAGCTCTGTCGTTCTTATTAGTTGGTCCTTGAGAAGCAGGAGGGGTTTTACTTTTTACCACAAAACTGATGGGTAGTTAAGGGACCAGTGATGAGTTTTACTTTCCACTTTAAGCACAGTACAAATACATGCTGTGGAGTATTTACAGGTGATTTGGTGCTTGCTTTAAGAAAAAACGTTAAAAACTAAACTGTCGTGTGGCAGAAAAGTTTTTTTCCAGGAGTCTGTACAAAACATTTGACAAACATAAGAGATGCTTGTGCTCCTGCAGCTTAGCAGTATAACCTCCATTATTTCAAATCTGATTTTAAGAAGTTTGTCCGTACTCCTGAAGAGTGCGCATGTGAGAACTATTAAATGTTTATAAGATGTTTAATGCATTAGTTATGTCTTGAAGAACTCACGTTTTTCATCATGTGTATTTTTTTCAAATCCAATATTTTACACCTTGTGGCTTTTTTTGCTGCAGTGTTTTGTTGTGCAAAACAGTTTTTTGAGCCCGGTGGTGTGTCTTTGAGCAACATACAACATTTCTACCTTTTAGACCTCTTAAATCTTAAGATTTTAAAGACTGGAATTTAAGACTAGCCCCTTTCACTCCTCTCTTTCAGACATTCAGTCTTTTTGTTTGTATGAATTCTGTGAAATTCCAACTGTTTCTGCAGAAGAGGATAGGGAATATATTGCATCACTAAAACCTGAATACCAGCACTATAACATTTAAAATAATATATATCTAATGTGTGTAATATCAGACGTTTTTTAGTTAGCAGATGTACTGCAGAGTACAAAGCGTAGAAATGACTATATTAATAGCATAATAGTAATATAAAAAGCAGAACAAAAAGTTTTAAATAACAGTGTACCTTTAAGTCTCTGAATGTTTTTTTTTTATGAGTAGTTCTTTCTACTGATTTAATTCTACAAACTCCCTAACAAATCTGTGAGCTTGAAGGTGATGTTTGGAAACTCAGTTATGATTGAGTCAGTCTAATGGTTCAATGTCATTGTGTTGATGTATCAATAATATAGAGGATGATGATAAAACTGGGAATATAACATGACGTTCGTGGTGGGGCCGAGGAGGAGGCTTTCTCTGTGGCTTTTTTTGCTGCCAGACGCCTGTCGCTACGGGAGAGCAGAGGGAGCCTGGGGGGGGGGGGGGGGATGGAGGGAGGCCCTGCTCAAATCGTGTCACGTAGCACTAATTCATCCGCTCTCATTAGAGCAAGTGAGGGACAGCGCTGATGGCCAAGAGCTGCACTCCACACATGACACGCGCAGAGTTTGGGGAATAGAAAATTGCTTTCTCAGGAAGCCCAGCCAATTACGGACTTGACCATATTGAATGTCAAGTGTTAATTTAGGTTTTTCTTCATTTTCCCAGTAGTAATGCGGGTCCTGTGATGAGCAAATACATGTCAAGTAAAAGTTGATTGCCTGAAGGACCCTGGGTATTATATGTCACTGACAAGTCACAAATGTGCTCTTCTCCTTTAACCCCCTCAGGTGGAAGCAGAAGGGAGGAGGGATTAACTGTACTGGAATGATAAGAATAGATGGTTTACATTAGGGAAAAGTATGGCATAATCATAGTGGAGACCAGGGCAGACAGGAATAGAAAGGCTCATTTGTCTGCCTGGGACAGTTCCCTTCCAAATACTGTGGCACACATATTTAGCTGTGTATGGCCAAAAGGGGAAAAAAGACCCCAGTTCATAATTGTCAACAGTATTTAACCAGCTTTCAATGGCATTGTCTTCATGAAAATAATAATAAAAGGCAGGACATTATTTCAACTTTCAGCCATCTGAAATATTTCCTAATTTCTTAAGTATATCTTACGTATACAGTCATGTATAATTGGAAAGAAAACAATTGTTCTAGAATAATTACTTGTTTATTGTGTAGCTTTTCTAAGTGCAGTTTCAATTAACAAAATAAACTTTTTAAATAACTTATTTTAATTAACATGTTACATTATGTCACCGTTTGTCTTGTTTTCTTTTTTACTTATTGACTGCTTTTGACATGCTTTAGAAAATTGTAGGCAGCAATCTATTTTTCTTACCTTGGCAGTGAAATCTGGCTCTTTAAAACCCAATAATTCATGTCATTGGTTTAACACCACTGGAGGCAGGTGGTGTTAAGGTACAGTAGTAGCTGTCTCAGTTTACCTGAACAAAGCATGCAGTGGATTTACAGTTATTGTTTTCTATATTAAATAACGTCAGAGTGCTATTGTTTACTGTGACTAACTATGGTTGATTTACTGCACAGGGCAAACAACCAAAAAGGTTAACAAGGACTATCTTTCTCAGTAGCTCAGTGAATTGAGATTTATTTTTGTGGTGATAGTGTTTTAGGTGAATTTGCAATACAGAATGCAGGATATAAGCATAATTCTTTCAAGTGCTATAAATCTTAAACCACTTACCTGCATTATATAATAGACTGAGACTTTCATATAATGGCTATATTGTCTTAGATCACACCTGATGACTGGAGTATTTCAGATTTCCTTGGATGTATGAACCTTTCTTTGTGAATATTTGGCCTCAGGTGGTAAAAAGTGTTCATTTTTACAAAACTTTTAACAATGTAGAAACAGTTATGTTGCTGCAGCTAGATTTATGTGTGCTTGAAGCTGCACAGGTAATTATGATGTATTATGATGGGTTTTGTTTCATAATTCTCACATCTTTTCATGAATTGATCTGTCTTTGGTAAGTCCTTCAAAAGCCTATAGTTCTGACAACTCTGACATCCATTAAGAATACCACAAACACACTTATACATTTTCATATTTGGCTGTCTTTTCACCCAACGTTAATGAAGAACTGTTCTAAACTAAAGAGGGAGCATTGAAGGTCATCACAGATATGAATTGAATAATTTTAATTCAAATATTATTAAAATACTTATTTTGCTTACACTGTTCTGCTAAAATCTTTAGCATCTTAGACTCATTTGTCAACAGTTATCAACAGTCTATTCAGGGTTTCACTAATCATGATCAAAATTACAGAAACCCAAGGTAAACTATACATTAGCAGCCAATATGAAGTGTTGTGGTAGCTATCCCACAGTGTTTTTAATCGTCCTACATTGTAGTACTGTATATGCACTTCTTCACTGCTACATGAAGGGACAGATTCTTGAGCCTGGTTATCTCAGAAGAAGCTGTTCCAGGTTAAAAAGAAAGTTTGAGCTAAAAAAATGTGTGTTTTCTTTTGGGGAAATATGACATGAACAAACATTATCAGACTTATATAAACGTATAAATATAACCCAGATTGTGCCCATTGCTTGCTGGGATAGGCTTTGGCGACCCTGCAACCCTAAATTGGATAAAGTGATTAGAAAATGGATTGATGGATGAATGATAAGCTTGACTTTTATTTTTGGGAAATTGGCCTCTTTATAAATATTTTTGGCTGTTTGTAAAGGGTTAAGAAACACTTTGTAATTTTTAAGAAAGGATCAAAGGGCCATAGCAGACACCATTTTGTGGTAAGAGTGTCACTTTTTCTGTTAAGTAACGTCCTTTTTGAGCTTTTCGGCAGTGTGTCAGCCAAGTAGGGGCATTGTTTTTTAATCTGTTTACTGACCTTGTCTATACAGCCAAGTCACCACTGCCCATGTTTCTTCTTCCTGGATGCCTTGAGAGTGAGACTTACAACACAGAAATGATGGAAATCAATCACATAGTTTTAGGCTTTTTAGGTTGAGTATGTATAACTGTTTAATAAATTATGAATTCTGAAGTCAAGGACCCTTGTTTGATTCAGATTCAGAATCAGATTTTTTTTTTCAGTTTTTTATTTTAAGATTAATACAGGGTAATTTATCAGAAAAATAAAATTGTTTTTGTAAGGTTTAGCAGAAAGAATGTTAAAGATTTTAAGAAATGTTGAATATTAAATGGATCAAAGAAAAGAATGTTTGAGGCACTTCTCTACCCAAAGAGTTGTGAGGGTGTGGTACAGGCTACTGATTTTCTTATGTTCTTAAACTATAAAATGAAAGCTTTTTTCAATTGTTTTGTATTTCAGCAGTGGTTGTTAAAGTCACACTTTGGCCTTAACACAATTTAAGACTTTTTAAATGTTTATAGTAAACAAATTTGATGCTGTATTTAGTAGGACTGAAGTTAATTAACGTTAATCTGTTAGTCTTAAATGGTGCATTATTGTTAGAAAGATTTAGGGAGTACTTTCTGAACCTTGAATCGAGATCAGCTTCCTTCCTAAAGTTCTTTTCCAGTGTCACCCCTCGCCAAATCCTCTTTGAACTGATTGTGGCCTGCAAAAAAAGCTCTTGCCAAAAAATATTTAAATAAACTTTCTTTGTAGTTGTTCTAAAAACATTCTCTGTGGTGTTAATGTTTTAATGACTTGGTCTAGTTTGAAAGATAGACAAACATCTGTCAAACGTGCAGAGCGATACTTGTGACCTGTGAAAAGAAGGTCACCTCATGCCCCCACTCCAAATCCGATATGTTTGAGAAATAGCAAACTTCAAATTCAACCAAATGAGGAAAAAAAAAGATAACGAGACGAGACTGGCTGAGAATTTGAGTTGGCAGCTGGGTTTCTAACTCTTGTGGGATCACAGCTCTGGCACCTTTAAAGTTGCACCTCATTGTGTGGAGCTGGGCGTGTGTATGAGCAGTAGTCTCTGACAGAGTGGCACGTTAATTCTGGCTTAGACGTCAGCAGCTTTTCTCTACCCTCTGTGCCCATGGGAGAACCCAGGGAATTGACCAAGTTTCCTAAAGTAAATTCTGATGATGGTAGGCTTGGCTGAGACAGATCCTCTGTATTTTTCCCGGTGCCTTGTCACAAGTTGACTGATGGCACCTTGTGCAATCAGTCGAAGGCTGGCAAGTGAACCTGGGGATGGTGGTGGTTGGGGCGGGGGGGCGGTGGGGGGGAGTGTCACGAGGAATGCACCATGACTGCAGTGGACAGTGCTGAAGGGGAAAGAGGGGGGCTTTATTTATTTATATATATTTAATACAAGGCTATTCCTTAACACCCACATCCCACTACCACCACACGTTGTGGGGAAGTCCGCCTGCCTTGCTGGCTATCTCTCCTTGTGTTCTTTCTTTGATGAATTTAAAAAGTCAAATGGCTGACACAGATGGATAATCCAAGTGTATAGGGCGAAGAGTTATAAATTAACACATTATTCCCTCTTAATGCGAAATACTTGAGAATGCATTTTCCCCCCGGTCCCCTGACGTCTAGCCAGCTAGGGCTCGCATTGTACTCTTCAAGTGGCATTGATTTGTTAAAGCGCTGAATTAGCAGCTCAGGCCAGCTGCCTCCTTTTTGCTGTTGTGCTGCTAGGCTCATTTTCTCTCTAACAACGCCCCTACCCCCCCTTCTTCTCTCCTCCTTCTACACACCCTCTCTCGTCTCTGGCTGTCCAGGCTGTCCAGGCCACACACAGGCAGCCCTGTTTTCTTGTGCTAAGCTAGTGAAAGTCACACTGCTGCTCGTGGTCAAACTTTGCCACAAACTGAAATACATGTGCCGATCATGGAAGCTTGCGTGTCTTAGGTTTTGTACTTTTGACCTTAATACCTTAGACCCAAAAGCTATTTAAAAAAGGGAGAAAAGAAAGTACTGTATAAAAATAAGCTGAAGCTGATGGCTTTGTTTTGAAACCAGTAGGAATGTAGAGACTTGTATTTTGAAAACTCAATTATGTCCTGAAATGTACCAAGGTGGTGGCATGGAGACGCAGTGGTTGGCATTGTTGCCTCACAGCACTGAGGCCCTGGACTCAATTCCAGACCTGGGGTACTATCTGTATCTGTACAGTATGTCCTCCCTGTGTTTGTATAGGTTACTCCTAGATGCTCTGGTTTCCTCCCACAATCCAAAGACATACTGGTACTGTAGGTTAAATTGGCTTCTGGGAAAACCAGCACTGGAGTGAGTGTGCGGAATGTCTATGTCTGTTTGCGCCCTGCAATGGACTGGTGACCTGCCCAGGTCACCATTGTATTGTGCCCATTGCTTGCAGAGACGGGATCTGACTCCCCCCCGATCCTGTATTGGATTAAATGTTTAGAAAAAGGATGGATGGACATGTACCAAGGTAACTTTGCTAAGAATAGTAGATCATGTCTGACGTATACTATCTGCAAGGCTTATTGAGGAAGAGGTCAGAGAGTGGACAGGACACACCCCATGTTAAGATGAAGAGTTGTGCTGTTCAAACCCACCCTCAAACATCCCAGAGACTTTAAAAAATGTACATTTAGCAGGCATCCAGCAGCTAGCAGAAATGTCTGCATCCATTCCAGCTGAAAACATTCAGAAAGGAATTGCTGGCTCGCCTTCCTTTTGCGATATCACCCTGGCCAACTGCATATGGCCTTGTTTATTAAGGAGAAGTGTTCTGCTCTCAATTCACAAAGCATTTTTTAATCCATTTACTGCACATAGTGATTTCATGAGGTGTAGATACCTTTTATGTACCACATTCACAGATACATAGAATGGTTCTCATCACGACCATTCAAAACATTTGTGCTGAGTTCGGGTCAGGTCAAATCTCTTGTTCAGGTAACCAGAACGCAAAACCCCATATGTGGAGTGGAGGAAGGCTTTATTAACATTAATTGGTATAGTGATATTAAGAAAGAGTAAATAAGATCTCTTGCTGTGATGCTAATTGGGAATATAGTAATTGCTAATTTGGTGAGGTACTGAACCATATGTACACTGAACTTTGAATTTTTGTGATATGTTAGAAATGCTGTAAGTGCTGTAAAAGGCCTTAGATTTCACTTAGTAAAATGCCACAAGTACTTTGAAATAAAATAAAATTATGGGCACCAGCGTTATTTTTTGTTTGCACATTTTAATATCAATTAATTGAATGGTGTAGAGACTGGATAGACTTGATAAACATTTTTTTTTCTAATTAAGCATTTAATACAATTCATCTTACTCATGTTGTTTTTAGCCACACCGGTTTTGAATTATACAAACAAAACCTTACATGAACTAGCATGATATGGATTTTTTTCTACAGAAATCAGTATTTTTTTGAGGTCTTGGGAAATTGTTTTAAAGAACATTTTTTCCATAATTATTCTGTAAACAGGTTGCAAGAGAAATAGTTTTGGGTTTTGCTCTTTCTTTACAATGTCTCTCCTATGTAGTCTAGAAATGAAAATATGAAGAAAACTCATTTGTCTTCTAAAAGACTTTTTTTTCTTTCTTCTCTCCAGCTTTTAAACTGCACTACTCTGTGCCTCTGCATCACTGACTGAGGGAAATCCCAACAGATGAAACATTCCCATTCATTCACAGAGACACACGCAAACCCACTCACACTCATTCACACCGACCCATTACATAATTATTGAACTGAACATAACACAACTGGAAATGACTTTTAATTGACACACATTCTTATTATGACATATTAATTAGTTGAGTAAATGAAAAAAAAAAACATTACTGCAAATTGCTAGCAACTGTATGCTAATTACATTAAATTTCAGTGTTACTTATTGAAACATCATACGCTCAGACATTTAATTTGCGTAAGCGCTAAGTCTTGCAAGTAGTTTATGTATTATTAAGCTTACAGTGGAGCTAAGGTGAGTGCAGTAAAATAATATACTGTATTTGAAATAACAGAAAATTGTTGTATATACAGTATACAGAGCATGAGTGAGGGTGATTTGTCTCCATGGTCTGTACAAATAGCTATGTGCACATGTCCTTCAGGTTATAGATCTGGATTTTACCTCTGCTTTAGTTTGGTATATTTCAATGTCCTTGTTACAGCAACACAGTTGGTCTGGCTGTTTATCCATAAGACTTGAGCTGGTTAAAGAGATGGTCCCTCTAGTTCAGCTTGAACAACTCCCACCTGGTGGCCAATTATTGACCCACAGTCTTCAGGGAGACCTGCTTTAGTATAGATACCGTTGTGATGAGTGATATTACCTCAGAGCTCATATACAGTAACAGGGTTCTTCAATCCCAGTATCCTGACCTTCACAATTTAAAATTCCTAAGACAAAGCTGGATCTGAGAACAGGGGTCAAAGTTTCTAAGACAACAAATGAAACACTTCTTACCTTGATTATACTCTAATTTTGTGAAAGCTGATGAATGGAATGGAAAGCCTCATCAAGTTACTGTTACCAGACAAAACACATTTCATTTCTCTGCAGAAATCACGACTGAGTGATAAAGGTTTGCACTAACACCACTTCCACAGATTGGCTTTGAGCCGAAGGATTTCAGAAACCTGTTTCACTCTGGATTGTGTGTAAACGTTCTAGAATAGTACTTCTGCCAAGAAATAACAACAGACATACACTTCACAAGAGTATCTGGAAAAAGGACAGCTCTCTAAATGAGGGCAAAAAAATCTAAAGTTTTCAGTAAATGAAATAATCAAAACTCCACTTCCTTTTACTATCAGTGTCGTTGCCACTTTCATTTGGATCATGGTCTCTGTCTCTGTTCTTTTGTGTAGCTCACAATTCCAAAGAAATATGTATATGGGAGGATATACAAGGCACACCATCCTCAAAACCACAGCAGACTGGAACCAGAGACGGTAGACAGAGATGTTTCAAGGTCTGGACACAGCACAGTGTCATCTGAGTGCTGTGTGCCCTGTGTGTGCGTTTGAACCACAGTGACACTGCAGTTTGTGCTGGGCGGCCGAGAGTACAGAGAAGTGACACATGCATCACAAGGCTGTGACATTGCTGGGGCCGGGCAAAGGGTCACCGCAACAGCCCAGCCCAGGGCGTAGTGTAAGGGGGAAGGTGGAGGAGGAAGCAGAAGTGGCCCCTGAGCAAACTCTGCGTGTGTGGGTCTTTGTACGTTTTTTTTTCTTTCCCGTCAGAGGCGGCCAAGCGCAGCCAAAAAAGCAGTTCCTTGGCAGGCCTTAATGGCAGTATGATGTAGTCTGTTGTGACTAGTGCATTCCTTTCAGGTTAAACTAGGGAAATTGCATTGTGTTCAAATTCCAAGTCGCATGAATGTTTTATTGCCACAAGTGCGTGGAGTCCTCCAGGGGAGTTTGAGGAGCTGAGGTAGGGAGGGTTAGTGAGTTAGGGAGAGAGGATGAGAGAGAGAGAGAGACCGTCTCAAGAAGGAACACTTAAGGAAGAGGGGGGGGGGGGGTGGTGGTGGCGTGAGGGAGAAACTCAGTCTGAAGCTGATATGGTGTGACAATCACTCAGAAGGATTTCACTTTTCCTAAACTGTGACTTTAAAAAAAAACATAGCCCAAATAATTAGCAGCTGAAGAAAATATGACAAGACACACGCCAAATGAGATTGGGAGATATCAGGAGTGAGAGAGAGAGAGGGGAATGGGGAAGAAGGAGGGGGTGTGTGTGGAGGAATGTGCCACAGTCAAGTTGAAGCTGCCTCTTGCATGCGTGCACTGCCAGATTTCCCCAGAGCAGTGTTTCTGAGCAGGCTGCCTGGAGGCCGGCAGGGATCTGTTAACTGTACACCACTGACTGGGAGGCCACAGCACCTCATGGTACCGTATGTTACCACTCTTACTCCCTCATTCTTCTGGAATAGTTTGTTGCTTTAAGAAGCTGTTTGGTGGGTGGCGGCGGGGGTTTGATAGAAACCTTAAAAAAAAATTACAAGTTAAAGGAAAAAGAATAGTGTTTAAAGAGGACATTATTTTTGCAGTGTGCAAATGTCATGCCATGTTTTTAATGTTTTAGTTTCATTTCTATTTTTATGACTTGAAAGGTAACTAGTTAAAGGTTCTGGCAATGTGGAGATGGGTAAGGATATTGTGAAGAATGTCTGAAAAAACTTTTTTTGCTCTTAGTTTTCAACATAAAGTGTGGATTCTAATACTGATCTGTTCCTGTTATGGTTTTGTATTGAATCCACCAGTAATGCTTTGTGGGTTGTGTGTGACTGAGCGAAGAATTTAAATGAGCTTCCAAGAGGGCAACTTAAAGGATATCCAGTTAATTTAATGGTTTATTATTAAAGGGATGTACTGCATGTCAAGATTGTCTGAAAGCTGCTGTTAAAATGTTTGTAAATCATTATCATTATTTTTCATTTTCAAGTTGGTTTGCAGGTCTTAGGAAGGTCATTGCTTTCCTTCATCCTGTGTGTGGTTATCCTTAATGAAAATGTAGTTTGCAGGTTTTGATTTTATCTGCATATAAGCTATTTGTATGCATATAAAAGACAAGTGTCTCCTTAGCTTTGCCAGAATGCTCTACAGATGCTATTACTTTTCCAGGTACAATACACACCTGATTCCTTAATGAAACATCAAAGGGTTTCTGGAGTTGTAAGTCTGAGAAAGGAAAATAAAGGAATTGAAAGATTGAATTATAATACATTTTATAACGTGCTCGAGAAAGCCAAAATTCGTTTTTGTCAGTGGTAGATAGCTCTGTGAATTTAAGTATTCATTGAGCAATGGCAAGAATTAACAAGCACTCCACAGAGGAGCAGACACAAATTGTTCACAAACCATTATATGCATATCTTTCTCACTTAGGAGACTTACAGCTGGAGCTTTCACTTCAATAAAGTAAGTTAAGAGAACGAAACTTACACAGATCCTGAGAAATGTCATTCCAATTTAAATGACAAAATGGAAAGGATACAAATAGCAATGAAGTCTGGCAGCATTCATCTTTTGTGTGCTATCATTGTGCCGAAGACAAATGATTAAATGTTTGTTGCCAGTTTCTTTTGTCTCTGCATAGAGTGCCTGGTTGGTGTCCCCTTGTGGGCCTGATGATGTCTGGCAGTTGTACAGGCTGTGCCAGGGTGTAGATTCTGGCTGAGGGCCATGTAGGGGAGAGCGTGAGTCTGGATGGATAAAATGGAAATAGGAAATAGCAGAGGTGTAGCAAGCAGTGGTGTAGAAGCTGTAGTGGACGGACTGCAGTACTTTGCAAAGTACAATCCTCCTGGTGAGACCTCGACTCCAAGAGAGACAGAATATATGCGTGTGTGTATGTACATATAGTTTTATCACTGCTGAAATGTGAACTTTAAAAAAACCACACTGAGGATGTTTGTGCATATATTAAATTTTATTAGCGTGGTAATGCTCCAAGTAATCCCACTTGAGTACAGATGCAATTTTTAAGCTCATTTTCCATATCATTTGCATGTATTTAATAGGGACGAGATGCTCCCAGACCTGAAGGTTTCTCGTGGCAGAGGATGTTTTGATCAAGGCCCTCCTTGCCCCTTTGCCAGTGCAACCCCTGACCCCAATCTCTTTGAATTTTTCAGGAAAGAGCTTCACCCCCCCTTTTTCCCCCCTCTAAGAGCTTATCCCAACTCTTGGACCGCATGCCAGGACTCTTCTTACTCCGTACTAAGAGATTTCTTTTCTTTTCGTTCAAATCAGAAGCAGTGCAGCAGTTTTGTACCAACGTGCCCAACATTGTATGGTTGAACCTCTTTCATCCTACTCATGCGGAAACGAATGTTGTGTCGTGCCTTAAATCACATCATCTTAACTCGCTGGCTGCAATAAACTGCCGAGAGAAGTTCCTCCCACTTTCTTTTATGGTGAGAGTTTCTTGAGGACCCTACAATCAAACCAATTTAAATGATGGTCAGTAGGGTATCAGCCAGCTACAAACGGCCATGAACTGCTGGTGTGAATGAGCAGATTATTTCCAGCCCAAGGAGCATTTTCATAATAAA
Organism: Atractosteus spatula; assembly: GCF_055471065.1. Lineage (NCBI taxonomy): Eukaryota > Metazoa > Chordata > Actinopteri > Semionotiformes > Lepisosteidae > Atractosteus > Atractosteus spatula. The sequence continues at coordinate 21,077,464 of NC_142706.1, forward strand.
AGAGGTACGCGTGTCATAGATACAGCTCTTTTGGTAGAGGATGTGGCTTAAATTGGGAGGAAATTTGAACAGACAAGGAGCAGGCACAACAATTCTCATTGTTTTTTGCACTAAACTTTTGACTGTAAGGAAGATACTAGCAAAGATTGTTGTGTTATTGGTTTGACACTACTGTGTTCACTTTAAACATTTTAATAATGATTGTTTTTACTAATAAAGTTTTAGATAATTGAGAATTAATATATTAGGTAATTGATTATAAGTTGAGCCTGAAAGTTCTCTTGTGCCACTTGTATCCTAACTTATATTTGTTGCCACTTTTGTGTCATGTGTCAAACATGCCTTTGAGTGAAATTCAAGATAAATAGTACAAACTTTAAGATTAAAATAGCAGGTCTAGGAAAAAAGGAAGAACTATTTTGAGAAATCTTAAAATCTCAGTTGATTGATGTTAAGAAGAACAAGCAAGTCATTGGAGTAAATTTATTACATAAATAATTAATAAGAAAGTGTTTTTTTTAGACAAAACATTCATATAAAGAAAGACAAATTTGTGATGTACATGGTTTTATTTTGTAAATTAGGTGCAATGATGGAAAATAATCAAATGAGAAGACAATGAGATAAGTATTCTGGATATTAGGTTGTCTGCTGCTTGAGATAACATCAAAATAATTTTTATACATTAGTAGTTTTCAGTGGCAAACAGTGATATTCATCCATCCTTTGTTGAGGCCGAAAGTGTTGCAAAATAGTGAAAAACAGTAATGTAAGTTCTCTTAAGTTAACACCCTGTATTTATTGTATGCAAAAACAAAGCTGAATATGGCTATTACAGGCACAATATAAACAAACCACAGAAACAAATCGTAGTAGAGGTAAAAGATAAGTAAGGATTGATATGATACAGTTCAAACAGTTCCAAGCGGCTAAATTAAGTTTCAGATGTCCCATGAGCCACAGAAAAAATACTCTGAGGCAAAAAAGTAATGCATGAAAAGAAGTCACTAAAATAAACTTATGAAAAGCAGAATGAAAAGTTAGGTTAGTTATTTTCCTTCTTTCCAAAAGAGGCATTCATAAAACCAAATAAGTTAACATTTTAAATTGATCAAATCTTGCTTGTGATGAAACAGCAGACATTGGAAATTCATAACAATACAATTACTTAACCTGTACATTTCCACCCTTAATGAAACTTTTAAATATAACTGCTGGCTTAAAACAATCTGCTTCTTTATTTTTTTTCTTGATTTCATTCAGCTTTTGACTGAGATTAGGAATTATAGTTAGTCTTTTCAGCACTCTCATTTGCTAAGAGTCTGTAGGAGAGGAGAAGTGACTGTGACTGTTAGCTGTCCCCACACAAAATTTGGTAATGCCAGCCATTTTTAAATTTCTGTAGTTGTTTCTTAAACACCTACACACAATTTTTCACATGTCAGGGAGACGGGGGCTCCTACTCTATTACTAAAATCACATAAAATTCTCTTTTGTCAGCAAATGAATTAGTGTGCAAATATACAAGTATACCTCAGATTTGTCATGTAGAGCTTTGTATGTACAGTACACAAAAATATTGCTTTACTACAAAGTTAGGTTCACATTTCTGGAAACTCATTGATCACAGGACTCATTCAAAACTAAAAGCAGATTTTGAAATTTCTTGGTTATGTGTTCTGGAGTCTTCCTTCCTATACTTCTTTAACTTCTTTTCCAGTCAGAATAGCATGGTGAAATAAAAGAATGCAAAGATCAGAGCTAGAGCATGATTTTGCCTGTTCAGTGAGGATGATCAAAATTATGAATATTCCTGTACATTTCCCCTTTTCCTGGCCATATGTGCCTTTTCTCTTACTGTTTCAAATGTACTGCCTGTATAGCATAAGCCATCAATAGATTTCGATGATAAATTATTTGCCTGTTTGGCAATTTTCCAGGTTTTTCAGTTACGGTGGCTAAAAATCAAAACTGCAGATGACATAATGTGTTCTAATAAATTTCTGAGCTATTCTAAATATGTTAATAATATCTAGATAAGATCTAGACAAGAACATCATTTACTGTAGTTGCAGAAGTGCCAGTAACATTAATCAGAGCTTGCTTGTTTTGAGTCATATCAAGCTTCTTGCTTATATCTCTTATCCTGGACAATATTTTGCCTGTCAAGTATTTTTTTTTTCTGTTTGCAGGTTAACTGTCTTCTGTTGCCACAGTGATAGTCATAATAATGATAGAGGCCGTGGGAGGTTATAAACTGAGCCCACAATTGGCAATAAACTCAATTATTAAGTTAGACAAAAAGCCCTTCATAAATATCCATTGCAAATAGGGCACTCTCTAGCTTTTTCACCTTGATTGTAATTAGAGAAGCCCAAGAAGTACCACATTTACAAAGCAGCACAATAATTACAACAGATAAATTCATAGGATGAAAATTTGTCGTTTCAAAATTGTAAATGCAAAATATAGATAGGTATGTACTATATTAGTGTTTTAGTCAACACAGCATATTTTTTTCATATACTATAAGTTTTATGCATGTGTGTGCTTGCAATTATTTTATTTTTATATATTTAATTTTTAGTATTCATTTGTTCGCCTTAGCACATATTTAAAGATTAGTAATCCTAGTTCTGCATAAAACATTTCCTTCTAATTGGTGAAATAATGCAGTTTATTTCTCTTTTGGTTTTACATTGGTTTTTTTACAAGCTATACCTAAGTTTATGCAAAATCAGTAAGGTAACATAACACCTAATAGTAAACTTTGCCAGTTTTTAATGCCTGTAGAATTTTCCCCTATTAGTAAACTTTCACAGTTTTTAATGTTGATTTGGACTATTTCGTTCTCCTGAGTGATGAGTACTTAAGGATACTCTGATTTCAGTGTCATGCAGGGGTCTTGGCCTATACAGTGTGTACAGTAGGTAGGTGCCTGAGTAGAGTCCTCCAAACTCTGCTAATCCCATCCTGTAAAAACTATGAAAACGTGTAAAACAGGCAAGGCAGTGTAAATTAAAGTGTACCCTTGTATGTATCAAAAAGGGCCTGGGAATGTATAGTTTAGTTTACTGAGAGCCTGCATCCAGAGGTAGATGGATCAAATAATTTGTATCATTTAGCTTCTTTGCTGAAACAGACTTTTCTCATCTACTGTATCCACACTCTTAATAGTAGTATCTTAATTTACTCGTTTTGAGGGGCTAAATCTTGTTTGTAAGTGTTAATAAGTCATGCAAGATTATCCCATACCCAACATCATTTTTTTATATTTTATTAGTATCAGTGTTCTGGATGCAAAAGTACATTTACAGCATGCGTTTTCTTATGGAGGAGTGCATATTGCCAGGCTAATTAAATTAATTCAGATGCCTGTAATGATTGCCTGCCATCTATTTTTAATAGGGATGCATATCAAAGACTAGTAAAAAAAAAATGCTTATGCCTGTCAATTTCTGCAATGTGGAAGGGAATGTAAGGGTGTGTGCTTGGTGCATTAGTGTTACTGTCGACAGAGAGAAAAAGCATTTATCACTTTTTACAGGTTTCAGGTACTGTACTTTGTGCTGAACATGTGCCGATAATATAGAACTCCTCATGATTCAGCTTTTCTTTCTCTTCCTAAAAAGGGTTTTAAATGGTAATGTTTTTAACTGATTAACCTTGCCCTTAAAGAAGTCAATTTAGCTGATATACAGAATATCTATATCTTATTAAAGAGTGTAATATTACCAAATAATAATACCCTTGTTTGATAATCACAAATAAACTAAAAAGTAAAAAATAAATCTGTAGATGTTACAATTTGTAAATTTCAGAGTTTCCCATCTATTTCTAATAAGTTTGAAGATGTTGAACATGGTTAAAATAATGTAACTGGTCTTGTTTTTTCCAAAATTTGAAAATCCCTGCAGTTTTTTGTTTCTTGTATTGTTTCTTACACTCTGTTAGGATCTTGTCCCTCCCAACAAGCTGATTTTTAGAATAATTTGTAACCAGACGTAGTGCCATTTCTGTCACAGATTTAGGACTAAAATAGTGTCTGTATTGATACAAGTCAACAGGGTAGGTTTAGCAAGCTGATTTATGTACCTAACTCGATGTGCAAAATTATATTCCAGCATAAGAAAAAACATTTCATTCATTTCATATGATAATGCTAAAATATCCCTGATGGGTTCTAGTTTGAGCTTCTTTGATTTTTAAATAATTGCACAACTTTAACACTTTTATGTTGATATAGATGTTCATTTAACGATTTGTCACTGTTAAACCCCAAGGAACTATCAAGCTTATTGTTACATTAAGAGGTTTTTAAACTGTATTTAATGAAGACTACAAGCTTTCATTAACTTGTAGTCCAATAGTTTCATTAACTATTACGTATATTTAACATTTCAAAATACCCCTGTAGGTTTATGTTCCCGTCAGTTGCTTTTCCTTATATAATTGTACCGTTCTCCCAGTTAAATCGGCTCCAAATACAAATTTCATTCAGTCCAACCACAAGTATAATATACCAGCTCAACAATAAATATCTTCTATTAATGCGTCATGAATTTCACTGAGCTTGTGTATAGGCATGATAAAACTGAATACACACTTGTGAAGGTAGAGCACATTTAATATTATATGCAGGTTTTACAATTTTTAATTGAACCTTATTTTGTAATTGATCTATTCAGCAAACATACTTTTGCTAAATAATTTAAATATTTTAATAAATATTATCACACAGGAAGTATCTTTAGTACTAAGGGAAAGTCAGTTAAAGTCACTATTTATGAGTGTGCTCATAAGAATCTTCACCTGTTATTTCCAGGCACTCTTGAAGAGCTTACAGTATGTGAGCTCTTACCAGTCCCAGTGTGAGGTTCTTTCTCACAACCCTCACAATAGTCTTTGTTGTCTTTGAATACTGTCTTCTTGGTCAGTTTCTTGTCTCTCTACAGTCATAGAGCCCCTCACTGCTTGTGGTGTGATTTTACATACAAGCTATGTGGGTTGTGTGTCTTCAGCTTTCGTACCAGAGACCTTGGTATTTGTAATTTTTACAGGAAAAAACATGTTTGTTCTACACTGTTGGAATTGTAGCACACAGACTAGAAAGTAGTGATCCTTTCCCAAAGCCCTCTTAAAACATCTAAATATTGTTCTAATTGTACTCATGCATCTTAGTATCATTACCTAACTGTGTCATTAACTAACCAGTATTATTACAATACTGCGTTAAAAAAGGAGCTGAACCCTGCTGAGTGCTTCTACATCATTTAAACCAAGAACATAATCCCTTTTTTGCATTTGAAATGCCTCCTCATATTTAATATATAGATCGTGGCTTCAACTTAGTTTTTCTTGTACTTCTAAAAGGAGACATTAATATTTCAGCAGGTTCTTTTTGATGTTTCAAAAGGCATTTAGTTGTTATATCTAGAGATAAAGATCTGGAGCCTTACTGCTGCACATGACAAAAACAGGATGAAGATGAGACCCCTGACAGCTGCTCGACACCTGCGATTTCAGGGACACTGTCATCTGTCAAACCGTGATTACCTCCCAATTATCAAATAGCAGTTTCATTAAAAGGGTTCTGGCCACAATCCTCAGAATTTACCTCATTGGGAAAAGCTTGTAAAACATGGCAAAACCTGTCTAAATCTGGTAACGTTAAGCATGTTAGACAGGAGCACACAACACACAAATGGCAAGGTACTGTAAAGTGCCAATGAAATGACTAGTTATAATTACTATAACTACACACCACTGGTACTTATACCTTTTTGTGTGTCAATATCTTCTGAAGAGGAGTTCCAGTCCTGATGCCTTGGAATTTCCAAATTGTGTAATTGTTCTGAGGTGGATCTTATAAACTAATTTCATCAAATAATGGAGTTTGTGACCTCAAACCATACATGTACAGTAGAGAAAACTTTGGCTTGACTGGCTTTTAAGGATTCTGTATTTGGTTGGCTGTGCTGTTTTGTTTGTTATGTTACGTCTGCTCTGTGGGCTCAGGCTGTTGTGGCTGGCTTGTGTATGGGCTTGTGCTTTAGCTGGTTTTCAACACCTATTCCAGGAAGAAATAAGAAAGGTGTTTCCACTGAGGGTTCCCAAGTGTGTTCCTTGTGAAGCCATTGTGAATTTAAGAAGTATAGATTCCGAAAGAACTTAGTGGTTCTCTTAGTGGTTGACAGTGGAAACAGCTGTCATCAAGTGCCTACATATCTATAGCTGTAACAAATGTATTTTATTTGTTCTTTCTCATAATACCACCAGTGTTGTACATTGTTATATGTTCTGCAGGGGTAGGTAAGGTGATTCATCCAACACGTTTTATGATTTTTAAAAGGATTTGGAATCATGTCAGTTTTGGTCCCCACAAGACTTCTGTATGGAATGTCTGTTTGTTCTGACTGTTTTCCCCCTGTGAATTTCTTATACTCATTAGTTAAAATTCAGACAGGCTTTGTGTGTGCACTTGAGTTATGTTTGGTTGTTTAAAACGTTTTAAATTATTTTAATTGTTATCAATACTTTTCAGGCGCCAGCTTCCCTAATTATGTGTTATGCCTGGTTAATGCCATTAAAAACATTATTTTGGAAACCAGATGTTGTTAATTGAAATGCATAATTTTAGGTCTACTCATCCACTTGTATAGTACATTTTAGCAAAAGATTATACAGTATGTATTTTTGTTGTCCAAGTAGGACTGTCTTTCTGAGTAAAGCCTGAATAGTTGAGAAATGAAAACTCCAGACATTATTTTGTTATATGTTCCTATCATTTTATCTATATTGTATTATTGATGAATATTCCATTTGTAAAAAAAACTTAAAAGTTTCATACATGCCTTATTGTGGTACCAGTGCCAAAGTTTGATAAGCTAGCAACCAATTAATTTTGATTTTGAAAATGAAAAGGAAGTAATTGAGAGCACCCTTTTTGGTCTGAAACAAGTAGAGGATAATTCTGTGCTGAAAATCTGAAAGAAGGAAAAAAAACTAGGTTTTGACTGTGGAACCTTCTGCAGGTTACAAAGGTGCAGGCTTCACAGTGGAAATATATTTTTAATTCATTTTAATTTAAATTAATTTGTTTCTTTGCAGTTCACATACTGAGAAAGTGTGCTGTGACTGTTTGTTCAGTTTTGTGATCGTGAATTGTAGAATGCTATAATTTTCGAGCAGTGTAAACTAGTTTGAAGAAAAAGTGTTCTAGAACACTTTAGAAACTAGAGAATAATGTGACTAGAGTCATATTAGACTTAATGGTCTCATAGCAACCCTCCCCCCAAAAAATAATCCTGATGTCTAAGTTTCCTCATTAGTAAACATTCTATTTTATGAAATGTCTGTTCTATGAGACACAGTCTGATTCTCTAAATACACATTGTCCACAAGAGTGAGCAGGTATCCCATAAATATTTCTCTGTTTCATAAGATGTGTTATGGGAAACATTAGGAGGGAGTCATTTCATATTTGAACAGAAACTGTATTTCAGAATGTGAACAGTGTGCATAACCCTGTAGGAAGGTGAATGTGCAAACAAGCTTTAATTGGGCATTGGGGCATCAAGTTGGTGGTTGTTTCTGTTTTTCCCATTATGAATTTGTTTTGGTGATGCAAATGTTTTGTTTCTCTCATGTCTTATTCTTTATAGTTTGGTTTGTTTTCTTTTCCAGTTTTGAGATATCAAATCAAGGTCCTTACTATCTGGACATAAAGATTCCATGGCAGTGTTCTTAAGAGCAAGGGTGAAAACCTTTGTGTCCTTGTCAAATCCCACTCTGGGCTCATACATACCGGCTTGTCTAAGGTTCCCCGTAACATTAATTCAGTTAATTCAATTGGTGAAGAAATATTTCTTTCTGATATCTTTACCATTCCCTGGAGCCCTGGAACAACTGTGGTTGCTTCCTTTCCTCCTCACTTTTTCATGTTCTTCCCCTTTCTGCAAGACATTGCTCCTTCTCTCTGCCTTTTGTGGCCTATTTCATCATTGGGCATACAACTTACTGCAGGTGTTTATTTCTTTCCCTTCTCCAAACCCTCTTTTCTGCTCTCCCCGTAGTGTGGAAACACTGGACAATTGGGCTTCCTGTTCTTTATCTCTCTGAGTCGGTTGGTGTCCAACTGGTGCGGTGTCAAACCCCGATTCCTTACCCCCAGGCTTCTACTTGCAGCCCTTCCCATTTGCCCATCAAGTGTCTTTTTTGTGTGGGGGGGTTCTGCCTGGAATTTGTATTCATTCCTCCAATTTAAGCAAATGGACCAGACAGGCCAGTTTACTTACTTCCAGTATTTTAGCTTGATTCTAATATGACTTCTACTTTTCCGACTTCTATGTTGTTGAAGTTATTATTATTACTACCTTCACGTTTCTTAGCATGGTTTCTTTGTACATGCTCCCGTAGTAATTCCACGTTAGGCATTGTTAGGCACTACATTGTCAACTTCAGTATTGATTCTACTTCTGAATCATTGCAGTGTCTTGAACCTCTTTTTTGTGATCCCTAACTCGTCCATCACATTCTAGATCTGTGTTCTTCCAATGCCTTGCATATACAGTATCTGAACCTTGCATACCACAAGCTCCATCATTGAATTTCTGAAAAATTAAACATCGGTTTCATTAGTTTCTTATCTTCTTAGCTTTTCTTTTCCGGGGGTCCTGTGTCTCATTCTCAAGAACGTGCAGCTATTCCCTCGGCCAGGGAAGATATGCCAAATGAAATAAAATGTTAATATATTTTATCACTATGTTGCACTGATTATAATTTGGCCAGACTAAGTTATAATAATAATAATTATTATTATTGTTTTTATTATTATTATTCAACTGCAGCTATACTTTACCACAGTATGCTTTGAACCCCTTTCCGAAAAGAACAAAAAGAAATGAACACTTACACAGTTCACATGCAATAAGATGTACAATGTTAAAAAATGAAATTATAATGATTATTTTACTGGAATTAGAGATTTTAAATCTTTTGTATGTTTAATAAAGTCTTAATGAACTTATACATCACTTTTTGATTTATGGTTAAAAATGGAAGACACATTTCTTCTTGGTTACTCTACTTATGAGAGTGCTTCTTTTGTCTTTTCCTTCCATTATGTCTCTGTGTCATATACTGGAGGTGCTCGGTGTAAATTTCCATAAAATTTAAATGAGGTGTTTCCTGTAATTAAGAAACAATTGTGGCTGCTCTGGGGCTGCATTGTAATTAACCGTGATCAGACTTGTTTAGCAATGACAGAGCTTCTGTAATGCTTTGACAAGCTGCAGCGATGCTGCCAGGCTAGAAAACAACCCCAGGCACTTGTCTTGAGTTTGTACCATGGTTCTAACCTCACGTGCACAAAAAGACATACATGCATGAACAAGAAGATAGTGGCTAAACCATCCTTATTCTATCTACAGAAGACTTTTGTCAGGAAAGGCTCTGAAAGACATGATCTTTTAACCTTCTAAATATGGTGCAACAAATTTTACAGCATCAACAATATTTTTCTATGTACTGTATCCCACATGTTGTTCCCTAATGTTAGCTGCCCCCTTCATGAAAAAGGAAGTGTTACCTACTGTAGTCTGTTGTCATGTGTCAGTGTCTTGCTGGTTGCTTATCTTTCTGACAACGGAGGTGGCAGCAGCCCCACGTTAATGTTAATGAGTTGTAGCCAGTCTTAAATGACTGTTTAGCATTCTGAAGTACCTGGCAAGTGCTTCCTTATTAGCTAGGGGAGTGGCAGCTCTTTGTTAGGCTTATTTTCTAGTGGTATATTGTTTCCTCTGAAAGTTCCATCTTAAAGTGAGATCAGCATAAGAAACACAATCTACTGTAGGTGACTGTGCAAGTAATAGTGTAGGAATATTCTTTAACTTAATAACATTGAATAATAACAATAGCATCATTATAATATTTATTTTATATGAGACCTTTTATAATACAGTGTTGCATGACAATAAAATTCTAAAATTAAAACCCAAAGATGAATGCAATGAAAGGTGAGCATTAAGGATTTAAAAGTGCTGACTGACTTGGAAGACCTAATATAAAGCTCCACTGCTGAAACATTGTGTTTTCTTTCTTCTCTTTTCAGCATGGAACAAACCTATTACTTGTTCCCTAATATAATGTAGACTGGGAGATCAGTTTTCGGCTTTGCGGCAACAGAACAAAAAGCAGGGTCTCCCTCATTTTGGGAGGTAAAAGAAGGCCAGAGTTAAAAAAATCCAAATGTGTATAGGGAGATAACATTTCAGTGGAAGGTTTTCTTGTATAAAAACCTTCTATCAAAAAATATTTATGAGTTAAAGGGCAAGTGAAGGATCACTACATGCTGAGAAATAAAAAGGAAAGTTCTGCATCCCAAACATTGTGTATTTCAGACTTTATTTGTCAGTATTGAATTAACCTCTACTTGTTCCTTTATAGCCAGCATACTGATGTGGCTCCTCAATTGAACCTCTTTTTATTAAAGATGTAGCCTAGATCTTCTCCCACAAAACATCTGGTTGTTGTATCCAGAAAATTCTCAGTTTTTGGCTCTAGTATAATTGCTCTGTCAACATTAACCACCTTTTGTAAAGAAATGACAATTTTATTCCTGTTTTCATTATATTCTACCAATTGGCCTAGGGCTCTTTGACAACTGTTTGAAGTTTGTGATGGTGTTTTCTTTTACTTCAAGTATACAGTGGAACCGACTGACGCCAAAGACCGTGTGTCGTCTTTTAAGGGAAGAATGAAAACCAGTTTATGGACAGATACTGCATTGGAATATAACAGTGTTTGTAAAAACCTGATGCAATGTTTCATTATGTTAAAGCATTTTGTAGCACATTTGAGTGTATGTGAGGAAAACGAGCCTCTGGTTTGTGGGCTCCTCCTTGGCCTACACACCACAAACTAATCCATGATAGATACTGAACCAGTTACAGTACATGTGTGACACATGTTTTTTTTTGGGGGGGGGGGGGAGTGCAAGGGGGACAGGAGCCGGGAGTCTTTTCATCTTCCACCACTGCCAGAACGTTTCCTGCCATTTTCTTCCCAGCTTTTGACAAATGACTACCAGATGGGAGATGTTTGCGGCACTCCTTCCCCTCTTTCAAACCTGCAGTGACAGGAGAAGTCCTGTCTCCCTACCTCCTTTCAGCTCCTCACAGCAGCTGTTGGGATGTAGCTCTCTACGTGTTGGGGGCTCCAGAAGTTTGTTCACCTTCATGCTGATCTGTGTATCATAGCACTCAGATAAATTCAGATTTCTGAAGACGTTATTTGTTGAGCATAGTAGTTAACTATTTGGCAGATTTACCTTGCATGGAGCCGATTCAACACAAGGAAACACAAGTGATGTTTCATGGAATGGGCTTCTTGGATCATTATCATAGCGGATAACAGAAGCTTTAAAATCTAAAACATCTAAATGTCGATCATCTAACAAGATACCCAGTTGTATTTTTAAAGCCAATACCCTTCCTGGCTTCTTTCAAGTAATAGCTGGATGAGATCCTTCACATAGTTACTAACTACCAAACAGGATAGATGAGCTGAATGGCCTCCTTTACTTTGTAAATATTTTTGTTCTTATTTAGAAGAAATGGCTTGCTCTGATTAACACAGACATTCTTCTACATGTGTTATTAAGACAGAACCCATGTTGCCTACAGGAAGAATCCCAGATATTTTTTTTCAGATTTTTTGTCAAGCTGCAGAAGACATTGTGAACCTTTATGAGGTTTTAGGTGAGAAGCAATCAGATGATGACCACTGTCATCTCTTATTTCTCTTCACTCCATCTGTGACTTGTTAGATTTCATAATGAATTAGTTTTTTTTCGTGATTCTTCTTTTCATTTAGCACAGCCACGATAACTGATTTGGAACTTTTTGAAAGGATCCTGGAAAAATATGAATCAGAACTCTTTGTGTAAGATGACACTGCTCCCGTGTCAGGAACTGAATTTAAAGGCAATGCAAACTAAATACAGATTTTGTTTCATTAAATATTTGTTGATTTGCAATCCTCTTGCAATACATTTATGGGAAGTAAAAGTCAATCAAAACCAAATAAATGAAAACCTTGAAACACTGATCCCCACCAGCATGTTTTTGTGTTCTTTTTTAGGAATAGCCTTTTTTTCAAAGTGATGCTGTCTGTTTATCAACAGCTGAAATCAATAAATCTATGGCAGGCTAATATAACATGAATAAAGATTTATTTAGGCAAATAAAGGGTCAGAAAGATGAAGGCAGAGGCTCTGGGAAGAGTCAATATTTTCATATGTAAGGCGATAAATTTAATGACCTAATCTTTTCAATTACACAGTGTATTTTAAGGCATAATCCCCTGCAATTTCTGGGAAGGACTAGGTGGTTTTGATGAGGGGGGGACTCTCCAATCTCTTCTCTTCGATTGATGAGTCTCTCGACCCTGTAAATTACTGGACCTCTTTAATATTACAGGAATCAATTCCCTACTTAACGTATCACAAAGGAAAAATAAACCAGTTATTTTATGTATTTAAAAAATGCAATCTGCTTTGCACAAAACATCCTTTGCTCTTTCGTTCATCTGAGCCAGGCTAAATTACAGAGCTCTTTGCCATTCTGACCCACCAGGCCAGGTTACTAGAGAAGGGAACACTAAGGGTATTTTTTGTCAACCCTCACAGTTTACAAGGACTTTCAGAAAGCTTACACATTTCCAAGGCCAGGTTTTGATTAAAAAAAACTTTGAGACTTTGACAAAGCCAGCTGAAGCCAATTAATGGAAATGTTTATAGCCCATCTTTTCTCAGTGAATATTCTATCGCTGATTGCTTTTTTTGTTTTCATACCCACATAAATTAATTTTTAACACACAACTTCACCCAAAACAGCAAGTGAATTGGTATTGTACCAATCTGCCAATGATCAAAAGAACCAATAAAAATTTTGAGAAATTGTTTCAGATGCTGTTTTTTCCTGATAAGTTTTATGAATTAGAATCCTCTGAAGAAAATAATAAAAAATGAAAATCTAAAATGCAGATATTCAGGTACTTAACACCTAAAAGATGAAATAACAACATAGAGTGGCTTATTGCATTACCACTTTGTCTTCTGCAGTATAGGGGACCTTAGAGTTTTGTAAAGTGACTTACATTACTAGTAGACATTGTAATTCTGTATTCATTCATTCTTACAAGCTCTACTAAGAAATAGAATTGAATGATTTATGACACTGATGATTATGACACAAAGTTTATTTAATAAAACATTAAACTAACAAAGCGGCACTTAGCTGTTCTGTAGTAACACAATAAAGCTATTACTAAAAAAAACAACAATGCTAATTTAGATAAATTACATGTATTTATTTAATGTCTTTCATGACAGGACTGATGTCAAGCACTGCTGGCATTATGTGAAAGGTCATTCTCGGAGCATTTGGCCTGGCATTCTGAGATCGGCAGCCCACCTTGAATACAGCAGTCTCTGTTCTCTGAGGCTGAGAACACTAACTTCCTTATTGCGTCTGAGTTTTCTCAACAACCTAGCTACTTTAAACATTCACTGAATTCTGAGAGTAATGGTGCTGTTCAGAACTGATGAGAAAGTGGTCCCTGACAAATTACATACATTCGGCTGCAAACGCATCTAACCATCAAGGTCCGGAGGCTCCAGATTTACATTCTTATAAGTTCTAAATTAGTTAAACTCAAGTGTTATCATGACTTAAACAAGATAATACCTTCTCCTGTCACCTGCAGGAGAGTTATTCAAATGCGGAACCACAGCTCTAAAACATACACATTCATAATATGTTTTTAAAATCCATAATGGTGGCAGCTAATAAACTGTTTTGCTCAGTACTGTAGTATCTGTGTTTCTCTTTTGAGACGAGAACTCAGTCACTTTTAAATGAAATTTTCCAGTTGTAAATTTTTAAACTTAATTATTTGTAGTCCTTTGTGGTGAAGTAATAGGCTGGCCCAATCGTTCATATAGCTTGTCTTAGGAATTTTAAATCTTTAAGGAATGAGGGAATGAGGCTTGTGTAAAGAAATCTGCACTGGGGTTGTGGTTGGATGTACTGGTGGAATTGTCACTGTAAATGTACCGAGAAGCGATGCACTGGGGGAATGTGGAGACTGCTCTCCAATGGGAAGATCACTTCGTTTGTGCCAGTTAGTGTTGGACTTACTGTGACATAATTCAGGTGTGTTTGGCCAGGTCAGTCGAATTGTGGGCTTTTCTTTGTCTTTGTCTTTCATGCTCTGTCATGTCACAGAAAGGAGGGGGGGGGGGGGGGGGCAAGGTGTGCAGGGACTGATGCACTAAGCAGAGGAGGTGTCATCTAGCCCTCCCTCCCCCCTCACCGAGGGGAGCGTCCTTCAGAGGACGACTTGTCACCAGCCGTCAAGCAGGAAAGTGGCTTTGTGGTCTCGGAACATCTGGCAGCTCGGCGCGGGAAAGCTGAGGGGGTGTCATTAATTGTGATGAAATAATTTAAACCATCAGGAATAAATGAGGCTGTTAAGCTGAGTTCAGATTCCATTTGCTGCGTGCACATGTGTTCAAACGGGGACACGGCCAGGAGAGGGGTCGTGTCTGTGGCAAATAAAAGACCCAGCGATAACCAAACAAAAGTCAGAAATCAGAGATGTGGAGGGCAGTAAGGGAGTGTCTCGCAGATATCCAAAGAATGCTAGGCAGCAGCTTGCCTGATATCAAGCAGCTGTGGAACAGTGAAGTTGGGAATCAGAAGATGCAAAATCCATTTCAAGGAAAAACTTGTTCCTGCTCTTGTGTTGGATGATAAGGCACACTACCTCTGTGCTGTTGCTGTCTGCCAGTGCTCTGTTGCTGTGAGTAGTGTTGCTCACAGACAGGCAGACCCCAAGGTGGAATTCTGACTTGCCCCTTTGCAAAATTATAGAGGGCCAAGTGTACGTGCTGACTTCAACCACAGCAGCTCCTCAGCAGTGTTCAGGAGACGAGTTTTCAGCCATGAAAGTATTTAAACACATAAGCGTCTCGTTTCTTCCCCCCCAAAAAAAAACACGAAGCTGAGGGAGCTGAAAGATTGAGAAGGAGAAACAAACATTAAAAGATATGAGGTAAAAACATCATGGAAAGGTTAATAAACCATTGTGAGGGACAGAATACCTTATGCGTGGTCCCGACGGCAGAATTTTTCACAACAATTTGCCAGGGCAGACTTTTAGTAGGGCCATAATTGTTGCTGCCTGAACAGTAAATGTAAAGCAGTCAGTGGCCTGCTTTTGAAGCGAATGAAATGGCAGTGGTAATGGTCTCAGATGAAGTAGAAGCCTCTCAGGATACTGATTTAATTGCTTCTTCTCACAACTAAAGCCCTTATTAAATCTCCACAAATTAAACTCTGGAACTAAATACAGTACAAATGGGGTATACCTGGGCAAAATCCATTTGCTTTAAAAAAATCCTAAACAAGTACTGTATTGTTATACGTATTTCACTATTGTTTTTATCTGTGTATTATTTGGTTCATTTTGATGAAATGACAGGTTTGAGGGGTTTATTAAAATTAGTTTCCAATGGAACAAGACTGAAAAACACAGCTATATTATTTTTTGTCATAGCTGACATTCAGGTTTGAACATATTGAACGATCTGTTAGTTTTATTTTTTTTTATCCATACATTACAGGATGTCCAGTATTTCGGAAGACCAAGCTGTTCTGTAATATTTCAATTATGAGAGAGATTCTGGTAGCCAAAGATATGATAGAGAATCCCTTATTAAAAAAAAAAATGTTTACCCATTAGAATCTTAAAGGCTCTTGAAGAATAATTAAACAAGATAAGAAACTTGTTTTGTTAAGGAAAACACTAATTATAAGTACTCAAAATAATCGGTTTAGTACAATTTTCAAAACAGTCTGCATTTCAAACAGCATAGAGTCATTAATTTAATAATTTAGTAGCTCTATTGTGAAAGGGTCTCCTGTCCACATTGTTTTACAGATGCTATAACAAAAATGTTAAGTACATGCCGAATATAGCAAAAGCCGGATTAAGCACTATGAATACTTTCCCTAAGACGTATCAGGCATTCTGTATGTGACAAAAAATGATCACCTTTGATAGTGTACTCTGGTGATCACATGCTTGTCTCACTAGAGTTTGGGAGTCAGGACAAGCACTGCTTTCTCTACAGATGGTCTGTGCACATACAGTATGTGTATTGTTTTTTACATCCAGAAAGTAACCAGAATGGGCACTGGGTAATGACATTTCTCTTGACGCACCATACATTGAAAGCAGGGAGGTCACCAGTCGCTGGGGGAGAGTAAAATTCCTTTGTCCGACGAGAAAAAGTTATTGGTGTGCCGCAATTTACAAGAGATATGCAGTCATTAGAGATGTAGTTTGTATAAAATGAAACCGCTGGGTAAATCGCCCATGAAATACTACACTGAAGCAATAAATCTGAGCATCTGCAAGAAACTCAAAACAGATGATAGTAAAGAATCTTTTTTTTTCTGCAGCTACACATTTTTGGGGGGAGGAATTGTGCTGTATATACAACAGGATGATATCTTGCAGCAAGACCAGTCCATGAAGAATCTCTAGTCAAAAAAGTAAGGTGAAGCTTTGGTTCTATAGAAGCAATGGAAGTTCTTGCAAAGCTGTTGGTCACTGGAGTTCATAGGGTGGTTTGTATATTGGTCTTCCCAGTTCATGCTGGAAAGAATGATATACTGTACTGATGACTGGGTCATTTCTTCAGCAAGATTCCTCTGTAAAACCATTGCATGGCAGTGAACTTAAAATGAAAGAAGTGCCAGCTGATCAAAATGAGTTTATAAGTGAAAGTTTTTTTTCATGAGAAATTTCAGTTTATTCAGACTTTTTTTACAAGATTTTTTAGTGTCGTGGTTATAACTACTTTAGGAAAATAAATGACAGCTGCTATTAGCACTTCATACAAAAGTGTAATCTGTGAGGTTACACCCAAAAGAAAAGAATGATCTTCACTTTCCTATTTAATTCCTCCTTGTTTCCTGAGCCAATGTAGGTGTCATGAGTGTTTGGTGGGTTTAGTAGTTTGCATTTGTTTCAATGTTAATAGGTTCTCTTTGTGACATCTCAGAAGTTGCTGTCAGGAGGTACATAGGGGAACCTGCTTAGTGTCACATACTGTACCACGGTGAAAAACACTGAGGGAAATACAATTTTCCTTCCTTTTAATACTATTAATTTACTTCAGAAGGGATTGAGAAATATTTTCAGAAGGCTATTTTAGAAACTAGTATTTATTGTACTGGATGAAAAGGTTAAAGAGTAACAGGAAAGTGTAAAACATACATGTAGGTTATGTAGGAAAATAACAGGATCATACAAAGTGTGCACTGTACGTGAATCACATGATTTACTGCTTTAAGCTCACTGACCTTGTACCTTCACATGGGTGGGTTACAGAAAGACTGGGAAGGGAAGTCTGGATTTGTAGACTGTGGATGAACCATACAATTACAAATTACTTTTCACTTTAAAAGAAAGATTGTGCTGACAAAATGGCCCCTGGTTCTCTTGTTCTGCGTTTCGATGACATGGATTGTTCAGTTCAGAGCTGCTGAACTACAGTAGGTTCCAAGTTGTGTTATGAAAAAAATACCTGGGGAAAGATGTTTATATTTCATAGATTTCAGGTTCTATTTTTCTGGCTTTCATTTCGATTTCTTCACCTACCCTGCAGATCGAATGACTGTTTTGAATGTCACTGGTTATCCATTCAGACATGGAAAGGTTTCAGTGAAAAATGAAGCCCACTTAAAGAATGTGTGGAAGATGAGACAGCAGTAAAGTCCAGCAGGGCTCAGCTGCTCAGTGCTCATACCCGTGCGCCTTCTTTCGTGACTTATTTTCATTGGAATACGAAAAATAAACAAAACAGTTCTATGTGGAAATTTATGGTGATAGCTGTTTGTAATTTTTTGTGGTTTAACAACAGAAACAAAAATGAACAATGAATAAGAAGATCCCTGTGGCGTCGGTAAATATTCTGCCTTTGAAGGCAATGATTCCTACAGAACCAATAATTTATGGCTGAATTTGAGTAGTGATACATATCCATTTTCTCCCGTTTTACACTCTTCCAAGGTAACTCTGGGTGCAAGACCCTTTTCAATGCCTCCTGCTTTCACTGGTTCTAAAAGAAGTAATGTACTTGACAAGTGTGTCTTCTATAAATTGTGCTGTCCCTTTTTCCCTAGGATCTCAGATTGCTGGCTGCTGTGATATGTGGCAGTGCACGGCTTGGTCTGCATTTCGTTAGCTGAAGAAAACGTATTGACAGGGTACTACATTTCTCAACATATTAGAGGATTAAGTTGCAAAGTTAAGCAATAGGAAAATCAATTATTTCCTCTTTCATTCATGTGAAAGCTGGCTGCTGTAAAAAAAAGGGTGGGTGCCGGTGGGTATAGTGCTTTTTAGATCATCTGCTCTGAACGTGGCTGAACAGTGTCCCTCTTTTATTATTTTTCAATCAGAACAAGGCAAAGCCATTGCCAGTAAGCTGCCTGTGTGGGAAAGTCACTCTGAAATGAATTTGGAAGTCAGACTAAAAAAATATAAAGACAAACACAAGTAATTTATTTCTTTGAGTTAGTTTCGATGGTTTGAAAAAAAAGAGTGTGATGTTGAGCAAATGCAATGTTTTTTTTCTCTTCTTTTTTCCCTTTTGGAGAATCTCACTAGTCAGCATAGCGTTAAAAAAGCGCTGCCTTTGAGTTTTTAAGTACTACCTGTGTTGTGCGCCAATAAAAACAGGTATTAGCCCGAACAGATGTATAATTTAATTCTTGCCAATGCTTCTGTTTTTTTTTTAGGGGAGTCTCACACACATTTGCACACATGCCCTGTAAATCTATCCTTTTCCAGCAAAAGCATTGGGCCTCTCCAACGTTTTCTTTCTGAATATGTATGTATATGTGGATGTAAAAAAGTTTGCTGTTTGCGCCATGTTGATAAAAAGTATATATTTATCAGTTTAGGGTGCAAGTGCATTAAATTAAGCATTCCTTTGGTTGCCAGAATACATCTCCAGTTCAGAGGAAGAGATGCATGTGACACTTCAACTATGGTATGCCATACACACATACAGTGTGTAGAATGATGTACTTTGAGGAGTTTTAACTTTTGAATTGTATAGTGGTAAGACTGACAGAGATACCTGAGCTGTCTTTAAATGATCAAGGTCACCATTTTCAAGCAGTCCACCAACATCACTACTACTGGGATTGTGGTATCTGGTCAAAATCAATGGGAGTTCCCATTGTTGTGCAGCATTTTTTATATTTGCAAATTTCAAAACTCTCTTCTAGTCATATTAAATCTTCAGAAGGTAGTTTTGCAGTTGGGAACAACTCAATCATTTTAACCATACGTTCTGTACTGTACGGACTGTACTTACAGTTCAATGATAAAAACTTATCTTTCTTCTTTTTTTAAATGAAAGACAGATTTCACAGTGAAAAGAAAGAAGCCATTAAAGATATTTGTCTTATAAATTGTTAAATATGTCATTTGTCAATGTGCTCTGTATACAGTATACTGTATAACGCACTCTAACTGACCAAACCACATACATTGAGAGTTAAGACTCTTGTTGGTGGAATATATTTTAAAAATATATTTTTTTACTTTTTAGAAACAGTATACAGTATAGTATCTTGCACCAGCTACTGCAGCCACTATTCTCAGAAAGACTTTATAAACTGACAGTATTTCTTTAGGAGGCGGTAGACTTTGAAAATGTTTGGGTGGAAAGTAATTGGCAATGGATTCCCCTGTTGGTAAATGAAAATGAAATGCAGGGTTAGCAGTCAATTTTGGATTAGCTGCACTGCATCACTCACCCTCTCACTCTCCTCTCTCTCCCATTCTTTCTCTCTTTCACCAATTGCCTGGGGAAAGCGACACCTCCACATGTAAAGAATAAGTGCAGGGAGGCATGTTTAGGCTGCAGATGACTGTAAAAGATTGCAAAAACTTCTCTGCTTCTGGCAACGCTTTCCACCTCGCTCTCCGTTTCTCTCTCTCTCTCTCTGTTTTGTGGTGTGGATGTCTCCCTGTGTTTTGCACTGCCCTGTAATTACCACATCTCTTGTACCGATGCTTCTTGTCCCCTCTGATCCGCTACTGGAGCCCATATCAGGATTTTGTTTTGTTTTTTTTTCTCTGGCTGTGCCTTCGTTAGACATGATTTATTGAGTGAGTGAAGGCTGGAGGGGAAAGAACGCATTTTGCAGAACACAGAAAAGCGAGTTGCGCGCGCACACACACACACACACCTTCTTCTGTACCTGAGCGGGAGTAAAACAACACCAAAAAAAATTGCTACAGTAGACATCTCTTAGAGAGAGAGTGAAGACAGCAGGCAGGGAGCTGCTCTTGGATGTAGATGAGATGGGAGGCTGAGCCTCAGAGCGCTCGAAACATGTCAGGCACCGCGAGTTTGTTGTTCTACACCGAGGGCACAGCCACAGTCCGAAAGTATTGATTCCTCGCTTGTACAAAGACAGAAACTGTCAGCCGGAGCGAGCTGACCTTGGTAGAGCCAAGACAACAATTCCCCACCCAGCTGCTGAGATGAAGCCTAGAGGGAAACAGAAAGTGCACGCCAGTGTCCATCTCACACGAGCACAAAGGACATAGCGAAGCCTGGTCCTACCCCCTGGAGCTTTGCCAACAGAAACTGGCATTGAGGGAAGAGGGGGGGAGACTTACTGTGTTCAAAATGACAGGGACTTGTTTTTTTTTCTACGATTCAATATGTGAGGAGTAAACTTTTGTTTTTGTAAAAAAAAAGAGAACACTCTGAGCACACTGAACCTGAGCTGAATATCTTGTCTTCGAAAGGCCATTTATGTTTTAGGAGCAAGACTTTATATTTTCGGGCAGCATGGTGGCTCGGTGGTTAGCGTTGCTACCTCACAGCCTGGAGCCCTGGGTTTGGTTCCTGGAGTGCTATCTTTGTGGAGCTCGTACTTTCTCCCTGTGTTCTTCCTGGGTTTCTTCCGGGTGCTCTGGTTTATTCCCACAGTCCAAAGACATGGTGGTACAGTAGGTTAAGTGGCTTCTGGGAAAACTGTCCCTGATATGAATTTTTTGGGGTTTGTCTGCGATGGTCTGGCACCATGACCAGGGTGTCCTAATTTGTACCCATTGCTAGCCAGGGAGGTCTTCTTCTCCCCCAAGACCCTGTATTGGATAAAGCAGTTAGAAAGTGAATGGATGGATTTTGTATTTCACAATGTGGACCTGTAATATATCCTATGTCATGGAATTGTAATTTTCCTGCTGCCCTGTGGCTTTCAGCCGTTGCCCTAAAAGAGACCTAAACCTGATGCTAAAGACCAGGTCTTAATGGTAATGTACTGGAAGGCTTAGAAAGGCTTTTTTGAGAGAGACAAAGCACAGACAGTGCACTGTGTTTGCTGGCTTTAGGTCTTTCGGTATCTAATTTTGTATTACTTTTCTTAACTAAGACGACAAAGATAAGGTCAGCTTTTGTCACCAAAAAAATTTAATACCTTGAGTGTTACTACACAAATTTATTGAGAATTAAGTAGAATAAGGTGGATCTGGTGGGTGGCATGATGGTGCAGTGGTTAGTATTGCTGCCTTGCGGTGCTGGGGCCCTGGGTTAAGTTCCTTTTTTCTCTCTGCGTGGAGTCTATATGTTCTCCTTGTGTTTGCGTGGGTTTCCTCCAGTCATTCTGGTTTCTTCCCACAGTCGCAGGTTAATTGGCTTCTGAGAAAATATACCATAGTGTGAGTTTGCACATGAACTGGCGTCCGGTCCAGGGTGTATCCTGCCTTGCGCCTGTTATTTGAAGAATAACCAGAATAGGCGCCAGCACCCCTGCATACATTTTGGATAAATTGGTTAGAACGGAGATGGCTGGAAGATGAATCTGAGAAAATTCAGTGACATTGTGTACTACAAAAGCTTAATCATGTGTCAAAACACCTGAATTGAGCGTCTGTTTTTGAAAAATGCAGATTTTCAGATGCACTTTGTTTCATATTGGTTGTGAGAAAAAAAAAGTGGCATAAAATTGTACATTACTAATTGTATTTTTCTTCTTTTTATTTTCCTTAAACGTAATTACATTTCCATTGCTTTTCTTTCCTATCATAGTACTGCAGTGCTAGATTATGCTGTGATCAGTTCCATGTGCTGCTGGAGAGGTAGCAGAAACCAGAAGGACTCAGAGTACAAATCTAGTGGGGTATTAAATGCAGATTTTTTTTGGTCTTTAGAACATGCTTTTATCTTATAAACAAACAGGCTACATAAATAACAGAAAAAATGTTAGTGCAACAAAACAGTGATTTTTAAAAAGCAAAATCCCATGAATCTGAAATAGACAGCGGGATCTTCCTGTTTCAGATATACTTCAGTGGTTTCTTTGTACACAGTTGTTTTTACCTGCAGGAGAAATGTTTTAGTACTGAAACATTAACGTTACACATCAAAGGTGGAGTATGTCTTTAAAATGCTTTAGGCCATACATCAAGGACTTTGGAAGTCTCTTAGTGTATACAAACACTGGGTGCATTACATTTCCAGCTCACTATTAATCTCAATAAACTAGCTAGATTACACTAGGTAATCTCAGAAAAAAAGGAGAATTTGAGAGTGACGGTTGTGTTTTAGTTCTGGGTGAGTGCATGTTACCCTCTCTTTTATTTATCTCTTTTTGTTGTGGTTAACCCCGGAACTCTAATGTTAACCTAATATGTGGGGGTTTAAGTGGGTTTCCACCTCATGAAAACAAAATTGTATAAACACAGCTATCGCTGTGCATTAGCTTCTCACAAAGTGTGTAAAGGCCTGTCAATTATGTATGAGGGGCACCATAAATAGTTAAAAAGGGTGCATTATAAAATAAAGAGTAATCATGAGAAATCGTTATGCTGAAACAGAGCAGAAAGGATCTCAGCATTGAGAATGCCAAGTCTCCCACTCTCAATGACACAGTACTCTCATCTGTTTTTTTTTAGTCACCTGCATGAATAGCTTAATTTCCAACTAAAAACCTACAATGGTATTTACTGTGGGAGAAGACCGTGAAGGATACACAATCAGGGCTAGTTGTATTTACATTAAGAGCATCAACAATTTGCTTAATTTCCTGCTGTTACAGCAACTTTGTTATTAAAGAAACTTTCATGTTTTTGGTAGTCAGAAACATGTTGAAATTTAGAAATTAACATTGATCAGAATGAACAACTGAAGATTGTTGTCCACAAACAGCCCATTTGAAGATTTGTTGAAGTAATAGATTACATTTGGCAATCAAATCTATTTGATAAACAAGTACTTCCTCATCAGTATCATTTCTTTCTAATCCATAAATGATTTCCATCATTTCCACATCCATAAAGATAAAAGCTTACATTTTATACCCCAAAATGAAGGGTAATCAGGATTAATTGTCATTTTAAAAGAAAATAAACATTCAATAACAGATCATCATTAAAGGTTGCTTAATAAAGAAGAAAAAACTGAGTGAAAAGTGTTGAAACATTGCAAATTGTGTAAGATGCTTTCACAGACGACTGAGTGAGAGTGTAGAGTACATGTTACCGTGATTATTGTACACCTTGTTCATGTTTCACAGAAGGAATCGTCCTTCTCCAGAACATGCTCTTTCTGCAAAATCCTGTGTTTACAATTGGGAATGAAGAAATGTTCAAAACGTCTCTTTCTGCACTAAAAACTCCAAAAACAATGCTGGAAGGGAATGTCTTTATTGTGAATGATGTATAAATCAAAGCCTTAACCCACTTTTAAGGTACACCTTTTCTGGTGTGTGTGAGGTAAATGAAAATAAAATGCAACACTTTAGACTCCTATTATTACAGTACCTTTTGCGATCTTGGAAGGCCTCATAAATCAGGATCCCTTAGGTGAGAGCCTAGCTTACCTGTCACCACACTTCACATACTGTAGCAATGTGAGGGATTCAGAGCGAATGAGCCTCTCCACCACTTGTGCTGTTAAACTGTACGTAGACAAGCCCCATCATGCATGAGGACAACACATATCTTCAAAACCTATTTTTAAACTGAAGATTCCAATTCAGAAAAAAAAGCTTATTCTCAGTTTCTAAAATACGTTCTGTTGAGGGATGAGGAATTAGAATCTGAAAAACGTGATGTCAAATGGAAGAGTACTGGCAGGTAACACAGGACATTCCTCCTGTCTGCTGTTGCACTGAGGGCCATCAACGCATTTAGGTAAAGAACATCCTTACAAATCCATACTTGTAAAGTTAAGGAAACAGTCTCAAGAATGGAAAAGAACATGTGTTGTACTGTTTAAAAGACTGGTTTCACAAAACAAGGACATAGATGTTGAGGTAATGGAAGTGACTGGTTCCTACAGCTTAATTACCTACCAGATAACATGTCTGTTTCACTATGATGTATGTTATAAAACCTGAACATTCTGTACGTAAAACAGCAGGTATTTTTCCATTGATATCCCTTGTCACCATTGCAGTAAAATATAGGAAAGTGGTTTTCTCCTGAACTTTGGTTTTGTTTGCTTCTGCCACTTTATAATTTTTTAATTCTGACACTTCTAAGTAATCAGTCTTTTACAGTTTATTATTGTTATTAAAGTACTGACTTTATTAACATTCTACTACTGCTGTTATTATAATTATCATTTGCAACCTTTAGTCAAAATGACTTTTAGCTTTTTTTTTTCTTTCTCAGCTGTGCCGTCTAGGAAACCCGCACAATTTATCTATCCATTTTATTAGACATTCATGCACTTTAAAACTTTAAAACAATTTGTTAAAAATGAAATTCTGATTCTGATGGGTTTTTTTTTAAATGCAGAATGCAGAAAAGTTAATGACAGATTTTCTGTTAGCTATTATAGTAGATTTTACTGTGTGTTCTAGATCGCCTGTCTTGGATGGTTGAAGGCATTCCCTTTTCTGTGGATTTCTCTAGGAACTCAACATTTTCTTGCTTCTGTGGTTCTGTGATTTTTTTTTCCTGATCAATGAAAAGTGTACTTCTTGTTACAGACTCTTTTCACGCTAGATTAGACAAAACCACAAAAATGCATCTTATGGTGTGTGGTTTCATACTGATTTTTTTTACTCATTAAATGGTGTTTACAAAATATGCCATAGTACTTCACATTACAGTATTAGTAGCTAACCAATGTCTCAGAACAAACTCCCATGCAATGAAAGGGCAAGGAGATGCTATTTATGTTGGGTGTGATTGGTTTGTGAAAAGGGAGAGATCTTGTTTCCTGCCACTCTAAGCAAATTGTAAGCTACATAGACATTATTAAATTAGTTCCTCTTTATTTCCACAGTTGAAACATTTTTGTATTTTCCTGGTATTTAATTTCTTGCTTGCTGCTTTCTGTATTATTTATGTGGTGAGATTCTCTGTTGCTGCTGCCTCTTAGATCATTTACTGTGTTGACTAAATATCTCACCAAAAACAATTTATTTAAAGACATCCCAGAGGTGTTTTCCAGGAAGTAGCAAGGAGAGGAAGCAAATCATTTTCACAAAGCTGAGAAGTCAGCTGGAGAAGACATAACATCTTTGGCTCTCCCATCCCAGTACATAGGCTAAAGCTCCATGAGACCTTTCTTGAGTCCTAGTGTCTGATCCTCATCATACGCAGGCCATACAAATTGATGATCTTACTAACAGAGAAAGAGATAGTACACACATATAATTCTAAAATAACAATGCAAAATATGCATAAAATAATAGGAACATGACTTATTACTCTGTCCAGTTTAATTGTTTTCTTTAAAAATATTGGTATTGGTATATATCGCAAAACAAAAACATGACTGATGTCTGTCTTTCCTATAGATAATTTTACCTGGGAAATGACTCGGCACCTTCCTACTAAAAGAATGCAGATGAGATGACAAAATGATTAATGGAAGGGCAGGTGTTAAGGACTTTAAGCTCTCATTATTCCTCACCTAGCCCTCGTGTTATATATTGGTAACCCAAGCCTGACAACCATGTCTGCTCAAAATAATAAAAAGGGGGGGGAGAGTCATGAAGCAGTACTGTAGAATGACTTTCCCAGCCCAGCATGTTCTCCTTATTTTTAGGATGGCAGTATAGCTTGGTCAATGTTTTTTGTGGATTAACCCCCTTAGTAAATTATCGAATAATAGTGTCGCATTTTGTAAAATATTAATATTATGCCTAACTACTTTCAACAATGAAATTATATACAGTACACACCCTAAAATGAGCAGACAAAATATACAGAGCAAAAATGCTAGGTGACACGGTTGGGAAATAAAATTTGCTATCACATGTATGGCTTTTTTTCCCCCCAGAGTCATAAACTTGCCTGGTGACAGGTTGAGTTTGATGTACTTAGAGTTCATTGGGACAAGAGTGGCTTATCTGTGCTGTCCTCAAGGAGCTTAGCTCAGCATTGTCACCAGCCTGCTATCTCTCAGGAGATTATAGCCAGGAGAGTTTTAAAGGAACAGCCACACTGAGACATGTTGGTTAAGACCTCAGGGCTGTGTATGAAGTAGTTGGGGGCAACAGGCGAAAAACCACATCCAGTCTTCAGATCAGAGAAACCACAATAGCTGCTTAATAGTTAGCAGTAATACAGAACTAGCATGGGAGAGAAAAAAAAATCTGTTTTCATAGATGTTGAAAGGGTACAAGGGTGCCTCTCCAGGATAATTTGTTTTTCTGTTTTTTTCTTAAAGTACTTCTTTCTCTCATTGTATTAGTAGTGAGCAGTATTTTGTATCTCATGATGTTTTCTGTACATTTGTCTCATTATATCTTATGGCGTACAATTTTATTAAAGTTGTCTAAGCTCCAGAGGTCCTATTGTGGTGACCGGTTTGTGCTCTTTAAATAAGCGTTGACCAAAGTTCTGGCTTTTTAACTTAGACAAACTACTCTGGAATGTTCTAAAAAAAACTATCCTTTTGGGATGGGGATGAGGGACATTGGAGATTTGAAAATAACTTGAAAGACCGTTGAAAGTTGTGGCAAAAGTTACTGCTTGGTGAAGTTCAGGAGTCCACGAACATCTGCTTAAATTATGAAAATGAAATTAGAAGGGCCAGGTACAGCAGGACACGTCTCTAATAATATATTTGAGATATCTTAATCAGGGAGTACTGAACTGGTTGTAACAATCTTTGGTAGCTATTCCCTTTATTTTGCATGACTACGTACAAGCGACTACATACAAGAAGGTAGTTTAATGTTTTCCTTTAGATTCTGCTGGTGGGGTCCTCTAATTAAATTAGGTCTGCTGTGTTGTTCTAGGCTGTGGTCCTTCACAGAGAGCCTGTGTGGCTCTGGTAGCGGTGGCGGTGGCGGACAAGTGGCAGCACAGCTGGTGGGTGGAAACAATTAAAGCTGTCCCTGCCCAGGATTTAATTCAGATGAGTGAACATCACAGAGCTCCTCCAAACTACCACTAATTAGAGTGTTGGAGCTGTGATAGCATCTTGCCGAGACCACTGGGGAAGCTCTGCCTGCAAACCGAGGAGGAGATTCTCTCTCTCAGCTCTTCAACGGAATAAGGCTCGATTAACTGAAGAAAAGGGTCCTCAGTACTTTTTCAGAATCTGGCCTATGATGCCTGTTACATCAGCCTAAGAAGCCACACAATCATATCACTTGGTTAGAGGGGCAGTGGTTATTGTGAGGAAGTAGAAACTCCTCCTGTATTGTGAAAAAGATGTGACAATAATACATTCACAAATGTACATTATAAATAATATATAAATCTTTTTTTTTTCAAAATTGAGAAAATTAGATCTGTATTCTTATTTCAGAAAATATAGCGCACATGTTGCCATCTAAAAAGCACATAAAGTAATTTCTATATTTGCATTTTAACTCATTTAATTATTTAATTCACAGAAACCTGTGATAAATAACTACAGATAGCTACAGATGTGCTTTTGATCATTGTTTGTCAATCATTGTCATCTTTCCCTTCTTTCACATTCTGTAGTTAATGAGAGAATTTTTAGTTGGGAAGTCAGAATTCTTTGATGACTCGATGGTCCACGTCAACAGTTCCTTCTGCGTTTTAAAACTGAGATTCAATAATTGAATGTCAAATGTATGGAACCATGAAAATTAATGCAGGACAAGCAAGTTTTTTTCCCAGGTTTGGATGTTTGTTAAAAAACAGTTTTCCAAATATTCAATAGTTATTATTAACGAAAAAACACAAACAGGATGCATCTCTTTCAGTCTTTTCTCCTTGGTTAACTGGTGAGGAGTGGGAGACCTGCCATGAGATTTCACACACATCACAGCCTACTCCTTCTCCCACACGTGCTCAAAAATTGATCTGGGCAAGGTGAACTTGTATAGCCTTGCTGAAATAACCACTGTGCATTTATGTCAGCTGTAATTTCTGGTGCACACTGACATTTCAGTTTTGAGCTTACAAATAAAAATATTCAAATATTATTCTGTCCAAAGTGAAAACAACTGTCATAATATTTGTGAGTTTGCCTCTCTGTCATTTATTTTTGAAGATTCAGCTCCGATGATATACTATAGGTCCTATATTGCTCAAGCCAAATTTTGTGTTAGTGCTACAGAGCAGTGTCACTAGTGGCTACACTGATTGTTTTCATAGTTATGTCACAGAGAGGTGAAATAAAGGAGAAGTTGATTACAGGTTAGGATCATTTCTAACTCTTTTATAACTTTCTTGTATGGTTTTGTTAATACAATCATATTGGGAGCCACATTACTACTTTTTATGATTCTGATATACCATTGAAGGTTTGATAAGGAGAAGGGTTTGTGTAGGGCTACAGTTTTCCTGCAAGAAGACAGCATGAAACATAAGTCTGTTTCAAGCTGACTTATCCTGTAAAGCTGTAGACTGCATGGCTTTCCCTAAGATGTCAAAAGAGAAAACAGAGCTTTGTGTCTTTAATTTCCCTTTTCTTTTGAAGAAAAAGCCCCAGAACTTCCTCTTGGATGCTGAGCTCTGCAGTCCAGGAAACAAGCGGCTTAAACAAACAATCCTGCAAGGAGAGTCGTGTCCTTCTATGAAGTTTGCGCTCTCTCTCTTTCTCTTTGTCCACTGGCAGAGGCCATCAGAGGTGTGTACTTGCAGAAAAAAAACATAAAGCTAAAAAGCCCGGTAAACTAATCAATGCATCTTCCCCTAACGACCTGTGAAAACAAAGCAATAAAAACCAGGCCAGTGTTTATCTTGGCCAAAACAACACTGTGATAAGACATGTTGCTGATTACCAAGCAGGAGCCAAGTTAGTAGTGTAGTGGACCTTCAGCTACTCTGAAGCACTGATGTCAAAGCTGCCTCACAGATAAGAAAAAGTTTTCCCTCAGTATGCTGTCGTCAGTCCTGTCGCTTAGTGTGGGGTGGGACACTCTGTAGACGTAAATGGCACAGCATTTTACAACCCGAATCCCTGACATTTCCTGGCTAGTTTTGTGCCCTGAGAGACAAGAGAAGAAAAATGAAAAACTGCAATGACTGCAAATGGATATGTAGTCCAGAGTACTGTATGTTTCAGCTTTAGATTGTATTATATGTTCTGTCACTCGTGATAAATATTTAGAAGTATGTAGTACAGGCTTGTACCATTCCAAAAACTAAAAAAGAATAAGAAACAAATATTTCAGCGGTGAAGCTTGGAAAGACCAAAGAAAGAAAATATAAAGATGAGAAGGGGGGGTAGAAATATGAAATCTAAGTTGATGTAAATGAGGCATTGGACTAATTTCATTGGAGGTGTTGACGGTAGCAATCTGGAAATGTATGGAGAGATTAGAGTCATCTGGAGGAGTATGTGACCCAATTTAAGGACTTAAGGAATGTCCTTATGGTGTAGGAGCTTTTGAAACACTATGAAAGGACTCAAACAGTAAAGTTCAGTGGAATAATCATGGCTGGGAGTGGCAAAATGGGGAACCTGAGCCTTTTTCCTACTGTCTTGTTAAGATATTTGAAGGTATGAGATAAAACCACTGACATTGACCTACAAATTTACTAAGGTTATGTTTTAAAAACATTCTTTTCAGCTTGTACAAAGTGACAGAAAAAAATAACATTTGTTATGTACAGCGATGAAAGTGTCCTACAGTTCTTTTAATTTTTAAAAAAAGTTTTAGTTGTAATTGGGCAGTGCAGAATTCTGGAAATCTAATAGAAACTTCAGGGAGATGGTTGCTTTTTTGGCATCTGAGAACTTCTAAATATACTGGCTTTATGCTCCTTGATTCTTGTACTGTCATTACCAAGAAAAATGTATTTTACTTCCTAATTCATGCATACAAATCTAAATTCTAGATAAAAAAACAGAGAAAACATAGACATAAAGACTTTGTAGACTGTTTCTGCCAAGAAACATGTCATGATTGTCATACATTTTGGTTAATGTTAAAAGTCAAAACTTTGCTAATTAAAACAAAGGTCATAGTCTCTGTCAAGCCAAGGACCTGCTGGAAGAATGCGGTAAAAATATACTGACATAAATTTGGAGAGGTTTCTGACTGAGATTATAATGCTTATATAATACTTGCACTGTTTTGTTATTAACAAATGGGATTCATTTCTGAGGACAATCTTGTCGGTAATCTGCAATTGTATGCATAACTGCAAGTGACATCGTAATAGTACTGTAAGTGCTACTGCCATCAGGATGGTAGTTAACTAAGAGTGCTGAGAAGTTTTCGTTGCTTGATGCTTGAGGGCATCATCAGTGACTGAGTATGTCTCTGTCTCAACTTGTGTTCTTTAGTGGTCTTGTATTGCACATATAGAGAATAGACCGCAATCATAAAAAATGCATGTCCTAGCCTGCTGCTTTGGAATAGGTGTGTTTTCTATACCCAAGGCATCAGTATGTTAATAGAGTTGTCTTTTAATTAAAAAAAAGAATATTATACTTCATAAACGCAGAAATCTAGTTATGTTTTACAGATATAAAAGAATTCACAAATAAAAATCCAAAAGAAGAAAACAGGGATATCAAGATATCACTGCAACTTTTTTTCACTCTTAATCTAAGGCCTTTTCGTGGTTGTGTCTTTATATTGTCACAAAACTGCAACCTAAAACCTTCTGTTAATGCAGTTCGGTGTTCTGGCTGTGTGGAAACAGTGCAGGCTGACGAAATCTGCCACAGTTTATTGTGGGAGGAGTTTACTATCCAGTTCAGACAAAGGGCAGAGTGGGGTCAGGTGTTAGTCAACCTCTCCACACATGCACACTCAGACTGAGGTCACTCCACACCCTCACAAACTGTGGTCCTGCTGGCTTAGGTTGTAGACAATAATGGAAAAAACACAAGGCCTACTCCTTCTTTCCTTCAGTTAGTGCTCATCCCTGACCTCCAGCATAAAGATTTTCCAGATGCCATTGAAAATCCCATCTTGACCTCTCGTAGGGTGACCCTTTGCCCTCTTTTCCTCTTAGACAGTAAAGGATCTGCGTCAGTTTGAACGGTCATAGAGTGCAAGCCAGTGTAACAATCAGATTCTGTATTCCTGCTCTGTCTTTCAGATTGACCACAGACGAGTCTGTGAATTACTGTCTGTCGTTTTACTAGAGCTTATTAGGCTGATAAATGGAGGCAGTTGCCCCATGATTTGATGGTCATGGCGAATTGTGCCACAATTTGCTTATGTGTGCATTACTTCTCACTACCCCCCTGTTTTTAATGGTTACTGTTCAGTACATGCATACAGATACCAGTTTTAACCTGAATGAATCAATTCTTTAATTTCAAGTTGTAGGGGTGGAATAGGATTAAGGGTATAAATCATATTGAATGGGTTGATTGAGGGACAGCTGCTTGACATTAAAGGAATTTTGTCATCGTGAAAAAGAAACTGTGAAATGATATATTGTTTTTAAGCATCCAACTTTAAAATGGTGTTGTGTTTAAGAATTTGTCCTTTAAAAAGACAAAAACAGCATTACGTTTATATACTGTACTTAAGATAAAATTGTCAACACGGATCATTATGCAGTGACACATTGAGAGTCATTGCAGAATACTCTGAATTCTCATTTTGTCTGAAATGACAGAAGTCAAACAACAATGCGTATCACTTAAATGGCTACAGCTGTCACAGCTGTTTCACTGTGGTCTGCATTTTGGGATGAAAATATTTTTTCCTTTACCATTAAAGCTGAGTACAAGCTCAGTCAGCAGCACAGCATTACACAAGTCTTTGTTCATGTAAGAAATAAACTTTAAGCATTCTTCTCTGTGACTTTGCCCCTGTATATTCAGACAGTATATTATGCTGGGCATTTACATTTATATACTGTAACTATTTAAAGTGAGGTTTTAGGATATGGTAAGGCAAAGATAAGGATTCAGACAGATGTTGACTATTTAATAATTGTAGGTACCACTGCAACTCCTCAACACTGCACTGGAAAAAACTGCAAAGTTGATAGATCAATTACTAATGGTCTCAAGACAAACTTTATTTGTTCATTTTTTTGCTTTGGTATTTGATTTTTTTTTTGACTGCAGTGATACTTTTGGGCAACTTTATAGCGTGTATGTATGTCTGCCAACCTTTTCAGTTATTTGCTTTAGGCAGTTCGCTCAAGCATCTTTCCCACATCTGTAGCGTTTAAGACACAGGCGGCTGTTAGTGCAGTACAAGAACCTGGCTGGCGTCACTTCTGCCTGACAGAGAGAAAAGGAGTGTGAATCTTGTGGCGGGCTTGTATTTTCGCTGAGGGACGATGAGGAGTTGAGTAGCGTGAAAAAGACTTTGGAGGGACTGCAGGTCTTGACACACGATGCCTTCAGCGCTGTGTCTGCAGTGTCCGCCTCTTTCTTCCGGGGCTTTGAAATCCAGAGAAGGAATATGCTGTGCCAGCACTGATGGCTTTCAGTGAAGGAAATGACAGACTTTGAGCTAGACTGAGAAGGATAATATCAAGGATATTATTCTACATATCCAATGGCACTTAAAATAGCAGACTGCCAAATCCCAGACATGCTGTAGATGAGTAGGCCAATCTGGCTGGCTGTGAAGTCAATGAGAATGACTTTCCATCACTACAGTTAGCCATACCTGGGGCAAGAAGCTACTATAACTAGCTTTATTGACAAGAACATTCTAGAAACACAGGACATTTAGTAGTAGTTTTTTTTAATCAGATGCTTTGGATGTTTGTTCCTTCCAATGTGTGTTCCTTCCAGATGTCTTAAATCTGTTTTATCGAACATTAATTTGCTTGTGTTGTTAACTACCTAAGCACCAGGTCGAGATTCCAGAAAGCGAAAATGAAAAAAAAAATGAGGAGGAATCATTTCAAATAATTGTATTTAAAACTACAGTTATTTGAAGCACTGGAATTTGTCAGCTTTAAAAAAGACTAATGATCTCTTATCCACATCAATGGGATCTCTAAAAGGGAAATTTATGTTTGTCTATTCCTGCAGACTGCCTTCTTTCCACACTTGTAACCTGTATTCAAGCCTGCCAAGATTCTCAATCAGGTTCTCAACCACAGAATTGTCCTTTCAGACATTTTCTGTCTGCAGTACAGGGTTTTTATTATTCAC
Organism: Atractosteus spatula; assembly: GCF_055471065.1. NCBI lineage: Eukaryota > Metazoa > Chordata > Actinopteri > Semionotiformes > Lepisosteidae > Atractosteus > Atractosteus spatula. Next base: position 21,111,101 of record NC_142706.1, read on the forward strand.
GCCAGTTCATTTTGGTTGCCTGTAAGAAATGACAAGGAAAGAAAACACAAGCTCCTGGTTAATAAACAGGAAGATATATATTGCAATATACAGTATTCCCCAGAGTGAAATAAAATATTAAAATATTTGGAGCCTGTTTTACAACATATATAGCTAATTACTTTTAAATCAGCTAAACGGAAGCAAACTGATGGATGTTTATGAGATAAAAGTCTGAAAATAAATAAGGGTGAATAGTAAAACAACGGTGTTGGTAAGCAATTTAATTATTTTATACTCATGTTTCTGACATTTTGTAGACATAAGTAATTAATTTTGTCTTTCTATTGGTAAATTCCAAAGAGCCCAATTATCGTCCGTAACGTTGCCGCACAAAGTAAAATACATATTATATTTAATGCTGTGGGAATATTCAAATTACTTCCCTTCATTATACAAATATCTAAGCAAAGTCTTCACAGGGGGCTGACAAGATAGGAATCAAGCCACCAGAAAAACTGTGACTAAAAACTAAATTAGCCACCCTGGGATTCGTTGCCTATATGTTTTTGTTGGCGAGGGGAGTGGCTTTAGGGCTTTCAGAGAAACATCACTTCAGAAACAAGGGCTGCACGTCCCATATCGTCATGATTTCTGTGCAGCTGCAAACACTTTCTCTACATTCTGCACTCCTGTCAGCACTCGGATGAAGCACTTTTGTTCAGAACCTTTTCTTCGCTAACAAGAGTGCCGGAATCACCAGTAGCAGGGACAACTCTAACCACCGATGAGTGGTTAGGTCCTTGCGAAATGTTGCCTGTGATTGGTTATTTCAGATGTTTTACTGATCACTGACTGGCTGTTTCAGTATCTGTGCTCTTGCTGTGTGTTAAAATGAACAGTGGGAAACTTCAGATATAAATTGCAAGGTATCCATCAACAAAAATTGATGGGTACCTATTGTACTACTGATAATGTCTGAAGATTATAAACCTTTCACATAGCCAAGCTAATAATATTTATTCATATAAGCTTGGTGTAATCGTTGTGGTTTTTGTACAAGAGTGCATAGTTAAATTCATTTGGAGAAATATGCCAGACGTAACTTTTTTTCTGCCCCAGATCCCAAGTGTTTTTGGAATCCCTGTGTATATTTAAACACCATTACCATTTTGTTGCATGAATCTGGCTTGAAATCAGGCAGGAATCTCTTTTTAACAGCAGAACAGACACTATTCAGTGATTTGTCTGAGTTATTTTTAATGTGGATTTATTTCACTATTGTGTGAACAAATTTTTCTTTTTCACACCTCCCATGAATGTTTTTTTTTATTTTGTTGGTAATTTTAGAGGTTAGATTTGCCAATTATTTTGTTATAACCGCTTGATTTGCAATAGCAAATAGCCGCCTTAGAAATGCTGGTCAAAGTTGGCAAAGGACGTGACCCAGGCTCGGACCCGTGATCATAGTGTTCATCACGTGGTCTGGTGAATGCCTTTATCAGATGAGCCACTGCAAAGGCCCCATATGCGTTTTTTAATGAAGGCAGTAGGATCTCACAGCTAACTTGCATTTGGCTGAGTTATCCTTTTAGGTAAACTCTATGAAGAATATTTTGCAAAAAGGAAACCATATGTAGAAACATGATTAAAACTTAGCTTTGGCCTCCCAGTGGGTCCCCTTATAGAAATAACCTTACGTTATCTGTACAAATTTATCATACCTCTATAAAAACCTCTAGAATATAAAGAGAGCTAGGACATTTCTATAGCAATTAATAGGTTATTTTCATAAGGGGCGGTAAACTAACAGCATAGGTTTGTGCTGTGTTGTTTTTCAAAACAAAACCTGTTGCTGCCATGCATGCATGTGTACATTTTGTGTGTGTGTGTGTGTGTATTTGTGTGTGCAAGAAGAGTTTGTTTTGTTTTTCCCTTAGTTCAGCACATCTGAGAGAATTTTCTGGAACTTTGGAGCCCTGTCAAAACAAAGATGGCTGAACTGTTTGAAAGGGACAGGCCTGAAACAGAGGCAGAGAAAAACGAGCCCCTGAGAAGGCAGCTGGAAATATATAGCTTGTGGTTTCCCAGTACAGCTGCTTTCAGATGTGTCGGCCTTGTTGTGCACTGGTTCCATTGCCAAGGCGAGAGTGTCACAGCTGGTAATACTTACTGCCTTTGCGGTAAAGTGTGTGATTCATTAGCTAGAACTGTGTGTTTTGCACCAGTTCTGGTCATGTTATTGTTAGGATGTGGTAAAATCATAAATATGGGATGCAGGATTCGAGGGAAATATGTGACTCGTTAACTCCGGGCCACTGCTTGTTTCTCATGATAGCACGGCAATAAAAAAAGTCTGTCACAATTTGTAGTGCTAATGACTTAATCCTGCAAAAGCTGGAAGACATACAAACATCCGTCAATGGCTTTATTATTACAGCATCCCATCTGATTGAATTGCATGAAACCTAGGAAATACACTGGCAATCGTTTTTCCAATTGATTGCATTGCATAGGCAATGGAGATTCTGGCAGGGATTCCATCCAGCTTGTGGACTCTCCTTTGCTCTTTAACTCTTCAGGTATATAGACTTCACAGTCTGTAAAAGAAAAGTCATCTGGGGCTCTTATTTTCTTCCACAGCACTGTAATGATAAAAAAAAAACTGATTGTACTTTAATAAGGTCAAAAATATGTGTTGGCAGCACAGGCTAAAATTTCACCTGCTTAATTTTTGCCTTTTCATCTCAAACAGTATATAACTTACAGTAACATTTCAGTCTTCTGAAATATTTTAGAAAATATTTTTTACAAGTAATGTTTGTCAGATGGCGTTTCGTTCTAGATTTTTTTTTTTGCTTCATAAGTATCATCTAATTCTTGTTGTGTACAACTCCTCATAGTTTCCTTTTGGATCATTTTCCGTGACAATCTACAGGACAAAAAAAAAATCATTCCTTAATCAAACAGAGTGGAACAAGATGGGGGGAAATCTTGTACAAATGCACCACTAACACTTAACTGTGTGCTTTTGCTCATTAAATGCTAATTGATCTCCTCTGCCCCTTCTTGTGATCATGGAGTTATTGCTGGCATCACTACAAAGTACTTTCGTACACTTTAGTATATTATAGCCTGTCAGCCCTAAACCCCAAACTCTAAACTCGGCACTGCTTGCTAAATCTACATTTCTACTTAAATGTACCTGCATACATACTTAGGGGTCCTGTGCCATGAAAACTGCAGCATAGAAAACAGAAGTGCTTGAAGAGTTGAATTCGACTTAGTAGACACAAGACTCTCAATAGATACTGATAAACAGAAACGAGAGGACATAGGTCATAGAAGAAGGTAAAGCTACGCTGTTGAAAAGCAAGGAATTAGCACATGAGTATTGCCCAGCTGCTTGCATAATGAAATGATCTCTTTTTAATTAATTCAATTAATCAATGCAGGCTCAATGGATGAATATCTGGTTGGGTTGTGGCTCATGCAAAGCACATTATTGTAGTTTTGAACAACAAAGTTTGTTTTTAGCAATTTGGGATGCTTAGTTATTTCAGTAGTTTTCTAAAACCCACTCAGCGCCCTTAGAGTGGAGTGCGTGTGCGCCTCGGTTAAGAGAAAAGTGTCTCCTCACACTACAGCCTATGTAGGTCTCACAGAGGCTCCGGTGAAAAGAAATGCAGGAGGTGGAGGATCATGGAGGGCACTGCTGAGAAGCCACTGCTCTGTCGCAATGTGTCCCTACTCTGTCTGACCTGTGGCACTGAAGTTGTCTTGCCTCCACTTCAGCCCAATATCTGTGAACTTTGTCAGCGTGATAAAGAGCACATGCAGGAGTGGACTTTCTCTCGCTCTCTGTCAGCGCAGTACTGCGAGAGACACAGGCACAGTTGTCTCTGCAGCAGTGGAGATACAAAGCACTTGCACAGAGACATGCAGCGCTTATAAAGTCTAGCATTGTGAAGGAAAGACTCTTCCAAGAATCATCCTATAGCTTTTGGGAACTTCAGCGTCTGATGTTAGAATACAGTTACTAGTTATGGAAAGTGAGGTAAAAAACATTAACAAAATACTGTATATAATCAGAAACATTTTTGTTTTCTGTATGTGTGTGAATGCTTCGGAGTAAATGTATACTTTTAAATGTTATCAGCATGCGCATCTTAAATCCATGGGTGAAGGATTATATCTTTTGTAGAAGCATATGCTTCTTTTTCTTTTTTCAGTTTCTTAGACATGACTCAGCAACTAATATGTTGTGTATTTTCTTTTTGCTTTTCAGTATGAAATTATCTTTTATTTCTTCTCATTCTACATATATTACTCCATAGTGTTTTAGACCATGTGTGTGTGAATGTGTATAGTTTACATTGTTGAACCTAACGTAGCCTGCATGTATCGAAAGGTGTACAGTTTGTTTTCAAGAATTGCACAGTTCTGTTAAGAGATGGCCAAAGAGACATTTATGTTGTGAAACTGGTTACCTTCTGTGTTACAAAGTATACATTTTTGCTTGGTTGGACAAAAAATATCTAAAAAGATAGAAAGGCTTATCACAGTGAGACTTATGGAAAGCTTTGATTTTGTTTATTTTATACTGTATCTGTATGTGTCTGCAAATAATAGAAATTGTTGTCTAACAGCGTTTCTGCTCAATGATCAGAGACTGAAAGCAGGGGAGAGCTTTGAAGCTGCATTTTTCATGACAGGGAAGAAGATTGAGATTGGTGAGGCAGTAATGGTGTGAGTGACACCAATTAATTAATTTACTTATCATTTCTTATTTGTAAATCTCTCCCTGAAATGTAAAGAGTAACATTCAAAAACCAAAACCTGATTTTCCTCAGCTTCTGTCCACAACCAGCCCTTGAAGTAACTTATTACTGCAACATACAGTACTTCCTTACATAAAGTATGTACTATTTTACTTCATTAAGTTGCAGCTCATGCTCAGTTTTTAACATAAAAGGCAAGAGAGTTTATAGAAGTATAAAACAGGATTTTTACAAAACATTTTTAGTTTTTTTAAAGAAGTTTTTTCTTTAAAAATTCATTTAAGTCATACTTTGACATACAATGCTTGATAAATCTCGACCACTTTTTGCATATTGTTAATAAAGACTACCTAAAATTAAATTAAAAGTTCGAAATTCTGAAAACGCAGAGAGTAAATGAGGAAATATAGAAACTAGCTTATGGTTTCCCCTTAGAATTAACTGCTCTTTCAAGCTTTGGCCCAAACTAGTCCCCTCCTCAAACTGTCTTGGCAACTTCTGGTTTGATTTAATCACATGGACTCCTTACTCTGTTGCTGATCGTGGGTGGGACACGGCCAGCAGTGTTGTGACATGTTATATTGAATGTAAATGGAATAGTCATAACTGAGGTGTGTTTGTGATCTTTTTCTTTACATTAAAATATTGCACAATTGTGATGTACGATATTTAAACCCCCATTTTCATGCATAATTCTAATTCTGTTAAGAATAATGATCAAAACAAGGGACATTCATCAGATCCCTTTCTGACCAACTTTAAGCTTCCAGTTCTCTTTTCCTTTATGGTCTCATAAAGAGTGAGAATGTGTCTTAAACAGAGCAGCAACACAGAGGGTTAAGACTGCTTCTGGGCCCCAGTGTCCTTCTACACTTGTCTGTAATCAGCACTGAGCCACAAGACCTCCTGTGAAATGAGGAGTTTACTTTCCTTTGCATTAACTTCGTCTATTAGCGCTCAATCTCATTGCGGTGGAGGTGCTTCCTAGAGAAGTCGATAATATTGCGTATGTTTGCTCTCTGACTAATGCATTTACAGTAAAGTGGAAGAGAGCAAATGTGCTGCTGCTGAAGAGCCTCTGACCTTTATTCCCTAGGCCTTGCTTGGACTGTCTTAAGGATATCGCTCCCTCCCTGCTTATCTCTTCACACAAAGACATCTTCATATTCTGAAAAGGGAATTCATAGAAAAAGAAACATAACAAAGTGTATCCCCCTCTCTATCTATGTACAGTATACAGTGTATTTGCACAAAGGATGTACACAGAGGTATTTATATACTATATGCTCATTTCCTCATGTCTGTGTGAGAAAGGGAAGACTAATCAGTGCAGGTGGCCTTAATTCTTGGGAGTTGCTCTGTATCGTTAGAAACAGAGATACAGTATGAAGATGAATGTACAGGAGTAAATGAATGGGTGTGTAGTCATAGATGTGTACTGTCTAAGCAGGAAGCATTTTTAAAAAAATGTCTTTATTTTAGATTAATGTGGCACAGTTGTTTAGTACGTGTGCCATTTTACCAAGATTTCACTCTGCTTTTACCACATATATTATGCCTTTACAATGACCAAGATTTTACAGTAACAGAATATACACAAAATGTGCTTTTCACTACACTCTATTATAAAAATGTTGATTTACTGAATAAATGTTCATGTATCCTTATTCATATTCTTTCTTTTTAAACTTCATATACAGTACTGTATGTACTGTACATAAGTACATATGTGTCTAAATTGTGTATTGTATTCAGTAATAATATTTGTGTTAAAGAATATCCTGGTTTTCTCATTCACTGAATTCTTTATCCACACATCTGTCAGTCATATGGGTGGAATATATCTGTTCTTTAACAAACAACATCACGGTGACTAAAAGGATGAAAGGCATCATAGGAGCTGAGTTACTACTTCATAAATGCAATCTCCTTATCACTCCACCCCTTTGTAGTAGCATTTAATGATTTAAATGGGCTATAAGTCAGCATTTCCTCACTGTGTCAATCAGGTCCATATTTCCCAAAGCACAAGCATGATTTTGAGATATGATGGATTTTAGGCATAAGTAAGTGTAATAAATCATTTTTAAAGAGGGCACCAAGACCACTTGTGCTTCTTATTTTATACATATGACTTTAAATAGTACTAGCACCTGATACAAGACTGAATTGGGTTGTGCTAACTTCTTACCCACCAAAGACATAGACTGCATATGGAATATTGGGCATGAAAAAATACAAAGGAAAAGGTATTGCATAGCATTTGTGATTACAATGCCAAGGATCAATTCATTGTGAGCAAATGAAAACATTTCATTGGCCAAACAGTTTAGTGGCAGTGACTAAGTTGTTCACCATTTTATTCGTCACAAATTGTGAACATTTGAATAGACAGACTGACAATCAGACAAACAGCTAAATAGATCAACAGGCAGCATTACTGCCTTGCAGCTTCATCTCCAAATCAAATCTCCAAAGCTAAGCAAGTCTGAGCTTAGTTGGCTAGATAGATGGATTGTAGCATTTGAAGTACCATGGCCAGTACTGAGATAATCAGGTTGCTGCTGCATGTGGTGCTGGCAAACCAGTAGTACACTCTTCCCTTGGATCAGCATTTCTGAAAACCAACGGCTCTGTATGATGAGAGTGGACACTGTGCTTTAGGTGGAGCCATCCTTAGGATGACATGTCAAACCGAGGCCCTGAATCCTTCGTTTTTAAAGACCATGGCAGGTTTAGAATGCGTAGGAGTGTCAACTCAAGCACTCAAGCTGGCTGGCTAAAGTCTACTCTGGTCATGTTCAGTCAGCCCTTCCTGATGATCACCCTTAATTCAATTAATGACACTACTTCACGCCTTCCTACCTGATATGCTTATTTGTTGTAATGGGGCTGTTGACACTTAAAACGCTGTTACACATTATGTAGGTGGTGGCTGCTCTTCAGTGGCCCCTTCCTTTATGTGAATTGCTTTGAGATCCCTAAAGCTGAAAAGCAAGGAAGCATTTATATTAATTTGACAGATTTGCCATAGGCTTGATGTATGTAATGGACAAAGCCTACTATCGTATAATCAAAAAAGCCTTCACAATATGTTTGTGATTAGACAACACTGACTTACTGGATGTTCTACTCTGAGTCAAAAAAGTTAGGAAGATTTTTATTTTGTTATACAAAGTTTCACTGAGATTGTAATGAGATTTTGCTTTTCATAAAAGTGTGTATGAGCTCTTTATTAGCTAGTGTTTTGGGCTCAATATTAGTTCTTTAAAAATATTCCAGTGTACTTTGGAGATGAGCTGTATAACTTCCACCTAGGCCTGATGTAATAGAGGCAAAGATGGATCCTCATGTTGTTTATTCCACACTTTCATGCATGGCAAATTCAAGATGACATAGTCATGCAAATGTGCAGCCTTTTTTTCTGCTGTGTTTTAATGGGAGAAGATCTAGAGAGTTCTGGCATGAAAGGAGTTAAGCCTTCTCAGAAAATGCAATTCTGTCTGGTTTCAGCTTTTTAGTAATTGAAGCTTTATGAGCATGTTTCGGATCAGCAGTTAGTGGAACTTGAACAAGAGTCAAACTCTTGGTATTTGGAGGCAAATTAGTTCTACAGTATGCAGATATGTTTCACTGGCTCAGTTCCTGTACATTAAAGCAGCTAATATGGACAAAATGCCTTTAACGTGTGTGGTGATTAGAAACTCCGATGTGTGTGGTTAGTAATTGGAAAACATTTTCCAGGGGAGTACCAGGGCTTTTAGGTAGAGAGACATGCCTTTCTTTTATATTTTCATAATGTGGGTCCAGAGAGAAAATTAGAAAAAAAAAACAAAACAATAAAAAAACTCTGTGCAGTTAAAAAAGAGACTGATTGGCAGGTGAGCAGAGTGCCCCCACTCTAATTTTATGAGCATTATTTTCTGCCGACTCAATTCATTTTTCTTTGCCAGTGTGAGGTATCGTAAAACATCCAGTGCAGCTGCCAGAGCTCAGAAAACCAAACTTTTTTTTTTCATTTATGTATATCCTGTATGTCTTTTGCTCATTCTTTCTCTTTTTCTCACAACACACAGATACTGGATAGCACACATTTATGCAGGTTTTTGTATAAGAAAGCATAGACTTTCAACCACAGTAAAGCAGTCCAGCAAATGAAATTTTGATCAATCATTGCAGGGGACATTTCAATTAACAGAAACTGGATTACACTGTGAACCAGCTTGACATTTTTTTTAAGTTGTTCGTCGTCTTTTTCATATTGCTACTCCTAGCTCTATACTTTAGATGACACCAAGTGCCTCTACCTCATACAGGCCAAACCTTGCCTTGTCCTCACCCTGGCCCCAACTCTACCCCCTACTCTCTTCTCTTGCATAGGTGAATGTAATTGAGCCTGGCGTTGTCCAAGTTGTGCCTGTCCACCATCTGTGTTAGGAATGCACAATCCCAGACAAAAGGTTTGGCAAAGTCTTCCCTCTGTCTGAACTCCAGCGCCTCCAGATAGCAATAAAACACCTGGACAAAATCAGCAGGTGACGGCAGGCAAAGGGAAAAGATCAGTCACAGCCTGTCTCCCCCCCCCCCCCCCCCCAACTACAGCCCTTTGAACATTTGCTTGTTTCTCTGGACAACCAGTGCTGTCACCAGGCAGGGTTTTGATCTCTGGGAACAAGATTTTCCTAGAAGAGCTTGGAAGCTCTGGCCACTTGACAAAGGGAGGAACCTGATTTTTCTTTTTTTTTTCTTCATTTTAATTTATGTTTTATATTCCCTCAATAGCAGTGGCTGTAGAATTCTCTTTTTTTACCATGCACATTTATTCTTCTGTTGTATAAAAGCATCTTCAATATTCAGTCGATTTGGTAGTTTATATTTTAGATGACATGCTCGAATTGAGTTGCCTTGTTATAACGTACAGTATCAAAGTGGGCATGACTAGTTTTGCTTGATCCCTGGAAGTGAGAGAACAGAGAGGGGGAAACAAAAAAAAATCATGGATACAAATGCTATTTCAAGGGAGGATAGCACTTTTGTTAGAAATGTGTTTGAACCATTTAGACTGAGTGCAAACAGAATGTTCCAAATGGTGTGTGGTATTGCAAAAATGCTAAAAGGAAATGTTGTCACTGTAGAGTTGATTTGTCATTTGTAAGCTTATCTTGCATATGTTTTTCAGAAAGCTGCTTGAGATACAAATAATGCACTGAGTAACTGTAATTAAATACTTTCAGCTAAGTTTTCCTTATGTATTGCCAACAGATCTTTACTATTACTTGTTCTTTGATTATAGGCCTTTAGTCTTCATACTGTATATCAGTCCCATCAGGCCCTTTTAATGCCTTTGGATTGACCTGAGGACCATCATATTTTAGCATTGCCAGAAGGCCCTGAAACAGTGCTCTGGTAGCAGTGCCAATGGAATGAGACTTTTTGCTCTGTAAATTGTGGTAAATTGGATGTTCACTTTTTTACAGCAGCAGCACTTACTTATGAAACTTGACAAACTATTGCTTTTTTAATAAAAAATCCTAGTGGCAAGCCAGAAACATCTGAATTTCATCGGTTTTCATCACTCCTTAATCCTTTATTATTGTTCTTCCATCTTATTTTTAGACTACCGCCCTTCTGAAATTCTTGGTCAGATTTTTTTTGCTTTGAACAGCTCCCTTAAACATTTTCTTAGTTCAAGTTTAATATGTCACTAAGAGTGTTCTTTACAGATTTGTTGTTTCAGTCTTAATTGAGAGTTAATTAGGTTATAAGCAGAGCCAGAAAAGTAAAAAAAAATGTTGTATGAATTGGAAGGCATAAATGTAAAAGATTCAGTTTAATTTCTAGCTGGAAATTCTGCATTCTGCAGTGCATTGCAGGGGTCACATTGACTTCTTTTGACAGTGAAAAAAAAAAGTCTGCTCCCTGTCTTTACAGAATAGCTGTACGGCCTTTGATTTGTGATAGTCCAACAGTAGCCATCTGAGTCCAGCTGTACAGGGGGCTTTTTTCTTGGCTTTCAGAAACCTCAAGCTTGGTTTGATTTGTAGGCTGTCAAAAGGTCACCTTATGAAATGTCAGGGAGGGTGAAAACAACAGTGCAACTCCTTATAACAGAGGCCATGTGGAGCCTCTCTCTCAAGAGCTCCAATAGAGGGCATCACTTGATGAAGTCTGTGTGTCAGATTGGCAGGCTCTGGCACTCTCAGCCCGGTGAGCAAAGTTAGCATGTGAATTGCTGCATTGCAGCAGTGTTTCCATTTCAGGTCCAGAGTGCTTTTCTGACACATTCACCAGTTTCTAAAATTGTAACTTAGCACCTAAATACCAAAATTATAGGTTTAATTTTAAAGCTCACCAGGGGGCTCTTTATTTTCCTAACAATTTTATATCCTTCTGACTGATTTTGTGGTGTTCACCCATTATATCTGTTTTTTAAGAAAAATGGCCAGCTTTGACAATTGACAGCTTGTATATTAAAATTTGAACTCCACATAAAAATAAATAAATGACAACACTGAGAAGTCAGTGGAACTTTAAATTCCAGTGCCAATATCAAATGCAGTGTGACACAGACCAGAGAATAGGTAATATCTGTTCTCCAAAACCATTTTTCAGGACATCAATGTGCACTAATACAGTAGGACAGTATTTATCCTCCTCTTCCAATGTGTGACATCCAGTATTTTATCCATCAATCTAAAAAATGATTAAAAATTGACGTGAGCAATTGGAAAATTGAAATAGAAATTCTTTTTAAGAGAAAAGGCTTTCCACATGAATATTGGACACATTTGCTCCTTCTTCCCGAAATAACTCACAAGACACGTCCCATTTGCTTCACATTAGCCTAGTGCTAGTCTCTCCACTAGCTCTTAAATACTTTTATTAAAGACACAAGCTGTAGATTACAAAGGGACATTTACTTTTTTGTTGCTTTGCTCTTATTATTCATTAAAGCAAGTTTTTTTGCACTGCAGTGTTCTGTGTCTGCCAAAGTAAAAAGATAAGATTCCCTTTGTCTTTGTCTAAGAAACATTTAGATTAAAACAACAGCTGTTGAAAATTAAAAAAAAAAACATTCTCTACCAAAAAAATATACGTTTGAATGGATGGAGGGCCTTACAGGAAACTTTTAAATGTCTTGTTATTCATTCGGCAATATTCTGCTTGGTTTATAATATTGATCATTTTAAAGCTCTGAGCAGTCCTTCCTTCCTTCTTAATGGAGTTTTGAAAAGTTCAGTCCTTACAATAAGTATCAGGTTTCTAACACACCTTCACTATATTTGTTTCTACACATCTTTCCCTCTTTCCACCTAGTGTGGGGATTGCTTACGGGTGAAAGACAGTAATCAAAATATAATTTAATAATTTCTTTCATTCTGTCTTTGATTAGATCTTTTATAACCAATGTTTGTGGGGGTAGCTTGACCATTGTAATTTTTAGTTTTATCTTTCCAATACTACAGTGTTATGTGCTAGCTGGTACTGTATATACTGTATACACAAAGTATATACTGTATACACTGTTTCAATATACCCTTTGAACTTCTGCTCCCTTCTGTTCATGCATGTTCAAAAACTGCCTTGTTTACACCTCATGTGCACAATAGTTATTAATACTGTAATGAACACTGCGTATTTGACCTTAATATCACTATGGTTTTAAGCAAATCATGTATTTCTCTTTTTTTTCGTTCTCTCTTCTTGATACGATAAGAAACTTAAATTTAATATTAATTACAAGTGCTTTTAAAATGAATATTTTTGTATAGCTGCAGATTACGGTTCTAAATGTTCTGCTTTAAAATTTACATTCCAAAGAATTCAGAATTTTGTCTGCCAAGAAAGCTGTTTTTGTTGTTGTAACTGAAAATTATTTTGGAAGTCGTATTTTAGACAACTGATAATGATATTGAAAGATTATACAGTTTTTTCATTTAATTTAATACCATTTTTTCAACAAGAAAGAGCATAGTTCTTAGTTCATAGATCAGTATACAACAGATAATCTTTCATTGAACCTTTTATTGTTTCAATTTGCTTTGACAGAATTTTTCTTGTTGTGCATTAAAAAGACTAAGACCTTTATTAAAAATATTGTAAAGCCCAAATCCCATACTGGATAGAAGCTTTTTGGTTAATGCTTCCTGATAGTACACAATGGATAGCCACTATCAAGTAACTTGGGCTTGAAATTTATCATTGTTGTGTGGGTCAAAGTATTTGATTTTGTTCTGGTTCAATTTTCAATACAGAAAAAATACAAATTGTCTTCCTAATAGTTATTGTATAGAAATAGTATATTTAGTAGCTTTGTTTTTTTCTTCTTTTCATACCAGATTAGAATGCTAAATTCAAGCTTCACAAGTTTAGGAGTGAAAGAAGAGTAGTGTGAATCTTCCAAACTTAGGCATCATACTGTATAGTTCCTTTTCCTCTGAAATTCCCAGACTTTTATTTTTAGTATTATGTGACCATCAGATGCTTAAAATACCATTCAACTGCCATATATTGTTGTTTAAAGCCCTTAAGTAAACCAGATGTCAGTATTGTGGCAGAGCAGGTTATGTCAAGCTCAGTCCCTGGTTAACTGTTCCTCCATTGAGGCCTTTGTTTCTGCAGGAATTGGGGTAGGGTAAAAAGTGACACTTAGGACTACCTGAAACTGAGTGATCGCTGAAAGCACTGTACATTATTTCAAAGGCTGGAGCAGTGCCCAGTTAATCAGTCAATCAATGGAATTCATCAATGCAATTGAGACAGACCAGCCTGAAACACTTCTAGAAGAGTAACGAGGGTTTAATTGAGAATCCTCACAGTTTGAAACTGCTGCTGGCCTCATGTGTTTACAATGGGGCAGGGCTTGATTTTCTAGCCAACTATAACATTCAAGATACATGCTGTTTCACAGAACAACTAAAAAATTTGCAGAGACAAGATACTGTCTAATGTCATTAGAACGGAAGATCCACAGGTACAGCTGTCAAGTTCCTGTTTTAAGCAAGACCCTGGTATCTGTCTTCTTTGTTGTCGTGTTGTTCCAAAGATCACTTTTAGTGGAATGACCCCCTTTTCCGCTCCCTCAGGAAGGCACTGTGTGCTCCTCTATGGACCCACCCCCCCTGCTGAGCCCCCCTCCCACAACTCCCCTAGTCCTTTTTCCTCTGAGCCAGAGAGGAAACCCTGGCTAGACACTTTAGTGACTAATTCAAAGTATCTGGCAAGACAATTGATAACAACCTTCCTTGCTGTGGTGACAAATATGTTTGACTGCACTTTATTAACTTAGTCCAGCACAGCCGCAGACAGCATAGGAATTAGGAACACATACAGTACACTGAAGTGTTAGGAGCCCAAAACTCTTTTGCCTAGCTCTTTTTTTTATTCACTCCATTCTGTCCTCCTTCATTTCTTGTTTTTTCTTGCTATCAAATTTCTATTCCTTGTCATGCACTCTTTCTCTTCCTTTTCCACTTTCACAGAATTGTAGTTGCCCAAAGTGTCAACAGATTAAATGTTTGGCTGTGTCTCTGTCTGCGAAACGAGACATATTGTCTTCTGTTTTCAGAAAGCGTAACCTTGTTAATATATACGAGAAATATAATTGTGTGGCAGGAAAAATAAATAAGTTATTAGAATGCCCCGCTACTGTGGCAGTGGAGCAGACAGTTTTGTTTCTAATTGCTTTATTAGACCAAGTTAACTATCTCATCAGCTGTCAGGCCTGCTTGTAAACAAGGGAAACAGATGAAAGAGCAATTGATGGTAATTTTTTGCCGCTGCTCAGAGATCATCATGCCGTGTTCTCCGATCTGGCCTGGAGTAATATTACTGTCTTTGTAAGTGATGTCTTTTGTTTGGTGTTTTATTTTGTTAAGGATAATTTAACTATATTTGATATTATGGTCAAAGTACATAAAAACTGCCACTACTTTTACAGGTCAGCTTGTGCTGATTTTAAACTGGCGAAAGTGAGAAAGGAACATGAGCCATTTTAATAGACTCACATTGAACTGGCAAGTAAATCAACAGAACCTTCAAGACATCATTGTAAAGCAATGTGAAGAGCTAACCTGTCTTACATAGAATAAAGTGGTGTTCTTAGTAGGGCCACCATCTCTTATAGATGTAATGAAAGTGAATGGGTCATTCTATATTCTCATGGCCACCCTCTCATTTCTAGAGGCGTGTGTATGCATGCACAGCAGCTACACTTAAAGTGAAAAGAAAAAGAAATGTATCCTGAAGGGCTTGTGCTAATCCAGTCATTGGAATTTCCAAAATCAATTATTTTGCATGAAAAATGAAGTGCAATTTAGAGGCTAAGAAATTCAAGATGCAACTTCAAAAAGCATACTATATTTGACTTACATTAGCTATCCTGACTTAATTTCGCACACTGCCAGCTTGAATCTATAGTTTGGTGAAAGGGTACACAATACCAGCCTTGCCTACTTGTGTCTTAGCAGGCTTATAACCACTCATTATGAATGGGATAAGGTGTAAGGATTATGAAACCTCAGTTGTACATAATCTTTTCTGAAATGCTTAGCTCTGTTTTATGTACTGTCACAAGCCTCGTTAAAAAAAGATGTATTGACCAACGCAAGTCTGAGGTGGGGAATCAGATAAATCTTTATTCTGGGCACCAGTGAGGAAGCTAGTATTAAAGATGATGTAGACACAGTATAAATGGCCTGAAAAAAAGGAAAGCTTGAGTCTAGAGCATAATAAATGATTCAGGCTTGTGTTGGTCTTTAACACATTACTGAGCCCTGCTTAATGGCAGTGCAGCTAATGTCCATACTTAAGGCTAGTGGCTCAGCAGGCCAGATCTTATCCCAGTTTTGACTGAGAACATGACTAGCTCCTGAGATCATTGGTCAATTGAAGGGCTATCCCTAGCAATACTGTAGCTGTTTTTACAGCTGGATGGGCTGGTGCAACTGGGATGACCTACTTTGCTCAAGGCTACAACACCAATATCTGCAGAACCTGAGAACCTGAGTCCATAGCCTACCAGCTGAAAGTGTAGAACTGTACAATTATTCTCTGCTGCAGACCATTTCCACTGTGTATTATAATGTGCAGCACCAAAACAAATGCAATTGTCCAATTTTACCGTGGTACTTATACAGATGCAGCCATTCAAAGTGCGCGGCACAGACACGTACCGGAGGTAATTGGCTACGGCCTCGCACGTCACAATGCAAAATACCGCGGTACGTGATTGGTTGACCGACAGGGGCACTCGTGGTGCGTTGGTCGGTGGTAGAAAGATTTAAATGTCTTTACTGTGCCCGTTTTAGTATTGAATATTTATATGGAATTTTACCACAGAAGGGAAATCTTAGTAGCTGAGCATAAAAAGAATAGGAGCATACTGTAACGCGTGTGAAGGCCATAAACGATATTAATTTTGGAACATAAACATACAGTATATGGCTGGTCTCGGTACTTTAAAGAAAAAATACACACCAGTATTCCATTTCTCCCTAAACATTTTAAGCATCGAAGTCTTTAACTAACGTGATACCGGAGTCAACAAGCATACTTTTAGAATTTGATTAAAAGGGAATATAATATGGAATCTCGTATCTTGTCAGGAACAGTTCTTTCCGGGCCCTATGCGGACGACACGATCCGAAAGGTGATATGAAAATATCATGCAGGAGTCGGTCAGGAGACAGGGGGGCGTGTCCATGCAGTGCTGGTGTCCGGGGGGAGTGAATCCAGGGTGAACAATCCAAGGGTAAATCCAGAGGGGGAATCCGAGACGGGAGGTTTAGTCCAAGACCAGGGGATCCATCCGAAGTTAAAACCAGAACTGGGTCGGTACCGGCGGGGCAGGGAATCAGGAACAGGAAACTAAAACCATAACGGAGCCAGATGCAGCAGGACCCCGGGCTCTCACGATGCGGAAATCAATGAGAAGCCTCGGGCAAACGCCTGCATCTGGCTTTAAGGTGGAACTAAAGAGGGGCTGGAATAAGGAACAGGTGTGGGGAATGGGACAGAACGAGGAAGGGCTGGAGCGCCCTTAAGAGGAGGAGTAACGATCGTGACATATCTAAAGAAATTAATAATGATATAATTATATTCATGTACCGCAACACAAGCCGGAATCCAGCCGGAGCTATGACTTTTTTTTAACAAACATTTTTGAAAAAATAAAACGTTTCCCTGGGTCAGAGATTAAATAAAACTTCACTCGCACCAAACAAATTTATATTTCTAAATATCACAACATGATCGAATTTAAGTCATTTTAATAACCAGGAATAGTCACCTATGCGTTACAATATAAACATTTATATTGATTTAAATCACGTTTTGATTTAAATCGCAAACGCTTGTTTAAATATATGTGTTTTTTGATTCACAATCAAACAAATGCAACATAAATTGATATCTTTGTCTTCTAAGTATCTTAATAAACTTTCAGCATAGCTTTCTCCCCGTTTAGATTTATTTTTCTTGGGATCTTGGGATCAAACGTGGAAAGATTAGATTGTAATCGTTTTTATTTTTTAAATACATTTTAGAAAAGTGTAATCTATACTAAAAAGCTGTACACCACCTGCTATAAAGATACATATTGTAATACTTTCGGGTTCGGATAGGACGGACACAAGAACTCAGACTTGCGGAGTTAAAGCAAGTTAAAGCCTTGATTTTATATATCACCTTTAAAAGTGGCATCTCAAAGCAATACAGTAGGTGTAAAAACAGTTAAAAGGACCACAGATTACAAAGTAAATACCCAACACTGATTGTACCCATCTGTCATGCTAATAAAGCACCTTAAATTGAATTGAGAGAGGGTGTGGGGCGAGCGAGAGAGCACAGCCAGGACAGGCAAATAACATACACTCCACAGACGTTCACAACAGTGACATATCATAAAACGTTTGCACATATTGTTAAATTATTACTTGTTTTTCAGGAAGTTAAAAAAACACTTGAATTACTTATCCAGTCTCTCGAAATAAAATTATTTTTCAAGCAATGCAACTAACGTCGGGCAACGTGTTTTTTTTTAATCCAACATTGACAGCCACATCTTAAATCTTGTCAGTCAGCTCTTTTTTCTCTATTTGAATTGTGGCGATTCAAACAACTTGGGATAACAAGTGGTCTCAAAGTCACCGAGCTCACAGAGCTTCAACAACAGATAACAATTTCCTTAGTCCTTCCTTAGTCTTCCTGAAATTGTCAGATTATGAGTGAATAAAAGCATTTTATTAAAAACACGTTTGCGTTTGTTTGGGAGCTATATTATGTATTTTTCATATGTAAGATATAATGATGTGTTCCTGCTTACACATCGCATGACTTTAAAAGCTAGAAAAACAGGTTTTGATTCACATTATCTGGCGAGCCTTGTTTTGTCAAAGGACAGCACACTTTTCACTTACTGCAATATTATGGACACTCAATTGACTTTTAAAAAAACAACAACTTTTTTTTGACAGCTGGTACAGCACCCCACCCCGCCCACGCTCCAGCATTATATTCTCATGTACGGGTAGAATATGTTCATTGTCTTCCAATGAAAGAAGGGTTCCTTTCGCCGTAGTCGGGAGACACTAGAAGCTTGCCACGCCCGGACAGTTACACCAACGCATTAGCATGTTAAAGCGATTTCATTGAGGAGCCTAGCTTTCTAAACTAGTAAGTACTGTACTTACTGGGTTTTGGAGGGGGGGAGGTGTCTTTCGCTGGAAATCTCGCCCCCTTCTACTTTGAAAATACCTGTGAAACTGGTTTAATTCGTCACAGCCAGCACTCCCGCAGAGAGGGGGGTTGTACTTGCAGTGCATCGGTATAGATGGGAAAGCCAGAGCCGACCACTACGCCGCCCCCGTGTTTGGGGATGTTTATCATTCTCAGTGCATAACAAGGAAGATTAATAAACATAAACATAATCTCATGGTTAAATAGTCAAGTCTAGCCATGTGTGAGTCTAGTCTCACAGAGCTTCAACAGCAGATGACAACTTGTGAGTTCGATTAAGAATGAATAAAAGCATTTCATTAATAACGCGTTTGCGTTTGTCTGGGTGCTGACAAAGTAAAAATTACTTTTTGACAATGAAGAACTGTGTGTGTGTCTCTCTCTCTGCTGGCGTTTGTAATCGTTTTTATTTTTAAATACATTTTAGCAAAGTAATGTACCATAAAAGTATTGTGAGACATATTTGGGTTAACATGTTCAGTGTTCAGTGTGTGGTAATTTGTTTGGTGCGAGTGAAGTTTTATTTAATCTCTGACCCAGGGAAAAGTGTGGTGTGGACGGCTGAGGAGAGAATGCAGGCTCGGAATGCAGGCTCGCGCTGTGTCCGTTATTCTTTTTGTCTTCTTCTGGCTTGGTCGGATAGTTTTTGTTTTATCAATAAAGTTTGATAATCGGCCAGTGAAAGCTCTGTTGTCCTTCACATGAATGCCTGAAACATTGTACCGAACCCAGGATTTTACAGTATTTTTTCTTTAAAATACCAATAACAGCAACATACAGTTTACATAATATGTTGATGTTCCAAAATTAATATCGTTTATGATCTTTATGACCTTCGTTATGCTCTTCGTTAATGTCTAAGCCGGAACACATCATTATATCTCATTTTGTATTTCTTTAAAAAAAAATAAAAAATCGTTTGCCCAGCCTAACAGTATTGTTGTTATTGTTTTTATCCTGTAAAGCGCTTTGAGGAGCCACATTTAAAGGCACCATATACAATAAAGTTCATTATTATTACCATTGTTAATTTGCTGGACAGAGAGGTGAACATTATTACGCAGAAGACAAAAATAGCAATTTACGTTGCATTGTGCATTGTGCTGCTGTAATACAGTTTTAAATAATTAAAAGTCTAAACAGTATCAGCTTTATTTATGGGTTTTAAATAAAGGCGATTTAAACGCGATTTAAATCAATATAAATGTTTATATTGTAACGCATAGGTGACTATTCATTGTTTTTAAAATGACTTAAATTCGATCATGTTGTGATATTTAGAAATATAAATTTGTTTGGTGCGAGTGAAGTTTTATTTAATCTCTGACCCAGGGAAATGTTTTATTTTTTCAAAGAAATGTTTGTTAAAAAAAAAAGTCATGGCTCCGGCTAGATTCCGGCTTGTGTACATGAATATAATTATATCGTTATTAATTTCTTTAGATACGCGATTCCATATTATATTCCCTTTTAATCAAATTCTAAAAGTATGCTTGTTGACTCCGGTATCATGTTAGTTAAAGACTTCGATGCTTAAAATGTTTAGGGAGAAATGGAATACTGGTGTGTATGTTTTCTTTAAAGTACCGAGACCAGCCATATACTGTATGTTTATGTTCCAAAATTAATATCGTTTATGGCCTTCACACGCGTTACAGTATGCTCCTATTCTTTTTATGCTCAGCTACTAAGATTTCCCTTCAGTGGTAAAATTCCATATAAATCTTCAATACTTAAACGGGCACAGTAAAGACATTAAATATACATATACATACTGTATACAGTACAGTTTGCATACAGTAATATGTTTATGTTCCTAAATCAATCTCTTTTATGAGCATGTGAAAGGCATGGTGAATCGGAGATTCTCAAAAATTACTGTACTTTGCATGATTGGAAACAAATGCGTGATTGCGAAATGCTGTGGTGTTACTTTTACAAAGACGGTCAATGAAAAAAAGAATGTGGACCAGGGCAATACTTTGAGTTTACAGCTTGTCCAAGGTCATTCATTATTAATACTATTAGTAATATCTTCGTTAAAGACTTTGATGGCGACAGCTCAAACGTGAGAGGTTGAGCTTTATTAGCTCCACCTTGCGGAAATTCCGGATACTATTATTTTTTTGCGGTACTATACGAGAATTTACGGTAACTCGCGTTAGACTGCATAAAGCGCACCGCAAAATAATGCGGTATCGCCCGCTTGTTTTGAATGGCTGCATCTGTATGTATACAGTCTGAATTTCAGCCTTCTGCATGATTTTCTACATTTTTACAGGGGGTAGATGTAGTGACGTCTGCTTTGTTTTCTGCATGTTATTATGTTGCAGTCATACTGTTTCTGTGTTAAGGCTGCATATTGTGGTAGTGCTCTTTGGTGACCAATGAAAAAGAAACAAGCTCGATAACTTTCAAACACTTGAACTCTGGTGTAAAATTAGCTAAACTTGTCCACCTTCCAGAAGTATGTTTAAGTGAAAGTAGAATTTTTCTTACTCATACCTGCAAGGTTTATTGACATTTTTGTATATTTAAACTTTATCCAAGTTGCAGAGCAGATTTTATCTTAGAGCAAAAGAGCTTTAAACATCTCTCATTCAGTTACTCTTGTCTTCATGACTATGAAGTGAAAAACAACAACAATTGCAGTACCTTTCTCTTAATCATAAAATTAATCTAATATTGTATAGCCTGTAAGTCACCAGCCAGAATGGGCTCTAATAAGCCATTTCCTGAATACATTGTTCAAGACATAGAAAAGTCTGGTATGAACATGGATCCCATTTGAAAGGAGAGTTTAATTTTTAAACCCTGTTATTTCTATAATAAGGCTGAAATACTGAAAAAACATTCATCTTCATGAATTCATTTTTTTAATAAACCATCAAAATGAATTTGTAGCTACAATGGGTTGTTTAAACATTTTGATTTTCTAAGATGTAATGGAAAAGTGCTTTATGAAGAGCACTAAGGGTCTTAAAATGGGCAAAACTAATTATCTGATTTACTTAGCCCTTTTACAGACTTTTGGCCTGTGATGTGCATGTAATGTATTTATTTAATACCTTTTATATCTTGTATTTATTATGAACTGTATTTCTTTTATACCTGTTATTTCCTCAAAAAACAAGTTGCATCTATGAGTGTTTCTCATAAATAGGTGACATATACAGTAGTACATAGAAAATCTTGAACACTGCTTACGAGACACCTCCAGCAGTATTAGAGTAACAGTCACCACTTGGGGTGATCTGAAACTGACTGACACCACTTTATGAGGAAGTAATTATACTGAGAGTAAAAAATAAAGCATTGTGTTGTTTGTAGATGTAAAGCAATAGAAACAGCAAAGCTCATGCAGAAAAGAAATTAAAGGGAGAAGACAATGTGGAGTATTCTTTAGTCTGATATCTGTATACTTGTCAAGACAGCAGAGGATCGAGGGAAAGTGTACTGATATCTTGAATGTGCTAGGAAAGTGAATTTTTAATAAGCTATAAATCTAGAGTGAAAAAAGGCTTAATTGTGGAAATAATTTTACAGTTATGTAAATTAGTATTTAATGTTGCACTTTTATTTACATGCAGTATCTACATTTTGCTTTGTGAAAAAAGCATGTCATGGCCGATTTTAACATCTTCAAATTAAATCAGTTTCAATTTGACCCACATTTCCCACCCTTAACTGATATACACAAGTGCCTTAATTTGGTATCAACTGAATATAAAGCTATCACAGAGAATAATCTGTTTTAAATAGCATATTGTTTTAGCATTTGAGCCTATGTATTGAGTGCATTTATTTTGCCTGTTGCTACAGTATATACTGTAGGTACATGGTGCTAAGTACTGTATTCCAAGTAAAAGTTAGCAGACTGAGAAAAACTGATTACAATAAATATGTAATGTTGGGTGTAAATTGCTGTAAAAGAAAATAACTGCACCAGCACTACTTTCTACCTGAAACAGTCAACCTTTATAGTATACAAATCATTAAAATATTCCAGGGTATTCTGTTTTTATTGATTATAATGAATTTTTAAAAAATTATAACCTTTTCATCACTGGTTTACCTTTGAACCCAAAAGTGAAAGTGCAGTTTTTGTGGGGTACAATTTACTTTGTCTTGAGCTTTTTTCTATTTTTTTCTGAAACTTAAACTCTTTTTTTCACACACAGCTCCAATAAAAAATGCTTTATTACATTTGTGACGGCAATGTACAGTATTTATTAGAATATAATCTAGCCAATGGAGATTGATAGACAGAGCTGCCAGATAATAAATATTTTTTTTTCCTTGCTGGTCTCCCGTAAACAGCTTTTTGCGACAGACAGATTTGACAGGTCATGCTGGACCATTTCAGTGGAAATTGAAAACAATAGGAGACGACAGGAGTTGTCACTTAAGAAAATGAAATGTCCCACGCTGTTGGTTTGAAAGAAGAAAACAAAAAGGGAAGTGGACAGAAAAGAAACTAGTCATCCCTGTAAATTCTGAGTGAAAATATACACGTTTTTATATCCGTTATATATGTATACTTGTGAGGATACAATGCATGGAAGAAGCCTACCTTATGAAAATGAACATTTAAGAGACTGTATGAGCTACATGTGAAATATTAAAAAGAACACTCTTAATTTTATCAGAAATATGTAGTGATGATTTTTTTGTGAAGTATCTCTGCCGTATCTGTTAGAAGTTTGTTCAAATGAAATGTACAGTGTATCTTGGTTTGTTTCCCAGAAGCAATTTCACAAAAACACATTTTTTATTGGGGTCTTTACTTACTTTCAGAAGTAGTTTATAATGCTCTTCCTTTTTCCTTCATATTTAAGGGTTGTTTATGCACTACATTATCATATTGTACAGTATTTCAGACTTACACATTACAATATGTGCACAGCATTTTTTTAAATAGCTGTGTCACCATTGTGTACAGATCTGATAGATTACCAAATGACTTGAAAACGTGTCCTAAAGAAAGTAACAATAAAATCATCTTTTCTTTCCTCAGTAATATGAATCATCAAAATCTGTTTCAGGATAATTTTATATAGTATGTATCCTAAATTTGATTTTCAAAGCAGAAAAAATACAGTAATAAGTTTATAAAAATATTAAGTTTGGTGGCCGTGGTATTATAGTTCTTAAAATGTACAACTGGAGATGTTCTTTTTTTATTTTCTTGTCTTGGTTACATGTATGAGAGTTATTTTTAGCTATATCTTGATTTTATTTGCAGTATAAATTAATACAGTATATATAGTATTTATCTGCATATATAGAAACAATATTGTGTTATTGATATATTGTAGTTTGTGCTCATTTCCTGTCTTTAAAATATTTAATATTTAAAATCACAAAGGATACCCTTATTTTGTTTTCCTTTAGTTTATGATAAATTGTGGAGATAATTTCTTATCAAATCATAATTTTGATTCAGTTATTTTTTCCTAAAATCTACCGAAAAGTAGAATGCCTGTTTATGCAGTTCATTGTTATGCATTAATGCATCATATGTAATTTTATTATTGGTTTCCTATTACAATGAAAAAAAATATAGATGTGGTAGTATTATTATTATTATAGTAGGTAGTATTATTAAATGTGGTATTACAATATTTAACAATACACGTTAGCCCAGTGTAAATTCAGTGATTTCATAGGAAAGACTTCAGATGTTAATATTAATGTTCCCTTTACACTATAAGAAATAGACTTTAGCTATTTATACAATTATTTAGAAAAGGTGCAAAAATTATGTGAGGATATCAACAGTTTAAAATAGAAGGTAAAACCTTCCTGATTGTTCTTTTTTAACATACTTATATAAACACATAAATGCACTGAACAAAACAGAAATAAGAAAAAAATGACCTGCTTTTAGCTAAATTGCTGTGTATACCCTTTTGTTTTCATGAAGTGCACTTCAGTGCAGGTGTTGTGATGACCTTTGCAGCTCACTAGTGTTTCTGGCTTCTTAAAAAATTAAGGCCCATTTCTGCCAATGCTGAAAAACTGTGCTATTTATCTTTAAAAAAAAATATCTGCATGTCTGCATGTACTGTATACACACAGTTTCATTTTGTAATATCAAAAGGTAGATGTTTGATGGCTTCTGCTTGTCTTGTACAAAAAGAAAAACGTGAGTATTCAGTAATTATGACTTTGTAGCACAAATTCCTTCAGGGTTAGTTCTTTCCCCATTAGCAAAAGAGATAAGTTGAAATGTATTAAAATTTAACCATACAACAGGGAGTTATTACTAATAGTAAATGTGTTAATGTTTCTTCCTTGGCGGACTGTTTGTGTTTAAATTTGGGCAGCTTGCCCATCTGGGGCTGAATTACAGGTTTCTGTATGTACAATAGCAAATACTTCAGAGAGAGCCCCTAAAGGTTTTTATTAATAAGTTAAGGAAATATTCTGTGCACACTACTAACTATACAGGGAAAGAGTCCTTTCTCACTTGCTATAAACATTGTGTTGAGTTCAGACTATTATACAGCATTCAGAGCTAGCCAGCAACAAATGCTATTCAATCAACAGACCCCCAATTCTAGTAATTATTGCTCATAATTGGTTCTAATGGAAATACTGTATGTACCTGAACAAGGTAACAAATTATGTTTATTAATGTTTTTAGCTACTAATAACATGAGTGGATGTAGAAACAACAATAATAATAATCATAATGTGGTGATAATGTCAATCTTTTAATAAATTGTTAAAGACGATTTTTAAAAGGGATATATCTCTTGATGTGACTGACCTCAAAGTGATAAATAAAACCAAATACCAACGTGCAGTTGTTCTAAATACAAATACATTACTATAGTAATATCATACAAATCACTGACAAAATTATTATTTAACAAATTATAATTGTTGTATTTTAGTTTTAACCATACTATGCAGAATAAGAAACATCCAACAGTATATTTTATCTTGAAAAGATGGAAGAGGATAAAAATAAGAACTAACTTTAAATAATATTTCTAAAAAGACAGATTATGAATTATATGGAAAAGTTAACTTAAGGATTGTGAAAAAACAACTTTCTGCAGGATCTGATTAATTTAACATTTGCCCAATATTTTTTTAGACTTGTTTTTGAATGTTTTGTTTTCATTGTTTCAATAACTATTATATATATATTACATGTAAAACCTCTTTACATTAGAAAATGAGCTGAAAGAATCTCAATAGTTTTAGGCATAAGTAAAAAAAACTAAACAAGTGGATTTTGTCATTTAAAGACACGTGAGTTTTTCATAAATAATACAGAGAAAATATGCATAATAGTAATGTCAATCAAATTTAAAAATTTGTGTAATGGTTGAGCACTGAAAACAACATACCATCAGTGTGAGCAATGGTGAGAAATATTCTTCACTGTCCCTACTTTGGTCTTGAATTGAAATAATTTTGTGAAAGCAGTGGAGCCTTAGGATTCATAAAATATTTTAGTTGGCGAGGGTAATCAAAGCAAATTGAGATATGGGAACGAGTAAGTACTGTAATTTTAAAAAATGCTTTAAACGCCCTATTTTTCACTTAAAACTAATTTTATAGGAGTTCGTTTTTCTTAACCCTGATGCCAGTCTTCTTTGGAACTGTTTAAAAAAGAAGGGAGAGAGAACACTGTTCAGTTTCTTATTTCAGTTTGGACTGCTTTTTGGTTTAACCTGTGTCTATACAGTTGGAATTATTTTCATAAAAGCACAGAAAGACAGTGTTATAAAACACACCTTTAGTGAGAAGAATATAACAGCAGTGGATCTCAATCATTTGTAAGCTTATATTAAATCAAGATTTATTGTACACTACTACTGTATATTGTACAAATATTGATGTCAATAATTTAAAATGTGCAAAATGCTAACTGACTTGAGCTGAGCTGCACGATCTGTCAATAAAATGAAAAACAAATATTATATTAAATTAAATCACAATATACAAGTATGTCTATTAGAACAAAAATGCTAATAAAAACATTGGGATGTCAATGGGGGTGCTGCAATATTTGATACTGTGGCATTTTATGGATCGGGCAGTGCAACAAGGTTTGTAGATGGTTTTTTCCTAGCTTTATTTTCCCTGATAATTTGACAGACAAAGTAACAACAATGGTTCAAATAATTTTAATTCAAAATAACATTTTATGACAGATTACACTAAAGAAGTTTGTATAAACCATTCTGTATTTTTTCTTAGCAGTAACAAAGCCACAGCCTTAAAATAAAATGGTTGCTACTGCTCCCTAGCTCAGTGAAGAAGTTGGAAAAGGTGCTGTTGAAAAGGAGAAAAAAGCAGAGCACAGTGTTGAGTACTGCTGAGCTGAAAGTTTCTGATTTTCTAAATAACTTGTGTCTGTCAAGCAACCTTTCATTTCATTGCATGGAAAAAAAGGCACAATCACATGACAATCAACAATTACAGGTAGCAATTTACTTGAACGAGGCTAAAAAACACCATCATAACTGTTTCATTAACATTACAAGAAACGCAATAACAACATGCTGTAAGACCATAATGCAAAATAAAATTCCACATAAACAAACCAGGGCCACAGTTACTGAGCAGCATCTGCAGAAAATCCTCCTCATCTCTCGTCCTTAATGGTATCTTCTGTATTTTCAGTTCACTTCTCTCAACCTGGAGTTCTGTTCCTTAGATTTCAAAATGTGTGTCTCGTTCTGAACCATTACGAACGACTGCATGCCTGAAATGTCATTTGCACAAGCTTATGCATGCTGTTTTATTTTGTTGTGCAATGTTTATGAAGGAGTTCTGATTGAGTTGAGCCTTATTCAAGTTAAATGTTACCAAATTATTTTATGGTTCAGCTTGAAGTATTTTGTTAATACTAGATGTTTTGTTAGCCAAGCTTTTAAAAAAAAAGTTCTAATGAACTTCAAAGTGAATGCTTGACAGAAATTTTATTATAGTTTAATGGAGATTCTTAGAATATTACTATTATATTTAGTCTTGTCTTGTATTTTATATGCACAGAAAGTACAATAATAAAACAATAGCATTTTAAAGTTTTTCTTGCCGCATTATAACTTTTTAATTAACAGATCAAAATGCTGAACATTTCAGAATTAGCCTTAAACCTTTTAAAAGGTAGTATTGTGGTCACCATTGATTAAATTGCAAATTGAATTTAACAAAAAATTGGATTGTTTGATTTTTTTCCACCAATTTCCCTAAATAATGCTTTATAAAGAAATTCAAGACCTTGGACGTTTTGGAATTCAGACTTTCAATCTAATGTGAAAAACAACAACAAAGCAATGAATTGCTGTATGAATTATCACAGTCAAAAAGATAAGTTCCTGAAGCTGTGGCCAGATTGATATTACAATTAACAGGTATGCTGTTTGCTTAATAAAACAACAGAATTTGAGAGGTAAGATATTTGTTGTAATTTTCATGATTTCAAAAAACATTAAATACAAATCGTTTGCAGTGTATTATAAGAGTTTATATAATAAAAAAGAATAAGCATTGTCTGCTAATATGTTACACTGAGTTTATACTATGGTAGCCCTCTGTGAAGTATGTGTTTTCCCTCATTATAACAAGCATAATCAGTCCACTGTGCCTTAATGCCATTTTCTGTTTCTTATTTGCCCTGTACATACTGTACATTCACTTACTGTATATCGTGTGTCCTTTCAGTGCAATCAGACAAGCATGGTATATTATTTGCTTCTTATGTTTGACAATGCAGTCCAGATATTGTGATTCTAATTCCAAATTCACACAATCTAGTTTTGATTTTTATTTATTAATTCTGACAACTTTTAATTATTTACATTTTATTAATACCCTGGGCCCAAGGTATTTAACATTTTCCTGGAGGAGAAAATAATTTGGAAAAAATAAGCACTGATCTGCATGACATTTCCATTTTTTTATGCGTGGCTGAAATATTGTATATTGTACAATTTTTTATCCCACTATACCTGAACTGAACTGTTTACATACTGTACATGCTTTCTGTATAGTTCATTTTTGTCTTTTCTTTTATAAATGAACACACCTTTTGCAAACAAATCGGATATACCGGTAATATGAAAAATTTCAATATGTCTTTTTACTGTTGTTGCTGTTTTGAAGTATTGCAGTGTCTTTTTAATTACTACATTTAGAAACATGTAGGAGTGTTGACATGGCAATTATAAACAAACTGATAGTTGTTTTGTTTATCTGTCATGTTAGCTTTTCAGTTGGTGTCTCATTGCTGCTAATTATGGGTCTTTAACCAACTAGCTGTTGGTCACTTTGATGTCTGTTGGAAATACAGTGCAAATAATTTGCCCTACGGTAAAAAATGAAAAGGATGCCAATTTGCTGCACCTTGATTTTCTTTTTTTCTTTGCTTTCCATTTTATTTCCAATTGAATTTGAGTTTAAGCCTGCAGACTGGATTGTTCATGTTTACAAAAACACCCCCTCGAACTGGCCCTTCTTTTCAGATTAAGAACCACTTTTTTTTTCTCATGGACTAATATATAGTACTCTAGTAATTCATGTAATTAACTAGGAATACTAGGAGCTTGAAGGAATTTGTCATCTTTGGCTAGTTTGAAGCAATGATAACTGTAGTAACTGTCTTGAGGCAAAATCACAATATTGCATTAATTAGATAGGAAAAGTGTGTAAGCTAAGTGGATGTACTGAAAACGCTAAATGTTCCACCTGATTACAGTAAGCTGTAATAAAAAAGTAAAATAATGTTTTTTACTTTACAAGAATACATCTTGATTACAATAAACACATATGCCCTCAATTCAGTTTCTAACTTCTGCGTTAGAAAACTGAATTGAGGGACTAATCTAGTGGGACAGTTGGCACATGGCTGCTGTATTTCAAGGTGGCGACTATACTTCAGTGGTGGATGAAATGGGTGCCCTCCTGTACGTAAAACAGTCATTGGTGATGTTGGTGAAGAAACAATATAAAAATGCAATTAATTATTACTTTAAAGCTAGAGATATCAGAACAGGATTAAAAATCAGCTGGAGCAGTACAGTAAAACAGTGAAAGTGTGTGCAAAAATCAGGGAGTCCACAGCAAAAGAAGTGCAAGTCAGTGCAGGAGCTACTTTGATAACAAAATATAACATCGTTATGCAATAAATGACATGACACGCAAATTATTTTCTTGCTGTTGTTTTTGTTCAGAGAATCTTAACGAGAACAGCAGAGAGTTGTTTCAGGTTCTTAAAAGTTACAGAAGTTTACTGAGATGAGTGTTCTTGCAATATCTTGCATCACATTTTGTTGGGGCTTTTATTAGGACCACTGGCACAGGCTATTTGACTACATACAATGGAAGCATTGCTGCCATTGAGCAACTGACATTGCTCAGTTCGGCACATTCAAGATATATTTGAAAATGTTGGTAATTTTTCTAGATATTAATAGTAGATGAGGAGGCACGGTTGTGCAGTGGCTAGCATTGCCAACTGAGTGGAGTTTTCTTGTTTTTGCTCTTATGGGTTTCCTCCACATGCTCTTGTTTTTTAAATGCCAATGCTATCCAGTAGGTAGGTTAATTGCCTTATATGATTGTGTCCTGCTATGGTCTGGTGTCCCACCCAGGGTGTATTCCACCTTGAGCCTCCAACTACCCTACAACACGGACTTGGATGAGGAGGATGGAAAGTGGATGGATGGATAAATACTAAATTATAAGTTATGATGTAAATTAGTCAAAATCGGTATGTCACCCTTGAGACTGACAGCCCTTCCCTCTAATATCCCTGTTTAGTCAAAATTTTAAAACATTACATATTTAGAAAATCACCCCCCACTTCCAGCAAATCTGTAAAGAGAATATGTTAGATGTTCTTAACAACATGGTATGTTCTTAACCTACATGGTATGATCTCCATTGTGTACTGTAGTTACCAAAATATTCAGAGTAAATAAAATCTATTATAAAAATGTTTCTTACATATGGAGGGGCTAGCAGGCTATAACTTGGTCGGTAACTTTAAAATGTCCTGAAAGTTATAGTTTCTCAGATGTACTCAATTTAAATATTTAATTAATCATCACTTGAGTGTGTTCTACTGTATCTTTTGCTCCTGATGACAGGGATGTTTCTTTCTGAGTGAGCCCCCTCATATCTAACTCACCGGACATTTGGGACGAAGTCAACCATTTTCTTGGTACTAAAATGAAATTTCACAAGCTCTCACCGATCTGGAGTAATTTTTTTCTTACTTGCTGGCTCTTAGTCTTTTAGTTATTTACTGTGGTCCTCTTAAGCACTTTGTGCTCTCAGTGACACATGTGGTGATAACTGGCCTCTCATGTACTGTACCTAGTTCAAAAAGAAGACCGTTAGCTTCCTATGTTTTAATGTATTATGCATCCGAGACTCTTCTTAGCACATGCCTATGGAGCACCATGGGACACAGCTCTGCCTTCAGTGGCAGACTGAATTGTTTCCAGGCTTTTTCTAGGAGAACAGTCAATCAATCAATCAAACTTTATTTATCAAATGCACAACAATACAGTGTGCAGCAGTAGTTGCTGGCAATGAAATGTCTTTTCTACGAGCTCACCGGGGTGGGTGGGATAAAAATCACAAAATTAAAGTTACAAAATAAGGTGACATAATGATAGAAGTGCAATAGAAATTGAATAAAATAAACGCAGACAGAGCTCAATATAAATAGAGCTGCTATGTGTCCAGGGTGTATGCAATACATTATGTCCAAGTAATGCAGTATGCCGAATGCAATGAAATCTGTATGGCCATGTAGCCATTGTGGGTGATTTGCCAAAGGAACTGCAGCTTGGCTGTTTAGCAGTCTTATTGCCTGGAGGCAGAAGCTGTTCCGTAATCTGTTGGTCTTTGACTGAATGCTTCGGTACCATTTACCGGACGGTAGGAGAAAAAACAGTTTGTGACTGGGATGACTGGGGTCCTTGAGAATGGACCTTGCCTTCTTAAGACATCTAGCTGAGTAGATATCCTGGATGTTTGGTAGCTCACAGCCGGTAATGAGCTGCGCTGACTTCACTACCCTCTGCAGTACTTTGCGATCCCGGTCGGAGCAGTTCCCATACCAGGCAGTGATGCAACCAGTAAGGATACTCTCAATAGTGCACCTGTAGAAGCTGGCCTGGATATGTGACGGCATGCTCAACTTCTTTAGCCTGTGGAGAAAGAATAGGCGCTGCTATGCTGTTTTGACCATAATGTTGGTGTGGTCGGCCCAGGTTAAGTCCTCTGTGATGTTAACTCCCAGGAACTTAAAACTGGTGACCCTCTCCAATGCAGTCCCATTGATATAAATAGGTATGTGATCTCTTCCCTGGTGTTTCCTATAATCCACAATCATCTCCTTAGTCTTACTGATGTTCAGAGAGAGGTTGTTCTCCTGGCACCATGCAGCCAGGGTTTCAACCTCCTCCATTTCTAAATATTTATTCTTACATGTAAAATTCCTCCTCTTCCAGTCACTTTTGTATTGACACAGAAAAGAAGATTGCTTGGATGGCAGTCCTGAGTGGGCTGAGGAGATATTTTTTCTGCCTCTACAAATTAAACACAGAAGTTGATTCATTTTAAACATGCCTATAGAATCTATGCAAACCAGGTATGGTTATAACAGAGGACTGCTTCCAATATTTTCCTTGCCAGGCACTTATTTGAACACTATGTATTGGTAATTTCCTATATGATAGAGCACTTCTCATGCGGTGCAACTTTTATACAGTTAGATCTAACTGGTATTCAATGACTATTCCCAGATTGCTGTCAACTTTCACGCAGAGTAAAATATCTTGGGCTGGCAAGTCATACAGGAGCTAAACAAACTTGTGTTGTGGGGCGTGGCTAAAAGAAAGATCCCTTTTAACTTTACATGGTTGTATTCATGTGTAGATTATACATTTTAAATTAGTAATTACATTTGTGGATTTTTTAATTTGCAAAATGTATTTAAGTTCATTTCCTTTCCCTATTTCGTTTTCTTCACTGTAGGTTTTTGCAAGTACTGTATTTCTTTTTTATCATTTCTAGTTATGTTTTGCTTTGCAGTTGTCATTATATGTTATATTGTAAGGAAACATTAAATGATAATGTTTGGTTCACAAAATATATTTGAGGACCCTGACAAGTACTGAAACAAACTTTGCTTTTGTCAGTGCTCCTCAAAGTTTGCATGCTGTCTCCCTGAGACAAAAATAGTTGCAAGCTGCAAGTTACAGCAATATTAAACATCAGAAACCACATTTTCTGTAAATGTGTAAAAACTCCTAACACTGCCAGACTGCATGGTTCTGCTTCTGAAACTGAGGTTCAAAAACCATGCATTTTTAATGTTTTGTCACCAATTATTTTTCAATAATTCAGTCAGAACCCAAAAAATGTGACACAGAGATGAAAATGATGGTTTGTTTGGCATAACTCACCTGGTTAAGGGAACTGCTGCCTTACCATAATGACAAGGGTGAAAAAAGGGGGGACCCTCAGTTAAGTTTAAGTTTCTGACTGGCCGGTTCCCAAGGAATGAGCTAGGGAGCTACTGCAAGGGTGAAGATGAGGAGGTGGAAGGAGAGTGTGAGATGTGCAAAGGAAGTGAGATATTTATATGTATTAGAGCAGCTGATTTGGAAGCACCAATTGTGTTGTTTTTGCATCTTACTTGTATGTCTCCGCTAAATTGCATAAATGACAGCAAGCCAGCAAGTGCCTAGACGTTTGTAATGTGTTGCAGAGAGTCCTAACACATAATATCTCTAAACTTGTGTGCTGCTACTTCATGAAATCCAGTTATAGACCATAGAGCTTAGCTCTGTGCTTGGACAAGTGCTTGGACAAGTGCTATTACCAGCTGGGAGGCTCTATAACTATTGTTTTAACCAATTAGTGAATTCTGAAAATGTCAAACTTGCCTCAAATTATTCAAACAATGTGTAAGCTGTAAGAAATTAAGTTAAAAAGGTAAATGCATGAAGGACTGCAAACAGTATTTGATGCCTGAACAAATTATTAATATCTTTGCAATAGTTTGTGCTGAATCATGTTTTTTTGTTTGGTTCGGATAAACACAATTGTGAAGTTTTCATGTTTAATATTTCAATCTTTTGTTGTCCCTGATTGAACACAAAATTTAAGACTTCAAGAAAATTGTATCAAAGTATATGTATAAAATGTAAACACTAGGGGCAACAGAAGACAGAGGTCAGCAATCTAATTAACTATATAAAAACAAAAAATTGGTTAATAGACACAAATATGAGTGCAGGGGGAAAGAGTAAGACAGAACAGCTCTCATTAACTCTCAGCTCTCATGTGAGCCCAAGCGACACACAATGGTAGAATTTTCTATCTGTGGCCTTCATATACAACGTTTTTAATTCTAGCACAGACAAGATGAAGGTCAGTTGTATAGTAATAATTAACAGAACAATGAGATTTACGAAAAAAACTAATTGTAGGTTGTAATATAATTGGTGACAGAGAGCTATGTTTAAACTTCATATGAGAGTTTAGATGGCTATGCAGCTTCAAATAAATAAACTTTTCTTCTTCTTCTTCTTCTATTATGATTATTACCACATAGTTCTACATACTGTACATGGGTTCTGTCTTCTGTTTTTGTACTTGTACATACTGTACTTGTACATACAATATATCCCAAAATGTTAGGACTAAAGTAACTGACACTTTATCTCGAGTGCAGATTCTGTGCTGTCCATGTTCTTACTCATGACTTACTCATTTTAGAGCTGAGAGTCTAGTCTGTTATTGCCTGTTATGACCTTTAATGCTGGGACGTACTGCAGTGTTTCAAGGTATTTTTACTGGTGGAGTGTCGTGATCATACAGTATGCTGTGATTCCTGTAGTAGTTACTGTATAGGTTTTTAATACTGTTGCCCTTGTACGTTCAAAGAAGAAAATAGTGTAGTACATTTTGGATACACGACATTTCAGCTCACAGTAACTCCACATGAGCTTTTACTGTATCTGTAACTCTGAAGCCAACAAACACCCAAAGTGTTTCTTAGCTGTGTTAATGTGCATGTTTGCAGTTCAGGGTGAGAGAAGATAGGACTTGAAAAATAACTGCTGAATGAATGGTAAAAAATTCTGTACAGAGTCAGAAGATACCAAAAACAGATTATATCACTGTTTCTAATTAATCCTCTATTAGTTCCTTCTAAGGCGGCACAAGCAAGATATTCTGCTGTAGTCAATCTCTATTATGCAAAGATAATAAAACAAATATATGCTCATTACACACCAAGAATGTAAATTAATTATAAAATAGCTCATTAATTAATAAACATATTTGTTAAAACCAATGTTACTGACAGGACTATTCCTGATATATTAGCTGGTCGATAAGTATTGATCAAAGGCAGCAGCTTTCTATGGCAGGTTAGTGTAAATTATAAAGAAAATATCTATTTATTTTGAGGTGTAATGGATTAAGCCTACCGCGGGCCTCATCATGGCACTACTCTGTAGGGAGACCTTGACTTAAAATTTGTGTTAATTACCTGTTGTTTTGTATATATTTGTTTACTTTCACTTTAATTAAAAACAGTACCGTAAATTGTAAACTGAAGGTTGTTGAAACTGCGAGTTGTTGAGGAGTCTTTTCCCCATAAGTATGTACTAGCAAGTATAGTACAGTGAAACCACATCTAGTGAGAGTTTCTTGAAACCTCAGTTTCTCATCTTTACCTTGTTTGCTGTTTGTGAATTCTTCTGATGTTTGAAAACAGAGTTTTTATTGTGCATTGTTTTTTTTTGTTTCAGTTGTATATATTGTCCTAGGGTTTAAAATATTGGCATTTAAATATTACTTAATACATTTGTTATCATTTTCTGTTCCTAAGTGAAAATAGTGCGTCTTTCACAAACCACTATAAAAACATCTAGCAGCTACAAAAATTTCCAGATAATATGGTTTATTCAGTTTATCTTTATCTCTCTTGTAGGAGTAGGATACATGTGTGAAATAGTACTGTATGTATAATGCACCAGCCCCATTATTTTAAATATTTCTGTTCACTTTATACTGTTAAAGTACCTAGAGTTGTTATCCATCACTTAGTGCTGATTTTCATTTTCTTTGCCTTAAGTTAATTATATAAATAGATTTAATTAATATAAGCTGTTTTATCCCCATTTGGTTTAATTTCATACAATAATAATTTGCCTTAAATCTAAAAAAAGCAGCTGCTTATTACAATACAATAACTTAGCTGCCCTTTACTTCAAGAAGTGTGGGGGATAGACTGCATTCTCCACTTCTAATAAAATCTATTAATAATAAAATAATACAATAGAAAAAAAATAAAACAATAAAAAAAATCTTAAGACCATACAATATTTTCTTTTACATTAGTACTACACAATATTGGTTCAGTGTCTTTTTAAAATATGAACCCATGCCCTGGTGTGTCAGTCTGTACCTAGTGGTATTAAACCTATACCTTCTCCCAGGCTAATGTCTTGATAAATCCTCACGTCAGGCAACTCAGTCTTCCCATAAAGTCTAACTCAATGCATTTGAATATTGATTGGAGGAGCAGTCATGCTGACCTGCAGTGTTGGGCGGCAGGGAGAGGCTGGGTCAGATTGTGCCGAGTGATTCTATGGGTCTGTGGCCTGATGGGTACAGAGAGCCAGACCTACTTTTCAAACACTACTTTTCTATTTGAAAACAAAAGAAAACATCTACTGTGTGTAGGAATAAGTGAAGGGCTGTGTGTTCCTGGAAATAGCAACCACTGTACAATTAATGTTTGGTTATCAAAACACCAGGCCTTAGTCTTCACTTAGTTTGTGTTTGTCTTTTCAGTTATTTGAATTCCCTTTTCAGTGTGATTTCGCCTTTCTTTAGTTATAACGCATGAACAACATGCAGTGTATTAAAGCTGGTCAGTGTTGTTAGTGGATATTTTGGAAATATTCTGAATTCTTTAAAGTTTTGAAATTGTCTTACACTGACAGGCTTTAAATATCCTCTCGTTGATGGGCTTTATTACCATATCTTATTTACCAATAATAAAAATAATAACTACAGAAGCTTTAGAGCTCCACAGGACCTGAACATGTTTCTTTCTCACTGTAGAACTGAGGTGTTTCATTGACAGCCTCCATGCATCCTTGTGTTTCCGCAGGCCATACGCTGCACTCTGGTGAACTGCACATGCGAATGTTTCCAGCCTGGCAAGATTAACCTGAGGACCTGTGACCAGTGCAAGCATGGCTGGGTGGCACATGGTAAGACACTAACACGGGGTCTTTATTTTTGCTATTTGGGATGTTGTAATATAGCACCCCTCTAAAATCAGAAATAGGAAAGCATTACAGCGCAAGTGAGAATCTCTTAGTTCTTCATTGATTCATGCACATTAGAAACAGGTTTGAAGGGTCTTCTTGAGCTTTTCTCTTAACAGATTAAAGATTAAGAAATGTTGTTTCTTTACATAAAACGGAGAGCCTTTTTTATATTCAGTCTGTCACATAATCTACTGTCTCCACTGGTCAATACTAGACCTGTGCCATTGCCTCAGTCAGAATTTTATTTCATTTGGCTGAAGAACAGAAGGCTGCTTCTTGTGATTGAAACTGTATCTGCAGCCTGTAACTCTGAAACATATTTTGTACATTAAAGTGCAAAATGTGTCCCCCTTTAATATGTGCTGTGCAGACTTTACTCTGTAGGAATCAGTTATTTTTCTATTTGAATGTTGAGTTTAAAAAGTCTGACAATCAAGCTGCATCTCTTTTGAGACAATATTAAAACAAATGGTATACAATAGGTAAGGTGTATCAAGGAACATTTGGGGTATTATATTTTTCTTGTCTCTTGTAGTCACCAATCAGATTTGTATCAATTTCTGGAAATGCAGGTGTTGTATTCAGAAAGATTTTTTACTCATGATATTATTATGTAAATTAGACCCAACAAAGTCCTTGACATTATTGCCCTCACCCCCTGAGCTGATAGCCATGGTGGAATTGTTCTGGTTAATGTGACACTCCTTATTAAACCAGCACGCTCTGGGGTGTTTAGCATGAACAATGTCTTAGAAGCATGGATGGCATCAGAGGCATCATGTTAGTGTATGTGGGTACATGAGCTCACATACATGAGAGGGGTATTTAGCTGGTTTG
Organism: Atractosteus spatula; assembly: GCF_055471065.1. NCBI lineage: Eukaryota > Metazoa > Chordata > Actinopteri > Semionotiformes > Lepisosteidae > Atractosteus > Atractosteus spatula. Next base: position 21,148,773 of record NC_142706.1, read on the forward strand.
CCTCACTGCACCTCATTAACGCCCTCAGGAAAGAGAAGTAACGAAACAAACCTGGACTCTGGTCAGGTTCATTAGACACCTCAAGCCAGTCAGAAACTTAAAGAGGACTCCATTGCTCTTTTGTTTTCAGCACTCTCTTGCATGTGAGCTACAGCAGAAAAGTAAAATATTCAGTGAAATTATAAGAACAAAACTGGATGACAAAGCATGTAATGAAGGGTTAGTATTATATATGTATTTGAACTGCACAGTTTCTTATACAGATCTTACTTTTTCCACCACTGTTTCTGTTTGAAACTTCTTTTCTGATGCACTATAAGTAAGCAGTAGCCTAAAAGCATTGTATAAGGGGGGAAGAGTCTGATTCTCTCTAGAGCCACAGCCAAAGTTTTGCTTCCTATAAATATGTTTAAGATGCAAAACACTTTAGCTGTATTTTTACACTGTAAACTTTTAATACAGTATATAGTATACAAAACACGTGCATGTTTGTCGCTGTTTGCTGTGACCTGATTAATGTATTGGCCTTCCCTTATTTCAAAACAAATCTTCCGTGGACTAAAACACACTTGTAGAAGATGGGCGTAGTGCTACTCTTAGGAAAAACTCTCTGAACACTTTCTAAAATACAAGTATGTTTTGCTGCTGCTCCTCATAGAACAAACAAATTTAGGCTACAGTATATGACTTTTCTGAGGGGCCCTGGTTCAGAGAGCAGCTACATTGCACTGCACCCACTCTGATTTTATCTGCTTTTCCTTGCACTTTTCTATAAGGTTATGGGCCCTCATAAAACCTGTTATTCTTATCTCTGTTGGAACCACAACCTGCTTGTCTGGCAGCTTGCAGTTTGGTTTTTGAGCTTTGACTCTGGATTGTTTAATTAAGAATTAATTAGCTGAGATGCAAACATTGAATGTAGGCTTTCCTTTTTAATGTCTCACTAATAATGAAGCAGATTTAAAATCAGGAGCCTGTGACACAACTTTTTGTATTGGATAAAGAGGGACCCAGCTCTGACCAATGCCTTCTGTCCTCATCTCCAATCTCACACCTTACTTCCATATGACATTGAAAACAGCCACACTTCTCTCCTTAATGAGAACGAGCTCACACCTTCAGTGCTGACATTTCACTACAATGTCCTCTTTCACTGCGACTCCCAGGCTGGCTTTTAAAGAAAGCCAACACTTTTCTTTTATAATAAGAGAAGGGGGATTCCAAAGCAGACAAATAAAGACATTATTTGTCTTTCATTTGAGATTCTTCTTCCTTCATGGATTGTATAGCTGACAGATTTTAAAGTAGCATGCATGGCTCATTAAAATAACTTTTGAATACTGGAAAACTGCTTGAAATGTGTTTTAATGGCTAGGAATAACACCATTTTTAATTAACATTAGATATTGAAGTCATGGTTTTATGCCTCATGTTCAATGTATCTTTTCATAAAGATAAATTCTATAAAAAATGTGCAGAAATAGCAGAGCTAAATCACCTTTTCTTGCTCTCTTTCTTTTGTGTATGTTCTTAAATGTGGAAATATATTTAAAACCAAAAACTGGAGGCTTTTGTTTACCCAGAGAGTTGTGGAAGTATGGAATAAGCTGCCCACCGATGTTGTTGAAGCTGATACCCTGGTTTCTTTCAAGATACAGCTGGATGAAATCCTTGTATCAAACTAACTACAGTACCAAATGGGCCATGTGTGCAAATGGCCTCTTGTTTGTAACCTTTCTTATGTTCTCATCATGAGATTTCTGAGTTGTCACCAGTCAGAAGAGAGAAAGTCATTTTTTTGTATCTGTTAATTTCCTTTCCTTTTGTTCTCTTCTTAATATATTTCAATACACAGTTTTATTAAAGTTCGTTTGCACTGCACTTTACTGTGGGCTGATATTGTCAGGCTGTTGGCCTCTATTGCCGCTGTATTTTTAAGCATGCCCATAGAGAATAGAGATGATCATAGAGATGAACTTCAAAGGACGGTGAGGCAAACAAATTCAACATTAATTTGTTTTTACACCAGTTTAACTACATTGACAAAAGACCTCTGAAATGGATATACTGTATTTCCTTTCACAAAGTGATGCCTGAGCATATACTATGTCATTTTACAGGCAATTTACTGTTCTACGAGCCTGTGGGCCTTTCTATCTATAGTTAATAAAACTTCATTGTCTAATATTATTTAACTCAAGTCCTATTGCCTTAGTTCAAAGTCTTTATTATTATTGGTAATTTTATTTGGGTATGAAGTGTGTTAGTTCAATTTGTTTTTGTAAGAGTATAGTTATCTAGATTAAATTTCTTATCAATGTCTCTTTATAGTCAGTCTCTTTACTCTTTCACTTTCTGCTCAACAGGGAAATTGAGAGAAGCTTAACATAGATTGAAAATTATTTTGTTTTGAAAAATATAAATTCCTTCTTGTCTTATTTTTGCACGGTAAGGTGGCAGCTGAAGGAAGAGGGGTCTGTTTTTCTGTGTAAACACTGTTTATATGAGTGACAGAGTTTCACCCAAAATCATAGTTATATAATTCAGGAACAAATAATAGTATCAGTAGCAGCAATAAAAGAAGAGTTTGCAAAATGGTTTGTAATGAAATGCTTTTTTGTGTCTTCTAAAGCCCCCTGTTGGACATAGTGCTAGTTAAAAAGTAACCTTGAAGACAGTTCTTTTGATGTGGCACTGATTCACTCAGCTGTTGAAATGCACTGTACTCACACAAGTGTTGTTTTCTGTACTTCAGTTTTTTTAAGCTTTTCCAGGAAATTGCTAATTAACAAATGTGTTGTGGGTAGGAAATACCAACTTTCCAATTTTGTCTGAAATAGTTTTTGCAATGTATATGTCCTAAAGTACTGTACTTACCTACAGTATTTGTGTATATGGAAAAGTATGTGGAGTATATGAAGAAGTCATAAGGCTATTCCATCTCCTGTAGCACTATGATATGATAAGACCTAATTAATATTTATAACTATAAGTGACTGCCTGCCCATAACCATCATGATACTAGGGGGTGTTCCTTGTTATCTTTGAACACTTTTCAGTTTTATGGTGTAATATAGCAACCATCACTACGAATTATAGGACTGTATATACAGTAATTATGTACAATATACTATATATATTTGTGATATTTAAGTCATAATCTGTATTCAGTTGACATTTAATAAGAGGAATAAAAATAATTATAGTTGTGTAGGGCTTGTGAGACAGTATTTTTCCCAAATCAGCCAAAAAGGCCGATCTGTTATTTAAAAGTCAGTTCAAAAGGTTTCTCCTCATGGTTTTTTTATGTTACAAAAAAGAAGATAAAAGAAAACACCTGTTTGGCCAGTGAGAGAGGGCCGTCAGCGAGCGTCACAGGGCCCCCATTGAATTTTTTTCCCCTCTCTCGTTCTCTGAGACCTGTCAGGAATTTCTCTCTCTCTTTTTTATTTCATTTCATCTGTACATTGGCAGCGACTCTGACAAGTAGTTCTTCATTTTTTATTATGTTCGTGTCTGGCAGAATCTGTTGTCAGGCAAAAACCTCGTCAGCGGAAAACCTGTCGTAGGATCAGAGGAGGCAAAAACAGGTGTCACACAGGCAGTCAAAACTGCGGAAAGAATGGAGGTGGGGGGGGGTAGGAGATTAGGCTAAAGAGAGAGAGAAGCAGACAATTACATTAATGCCACTGCTTTTATCTCATAGATGTGTTATTATCTCATGGTGCTGAGTGCGCAGTTGCCTCAAAGAGAAGAAGACGGGAGACAAGGGGAAACTTGATAGTTATTAACTGAAGAGGCAGCATGTGTGTCAAAGCTGGATGGGTTTCAAAGTTTGCAGCTAGGAGAAGGAGGAGGGAAGAAAAAACCTCATGCAGACAGCAGTGTCTGTGAACTAACTGTAGTTGCGCTCCCGGCTGCAAAAAGCTAGTGGCAAACTTGGCTTGGAATCAGATCATAGAAAACATTGATGAAAGATCTCATTGAGAAAGGTTATAATTTTGTGTAGAATACAGCAACTCCAGCAGGTTAGTTTTTTGTTTATTTTTTGTAGTATGTTTTTGTGCCATTTTTACTCATTTATTATATTTTGGAGAGTTGCTTGGATTTACAATTTATTCTTTTGGTACGGTAGGAATTTATCACAGCGAACCTGCATGCTTTCTGAATCTTTTGTTTGTCACCGAAGTTCTATGACTCATTTGGAGTGAAAGGGCTGTGTCTTGCTTTTCTCTGTTTTGACAAAAATATTGTCAAGCTCAGGCCTGTGACTGACACTTCTTCATGAGAATACATTATAAACAGTTTACATTTTTGTGGGGCTACATAACAGCAGTGACGAAAACAAAAGGAAATTTTTCCTTTACTCTGTCTACGTGGCTGTGCGAGGTGGAATTCACATTGTCCATATTGAAATCCATAAGAAATTAAATTTTACATGCTTTCAAATAGAGTATTCATAGAAAGGAAGTCTGACGTAAAATGTTTTGTTTTCCAATAATACAATCTTTGACCTTGCCATTTTCTTTAAAAAAAAAAGGTGCCACAAACAAAATTGCTTTATGTTTCCTGAAAAATATATCCAGAAACTTGTAGTACAAATGCAGAAATCATCCTACATTTAGGTGCAAAATAATCTTGTGAATAAATGGGAGGTTGTTCTGGGAGACGAGTGCTACAGGATCTTGTGTGTGGAATTCCTGGGATGCTCCACAGTATTTGCACAAACCTCTAGGGATTTAATTCCCATAACCTTGGACAATTTATGACAAGACTGCTGCCGGGTTTTGCATCTTCGTGTGCATGTGTAGACACTCAAACGAGTATGTGATGCCCTCTTGTTTGTTTTGCCTTTTTTTTCTTCCCCTCCTGACTACTGCTCAGCGCTGGACAAGCTCAGCACCCAGCACCTGTACCACCCCACGCAGGTGGAGATCGTGCAGTCCAACGTGGTCTTCGACATCAGCAGCCTGATGCTGTACGGAACGCAGGCGGTGCCGGTCCGTCTCAAGATCCTGCTGGACCGGCTCTTCAGCGTGCTCAAGCAGGAGGAGGTGCTACATATCCTGCACGGCCTGGGCTGGACACTGCGAGACTACGTCAGAGGATACATCCTCCAGGTGAGACACCCAACTGAACTGCAACATAACTGCCCCTCCTGTCCCTAAAGTGATATAGTTAAAAGATAGTCAACGCATTCCTGACTAACGAGAGTTTACTTAAGAAGCAGTGGTCTTATAGCATCTGTGAATTTCTTAATGTAACGTTCACACATGGCGGAATCTGCAATGTTTAGACTTCAGACTTCATGACGAAGACAACACGCCGATCCTACAGTATGAGAGCCTTATGGCCCATTATGATTTGTAAACAAGCACGTGTGTTCTGATGCCCGTGTTTACAGCAGCTAAATAAAGAATCAGCTGTTTGTTTGTTTTTTTCTTTTTTGTGAGAATTCATCCATTACACTGCTTTCTTGCTGCACAATGTCTTTCACAATCACACAGTTGATTTGCTGAATGGCTTTGCCTGATCACGGACAGAAGCTTTTGAGAACTTTCTAGGTTTTGTCCCATTTGATCATTTTTTGTTAGAAAAAAACTAAATATATACAATTTTATTGCTAAATATTCTTTAAACCTAGCTTATGTGACATTTGCACAGTATGTACTGTAAAGCCTTTTTAAAAGTGTTTTTTTGTTAATGTGAGGTTATTTTGTTTTGGAGTAAAGCCTATTTGAAAGTACATGGAGGAATAACAGGACATCAGAAAGTAAAATAATTAATGTTCTAGTGGTAAAAACAGTTGTAAATACTTTAGATATAGTACAATAAGATAACACTCATTATGACAAATTCATTCCTAAACTGCGAATTGTGTTTAAATAAACCTTCCTTTTATTATTGCTGTAAATACTCTGCTGAACTGACATTTGTCTTGTCAGAATGTGTTATAAAATGACAACGGAAGGAAAAAAGAACACCTAATTTTAACATATATATAGACATCCTAAATCTTATCTGGGAAAAAGAAAAGCTGAAATACTGTATGAAGAGCCCAGTCATATAATATTACTATGAGACATTTAAATCCTCAGTCTCCAGTATATTACATTTAGAAAATCTTAGTCCAAATCCACGTAAAGTGTTCATTTCATTTGAAAAACAATTTTATTTCACAAAATCAATTTACCCAGATTCATTCATACAGGTATTATATAATCAGATTTACTATTATATTATTTATTGATTTATTTAAATTATATATGATTCTCTATCTTTATTTTTTTATGGGCGGCTTTGTAACTTCATATTTTTCTGGGGTTTTGTATTTAAGCAAGTTTTTATGCTAAAAGATCCCAAGAGACGCAGGGGTCTATAATCTTGGTTTCCTTCAAAGTTTTAGTTTTTTTCTTATTTGCTAGTAAAAATACAGTAACTTGTGAGTTTATGTTAGGGTAGTATACAAGTCTTAGTTTACACCTCTAGCTATAACTTTTTGCTTAACAACTAACTTTCACGAGGCCTTTGTGAGTTACAGAACAAGTTTAAATGGGTGAATTCTCACGTTCGCTTATTTATTAGAAAAAATGAAACCTCTTGTGTCTGGAAAGAGAGGTCAGTGTTTATAGGCTTGCACACTTGGATGGTTTAGTGCACTTCAGTCTCTCTAGAATTTTAAATTTGAATATTGCTCTCTTTGTTCTGTCAGCAATATGTCCCTTTCCGAAAAAAAAAGAACGAAAAATGTCATGCCAGCGGATTGTAAAAAAACCACAATAATATGTTTTCCCCTTTCTCCCCAAATTGAAATCAGACACGTTTTTTAATCAAAGATACAGCGGTTTGGTCTAACAGCAAACCAAAATGTTCCTGAATGAATTAGTTAGGAGCAACTTTACATGTGCTTGTGGTTACTCCAGTGTGTCCAAAGCCAATACCAGACAGAGGTAGATGTGTTTTGTTTTGAGGCCTTAAATAAGTGGAACAATATGCGAACCTTAAGGGTGTCATTTTAGGGCCTGCTCTGTTTAACCAGCTTCTGTGAGTGAAGCCTTTTTTATTCATAATTGCACAGTGTTATAATTGTATTTGGGAAATCAGAACTATCAACGTATTACATAGTTGGTATTTTTATTCATTTGCTGTCAGCAGCCTGCAATTCTTTCTTTCACTATCCCTTTGGTATTTTGAACATTTTTTTTTCATTTTAAAACACAAGGCATTGAGAATTACTGACATGAGACTACAGTCCCAGCAGGGATATTGAAATATTATATCCTTATATAGCAGTTTATTATCAGCTGTTTTTAATATACTTAGCCTCTAAGACATGTGTCGCAGTTTCATACTCAATATGGGGGAGAAAACTTAAGAGGGGGTCTGGACTGCGCTCGGAAAAAAAAAATCAGCAGCTTGCCAGAGCGCTGGCCAGACATTCCAAAGATTTGTTCAAATAATCTTCAAAGAATTTTGACTGTGCCGTTGTCAGTCACATTAAGGATAGCAAAATCCCATAATACCCTATTAGTCTGTAAGTATGTATGAAATTCAATCAGTTAGTGCCCTGAGGGCAACAGTTTTTTCATTATTGCTTTTAACAACAGTCTATTGAATATTATATCTAGTAAAGGACAGCAGTTATTAGTGTTAGTTGGGTGAATTGGTTGGAGTACTTCAGATAATATTGACCACATTGAAATCATAAAGTAATATTGTAGGGCCACTGGGAGGGGGTGGATAAGGGTGGGAAACCAAAAGGTGTTTAATTTAGAGTCTCTTTGACTGCCGTCATCCAGCCCTCTAAAACAACAAACAGAGAAGTTTTTTTTTGTCAGAACATTGACTGGCACATGGGATCATATTTGCGAACACCAGTTTCTCACATGAAAAGAATAATGACTATAATAAACCTCTTAGCCTTATTTCAGCCTTATTTGTCATGAATCAAGTACTCCTGCTGCAGTGCTTGTTTATTACTTATAAACTAATTACATTAACTTGTTTTTTAAATGTATTGTTAATCACAATACAAACAAGGCTGTTGGATAATACACATTCAACGGATGTACTGTAGATATTATATTTAAACAAACTTCCCATTACACAGAAGTTTGATCTTAAAAAGCTGTTATACTTTGCAGGATATTTCAAACTTGCGAGTTATTTTTTATTACAAATGTATGACATTAAAATATGTTTCACTAAATTACTTGTCTCCCTCATAATTGGAGTTCTAAACAGAAGTCTGAGAGAAGCTCAGATCCTAATCTCGCCCACACCTATGTCCCTATGTATAAATGTCTTGCCTCCTGAGCTTCCTTTTATTTACTGTATTTCTCTCATGCTCCTCCCACTGCCCCATCTGGAGCTTTGCAGCAGCTCCCTCGCTCATTCCTTGTGACAAGGAGGGGTGGGGTTCTGTCAGCCTCATCTTTATGGATAGTCTGCTGTTCCCTGAGCCAAATAAGTTACCCCAAACAAGCCTACAATACATTTTTGTCTCTATGTTGCATTTATTAGGATTGACTGAACTACTCTTGTACAATTTGTATGGGCGCCTACTGTCAGTAAAAAATTCACAATTGTCAGTCTGTGGAAATGTGATCTTTTTTTCTCTTTTAGTTTATTAGCATCTGCACACAATTTTGAGAAGAGCCCTCAGATAAGTTTGCAACTTTTGACATATGTCATAGACCACCAACGTTGGAGATGGTGTGCTGCAGAATATTACTCTTCATACAATGTCATAAGTATTCAAAGAAAAAAATATTCTGAAGATATGAGAGTTATTATAAAAACAATTCATAAGAATCACAACAGGAGGTGAATGAGTCCATGAAGTGGATCCCAAAAGACTACTACTTAGAAACTTTGTCAAGTGCACCAGCAGACATAATCTTTATACTGAACATTGTTACAGCACATGCCTGAAAATTTGCTGTTGATCATACCTTGTAGTACTGACCTTTAACATGCGCCAAACTGATTTGTAGCTGCATAATTCAGTAAGCTTTTTACTACTACTTGCATTTCACTTTAAATTACATCAGTATACTGTACATAGTACTATAGTAAGAGCCATTTCCCCTAAGATAGTTGATGATAACATGGGACTTTTAACATCTCTGTACATGCACTGTATTTTTGTGTTTTCATTGGAGAAGAATATGTTACCACTTTTACTGAGAAGGTTTACAGTAATCATGGTGGTTGATGAATCTGAAAATAAGTGGTTTGTTGTTAATTAAGAACATAAGAAAGATTTCACATGAGAGGCCATTTAGTCTGTCTAGTGTTTAGCCTATTTTGTTGCTAGAAGCTACAGTATTTGATCAGAGGATCTAGCCCAGCCATTTTGTAAAAAAAAAAACAGTATATCAACTCCAATAACTTTGGTGGACAACGTGCTCCATTCTTCCTCATCCCCTTGCATAAAGAAAGAACTTTTGTTCTCTTAATGCTGGCAGCAGCAGATATTACAATGCTAGACACATTGTAGTGGTTTAAATAAACAGTGCAGTTTGTTTTGGGGGTAAAAGCTATTGCACCACCCACATTTTGATAAAGTTATTATATTATCCTTATCTTTACCAAAGTTAGTAAATCAAAGATATCCAGAAGACCAAAAATGGTAGAGATTGCAGCCAGATTCCAAACCATGAGGGAAAGCCAACCAAAACAATTTTTTTTGGAAATTTCAGCAAGTTCACCCTACTGTACATAGCTACTTCCACCTTTGTGACAAAACCACAGATGAAAATATAATGATGACTTAATCCAGAAATCAGGTGAAGACTAGCTCACAGTCTGCCTCACTTTCTTAGTCCTGTAACACTTAGATAAGCTGTTATAGAAGTTGTCTTAGAAGATCAGAAATTATCCTCAGTGGTCAGCATTTACCTTTCATGTGGGATGTATTCAGCGTTTTGTGCCCTTGAGACGTGGGTGACCTGTTTCTCTGCTGATACAATATTTAATGCCGTACAGTAATACCATCCAAATGAAGGCTCACAGTCCAATAATTTTGTGCACTAGCAATACTACTTAACAACAGATATAAACAAAAAAACAGGGAGTCATGAAAGAAAAGGGGGGTGATAGAAATCCCTTCTTGAATTTACTAGGGTTCATATAACAGATGACCTGTGTGTTACCACGGAATAAATCTTAAATTCTACCTTTATAAAAGACTTGATGATTTTGAATGTAGGAGAAGCCCTTATGAAGTGTTGGCAGTTTACAGCACAGTTCTAATTACTGCTACACAAAAATGTAAGATGGAAAGCACTGTAGCTGTCACTTTAATGTCAGTAGGTTCCATTCACCGTCTTACCCGTCACTAAAGGCCAACAATGGAGCTATCTCTATGCTTTTGGACATCCTTAAAAATCTAAATCTGCATGTTTGCTTTCTTTCTTGTTTGGTGGGGCAAACTGTGTCGTTTTAGTAGGCCATAGTAATTGCCAACAAGTTTGGTCTATTGAGGGAAACATTTTTTTACCTTAGTTTATCTTATTTTACGTTTCTTTTTTCTTATTTCTCAATTGAGTTTGAAATATTTCTATACATATACATATACAGGACATGTTTTAATGGTTTCTTCTAGCATTTACAAACTGTTTATTTAAGGTTATGATCAAAATGAATAGGTTTTGCATGAATTGCACAACATTACTTATAATACTGAGATTGACAAGACAAGGCAATGTCTTTGATAGTATGTTAAAGGAGCACACAGAGGCTAAATGCATTTTGTGAAGTATTTCTATGTCTTGTTTTAATTTGCTAAAAGTAAATTATGAATAGTCATTGGACTTTAGCCCATAGTATTACAACATTAAGAGAAAACTCATTTTATTTTCAGACATTGCCTAAGTAAAGGTATTGCATTATAAAGTACATTCCAAGAAGCTTACATGCAGCGTGAGATACTGATTCATAAAATCAATGGAACAGAACATTGAATGTAAAAGAATGTACCATATAAAAGGCAGACTCTTTCAACACAGTTTAAAAATCTAGGAACTTATTTTGGGATTCATTTGAATAATTATTAATTTTATGATAGTAAAATATGCAACTTTTGCTCATTGCAATATTGGCTGCAAAACACTTTTGCTAAAATCATTACAGTAAATCCTGTTGAAATTCACATTAAAAAAATGATTATGCTAATCCGTTGTTACTTGAAAATATACTGTCCACGAGACTCCTATGCACAAAACAAGAAAAGTTATCGATAACATTCCTTGTTTGTGTAAATATTTTAATTAAAATACATGGTAAGAATATCGGTAGATCCCTGCTCTTTTTTTTACCCTGAGTGTGTTCGTGTCTGATACATACACACTGGTGGTGATGACACACCTGTCCAACCTTATATTTTCAACAGCCCTTTAGATTTAGGGTCCCAGTGAGCTATAGATAATGGTTGCAAGGTAGACACTAATCCATTTCAGAGCATACATGTACATACACTCACACCTACCCACGTATATGGGTACAATTTAGATATGCTAATTAACCTAGACAAAATGTCACCGACCTATGGGAGGAAGCCTCCACTCAGAAAGTGCCCTAGGCCAAAATCGGGTCCAGAATCCAAGAGCTCTGAGGCAGCTGTGCTGACTGCCATTCCACAGTGCCGCCCCAGTGAAGAAACATTGTGGGAAAAGCTGCTAACTTTAATATGGTAAGGATCTGTACTTGTATTGCCTTAGGTGAACAGGACGGGGGAAAAAAAGAGACAGCAAAGGATTAACTAGCAGCGTTGAGCACTTCTGTCACTTCTGCCTTGGGTTATAGTGTCAGTAGTGTGTCACCGAGTTCATGACATCCACAGATGACAGCAGTCCATGACTTGCATACCGTTCAATGACACGGCTAAGCTCTGTGTTGGAAACTGGCCAGCATATAAGGAAACAACACTTCCTTGTGTCAAATGCTGTCCAAATCTTTAAAGATTTTGATGAACTCGCGCGTTCTCTCGCTCCCTATCATAGGGCCTTCAGACCTCCCATTTGGCTGTGACATTGACATAGCCTTGCTGTTCTCCAGCAGCTCATCTCTCCTTGTTTGCAGCAGAACAGTGCGCCTTTTTTTGGTGACAGACAGTTGTTCGTGCTTGAATAACCCACGATTTGAATTCTACCGCTTGTGGCATCCATGTAATGCTTAGCAGTAGGTACAGCTGTTAACTATTCGCTTATAAATAATCTTTTCCCCTCTTCAACCTGTCTCCCAGGTAGCGTACCTGTCACCGTTAATAACTCAACGGGGGCTCCCTGGCGATTTGGCCCATCACTTGTCATTCACTGCGCAGCGCAGTCGCTCGCACCCTGTGAGAGAGGAGGCCCCACGGTCTGCAGCAGTCGGATCATTTCATTCCTTGACTTTCATGAGCCACGGCAGCTCCTTTACTTTATACCTTCCCTGTGATCCGCAACCGTGAAAAATGTAGACCGGTTCCACAAGACAAGGACTCTTTTACAGTTAAGCTCTTTCTATTTAACAGGGCTTTCAGGTGATAAGTTTTAATTTTGTCTCTGCATGGCAGCACAAGATACACTCGACATTACAGACTCTATGCTCTGTATATCATCTGTGTTTCTCACCATTTTTCTGTTTCAGGTACTGTACTATAAAGCACTGTTAATGTTTCGGAATCTTGCTCTCGATCTGCCCCTCATAATGTTTCTTTGTCTCACTTTTTTTTTAAACTTTTCAGAGCAAGATTTTGAAAACTTTTTTAGAATAATAGCACATTACTACATAAAGGACAGGTAACCTTTCCATGTACATTTACATGGAAAAAAACAAATAAATGTGAGCCAATCCATCTATCCATCCCTTTCTAACTGGCCCAGTATAGGGTGGCTGGGCAGCCAGAACATATCCCAGCAAGCAAGGGGCAACCTAGATGGGACACCAGTTCATCACAGGACACACACAGACACAAACACATACACTCACACCAGGGCTATTTTTCCCAGAAGCCAATTAATCTACCGGTATTAATCTGCCTGTATGTTTTTGGACTATGGGAGGAAACCAGGTCACCCCGAGGAAACCCAAGCAAACATGGGGAGAACATGCAAACTCCACACAGATAGCACCCCATGTCCGGAATTGAACACACGGCCCCAACACAACAAGGCAGAAATGCTTATACTCATTGTGATTGTGTTGTCAGTCCCTTCCTGTTTTTTAAAAGCGGGCCACCAAAGCAAAATATTTCAGATCCAACAGTACTTTGTGGTTCAGAACTTTGTAAATGTATAACTTCAAAATGCTTAATCAGAAAATCAAAACGAAAATCAAATCAATTGAGTTTGTTACCTGTGGCTTACCTCAAGATACACAAGTGTCATTCCGTGAACAATGTAAAAATGCAGTACATTGTGGATAAATGAGGTGCCAACTCACTTTATGGAGCTCAGTGAATATAATTACAGGATAATTATTACAACAATACAGCAAGAAAATGAAACAGCACTCTAGTCAATTCCATTTTTATTGTTTTCACTTAAAAAATATTTGGATGTTTAGAATTCACATTTGGAGGTGTGGTGTTATAAAATGTGCTAGGAAACTCTTAAAACAATTTTAAGAGGAGCACCATCTTAGTGTATGAGTGGTCAGCACAATGATACTTTCTTATTATAAGAATTGCAAAACTTCAGGGGTAACAGCATGTACGGTACTTCATATTTTAATTATTTTGTTATATTTATTAAATATTTTTCTGTTTATTTTTACAGATTTTATGTATCCACTCTACTTATTGCTGATTTGTCATCAGTCTCTACTCTGTGATTGTCTGATAAATTAAATATATGCAGATTGGTATCAAGCAACATAATCTATAAGGTCAAGAATGCCTGGTCTTTGCCTAATCAGGTTAGCTGGAATCAGAATCAGAGTACAGTACATTAGAACACCTTAGAATTCTTTGTGGCAAGTTACATCAATTAAGAACAGAACAGGTTTAGTTTTTCTTATCTATTTCACTTCTATTTGTGTCATATGCTGTAATTTGTATTTTAGGCATTGTGGAATTTCTTTACCTTCAAGTTTTCTACATGAAATAAACTCTCCATTGAGATCCAAGTAAAATAGGAGGAGTTCAGTTCATACTGAAACCAGCAACCTTGACATAGAATTAACATGCATATGTGACTCGACATCGTCCACAAAGTGGAATAGACACAAACACCGCAGTATCTGTTAGCCCGGCCATTTCCTTTGTGCAAATACAGACACATGCTTGTGGTGTGCACTGACTTTTATAACACATGCATGGAAGTGCTGTGGGAAAACCGGATAATTCCAATATGTCTGGGGTTGTTCATTTCAATATGGTAGGCCTTTTCTAACTTGGCTGTAGAAGTGCTGGGTAATGGAAACACCTAGACCAGATAAATCTGGGCTTGAAAGGGGGCTGGTAATCCTTTACATGCTTTCCAAAATCTATAACCAACTGATATATGAAGAAGAGAGAAAAAAAAAGTTGTTCAAAAGCATTCTTTCGGTGATTTAAAGGGTCGAGCACTAACGAAAAAAAGAAAACAGAATTCAAAACAAAAAAGACTCATTGCTGAGGTTGAGGTAGCTGTGGCAGCTCATATATTTGAAAGGTAATATAGCTCAGTCAAACTGAATGCACTGTGCTGTAGGCCCAGGCTCCTAAACCACTGTCAGTAACCCAACCAGCTTCTGATCCTTAAAAGTGAATCTTTTGTTCTTGTTTCAATTAAAAGTCTATCAGTAGGTGCATCAATATAAAATGCCCCTCTGGCCTCCGGAGCTGTTTGGATGAAGATGATTGAATTAGTGTTGCCTCTCCAACCCCCTACAATGAACCCCAACCCCCTCGCCCCCAGCCCCACATTAAAATCCAAAGTGATGTGTGAAAAACATAAGAAAGCCTCACTTGTGCCAGCGCACCCTTTTTAGTTGCTTGCCAGCGCCTTCATTCCCCTCAGATGTTTCCAGCTAGAGCTGTAAGTTGGAACAAAAAGCCGACGGCAATGGAGACCAGATGCCGGCATTTCTTCCCTGTCACTTGGCTTGCCTAGCAGATGGAATTCATATCAGTCGGGCATGCTCGGAGGAAGAGGCCGTGGCAGCCAACATGTGGAACTCGGGCTGAGTGACATTTTTGCTAATGTTCTGTCCTTGTAGAACATTATGCTTCCTTTTTGCTTTTATGAGATGTGGTTTTCCTGACTCAGACAAGGTTCCAGAGACCCAGCTGCATCTGCTCCCCCTTCGCCCCCCACCTCCTTCCCCGCCTCCTTCCCCACTTCCCTCGGGGACAGCCAGCAGCGACTCGGGGAGCAGCGAGGCCACACAATGGCGGTATTTTACTGAAAGAACTTGACATCTGCGTGCAGTGCGCCCAGATCATCTTAGCAGTGCAAAGGAATTTGTAGAGCATTACCAGTCACTGTTCCATGTGGTACAATATGCTCGCTTTTTGATTTATTTAATGAGTGATGGCCTCTGGCAAAATAAGAGAGGAGTCGATTAAGAATATGTTATAAGGGCGGCAGCAGCAGCCTCTTAACAAGAATTACGATGAGGGCGGCTGGAAACAAAAGTAAAGACAGGTAAACACTACTGTGAAAAACAAGACTGCTCTTTATTTTTGCACTAATACATTTATTCATGGTCCATTTGTGTACCTTGGTGGCAGACTCCCAAAGGAAGTCAGAAAGTTAAATAATTTGGTATGATTATTTGTTTGTTTCATGTCTGCATTCTTAAAGTCCATTTGAATCTTAAACTTTATCTTTAAATTTCTAAGAGATTTCAGAACACATGCGATAACTTTATTTAGAACAGAAAAGTTAAGCCTTAGCTTTTCTGATATATGTTGGTTTCTATGGGGTAACCTTACTGATGCAATGTAGTTCTATAGAGAACTGATACTGAAATGTGAAATGTGCTCAAGGCACAACCTGGACATGAATTAGCACAGAGTCCTTGGGAATTTGGCTGGCATTTGAATCCATTCACTTTACTGTATTTCTTGCTAATGACCCAAAGAGTTTAACAGTTTGGTAGGGGATTATGTTAGTGTTTAATAAGCAACATACTGTCGTTTTATGCTGGACTGCCACTGCTGGATTCAGGATGAACAAGGGTGGTGCTTGAAGTCTTCATCCTGTTCTTTCGACAAGACCAACAGAGTTTTGGCAAGGGGGACAGATTAATTATGGTTTTGAAAGCAGCTATTATAATGAGAATGGAGTGCGGCAGTTTTGGGTGGTCTTGATCCTCAGCAACTCCAAAGGACATGAAACAAGGCAAATTTCAAGTTACTTTTTTCTAACAACTGTTCCAGATTTTCTTTTGCTTGTAACATAGTCAGGAAATTGCCGTGTGTATGTTTATATTGACTCTAGAATACATGACTGAACCCTGCATATTCAGGGCTTTAATGGTACAAGTGACAGTCTACAAGTGACTGTGGTGAGGAAATTGTGCCTTGTGTTTGATTAATGTTACGTAAAGGTTTTGGATTTGCTTTCTAGACCAATCAGTTGTTCCATACTACAAGAAGAGTCCATACCCGCACCACCTCAGTAAGTGAGTGATGGCATCAAAAGATGGAGGACTTCATGATATCTCCACAATTTGAAAAAACTGTTACTGGAAGAGGAACATTTGTTATTGAAATTAGTCAGGTCTTTGAAAATCAGCATAACATTCTGATTCTGTGTAATGATTCAAAAGTGAATAAAAGTAGAAGAAACTCCAGCACAGTTGTTCGATACGTATACTAATATTGAATCTGTAAATTAATTAAATCTAAATAAAACAGTGGTAACAAGGCTTTGTGAATCCTGCCCTGTTGTGTTTGAAGACTTGGCATGTACTGTACTTTACATTTTCTGTAACTCCCAATCTTTTGCTCTCTCTCTCTCCCCCTGTCTCTCTCACTGGATGAAGGTCACCCTTTCTCTGTCTTCTCCTAAAAAACTTCCATTTTAGGTAGTTGCGCTCCGTGAAAGATTTGGAAGTGATCCTCTCCCCCCATCCCCACCTCCCCCTTCTCACCCCCACCAACTCTACAGACTCCCATTATCTTCAAACCTGTTTTCTGTTATCACTGGCTAATGCCTCATCCATGAGACTCTCGGAACAAAATGTTTTTACGTGGAATTCACATTCATATGGTTATGATTTGAGGATGTCAAGCTAGATTTTTATTTTAAGGCTTAAGGTTTGCTCTGGGCAGCAAGTGCTGCTCCAGGCACATCAAAGGAACTGGTGCACCGAATCAAGGTGATTTTCTTTCTCTCCCTCCTCCTGATCACATCTCCGCCAGCTGCATCAGTGATCTGTTTGCAGGAAAAGGCCGCAGAATTATCTTTTTTTTAGTCGAACAAAGGGCACTGTTATGTAGAGTAGCTGTGACCTGAGTAGGACAAAAAAAAATATTGGTGACAGAGCCCAGGCCAGGCAATAGGATAATAGAAATGATCATTTTATATTTAAAGTAAGGTGAACATGAATGTTAATTACCTAGGACCATTTCACAACACTAAGAAGAAAGTTAGAAGTCAAAGTTAGCTAACACTGACAACAGTTTCGTCAGCACTGCACAGCTATTGGGCAAATAAATGGGGCCTGCATGATCTTAAAAGACACTATTGCCCTACAGTTAAAAGGGTGTTTCTTGTAGTTTATGTATTATATATACCAGAATATTGATCTAAGTCAAAGACATATTTTAATTGTCTTGATTAAAGATCAGATTGGTTAAGAACTGGGGAAAACACATGCTGATTTGATGAAAGACTTTCTTGCACATATGAATAACATGATCATGATTTATCATTTTCTTTCTGCAATGAAAAGCATATCCTTTCAAGTCTGTTCAAGAAATGTTAGAGGTAGCAATGTGTTATGTTAGGTAAGCTTTTGTTTTCTCAATAGAGCAGTCAGAAGTCAAATAATTACCACCGTCATTGCTCTCAAGTTCTTTTCCCTCCACAATATCCAAAGTTTCACCTCTTATCATTATTCCTTTTGATTTTTTTCTCAAAAGAGCAGCAGAAATTAAGTCTCATGACTGATAACGTGTGTAACATACAAATGTAACATGTTCAGAATTATCGCTGGATAACAACAGTCTAATATGTACAGTACTAGCATGCATTTTGTTTTTCTTAACAGACCTTATTACACTCAAAACTTGCACTGCACCGATATTACACACATTATGTCCACTTTAGCTGAGATAGCTGGCTTCTCTGTCCCTGTTAAGCTCATTGGAAAATCACTTTCTATTACTATCAAAGTCAGTATTGATATTTTTGCATGCTGAGGTTTGGCAGGTTTTTTTGTAGAGATGGTTTCCCAAATCATTAATTTATCAATTTTTGAAATATATAGGTCTTGTTAGGTTCTCTTGTTGGCAGGTGCTGTCACGCACAGACACTGCCAAATGTCACTTGCTTATGATTCACAGATAAGTCATTCAATGATAAATCAATGGAATCAGAATTAATTAGCAGTCTGATAAGTTGACTTTGGAGTGCAGGGTACCACATAATGGTTATTGAGCAGTGTGCAATCAGAGGAAAGCCGGAGCCTATCCCAGCAAGCAACAGGTGCAAGGCAGTATACACCATTGCGGGGTAGACACACAGACATACACACTCATTCAAACCAGGGCCAATTTTCCCAGAAGCCAATTTGCCCACCAATATGTTTTTTTGAATTGTTGAAGGTAACTGGGGCACTTGGAGTGAACCTACACACACACACGGGAGAAGAACATACAAACCCCACACAGACAGCATACCAGGTCCAGAATTGAACCCAGGGCCCCAGTACAGTGAGGCAGCAATGCTGACCATTGAGCCACCATGCCACCCCTCTCTAAAATAGTTAGAAAGTAAAAATGCATTCAGCCATGCCTTAGCAATAATATGATCAAACATACAGTGTGCCACCAAGGAAGATTGCCAGGCAGTTTCATATTACCAAAGACAAAATATATATTATATAGGAACAAGTACTAGGTTTATTCCATGCTGAAAAAAAGAAGAAAGAAAACACAATGTTTTGGCCGTGGAGCCTTATTTGCATATTATGAAGGACCCTAGACACTTTGGTTTAAGTTGTGAAATAGTTTTAAATCATATGAGTTGCAATTTTTAAAACCTAATTTCTGTAGAAAATGATTATGTTTGTGGTGGAAACTTCAATAAATGATAAATCATGCACTCTAATACTGTAAATTAGCACTCTGGAACATTATGCTATACATGTGTATATGTGTGTTTGCTATATTTGCCATCAGTAAAACCCTGCAGCATAAAATGGGTATTGAAATATATAAAAGATATAATAGGTTTTTGTGGCTAAATGTCTGCCCCCATAGCTGGATTAATCTCGTCTGTACTTTAGTACTCACACCTCCCCTGATGTCAGCAACAACTATCCTGTACTGACTTTCAAGATAGTTCTTATTTTCATTAGAAATATTTCTTGATAATATTAGGAATGTACTCAACAGTAAATTAAAAAAGAGTGTGCTGGCTCTTTCTTACCCTGTAAGCTTAACTGGTCCACACCTGAAGTGTAAATGGAACATAAACGATGTCTTCTCATTTCAGACATCCATATCCATAGTGAAGTCCTGTCCAAATTTCAGATCGATTCAAGCAGGAAAAGGGATTGCACACGAAGCTCTTGATATTGAGGATTTTGAATTATTAATTAATTATTTTTACAATGAATGTGGAAAAAATGGAAGGCCCTGGTAAATACTGAAGCTCTACAGTCAATGATACTGTACAATTCAAAGCCTAAAATTCACCAATTATTTTTATAAATACAGTACATACACTGTATCATTTCATGGTGAAATACTGGCAACTCTTTTTAGAATCATAGCTTACATATGGTGAAATTACAGCACTTACTGCTGTGTGATCAATAAGATTATCTGAAGAGACAGAAGTCTTAGCATTGTAAGACCAGATGCTATGCATGTATAATAATAATAATAATAATAATAATAATAACAACAACAACAACAACTTACACTTATAAAGTGCTTTTCTGGACACTCCATTCAAAGCACTTTACAGTGGGAACTCCCCTCCACCACCACCAATGAACTGTACAGCCCCCACCTGGATGATGCGATGGCAGCCAAAGGATGATGCAACGGCACCAGTACGCTCACCACACACCAGCTATTAATGGGGAGGAGAACAGAGTGATGAAGTCAATTAAATAGATGGGGATTATTAGGAGGCCATGATTGGTAAAGGCCAAGGGGAAATTTGGCCAGGACGCCGGGGTTACACCCCTTTTAAAATTTGAGTGATTGATGTCTTGCTGAGGTATGGAGTTGAGATGAGTACGGGCAATATGAATACTCACTTGCTGTCAGTTATTATGCTGGTATTTGTTCCATGACCAGAAAACGTTGCCCAGGATTGACTCCACATGTCTGGAAAGTAAAGGCCTCTGTTTATCCACTAAGAAGATACAGCACAGATATTCTAATGAAAGTTTTCTACACTCTGGCCTTGGCAGAGGTTTAAGGTGTGATTTCTGAAAACCTTTACCTGGTTCTTCCCTTTGAGACTACTTGTACGGATGTTTCGAGGTGCAGATGTCCATATGTTAGAATAATTAATTTAATCCATTCACAGTATCTCTCCCTCCATCATTATAAAGCCACAAACACCGCTCGCTTATAACTCATCGGAGGTTGCAGCAGCAAAAATCTTAGGTTGCAGATGAAAAAAGCTGGAAGTACTGTATGTGGTGCAAAACAGCTTTACACCTTGGATGGGGTGACAGTCAGTTGCAGGGCACAATTTTGAGACACTAATTAATTAACTAGCAGGACCACAGGAGGAGTGAGCAAACCAGAGCAAACCAACGCCCACAGACTGAACTCACAGGACACCCCAGGCTGGAATCTAACCCAGGACCAATTTATGAGGCAGCATCTAACTGACTTGGCAAGGTGCTGCCCTGTTGGCAGAATCCTTATCTGTGTGTAATCCAGTAATTTTATGATGGTCTTGAAAAGGGGAGCATGCCTTATCCTAGCTAATCTTGATGGGCAGCAGTCATTTACAGAACACGTCCTCTCCAAGTGCAACAGGAGTGTTAAAGAAAGCCTAGGCTTGTCACCTTACTTCATGTTCTGTCTCTCACTGGGAGACTCCTGTTGCCTGTTGGACCACAAATATTTTAGCAAGCAGACCAAAAGAGAGTGGATTCACAGAGCTGGGCCTTGTATCCTGCCTTTCAGCACGACTTTTGTTAGCTGGTGGTGGGGAGCTGCCAAGAGGCCTCGCAAAGTCTGTTTTTTTTAACATCTTGGCTAGCGAGTGGATTTGCCAGATTCAGGTCATGGCCTTCTCGACTTTGAAGCAGCTCCATTTCACACTGCTGACAGCTCCCTCTCTCACTCTCCCTTTTACACACGTATGCAAGAGCACATGATTATCCTTATGTGGACCTTGGCATAAAATTTTATAAACTGCAGTTTTACTTTGGAAAAAAAAACTCCAGATAGAGTGTCACTTAAGTCTGAAACATTTGGTATATACAGTATATTTTTTTAAATCTATAATAAAAGAATGTTCATTAGATGACTGTGGTCCTGGTTGCAACTCCTTTGTATGGCTTGCGTGCCTGTGCAGACAAGAAGGGAGTAAACAGTTCACTAAGTGACAGCTGTGTATATTCATGTACACACACATCTACCATTCAGACAGACCTGCAATGTATACTGTATGTAGTTATTTAATAATTGTAATAATTGTATCTCTTCAACACTTGCCTCATTTTCTTTCTATATGTCTTCATTTGCAATTTAATAATACAGTATTATCTTGTATTTCCCAATTTTGTAGTTAACATCCTGAAAATGTAGAATAAATGGCTGAAGCCTATATCCCTATTCTTTACATGTCTTTGATCGTGTTCCTGTGTTTAAGATACAGTGATTGTGGCATGCAATTTTCTTTGTAGGAAAAGATCTCGAAAAAAACATTTAATCATTTAATTGGCCTTTATCATCCCTGTAACACTATGGATCATTATTTTCTGAATGAAGATGAAAACAAAACCTGCCTACCTAAAATATGTAAAAAAGGCCAAATATGACAAATTGTCAGTGATGTAAAAAATAATACTGTATGTGTACGTACAGAATGTTTACAATATATGTGCACTTGTGGGTGTTTTCCAGTTTTCATAGTGTCTTAGGTACAGTATTTAATGTATTTAATTACATTAACTATGAAAAACATAACAGGTTAAAAAAACATTAATGATAAGGTACATTAGAAGGAGCTATAGTTACTGTACAGTATTTACCATGGTTCAATAGCATATCTGAAAGAAAATGATTTCTAGGTGAACACCTTTAGCATTTAACCTTTGTGAACTGAAAAATTTCTAACCCCACACATTTTCTTAGTGGTAGTGGAGTATTTTCTTTTTTCCTGCCCCACGTAATTGTTTCCTTTTTGGCATGGCTACAGTGTGCACAGTGTCAGTTTGTTTTCTTTCTGCTGGCGTGACTTAGTTTAATCATGCAAAATTAGGAACCTTGCATGTTTCTTTCAGAAACATATACAATAGCCAGGTCGGTCTGGTCTTTGCGCCAAAGTCAGAGACCAGGCCAGGTTTCAGCCATGTCGCTGGGCTCATTCTGCGCAGTGGGAACAGGCTTTTACCATGTAAGCCGATGAGGAATCTTTTCTAAAATTCAGACACAGTCATTATGCAAAAGGATGTGGAGTCCACTAAAGTCTGCAGTGTTTTGATTTGATAAGTGATAGCTAAATAAGAAAAACGTAGTTTTTGGATTCATTTATTTACAAAGCAGGTGCCCTTATGCTTTATTACTATTGAGAGAAAAGTGCCTTCAAGCTTAGTGCAACATCGATACTTCATCATTGGGGAATGTTTCTTACCTGTGCTAGCCATGGTTCTGGAGTTATTTTTGCTGCCAAACTAATTAATAAACATCAGCCTTCCCAGTAGTCTTATTTCGTTCCCATGCACTTCTTAGAGAGTGCTTTTTCTGTGTGAGTTGTGCTTCAGAACGCCAGACTCAATTCACTTGTGACAAAAAGATTGAACTCGAGCCCCCAGAGCTGAAAATGGGTTTGATCAACATGAGTGAATTAGGCCCACTGCGACACCAAACCCCCCCAAAAACTACTAGGGACTTCAAAGCCCCAACAGTCAGGCCTGCAGTGTTACTTGAGATGCTGGTTTATTCAGCTCCCTCCCTTGTGTCCTCCATCTCACACTGCTCTAATGCTGGTAGAGAGTGTGAACAAGACGCCACCGGAACACAACTGACACAACTCAGCAGGGCCGTGCTAGGAGCTGTAATTACAATGAAAAGGAATATTCCGCCTGTATTAATGACATGCCTCCATTCTTCAAATACCCTCCCTTCAGATGAAGCATTTAAGGGGCCTCTTAATATGGCATACATTTGTCTTTCCCTTTTTTCTATATTTCATCCTCGGCAAATTCCCTAGAAGTTACATGTACTGTATGCTGTCCTGTACTGGAGGAAAGCGAGTTACTGTAATGACTCCCTGAAGTGATTTCTCATCTTGGAATCATAACTTTTAGTTTAGTTTTGAGTCACAAGACAGAGTGTGGGTGTTTTTAAATAAGTGTGATGAAGAAGTTTGGGTCTTTCTTAAGTATTTTATTCCCAAGCGGATAGAAGGAGATTTTACTCTTGATGGGTCAGTTCATTTAAAAACAGAAAACTCACTGATCTGCTGGTGAAATTAAGAATTTTAATCATCTGTCACTGGGGTTCCTCAGTTCTGTTACAGTCTATATTTCCCTGTAACCTTCAAGTAGTACTGTGTTCTGACCATCTGCCTGATCCCAATGGAGAACCACAGAATTTTTCTGACATAGGGGAAGTGTGCGTGTGTGCCTTCTCACTTGAGCATATGGAACTGATGTTCATAGTGACGGATGTTCACAGGAGTCACGAGGCAAGGTGGGTAAGTGTTTAGAGAGTATGAAGGAGCGTGCTTCCATTTTTGTGAGAGGCATGAAGAATGGCCCTCACTGTTTGGTAATACATAGTCAAGTCCATGGGCCATTCTGTCATCTTCCAACAGCTAGTAATCTGTTATGCTGAACTGTTTGGTTATATGACATGTGATTTACTTTGTGCGGAGGTTTACAGTTATAGTCTACAGTTTAGACTTCCAAACATATTTCATATGTGATCCTAGCTGGATTCAAACCAAAGCTTCCCATGTTGAAAAGCCTGGAAGGTCCATATTGTTCTCCAGAGAACACAGAGTTAATGAAAGATGTTGAAAAATATGGAATTCCTGTGGTGATGCACAGTGCAGACCCCCTCTCTCTCAGGTGCTCAAATAGTTTCCCTGAACATGTGTGTGATTTAAAGCATCTGTCTGTGGAGTTTAGGTTGTTTTTTGTTTCACCCACCTTATTAGCCTTGCTGGTGGTTGTGCATCAGTGGCTTTATTAAATGGACACCCTGTCATGCAGGTGAGCTGAGAGCACTCTCCTTGCCTTTCAAAACTCTCAGCCTTCCCTGGCAATTGGTCTGGCTTCACTTCACCTCAGACAGGAGGAGTTCTCAACAATCCTTAGCTCCAAATAGGGCTCTGCAGCTGCCTAACTGCTCAATAACAAATAGAAAACCAAAACTTAAATGGAATCAGGCAAAGGAATATGATAGCTAGCCTAAAAAATAGAGAGTAACCTGGGGGAAAATCAGGCTTCATTAAACTAGTAGTTGTGTCTTTTGCACTGCATTCAGTCAATTGCTTTGGCTAATATTAATCAATTTGGTTGGAAACTGTATTAATGGCAACACAGTTCTCAAAATTGCTTCTTGTGCCTTTGCAGAAGTAACTTATATTTTACTTATTGTAAACTGTGCTGGACGAGTGCCTGCTTAGTGTTGCCGCAAACTCCAGCAATCTCTCTGATAGCAATGAATTAGGCTTTAAGCATAATGTTGTGTTGTTTAAGGATTACAGCCCAACAGCTGTTAACCTTGAATCAACACAGGCCCAGCCTAGACTGCTTTGTTAAGGTGGTTGTTCTTATTGTATTATTCATCTCGAATTTTGCTGCTACATTCCCTGTCACTAAAAGAGGTTGTTAGGACCAGATAAAACAACTGTTCGTTTTATATACCTCTTGTATGGATGGTCCTCTTTTCAGTTTTATAATGTTACAAGAGTCATACCAGATTAGACTGCTAATCTAAACCTGTCACTTTACCATAGGTGTTTCAGATTATCAGAGAACAATTGCAGAATGAATGTAAGTCTGAAAAGATGGGTTAATTTATTTACACCACATACATACTCTAAATGAAATATAGTAAATAAAGCATAAATATAAGGAAGAGGATTATCTGCTCACTTTCTATGACTTCTCTGCATGATACTTCCTATTTGTGGCCTTTTGTTTTTATTTAGAAATCAGTTACTTTTTTCTAAAGAGCCTGTTTTTTTAGGTTTTAGGTATTATATATGTCTGTGAGAATTTTTTTCTCTCTAATAAGAAACCAGGAGGTCTTTAGTGAATAATCCGCAAACATCTGAACCTATATGCAATTTGCAATTTGATATTTGTCTGGAAGTAAGTCAGTGTGAGAGTCAGAAACAGCCTAGGAACCACTTACCCTGAAACAATGTTCTTGGAAATCTTTTCAATAAAAGTTAATAAAGACAGAAAATTGTTACTTACAGTATGTCTTTAAAATTCTCTTATTCTAGAGTTTTTATTTAATAAGACTATGCACATATGTGCAATATACAATATGTGTGTATAGTGAAATCTAACTGAGGCAAAGCCCAGTTGAGACTAGAGGTCAGTAATGTATTTTTAGCTGTATCATCTGTCTTTTGAAAGCTCCATTTTATTGCAATCACAATAAAGCTATGAATTAAAAAGAAACAAACATATTGTCAAGGTAAGATTAAAGCCCTCCACTGCTGATCCATATTAGATTACACAGTCCTGATTTACACTACTCCAGGGAAAATAAAAAAAACAATAACACAAAACTCACAACAACAATTTGTTTGAGCAGATCATCAGCTCCCAGGTTCAGCCCAAGCTGAAGCTAACCCAGATGAAGTCTATTCATCCATCTATCCATCCATTTTCTAACTGCTTAGGGTCGCAGGGAAGCCGGAGTCTATTCTGGCAAGCAATGGGCGCAAGGCAGGATACACCCTGGATGGGACACCAGTCCATTGCAGGGAACACACAGACCCTCGCACAAGGCACACATTCACCAGAACCAGTTTTAAAGGAAGCCAGTTAACCTGCCAGGATGTCTTTGGAGTGTGGGAGGAAACCAGTGCACCCAGAGGAAATTCACATAAACACAGAGAGAACATACAAACTCCACACACATACTGTAGCACCCCAGGAATTGAACCCACGGCCCCAACTTTGTGAGACAGCAGTGCTAACTACTGCACCAGTGTGGCGCACACAGCTGAAATCACTAGGCAAGTTTTGTTTTGCTCTTTGTGTTAAAAATAAATGAAAAATAAGAATAGTGTATATTAATACTGTAGTTTAAGGCTTAAAGAAATTAGAAACAATCGCTGAAGACAACACAGCTGCTGAAGGGAGGACATTGATCTTTGCTGCAGGTGACTAGCCTTGAGCTCAGAGATATACAGTAATACTGAAATAGTTGTACGGGTTGCAAGCCTCTTCCCAACACAAGATTTCTTTGTTTAGTTCTATAAAAATGTTCAATGTGTGTATGTGCCTTCCTAAGAGGAGCAGCCTTGACCAGATAGGTCATTTAACTGTGATGAAAAACAAAAGACTAAACAGTGCACAGTATAAGGCTCCTTGGCCTTGTACAACATGTGTAGATATGGTAGGGGCCACAGAACTACTACAGGCAATTCATTTTTAGGGGCATGCTCACTTTAAAATGGCAGGGTTAATGCAAGTTTATGTGAGTGTATGTACAGTATAGTGTGTGCATGGTTTACACACATAGTACTCGATTAAATATTAGGACAGCTACATATTATCTTCATAATCTGGGGCAGTTGCCAGTTTCATGGTTGGTGCCAAGCCCTTCCTTATCGCCTTACCATCAAGCTCTGCACATTGGAACGTGCTCTGTTTAGATGATTTATTCTCTCTATAAACAAAGATTAGAGCAAAAATGTCAACCACGGGGCCCGGAGCCATGCAAAGCGATTACTGGGAAACCACAGTCGCGTGTCAGGCCAGGAAGCTGCTGGTGATGAAGGAGGCTGACTGGAGGGGGTGGGTTTCTGGAGGAGGTGGCCGAGAGATTGTGGGTACCAGTCTCTCTGGGAGTGGTTTACTATTTCGCTCACCACCATGACACTGTGTGAGAAGGTGAGCCTTTCGGAAAAGTTCAAGATAAAAAGCACGTGACTATGCCGATCCCCAAGTCTCTGCATGTTTCCAAACAATAACGGGTTTGCAGAGACAGCCTGAATTTCTGGCTGTGAAACTTCGTGGCTGAATTGCACTGTGGTAAGCTTGACGTAAAGGGATGTAATGACACGTTTCATATTTTCTGTCAGAGTAAGCAAGCATTTTTAAGAGTAAGTCAAGTCTCTTTTGTGCTGAACTTTAACAGCTCTCAGCAAATTTGATGGTAACATAGTTTTTACCAAAATGGAAGTGGTCTGGCATTTTTATATTTTGTTTTAGATTACTTGGATATTCTATTTTTGCTAAACATCTGTCTAGTGAAAGTGTATCCAGTGTCGGTGTGCTCATCTGTCCCTCAGCAGTGTGGAATATCACAGGGTTACTGGATCAGACTTACAATGAGACCTTGAGCTACCCACTGCAGATTTTCATCAGTATCATCCTGACAGTGATGGCAGGATGCCTAGTCATGTTACTGTGCTGAAAACTATAAGACCCATCACTACAGCTACATTTAAGCTTGGCAGTGCAGCAGTGTATCCTGGATGCCATCATCCATATGTTTGAATGCTCTATAAGTACTTTTGAGGTGCATCACTTACAATACATTACCAAACGTAATGAGAAAGTGACTAAATCAATCCGTTCGTTTTACACGCATCTTGAGACCATTGTAAATTTCATTAATTTTCTAATCCTGGAGAGAAATTTTATCAACAAGGCACTGGGTTTCAAAATTTAAAGCCTGTGTGTTTTTGTAGAATTTATTAGACGTAATCCGCAGAAGGTCCCTTCTTACTGTCCCAGCAGTGCGTGAGAAAGTGCAAGCTAGTCATAAAACTGAATTAAAGTGAAAATCAATTCCCTTTTCTGCATCTGACAAGATGGAGATTAAAACAAGCCCTGTCTGAACTCTGCAAGCTGTCCACCATCCAGTTTGGGCTCTGCCAGCTGTATGCAGGCCTCTTTCTAATCAGACGACTTGTTCCCTCATATCAGTTCCTTGTAACTGAGACCTGCCCACTGCATCCCTTTTTCATAACATTAGCACTTAATGTTTTATGTAGAATGTTATAAGTTTTATCAAGAGGTAGTGCATTCAAAATGTATTCAGACATATGTTTATATTTGCTTTAAAGAATTAAAAAAATAATGTTGCAATAAATGGTACTGGATCTCTTAGATATCTGCCACCAAATGAAACTGATTGAAGGCTGTTATCAAATATGGCCAAATGCCACATCCCTTTAACATTTTATTCAAAAGTTCTGTAGCTCTCTACAACTTTGAATGTTCTCTTTTCATTAGAATCCCAGCTTGCATTAAATAAGTGTCAGTATCAAGCATTTCACAGCAAAATATTGTTTGATATGTCTCTTAGTTGTACTGTGTTTGAAACCTGGCTAGGCAGTGTGCATGAGCAGATTCTGTCAAAATATCATTCTGTTACACGGTGGAAGAAAGCTTCATATCTTACTTCTGAGTTTCACTGCTTTTCCTTTACAGAATGGATGCTAAAACTGAAATTTGGATATGCACAAAGATGACATGAGATGATGTTTAACCAATTATAGGATATAGAGGTTTGGGGAGCTTATTGTATGCTTGACTGAGACAGTATTACAAACAAAAATAACAAACTTATTTCAAACCTAGGTTACAACATGTATTGAATTAATATCACTGCATTTTTTAAAATAGAATGAATATATCTTCTAGATGTTTTTGGAATCCCTTGTGGTTGTTTTTACTTTTAGATGGGCTTTTTTAGAAAGGAGACAGCACATTTCTATACTGTATGAATTTCTTTAATGGCTATGTCTTTATCAATAAATTATAAGGCTACCTTCCACCCAGAGTGCCTTTGTCACAACAGGCACAGTGATGGAGCTGACAGTCAAATTAGTGCGTTGCTAGTTATGTTTCCCAAAGTATGCCCAGGGTCAAAGGGTCAAGACCGCTTAGGGCAGTCAGTGGAGCACAAATGCCTCCACTCCAGGAGCCTTTTCAGGTCAGAGAAAAAGGCTTCATTACAGTTTCCCAGTCTTCAACCCTGAACTTCCTTTGACTTTAAAAAATAGAAAGAAGTTCTGCGAGGTTTGCTGGGCCAGATAAAGAGTTCTTAATATTTTACAGGGGTGGCTCAGGCTCGCTGACAGCAAATGATAGCATCTCATGTAGAGTCAGCATTCATAATGCGGCTTGCTGTGACATCTGGAAGCCTTGTTTTATCTGTAAGCACAGTTGTAGACAAATGAAAGCCGACAGATGCGAGGCTGGTGTGGCATCTTCGCCTGGAGCACTCTCTGGCTGTACATTTTCCAGCGTGTCAGAAAGAGGCAGCGTTTTAGAGAAGAAAAACATTCTGTCACATCTGTGCACGCTGACACAAGAGCCTTCTCAAGAAGGTGTAAAACGGAAGATAGTAGAAGGCACTCGTTCTTCTTGTTTTGTCTTTTTTCTTTTTTTGTGTTTAAAAGGGAAACAAAAACTTTTCCCTTGACTTTTGTTTTAAAAGGAAAACTATTAAAGAGATAGATCCTGTCACAGTGTAAGCTATTGTTCAGAGGAGCTACTGTACATTAGGTAATTCTGTGATGAGTGAGGCATAGTGATGTTTCCTGTCTTGTTTAATTAACCCCCCGCTTCCTGCCTGAAGGATTCTTCTGGACAAATTCACAAAAAATGATGAAATGTGTCTCCACAATTTGAAAGAGTGGTAATATTTTTACCTGATTGTGGGAAGAGCTCGGCAAAACATTTAGAATCCACCTCTACTGTAGATATCCAAGCTAAAGTGAAGATCTCTGAAGGACACAAATACCTCAAAATATAAAATGAAACAATACAATTTAGATAGGAATTATCCTCAAGGCATTGTGCAGATGAAAATAACAACTACCTCAAGAATAAGGCTTGGGTAGGGATTTAGAAACTGCTACAAATGGAAATACAGCATTGGGGAAATTAATGTATTTCGCAAGTAAATTCATGGCACTCATGTTAAAAAAATAAATAAGCATTTTTAAAACTCTGTTGTTAAATAATCCATCCCTGTAAAAACCATTTTAACAGAAAAATATCTTGTTATATAACGTTTGTAGATATTTCCAAGACCACAAATGAAAATGAAATAGGAAGAAAAGCTGGTTAATCTGTTTGGTGAAGGTGTATGCTTACAGAAAGTGAGGCAGGATGGCGCTCAATGCGTACGGGAAAATGTGATCTTTGGGAGAAAATGTGAGCTTTCTTTGGAAATTACAGATTAATGTGATTTACAGTGCTTGTTTCCACCTATCTGCTGTTTGGGAATAAAAATAGTTTTTGAATCCTTGCTTATATTTCAAAAACACAGAATTGAGAAAGTAGCATGCATCTTTTGAAATAAATTCTCATTTTACACTTTACCTTGATATTGTGTGTGAAGCAAGTTTATTATTCTGCCAGTTATTAAACTTGTTCCACCACCACAAAGTGTGAGATAGTTAACATGACAGACATGGCTTAATTTTATCACTGACCACGTTAATGCATACATACAGTAAGCATCTTCTTCTCAATGTTGCAGATGTATTCAAATTCTTCAAAGACCCTAATTAAGAAATAACAGACTGTTTTGTTTCTTTACAAGCCTCCCTGGCCCACCTCTGTCTCCTTTTGTTCACCTGTTTGGTTGCAAGCTGTTGCCTCTTTCACATTCCGAAGTCTGAAATGATACAGTACCTGTCCTTGATTGTATTGTTGCTCCACCAAAACAACATAAAGAGGCCCACTTTTGCCTGAGCCTACGGCCTTCTAAATCTAAATTCAGATTAGAAGAGAATATGCAAGGGGTGTGCTTCTGTGTGTGTGTGGGTGGGTGGGTGTGTGGCCAGGGTTGCACTGTTCTTTAGTATTTGCAACGCATTAGGCCTATTGACAGGGGATGCACACCGGCTTTTTGCTTTGGTGTCCTAATAGCACTTCGACTTCTCCATTCAGAAAGCTTTGTATTCAGAGGGCCATTTGTGAATAAAAATGGCACTCTTTTTTGTTTTACATGCTGTTAGTGCCAGACTAGTAGACGCAAGTATGTAGAGGGAGATGTACAGCAAATAGCCATTTGTACCTGCATGGAGCGAAGGGGCCTTGCTCAAAAGCAAAGGGGCTCCCTTTAATAGCACTTGAGTGCACTCCGAGGCGGCTGTAGATGTACCTGTTTCACCAGAGACATAGGTCCCCTTTGTACCTTTGCATGACTTTTCACTTAAAAAAAAATACTCCCCACCAGCGTGCTTGACTGGCTCCATCTCTCTTATTTGCGTCGTGGGCTGGTAATGCCTGTGTGTGGCCGCTTAAAAAGTCTTGCATGCTCTCAGGAAAAGGTAGAAGCAAGCAAATGCTCTGTCATTGGCCTGTGGGTCCTGACCAAGTTGTGGGAGTAATAAATAATTCCATTCTTTACAAAGTACATTTATTCCGTTCCTAAATTGAAATCAAAGACATCAGTACAGTATAGTGATGAAGAGAGCAAGAAAAGACAGCACTTTTGAAAAGTTCTTCATTTGTCTTACATTATTGTAGTTATTTGTTTTTTTATAATGTTTATATGTTATGTATAAGTACTTATTGCCCAGTAACTCCAGATAAATGTACACATGACTTTAAATTTATTATCTTTGCAGAAATTTATTATCTTTGCTTTTCAAACTATGCAGTCTTTTCTATACAAACAAAACTGTGGACATAATGTAAAAAATATTATTCAAAAATTATTTTAATTTTTTTACATATATTTTTGTGTTTGAATTACTTGGAATATGTTGCAAACCAATGTAGAATAAAAAAATGATTTTAATATATTTGATCTTTTCAAGCAGCATTTGTTTTATGAAGTTCTGGTTTACGTCAACATGGATTTTATTAATAACCTCTGTTATTTGAATTATTTCTGAAGTATTTAGAATGAATGTCTGCTACAGAATACAGTCAGCCACCCTTTATTTTCCTTCAGCATGTCTGCATTACATTTTGACTCATTTTCAGTGCACATTAAATGTGTAACACCTGTTATATTTTTCATGCATTACACTGAACACATAATTTATAATTAAGAAAAAGCATTATTGCATGTCATAAGAATGATGGGCAATCTATTTTTTCAGTGCATAATTTCTAGGTTAAAAACACATGCCAGACTCAAGTAGTCAAAACTACTAGCTCTTAAAATGTGCTTTCACCTGCTTGAACAGACATACTGTAAGCATTTTTCCATACAGGAAGATAACAGAGATCATAGTCATCACATATATTAAAAAGGAATAGCAATGTTCCCTAGGAAACCCAAATTCAAAAATACATTTAGAAGATGTTTTTAATATTTATGCATGCTTATAAACATGTTTTATATATGACAATTGGTACCTTAAGTGTTCAGGTTCAAAGAATAATACCCTATTTGTGTCCAGGTCACCTTATTAGAATATCTTAAAGTTAATCATTAATTCGGAGCAAAAACTTTTTTGAAATTCCAGGTAAATTAGTTTTTCTTTCAGGAAAAAGGGGTGTTAACGATAGATTCCCTGTTTCTTTCTCATATTTAGTGAGTTTAGACCCTTAAATCTGGAAAAATGTTATTCATCCTTTCCATTGGACTTCAGATCTACCAACACATACTGTAACAGTCAACAGACTCAGATAAGATGTGTTTTTTATTAATTATGGTGTAACAGGATTTTAATGACACATGACAAAATAAGCAAGCAAACATTGATTTCTTAATCTTCAAACTGTGCGCCTGGCAAATTTCAAACTGCAGAAATCACATCAAAGTGTTTTCTCTTTCTGGTGCTGTTGTTGTTCTTGTTGTTTGATAATCTAATGAGAGACATTTGTAAAACGACGTTTAATTTCTAATTTCAGTGTCTGCAACATTGTTGCTGTACAGGCCTGTCACAGTCCCTGAAGTCTGAGATAAAAAAAATTAGCTCACTCTGTATAATAAAAACAAAGCAAATAATAACCGAAAACAGCATGATAACAAAATACATTTTTGAAACTGCCTTATATTTAGTAGAGAAAGCCTTATAAACACATTTCAACTGTTAGCTATACAATGTGATCATATCCTTAACAGCCTACTGCATATTAATTCATATAGACTCTAAGTGGTTTGCTGCAGGTATCAGAGGGGTCCTTGTATTTTTCCACCAGCCTGAACGGGGATTACACGAGCTTGTGCTGTTTTTCACTCATTTTACTTCAAAGGCCGCACCATGGAGGGCCCAGCTCTATGCCAGTGGCACGCTGCCCTTGGCTGCAGGATGCTGGCATGCACCGGGCTGCTGGTAAGATTGCCAGTTGCACACACAGTCCAATGTACCCATAATGAGGAGCTTTAAAGTAGATTGCAGAGGGCTGATTTGTTTACACTTGTGTAATGAGTTTCAGAGGATAGAGCAAGCCTTCAGCAGCGTGAATTGTTGGGTAGTAGGAGAGTAAGAGCTACGGACAGCAGAGCCTGGGGCAGACTTGCAAGTTTCATGGCGGGCCTCAGTAGCTGCAGTGGGAAATTTGTACTGTTGTCTGGACAAACAAGTTCCAATTAGTGCTCAGTTTTATGGCACTAAGTCCATGGTGCACTCATGTAGTCTTTAATGTCTGTTACATAGAAAGTTTTTCACATTGGAAAACCTTGCCTTAAAACAATATAACAGAGACACACATAAATACAAACACAAACACCACTTCTAGCCTTTCAGTTTCTGTAAAAAAAAAATAGCGTGCTGACATTCAATTTGAGCATATCTAAAATTTCCCAAAGTTCCCCCCACCCCCTGAAGCCACTCTGGGAAATGTGTAGATCATGCAAGAATTGTACAACATTTCAGAACCATTTATTTGTGCTTTGTCATTTGTATCATGAACAGTGATACCTATCACATTTCTGTAGTTCCTTATAGCTGTAACCAGTGTTCGAGAGCTGTTATTGTTAAAGAGTAGGTGTAGGAAATGGTGACAGTGATGGTGGCCTAAAAGCAAGTCTAAATGAAAGCTACGGTGCCCGACCTCAATCAAATTAAAAGATTTTTTCATGTATAATCATGGTGCCCTGTATAAATATGCAGGACACACCATGAAACAAAAAAGATCTTTCCTTTTTGCCTTTACCTTCTTCACAAAAAACAGCCTTCATGTGTCCTTAAACTTTATTTAGCAAGTTGGCAACTAGCAGATTTGAAACAACTTAGGAAGGCAGACATTAGGTCAGGCAGTTTCACGAACATAGGAATGGGGTCTGGGCAGAAGGCCACCAAGAGCTGGGTTTCCCGAATCCAGAGTGTTCTTTTTGAGAGTGTAATAGCATGGCTGATGTGTTCTTACCTTTGTTGAGACAACTGGCCAATTTTAACAATGACGTGGGCAGTCCTCTCACGTTTGCAGAGAAATATTTTGTTTTGTGATATCTCACATTACCTTGAAACTGGTCTGTCTGTATCTGCTCTCTGTATCAGCAATCTCCAAATCAGAATATTATGCAGGAAAACAGTTGTTTTTATTTGAGCATCTGTATGTGGTGGGATCTGATTTCTATACTAAATTAATTAGTAAAAAGATCGGTCTACCTTACTTTGGGTTTAATCAGAATGTGGCATTTGCCATTGGCTATATGGTGAGAACTAATAAAGACAATTTCAGTTAGAGGTTCCAGTGACATGTGTGGTAGATTTGAGTCTAACAGTACACAACAGACCTAGAACAATTAGAACTACACGTAAATACCTACATTATAAAGACTTAAATACTTGCTTGTTGCTCAGAAATAAATGCAGAAAGT
This sequence comes from Atractosteus spatula, assembly GCF_055471065.1. NCBI lineage: Eukaryota > Metazoa > Chordata > Actinopteri > Semionotiformes > Lepisosteidae > Atractosteus > Atractosteus spatula. The sequence goes on from NC_142706.1 coordinate 21,184,057, forward strand.
ACTACTTTCACTGCAATACAAATTTTTTATTGTTTTCACATTAGCTTCATCACACTGCAGGGTGAACACAATCTTACACAATAAAACACTATAGTTTCTTAAAAGTAGTCATTGATTCACTTGTGTTTTCTTGGAGTGAACCTACGAAAATCATTATTCAGAATGAAAATATGTGATCAGTGAAGGCAGCTTCTTGGTCTGAACTGGATTTAATCTTACCTGCTTTGCTTTATGAGAAGCCTGCAGACAATTTGTTATCTTCCACTTTACATACTCTATGTGAACTATAGCATACAAGGTCCTAGACTGCCTGGGTAGAAACAACTCTCTCACACCTGTTTCCACCTCTCCATTAGTATCATATTCACATTACATGTACAGTAATTAAACAAGTGTCATAGGAGAGATGTGTATGGAGTTCTGCATCAAGTGTGTTTTACCACAATAAACAGACAGCTGATAACCCTCACAGGCTCACCTGGAGAGGCAAAAGAACCAAATGAGAAAGCACGTGGGTTTATATTGTGTAAACACTGTTAGATTTTATAAGATCCCAATCTAACAAAAAGTGGCGGAAAAAATTAGGTTGTGGATAATGTTTTTTTTTTAGATTACGTCTTAAAAAAGGTGTCTTCCAGCTGCTTTTTGTTTTTTGACACGTTTTTTTTCCCCCATCTGCAAAGCAGCAGCATCATTCGCTCACAGTGCTAGGGGCCTGGCCTCCATTATGTAGAGAGTGTCAGTAACATGGTTACACAAATCAATGAGCCTCTCTGTGGGCTTGAATCCCCTCAATCTACCACCCATCCTTTGGACAAGGTAAGCAGATAGACCTCTAACCTGCACTTCCCAACCCCTCTGGTTAACCTTTCAGACCAATCAATATTAAAAAAAAATGTTGTGTCTAGTTTTTACTGGCATTCATTTCAAAACTGATAAAATCCCCTTCCAGGGAGCACACTAGATGGAAAATGAACTGTGTAATAGTTCATTTCAAGCACTTTCCTCACCCCCCCAGTCTTTTCCCTGGCGTGAGTCACGTGCTTCATTTAGCTCTCACAGTGGCCTGGTTGGGCAGCGTCGGGACATTAACTAATCCATACTTATTATATCTCTCACTTCTTTCAGCTTGTAATTTGTATTGAAAGATGTATTAGACCTAACACTCGATGCACTGGCAACAGGTTCATTGTGGGATTATTCTATAAATTGCATTACCGGCTCCGTGCGGGGATATGAAGGCACCACTTTAGGGTCCCAATGTCTGCTTGTCTATCGAGTTTTTGTGATGGCTGTTTACATTGTAGATACACTGCGCGCATCAAGGAAGGAAGTGTGCGCCGAGCCCAACGGGCTTACTGACAGGAACCCTAGACGTCCCTGACCGAGATCGATAGTTCTGTGTCAGAGATGGCTGGGACTGCAGTGCCAAAACACTGCAAGATAGCATTTCACCTGGCCCATCTTTTTTTTTTCTAAACCCTGTGGGGTTTTCTTGAGACGCTGTTGCCCTTATCTCCAGAAGTTCGCTGTTTTAAAAAAGCAAATACATAAACATAAGAAAAAAATGTTTAGGTATGTTTTTAAATTTGTCTAGCCGCTTTATCCAATGTAGGGTCGCAGGGGAGCCAGAGCAAGCAACAGGTGCAAGGCAGGATACACCCTGGATGTAACGCCAGTACATCATAGGGCACACACACTCACACCAGGGCCAATTTTTCCAGAAGGCAATTAAACTACCAGTATATCTGTGGAATGTAGGAGGAAACCGGAGCACTTGGAGGAAACCCATGTGAACACAGGGTGAACATACAAACTCCACAGGGCCCCAGCGCTGCGACATAGCAATGCTGACCACTGGGCCATCCTCTTTTTGAAGTCACTCAATCCAAAGCTAATCTAGAGTCGAGTGTAAAATGTTTACAGTATTGTTGTACAATTTTGGTCACCGTGACACAAAATAAATACTGCTATTTTGGAATCTGTCCAGAAAAGAACAACCAAATGCATTTCAGAGGACAGAAATGGAGACTAGGAGAAGTTGTATCTAACTTTGAGAACAGGAAGCACCTTTTTACACAACGAGTAAAAACTATCTAAGCTGTTGTTGACATGGATCCCCTGCTCTCTTTCAAGAAAGGCTGGATAAGATCTTTGGTTTAATAAGCTACTGAAAACCAAATAAGCTAAATGGGTTGAATTGCCTCATGTACTCTGTAAAAATGGTTATGTTCTTATGAATACAACAATGATCCATTGCATGCACCACATCTGACTTTTTTCAGCTATGTCAAAGGCTGTATTTGTCTAGGTCTGGATGGACATTATTATTCAACTTCCATCCATACGTTTTCAATAATCACTTAGTCCAATATAAGATTGATGGAATAAAGGCACAAGGCAGGACAGGACACCAGTGCATTATAGGACATACACACGTGCATATGGAGGCCAATTTAGAGACATCAATTCAAACAGACAACATGTCTTTGGACTGTGGAGAAAACCAGAGTGCCTGGAGAGAACCCACAAGGCTAAAGGTACAGTAGAACATGCAAACTCCACACAGAAAGTGCCCAAAGCTGGAATCAAACCCAGAACCAAAGACCTGTGGAGCATCAGTGCAAACCACTATACAGTACCACCAAGTCATTACCAATGCAATCATCTTTATAAAACAGATAAGACTTGTTTTAGAGACAATTTAGTTCTTAAACTTGAAGTCTTATACTTTCATATAATTAATAACTAACTTAACAGCCTCAGACAAAAGATTAATTTTATCTCCAAATGCCACAGTATATTTTCTTTTCTTTAATGGAATCCAAATAATTGAAAAAACTTAGAGCTACTGTGTAACTCTTATGATCTGATTTTGAGGGCCGCTCTTGTATGATCTTGCATGCTTGGCCTGGTCAATCCATTCCTTAAGGAGGTGTAATCTTGTGGCGTTATAAGTGTCTTTTAATATGCAGCTGAGTACAACCACGAGAAAACATGATCATTTTGCTTTGTAATGTAATTGATTAAACTGATAAAAAGAAAATGGGGGACGAAATTCAGACGTCTCTGTGGCCACAGTAGGACTACATTGGTGACTTTTAGGTCATTCTTACACCCAAGTCAGCTACCTAAACTTTGTAGCAGTTTTTGTGTTTGAAATTAATATTTTTTTTAAATGGGAAAGTGAAATTGGAGGGAAGATTACTGAAGTGAGGTTTCAGGTTGTACAAGAAAGAATTTGTGAGCTTCATGGGCTAAACTATTTAGGGCAGTATGGAAGGATACTGAGATATCTTAGGAACCATCTGACTCTAATTGAAATAGTTTGGAGTGTATGTTCTAGCCTCACCTCTAGATCTACTTTAGATTTCAATATGGTTATGTATCCTAAGATTTTATATTTTCTTAATTTTGTATCATTGATATCCAGGTGAGCAGTAAAAGCTATTACATGGAAATTGTCTGGCATCAAAAACATTGCATTTCTGGCCTGGACTTTTGATGGTTCATAGATTTTCCTTCGTGTATAAGTTACATTCCATAATACAACAACAGATGTCAATTAAGTTTGTTTTTACTGTAAGTATTCATGACGTTGGAAATTATGACACAAGGCAGGCAACTGCAGTGGAACTGGCGCATATTCTGAAGACTTCAATACTGCTGTCTCTTACTGTGTCATAATTTTGCCATATGGATTGATATTCACTGAGAAACAAGACCAGCATCTTTAGTGTGATTTTGAGTGCAATTCCCACCCATATGTGTGAGATCGATTGTTAAAAAAACATGATTTTATAGATGTTTTATATTTTATTTGCAATATATGAGTTCTTTATGTTTTTAGATAATTCCATGTGTTTAAAAAAAGATTGATAACTGTACATTCAATGGGTGTATTCTTGGGAATTAAATATGTTCATGTTTTTTCCAGGGATTTGGTGCCTGTTTTAACCATTAACAAAGAATGGGTTGATCCAGTGTTCCAAAGACAAGTTCTCTGAATGAAAGAAAACAGTCTTTCTATTTCTAAAACCTGTAGTGTTAACTGCAGTGAGTCTGGTATCTAATGTATTTTTATATTAAATATAAAATATAAAACTATATTAAAAAGGAAACTACACAGATACATTTTTAACATGCATCCCTCAATAAATGGAAGTGTTTTTAGAAAGTGCATCTTTTTTATTATATTTTATTGTTTATTTAATAAAGCTCTACAAACAGTTTTGTACAAATAAAACAGCCTTTTCATTGGAGAAGAAATACTTCAGACTATTTCACTGTGTTGGCTGTTTGTTTTGGCAGCAATCCCAGGGCTAGTGTTTGTTACATGTATTTTTCCCTGTAAGTAAATTGAAGTGGATTACAGAATTAAGATAAGAGAGATAGCAGTATTGTATTTATTAAGTTTTCACTAGATAAGACGGCGAGTGTTTTCTAAGTGTGTTTAATTTATTCAAAGTTAGGCAAAATCATCTTGTCTTTTCATTTGGATCCCTTCATCCCTCGATTTTATTTGCCCCAGTCTGATGCTGAATTCAAAGTGAAATTGTGTATCAAATGCTAAATTTGAGTGGAGAGCGGGGAGGGGACTGAGCTAATGGCCTTGCATCTTCCTGGCATTATGTCAATAATGGCTCTAATCACATTAAGTAGAGAGCCCATTAGCTTATTCTCTTTTCTTGCATGCACCATAGCAACTCTGACAGACCGCTACAAATTCTAATGGTGTCTCTGTTACTGGCACTGCTGTGTGCTAGTGACAAAAGAACAGGCTTATATGCTTCTGCCTACAGTATATACTGTATTATACTGTATGTGTTTGTATTTAGATCTGAGTACAGTGCTCATTGGTACATACAGTACATAAAGTGCACTGTATGTACTTATGGTTTTAGACCTTATTGCACTACTGTATATATTTTTTACTTAATAATAAATATATATATAGTATATATCTTCATATTATATTTATCTGCATATTTATCTATTGAGGGCGACAGGCATATAAAGCTATGTACAGATTATTTTTAACGTTGTTAAAAAACGTCATGACCTGTAATGCTACAATATATTTGTTTAAAGGCTCAGTAAAATTTAGTATTCTAAAATAAAGAAACCAATACCCTTGTCTGTAGCATGGGGAATAATAGAATTAATAGAAACAAGCCATTCTTGTAGATCCATTATGTGTCAACTAGTGTATGATTCAGAGATTTTTAGAGTGTTGCCAAGTAACCGGAGACTTTCTAAAGACGTCTGGGGGCAGGTCATTCATGGCCAATGGGTAAATATGGTGGGAACCTGTATAGAATGGTATGCAGAATAAAGTATAGTCCATATGGATGAAGTTGATTCATTGGCTTGATGGGAAGGTGAGGCTGTAGGATGGAATGACTTGATGCAACTACATGTCCTTCTCTCAATTGAAACCTTTCTTATTTTCTTGTGTTCCGGATTCCGGATTTTAGTTCTGACAGCTTGTTGTTTTTGTCCCCCGATGGCTGGGTCCACTGAGAAGATTCAAATGTTGAGTGCTGTTAATGAATCTTGGACCACAAAGCAGCAGAGCTTTGTTTGTCTTCACCGATGAATCACTGATATTCTGCAAACCTTCTGTAATGTGTACGTGCACAGAGACTGCCTGGTCATGGCTATTTTCAGCCTCTGTGTTCAGTGAATTTCAGGTTTTCAGGTTCACATTGTGTATTTTGCAGGAGAATTGGAAACTGAAGCCTTTCATTTACGAGAAAGACTTCCAGAGACACTGAAATGTCCAATAAACAACTCGTATGTGTATTTGTGCCTGCTTAAAGGTACAACAAAATTAGACATTATTTTAATTAACATTGTAGCCACCTTTATTCATATGGAGTGGAAAACGGAAATGCATTTTTTATGGTGTGGTTTGGAGAATATGAAGTGCAAGTGGCCATTATCATTGTAATATGCCTATGATTTTTTAATCATGAGCCATTTCAAAGCCATTAGTAGACTGGCAACGCCTCTTTTTCTAAAGCACATTAAATCTGAAACAATGCTGCTACCATTCCAAATAATAATAATCACAATAAACTAAATTAACAAGTGGCAATTCTTTTTAACTAACCATAGGTTTTACACAATAGTAAGTTGAATTATTCCTAAATGTTTTCATTCTGTAAACTCTCACGGAATTCATTGGTTGTGCCAAAACGAAAGATTTTCTAGTGTTCTGTATTTAAGCTTTCTACTTTAAGAAGGGAGAAAAAGAGAAAGAAAAAAGAACGAAAGAACAAAGTCAATAAATAGATTCATCCAATGAGCTATCATCTTTGAAGTGTCGTTAGTTCTAGGATTAAATAGAAGAGAAAATGAAGGGACAAAGTGCCATGAATATCTGCTTCTTTTATTTCTGCCAAAGGTTATTGTTAATGGTGTTGTGGGACTTTTATGCTCTCACCTGGTGACTGACTGAAATGTTTCCACAGATGCCACAAAGGGACATATCTCTCCTCTGTACAACTTTTTACTTGTCTTAAATCTGTTTCCTCTCAGAGGCTTTTGCTGATTGGTCTAATTACAGCTAATAATTCTTATACAGTATGTGTCAGGAACAGTTCTTTCCGGGCCCTATGCGGACGACACGATCCAAAAGGTGAAGAAACAATAGGGAAAAATATCATGCAGGAGTCGGTCAGGAGACAGGGGGGCGTGTCCATGCAGTGTTAGTGTCCGGGGGGAGTGAATCCAGGGCGAACAATCCAAGGGTTAATCCAGAGGGGGAATCCAAGACGGGAGGTTAGTCCAAGAGCAGGGGATCCATCCGTAGTTAAAACCAGAACCGGGTCGGGACCGGCGGGGCAGGGAATCAGGAACAGGAAACTAAAACCATAACGGAGCCAGACGCGGCAGGACCCCGGGCTCTCACGATGCGGAAATCAATGAGAAGCCCCGAGCAATCGCCTGCGTCTGGCTTTAAAGGTGGAACTAAAGAGGGGCTGGAATAAGGAACAGGTGTGGGGAATGGGACAGAACGAGGAAGGGCTGGAGCGCCCTTAAGAGTAGGAGTAACGATCGTGACAGTATGTTTAGGTGCAGACTATGATACCCTTAGATCTCTTTTGCTGGTAATAATTCATTTGTACAAATTTTGTTATTGAAAGAAATGTGGCTAGGTTAGGTATTCAATTCAAAATATTCTTTACAAGAAATGAAACATTTCATTTGCAGTATAATTTAACTCTAAATATCAGTGTTCTGTTCAAAACACAGCACAGAACATTTAGTTGCTGTGAATGACTGTGAATTCTAGTTCCTCTGTCATTCTTTCATTACTTTGTCTGAGCTCGTCATTTGAGACTGATGACCACAACGTTGCCCCTGAACATAATCAAGCTCCTGTGGTTCAGTTCACATTTTATATACTGTATGTACAGTATGTACCTTTAAGACAAACAAAAAACAAGGAAACAAAAACCATTAAATATACACTTACTTTGCTGTGTAATGTTTTTAAACAAATATCAGCAACAAATTAATCTGTTTAACCTGAGTATTATTGATCTTTGCTTAAATATATAGCCCACCTATAATGTGAAACACATGCTGTAGTCAAATCTATAGAATTGAAAGTAGTTTAACAAACATCTTGGCTTGCTTTAGCTCTTTTATTATACACTAAATAATTCTGGGAAGTGGTTGTAGTAAAAATTTAACACAGAACTTTTCTTTTGAACAATATTCAGTACTGTACTTTCAGAAATGTTTTTTAGCTTTGTTTGTGGAAAATTAAACTTTAATTTCAAACACAGTAAATGGCTGGGTAACTTACCTTATAATATTTGTGCTTGTGTATTTTACATTAAACATTTGAGTAAATGAATTGGAATAAGAACACAATATGCTGTCTTAATGGGTAATCTTGGAGAAAGTATCTCAACAATGTAGTGTCATACCTGCAATGAATTTAATAAAGACAACTGAGAAAATGGTCTAACTGCATATTATGTATGATGCACCCATTTTTACAATACCCAAGCATGTACAAAGTTCTTCCAAGAGCCTAATACAGCCTCTGTGGTAACAAATATTATTTTAAGCAAACAGAATCTAGTTAGATATAAGGATATATGTTATTAATGTTTTATTTGTTATTTTCTTAATACAAAAATGGGTAGTGTCTTCTTAACTCAGAAATGGTAACCAAATGTATAACACCTTCTACAGCTCCTGCCAAAAAGCTAATCAAGATAACGTAGTTTTCCCTGATACTAGTACTCTGCCCCTTGGTATTCCTGGCCATAGTCAGATAGTGGCATTGTTTGGTTAAGGCCATTGGTTTCAGTATTCTAGTTCCTTACCAGTAGTCACATGATTTAGGGTAATCAAGTTCTTAGGTATGTTACAACATAAGCATGTGACCAAAGCCAGAGTTAAGCTCCAGAACCACTTCCTTGAATGCTCAAAGATTATTTTTATTTTTGGAAGAAAGGGATAAAGTGGGAAGGAATATAAGGTGTGGCCAGTGTCCTCTTTTCCATTCAGATGTGCTGTAATCACCGCCACTAAAATGGGGGGTGATTTATAAAAGGCTTTACATTTGAAATTCTTTATTCTGGCTGCACCTGAGTTTCTGAAAATAGTTAGGTTCTATCCATTTTTCAGTAATTTTGGACCAGGTTGGCATCACTGAGCTTTAAAATGAGGCAAATTTTGAAAATACCTTAGTAGGATATATCTGGTCTTATCTGAGCTTTAGCCAAGCTATGTTCTTTGGAGGATGCCATAGGAGAATTTAAGACACAGAAAATGGGTTGTGAAAAACCCTTTAAGGTTCATTCACCCAACAAAGGAAAATGGTATCAAATTTTAATCTGAAAAGAACAATATCAATGAGCAATGACTCACAAAATGTGTACATTTAAAGCCATATAAAAAACAACATTATGAATCTCTGTAATTTTCACATTACACTTACCAACATTTAGACTTTCAAACAAAGCCCTGATAAAGACCAGAAAAGGGTAGGGTATTATTAGACTTGTTGCTTGGCTGCCCTGTCTGTTGGTTAAAAAACACTTGGTGCACAACGTCTCATTCATAGCAGGCCTTGCCAAGCTCCTTGGCAAGGAAAAATGAAACATTGACCATTGGCCATTGAATACTGTATAATTTAATAACACAATCGGAATAAACTCCAAAGGCTCTTCTCCAAATTACAATAAAAAAGAGGCATGTTTTAGAGCTCAAGGAACCATATGTTGTTCAGGAGACGTTTATTGGATAACACTCCACTCAGACATAAATTTGTCTGTTCTTAATGAATTACAGTACTGTTGTAGTACCAAAAAACAGGTTTCTCAAGCCTGTGCCATATAACCCCTTTGTTTTATATAACAAAGCTCCCTGTGGTCTCAGACCTGAATCCCCTACTTTCTCATTAAACCAATGAGCCAGAATAAAGTGCAGACCTTTTTCAGATGTTGGTCATCTTTTAAACAACAGCACTCTAAACCTGCAGTTATTTAGCCACTTACAGTAGGAGAAAGAAAACCATATTGCTCTGTAGCTCACAACCAACTGATCTAGACAGAATAAGCCTGTTAATTACCTCAAAGGCAGATCATGTTGCCCCTTAAACCTTTGTTTAAAAATCAAATAAGGGAATGCAGTTCAACTATGGCAGAAATATTTTTCAATGTTTGGGCACTGTGCTTCTGTATTGATAATCTCTGTACCCTAGGGTCACTGATAAAATGACAAAGATCACAAAGTAATATTTTTAAGACGTTAATGGTATTCTCCAAGTGGTTGAACATAACCTCCTCCACTCCCTGGCAGGGTGGTTATGTCAGTAAGCCAATTCAGATGAGGCTGATTTTCCTTTATGGTTTCTAAATTACAGGCTGATAGAAGTTAGATTAGATATGAAAATGTCCATTTTAGGACCAGCCTATTATTAAAACCTGAGGTCTAAACATAGGATGGACTGTCTTTAAGCAAGAGATTCTCTGTGAGCCCATCTGCTATCGATGGAGAAGTTCAACTCCTTCTTATTTCAGATGCCAATAAACATCAGAAAGAATGGAAGAGAATACCGGTTCATATTAACAGGGGACAAGTTGTGACAGGAGATTAAAGCCCTGCGGGGCTTTAGGACATGTATCCTCACACCTTGAGGACTGACATACTGTAGATCTTAAATAAGGCAACCTTTTTCAGTTGCAAAAGTTCTTCTGGTTATTTTACTGTATTAGACATTGCTTGCATCTGACTGGCTACTGAATGCTTGACGCAGCCACCCTAGAACATACTAGAAATAGGAGGGCCATAAAAACGAATAAATAAGTAAATAAATAAAAGTGATAGATAATGATTATTCCTGAAACTTGCAAAATGTGCTGCCTGAATCCCCTCTTCCAATCAGCCAGCCCTGCTTTATTACAGGAGGCATTAAATATGATTGTGCTAATTATACTTAGGCCGAGCCGGCTAGCCTGCTTTGTTTTATCAGCAGCCTGCGCTCCGGCGATGACAACGCCATAATTTGTGCGTTGTCCTGTCAGCGCAATTTACAAGGCGGCAGCAGCACCGGCCGCCACAGCCGCCGCCGCAGCAGCAGCAGCAGGATAAATATAGCTGTACAAGATTCATTTACAGTGACACAGCGGCAGATACACAGAGCAGAACCCTGCCTAGGAGATAAAGTGGACCGGGTGACTTATGCAGTAATTATGGGATAATTGTCATTAACCTCACAAACAGTAGTTTACCCATATTGTTTAAAAGACTTGGGGATGCATAATGACAAGGTAATCTGTCAAAGCACTGGGGGGAAATATTAATGAGATTTGAGCAGGGGGGAGGCAGGGCTGAAAATATGCAGAAAGAGGCTGCATTAAGCTAATTGGGGGATGAGTGTACACTTGTAAAAGTGCTTCTAATGGCACGTTTGCTGCTCTCTGAGCGACTGCGGCTAATTCAAAGAAGTGGGCTGAGGAAGCCAGGGCTACAGGGACTAGTGTTTGTGTGCAAATATGTGTGAAATTGAACAGGAGTTTACAGTGAGGAGCTTCTGAGTACTTTAAATTGCCAGTTTCCGTACTTTACATAAGGAGCTAAACCATAATGTTGTTTTATTTTTAAAGCATTACATATTTTTTTAACAGAGCTGCTGTCAATGGCTCTTTTTTTAACTTTACTGTATTGAGTTCACATCGAAATGTTGTTAATATTTGTTATTGCGCTTTTACAAAATGTGAAAACAAAACACTTGTTTCTATTTTTCTATTTTCTACTTTTTTTAATCATTTGTTTGATAAATATCAAGACCGTACAAGGATAAACATAAAGGGAAGAATCCTGAAATTGTCACTTCAATTAGAAAAAAGTACACAGATCATTAAAAACAACAACTATTATTGGAAACAATCATATTCTTGTCTTTTCATAAATTGTCTCTCCCTAAATATCAATATTTATCCAAAATTAAATATTTTATTATGTTTAATTTGTATTATTAAGCTCTTTTTCTTTCTATAAATGCCAATCATTTCAAAATTACGAATCAAAACATCATTTTAATTGCAAACCGAGAATGAAACATTATTCAGCATATTTCATTTAAAGTCACTAGGTGACCATGTGATAAAATCATTTTAAAACCCTAGGGCTGAGACAATTAAGATGTTATTAATGTATTGCTTTATAAATGTTTGGAAGATCATTCATTTCAAATGCTGGCTTATTTCCGTTTCAATTGTGGAATACTTTCTAAATCAGACCAAAGCAAATAGTCAGCAAAACTGGATTTATGTCATTTTTTTAATTTGCAGTTTCTTTGCTTATCAGCTCTGAGCTATTTTCTCTGTGCGTGAGTTGTACATATTTGTAGGTCAAGATTTCTACCAGTTGTTTTTGATATTCATTGAATCAACTTTGCCTTAAAAATATGCTGATTTTTTCCCTTTAATGTAATATTCATCAAAGTGCTTAAGTAATGATTTTACTTCAAGTGCTCTGCCTGAATACTACTGGTAGTACTGTAGAGTTCTGCATATTACAATGACATTGCAAAGTTAAATGCCATAAGAGAAGCTTCTTCAGCCTTTAAGACATGTATGAGAAACCAATATTTGAAATTGTATTTATTGTAACCATTAACAAGGAAGAGAGAGATTTATCTTGTCACTGGTCAGTTTTTTTAAAGAAAAGGAATGGCTGTTACTTTATAAATAATTGCAGAGTATCCTTAAGGTTCTCAAAGAAAGGCTTGTAGTTCATCAGAGGAAAAACCTTTAAAGCTATCAGACTGTATACAGTAAATGTCTTTCATTTCCTGCAAGAAAGTAGAAAAAAACTGTAAGCCTAGACCAGGATTAAACCAAACCCCTTACTTGATGCAAGTTCTTATCCGGGTAGATGGTAGAAATGTCTAGAAAACAGAAAGTCAACATCAAGTGACACATTCAGAATTTGTGATTTGTGATATGTGAGTTTATGTTTAATCTGACTGATAACTTACTTTTCCAGCACAGTGTTTACGATTTACTGTATCACCTTAGTATTTTTCCTCTTTTCTTTAAAAATCCTTGCAGTGCAGATTTTCTAAATGAGGATGCTTTGGTAATTGAGTCTCAGGAAAAGTGTCAGCTCCCTTCAAAATAATGTTTTGTTATTGGAAATAAGGCATTTAAAATAAGGTTTGGTGAAAATGTATTTGGGCAAATAAATCCTCTTGTTTTTGGGAAGCAGTTCAGGTGATATATTTTACAAATGTACTTGTTTTCTATTTCTTGGTTCCTAGCTAGTTATTACAGTATCTGAATATAAGAGTTTACATTTGGCAGTGTTACCTTTTGAAATGTTGAATGAAGCTGCCATAACTAAAAAGTTAGGATTTCTTTTTAGGGTAAATGAATGGTCTTGGTGAATATGGCAAAGAGAGAGCTGAACTGCATTTTAAGAAAATCAATTGATCATTAATGTACATTTTTTTATAACACACACAAATGTTACTGTATCTGATGAAAGTAAGCCATAAAGCAAACTCTCCCTGACTCCCATCCAAAATCCCGAGATGGTATATAAAAGTGTTTGTGTAGCCTTTCTGAAGCATGCTTTTAAATTCTGCGACTACTGATCCGAATCGTGACAGCTGGCTGGCCTTCCCTTTTCTAACAAGTTCCATTTGCTTAGTTTTATGCCTTGTGTTTCTTTCATTTACTTTTGTTGATTTAAAGGAAAAAAAAGAAATTCAAAAGCAGTATTTGGCTGAGTTCTATTTGTTTTAATGTGAAATGCCTAAGCCTAATTTTCTGAGGATTGCCTAGGCAATAAGCAAAATGCAGGGGCCTGCTGTCGAGTTTGATGTGAACTCCTGCATTCACTAGTCCAGCTTCAAAACCTTGTTCACTGGTACAGAGCACATTTCCTGAATTAGATAGATTAGGTTCACTAATGTATATGATATACATTTCACCATTTTTTTAAACCATTACCTTTCTTTCAGTTGGTGGCCCATTTTAAGAAAAGAGCCACTAACATCTAAAGGCTAAAGAAGACAGAATTTCAAAGATGTTACTTAATTTACTGCAACTAGCTGAGGTACTGCTACACTGATTTTAAAGGCTAATAAGATATAAATTAGTGGGTACAAAGACATATAGCACTGCATGTTTGCTAAAGCTGGAAACAATAGTGTACGAGCCCAAATTTCCCTGTACAGTCTGTGAGAAAATTGCTTATTCAATTCATTTACAGTGGAGTGGGCAAAATGCCGATGGTTAACCCTGAGGGAAAGTAAGAACCAATAACTTTAGTGTAATTTTATTTTGATTCATAAAGGTGTAGAACACCCAATTATTTTCGCAGAACAAAGCAGGACTAGATGACGGAGGAACTTGAACTTCAGAAGGGCAGCATTTGTTTACGCATGTATTTCTGGAAATCGTTGTGGAGAAATAATAAACTGTGTTCACTTAGAGGAATACTGTTTATTAGTAGTGGAATAATGTAGAATCTATAAGCAGTATGTCATCTGCTGCATTACTGAGACTGTCTAAATTTCTTTTAAAAATGGAAATTTGTTTAATCAAGTGTCTGCGTCTCACCAGAATAAGACAACAGGTGGCACAGTTTGAATTCCATTGTGCTCCAGTCTGAACGGAGGCAGAATTCAGGCTGAATTCTGGCTGAAGACTTAGAAAATGTAAAAAAAAATATACATTATTCACCTTTTATTCTATTGAAGCAATAAAAGCTGGAAGGGGAGAAACAATAGAACTCAGAGCATAACTCTACATAACAGAGTTTGATTTAAGTGGTGCCCATTTTTTATAGTGAACACTGATGTCCCTTCTCCAGCTTTACAATGTAGGCATCAGGTACTGTAGATACAGTAGGTGGATTAGAACATTTGTGAAGCTCACTACGATGCCAGTGAAGCTCATCAAAGCTAGACCACCAACTGAAAGCTTGGAAAAGATCAGAGAAAATTATTTAATCTTATGTGTTTTACTTTTTTTGCACAACAGGGGAAGCCATCGCTGTCATTCACAATCACAGCACTTTTTCAAAGGGGGAAAAGCATCAATTAAAATGGCAAACTTTAATAAGAAAATTTCTAAATACAGGATATAAAGATGGTTTTGATTTTTTCATTTACAAAGTAAATGCTTTTAAAGTGTTTTTTATCCTATAATGTCAATATCCCACAATTTCTGCTTAAGGTGCTGCTTAAACCAGTTAACAGTGGACTAAACAGTTAAAAAAAGGAAAGGTCTTGAAAGTATTTCAATTGCCAGAATATACAGTATACAGAAGAGCACAAATATATAGTATCACCAAACATCAATGCCTGCATTCTAAAACTAACCTTTAGTACTAAAAAAACAACAAAAACACAATAGCACAACACTGTAACTGTGTACCATTTATGGATGTATGTCACCTGTACTTTGTAAACTTACCTTTCAGTTTGTTCTTTATTCTTATCAGGATGACCAAAGTGTGTGATGCAATTACAGTATATACTGTACAGACAGGTCTTAGAATTGTAAAAGTCTTCATAGAAATGTGGAGTTTCATCTGGTGACTAAAAGGTGGTCATAACATAACAATTTATTTTCAGTTTAATATATTATAAGTTACCAAATTTGGTGTGACACTAGAGAAGTTTAACTTGAAAATGGAACCTTCATAGTCACCCATGTAAAATTGTGTATTTGAGATCCATTTGTATGAATGCTGTAACTTAACTTTTTAGAGTTACAAAAACTACAAATTATAGATTTTCTATCTTCTTAATAAAATAAATGCCAAATGGCATTGCCTGCTATGAAAAAATTGTGTGCAGCATAGAATTTTAAGTCTTACCTCCAGGCTAAACTCATACTTACTAACAAAATGGAAGTGTATTTTTTAATGTATATTTAACCACAAATACTCCAGTGATTACTAATGTGTTTCTGAAATATATATTCACGTATGTTTTATAAAGGACAATGTTGCAAGAAAACATTTTTCTTTCTTTCTCTTTTTAGCATTTATCCTGTGTGTGCACCCTATAGTCTCTCAGCACTTTGTTTTGTTAGTTTCACATCTCCTAAACTGTAGAGTCACCATTTATCATTCATAGATTCTGTCAACTACCATAAAAAGGCTGGCTTTTATTTCTCCATGCTGTCTCTAATTGTCATCAGTGTAAAGTCTCTAGATGTCACTCTCTGTTTGGATGAAAGATTCCCGTGGCCACACAGCATGTAAAATGTAGTATACACTGAAAGAGCAAATACTGTAATTTCTTTAAAAAAACGTGCAACTTTTTCTATACCCCATGCTTCATGAAACACAACAGCAAATTTATATGCTATATGTAGTTCTGTGTGTATGTACATATTAAGATTTTTTTTGGGAGACTGGCTATTCTATAAAATACATGTATAAATTTACTATAGTAACATATTGGTAAATGTATAAATTAGTTAGAACTAGTTTACCAACTTATTAGCCAATCTGTGAAATAATCAAAAAATGAGAGATTTTTAACCCTACATTAGATTAATAAGAGATTTATATTTAGATTTATAAATATGCAGACACACAGCTGCACAGTTATTTGAGATTAAACTGGGACATAATGTGATCTTGGTGAAATGTTTTTAAAAATGTTCTTAAATCTTTCCAAACACTGAAATTTCAGTTCTAGTGCAAAATATTAAAGTCAGCTTACTAAAGTAATTATTGTCCCATAATTTCAGTGCTTCTGCTTATATGTTTAATCTTCTTTTATGTGTAATTAAACACAAGAGAAATACAAATAAAATGCTAAGGTTCTGTATATAAACAGTCTTGTAGTTACAGCTTCTTTTGATAAAAAAGCTCCAGTCTGGTGTTAGCTAGTGTAACAGTTGAGATTCCCATAGTAACAACACTATGTCCAGTTTCTTCTTGCAAGCCTTTGAATAACTTCATAAAGATTGCTGCAAAGTATAAAAATATTAGGTCAAGGGTTTTGTGCAGCAAAGTTATAAGCTGACTGCAAAACCTAAATTTGGTCCAGGCCAAGATTACTCCTTCAGAATCCCAAGCCATTCTCAACTTTCAGGAGCATAGCGGTGCAAAATTGAAGCTTTCTTAGTGGATAAAAATATGATCTGTGAGATGTTGGCCAAGAAAAGTTTTACTTGGACTTACCAATTGTTTCTACAACTAGAGTGTTACTATTCTTTGAAGACAAAAATTGTTTCCCACGATAATTTCTGCAAACCAGAGAATTAAACTTGAAAATTTAAAGACTCTTGTTGATTCTGAACTTGATCTAAAACTTGAAGACTTTCATATCTTAAGATCTTGGGGACCATCAGAAAATAGAGATGATGGATAAATATGTATGTAAGATATGTATGTTTGATTGTACATTTCCTTAGTGTCAAGACCACTATTCATTCCTGTAAATAAACCATGCACTTATTAATATTTCATTCAGTGCAAGATGTATGTCTTCCAAACATCATTAATATGAAGTTTGTAAATACAGATTTTCCTGCTTGCTAATTTCCACAATGCATGATAGCTGTCACTTTTGTGGCTGCTTCAAAAAGTTTTTAAATAACCAGTGATCACCCTTTTTTATTTCAGACACAGCTACCCCAAAAGATACTTGTTGGCACAGATGACCACTGAGGCAAATTTAAACCAGCTCATTTTCCATTTAAAACACAAACAAGAAATGTGGGTGCTAAGCTTGGTTATCAACACCGCTATTAGTCACTGCCGTTAATTCAGCATTAACAGCTTCTTCTTTTTTTCTTTCTGTCACAAGAAGTAAACAGAACAGGGCTGTCTGTATTTACAGAGGGAGGCACAGCAAGAGTTCACATCTTTGCAAGCTGTTTTTGTTAAACAATCTCACAGCAAATAGATCATCGTCTTAGAGAAGGTGGAATTTCAGGGACTTGCTAATAGCGAGGCCCCAGTGGTCTGTATTTTGTTTGCTTTTGACATTATTAAACTCAGCCTGTTTCTCTAGCTGTGAGCTTAATGACTGCATTTGCATGGCTGATTAAAAGTAGGAAAGAGAGGAAAAGGAAAGAAAAAGAGAAATAGAGAAAATAGTGAGGGGAAGTTTGCTCTGTGGATGAAGCACAATTAACAGTCTTTGCATTTTGTTCTCCAAGCCCTCATGTTTTATGAGCAGACAGCCAAGCACCTTCAGTTGACTGGAGTAATTATGCAGAATCAATACGTTTTTGTGTTTGTCTTTGTTGTTTCTTTGATATGGCCTCCAGGATGCTGCAGGCAAGGTGCTGGACCGCTGGGCCATCATGTCCCGGGAAGAAGAGATCATTACCCTCCAGCAATTCCTGAGGTTCGGGGAAACCAAATCCATAGTGGAGCTGATGGCCATTCAGGAGAAAGAGGGCCAGGCAGTGACAGTGCCAACGTCGAAGACCGAATCTGACATCAGGACTTTTATTGAGAGTAACAACCGCACCCGTAGCCCCAGCCTTCTATCACACTTAGAGAACAGTAACCCATCCAGTATCCATCACTTTGAGAACATCCCCAATAGCCTCGCCTTCTTGCTCCCTTTCCAGTACATAAACCCTGTGTCAGCTCCCTTATTAGGGCTGCCTCCTAACGGGCTCATGTTGGAGCAGCCAGGGCTCAGGCTGCGGGAACCCAACCTGCCGACCCAGACTGAACCCAATGAAAGCAGCGAGTCGGAGGTGTCGCTTTCACCCTTCCGCAATGGGCAGAGCCCTAGCCGGGGGGCTCTGAGCAGCATCACGAATGTGGTTGAACCCAAGTCAGAGCCGAACAGCATGTCCCCCATCTCCCCGCCACCAACCTCTCAACAGCAGCAGCAACAGCAAACGCAGCAGCAGCAACAGCATCAGACGCAGCAGCAACAGCAGCAGTCGGCCACATTGAATGACCATCATCCCCACCATCACCCCCATTATGTGAAGACGGAGCAGTCCAAGAGCATCACCTCCTCCTCCTTCTCATCCAAGATGCACCGCATGCGGCGCATGGGCTCCACCTCCCGTAAGGGCCGGGTATGCTGCAATGCCTGCGGGAAGACCTTCTATGACAAGGGCACGCTCAAGATCCACTACAACGCTGTGCACCTGAAGATCAAGCATCGTTGCACCATCGAGGGCTGCAACATGGTCTTCAGCTCCCTGCGCAGCCGCAACCGCCACAGTGCCAACCCCAATCCACGGCTGCACATGCCTATGTTGAGGAATAACCGTGACAAGGACCTTATCCGCTCCAGCTCGGGCTCTGCCACACCTGTCATCTCCACTGCTAAGAGTGGGTTAACCCTCACCAGCCCTGGGCGGCCACCTTTAGGTTTCGCCACGCCTCCGCTGGACCCTGTATTGCAGTCTCCCCTCCAGAGTCCTCTTGTCTTCCCTTCTCTGAAGACTGTGCAACCAGTGCCACCATTCTATCGCAGCTTGTTGTCCCCAGGAGATCTGGTCAGTCCACCTGTCTCTCTGCCCACAAGCCCTATCATACCCACTACAACCAACACTACCACCTTGATGGAACAACAGCAGCAAGTGTCAGTTCCTAGCACTCACACTCCCCACATTTCTGAGTCATCACCCATAGTTCATGGTCTGCCTATCCATAGTACCCAGGACCCCACTACTGACCCCACTCCTAAGAAGAAACCCCGGAAGTCGAGTATGCCGGTAAAGATTGAGAAAGAGGTCATTGACGTAGCGGAAGAGTTTGATGAGAAGGAAGAAGAGGAGGAAGGGGGCCGGCCTCTAGATGGCACAGTAAGCAACCAAGGATGTCATCACCACCAAAACCAGCCCCACCACCATTCCAACAGTAACGGAAACAGCAACAACAATCACTGCAGTGGCGGAAGTGGCAGCAGTTGCCACCACTCTCCTTCCCAGGATGAGATGAGCCCAAGCCTGGCCCTGAAGAGTATGCTTCGACAGGAGCAGGAGGAGTGCAGGGGGCCGGCGGGAGGCACTGAGTTACGCTGCATGGACAGCTTCACCTCTGAGGACCAAGACCACGAGAGGGACTTTGAAAATGAGTCCGAGACCTCTGAGACCAAGATGTGCTGTGGGGATGAATCCGTGGATGCTGAAGAACCAGGCAGACGTCTGCGGAACAGTTTTGAGAAAGAGCGGGATGAGGACGAAGAGGAACATCACTTGCGTGAGAAACTGGAGAACAAGCATCACACTTCACACTCCCCTCACCAGCCGGTTATCAAGATAAAAGAGGAGCTGACTGACCCCACGTACGACATGTTCTGCATGAGTCAGTACGGCCTCTATAACGGGGGAGGGGGAGTGGCTGCGGCGGCGGCGGCGGCAGCTGCTGCTGCCAGTATGGCCGCCTTGCACGAGAGCTTTGTCTCCTCCATGGGCTACGGCGCCAGCCCCCCTAAGTTCTCTTCACCTTCCTTGGACGGCGACCTGTGTTCCAGCCCTGACCCCAAAATTTGCTACGTGTGCAAGAAAAGCTTCAAGAGCTCCTACAGTGTCAAGCTGCATTACAAGAACGTGCACCTTAAGGAGATGCACGTGTGCACAGTGGCTGGCTGTAACGCTGCCTTCCCCTCTCGGAGGAGCCGAGACAGGTGAGTTGCCTTCCCAGACAACATCAGATGTTTCTCAGAACATCATATAATGTGGTTTATTTGCATAGTGTCCTTCCCTCTCATGTGTTCTTATTTCCTCACTATTTTGTTATGATGCCATCATTTCACGACCCACTTCCAGAACAGTCTTTTTAATTTCTTTTATGTCCTTTTTTGATTCTGTTTTCTTACTTAAGAATATTAAGCAGTACATAACCTTGAAAAAAACATTTTTTCTTAATTTCGCTTAAGCATGATTTGCATAAGAAACATTAGCTACACTTTAGATATTTTATTTTGAAGAAGCATATCTTGTAGAGTGAGGATTGAGAAGCAAATAACCAAACATGTCTGAGCAACTAGTAGTGACAAACAGACTGAGATAACAGCATTAAACATTAAATAATATTGTGAAATATAGTTTATTAATCGAATAATAGATAATTAATAATAGAGAGCCAGTGAGAGTGTTCTATGTTGTACAGTGATTGAATCCTATCCCCCTTTTTACCTGTCTAGGCTTTTCTATCAACATAGATTGCAAATATGTTATTTCTAAAAATTAGTATTTCTACAATATTTATATACCCCCAAACTATCATTGCTTTCCCGAAATTTCAAGTACAGTATTTCTAATTATTATGTGTTACTGTCTCAGAAGCAGATACTTTAAGATAAACTTTCAGTTTCTTAAAGCACAAGGACACTACATCAGCATTAATGCGCATGAAAAAAAGAAAACAAATTTGTAGTCCATTAATTAAAATGTTAAAATATACCACCATGAAAATTTCAGTGACTACATTCTGCTGTATCTCAGAATGAACGTATGCTAACAATTAAAACATGAGAAAGAGGACATTAAAATACCCCTTAGCTTTTTGTTTGAACAATTTACACTTCAAAGACAGGTTGCAAGCAATTTATTAAGCTGCCATGTGTATCGATTTTCTACGATAACAGGGAGATAATATGACGTTTTTGTGTATTTGGCTACCTGCAGTACACAGGTGTGCCTGAATACATTAGCAGGGCAAAGGCCTGTTGCACCGCTGCATTTATTAACAGCTGAGGTGAAGGTGCTGAAATGTGATACCTGTACCTTATTAACACATCTGCACCCAGAATACCTAGCTTTAGCACTGTCTGCCATCACACATGGTGTACCTTTGCAGGAAGATTGTACCCAAAGGGAAGGAAGCCCAGACAACTCTGAACATGGATCTGCTTAAGAACTCAAAGAAAAGAACAACCAAAAATAACAATAATTTCTGACTGTTATTTTAATTTTTATTAGGTTCGCTTTGCCACTTTTATCCATGTTGACCTGCAAGGGTTGCACAGACCAAAAAGAAATGTAGCGTGGAAAGATACCACTGTAAACTGCAGAGGCGTACTGTTTAGGTTTGTAAGGGCAGAGGGGTGAATTCCTGGTGCAGGCCAATGTAGACATGAAATAAATACAGTGTAAAAGGAAAGTGCAGTAAGTAATACAGTAAGATCTATTAACAGCAACTTCTCTGGAAGAGTATGAAGCCTTACTAATGTTTTTTTGCAATATGTTGCAATAGTCTGCTCTAGTTCTTTGAAAACGTAAATGCTTAGCTGAGAGACATTAAATAAACTGCGGGAGGAAAGTACAAATTGTGCTGAAGCTAAGGTGAATATAAAACAATATGAATATATACAGTATTAAAAAGGCCCCTTCTGTGGTGTGTCTTGCCTTTGCCCATTGCTTGCGGGACAGGCTTTGGCTCCTTCATGACTCAGAATTGGATGAAGTGGTTATAAAAAGGATTGATGGATATACATGTACATGTACGTAAAATTAGCTTGTACTGTAAATTGCAGTTAGTCCATCCATCTATCCATTTACTAAACCACTTTATCCAATACAGGGCCATGGGGAAACCAGAGCCTAACCTGGCAGCCCAGATTAAAATCATTTCATAAAAATCTTGACAATTTTCAGTGGGCATTTTTAGTGAAGTAAAAGCTTCGATGAGCTACAGGATACAGTTAAGCTTGTTTTTGTTATTTTTCACTTCACTCCATCTTACTGCCAAGACGGAGTCACAAAAGCATGGTCTGATAAAATTTTATTAATGACACTATGGCCCTTTTATTTCAGTGAACATGAAACATGGAATTCATCTGTTAAAATTCAGAAATCCTATAGATAAACAAAACATCCCATAAATAGCTTGATTTAAAAGTTTTGGGGGGCCCAAATTATCAGTTGTTCAAATTGTGTTTAAATTCAGAGACTTGCTAAATGTTAAAATTTACATCAACCATACAAAACAAGAATTTCAATGCAAAACAGATAAATGGCATGAATATATAAACACATTTATTTTTGTTCTTCCTAATTTAATATTCATGAGCCATAATTTAGATTATACTCTTCTTAACAGTAAGAGAGAAGTAAAAGGCAAAATTTAAGAAGTTTTTGGCACAGTAGCCTTCATCTGTTTTTTTTTGTACTGTAGCAGTAAAAGAGATAGAAATCTTCGTGCCCCCATAGTGACAAATGACAGTTGTACTTAAACATACAGGAACAAAAGGTTATCTGTTACTTAACATTTCCATAAATGCTTCCCTGTGGTTCCTGTTTTATTTTCCCTTTTTATTTTCCCTCAACCCTTATTCAATTCCTTTTGTATACCGACATCTGCTCCCTCCTATATTTGTTCATTAACACAATAAAAATAGTGCCAGTGACTTAAGAATAGTTTTGACAGGGACAAGGAGGCTTAAAATTGCTGTTAATAGCCTGTTTGTGTACTTTTCTGAGAAGGTGCAAGCTTCTTCATCACCTGCACCAGCTGTGTGAACAGCAGGGGTGACAAAACAATATTTTTTTAACCTGTGCTGGATGTGGTACCTTTGACAAGACATTAGGGACACAGTGTGCCTCAGGCTCAAGAGTCCTGCTGCCTGGCATGCACACACACAGATGTGTTGGCATTCCCATACTTGCTACACCACTGTGTATTAGCATGATTTGTTTAATAATCTGTATTATCAAGAGTCACATAGGTGTGAAAATGACAGTTGTTGCCAAGAATATAAACAAGTTAGTAACAACCAATATCCACCTTTGTGCAAACTATTAAGAAAATGCAAAAAACTAAAAAGAAAATACAAAAGTTATTTTACATAGGTCAATCTCAATATGAAACAGAAAAAAAAACATTTTAGAAACACATTGTTCTTTATTACAGTTTCTTAGTAAAGCAGGCATGTTCTGTAAGTGTCATCCACGAATGTGTCTTTAAAACAAATGCTCCATAGCAGCTTTCTGATTGATAAATACAGTTGAAAAAATATTGGTAAATATCTTTATGTAAATGTAAGCCCTCATTACTGATTTACTATTTACTATATTTACTCCGTCCCATTCTGACTGCACTTCACATGTTGTAATCTAAAGAAAGGGTTAAGGGAATGAAACAACTGCAGCTGGATGTATTTGGATATGTCCTGTTGACTGTTGCCTGCTTACAGAGCTAATGCCAACAGTTCCCTGTAATGAAGTCTGGAGAGCTCGTCGAATCTGTTTTCTTCTCCCCCCCCCCCCCCCTACAAATTATATCATTTAGCAGTCAATCTTTTTTATTACAGCAACTCGACATTAGCACTCCCTGCTTATATTAGCATTCATTTCCACGGCTCTGTAATGGCATTAAAAAAACAGTTAACTTCATCAGTGAATGAAAATATGACAGTGGCATAAAACTCCATTAGGAACAAGGGAAGAAAAACTGTGTTGTCACTCCAAAAGGCCTTTTGTCTTTGTCTTTCTGTCTCACTTTGAGACGTTCAGCATGGCTCTGGCTCAGAATGATGACTATCCACTTCATCCTTAACCATAGCACTGAGATATGTGGAATGTGAATGAACAGCACACAGAAAAAATAAAACTTTTTAATTTCTTTCCTTCCTAGCATTTCTGCGATTTTTTATGTCTTTTAAGCATTCTGTAGTATTCTGCGTTTCACAAGTTTTGCATTAATTGACATTCCTAATATTGCCACAAACAGCCACAAATTCAGTAGAATGCTGTTCTGAGCACAGGGTGATACCAAACATTTGTGTCTGTTTTTATTTCATCATGCATGTTCAGACTTTGTTACTTTACATACAGTATGTGTACATTTTTCATACCTGAGCTTCCTCAATACTGTGCAACATTTAACTGTGTAAAAATGAACATTACAATCCCTCTCACACATGTAATAAACATACCTTACATATCAGTATCAGTTTTACCTGGAGTAACAGATTGCTGCTTTGGGTACAACTAAACCTTTGATGGATACATAACAATATAAATGACTTTTTATCGATTGATTGATTTCAAAAGATCCTGGACATGGAATTTAGCCAGGGCAAGTGTTTTGAAAATCAGATTCTTAACTTAATTTCCATTTCAGTTTATTTTTATATACTGTAGCGCCTTTCACAACAAGGTTGCCCAAGGCACTTAACAAAGCTATCGATTGTAATATTTGGAGATGGGTGCTTTAGGATACATCATAAATTCTTCTGTTTAACCCAAGTGGAAATTGTATTTCTCCACTTTGACTTACCTGGTTATTACATCACTTTTGCACACTCCTTTGTGATTCATCATTCTTTTTTTTTTGGTCACACATCACAGTACAGTCTGTTAAGGGTGAGATTGTGACAGCGAGTCAGTTACACAATATGTAATGTCAACTCATGAAATTCAGAATGAAAACATTAGGCAGTTTAAAGTGCACATCAGGAAGAACAAACCATCCCGTGAACATGTAAAATTCTGGGTAAAAAGTAAATGAATCAGAATTGTGTTAAAACATTGTCCTTCATTTCGGCATTTTGCTGTGCAGAAATTCTTAATGGCATCTGGAAAAAATTACAGAGCTGCTGTATTATGGGGTATTAAAGCAACAGTGTGCCACTGTTCACCACAGAAGGGTGAAACAGAATTAAGAAGCCAGAAGATTGCTGTAAGATAAAGTAATGTGGTCACTGTTTTGAGTATCAGTCTGCTATGTTCAGTGGCATCTATATTCATATTCACTTTCAATAAAAACAAATTGGGGTCATGTCTAAATTGCAAAATGCTGAAACTGAGAGAAACATTCCATTAGGTTAGTCACATCCCATGGAATTACCGTTTTCTTTTTGAACTCTTCCAACACGCATTTCGGCAAATCAAGGGATGGTTCAATTCCAGATGGATTCTTACATACCCAAAGAAATCAATAAATGAACAGTAGTTGCAATCAAAGAAACTCTAGCAATTGAGCCATCAAAAAAATCATGTACTCTATAAAATATTTTTTTACTGACATTTGGAATATTAGGTGTTTACAGTATGTCCAATAGTACGGGATTAATTTCTATTGCTTTCTCAGTTTTTTATAACTCATCCTACAGTGCTATCATAAAAAAGAGATCTGTAAAGGCTGAAAGTAAGAAGAATTAGGCTGGAAAATTTCATCATAACGTGTTTCAGTACCCTTCACCTTACAAATGGGGTCAGAGAGACATGACATTTTCATTGTCCTGCTGCCACACTTTTTCAAAGTATTTTCATCAAAACAAATTTGTAAACTAGAGTGTGCAGTGGCATGAGCTGCGCCTCCTCAGATCTGAAAGTCATATTAGTTTGAGCGGAGCTGCACTTTGTAAAAAGATTTCAGGTTTATATACAGTATATATGAAAAGCACTGAAAACATATTAATACATGTAGGAACAATAGAATATTAAAATAAATATATCACCGGAATGGAAGGCTGTTACCAACCGTTGGAAACACTTTATTTCCATGCTCATATCTTGTACTCATGCTTCTAAGGTCCCTCTATCTGTCAGCTGTTTCTCTTTATATTCAGCACTCAGAGTCTGTTTAAACAGTACAGAACAAAACCAGGTCTGTGCAACAAGCCTGCACTGTTTCCTCAGCCTGACTAGGTTATGTACTGAGGTAAATGATAGCATGTTTATGGTGGATGCAGACACCAGCAGTGGCACGGCAATATGATTAACTGCTGGAAACAAGCACATACTAGTAATCATCTGCATTATTAGTCTCATTAATCATAATTCTGAAAACAATGACAGGAGCCAATTTTTGTGTGTGTGTTGTGGTTGTTGTTGCTGCTGACCACTTTTAACCATGCAAGCTGGATTCTCAACGAGCTGTAATGTGCAGCCGAGTCCCCTTGCGTGGCAGTTTGCATAGAGAAAAACTGAAGGTTAATTATATCGGAGAGCTCATTTTCCCCTCTCCTCAACACAGCTCGAGCTCCATGCATACCCCCCGGAGTTTACCACTCTGAAACCTGGAACAGCACGTTATTGGAATGTTCTTTTGTTGCTAAGAAGTATGTGATAGGTTCTTTTATATAAAACATGTACAAAGAAGTTGAATTATGGTGCATACTGTATGTGGACAGGCTGTCACTGTACAGATGTATGAAAGGTTTTAATGTTTCCTCTCTGCATCTTGTATGTATACTTATACTCTTCAAATACTATTTGAACATTTCAACTTTCAATGAACATTGAATAAGCACATACAGTACATACAGTAGCAATAGGCTTACACATTTGTTGTTTTTATGTAAAAAAAATAAGTTTCAAAAATGGCTGGCAAACAAGGTTCAGTTTTCTCAGTGGGGTCTGTGGATGTTCTCCTGTATGAGAAAAGAAAAGTCTATAATTCAGCCAGTACAGCCACTTTGCCCCACTTCAGTTTGAGCTCTGTGATCCAGGTATGACAGGTTTGAGTCGTAAGTCAGGGGTCATGTCCCTAGAAAACTGTGACCAGGGTCCTCCAAGTGCGCTGAGTGCTACAGAGGATAGGGCAGGATTAGCAGGTCAGGAATCTCTTGGCTCTCAGAGACACAGAGATCCCAGCAGCCCACCTGGTGCTTTCAGGCTTGTGAAGTAGTTTATGATAGTTTACCAGTTACCGCTGAACTTCCGGTAGCGGACTGTTCTGCCTGTGACGTGTTAAAAGACAAATCTGAAGCTGGGCAAGTTGGAGGACTCTGTTTGCATTTCCCCCCTCTCTTGTGTGAGGTCATACAATAAAAAGAAAATGGAAATATGGCAAAAAGTATTATAATTCAGTGTTTTGTTAACACTGACATTTAGGCCTCTAAATCAAGAATACATATTATCCACACAGTATCATTTGGTTTTCATTAGATATTTTGCCAGCATATTTAGAAATAGAAGAAGTACTCAAAGTTAGGGTGTTCATATCACAAGAATTATCCATTTTCTGTTGTTAAAGTAAACTTCCACTGAAAAGCAGGATCCCTTAGGAATAATCCCAGAAGAGAAGGAGCTCACAAACTTTTATGACAAAGGACATGAAGTACAGTGGATCCATAATGTGCTCTAGCCACCAATTTCAAATCCTTTGCTGACATAATCTGAAGTCTAGTGTTCCTCTTCCCAAACATATAGTATGTACATTTTTGTCTTTCCCCAAAGAAGGATATTTCTTTTTTTTGAAGTGCCAATAGGTTAAAGATCCTTACCCAGCTACCCCCAGAGACATTTCTTTACTTGAGAAACTCATGTAGCACTTGACAGTACAAGAGTGAAAGGTTTCAAAGTTGACATTGCAGCCGTCTTCTAGCTATTTGCATTAGTTCTGGGTTAAGAGTTTACAGTAATAGTACTGGTGAGGTTGTATTGTGAGTGGGGAGGTAAAGCCAGTGAACTATACCTGCCCTCCCACCCACATTCCCTGTCCTTATATTAACGACTGTGCTGAGAAAGAAAACAAAAAGCTGAAACCAGCCATCTGTTTAATTTTACCTTCCTAGGCTCCTCTTTCCCCAATTAGCACATTACGATTAATTTAGCAAACAAATTCGGGAAATGATGGGCCCGTCAAACTTGAGGAAGCTTAAAGATGATTAACGTTCCTGGGACAGGCACATTAGTAGCGCACTTTGCTTCCTCTGCAAAGTAAAATGGCTTCTCTGGAGACTTCCCCCATTTTTTTTTTACAAGATGAGACCGTCAATTTTGTTTGCCTGCCACATTACAGGCCATGAGGGAGGGAAAGAAGGAGGAGGGAGAGCGAGGTGAGGGGGAGGGTTTCAAAAATGGGAATGGTGTAGGCAGAGCAATTCTCTGCCAGGAAGAGAGAGGGGGGAAAAAAGTCTAATTCTGATAAATGGTCGACCCCAATACATCCTACCTGTTATTACAACAGACGTGCTGTATCTGTGCAGTAAATTAGTTAAACCCCTCAAGAATTTAGCGGGTAGCTTATCTTCAAGTGAATAATTTCAGGAGAGAGGGAGTCGTCTGCGTGACTGGTGTGAGCGATTTGTCTCATATTGAAGGGGATTCAAATGACTGCACGGTCGGCATCTTTAATTTAAAATCACTGTGAGCGGACCTTTAATCGACATCTTTATTATGTATTTTCTTCTTCAGACAAATGACTGTACTTTGATTTTTTTGTGCAATCTTAAGAATTCTCTGACGCTCCTCACTCAACAATATTTAACTCTAAAAAATCTTTACTTCACTATTAAAGGTTAAACATGTTTACAGTAAAAATGTGTTTAATGATGTTTAGGTAATGATGAGTAGATTGATTACAAATTTTATGTTTCCCATAATATATAAGTAGTTGCACTATTAATGTAAAAAAACAGCAATAACTGCAAAACGCGTTGATTTAGCCCCTGGTCACATCACAGTCCAGCCACGACAACATGAACCTGTAAATGACAAAAGGGACCTTGGTGAAAAAAACTCTTTAACACCATATAATCCACAGCACTCTGCTTCTACAGAGTCTCTGCTTGAACTGTAAAATTCACACTTAGAATATCAAAAAGTCTAATGCTGATCATCTCAATGAACATTTTTAATATACTTTAAACCTGAAAGTTCCCACTTTTTCTTAACATTCTGAAAGATCTAGCTAAAAAAACCTGTGCTGAGCGCTCCTTCTTGTATTCACTTGATAAATCATAGTGAAGTCACTATGTTTTTTTCTTGGAAAACCTAAACCCACAATTACAGAACAGTCTACACTCTTCCAGCAGTTTAGCAGCTTCGCCTGAAAAATTACAAGAAAAGTACAGATGCCCTTGTGAACCAGCAAGTTTAGACACAGAGATGTCCTAGGCTGAGATTGTTCCTAAATGGCTAAACAAGTAATAGATGTTACTGTCCTAAAAGTGAAAAACTGGGAAAATTAATTGAAAGACCCTTTTGCCAACTTCAAAAATTCCATTTGTATTGTATATTTTCTTGTTAATATAGATACAATGTGCTTTTTATGCCATACATTTTAGAATTAGGTATATCATGGTATTGTGATCAATTAGAAAAGCATGGTATTACTTTAACATGCTCTGTCTTGTGAAGATGTTTCTTTTCTTTTTGTCCTTTTCAAAGGGAATCCACTTTTCCCCTGCCTATTATAAGACTTGTTAGCATAATACAGAAGAGGGGAGGCAAGCTAGTTTCTAGCTTATTAGAGGTGACCAGAAACTTGCCTCAAACTAACAGACTGATTAGTAACATTAATGTTCTTCATTATCACTCAGGTAACATGGGAAATCAGCAGAAAAGCTTTGATTTGGGATCAAAGATAGTGTTGTAACGTACAAGAATGTGATACCATAATTTTAAAAATCTACAGTCTGTGCACAGTGTTGTACGTATTGCATGGAATACACACATAAATAAATGGCTTATTGAGTTTTTTCTTGAAGTCCCGAGTGTGCAGCTTTGGACTGACAGAAATACAAGTTTCGAAGCGGCTCATCATTTAGTCAACTGATTTCACAGGATAGATTAGAGCTTATGAGTGGTGTTGTGCAGGAAAGGGTGAAGCTTTTCACTGGAGCCGCCCACTGGAGTGCAGTCAACATCATTGTGTCCACAGCTGAGCAATTTACACAGTCTAGATGCATTACAGGGAAGACACACCAGAGCTTTGAAGTAAAGAACTGTTCTGATTATCCTCTAGGTTGATGTATAAAATCTTCCTAGTTTTTCACCGAGGACCACAACCTTCAGTACTCAGTTAATATACACAAGCACTAAATAATACTATTTAAAATGGTTCACCTACATTGCTTCAAAAAAAGACTTGAGCACTCTGTAGCACTGAATGCCAAATAATATGGAAATTCATGCTACCACCATCAAAACATGCTGTACATAAAAAAAACCATATCACAGCTAATGGTGCAGTGTTCAGATCCAGCCATAAGTACTGAAATCCTGTGGACCTCAATGTTGTTGATGGTAATCTAGTGGACAGCTCCCATGCACCTTCATTCACAGAAAGGGTCCCTTCAATGAATGTATTTTTACTTCTTGCAGGACAATGTCGGATAGGGAACTAAATAATTAAAGGAAGGGACCCTTTTTGACTGCAGCAACCATGGCACTGCTGGTAAGCTCTACTGTATATTGTGAAATCCATTGATTGGTCTCTTAAGGGATGACATATAGAAGTTTCACAATTACCTTGCATGACACCAATGTTAAAGCAATGGATTTTTATTTTTGTTTTCATAGATGGCTTAGTACTCAATATCGTTGAACTCTGTGACCTCTCTTAAGCAACAGTCCTGAGCGTTGTCTTCATGATCGTCCTCTGAAAATATCCCAGAGAAAAAACAGTCCCTATTATTTTTGCAAATCACTAATTATTTTGTGAATGTAGTTCTAGCAACTTGCAAATGGTTCTGATTGCCACCTGTATCTTAAGATAGTTTAAAAAGATAAATTCATTTTCTTTAAAATGAAAATTGGATTTTTACTGAACAAATTGTCCTAAAAATATACAATCCTTTGCTCAAACTGGAAAACATACCTATTCTCTACACCTGCCCTCTGAATTCCACTGTGTCCCCGACAGAAAAGAATGTGTAACAGTAACATACTGTAGAATGTGTAGCACAGATGCAAAAGAGAAATTCTTTCAGTTCTGTAATACACATTCTGTCATTGTTACACATTCCATGCAGAACAATTGTTTTGTATTGTATAGCATTTAATGTCTTTGGTGATTGTCAGTTTGTTGTGGTGTATGAAGAAACTGCAAAAACTATCCTGTCTAAAAATTCTAAAGTTGTCTGTAAGTTATCCATTTTGCGCATGGCAGTGTATTTGTGATACTGTACATCTGTATCATCTGTATATGCATACACAGTTGTATATACAGTTCATGTATGCTTTATATGTATAGACACTGTAAAAATGCTATTCTGAAAAAAAAACAGCATAATTTCCTGCATGTGTTGTTCTGTTATGTGAGACTGACACAATCAACTGAATAAATGAAGGGTATATGAATGATACATTTATGTACCTCAAGTGAACTGTCTTCCAAAGTAAGCAAATGTGATAATGCTGTCAGATCCAATGCTAATACACTATCCAGTTCCCCCCGATTATCATATTACTACAGCTCAAATCAATTGATAAACTCCCATTCAATATGGAAGAGTATTTAATTGAGTAAAAGTCAATACAATTGAATTTCAGCAGGGCACCAGATTTGCTGACAGCAGTAAACATGGTGGCAGGATGTTCACTTTGCAGTATCGCTTAACTAAAAAGCAGCTTGCAAATGCTTCAGTGTTGAGTTTCACTCTCACACATTTTTACAGATGTAGTAAAGTGTGGCAGTTTGGTTTCCAAAGTGGGGCAGACAGAAGAGTTTTGGGATCAGGGACAAGTACAGTAATTGCACTTTTATATAGATTTTCAAGCTGAAGTCCTTTATTAGTCTATCTGTGTACAAGCCTACCAAAATGTTGCAGTTCATAGTAAAGGTTAGGTGTGTACAGCTGCAGTTCAACAGCAACCTTCTGTATAAGACTTCAGGGCTCAGAATATCTGACTTAATGTTTACAGTATGAAGGGTGAGCAATTTAGTTTATCCATTATTTGGCCCGTCACATTGATTCATGAAGTTCAGATAACTTAGGTTTTATTTTGTTTAGAAAGAACCGAAAAATATCCCTGTGGAAGTCAGACGTTCAAATTGCCATATTTTTGTCAATGCGAGTATTTGATCAAATGTCATACTTACCACATTGTTGATTAAATGTTTGACTGTGTGAAGAGGGAATTATTGATCTTTCCACTTTTTTATTTACATTAGTATCATGAGGGGTGAATCATTCTTTCAAAAATGCATTGGTACATAGACATGCAGGAATTTCCATCACGTTGGAGCACTTAACAAACCGAATATCTCAACTGGAAACAGTCAAGACAGATTCTATTGATTACAAGCATTGTTAGAGTTCCTCTTTACTTTTTTTAAAAGTTGGAATCAATTAAGCCTAGTCTAGCCTAATACGCCAAAGTTGTATTTACCATATTTATTTCTATGCATGCAAATATGTAGAAAAAAAGATATGATATGTAATATCATAGATATCAAAGATAGATATGAAAATGTGAAGATACACCATCAGCCTTACAGGCAGTGACAGATAGGTAGTTTAGAGCAGCTGAAAAGCACTGTGCAAATACATGACTGAAAAAGAAAAGGGATATTTTATGTTGTGTACCAGTTTTAAAACATAATTAGTTTCAGTAAATGTCAGACAACTCCTTGCAGTTAACTTGATCTTGTTTAAAAATAAATTTGAAATGAAAAATAGCAATTTAAGAGGTCATTAATTGGTCATCACAAATAACCATGATATATAAAGATTTAGTGCAGTGTATACTGTACAGTAGCCTTTTCCCATGTATTGTATAAGATCATATGAGTATTTGACAGCTTTGTTTTCCAGTTTATTGCAAGACATAGAGATTAAGAGATCTTACAAGAAGAACGGTGTGAGCTCTAAACATAATTCTTTGTTACTGGAAGTTGAAGACTTCCTGCAATAGAAAAAAATAATTAGTGAGTAGCACAAAAATTGACTGAGTCAAAATCTATAATAAATCAGAATCCTTGTGTGTGATAATTAAAGGGATGAGACTAAACAGTACTTTTCTGTTCTCCTTCAACAGGCACAGTGCTAACATCAACCTACACCGGAAACTCCTGACCAAAGAGCTGGACGACATAGGCCTGGAGCCTCACCACGCGCCACTGCCTAAGGAACTGCGTGATGAGTTTCTGGCCAAGATATATGGGGGACACCCCCTGGGGCTGGAGGGCGGAGGAGGAGGGGGCGGCCGGGATGATACCAGCTCGCCAGCGGGCACGGAGTACTCCCATACCAATGGCTACTGCCGGGTTCCTCCAGATGACTACATGGTGCTGGACCTGAGCACCACCTCCAGTATCCAGTCCAGCAGCAGCATCCACTCCTCGCGGGAGTCCGACGAGGGCAGCGACGAGGGCATCCTCTTGGATGACATCGATGGCGCCAGCGACGGGGAGGAGTGTTCCCAGAAGGCCATGGGGCTCGGCCAGGCCATGGTGGGGGGCAGCAGTGGCGGAGGGCTGGGGGAGGGAGTACTTAATGAACTCTCCTCCTCCTTTTCTCCTGTGCTACACTCAGGCTCTGGGAGCAGCAACGGGGGAATCCTGTGCAATATCTGCCACAAAATGTACAGCAACAAAGGGACACTGCGGGTGCACTACAAGACCGTCCATCTGCGTGAGATGCACAAGTGCAAGGTGCCCGGCTGCAACATGATGTTCTCCTCTGTGCGGAGCCGTAACAGGCACAGCCAGAACCCTAATCTCCACAAAAATGTGCCCTTTGTAACCATGGTTGATTAGCAAACCCTCCCCCCCCCCCTTCCTTCCCCTCAGCCCCCACACACCACATATCTCCTTTCAGCGTACCCCAGTTCTGCAGCCCTGGACCATAACTTTAGAGAAGACGCCATCCACTTGCAAGGTTGGCTTCTTTTAAAACTGCCATATTCCATTTTTTTCATCTTTTCTTTTTAAATAATTATATATATATATAAATATATTATTAAGTGAAACACAGAAACAAAAACAGCAAAGCACTTTAGCTTTGTTAATTTTTCTTCTTCTTTGGAAGCATGGAACAAGACTCTTCGGAGCAGAGTAACACTCTCTTCCCTTTCCCCACCCTGACCCCCCCATCCTGACTGACTCTTTTTGCTTTTTGTCCATCTCCAAAGAGACTATTTCAACTCTGTTTGTGACTGTTGCCTGCAGAAATGATAATAATAAAAAATACCTTCTTTGATGTCTTTGTGTACTAATAGCTTTTAAAAAGAACCTTCACCACAGCATGATAGCTTCATTTGTAAATAATATGTCCTGAGAGGCTTATGATGTAAAACAATTGTATTGATGGTTGTTAGTTTTCTGTTTTATTTTACAGTACTTCCAGCTATTAGATAGGCAAGGAAGAGGTAGCATCTGGCTAGTTTGATTCATTTATGTTAGCTTTAATGCACATTTTAAACTGAAAGAAAACCACACAAAACTTGTTTTATCTACCTGCTAGATATAGAAGGTGCCGGCATGCTTTTGGCTCCTCAACAGATATTTTTTTCGCTCTTTTTAAAAAAATTTTTTTTTTTTTGTTCATTTCTTCTCTAGTATTAGGACATAAATCCAGCCATGCACTTTGCAGTACTACGAGGGGATGTGTAATATTATCCATACCATCTTTTTTAACCATCATCCTTCCAATAATGGAGAGACGAGAAAAAAAAACAACAGATAATTGACAGTTTCAGTGGTGTTGTAGGTCGCTGACTGCTACAGTGCCAAGAATTAATTACTGTACCATTGCATAAATGTGCCAGATTTGCACGAATGATTTAGATTCAAACTGTAGTGGAATGCTGAGGTTTACCCAGAATATCCAGTCCAGTATTCATTATTCCCAAACATGTTTAGTGAGATTACTCGTAGTTAAAGTTACAGTAAATGTGTTTCTTTTCCAGTTTTACAATAATACTCTGCCTGCCAGATGGAGGCAAATGAAAAGTATTATGAATTGTTTCTCTTTTGTTTACCTGTTTGTCTATAAAGAAAAAAAAGGACAATTAACACACATGAGTGTAACGGAACATAGCATTCATTAGCTCTGAAGCTGAGTAGATGAGTTTTGTGAGGTTATTGAGGTTAACGAACCTCATGGTCCTGATTTTCACCTTTTCTGAGAAATGAATGGCAAACTGAAGAAGTGTTCTGCAAAAGCAACAAAAAAACAACTGCATTGTACATTTGACTGTGACCAAAAACAGGCAAAACAGTATGTTTTTCATATACTCCTTATAGGGTAGCACTCTGGTCTTACTGATTATTTTACTGTTCTCAAGTCTTAATCTTTTGCTGTGTTTTTCTGCTGGTCACATTCAATTTGATTTTCAGATCTGTTTGCTTCACTACAAACTGTGCTCTGTAGAACAACCAAAAATGGGGTGTCTGTCTTAGGTTAAGGCAATTTTGATGTTCCATATTATTGAGCAACCTCTTAAAGGGAACAGATCTTGCAAATGAAAATAAGATTGAGTGAGAGAGCTTCTTTTTGCTTTTTTAGAGTTTTTAACCTTTGGCAGTATTTATTATTTCAGGTAAAAAGATTTTTCAGTGTAGCAGAGCATTCAGTTCAATAACTACAAATTAAGCAGTGCTTTCAGAAGCAATTGCAACAACAAACCTTTGCTTTACAGCAAATGAATACTCTGTTCATGCAGTGACCTTCAGAGCTTTTGGCTCTGGTATGTATCCATACTGTACAGAAATTTGTTAAAGTCAAGGGCAACTATAAGACTTGCAAAAATATGTGGACAAAACAAGGGGCTTTCAGGAGATTTCTGGTTACTACATGTACAGTATGTGGAAAAATGGTTTGTAGTGCCATTTGTGTGCAACAAAATAAGCTTTACTTTTCTCAGATCACTATTTAAAGACGGAAAAATGGCCAAAGACAATGTCACAGCCTAGTTCTTCTGTGACATCCTGTCACACTGATGTCAGTTTATTTTTTTCCCGTTAAATGAGCACTGACGCAATTATCAATTTATGGTGGGATGTAGAGAGATGTCTACTATGTTCAAGTTAGTCACTGAGGGAGCACTTTGCCCACTCTATGTGGGTGATGTGACACGGCTACAATCCAATATAAAATAACCAGATATCTAAATCAATGTAAATCAGCTTTGTAAATTCGATCATACTGCCGATTACAACAAAAAAAACAATGCAATTTCTTAGAAAGATCATAGAATGTGCTTTTTGTTTCCGTCGCAGTCATATCTGTGGTTAAACAGATTACAGCCTGTCTATCTGTATTTGCTCAAAGGCCAAGTGTATCTCATATGACATTGTTACAGACACCTTCTACTTTGGCAAGATCTAATTTGGAAGTTACTACATTAAACAGCTCAGGCCATGCTACACAGTATCAGATTAACAGAGAATCAGCTTGAGTAAAGCAAATTGCTCTTAATAATAAAGGCATCTGTCTGTCAGAAAGGAAGAAGCCTATAAACAATCACACTCCATTAGGCTGAACATTTTTTTTTAATGATAATTGACAGGTTGGAGTAATTCCTGAATAAAGATTAAGAAATCTGTTGATTTACAAGTGGGTATAAATCTGAAAAACATTCAATTAGCTTTTTTTATTTATGATGACCACATTATCTATATTTGGAGAATGTTACCATATAAAGTCTAATTAACAAAGACTCCACTTGCTAGCTATAAATCAGTTAATATGCATGTTTTATATTTAATTTATATTTTGTACTGAAATAAAGTACACACAAATCTGAAATCTGAAGAGTGATGCTCTAATTACACCCCGGGAATTTTAAATTGCATTTACATTTATAATGCATTCATAGGTGTAAATATGTTGAATGCACATTTGTGGCTTTCTTATCCTGTTTTAACTGAAATGTAATTTTGCCTAAGATAACACATCTTGAGAACTAAAAAATATAGTGTATTTTTCTCAAAGGACATTGTGATTTAAGAAATATTCATTTGATTACAGTATCTGGAAAAAAACTGAAAGCACCCTTGCCCTGTTTATAATTAACCCTCGTTATAATTAACTAGGACTAATTTAAGGGACTAAGTATTAGAAAAATAAGATTGTACATACTTTATCATAGTATTTACTTGTGAAATTCTATGTTTATGTTGTAAGGAATGCAAAATGTAATCATTCACATTGAATATTTGTCTTAAAAAGGATGTATGATACCTACATCTTGTACTAATATACAGTGTCAGTGGAAAAGCCACATTGTCCCAAACTTCTACCTCTACAGTAGAAGAAAAATCAGTAGAACTGCTAGGTAGCAAATCTGAACCTGAGCAACACATTTTAAAACTAAAAAAGGGTAATAAAGGTAATGGTTTGAATTCTGAATACCTGTGACGTTTCCCGTCACATAAAAATTAACCCATCAGGGATTTTGTTCTCCATTTCCCTCTTCTTAGACTCTACTGAATTTGTGTGCTTCACACTTAGTTCAGGCTCTCCATTGGTACTGTAGCTTGCCAAACCCCCCCTGCCCAAGGGATTTTGACAAAAGATTCTGCCAGCTATCACATTATCGCATTCCACTGTACCATCAGTATTCAGTCTAGCAGGAAAAATGGCACATAATATAGAGCCATGAAAAGGAAATGCCTTTTGATTTTTCCAGGTTAAACATGGAGTGAGTTTTGTAGTTCGCACACTAATGTTGTTCGTTCCCAAAGTGCCGGTAGCAACCCAGGCAACGTGTAAATCGGTGATACTAAATTCTGATCCTTATGATCCTGGTGCTTTTGTTTCAGGATCTAACTGAGCTGTCTGTTTTGTAATCGAACCCTTAATTGAACTAATAAGTTGCTTAATTACCCGTTGTTTCATTGTCTACAGCTCTGAAAAACAATTAGAAAGCTGAAATTGTTAATTGAGTTAAAGGTTTATTTAAATAACTAAAAACCGGGAGACACATAGGTCATAAGGACCAGGACTCACAAATGTGGTATAAATGCAAATTCATATCCTGGCATGAACATTGGAAGTTCAAAATATTTTTTTACACATTGTTTCACCAGGCTTGCTTTTAATAGGCAGTTCCCTCTATGAGCAGGGAAAAGGGTGGTACAAATCATACAGGTGATTAAAAATAAGACATTCCTCATCACTGTCCATTGAGGTTCTGTACTTTTGCAGCTCTGCATTAAAAAGCTTCTTTGTTATTTTTCTTCCTGTTCTCTTATATTGCTGTTGTTTGGCAGGTGCTTTAATAGATGCTTCTGGTGCTTTCTTTCTCTTTTTTTTCCAAGAAAAAAAACTGAATTAACACAAGAGGGTGAAGGTGGTGGGGGGGGACTGGGACGTGGTGGTGGTAGGGGGGTGGTAGCAGATGAATTCCTGCAACAGGAAGTATCATTAAAATTGCTGTTACACGGCACCTCGAGGCACCAGTTCAATTTTACCACTGATCTTTCTAATAACTCACTTGTCACTTTATTACCTTCAAAGATGTGAATGTTGCTGACAAGACTGTGACACTAACAGCAAGCACCCTCACCCCCCTCCCCCTTCCACCCCCCCCCCACCTCCTTGCCTCACAGCCTGCACACTCTCTCTTTTGCTCTCTCCCTCCGCTTCTACTTACCATGCGAGTCCTACAGGGACAGAGACTAATAGTGTACACTTAAGTTCACTACATGGCCATCAAGTATAAAAGGATGTGTAATTGCCTGCTTATCCCAGGTGAAGAGAAAATTGAGTACAGAAACACAGTCTTTCCCCAGAGTCACGCTGAGGGCCTTGCTTTCTCGCAATGCGGTAAGACTGCAAAGAGGGGCTGCTCTATAGTTGAGAGACACTTCTCTCTCTCTGTGAAAACCCTTACCAGACATCCTGGCTGACCATTGTCCTGACAGGACCAGGCAGACTATGTAACCTTAGAGAAGAGGAGTAAAGGCCCTTCCGAGGCAAAATCAAGCAGGGAAAGCAAACAAGTGGCACCTTCCTGTTCACTGAGCTATTTCAAAAGGAATAATGGGATTGCAGGGTGTATGGAAGGGAGGTCTAAATGATACGAGTGGAACCTGTCGGTGTGTATTATTTGACAGTGGTGGTTTTTTTTCTTTTGTTTTTAAATGACTAACTGAAGTTAGAAGGACTTCAGAGCTTTCGAAAGTCGTAGCACTACATGGACGGGAAGGGTTGAGTGGATTTTTTTGTTGTGTTTTTTTTTACTGGAATATTAAAAATAAATGTTTTGTTATTTTCAGTGACTCACAGAATTATTTCATTTTCGGTATAGGTGCTTTTCATGCTTAGGTTTTTCTCTTACAGGACTAAAAACAGTTCTTAAGATGTTAAGAAGTTGGGACCAAGTTCTGAACAAATAACTGTCTCATTAGGGCTACAGATAGCAGTGTAGAACTCAAAGAAATTGGAGGGAGAATTGTTAATATGAGTGTGGCTTTAGGAGACATGTTTGGAAGCAGTTTTTTTTGGGCTCTGACCAGGTTATGAATGGGAGCTGTTAGTGTCTCCACAGCCACCCTGTCTTCAAGACTCGCTTCAAAGTTATTTCATTGACAGTAGTGGGGAACAACGCTGCATTTGTAGGAATAGGAGTGGCAATTCTTAACGGTATTCATAAAATCATACTCACTATGCAATTTTTAGAACCCAGAGTTTACCCACAAAATGGCGCCACCATCTGCCAGCTGTATTAAGCAAATACTCTGTTATTTTTTTTAAGTAAATTTTGCTTAATTTACATTTTCTTAATAGTCTTTGTCGGTGTCATATGTCCTGTGGTTTCAAAGTCTTAACTTTATGCTTCATATAAAACTGGTAATTTGAACTGATTCAGTGGATTTATGTGGGAAAAGCAACAAAGTAAGCATTATGAAAAGAGTGGAACCAAGATTTTCTGTTTGTCTATTTAAAAATTCATATTACTGAAGGACACAAAATGCATAACATACTGTAGGATTTTTTAGTGTCTTGCACCTTCCTTGACTGCTGAACAACTATTTGTCTTTGAGTGTACCACAATACTCTGTAGAACCCACCAGAATAACAGCAAGATTTCTATGAATGTAGATGTGATAAGGAGTTGAAACAAAATGTTTAAAAAAACATCAGAACAGAGAAAAACTGAATACAGGTATTCAAATTGGAGTTGGTGTGTTACAGCAGTCACTTGACAGTGTGAGACATTGTAAGTGTAAGTGATCAGATTGGATTACTTGCCTATTCTAAGAAACAAAAGGAAATTTCAAGAGTCTGTCCTAGATAAAGGCACTTGCACACACCTCAAAGCAGAATGTGATAGAAGTATTATGTCGTTGGCAGAGACTTGATGAGCACAAGGTGAAGTGTATGGCTTTTAGAAACATTGCAGAGAGAAGCTGAGTGATCTTTTAATATTTAATGAGGGCTCTGCCAACTCCTGGGTACAGAGCACAACAACTGAGAAAGATGACTACCAAACATGACAATAATGCATTGATAGGAGTAGGAAAGAAAAAGTTGAATGACCCATTAATGAAAGAAACATTCCCTGGCCATTCTGTTTAACTGCAGAGCAACATTGAGCATTAAATCCTGTATATGGTGGAGTATTGTATGTAGATCGTTCTCTTTTTTATATCTCAAGCATCATACTGCATCTTCGAACAAAGTAATAAAAGAGAAGGTTGGGGGTTGTCTGCTGAGGCAAAATAATTTTGTGTATTTTGCTTCTATTTGAATTTACTTGTGTGTTTTTTTTTACAAACTCGCAGTCATGTCTCAAAATGACTTGCTTTTATTTTGAAGGCCTGTATTGAAACAAACAAATGAGGTGCACTGCGTAGTATTTTTTTCATTTTTATGTGGTAAAAAGAAACTCTTCTGCAGTTGCATTGATACCCCAACTCACTCAGATCTGTTGCAAATAAGCAGTTCCCCAAATGTTTACTGAAGTGTTTCAACTTTTACCACGATTTGTTTTACCATGAGTAAATAAGCTTGAAGACTTTGTTGTTTTCGTGAATGTTTTGTTTTATTTTGCATATTGATATTTTAATGTAACAGTCTTATTTGTTTCATGCTCTACGCCCATGTTATCAACATGTCTCCTGTATATTAATTAATATTGTTATCCCTTGTTGTAATAGTCACAGAATGCACCACAAACGTGCATCCACATCAGGGCAATCACAAGCTTGCATAACTTTGATCTAATAATTGTGACATTGGTAGCTTCATGAATACTGTATGTACCCTAAACAAGTTTTTTCCATTAGTTGTCTGAGACAGAAAAAAAGTCCTCTTTTTAATTTGACTTTGCTTTTCTTGTATTTTCTGTACTATAACTGTCTATGGTTTTGCATAAAATGCATAAGGGTTTTGGGATGTAAATGGAATTTTATTCATATTTTGTCCAAATACCTCTTGTAATTTGTATCAGAATTCTTGTACAATTTTTATATTAAAGATTTATCAGTCACTGGCAACTCTGTGTGGCTCATTTACTTTCTCTGCTTTGTGAAAGGAATTTTGAAGACCAGATACAGTATTCTTCAAATAGGCCACTAGTTACAGTAAATGCAGGAATGGGAAGCTAAATCTGAAGCTTATTCTCCTCTTGTAGACATGAGTTTGTACCTCATACAATTCCAATACTCTTCTACCACACTTAGGAGGACGTGGCACCTGCTGAAATTAGATTTTGTTAAAACTGGTAACATCCTCATTTATCCTTGAGTGCTAAACAAAGAACATCTTGTTTTCAATGTGTAATCACTGATACATTGGATTAGAGACTACAGGAAGCCTAAATATGATCTGCATTATAGACTATGCACCATCATCTATCCACAATTAGATTGCCATCTTCTTGTTTCATATGTGCAAGACACCCATTCATTGCTGGAATGGGTGAATGCAGACCACAGAGCAATATGTAAATAACATGAGGTTTCTCTGACCATTTACATTGTTGTGTAATTGCCACAACATGGCATATCTTTGCTGGTATTCTGCTGCTGTGAACTAAGAAAATGACAGATGTTCATCCCGAAACTTGTTCCTCTGATGTCTGTCCATGGTTAATCTTCTTTGTGGCCTGCTCTGTGTGAATCCACTATCATACCTGCCAGAAATTAAATTTTTAGTCTTTGTCTTTTCCTGTTTCCCCTTGCCCTTTAAAAGATACCGAAAACATCATAACTTTTATACCATATACCATATCCAATAGGACAGAGTCCAAACCAAGTTGGTAATAACAAGAATACTGTGGCCACTAGTTAGTGTCTTTTTGTGCACAACATGTTCTGTGACATTTTAGGATCAGCATATAAATGCACCATAGCATATACTGTACAAATATGGTATTTAAAAAAACAGTAATAAATAATTAGATTGCTACATAATTGCTAATAACTTAGATCACCTAAGAGAACACAAAATTAAGAGCACAAGAATGACATGTGTTTTTCAATGCACTATAGGAATAACCAAGAGGTTTTTTTTAATCTCATTAGCTCCTTCTTTCAATCACTCAAAAGGCCAAGGTGTTCGAATTACAAATGAATATTATAGTGTCTAAAGCGTCATGTTTGCTTTTGCTAACACACAAGAACATAATGCTGAAATAGAAGAAGCAGCAGCCTATTGACCTTGAATTAGACACTATTTTTCTTAGTCACATGATGATTGCTCATCCAATCATTCCCAATATGCATCAGTGGTGGAATAATAGACTCCAGGTATTGATTATCTGAGGTAGTTAAAAAGATTTCCCTTCAGTGCAGACCAACATTGATGGGTCTCAGAAGCACATGCATACTAACAGAAGACCTGCAACATAACTTACTATGTTCTGGGTCCTCACAATTGATTTGCCTGACAAACAAGCTGGTTCTAACTTGACCTTTGGTGGAAATGTGCAAACAGGAAGCACACATGACAGAAGACACTAGTGTCTCTTCCAAGGCAGCAATCTCACTGTGAGTGACGGCTTTCTTAATTGCGTCGGTCATTGAGGCATTGGGGAAGGAGAGCCTGCTTGCAATGATGAAATATTATAATCTTTTTTTTTTCTCTGCTGTCGTCTAAAAATCACAGGATAGTGGAGGGTGGGGTGGGAGCTGGCACAGTGTTGCTACAATATAATCTGTAAAGAACAGCACTTTAATAGAGCCATGAGAATGTGGAGTTAATCTATGGAAAAATTATATTTTTTGAAGTATTCAGACACCGTGGTTGTGTTTGCGGAAGTGTAAGGACAAATTTGAAGGCTTTCTAAAATGATGACTAAGTGATATTGTTTTTAAATCATCCTAATATTTTTAAAGAGATACACATATTGTCCTCAGTGTAATGACTTACGCAAATATACTGTAATAAATTTTTAGTTAAGTGCAACACCACTTATTATATTTCTCAACTAAAATGATATCAATTCACCATTTGTAGTTTTTATGCTCCAGTGCCTTGTTCATGGCAATTTAGCTCCCATTCTCCTCTTTTTTAATCCACGCATTTGAAAAACTTCCAGGCTTTAGGCATTCTGCATTGAGACGTTCTATCTTCAAACCACAGAAAGCAAGAGTCCTTGAGTTTGAGGGGTGTCTGACAGCAGCTGCCTGTTCAGCAGGACTGTCATAATTAGGCTGTGTCTCTGAATTGTTCTTAAGGAAACTGTTCATCGAAGGTGACATCTGAGCGGAGAAACATCTGCCACTGGAAACAATTATGGCCATCAAGCATCGGTGACAAAGCGAGAGCAGAGATGATAGGACTGTTTTGCAAAACTGTGACAGATGTCAGGCTGTGTCCTTACCTGAGTGATCTGAATTCTATGTGAAGCATTCACTATAAATCCATCCTGAGTATAAGGAATTTGTCACAGAGATCCAACCCCGGTAAGCATTAGACGCGTACTGTATAAAACATGTAGCCAAAAGGTATCACCTTGTCCATTATTTTCACAAAATGTTAATATACTTTAGATCATCATGTATAAAAAAAACGTTTGCAAGTTTGCAGCAAGGTTATTTTTCAGATAATTCACAGGTCCTAAAAAGTCACTTTTGTAGGAAAATTCACTTATATGCAGCAGTTACGTACAGTACATAGAGTATAGAGTATACACAATACAGAACGTAGAATTGCATTGTGCCTTTTGTGACGATCAGGCCTAAAGGCCCTTTTCCAACATGACAATTCAAAAACACATCTTGAGTTTAAAAATAGATGCACAAGCCCCTGTTTCTTACAAAATCTGAGGGGAATTGTATATGTAAGATCCAGGATGAACCCAGGTCAAACAGTATTACAAATGTAAACAGCTACTATGCCACATTACTGAATAAGCAGTGGGCAACATTTTCATTTTTAACAAAAAAAAATGCAGTGTTTTCTTTCAATCGGACAGCAAACCAAAGGGGGAGTAAAACATGATGCATATCACATTTATAAACTAGTTTAAGATGTAGAACAATATTGTTATAATACAATTCTCAGAAACACACAATGCTATGTCCTCAATTAAGCACTGAATACGAATAATGCTTACCGAATAATCCATGCTTTTGCAACGTTAAGAGCTGTTTTTAAGATTTGTTCATGAA
Organism: Atractosteus spatula; assembly: GCF_055471065.1. Lineage (NCBI taxonomy): Eukaryota > Metazoa > Chordata > Actinopteri > Semionotiformes > Lepisosteidae > Atractosteus > Atractosteus spatula. The sequence goes on from NC_142706.1 coordinate 21,228,727, forward strand.
GTATATAACGTAGTTAGTCACAATTAAGTTATTTATAGTGGAATAAAAGGATACATTCCAATCTCGGAAGGAGATATATAGCATTATACTTACAATCATGATTATTATTGTCATCATTATGATCACATCACTGCAAAGGATAAACGTCACGTCCAGGGTGAGAGCTGTCATGTCGTCATCTCAGTCCTACTTTGTGCCGTGTCCTGTGTATGGATGGAGGGACAGGGCACCCTTCCAGTTTACAGTCCCCGGTTGTTAATTAACACAGCTCACCACTACAACCCTTGTACCAGTTTGTGTAGTAATGACTAGTGGGGACTTTTTCTATGCATATGAGCATTAATTAGCTCATTTAAGTCACCTGTGGAGGCTGAAAGAAGGGTGTTAGGAATTAATTAAACTACTTAAGGAAATGCTTTTAAATATTCACTTCAATTTTGAGAAAAAAAACTACAATTGAAGAAAAATTACATACTGTATAAACGGCTTTACCATACTATAAAAAAGAGAATACTTTAAAACTAAGACACCACCTACTATTTTGACTCTAGAAATGGTCAAAGGGAAATACATTTCTAAGGGAAATATGGTGGTGAAATCTGTAATGTTTTGTCTCACATACAATCATTTATGACTTGAAGTGATAGGATCTCAAACCTAATTCCTGGTTAACAAGTATACTATTGAATTTTCCATAAATGTACTGTTGAATTTGGAACTAAATCCGATACTTAATACTTAACACATAGGCTAACAAGCAGAGAATCACAGTAGTCAGTATAAGAAGAAAACATCTTTTTCCATTTTCTGATGAAAAGATTTTTGCTTCCTCCACCTGCATGGGGGAAAAGCCGAGCATGTCAGTATTATTCCACAGAGCAAGGATACCGGCGGTATGATGTCTCATTCCATGTAAGGGTCAAGTTCTAAACGGCAAGAAATTGGCAATAGCCCAACTACCGTCAGTTTCTGCATTTGTAACATGGCTATGCTTGCTTATTCAAATGCCTGCGTCAGAGATGAAGGCAATGAAATCCCCTGTAGCTAGCCTTCCTGTAATATATGTGACATATCACCTGCATCTGGATTGCTCTTTGATCATTGTAATATAAGGAATGACAACCCCATAACTGAAGATGTTTTTTCTGTGCTAGCTTAGGATTATTGCCCACAGAAATGAACTACTATATAATTAACAGCCAAGGTTAAACCTCAGTTTGTAATCGAATACGTGTTTTTTTTTCTCTTTAAAAAAATCATTCAATAATTTTTTGGAATTATTCAACGCATGAAATATGCCACTGTTGCTCAGAGTTTTTGCAAACGTATCAGGCACCATTATAGATACAAAGAAAGGGGCAAAGAGGAGAACCTAGAACCATTATCAAGTTTTGAGCTGCTGCTAGGTTCTTGGAGTACCTGTTTAGGCCTTTTGAATATTGGCAGCAGCAAAATAAGACAGGAATCAAAACTGCCCAATATTTAGGGTTGGATACAAGAAAATCTCAGCTTTAACTGGTTGCCATTCTTCCTCAGCTAAGTACAATATGACATGGTTTCAATCAGTTTGGGTTTAAAGTCTAGAGTTTAAACAGTCACAAAAATGGGGGAATGGATGGAAAACATGGGGTATTCACAGATTTAAATTAACAAAAAGGAAGAGACCATGTTCATTCAGGAAGAGATCAGCCTGGATATGATAAAGAATAATAAATATTGAGATACATAGAGATACATGATTAGATACATAGGATTGACATCCAGCATTAAGGTCTGTGAAATTGCATAATGATAAATTGCCTAAATAAGTTAGGTGATGCTGCTCTAGCGTTTGTAGTAATAACGCTAGCCAGCTCTGTGGGAATGTGTCTTTATGGTTGGAGCTGAAGCATCTGGGTCTTTAGGAAGTGTAGGCTTCGATTGTTTTTCTTTCTCTTCAATTATTTCCAGGCAGAAAGTGAGAATGTACAGTAACTGTAATAGTGAGGTTCCCAAATTCAGGTTCTACCAATCCAAATTCCTTTAACTTTGAAGGTACATTTCTCATTATTCTTGTTTTTTTTTGTGTAAGTCACTAAAAAACCGAGACAGAAATAGCTTTCTTTGTACATTTTTAAAAAGATATTTTTTTACAAAGAAATGTATTTATCTTAACTCGATCACAATTACTGTGGCTGCCATTTGCCAGGAGCGGTATTCTCACTGTACAACTACAATAAGTGCTGATTTGAGCAAATAAGCTCATAATAACAATTTCTTTCAGTGCACTAATTTATAAACAGTGAAAAAAAAATATTGAGCACAGATAATCTGGTTTTGGAACCACAGTGCTCTTTTCATTTCCCTTTTCATCACACTTCCAGGAGCACAATAAAGTGAGAAGCAGCCAATTAAACCTCTATTGAGGCCTAATTGATTTTAATTACTTGTTGTAATTTGCTTCAAAGCAGTAAATGACCAACAGAAATGAATACTGAAAAGAAAATGAGAGGCAGAAGGAAAAATGTACTGTACCATGGCATACATTATCTTTGCCTTGTAGGTAGCTAACATGTTAGCCAGGTTCCAAAGAAGACTTAAAAAAAAACAACTCACATTCTTCCTTTTAGATTTGGTTATCAGGCAGTGAGTGTCCCTCTTAAAAAAAAGAAAAAAATGCAAAAAAAAGTGCAGCGGCAATAAATCTTAGTCAAGCGTTGAGCTTGTGGACTGAAATAAGCAGCTTTGACTCTGATTCCTTACAAAAACTCATTTCTGGTAACGTGAACCCTGCTGAGGATGGGCTTGTCAACTTATTAGACTTTTTACTCGGCTGTATTGATTCTGTTCTACACCAGTGAGGGCTGTATTGCTGGCTAATGCTATTGACGAGCCATCAGTCTTGTGCAGAAGTGTGGAGGCTTGCAGCTCTCTCTTAACCACACAGACCCATCAATGGACAGTGATGGAGGATGAGAGGGAGGGGGAAGATGCAAGCACAGCACAGAGCCTCAAGCCTTGCCCAGGTTTGGGAACACTAAATTAAAACTCATACACTCACGCACACACAGGAACGCAGAAACAAACAAGCGAAGGAGTGGAAGATTACAGGAAAGAGCAAACTGTGGCAGTCAAACGGTGTCCATTTCAGATGCCTTTTCTAGCACTCCTAATGAGTCTTTGTAAGGTGCTGTAAAAAACTTTATGACCCCAAACAGGCAGAAATCTAGTTTATTTTGCAGTATTTTGAGTAGCAATACTGGCCATTTAATAGAATACATTGTACTATCCAAGCATGAAATGGCTTTCTTTTTTCATAATTATAACAATGTTAATATCTCTTAGGAAGACTTGCTTATTACATAAAAGCCATGAAAGATGGCCTGCCACTGCAAAGAGCACTTACTCTATGATTAAGAATAATTTAGTAGTCCGGGTTATTTGGTACCGAAAGTAACAGGTAATAAATTCCTGTCGTCACCCTCACAAAAGGTAGGCTTCTCCACTTACAATATGTAAAGCCTTTTGAATGAGCTGTACTGACTTTCATGATTTTTTTGTGAGTCATAATACGAACATGTAAACTGAACATGTCTCCTTCTTTTTAAAACTAAAATGAACTGACTCTGAGCTATTGTTCAATATATTGTATTGAAAATAACTACTCAAACAGAGAACAACACTGGAAATGTAAAGCTGGTTATTTTAAGCAAATGTGCAAAATTAATTCTTACATAACACATAAAAAGTTGAGCTAGCAAATTTGTTATGAACATTATTATTTGGTATGTGAGTGATTTTTTTTGTTTGACACAGATTTTGATTCCCTACTGTATTTTCAAGCTCTCGTGCAGTTTTTCAATGAGAGTCTGTAGAGAGTTGTTCCAAATACACTGTACTGTTAATGCTTTTGTAATTCATCGAAACCTTTTGGTTGTCGTTTAACTTTCTCTGCATCCAGATACATAGAAAAAGTTGTTATTTCCTCTACGATGTTCAGTCTGTATGATGACTTTGTAAAGATCTTGACATCTTTGTGAATGACCATCAGCCTCTTTACCTATTGAAAATAAGTTTATGCTACTGTACATTGGCTGTGTTACGAAGTGTCTTTCAGGACCCTATGCAGACAGCACAATCCGGAAGGGAGTGAACAGACACGGGGAGGAGATGAGGAACTGGGCTGGTAGACGAACAGGGGGGCGTGACGGAGGTGCTCGGGGGTGCATGGTCCAGGCAAACAATCCAAAAGGGAGTTCGAAGGGAAATCCGTAGGAAGGCAAAAGTCCAGAGCTGGGTGATCAATCCAAGACAAACAAGACAAATTTAAAAACCGGAGCAGGATCGGGCAAAGGGTCGGGGAGAAAAAGGGGGAACGGGACCAGGCGCTCCAAGTCCCGGACTCGGGTGGTTCGCAACGCTGATAGGAGGCCAATGCCCTCGAGCTGCGGATGTAGGGTGACTCGGTGGTAGGCGGGCCTCCGGGCGTCCAAGTTCCAGTGCAGAGCCCGGAACAGAGTGTGCGTCTGGCTTTTAAAGGTGGGCTGGAACAGGGAGCAGGTGCAGAAAATCAACTAAAATGTGAAAGAGCCGGAGCGCCCTTAAGATGGAGGGATTACAATCGTGACAGGCTGTATGTTTGAGGTCATGTTGAAATATGAATCCCTACCCCTCGAGACATATTTTAGAGGGAATGGTGTGGTAGATCAGAATCGGCCTGGGTCTTTTTGCAGTCACAGTATTTTCAGCATTTTCCTGGGATACAGCCTCACATTTTTTTCATACCCATGCCTTAATGTAGCTATGATATACTGTACCATTACTTGTACCATTGTATTACTTCCCAGTCTGTTTTCAAACAAACTGTTGATTATCACCAAACAGCTCAGATCATCTACTGTATGTTTTCCAGATTTGATCATCCCACTGTTCAATTTCTGTTATCCGTTTCAGACTTCTTACTTTGTTGTCTCTTCTCAGCAATGGTTTCCTACCAACTACAGATCCATTGAGACTATTGTGTGTTAATTTGTATCAATTTGTTTCTGAAGAAATGTTAACAAGTAACACTTGCAGCAAGATCATTCATAACATCTCTATTGGATCATCACCTCTTAGATAAAGAATATACTCTGAGGAACTAAACATCGCTGTTAGATAGTCTGGGTTTACCACCTCAAAAAATAATGTGTTTTCTTTTTCTTTGCAGTTTTGTTCTGACATTTAAATTGTTTCACCTAAGGAAGTGTTCAGTTTGGACATTCAAGTACTATTTAAAAAATTAACTTTATATTTACATTTTTAAAAAGGAGATAACGGACAACGTAGACTCAACTGTGGATGTAAAATAGTTACATATTTTACCGTTATTTATATTACTGTACCTATTTAAAATAAATAAATGATTTTCACACCTATTGACTGCAATAATCTATGATAACAGAGTAAAGGAAGCATCCTTGTTAAACGTTTTAAAATGCCATTGTGCATGTACTATTGTTTTCCAAACAGTAAGCTGACATCTTTTGTATCTTTGCATCTTTGCATGCTTTGTACACTAAGTATCTCATTTTTTGTCTTAGTGGCTTTTTGCTCTATGGATTGATATTATCATCACAATCTTGATTTAACAGTCTGTGCTAATTGACATTAAACTGAGCAGCTTTTTTTTTTGCTGTGAGGCATAGAAAAGGCTGGGAAAGAGTTACACAAAATTAAATTGAAAAAAAGGATAAAAAAACAACAATACAGGGACAGGGCAGGAAAGCTGAACTCATCACAAACCCCGTCTCAGAGCCCACCTGGCAGTAATGACCCCGACAAGACAGGAATCCCTTTTAATTAAAGTGAAGGGAGATCAGTTAAGCAGATGGTTCCGACAAATATTAGGCGAAATAGGATGTTTAATGGTCTATGCACTTATCGCACATATTTTCTGTGCCGAGTCAAAAACTGATAAACAGGACAGGAGCCTGTTAATCAACCTTAGAACCTTTAAAGCTGTAGATAAGAAATAATTCGGGATCTTTGTAAATTAGCTTAAGATGTGTCTGAGACTCTGGACTGATGCACAGAGGCTTGTCTGCCTCCCTGCTTATGCCCAGACTGGAAAAGAAATCTGTGTAAAAGCTTCAGTTCCACTGGAAGTTCTTCACCTGCAAAAAGTTTTTTTTCTTATTTTTGTTCTTTTTGTATTTTGTGGTAATCCAACCCTTTTTGCCTCTTTATCAGTGCCTCAGTGTGTGAAAATAAAAAATGAAATAAGAAAAGGAAGGGAAGGCCGTGGTGGTTGGTATTTGCCTGCACAGGTTAGCCGTGTCGTGATCACTTTTAAATTGGGCTCAAGTAAGGGCACGCCTTATTTATTTTTACAGCTTAACGGTTGCAAAACTGAATGCAGCTTATGAAAAGAAAGCCCCGGTCCTCGTCACTAGCATTTAAGAAACATTAAAAACCCTTTTCAGTTGCAAATGTAGTTTTTAAGGTTTTAAGAAAGTTTCTGTCTGAATTCAATAATTCATTATACCAAGCATGCACCAATGTTCTTTCTGAAAAATTGTGTTCTGAAAAATTGTTCCTGCAATTTATAGAGCAGGTCCTTATTATATTATTAAAAGTCTTTACTTTGTTTTTGGTGTGGAGGCTACAGCATAGTGCTCAATTGTCAATATTATGTGTTCACTTAGAATATCCCCCAAAAATATTAGTATGAGAGGAAGCAAGTACAGCAAAGAAAATGTTTAAATATTCTTTAAAGAAACACTCAGAAATTAGGCGGACATTACACACTTTCTTGAATGTTAGAATATTCAGAAGAAAAATGTTGTTGTTAAAAACAGCCTTAAACATCTCCCAGTACATATTAACATAGTATCATTCATGTATTAAGGTTGGGAAATTCTAAAGGCGAATGCATCTGTGATAGTAATAATGGTAGTGCCAAAATCAGGAAAGCATTAAATTAATATACAGTACAGTACATATCTTCCAATTTTTGTCAGCTCCCATATCATCTTTTTGTAAATTATGGACCCTATTTAATGATAATTAACATAAATGCAAATGTCTTGATACAGACTTACATTGACAAGTGAACATGTTGTAAAACCCTCTATTGTAATTTGATTTGGTAGATGTCTTCTCCTGCAGGGAATGTGACAAGGTAATCATGTAGTCTTATTCAAATTCACTTAGATTTATCAGTAGTTTTTGTAACGTACTAGAATTTCTGTACTCATACTAATAAATATTGTTTTGTATGTGTCTTTTACAGTTTCATTCCCTCTGAATTTTTTTTAAGTTTACTGAAAAATGGTTTAAACGAAGTTTGGAAAGAGGTAATGGTCATAATGAGGGAGTTGTGTAGTGGATGTTGCTATTTGCTTTTGTTTAGAAATTGAAAAAGATAAACAATTCAGACACTTTTGGTTTTTACAAGAAAGGACAGTGTGAACTCCATATCACAGTGAGCAGCCATATCACAGCTTTCTAATTGGTACATTATAGAGCCTGCAATCTCATCAAGCCTCAGCACTGAGCTGCCAATGCAGAGCATTGCCATATGTTAGCCTGAACATGTGCCAGCAGGAAATGTGCTAAACAATGCGACTCAAACCATGAACTCCGTGCCTTGGCAAACTAGGGCCACGGAGGCTTCACAAGAGGTTATACACATTACTTTCAATAAAGGAATAAATTACTAATGATTGTTGACTCCAAAGCCCCCCTCTTACACTTTTTTGATCCACTGGTCAAGTTCAGTGCCCACTGACGCTGTATTGGCTGATTCAGATCTCTATCAATTCCACCTGGCTGCGCTTTCTCACCCTTCTCCTATTTCAGCATCAAAGCATCTGGTATCCATTGCTAAAAAAGATACTCAGATTCATAAAGCACTAGCGTGCCAATAAGTGCACTGGGAATAAGTCAAACAATGTCAGTGCAGATCTTGGTTGTTGGTTGTGGTCCCATATGGAGTGTGTTGGTTTGTTCCATGCACTCCAACAGGCCAGTGTAAGTAAACAAGATGGGATTGATTTATGTTGCAGTGCCTCAATAACCTGATTTGGATAGGCAAGCTGGCAAACGTTTTTGGACTGATTCAGAATTTAAAGTCCTGTCTTAGAAATAGTCCTCACATAATTTATTGTATCTATGACCAAGCATATGGTACAGTACATCACTGGGGCTAGATAAGTCCCTGGACCATTGGACCTCCTCCTACAAACCCATCACCTTTTCACATCTCACCAATTGCCCAAGGGAAAAGAGGAGAAGTGGAGAGAAACCAAAAATAACACCTCTGTACAGAGAGCTTCTTCTTGGTAGACGTAGGCGGGTAGACCAATAAGATACAGCTAAAAACTTTAATTTATACACAGATAAAGGAAGAAGAGTACGTGAGTGGGTATACTCATGGGGGAAATGCCCAATGTATTCCCAGACTTTCCTCTAAAGGGGTTCAACTTAATCTACAGTATGTGACATAGCCTCGGACTATTTTTCCTTTCTAAGTTTACCAAGCTGTCAGATGTCTTAGTGTGCCTGCATAGATTCCCGTGAACAATTTCTTTTGATAGCTTTAAAGATTTTCTATAGCAACAAATGAAATGATGCCCCCTCTCTCCACCCTTATTGACAAAATATGTAATGTCTAAAAATCAGTTCCGCATGACCCTAGAGTGTATCCACACTTAATACAGTAACATATTCCTTAAGGTTTGGGAGTTTTAAATAACAGAATGCATGAAGTAACTTTATTTACTCCGTACATAGATTTGGAACACTTTTACTGATTTCATCAATGAAGGAAATCGAAAAGGAATGCTGTGTCGAATTTGAAACTAGTGGAGCAATGCGTTTTCTTTCCCTAGGGATGAATCTCTGATCTCAGTGATTTTGTTGAGCACAAACATGTTGGAAGCCAAAATCTCTCTTAAATAATTCCATGTAAAATGAGAAGGCCTTCATTCAAATATTCACCTCTTCAACAAACTACGGATTGCCCACCCAGCAGCATCTTCATATTTTTGTTAGCACTTTGTTAAATTCCATACTACCAGCTGAACAGCAGTCATGAAGCTGGATGGCCATGAATTGAATGTGATCTGCAGGCTGTGAGAGTCCCCCTGCATGTAGGCTAGACGATTCCTGAGTTCAAGATTCAAGAGAGCTTAAAGTGTGCTTATAACATTTGTTAGATTATAATAACCACAGTATAATAATATTTGCATCCATCTGTATATCGCTTTTCATCTCAATGGTTCCCAAAGAGTTACAGTCACAGGAGAGGATCCACTTCAACTATCACCGAGGTGCAGCACCTATCTGAATACATGGTTGCCACTGATGGTCTAGCAACTGAGATTTTTTTTTCACCCTTACATCCGATGAAACAGACTTTGCTGACCCAGAATGGAACTCGGCAAGGACACCAGGGAAACCCTGCCTTCTTTTAAGAACTGTGCCATGGGATCTTTAGTGATAGTCTTATTAAAGGGGAACTGCAGTCCCCATTTCTCAGACCTGTTACTAAATCTCAGTTACAAAAATAAATTAATTTGATGGAATAGAAAATATTCTACAAATTTTGAATGAAGCACAAAATCGTTAACTTTGTGAATGTACAGTACTGTAAGTTGCCATGTTGTCACAAACTAGCATTAAAGTTCCCACCAATTGCAACATGGTGCATCCCTTCCTGCTCACTAGTCACTGTAATGCTAATGTGATGTACCTGTAGGAGCGAATCAGTACAGGTTGTCCAGCAGGCATTTTACTGCAGAAATGTCCCAATATGACCTGCATGCAGTGTTAACAAATAAGTAGTACTGTATTTTTTGGCAAAACCATCTTGAAATCAAAAGCAATATTTCTATTGGATAAAAAGAGTTGTATTCACTAGCATGCTTGTTTACAATATCGTACGGCCGCAACGTCACCAGAAGTTTTGTTGCCTCGTTCTGAATCGCCAAACAGGGCACTGTGCAAATATGGCAAATCTATTTTATGATGTAAATTGGAGGTTTTACATGTTACTGTGTACATTTTTCTTTTACTGTGGTTTGAAATGCACTCATCAGTGCTGATTATTTCTAACACCAAAATATAAAAATAATGGTGCAGTTCCCCTTTAAGGATCTCGGTTTAATGTCCCAACTGAAGGACAGCACAGTGTCCTAATTTCACTATACTGGAGCAGTGGTTTTGTAAGTGCTGGTTTAGAGGGAAGAGCACCACCTACTGGTTGACAAACACCAATCTTGAGAAGTACCTGATGCTCTTTAGAGGTCTTCCCATACCAGTACAGACCAGGTCCAATCTTACTTGGCTTCAAAAATAATTTTTTTACTCATATAACAATGACCTTGAGGTATAGGTTGCCCCAAAGGGTACTACACCATTTAAATATGATCAATATTTGTGTCCATGTTATCTTACTGTACATGTTTTTTTTTGTTGGACACCAGTCATTTTAGTGCCCTCTGGTGTGTATTGTCATTGTATATCTATTGTATATCCCGTAACTCCCCCATTGTCTCTTATACAGTACATGTGCAATAAATTGATATTAGGCGTGTGGTTTTCAAAATATTGAATGTTTGTTTCAATAGGGCCAGCTAAGTTGGAAAGCACCTGCTTTTGACTAGTCTGATAAGATTTAGATGTTTTTTTTGGAAAGCAACATATTTTTTCTTTGTGAAAACAGCCTTCAAATCCTTGATATCGGTGTCACTGGAGGGTTAATGCTGTCCCTAGCAGAAAATGTGATCTCATGAAAATGAACACAGCAGTTGTCACCCTAGTCCTTTTAGTGCACTGGCAGTCACAGCACAGTGATGCCATATTGATTCTCCATATCTGTTACAGAGATGGAGAAGAATGACCTGAATTTGATATGCTTTTAATAGAGCAAAGAAGTCTAAACAATATGGAGATATTAAGGAAAATTAGCCAAATAGAAATCACTAAGACAAAACGGCACTGCTGGAATCTATCGAAGATTGCCAGTCTTTGTTTTTTTAGTAAAATAAATTGAGGTATTGTAGCTTGTTTGGCAATTCCTTAACATACTTTAGAACTTTCTTTCTTCCCCTTTTGTTTTCTGAGGCATAAAAATGTGTTGGCCAATACATAAGAAAAGAAACTTGGATCTTTGTCAGACCAGCTCTTTATTGTTAACAAATGCTGTGTTTGTAAGATACTGGCTAAAATAACATTAGATACTTCTGCGTTTGTTTGTTCTGGAGGTGAAAATGAGTTGGTAATATTGTGGAAAGCTTGTGAAATACATGTAGAAAAATCTTTTTTCATTTGACTTTAATACAAGGAGGAGTCAACTACGTTATAGAAAGTTCAGTTTCACGTGAATGACATAAACTAATTTAAGAAAGAAACCCGAAGAACACATGAAAAGAAAAAAATATTTTCTTGAGAATGGACATTTCTGGAGAAGGAAATCTTTTAACAGCTATAAAGCTAAAACACAAAAAAACCCCAATGCAAATCCAAATCCAATAAATGTCTAATTTTGAGAAGAAAAGTGATGTTGTTGCAAGTATTTTGTTTTGACTAATTAATTATATAATAGGTCTTTATCATTCAAAATAGTATTGTCTATACACATACATTGCCCTTGACAACCTTTAACTGAATCATCTAGAATATGGAATGCCATATTAGGATGATCTAAGGGATAAAAACTACAAAACATTCATACAGAAAATTGTTTTTTTGTTCTTTTCACACACTCTCATATGTTCTGTAATTGAGAAAGATGAACTGAAAATATTTTGAAATGTAGTCCTGGCTCAATTTAAATTGTTCACGACCTTTGTGGAGCTCTGGTTTTAGAAAGCACAAACTACCAATACTGTACTTTCTCTGAGCTACTGTATATTGGAGATTAATTTTTATTGGAGTAATAAACATCATAAGAAAAGGTCTTCGAAGATACACTTAAATAACACCCAAAGCTAATTATTATTGGATGTATCCATATTTGAGAGCACCTAGAATAGAAGAAAAAAACACCACTGTCCTTAAAACAAAGTTGTGTGCAAGCTAATTCTTCAGTATACTGTATATTATTTTTCTTGCTAAATAGATCCATTGTTCAGTACAACTTTAGATATGGAAATTGATTTATCATTCTGCATATTTCTTTGTTGTAAAACTGTGGAATTAATTACCTCTTCGCTGTTTTGTTTATGTGAAGATTTTTCACACATGGGTTTTGTGAATTATGAGCAAATTGTTCTTTTTCTGCAGAACATTATGTATATCAATTTTGATGTGTGAAAGTTACAGCTCCGAGTAATTTTCACCGTACATTTAATACCACAATACAGTATGTGTAATAACAACCTTCTTTCCAAATAGTTAAATTGATATAATTTTCTGTTTACTCTGTACAGCACTTATAGTACATTTTTCAGTGATCTGAATATTTCTTGATAGATTGTTTTGTTTGTTGAAACAAAACCCAGGAGATACAGCATTATTTGCATTCTTTTGCTTGGAGACTGACATTGCACAGCTGTTTAATGCTCATGCCTTTTAGATTGTTGGGCACAGCAATACTACTTGAACATGCATTTTTTTCTGGATTCCTTTGCAGTGTGTGGGCTATATTGTATGTATGAAGAGATGATTTTGCTGCCAATGAGTTGTGTCACTGCTTGGGGTGCCAGAGCAGATGGCATAAATGGAACAATTAGGACAGATCCACAGGATGATGTTCGTCACATCAGATAAGAGCATGAACTAAAAAAATGCGAGTGGCAGGACCTTTTGGAAACAGAACACAGTGTTCAGAACACAATAAGGGTTTGGGGTAGTGCTCTGCTGAGTGGAGACAGCATTGACCTTCTCCGTCGTCTCCCACACACACCAACTCCTGCATTAAAGCACTTTAAACCAGTTAATCCATTGAGTGGCTGCACGACCATTGCCTGTGAGAAAGGCTTGCGTGGTATCAGTCTTCTGCTAAAGCCCTCCAAAAGACTTCAAAGTTGTTGTCGACGGAGCCTTGGAACTTTGAAAGCCAGACCTGCTCTCTGGCCCTGGCTCCTGGGTGATGTCATTATTGAAGTCTTTGGCTTGCTATCCGTGGAGTAAGTTGCCATTGACAGGTTCAGAGCCTCCCTGCTCACTCTGGAGAATTCTGCACTTTGAAGCTATTTGGCCTTAAGCGGTAAATTATTCTTTGCAGGCTCACACTGCCTCCTAATCCCCCTTGCAAGAGAGCTTCACTTTTAGCCCCTCATGGGGTGAGGAGAGGCTGTTGAGGTGCAGTGGATAAACTGTGATGATCTGAAAGATGCAATTGTTACAGCCACTGGTAACAAATATTAACCATAAGAGAAGTGGCTCCCCTCCATACAGCAATGAGAAACTCTACTCATTCTGAGTTCCCTTTCACTCTGAGAGTGTTAGAAGGCAATCTAGGCTTGGAACGCTACCTCAGGAGATTTGGTTTCTTGATGGTGGACTATTTTCAGCTTTCAGCACCTAAGGTTCCCAAAGGTAAAAAAGTAAAACATAGAAAGGAACATTGTGAAATAATGAAAATAAATGTAGGTCTTTCACCATTGAATTATTTCTTTTTGAAAATGTTACAGTATATGTACTGTAAGTTATGTTTCCCCAACAGACTTTTATAAACATTTCTGATATGATACCATGTTGTAAAGCAGAGCAGTAAATGCATGAAAATCTTCGTAAAAAACACGGTATAGGATGGAGAAGTAAGGTTGTTTATGACACAAATCATGGCAAAAATACAACAGTAAAATTTGATCCACACAGGTCAAAACAATGTGAGGACAGCTAAATTAAAAAAAAATTATCATGCTAATCTTTCATTTAGGGTAACATAAAATGGTGACACTTTACTTGCATGAAGCTAAAAAGTGCTGTTATCTCCATCATAAACACTACACAACATAATATAGCGATGCATAGCATAGCATATGTATAATCCTAAATGATTCCTTTATAGCCATTACTTTAAAAGCAGAGGCATGCAGTTATTCCTTATGATTCATAAGACGTACTTTCAGCCGAAAGCTAAGAGCAGATTTATAGGTTGAGAGAACTAAGGTGAAAATGATGTTACTTCAAATTGCCCTGTTCAGTATGTATCTTCAAAACCCCATGGCTAGAATGTTATTTTGCCCTCATATACATTAATGAGATCTTACTTTTAATAGTTCTTCATTTTTAAGAACAACTGTCTATTTTTCCACTGTTTCTATGTGTCTAACGTATGAAACCCTGATCGAAGTACTGTACTGTATTGTATTCTTCTGCCATTGACAAAGAGTGGCAAAAACTCACAGCTGAGGTCAAAGATGTGATAGAGACTGAATGTTGAATGTCTTTCATGTTTGTTTGCATCTTGGCAATGGCAAGTGAGTAACCTTTAGTGAAAAAAAAAAGTTTTCATGGGTAATTTGTTTTTAAATCCTTTTCAGATAAACCATAGAATGATATGGTTTTAAATAAATGGAAAAATAGCCAATGAGAAATTAAAACAAGCACATCAGGGCATTTTTGGATTTATGAGGATATTTTAATGTATAAAAGGTTTTTTTTTCAAAGGGCATACTATAGATTTGGCCATGCCTTTTTTAATTCATCACGTTAATGTTACTGGACTGTCTCTCTCAACACTCTCCTCTATTGAATGCTATAATAGACTTTAGAAAACTCCAGAAAAATAAAGAATTTGTCTTCTGAAGTACAAGAATGCCGCTCCTACACATCAGGACAGTGCCACCATTAGTTCTGTAGTACATGTACTGTACATGGCCTAAGCATAAACAAGGAGCATTTCTTGATGTAAACCCTTAAAACAGTAAAACGGTAAAACCTTCAGCTTTCATCAGAACTTCAGTTGACATCTGTGCAGTGCCAACCATCTCTAGATGGTAACTAAATGATAGGACAGTCCACACTGTGGAGTAAGTTCAATGTCCATGCATACAGTATAATGCAAGTTCGTTCCATATAAAAGACATGATGAGTCAGGCAGACATATTAATAATTGCTAGTGGATATTTCATTTCTTGAAATGGCATATAATGCAAATAAAGAAATCCCTGATTATTTCTTCAGATTATTATAACTCCTTTTAAAACAATACCTTAAAACTTACATACATGTATACAATTGACATATTTGCTATGGCAAATTTCAAAATAAGGGACTGTTTTAAAACAATGAATCTTAAATTGACATTTTTCTTCAACAAAGAATAAATGCAGTATAATAATAAATTAAACTGTAATTTGCACACCAATCCATATGACAATTACTAAGATACGGTACATAATAATAGCATTAAAACACACTGGATGTTGACTTGAGAGTGCCATAGTGGTGCAGTGGTTAACATGGGGTCTTGGCTTCAATTCTCGGGTTGATATCTGTATGGAGCTTGTACAGTATATTTGTGCCGGTGCTCTGGTTTCCTTCCACAGTCCAAAGACATACTGGCAGATTAATTGTTGTCGTTGTGTGAGTGTCTGTGTCTGTGTGTGCCCTGCAGTGGACTGGAATCCCATCCAGGGTGTACAGTATCCTGCCTTGCTTCTGTTGCTTGCTGGGATAAGTTCCATCTAACCTGTCACCCTTTACTGGATAAAGTGGTTTAAAAAATGGGCTGATGGACATTGGCTTAAAGTTGAGCAAAACACACAATGCAGCTGCCATATCAGGTTTTTTTATTTCGACTGACACCTGAAATTTGAAGAAAGGTTTATTTCATAAACCTGTATAGTATTGTTAAATTGACACAAATGAATTGGTGACTCGCATTCAGTACTGTACAGTCTGCAGGCTGGAGTCTTAGTCTGAAAATATACAACATCTCCAACTTCTAAATCCTTTTAAGGGAATACGAATGAAAACAGCTGGGAGGGGGACATTCAGCTCATCATTCCTGCATGGTGGAAATTGGCTTATTGATCCTAATATCTCACCAAGATTTTTCTTGAAGCATCCCAGAAAATCAACATCCCTGTGTTTAAGTGTTGCATATACTACCACCCCAATATAATATGTACATACAGTAGCAAAAGTTATAAACAAAAGAAAGCTATTAGTCCCATTTACCTTGTTTGGGTGTTATTTGATATGAAACTGTCATCCATCTGTTTCTATTCAGCAGTGTGATGGTATACTTAGGACTTAGCGAATGAGAAACAACACAGTTCAAGGCACAGAGGGGAATCTGTAAGAGTGGTCAGGGTCAGCAAAGTGAGGGTCAGATCTAGGGAAGGACACTAGTTAAGCACAAGGGAAATCCAAGTTGAAGTTGTAATTAAACAAACAGGGCCAAAGCACCAAGAAGTAACAAAGCCAAGGGGTGATCTGGGAACAAGGTCATGAACACAAGCAGTCTGTAAACCCAACCAAAGTACTGCTAGGGAAGAAAGCTAGGAGACATAGGAACAATGGCTTCAAAAAGCTCAGAGACAAGACTCCATAACAAGGGAGGGCAAACTTTTTTGTCCCAAGGGCCACATAAAATTTTGAAACTGTATAGAGGGCCACTTCACGCTGCTGTTACAGATAGTCTATGCTCTATATAAGTTTAGAATCCAACATAGGCTTATTAGTTCAAGGTTAATGATAACCGGAGAGAAAAAATATTTTAAAGATAAAAAAATAAAAATTGAATAAAACTTGACGTTCAACTCACAAGCCAAGTCTTCACCGATTACCTCGGCCCGACGGGTAACTGTTCTGCGTGATAAACTTATTTTCTCAAATTTGTTCTTGCTCTCTGGACAAAGAATATCTTTTGTTTGTATCATACACTCCTTCAAAAGCTCCCCTTCAGTGAGCGTCTTGCTTTGTTTAGCAATTTTATATGCACACTCTGCATTCACTGTCAATTTTCTGTTTCTTCAATCCACTCATTTTGGCGCAGGTTCCCTCACAGTATGATGGACCCACTCTAACTGGTGAATCAAATTGGTAAAGCAGGGTTTCCCAAACTTTTTGGGTCCGTGCCTCCCCTGACCTGTCAAATTTTCCAGTGCCTCCCCTGTGTCAAAAATATGTTCTATGGCAGTGCGATATTTTACAAAAGATTATACATTTGAAAAGGAATTGATGGGTCGAAATAAAAACAAAGTTGATCCAATTTTTATTATTTTTAAGCATTTTCAAAACCAATAGGCTTGATCAAAAAAGTAAAAATACTTGACAACACATTTTATTGAAATTATTTGAATGTGCAAACAATTTGAAAACTTTTTTTAGTCACCATCTTTGTAAAATGCAAATAAAACGACTAAATAAAAATGTAAAAATCTAACCAATGTTTTTTAAAAAAGGGGGAGAATACAATGTTGTTTTGTTTGTGCCTCTTAATGGGTAGGTGGGCTTGTTTAATAAATTATGTTAACATAATTCACCAAAAATAGTGGGTTGTATTTTTGAAATGGCAACGTGCACCTCCTTTTCAACATTGATTCTTGATCTGAACTTGGATTTGATAACTGCAAGTGCTGGAAACCCAGCTTCACAAAGGCAGGATATTGCAAAGGAAAGCAGAATTCACAGAGCTCTGTTGCTTATTCCTTGGTACTCCAATAGTATGAGGTTTTTTGCATTGTGTTACTTGGTACACTTCTTTGTATGACAAAAAAAACTTCGATGGGGACTGTAGTTTGGTTAGAAAAAGCAGCTTTCTGTTCATTCATTAAACGCCCAAAAAATACTCACTAGGCTTACTTATCAAACTACTGTGAACAGTTTCCAAATTACATTTCAATTTATTGGGGAGCATGCTCTCAGCAGCCAACACTTTAAGGCAGACAACACACTGAGAACATTCTTCAGTGTCCACAATTGTGCATGTGAAACCGAAATTCAAGAAATTGTAGTCATACTTTCTGTATTTGCGTGTCCGTTTCTCTTTAGAACTACAGTAAATTAATATCGTTTATGACCTCTTCTTTTTATGCTCAGCTACTAAAATTTCCCTTTAGTGGTAAAATTTCATATAAATATTCAATACTAAGTGGATTAAAATGTGCACAGTAAAGAGATTAAATGATTAAATCTTTTCACTACCGACCAATGCACCACGAGTGCCCCCGTAGGTCATTTTGGCCAGCCAATCACGTACTGCGGTACGGCGCGGTGGCGCACGCGTAGTTGCCCGCAGTATGGGTTTGTACCATGCATTTTGAATGGCTGCATCTGTAAGCTCCATGTCCTTCACGTTTTTTACTCATATTTAAAAACTTCTCGATTGTAATCGTGTAACAAAATGACCACTCTTAGAAACAACCGCTGTCAACTGGTATGCTGTTTACAGACTGCAGACTCTCATGGCCAGTGTCATGTGACACAATCTAGCTAGGCAGCACACGACTCGTACATTCTGTGTGCACAAACAGTGGGCTCGTCATAAAATTCTTGACTGGCGATACCTGAGACGCCCCTGACCAACAACGATGCGTCCCCTAGGTGGTGCGATGCACAGTTTGGAATCACTGTGGTAAAACGTGTTAAAACGTTTGTGCGCCATCTAACAGCACGGATAATGAAATGTAAGAAAAAAGGGCGACAAACAAAGTGGAATATAGCGAATATTGACTAATTTATTTTTAACTTCAAGTGGCCGGTTAAAACTGTCTGGCGGGCCATAGTTTGCCTACAGGTGCTCTATAACATAGCCCAGTGTCAGAGCAGCCCTTAAATATACTGAACCATCTGAAGCGGGCAAAGTGGTAAATTGCCTCCAGGTGGTCCAGGTCTCCTGTCAGATTGGAACCCATGGCAACCAGTGGGAGAAAGAGTAGCCGGCAGCCCAGTCAATGCTAGCTCACACTGCAGTGCATCAGTGTGGGTGAGCATGATAATTTTCTGTTTCTATCTAATAACCTTTTTTACCAGTGTTTGCAATTTATTATACTTATTATACTATATATATAGTATACTTATTATACTACTGTATATGGTCTTTAGCTAGGGTTTGTTTTTTAAACATTTCATTCTTTCTTCTTATATATTTTCTAAATCATTTTTTAATTATGTGGTCACTGCTTCCTACACTTTAATATAATATCTGGATATGAATCTATGCTGTACATTTCTAATTCTCTTCTGATTCAAAATCTTATCCCATTCTAAAGTACTGTTAAAACATCCGCTTCATGGTGTGCTTTCCTTTAAATGTAAATATTTTTTTTAGATTTGTATTAAAATAATTTGAAATAATTATGGAAACAGAAGATAGACTGGATATATGATACAAAGTACACTCGATAGAACTATGTAGAATTGTGTTGTCTAAAACATTGTTCTGTTGACATACAGTAGCAGAATCTGGTTAGTTACTTCACAATCGGATTGTGCAAAACCAGCACAAGGCAGTGCACTGGCAAGTGTAGGCAGTGGTAGAGATGTGGAGTTACCAAACATTGTGGTGAACACAGTGACTCCTGGGAAGGAGCTTGCACACAACAAATGTATATAAAGTGTATAGAACACATTTTCCACAAAGAAGGTCGCTTCTATCAACAAATCACTACATGAATGCTCATTTCACCAAGTGTTTTATGCATAACACTGAAGAGGGTTGTGAAACCAGTAGTCTTGAAGAAAAACACAATATTGAGGATAAATGTGATGTAAACTTCCTTAAAATACATTCTGTATTAATCAATTGAGGTAACAATAGCTCTGTCACTGATTAAATCTCCATTGTGTTTTGGGGGTTCCTTAAGCTTTCTGGGTTTTTTTGAAGGTGTGGTCTTATGGATCTTGCCTGGATGTCATTTCTTCAGCCAAGCAAGTTTACCACAAACACTAAAATATGAAGTATTTTAAAATTAATCTTATTCCTCTATATTTGATGTCTCATTGTGTTATAATTAGAATTTGACCAAACTACTGAATTATGAGTAATAATTCTGTTATGTTTTTCGCATATTTGCTGGATATACTTTTTATTACCTACAGTACTTGTCCTATGTTTTCATAATTGCTTCCAATACTGTACATTATTATTTCAATAATACTGTTCTCTATGTTTAAAGAAGACATTTCTTTGTTCTGTTGAATCCATGTAGAGTCTTGATTCCTTTTGGTTAAAGTCTTGTATCAGAATTCTCTATTTGATACATACTGCTACATCTCCACCTATTCCAACTTTCTTGTCTCTCCTGAATGCTGTGTATTCATTAATACCATTTCTTTACTATTACTTTCTGTAATTCCAATTGCAGTCACAGTCCTGACATTTAGTCACTAACACCTAATTGCCTGGTCCTTTGAAGTTTTTTTTTTTATTGGATCTCTAGTCTCCGTGTACAGTACTGTACTTCTTTTGCGGTTGTTCTATGGAAACTTCCCCCTTCCCAATCCAGTTTTAACATTTCTAATTCTCTTTTCATTCAGATGGAATCCATCAGTTCCATACAGTTTTCCCTCGCTGTTGAAACATTTCCCATTGCCAAGACAGCTGAGGCTTCCTCTAGCACACTCTCAGCCATGAGTTGTGTCCTCAGATTAGTGCTTGCAGTTGTTCAGGATCTCCAAGGACACCACCACTCTAATCCAGCTCTCTAGCTTGTTTCCTTTGAATTTCTTTTGTGTGGAAATTGTGTTACTTAAGCTAATGATGTTTGTCCTAGCATGTACTACAAAATCCATGGTATTTCACTTTAAATGATGGTAACTACCTTGGCTCTAGGGACACAGCATCCTGTTATCAACTGGTGAAGTAGCACAAGAAAGGTATTTAATATGTGACACACAGTTTACCACACGTAAGCTCCTTAAAATTCCTGATTATGTTGTTTGTTATTGGGTTTGTTAAACTGAACCACCTAGCCTCAAAATTTGTTGATAAATGTTCCAACAAATATTTGAAGTAAAATGATGATGATGATGATTATTTAAGATACTTAAAATATTTTACAGATATTTTTTTGTTATCCATAACACTAATAGTTGTGTAAATAAGAAAATGTTACAGAAAACAAATGGTTGCCCTTGATTATGGCATGACCAAAGTACTTTGAAAGTAATTGGGAACTTCAGATATGCTAAAAAACCCAAACCTTTGCGTAAGGAAGTTACTTTTTTAATCTTAGTTTTGTCAACAAGGTAAAGTGCTAAAAAAAGTTGGCAAACTTGGTTTTGAATCCAAAAACAGGATCAAAGTAAACAACAGTTCAACATTTTCCTACAATATAAAAATGTCATTTTCATGTCGTCGTTTCAAAGGTTTCAGTTTTTATTAAAAAGCGATTAACTGTTCACATAGTATACAGTACCTCTTATTAAAAAGTGCTTTATGTAATTTGGAATTTAGCCATGAATAAAACCTTCTGCACAGAAAAAAGAGAATAAAATAAATTGCCATTGAGATTTATTAATCCTCCGCGGAGGTAAATCAAAACTATCTACAGCATTGCACACAGCACATGTTGTATAAATGGTGTTCTATGACACCATAACATTTCACAGCTTTACAAAAAAATTAAAAATGTTGGGTCCAAAACAAACTGTACAGTGAAAGATCAAAAAAGGTGAGAAGTGTGTGGAAAGAAAAATCCTCCAAGGAAGCAAGAAATACCACTATTCCCACACCAAAGTCTCTAGTGGAGGAACTGAGCACTCTTTGGCTTGTGCTTGGCACTCTGGGAGTGTGGTGTCTCTGGGAGGAATGCTATAAAAAGGGAAAGAGGCAGGAGGCCGTGTGGAGTAACTGTTGAAAAGAAACGAACACCCACTCTGTTATCCTCCTGCTGTTGGAACACTCTGCAAGGCATCGCACAACTAGAAAAGCTCTACAGTCATTATACTTGTTAAGTTATGTAAGGGAAACAAATATAGCTCCATGATAAAAATGGATTAACACTGACACTGAGTTACATTAGACATTAGAACATTCAGGCTTTTTTTTTCACAGCATGGTAAATCGCTCATTATGTTTTATTTGAAACACAGCAAAGTTAGAGTACTAATATAGTCCTTAGCCCATAGTTTGGACTGCTCAAATTGTCCCAAATTACACAAGCAAAACAGCAGTCCTGTTTGCAATCTTTCTAAACTGACACATTAGTTTGTTTGTTTTTTCTCTTTTTTGTGCCTTTGTGTCATTTTCAGGATTATTTTGTAAATCGCAATAATTCAAGATTATTTTTTCCTTGTTGAATGGAGTTAAATTTGCTCACTATTGTACAGTATGTGCTCTGCAGTTTGTTTTTTTTTGGGGGGGGGGCAGTGCTTTTATGGTATTGTGACATTACATTTCAGAAGAGCTGGAGCTCTTCATTTTGGAAGTTAAGCCTTTTTCAGGTGTGTAGAAGTCTTATTCTTTTTCACTTTCCATATGCCTTCAAATACCTAAAAGGTTTATAATTCATTGTTGTAAAATTGTTGTAAAACTGAGATAACACTCCTCACCAGAATTAAGTTTTTTCAATTTTCGGATGTACAGTACAAATCAGCAAAATAGTTATACTTATGCCCTTGATTATATAAGTAGTTCTGTGGCATGGGACACAAGAGTTACAGTATGGGTGATATGGTGATATAATTGTTAGTTCTAATGCCTCAAAGTTCTAGGGTTCTGGGTTCAATTCCACCTTTGGTGTTCTTTCCACTTTTTGTCCAGTGCTCACAGTCACTCATGTTAGCTTTGATTGAATGACCTGAGTACAATGGACGTTCTTTCATTTGTAGTCTCTTAGATGATTTATAACATCATGCAACCCAATGAAATGAGAAGTAAATTATTATTAGTTTTTTCATTTTGCAGTATATTTGTAAAGTAATACAATTCTGCAGTCAGATAAACAGTGTGATTTGAATGCTATCGTTAATAAAAAACTAGAAACTTTATGGGTTCTATCGGCAGAAGTTATTTCTTCTTCACTGAACAGAGATGCACCTTGGAAATGTTTTGAAAACCAAGTTGTTACATTGCTTAAAGGACCAAGAGAGATTCTTCTAAGTGAAGTCTCCTTGTCATATGAAGGTTAGCCCTAATCCAAGCCTGTAAAGCCAAATTTGCAAGGACTAAAACATTCAATAAACATTTTTCAGTTCTCTTAATTCTTGGTTGTTGTTATTCCTTTTGAACCATATTTGGCATTTTATTAACATATTCACCTCATAATCTGGCACATTTAATTTGCTCTGAGATTTCACATACTGTATTCACGGACCCATTACATACTGTATGAGTTTCACTGCATGAACATTTTAACCTTTTTCATAGAGTAGCCACTTGATCATTATGATGGAGCATTGATTTCATTTGCTTTTGTCAGTCCCCTATTCTGCCAGGAGTGCCATAGTGAAAGATATGTTTTAAAACGAATGATGAATCTGTTAAAGTTCATAACAGGTGCTACAGTATATTCAGCAGATATTAAAGACCATGGTCTTAGAAGAATGCAATTCTTATCCCTTTTTAAATGCTAATCAAAAATATGCTTAAATGTATTTGAGAATGAAAAGTTAAAAGTTTCTGTAAGACAACTTTTAAAGCTGTTTTGTTCATTTTAAAATGTGCACCACATATTCTTCCTCCACAGCTACAGTACATATACGTATATAAGTTAAATACATTCATTCTTTATTTCTTCTTATAGTCATTTTCTCTGTTTTTTCCAGGTCAGGGCTGCAGGGGAATCAGAGCCTATCCCAGCCACCAAAGGGCTCAAGGCAGGGTACACCGTGGACAGGATGACAGCCTCTCTATCACAGGGCAGAAGACAGAATCACAGACACACAGACACTCGCCCAGATGCTTGTTATCCTACACTGTACTATTATGTTTTTGGACTGTGGGAGGAAACCAGAACACCCACAGGAAACTCACACAAGCACAACAAGGTCATACAAACTCCACACAGGTCCAGAATTGAACCCAGGGCCCAAGGGCTGTCACAGCCATTCTAACCACTGCACCACCATACAACCATGTCAGCTATTATTTCTTCAGTCCACAAGAACATTATCTCTGATTAGTCTTCCACTTTAAGACATTTGCAATAGCTTTTAGAAAGCTTGAAGTACTGAAGGTGTTGCCTTCTTAATGTTTTATGAAAGTGTAAAAAAACTTAAGGAATATATACTTTATATGCAGTATATTCCATATATATTCAATTGTTTCCACCAGTTTGGAGAAAATTATACAGATTTGGTGTTCATAATAATTTATACAGAAAGTAACATTGTAACACCCGGAACCTAACCTGACATTTTATCGGAAATGTTAATACTTATTCTGTAATCCACGCTGGTGATGTTTTTGAGAAAAAAGTAAAACTGACTCCTTGACTGCATGGTGTACCAGAAATGTTACAGTCTAGTTGGAGTTGAAGGGTTTTTGTTGCTGGTTTTCCATTGCTAATTTGCATATTAATGTAAACTTAATCAAACTGAAGTCACATTTTACATCCTCATTGTCATGAAGGGGCGATTTATAGTTTGGGGGAGTTTGACATGACTTTTATTAATGCAAATTGCTTTTAATCCCTTAAATATTTAAGATTAGTCAGACTTATTTCTTAAGAACAAGATTGTACACACTCTGCTATTTATCTGAAACACTTTTAACTAATGGATAACATGATTGCTGTCTGGAAGGAAACTTGGAATAGGCGTAGCAAAATTCTGTCCCCTGGATGTGCCAGTATAAATGAAGAGACTGTATTGTGGCCGTATGTTTATCTCAGGCTTTTATATTTCCCTGGAACCAAACCACCTGCCAATTCATTTGCCTGTTTTGCTGTAGTCTTTGTCTGGCTGATTCTAAGATGAAAATCCTGTCTATTGTCATTTTCCAGCAATGAGTTTGCAAGTTCTTCTAAACCTCTTTATTTGCATGAATTACAAGGTAGTGTCTAAAGCAAAATGGCTCCATGCCACTAAGAGTACATATGTTCGTGCCAAATGTATTGTACTTCTTCGTTTTAAGGCTCTTATGTAGATTTTATTTTCCTTAACAGCTCTCGTTTAACTTGAGTCCACCTCAGCTCCTCCTTCCCGCAGTCAAAAAACTTTATTGGTTATAGCATCTTGCTCAGCATATTTTGAAAATAAGGAAAGAGTTCCAATGAATTACATAGATTTATGTTTAAGACCAAATGTTAAACAGTACCATCATTATCATTAAAAAAGACATCTGGGAGACATGGTGAATTGGGTTTCTGCCTCACAGTTCCTAGTTCACCGAAGTTGCAGTAGTGGGTACCTTCTGTGTGGAGTTTGCAAGTTCCCTCTGTTTCTGTGTGGATTTCATCTGGGTGCTCTGGTGTCTTTCTAAAGACGTACAGTCCGGGTAAGTTGGTGTCTCTATATTACTCCCCATACATGTGTGAGAGATGCATGTGTTTGCCCTCTGCAATGGACTGGCATCCAGGCAAAGGTGTAATTCCAATTTATGCCCTTGCTCTCCATACCACTATCTACCTCTATGGATAAAGTGGTTACTGAAAATAAATGGGTAAAACAAAAAACACTCCTGAGGTTCAGAGACTTGCATAAGGTGTGTAATTGTATAAATCAGCCATAAAACATTCATGCTGAAAGAAAACAGTTTAGATTGATAAGGACTAATTAACTTCCTCTGTGAGGCATGAGTGTTTACAAAAAGTCTTTGACGTGGGAAGAGTACTGGAAAACAGCAATATCCAAGGACTTTTCTTTTCCTTTTTATGATCCGAAATAAAGGGGAAACAGAAAATCCCCCTTTCTGTTATGTTTTGGTTTCACGGTCTTGTTAAAACCACGAGCTGGAATCAGAGTCTCATGAAGCATGAGATTATGTAAATTGACTGGAATCTCTTTATGGCGGAGCTTAATTCGACACAAACTTTAACCTAATAAAGATGTCATCATTTTAGGAAAACCGCAGTCAGGGAGCATAACTTGCTCGTGGCTTTGCGAATCATGAATCACTTTAATGCTTGGTAGATAAATGTCACAGAATTCCATCTAATGTAGAGAGCTGGGGGTTACGATAAATGTTATGTGACGTTAAGGATGTTTACGAGAAGTTGGCACTTCTCTGTGCAGTTGTCTCTGGTTGTTTTTGCTGTTGCCTTTGTAGTCGAGGGCCTGTTTTACCGTCAGTTTCACGGAAACGAGGGGGCTTATACACAAGAGCCTTTCTAATGCACACTATCCCTCCCTGAGCGCATTTCTCTCTCTCTCTGTCTTTCTCTGTGTCTGCAAAAAAAGCTGCCTCTCCGCCTATTTTATGCACTCCAGATGAAATGCATTAGCAGAAGCATGGCAGGGGACACTAGCACAGCACTGTTCTACACTATCAGCATTTTTTGCAAATTTGCAATTAGTCTTAAGGGCCAGCGTAAATTAGGTCTCTTGACAAATGAGGCACCTAGACAGGACAAGGAGTTTCAATAAATCTGTGCGCTCTACTTTACCTTGCCCTTCTGAATCACTGGGGCTGGATGTCTCGCAGCCTCATGATGCCAGGGTGGCTCGATGGCCCCAAAAGAAACCCCGAGCTTTATATAGTGTCAGTATGGTTAACAGTAAACATGCCACATCTCCGTTGGTTCTACTCTGCTGTGCTCTCCCACAAGAGGTAATATTGCTTTGGAAAAGGGAAAGGAAGCAAATAGAATTAACTGCAGTCACGGAAATTCTATCATTACTATTCTCCCCGATGTAAGTGTATTAGGCTGGTTTTACTGTGTTGATTCGATCTGTTGCTCACAATTTGCCTAGGGTTGAACTATCTTTTTTTCCTGTGGTACATGGCACCTCAGAGTTTTTAAAGGTGTAGTAACCTACTTCTTGGCTTTTACTAGAAGCGTGATTGTGAAGTGATGACAGGTAATGGCCTCTTCTATGTAGAGTAACGAACCACAAACACACAGCTAATTTTATTTATATTTCCTGGACATTTATGGAATGCTATCAACCAAATTAAATTATATCCCAGTGCCAGCAGAAGGTGCCAATCAAAATATTACAAAGAATTGTCAAATTTGATTCAGCTGAGTTTTCTAGACCACTAGCGATGTCTAGGTCACTGCTGTTCTGCTGGATGAACTAGGTGTCTGGGTTGCTCAGACATTATAGAAATTTGACCAGGCTGGGTAACTATATAATAATAATTGCTTACACTTACAGTACTGTATATAGCGCTTTTCTGGACTCTCCACTCAAAGTGCTTTACAGGTAATGGGGACTCCCCTCCTCCACCACCATATACTAGTTAGCAGGCCTTGTCTTCCTTTGTGAAGCAGTGATGGCAAGACTAGAATTTAGATCATATGGTAATAGAGTTTATACTATGATTTTACCTCTGCTTTTATATTTGTACCAAAAAACATTTTAAAAAATCACTAGATGATTTCAGTTGGACTAATATGCTCATCCAAACACTGTTACCTCATTGATCCAGGGACCTTGGCAAAATTCTCACCTACCTCAAGCTTACTATTTGGTTTCAAGCTGTTTGTTTCTTGTATTTGACTTAGAGATGTTTCTTCTTCCAACAGTGTTGAAAAAGTCTCTGCTGTTTTCCTTGCTTTTGCTAATGTCTAAAAATGCAGTGTTCAAGAGTTTAGAGTGGCAAGCACTTCTGAGGGCTCGTTTGGTGTACTATTGCCTGGGTCCTACTTTAATCAGGGAGCTGTCACAATTGACCTTTCTCTACTTTGTGCAACTACTGCCTGCACCATGTATCTGACTGCATTGGCAGGGCTAGCAAGAGCCAAGAACACTATTAGTAATGCCTGTTAAGCCTAACCCCTGGCACACCTTTGGGGTTGGCTGGTGAACCAAATACGATTCTGTAATCCATCTATAGGCTTCAGGATTCCTACAAGTGTTTTTATTACAGTTTCTACATTTGGAGTACTGTACTCAAAATTATTTTCTTCTTAATGTGTTTTTCATTCATTGAAGAGCAACAGATAAGCTTCCTGCTGATCAAATTATACTTGTTTTAATATGAATAGTTTAAAAAATACACTTGGTTCAAAGCACAGTAGGTATGGAGCAGTTGAAGATGTAGAAGCATTATTTTTTTCAAATAACTGACTACATTCACTAAACTCGGTGAACTACGTTTACCACTCAGTTACTATAAGCTTGGTGGGAAAATATAAGACTGATTTCTTGTGTACAAGGCAAGAACAAGATCTAGACACTTTAATTTTATGAAAAGTAAAGTTTTAAAACTACTACTTCTTAAGATCTTTTAAGCACCAACATTTCACCAGTATTTCTCAGATTGCGCATTGGTGCTTTAAAGAAACAAAAATAAAAAAGGAATGTTATCATAGAAATAGAAAACATGTGGATGCCGCTTATTAGTGTGGAGGAAAAGGAACCATTTAAGTATATAAATTTAAATATTGTCGGATCGGATTTCATGCATCAGTCAATCAAAGGTGTAATGGGTTCAAATAAACAGCTGGAAAGAAGAGAACAATGGCTGGGAAGCTATATTATTCTGAATCTCAGAAAAGCTTCTTTACTCTTTTGGTTCGTGGCTTGTGGTTTTTGGACAGCTATAGTGGTTGTGTTCTGCAGACAATACAGATTGACATAAAGTCAAACTGATAATTAAATTACATGCATTGCCGAAGCCCCAAGATACACTAAATCATTAGCACATGTGGAAAGACAGAGACAAGCTATAATATATTGTTTTAACTGCTATGTTTTCTCAATGTTATTTTCTGTATCCCAAAACATAACAGCAAATATGATATAAATGACTCTACTAATGCATAAATAAAGATGATTTTGACTTCTGGTTAGAATGTTTATTCTTTTTATGTGAGAGACGGCATCAAGGCAAAGAAACAAAGAAAAGAGAAAGCTCTGTGTGACTTTAAAGTTCGGAATTAAGCACTTAATTAAAAATCAGATCTAACAACCACTTTAATTTGCATAACAGAAACTTGCTCAAGGGAGTTAGCAGTTTTAAAATGATGCAGTCTGTCTGGGTGACAGAACTACACATGCAAAAGCAGCTGTCTAGAATGAAATAATTTCTTTCATGTTGTTCAGCATCTAGCTGTTATGTTATCTGTTTATTCCTTTTCATATGACTGTCGCTCAGATGAATCTGATTTACTTTGTATTCCCACTGGCTCCAACACCTATGGGTGATAGAGTCTTTTGATGTTATGCTCCAGAACTCTATGACATCATCTCAGAATTAATCAGGGACAGCCACAGATCAGCAACAGTCTTTAAATCTAGCTGAAAACCTGCTCTTTCAGAAAGGCTTCCTTATGATTTCTGTATCATTAGTGTTTGCTTTTCTTTCATAGGCAATTATAATTTTATATTTATTGCCATACATACTTTTTATGCATCATACGCTGTGGATGAGACACCAGTCTATCGTAGGTCACACACAGACACAGACATGCACACACTCACACCAGGGCCAATTTTCCCAGAAGCCAAGTATAGTGTATGTCACAAAACACCTGGAGGAAACCCACATGAACACGTGGAGAACATACTGACTCCATGCAGATAGCACCCCAGGTATAGAATTGCATTCTTCTCTAGTTTCAGGTCCTTCAAAATATTTAGTCAAAAATGTGGATTGAATTATTTGGCAAAGATGTTGTAAGAAGAAAAAAAGACTGAATCTCCTTTCCTTTTTTTTCCCCCAACAACACCTCCCTTCTATCGTGGTGTTTTGTGAAAATCATTAAACCTCGACTTTTTGTACTACCTATTCAGGCCAGTCACTGCCCTAATTGAATTGGAGTTCTTCTGTTGCAGACGTTATTACATAATGCTTTCTAATTGACCCTCATCGTATAATAAGACAATGCACCAGAATCTTGACAAAAGTTATTAATTTTCAGTTTGGTGGAGTCTCTGTCCCAATTACATCCCATGATATTGCCTGGCAGAGAGAGTAATCTCATTACAAGCCATGCTTATTAGTCCAGTGTGGAAGAGCTGCAGAGATTCTAAATGAGCATATACAACTGTTCAGACTCGTTAGACATTTACATAAATGTGGAAAATTCTCTTCCAATAGTTAAGATCCCTGTTAAGCCTTATACAAGAATGTGCTCTTACTATTCTACAAATAGACTTTTGCAGTTTTGCTCTATCATGTTACAAGTAAGGTGACATTTTGAAAATATATACAGTACAGTATACAGAGAGATAAAGTAATGTCATCAGTGACACTCAAAACCTCTTCTGTTTTATTCTGGATACATTTCTTCAGCTTTTATTAAAATGAGTGTAACCATATTGTTTGCAACTAGAACACTGAGAAAAAAATTAAGGAAGAAATAAAAAATAAAAGTGCCAGAGAAGAAAGCAATACTGATCCTGAATACCTTCTAAGGACGTCACATCTTGTGAAATCACAAAATTATACATGTACTGTATACATTTTTGATTGAACATTTTTGAGAGATGGAGGGATTTGAGAATTTTTTGTTTCACTTCCGTAGTATTGGATATTGTGACCCTTGCACATTTTCTCCCATCTGAGCCACTGAACTCTTTCAAAGTCACCTTTGGCCTCACGGTGGTGTCCCTAACCAGTTTCCTCCTCGCCTGGCTGGGTGTCTGGGTTCCATTCACTTGTTAATAACGGACTTCACATTGCTCAAAGGGATATTAAGGATTTCCTTTTTTTAGATGGCACTTACTGAAAAAATAATATACAGGACAATATCGATTTCTTATTAACTATGATACATTTGCTCAGTCTATTATAGGGTTTATATGTAATTGCAGGTTAATTTTTTCACATTGTGACTATGATGAAACTAAATTGCTCTTAGTGAACAGGAAAAAAAATATTATAGTAGTTTATTAAGAGTAGCTGTGAAGAAACTATACTGTAGCTTTATCTTTTAGACATTTACCACTATTTATAATGACTATGATTTATAAACAATGAGTGCATTATTGTTGAGTTTTGCTGTAATTGCCATGTTACAACAATTTTAATTTATATTTTCATATATTTTTACTATGATATTGTTTATTCCTTTGCTGTGTTTGATATACACTTAAATTATGGGTAAAAGACAGCCTCTCAAAGATGTTCAATCAGTGCTCCCAGGTTCTTTACCCAGCTAATTGCAGCCATGTCTGATGATCAAAGCTACATTTATTTTGTTTGTTACAGTTTTAGACCTGTATTTTACTATGGCTTTTTTTCAGAAGCGAATTTTAAAATAGTAGTTTTTCTTGTCTGCAGGTTCTTTGAAAAGTTTTCAGATTGTGTCCTCTCCAGAAAGTCTTCTCAGCCTGCAAATAATCACTAGACTTACTTTTAAGTTAAAAAAAACATTGTGGCAAAAACTGCAATGAAAGTGTTGAAATCAAATGATGAGATTATTGGCACGTGTCAGTTTTTCTATGGCAAGAAAATAAAGTTGAGAGAGTTGGCTAGGGTTAACCAGAGTCTCAGGTGAGACTGCAGAGCTCCAAAAGATTCATTCTGTCGGCAGTACTGTACAGATTAAACCAAATAAAGCATGGGCATCTGTCGCCCCTGCACATGGGTCTAAACAACAGTCAACACAGGGTGGAAAAGCCCAGGCTCTGGAAAGCCTTTTCTGTGGCCAATAGAGATGGACTCCCTCCAGTCCTGACACAGAGCACACTGAATCTCATTAGTGAATCTAGAGGAGACAAAACACAAGGGATCAGCTGGAGGGCACAGTTAAACAAAATGGCTCATATCCGTCAAGCTTAGTGTAATGTACTAACCCCAAAAATTGAATCCTTTTTATATCGTCCTCAGCCATTAAAAACATAGGGATAAAACACCATTGTGAGACAAAGCAGAAACGTTATCATTCAGGCCCTTATAGTTTAAAATGTCTTTACATTTAATAATAGGCACACGTGTTCACACACTTTTCTTTCACATTTTAGTTTCTTGCCTTTTCAAAACATGACACTAAAATTGGTTATATTCTAAAAGCATTTCAACTTGCACTTGTGACTGATCAAAGTGTTATATAAATTTCGTTTAGAATAATAGTTTGTATTGTACATATGGCTATTTAAATTAATTGATTTGCATTGTATGGAGGAGTCACATCAAATTTTTGTTCAGTACTCTTCCACGCATAACACACTATATTGTTCACCCTAAAGTATGATGTAAAAGAACTCTGCAGAAGAGCACAATCCCTTTTCTAACTCCCTTTTAGAAGGGGTTTTCTAGTTTTTGTAGATTGATTCCTAATGGCTACAAAAGATTAAGAAAATAGCAATGTCTCCCAAATGAAAGGATTGGTTTCAAATTGACTTCTCTCCACAATATCCAGAAAACCACTGCTATTTAATATTATATAAATGTATGTACATAGTCGGAATGTGCTATATTATCCTCTGTGGTTGCGTATAAATCTGCAAGACTCCAAGATTAAACACAGAAATACCAGGGAAGGTTTCAAATACATCCCAATAACATAATGTTGACTAAATATCTGAACTAAATTAGTGGGCCCCTACGGCAATAATCTTGATAAGTCCGATAAGTTCAATCTTCAACACTGAAATGCTCTTTAATATTTCATGCTGCGTCGGATTCATTCAATTAGAAGCTCATACTGTCTGCACAAGTGACGAAGGAGGCATGTGCTCTCACCATTTACAATTCACTGACAGGGGTTCAGCAGCACTCTGGATACGCATGTCGAGTGTAGGAGGAAGCAGTATCTTACTTATCTCAAAGTCTCTAGGAGGCTGGCTTTGGACCTGGGCATTTTTAAACTACAACCCAATGATAATCCCTCCTGGGACCCAGTATCAAAATTCTGGTAAGGCACTGATGGGGGTAGACTCTCTTTCACTCGGTCAGCGTTCTCCTTGAGAATACAGTACTGAGGAGTTGTAATGGGGCCCAGAAGGGAGTCTGCTATTATGGCTCTGTGCACTTTTGGAGCCACATAGAACTGTAGCAGCCATTTCTATTTTTCCACCATCCTTTAACACATCAGATGGCTATAATAAACCCTGTCACCTACTCTTGTCTTTTATTTCAACTTCTGAAATAGCCAGAGACTAAAGTGTGCTGTATTGTCTGCGTATGGATAATGAAAGTAGGTTTGGAGAGTTCAGTATTACTGTATGTTGCTCTGATTGTACCTGGTAAGGCAGGCAATCCCTTTGTATTCTTCACCACATCACTTTCAATAACTGCTTCTTCAATTCAAGGTCATTGCAGCCAGGAGCCTATCGCAGGAAGCAAATGGCACAAGGAGGAATACCAATCCATAATGAGGTACACACAGTCACAAACAAACTGAGACCAAGAGAAAACCAGAGCACCTGGAGGAAATCCACAGGCAGAACATACAAACTCCACACAGACAGCACCAGAGTAGTTGAACTCAGGGTCCCACTCCTGCAAGGCAGACATGCTAACCACTGGGCCACCATGCTGCCCTCTGTATATTTCCTGTTTTTGCAAATGATAATGTTACTAATGGGAGTGACATGAACTCAGTGTATTTTAAAGTATATTTAATGATGTACTTTGGGGACCGGGGGCAAAGCGCATGGCTCCGATAAACACAGCTTTTCTTATTGTAGCCAGGGGTGCAGTGCTGTGGAGTGGGAAGGGAGCACTGACCCCTCACTTCTTGGCAGAGAGAGTATTGCTTCTGTACTTGGTACGTGCAATACTTAACTTCTTTGCTCTTGTTATACTGTATGGGAATATTTGATATTCGTGTCTATAACCGTTATAACAAAAACACCGAATGTAGTAGTAATTAAAAATGCCTTGAGCGATTAAAAAAAAATATGATAATGGCACTAGCAAAGTCAACGACTGCAAGTGGACTTCTTCAGCATCAACAGATCGATGACACAAGTAGAAACTATGTGGAAGTTCATTCAAAACTGAGAACAAGAGGTGTGCCCATATGCAAAGGGTTGTGTGAGTCTGGAGCAATCTCAGCAAGTACGTTTTGGAAGTCATTGCCCTGGCTTGTTTCAAAAAATAGCTGGATATGATCCTCAGATCAATTGACTACTAAACAGGCTAGGTGGTCTCCTTGCATTTATAACCTGTTATACTGTATATTCTTTTGTCATTTTGAAGTCTGTATATACTGTAATGTGCCTCCAATCTAGTATAACCAGGGAAGTGATGCTATTTAGATTTGTAGTCACTCCATTAATCAACACAGTTTTGCAATACTTATTCATTTATTTTTGTAAAGTTAGAGACAGAAATTAAATCTGTAAGTAAATTAAACAGTACATTCAGCTACCTTTGTGAATTACATTTGGAACATCTACCATATGGGCAAAAAGGCAGATTTGTTTTGTCAAGAAAGAGCTCATCAATCATGAGAATATCAAGACTACTCTCGGCATCAGTGATAAAGATGCACAGGTGAATCAATATAACTTTGCCTTGTGTCTTTCTTAATTCTTCAAAATAAAATTAGAATACTGTTGATTTAATCACGCTTGTATTAGTGTGTGAATCTGGAAATTATGTATTTATATACAGTAAGTATAACTAGCTCTATTCATTTTAAGGCTTCATTGTTTTACAATGATACTTCTATACTGTACCTGATTGTCTATATTTGTAGTGAATTTATATTCTTATAACTTTTAAATGTGGTAACAAATAACCCGTGAGACTATGGTTCTGCTGTGTGTGACATGGGTTAAAGATAATTAATAAACTATTAATTACAGGGTCAGCCATTGTACAGCACCCCTGGAGTTAAGGGCCTTGCTCAGGGGCCCAACAGAGTAGAATTCCCCTGCCAGCCTTGGGATTTAAACAAGCAACTATCCAGCCACAGGTGCAGATCTTTAGCCACAGAGCCACTGCTTTGCCCTAAACACATACAGTAGTATCACCCAACATGGGGCTCAAACCCACAATCCTGAGATTAAGAGTCTTATGCTCTACTGACTGAGCTAGCTGGACTGTTGAAGTGCATCAAGTCCCTTGTTAACTGTACTGTAAAGGTTTTATACAGTTGACACATTTATTGTTCAGATTTCCAATATCTCAATGTTTGCCTACATAAAGTCAAATTTGTATACTAAATAGTAGCATACAGCTTGGTGGTGCAGTAGTTAGTATTGGTGTCACACAGTGCTGGGACCCTGAGTTCAAGCCCTGGGAAAATTGACCCTGGTGTGAATACCAAGTGCGTGCCATGTGAAGGAATGTCGTCCCATCCAAAATACTCCAGTACCCCAGCCCCCCTAAATTTAGATCAAGTGATTAGAAAATGGATGGATGGATAGATAGATATCTGTCACGATCATCATCCCTCCTCTAGAGGGTGCCCCAACCCTTTTGTATTTTAGTTTTGTTATTATGTACAGTACACCTATCCATGGTTTCCCTTTTATTATTTAAACCCCGTGCCTCCAAAGCTCAGCGCTCAGCATTGGAAGATGGACATCTGAAGGCCCGCCTATCCACCGGGCTCATGGGTAGGCAAAGCCTTTCCCCCAGACGTCCTGACTATCTGAGTCCGGGGCTCGGAGAGCCTGGCTACGTTATGATTTTAACTTCTGTCTTCCTGGTTCCAAGTTCCCTGTTCCTCATCTTGTCTCGGATGGACCTCCCGGCATTGGGTTTTGGATTGCGTCCTGATTTCCCTTTTGGACTGTTTCGGACTCGTTCGCCTTGACCACGCTCCCTGAGCACCGGACCACTGCTGTCACCGCCCCCCTGTCTGTCATCCCGACCTGTTCCAGCTGTGTTTTCCCTGTTGTTCTTCTCCAGTCACTTCCAGATCATACCGTCTGCATAAGGTCCTAAACAACGCACTATACGGGAGTCAGGACCGGCTCCTGTGGCAGATATCTATCAGCACAGGCTACACTCTGGATGGCACATCAGACCATCGCACAGCAAACACAGACACAAACACTCACACATTTTATTTGTCTTTCAGTGTAATTTTTAAAATCTTCATCCAACTCGTAAGATTGTATTACTGCTCCTCAATTGCAAACTATACCTGTGATTGTGCCCATAAGATTGTGAGTTTTATTTTGGAGACTTTAACCCCCACCCCCCCGCCCCTCCTCTTACTCCATTACCACACCTGACCTTCTTCAAATTATGTTGAATTGACCCTTAGGGTTTAAAATCCACTTCAAAAGCATTTACACATTTTACAATGCCCAGTGCCATAGGAAACTAATTCACAGTCAAGATAAGCTGTAATTGCTGATATTCAGTTAGAGATTCAATTCGGAGATACACAAACGTCCTTGCAGAACAAATAAACTATGTACAGTAAAAAAAATATTCAGCTTTTATGTCTGTAGCATCATCAGGACTACACATACAGTACAGTGTCAGACACATTTTGATTATTTCATACATTATCTTGCAAAGTGGAAATCAGCATTTTGAAAAATATTTACTATAGGTTGATGTGCTGCAGAAAGTGCCCACCATACCATTTATTACACGGTTGCTTAGTGATACAGTACTGTATATAACAGCATGTTAGTGTTCCAGACTTTCCTTACCTTAGTAATATTAAATGGTGTGTTGCTGCTGTGATAGTCACAATTCTGCACGGGGTCATTCCCCCCGCCACCCGTTCCGTCCCCCACACCTGGGGCGCGAACCTGGGTCTTCGGCGTAACGCAACAGGGCTCCAACCACGTGAGCTAAAGGAGACCACCCTCAGCCCAGCCAGCTGAAGACCCTGCTACGCGCAGTGAGGGCGCTGACATCATCACACTAGCTCCGCTATACTCCCTTTAAAGTGTGGTCAAAAGATGAACTGTAGTTTGTGCAAAATAAGTTATACCCTTTAATATACAATATATCAGGAGAGTATAGTTTCATGCATTCTCCCAATTGAGTCTGTTTGTCTATTTTTCTGTCTTACTAAGCTGTTCTTAAAACACATCAACAGCCATTAAAAATAAATATCAGGAACACATGCCAAGCTACAAGAAACAACTGTTGTAAAGCAAATAGGCAAAATTACAAAGTACAGAGAATTATCTTTACCCTAATTATTTTTGTTACTTGGCATTTGTGTCTGATATCTCCACTTTTAATATTTGGGGTTTTATGAATATAGCTCTAGTGTTGCCGTACTTCTTCAACTCAATGCAGTAATTGATAAAGAAATTGGATTTATTTGCCTTTTTTGATTTGAATTTTCCTTTCTTAGTTTGAAATAGTGTTTTGTTCTGCATCCACCCAGTTTTGAATTGACAACTGTTGTAAGTCTGGTGACGAATCCCTTACTTCTCCCTGAGAAGAAGATGACACAAAGGCATACTCTTAAATCACGTCTGCCTGCAGAGCAACTTGTCATTTCAGACATTTTCACATGTCTCAGCTCCTGACAGGAGAGTTAGAACTGACTGGAGGTGTGGTGCATTTTATCGTCTCAGGTGTGCAGGAAATACCTGGATTTTTGTATCTGTGGGTTGTGAGTCAGCTGATCCCAGCCCTATCCTACCTGGTAGCGCTCAACTACTGTAACTGAATTGTGTATTAGCTTTATTAAAGATTTCCCATAAACTGTAACCTGCAGTGACCTGCAGTGATTATATGGGATACCACATTGTTGTGCTCAAAGCCTCTTTTGTCCACATAAAGTGATCAAAAGTGCTATATGGTCAGCTCTTCAGACCATTATGAGCTCTTTTCCATGTGGGTGCCATACTTTACAACTGAAATGTATTTCTTTATTCACGTCCCTGGATGTCAGTTCATCTACAGTACATAATGTGTAGCCCCATCAAATGTTTTTATCTACAATGGGAATTCCCTAGAGAGTTCAATAGTTTTTTTCAGCCTTTAAACAAGATAAATTTAAAATTCTTGCCTCCATGACCATGCTTGGGGCTTGTCCAGTGTTTTCTTACATGCATTTTGCTCACTTTGAATCAGCATGTACTCTTCACTCCTGGTCCTGGAGAGCCAAAGACTCTTGTGCTTTTCCTTCCACCTGAGCTCTAATGACTGAAAAATTGATTCAATTATCCTCAATTATTGGTCTTAATTGCATCTGTTTTCCACGTGTTTGGTTATTGAGGAGTTTGACTTCCATACAAAACTTGATGGACTGTGTCTTTGCAAGAGCAGGAGTGAGGATGACTGCTTTAAATCTTTTTTTTTTTGGTAATCTGCACTTTTTGTCTGATGGGTTTAGTTTATTTTGTGTTTTGTATATTGGAAATCTGCTGGAGAAAAAGCTGTATGAGTACTCTGACCCTATTATCTGCTTTAATTTTTAATACTGTCTACAAATATATCTTCATACTGTACATTAATAGGTGTTATTTAAATAGATGGAAGACCCATGAAAAATTAAAGTTAAATATGAAATTTAGTAAAAACATACAGTACCTAAAATACATCTTTTATTTTGCTATCCTAATCATATTACAGCAGATATAATTTCAGGGAGTGCCCAAGAAGTGTAGCACAGTCTATATACAGTACAGTATAAACAGCACAAAAATGAAATGTAAGACTTTCTGCGAGACCGATACAGATCTGGAATATTATTCCTGAAGGCAAACTTCTTTAAAGCTTGTTATTTAGTGATTCTACATAGTGGTCAATATAGTCCTGTTTTTTAAAGGAAGAAAGCTTTTCAGCTTCACATGACATAAAACTGAAAATCAAGAAAAGACAAAAAAGATGCCTCAGACTGCAGTTTTTATATCATGTTGGCCTGGGGAATGAAAAACATGATGTTCGGCTGCCCTTGGGGACCATTTTAATGAAAGCCCACAAAGACGGGCTTCACCTCCACGTTTAAGGTTACAATTCATGGTCAGAAACAAAGTGGGGAGATGCGAGTTTCAATATAAACATTTAGTTGTGGAATAATGCGCAAAGACTCTGACACACAAAGAGAGGCTTGCATACTCAGCAAGTCTGACAAACGTCAGCCTTGGGCTTTATCCTGCCACCAGCAAATAGAGACATAATCCTCGGGAGTGCTGAGAAGGTGACAAACAACTATCTGAGATTAAATTTTAATTGTGGCACTGTTATCCCTTAGATGTACCAAGCAACTAAAGCAGCAATTGCCGTTTGCAATTATTTTATGCTGAAACTACAAGAATAAGTGTTTAGTGATTTTTTTTTTTGCTGTTGTCAGAATTTCTTCTGAACACATTCCATGTTTTTAAAGATGTGCTAATTAGAAAGATACAAACAAAAATAACATTCACCAGAGAAATAATGACTGTATTAGCGGCTGGCACATCTTTAAAGGTTGTTGTTAAAATTAGGGTATTTCAAGGGTTTCCTTGTGGAACACTAAGCTACGCTGTACATCAGATATTCACAAGATTGAAAATTGCATTCTTAGGGATATGGCATGGAATGTGTGAGTGGAATGTGTGGAATGTTTGATCCAGAGTAATGGGCACATTCCTTAAAATTATTATCTTAACTACAGAAAATCATCAGGAGTTACAGTAATTGTGCTTCCTAAGACAAAGCAAGAGCTACTGTTTAGACACCTGTCATAACAAAGTGTTGAAAGAGGTGTCTCATAAGCAAATTGGAATTTATCCTGCTAGCTTTAGCTGTGTGTTAACATTGTCTTTTTAGGTTAATCAGGTGAAACAGAGGATATTCATTGATTCTCACTGTTTACTTATGTCCGCATTTTGGTTTTGGATCGGGGATAATTCACATATGAAATATAAATGTATATGCTCACTTACAAAAAACTGGGAACTAGGAACAGGGGCACTATACTGTAAAAGGGTGCCATTCTTTGGATGAGATATACAGTAAAACTTGACTCTGTGGAGTGTATCTTGAAAGGAGTAGGGTAGTATGGAGTAGAAGTAGTATTCTCACCCCAGTGGTGAGCATACTGGTGCACTATGGCTGCTTTTGTATCATCCAGGTGGATGGTGCACATTGGTGGCGTGGGAGGGGAGTCCCCATTACCTGTAAAGCGCTTTGAGTGGAGCGTCTAGAAAACTGCTATATATGTGTAAAGAATTATTAAAGAAAGATATTAGATTGGTAAAGCTTTTTTTCACTTTGAAACGTGGTTTGGAAAACATCCCTCTTGTGGGAGGTGTTAGTTGCTGGATATCCCTGTGTGCAGCTGGGCCCCACAGTTGATGAACGAGTTGATCAGTGGGAGAAGCCACAAGCAGCCCCGCTGTTGGAACCAGCTGCATCAACAGCACAGACCTGCTGCTTGTCTGAAGGGCTCTGCAAATTATTATCCAGTGAAGACAAAAACTCTTTTTAGTAGAAGGGAACGGAACTGAATGGAATTAGTTTTTTTTCCCCCATACATCCATCTTATTTTTAATTCTACCTTTCCATACCCACCCCCTCCTTGAGATATAAGTGAATATTTTGTTTTCAGTTCACATGATTTTGAAACCTAAACCACAATTTGCATGTTACATGTACACTACAGTGCTATTGAAAGAAAATAAACATTTTCAAATGCTGCTTCATGTATTGTATTTATTACCGAATTCATGCAGGAACAAAAATGTGAATGTTCAGTTTTCTTTTCTTGTTGGGGTAGGTCAACACTTTTATTGAGCTGGGTTGCTTTCCATTCAGAATCCGTGATTTTGATAGTAGGCATCTGAGATTTATTCACCTTCCTAAAGTTTTACCTCACCTTGTACTGAAAACAAACAAAAAATCAATCATAATCACAGTCATGCACAGGTCAGAAGAAAGGAATGTGGGAAACGTTGTATAATATTGCACCTTAAAAAGGCTCCTTTACTAAATAAATGTAGTAAACAAAACAGTAAATATATATAGTAGACAATGAAAATAATTGTATTAAGAAGCAGCAGTACAATAAAGACTCATAGGTGTCTTCCATCGGTGATGTAATCTCAAAAGACTGTTCAAGCATAAAAATAGCAATTTAATGCATAAGCATAATTATGAAAGAGAGCACAGTGACCAATTTGCACCACAAATGAGAATAATAAAACCCACAATGGAGAAAGCATAAGGACAAAATTCTGAACAGACAAATAAAATTAAAAGGACATACTGTATTGTGACCCAGAAAGTTTGTTGTTTAATATAAGTAAATGCTCTAGACTGCAGAAAAGTTTTCAGGAAATATGAGCTAATTAACCAATCAAAAATCCCAAACAATGTATGAATACATGGTGAAAAGGGGTTTTATGGTTTTAATTTGCATAAATATAGGGAGTTTTGACAAAAGGACATCGCAGGTCATCACAACTCCTGTCACCTCCAGTTGTTGGGGATGTTGATGGGGGTTTCAATCTGTACTTGCACTCAATACTATCCCAAAATGAATCACAAGAGTCAAAAACACTCCCAAAGACTTATGAGAAGTGAACAAAACAGAAAATATTCAGTATAAAGTCTTTTGTACAGTACATACAATACACTTTGCCAAAATGAAAGGTTCTCAGAGTTTTTATCTCGGAGTCTCAACTGTAAATGCCCTGTTTAGCAGATGTTAATATCAAGTTCGATGTACTGTAAAAGATTACTCTCAAACTTCTGAATTTGGGGGGGGGGACACACACCTTATGTACAGTACCCATTCAATATGCAAACATCCATTTCATTTTCTTCTTTTGTGCATATGCATTTCTTTGTCAGGGTAAATAATGGCAGTCCCATACAATTAATTTTATACTAAATTATGAACTGAAATATCTGCTTTTTCTCATACTTTCATTCATTTAAAAGATTAATAAATACGGATGAAATCCAAAGCCTGGTATTCTTTGCTTGCTCTGGTCTTTGTATGCCATCACCTGTCCCTTATGTATTCCTGGTTTTTGTTCAGACAAGCTGGTCTGTTTCTGCCAGGCCTGGTCTGGTCATGTTTTCCGCTGGTTCGTTAAAATATTTACACAGCACACTCCACAGGGAGCTTGTGTGCCACTTGCAGAAAAACCTGTTCATATGAAGCCGGTGAGAAGCCAATCAATAAATACCAAAGGCCAATTACGTGAAAGTGCAAATTACTGTATAGAAGCTTGCATTGCTGAGAACGATGGCTCTCTCTGCCAAAAATCTAAAATTCTAATGTGTTGAGCCACAAGCTATTTTAACTGCAATGACCCTGTGTAACTGAGAAAATATTTTAATTTGCAATTTCCATATTTGGATGCGAAGGTTTGCAGGGGATATGAAACATTTATAGTGTTTTGTAATCATCCTAGGATTTTCAGATGTAGTCATGCTGAGGGAAATTTGTGTGTTCTACATTTAATCTAAAGGATGATCACTATATTCTACAGATCAAGTGGTAGTCAAACCTTCATAAAATTAATGTACAGTACCACAATACTCAGTTCTCATCATGTCCTGCTCTGTACCATACTTCCAATATAGGTAAGGGGCTCTTCTAACCCAAGGTTAAACAGCCAAACTATTCTATTGTTTAGGATTCATCACTGACAGATATTGTGGTTGCTGTTGTGTTTGTGCCATATGATGGATTACTGACACACCCATAAGATTCCTTGAGAAGGTGTAAGAGCAAATGTTAGACAGCTAAGAACTCTCCTGTATGTGCTTCTGTTATGAAAAGATGTAATCAAAGCAGAAGACATACTGTACAGTGTAACATACACCATACATTGTAAAACAAAAGTGTTACATTAGTATTTCAGTAAAGCATGTAGCATTTCTGTGTGTCATCCAGGATATTGTGGGGGTGAGAATGTTCAGCTTTGCAAAAGAGGTTCTCTGTCTGGAAAAGAAAAAATCATTATCTTATCTTAAAGCGCTGGTAAATATGTGACAACATGTAGTATCCTTCATTTAGACAACAACGTGAGGGATATTAATGTTAAAGGTCAAATTGCTACTTGAAACCTTAGGCAATATTAGTTCCAGTGATACTGTAGTATGTTCCTCCTTGTTTGGTATTATTTGCATGGTCAACTGGTCCCACAATTTAGAGGTATCCATCAGTAACATGTGTCTGTCAGTTATTACTGATCCCAGTAATGACACCAGAAGAAGGCTCCACAGCCGAAACGTTGTGTTTCCTTTCTTCTCTTTTCAACATGGAATAAACCTATTACTTGTTACTTTGCAGCCTAAGCATGCTGACCCAGCTACCCATCTGAACTATTACTGTTCCCAGGTCATGGAAACATGCTTCGTAGTAGTACTGTATGTACAGTATGAGGGTGTGACATTATTTGTGTCACTGCAAAAAAGGACATTAGGGTGACAAGGTCTATTGTAAGTCACAAAAGTGAAGAAAATAAACCATATTAAGTAAATATCAAAAACATATACAGTAGCACTAACATTTAATTCACTATCTTGAATCAGCCTCTTAATATGAGAATTTGCTGTTGTATGGGTTATGACTACAATTAAAATGACAATTTAAAAAAAGAATAACAATATTCTTAGATACTGTATAACAAAATTAGAATGAATTGGTTATTGCTTATGTACTGCTGACATATTGAATGGAATCAATTGTTGTCAGAAGTCATACTCAGATTTCAGAAATCATTTTCATACAAGAAAATCATACTAATTTTCCTTTCTGAACTAGGGAACGCAAACATCCAAAGCTAGGTGTTTGGGACTGAAGTCTTTCTCAAGACCTTGCTAAATTGGTAAATGAGGCAAATGAGGCATTACATCACCAAAACATGTTGTGT
Organism: Atractosteus spatula; assembly: GCF_055471065.1. NCBI lineage: Eukaryota > Metazoa > Chordata > Actinopteri > Semionotiformes > Lepisosteidae > Atractosteus > Atractosteus spatula. The sequence continues at coordinate 21,272,344 of NC_142706.1, forward strand.
ATGTGGATATCGAGTGTGTGTAACTCATTGCCTGATGTGATTCAATCCCCTCGTCTCAAAATCCTCCCAGCTCTGAAAAAAACACTGTAAGACAGCAATGAATTCTGCCAGACGTCTGGTCTCCAATCATGAGAGAATTCAAGCCTATCAGTTGTTCTGAAATACATGTAAATATTTGTCTGTATACTGTACTGCATATGAAAACCTGCTGTATCAATCTTTACTTTTAAAAGTGATCGCTACATATTGCTGAATTTGATTTTACAGTGTATACAAAAATGGGTTTTGAACTTGCATAAACATTTCCTATTGGAGCTCAAATTAGTTTGATGAAAGTAAAATGATTTTACTCCTTGATTTTTGTCCTACAGCTGCAACCACCACACAGGGCGGATGAGGCTGAGGCACACAAATTAATAATAATTAATAATTTCTAATGTAACACTTTTCTGGACACTCCACTCAAAGTGCTTTACAAGTAATGGGGACTTCCTTCCTCCACCACCACCAATGTGTAGCACCCACCTGGATGATGCAATGACAGCTAAAGTGCATCAGTACGCTCACCACACACCAGCTATCAGTGGGGAGGAGAACAGAGTAATGAAGGCAATTCATAGATGGGGATTATTAGGAGGCCATGATTGGAAAAGGCCAGGGGGAAAATTTACCACCGCAACTTTCACCAGGAGTAAGAGGTTAGGAAATTAGACACAATGAGAGTTATTATACAATAAATATATACAAATAAGGTGCAGTACATTACCGTATACCATAAAATAAAACCATATATTTTATTTTCAATATACAGTAGTTGCAATGTGGCCTTTCAGTATTCAAGTGTTGCTATCTTTCAGAATTAGACTGCCAATGTAGTCTAATTAACTACTTCAATGTTCTAATTCTTTGTGCCACACTGCAATTCCAGTTCATGGTAACCAGCTCCATTAAAGGTATTGATAAGGTCAACTACTGCTGCTGCCTTATACACAAAAGGGGAATAAAGGTGTTAATTTCAATTAGTATTTACCAAAATAAAATGGAAACTCAACAAGGAGCATTTGACATTGTTTTTCTTCATTTTGCTTTCAACCTCATGGGCTGTCTCTACTTTAATTTAAATTTAATTCATTATCTCTAAACCACAAAGCATACATTTGTTTGGTTTTAGTTACATATGCATGTACTGTATGTACATTTTTATTACTGTACATACTGTATGTATATGTGTAGTGGGGGGTTAGGAAATTAGAGAATAAGCAGGGAATTGACAGCAGATAAATCAATCAATAAATAAAATCATATAATAAAAAAAATAATCATAACCCCCAACTTGTAAATGATTTTTCTTAGAATATACCCCAGTGGTTGGTATAGTTGGAGCACGTACATTTGTTGTTCTCTGGCACTGCTTTGTGAAAAGAGCAATAATTCAGACGCACTTGGTTAAACAAATATTTATTAACAAACACTGACACACATTACACTACTCACAACATAACCATACAACACATTTCTCTACAATACAAGGCATTTCAGAGACATACTGTACAGTACATAGAGCACCCAAGACTGCTACCAAGTAATTGATTATTAAATAATACTTACAGAAACCAAATAAAGAGATAAGCTGCTGACACTAGCTAGACATTATCCATTGTTTCTAGATTCTTTTGAGACATCCATAGTCACCTACAGCTGTAACAGTACGTATGTAATTCCTGATACAATAGTTAAAGAAATTAAGTATGGATGGGTAGCTCGTTCCATACTCCCACAACCCTTTGGGTAAAGCGGTGCCTCTTGTTCCCAGTTCTAATTGCACTTCCAAACAGTTTCCCTTTTTTTTGTTAGTGCTTTACTGTACATTCTGAAGAAATCTACTGTGTTTCTTTTGTCAGTGCCTTTGAGGATTTTGAATATATGTGTCATGTCCACTCAATTACTGTACATTTTGAGTATTCACCCGTTATCTGTACCCTATGTTTTCTATTTAATAACCACTTCTCCATTAAAACACTTTCCATAATATCTACTGCTTGTAATCTGAAAATTAATGGTTTATAACTTACTATAGTAATATAAACTTATACAGTATTATCACTATTATTACTTGTTCACAGTTGCTAAGTTGACTTTTTTTCTAGGACATTATTTCCATTTGGTGATTCTCTAGATTAGTTCTTATGATTGTTTCTATTGTCTTACATACAGTATAATAGAAGTCAATATTTGTTTATACTGTAATTACAGTATTTGACCTTTTTTGGATGAATACTACATTAGCAACATACTCTAAAACATACCCTACATTATGGTATTACAGGAAAATGTAATCTTCCTCATTACAGTGTATACATGTACCATTCAATCAAGACAAGGATTTGAAAGTAGAGTAGCTGCTATAAATCCTACTAGGGCCTGGCACAAAATGTAGTACTAAAACCATGCATGTGAATGGGGTCAGGCATAACCCAGGAATGTCACAGGATTGGGATGCAAAGAATTCATAGTTTACTTATCTCATCAAATATAGAATAAAAATGTAATGTAACCAAATTGTTGCTCTAGTACTGTACTTGGTGGCCACAAGTCAATTTCACAAAGGCAATCCCTTTTATAAAGCAGCAGCGAGAAACACAAAAATTATTACATCCCACAAGCTTAACCGACACGTCTTCCTAACCTACTAGGTCTTTGATTGGAGACACAGAGACTGAAGCACTGGGCTTCCCTCTGGCTGTAGAAGAGACTGGGGCCACTCTGGGGATACAAGCCTCTGCCTGCCTGTTCACCTCGCTGCAGGCTCTCTCCCAAAGGACCATGAGACTCTCATACAGTCCTGCAGGCCAGAAAGACATTTCTTTTTGTGCGCTAAGATCCTTTTGGAACCCAGACTTTGTTTTTGGGGCATCTCAGTCCCAGTAAACCGTATGGATTAGCATCAGGCACCATCCAATGTAACATTTCACGTCTCTCATTCCTAACCCCTCGGTTTTTATTTATAGAATCTCCACTGGGTGTATGCTTGTAGAATTTCAAAGGGAAGAGGGAAAAGATCTAGGCAGATAAGAAATTTACCATCATAGTTATACTCTGTTGTAACCAAGCAAACATTTCTTAATTACTGTTAACAAACTGTACGCACATACCATATGTGTAAGGGGTTGCATGTTTATTTGAACACACATTTCTGTAGTGAATATTAAGTCTTCACTGTAAATTAAAACTCAGTGAACCTGCCAAAAAAGCTTTTGATTGATAGTCTGATTTTATTGATGACTTTAATATGCCACACATGCAATCAATTTAAAATAGAAAAGGCACACGCATAGCCATAAATAGTAAAATGCAGGGACTTCTCGGAGGTTTAGAGTTCTCCCTGTGAATACAATATAGGAATTCTTGGATCAAGATAAGAAATATATTATTTTAGTTCATTGTGCTTTTCCACCTGGGAGGAAACTGATTGGGAAGTATTTGGTGCCAGCAAGACAGCCATCCCACCTCACACACACTTTTTTTTAAATAGGGTTCACATAAGACAAATTTAGAAACAACAAAATAACAATCAATTAAATAAATCAATAGAATTTCCAAACTAATACATGTATGTATTAGTTTGGAAATACATTATGTATAGTATGTTATATTAATTCAAGCAGAGTCCCGTATTAGTATTAAAATTGCAATTGTAATAATAAATAATATTGAATATACAGTAATTTATCTGTTAATAGTAAATATAAATTCCACATTTTTTAGTAGTTTGTTTAGTAATGACACCTGAACACTTAATTATTAAGAGGCAAATTGTTTGTCAGTACTGATCATAATTCCCTAAGATCTTAGTTCCACATCATAATTAAGAGAAATACATGAAACTATGTTATGCCTACTATATCTTGAAAAGCATTAATTGCATTGTTTAAATATGGACACAAAAATATTTTGAATTGCTTAGAGATATTGACAGTTTTAGAAAGTGTAAGCACTTTTCTAAAATATAACAATTGACATTAATTATATTTTTAAATACATATTTTTATAAATATCTTTGATTTGTATTGCATATGAACTTATTTTGAAGTACAGTGCTGTTCCAAAGTATTCAGCTGCTTCAAAGGTATCCCAGAAGGTGAAATTACTCAATTGTGTGTACAGTATACATGCTTTTAAACTTAATATTTTGTTCAAAACCTGAATGCTCAAATAGAATACTTCCAAGAGTAAGATAAGTTACAGTACTGTAAATGTCAGCAAAATCTAAAGAGAAACAAAACTGAACATAGCCATGAGCTTAATATTAAGCACCTTTGCCCGCAATTACTGCTGCAAGTCTTTTTGACTATCTACCAATTTTGCCCACTGACTTGGTGCAGTTTTGCTTATTCTTCTTGACAGGTTTATTCAAGTTGTTTGGGCACTGCTTATGGACAGCAGTTTTCAAGTCTTTCCACAGATTTTCAATCTGATTCAAGTCAGCACTTTGACTGTGCCACTCAAAGGCATTTTCTCTCTTATTATTAACATAATGCTGCCACTGTGCTCGACAGCAGGGTTAGTGTTGACTGAGTGATACACTATCCTAGGTTTTTACCAGATGTAACACTTTGCATTTAAAGTTCAAATTATATCTTGGCTGACCACATACTCTAACCTTTAGGTCATATTTGGATTATCACTTAGGTGCTTTGTAGCAAGTTCCATGCTGGATTTGAGTTTTGGTTGGTTTCATACAAGCCTCCTTTATAGAGTGACCTGGATATTGTGGACCCATGGATGCTTTCTCCCATCTCAGCCAGTGAACTCCTTCAAAGTCACCATTGGCCTTATGGTGGAGTCCTTTACCTGTTTCCTTCTTATTCTGAAGCACTATTATTGCACTCAGACAGAGGCCACTCAACTTATTTTGTGGCTCATTACGGTAATCGGGACACCTAAATTCATTTAGCTTTACTGCAGCCAGGGAGTTTAATACTTATACAAATAAAGACATTTCCATTTTTCTTTCATTATCAATTATCTATTTACTTCTTCCTTTTTGGTTTCACTTTGAATGTGTGGAGTACTTTGTAGAGATTACAGATATTAATTGCTACCTTAAAGTGTCATGACTGCAAGCTGTAAAGCAACAGAGTATGAAAACTGTAAAACTGTCTTACACTTTTGCAAGGCACTGTATATTCTAGTCAGTATCACTTTCTGTTCCTCTCATCCTTTCTTGTCCAGAGTCATGCGTAATAATCTTGGATACTGTGGAAGAAGAACTAATACCCACCAGGTGCCTTTAGACACGACCAGAACATGACTCTTATCACACAGTGTATTTTAAGTCACTGTTTTAATCCACTGAGGCTTATTTTCGTATTAGTACTCTAACATTAGTTTCACCTCACTCACATACTCTCTACCTCAAACCAATTTAATTTTTTAGCATTTTTCTGATTATTATTTCTATGGTCTTTTTCCAGCTTGTGCCATTTATTGTCATATTCACGGAGGGCCTCAGTACCAAACAGCCAGTATTTTGTTTTCTATAGCAACACTCAAGTGCCAACACTTAGAGATCCTGCAAGGCCTTAAGAGTTTCAGTTCACTCTTTCTCTTTCTGTCGCTCTCCATCATCTTTCTGTTTCTTCTCCTTACTTCCCGCACACAAATTATTGACTAGCTAATTTTGTCTTGGGTTCCTGGGAGACAGCGTTGCTTTGGGATGACAGCTTTATCCATTAGATTGAAGCCAGTGACAGCAGTGTTCTGGGAGCGAGTGTGTGGGGGGAGAGGCTCATTCTCAGTTGCATTAGCACAGTGCAGGACTGGGACACATCAACATCTTAATCAATACGCGAGAGTCAATTACTGAGGAAGCGCGTGCTTAAGCAAGATCTGATTATTGGGTTCATGTTCAGTCCACCAAATGGACCGAATCAATGAGATGCGATATGTGCCATATATCTTCCTCCTCCCCTGTCACCTCACCCACCAGCCCCCCACACGTGATGGACAAATGAAACAAATCTAGGAAAACTGATTACTGTGACAAAAGGGGACAGACTGCACTCCCTGCAACAAAATCCAACTGCAATCCAAGGGCAGGAACAAAGAACCTGTCTGGAAAGTGTATTTTAACACTAACAACAGTTCTGATTCATTCAAGGCTTTACCAGCCCCTAAACATGTCTAATGTGCTTTTTTTGAACTGAAAACACTTTCTGTGGTACTGGGATTTTTCAGCTGTCTGCATGAAGACTAGAGAAAATGCAAAAAACAGCTCGCTGTCTGTCAAGGCATCATAAGGCTGGCTTCCAGATACCTTACAAAAGATAAAACTACTACAAACAGTACTTCTTTTCTAACAAAGCCATGGTTAGTGATGCATAGTGTGGTGCCAAAGAGCACATTGTGATATCGACACTTAAACTCAAGTCATAAATCAACTGGGGAATAGAGACAAAACAAAATACCCCACAAAGTGTCCACTCCGAATCAGCACAAGACAAAATACAGGGTGAGGATTACATCAGAATTCAGAGTGAATTTGTTGTCGTGAACTGGTCAGACTTTTCATTATTGTTAACAGCCTCTAAAAAGGTATAACAGATGTATATGAAAAATATTTACTTTTAATTTTGGGTTGAACCTACAGTAAATATGCGTCAAAAATGTGGCTCTCAAAAATATTTCTTCTAGCAACTTCAATAGGGGGAAAGGTATAATAAAGTATTTATGTTTGCATGTTTTTAGAAAAAAAAATAAAACTGTACCAATTTTGGATATTGATTCAACGTTTGTGGTGTCCTTTTGATTAATTGATCATTCATGATTGAAAGTGATACACTCAAATGAATTTGACTGCTGCATAAGCACTAAATAACCTCATTAGTCAGGGAGTTGATTGGACACAGGTGATGAGGTCATTTAACCTGTTGAATGTCAAGCCTAGTGGAAATTAAGAAAAAAACACACACAAAGGAACCAACAGGCACCACTACTGAAGAGCACCATGCCTTTGTGCCATCACGATGGTAAAAGCTGAACTAAAAAGAGACTGAAACTGGACCGCCATTTGCCATCTGGGGTGCTGACAGTCAGCAATTTCTAACCAGGCAAAGCGTTGGACGATAAGACGGCCTGCCTGTGAAAGGCCACTTTCTGAGAAACTAAAATGTACGACACCTTGCCATGATCAATGGGGAAGACCAAGTGGTCTGAAGGTCTGGGCAGGAGTGTCCAGTTGCTACAGAACCCAACTTGAAGAGATTGGTGGTTGGTATAATTAATTTACCTGTGTCATGTTCGTTCAATAAAATGTTGGTACATCTGCTGCTAAAACAAAATTGCTATTTTCAAGATGAGATCACTTTATTAGCCATATGCCAGTTCTTGCATTAGGAATTTGTCTTTTTTGCATACCCCAACTTGCTCTCCATGAGACACACAGGCGGGGAGAAAGAAGCTTGGGGTCAGAGCAGAGGGTCAGCCATTTACAGTATATGGCACCCCTGGAGCAGTTGGGGCTTAATGCCTTGCTTAGGGGCCCAACGGAGTAGGATTCCTCTGCCGGCTGTGGGACACGAACTGGCAACCTTCCAACCACAGGCACGGATCCGTAGCCACTGCACCACCCCTTTCTGAACTTGGTGCAGGTTTATGTTACATTTTGTAAGATAGGCATAAAATATCTACAGAGTAGAATGTTATGACAGCATCAGAAGAAGCAATGAAGGGCAGTGAATTGGTGTTTTCAAAACCAAGGAGTGTTGCAATTAAATAAGTAACAGAATATATACTAAAACTAAATATTCCAAAATGAGAATGAGAGCATTGGTCTACCTCCAGCAGCGCCTACATGCCCTGGCATCAGTCTCACCACATGTTCACAGATGTCTGTGGAGAGATGGGTCATTCAGTTGTTACTTCAAAACCAGTGGAATATTTTATCTTTTTTTATTCTTAGGTTGCACCCTGCTGCCTGAATTGTACGTTTTCCTGGTATTTTGTTAATTTAAGAGCTTCTGTCTGTGAGCCCTTGAGACTGTCTGAATTAACACATTATCCAGGTCTGCTGTTGCTTTAAGTGATTTAGCAGACTCACACCATCACACCATATCGCCAGTCATGCTTTTTGTGAAGTCACTTACACCAGTACTGTACTGTAGCATAGTACAGTGGGGCAAGTCTGATAGTGTATTACAGTCTTCGGGAGTCATAGGGCACACCATAAGCGAAACAATTTCAATGCTTGACACATTGTGTCCCAGAAAAAATTGAAAAGATGGTAAAAAAGCCACAGTACAGTAAATCTAATCTGTTTGCCCACTGGAGACAACCAAGGTCTTATAACATAAATACAATAAGTTGTTATATTGCAAGCATTACATTGTATCCATGTATTTCAGTTTAGAAAAAAAACATATCAAATACTGGTGGGTTAAAGGCTCCTATAAGATAAAGACAGAATAAAAGAAGCATAGTGGTTTAACAAAATGTGCAACATTCCGACAAAAAAGAAGGCCCATCATAAACTTTAACCCATGTTCAGGAGTCCAAAGCTGAACAAATAGGTAGGCTTTTGTAGCCTGAGGCTACACCCTTCCTGACTGACTGATAGACCATACACTGAGTATGAGGCATTTCTCTGCATTATCAAGCCAATGAACCAATCAGGCAGCTCACTGGAGTCCACATTCCAGATCCTCTAACAAATTAAGGGAAGGACAGTACCCTTAATTGCTAACCCATTAGAGCTAACACTTACTGTGTATGTTTATATTTAGACCATATCAAAATTTCAATTGATCAGATCTGGCAATATTGAGCTCATACCACAGTAATTTACAGCTGGCTGGAATTACTTCGCACAAAACTAGCTATATTAGGCATATAAAGTTGCCAAGAAACATTGTGCTGCAAGAGAACACTTACATGACCAAATGTGCACCTCTAGTATAACATTACTATAGTAAAAACAAGAAAAAAGTCTGAAAAACACTTGAAATGAGAAATTGCTTAGCAGTTGCATTTGTTTTGCACCAGGTGTACTATATTCTGTATTTATGCTGTAAATACAGCCTTTGAACTAGAAATATAGACTTTTATTCTGAAGTGATATTTTGTCCTTGTACAGCAAAATACACTGAGCAGTTAGTCCACGATTTTATTAGAGTTTATCTTTAGTAATCTAATGTTAAAATGTGATTACATAGATTTATACAACCATCCATTTTCTAACCACTTCTTCCAATTTAGGATCACAGGGTAGCTAGGCCTGTCCCAAGAAGCAACAGACACAAGGCAACGCATAGGACAGGGCAGACAGACACAAACACAGACATGTGCACATTTACAGTATGCCAGGGCTAGTTTTGCCCAGAACCCAATTAACCTACAGTACCTGTATGTTTGTAGGCTGTGGAAGGAGACTATAGCATGGAGCCAGAGGAAACCCATGTGAACACTGAAGAACATACAAACTCCACACAGATAACACCCAAGGTCAAGAATTGAACCCAGAGCCCTAGGTTTAGGAGGTAGCAATATTAACCACTGTGCTGCTCTGAGTTTACAATGGCCATTGAAAAAAAATCGAATTATATAAAATAATATAAACACAAGCATTTCTTAGTTGTACAGCTTATGTATTTAATGACCCCAACTAATAAGGTGCTGAAAGTAAATGTTTCATCCATTTTTCATATTTTAGTTACATCTAAGTCACTGTTGTTTCCAAGGTTTTGCAGATCTTAGACACAATAGGTCTTTTAGCAGTTTTTAGGAAAGGTGCACCATCTTCTTTAGATAATGAACCAAATGAATGGCAGTTTCACCTCATCTGTCCCTCCTTCTTCATTTCACAAAGAAGTATTGGTCCCAAAGCATCTTTTGCGGATCAGAGAGGGTCTGTAGTACACAGCCATTAAGCACTACACAGTACAAGCAGGGTTACATCACTGCGACAGGAATGGGAGTTCAGCAGCTTTCTTGGAACTGTAAAGAATTAGTATGTACAGTAAGTGCAATGCTGTCTGACCATTCTGTCTGTAGCACTTTTTTCATCTACAGACTGCTCATTCCATTCTGTGTTGCTACAGATTCTTACTATTCCTGGCTGTTTTTTTGTTGTACAGTATATGTATTTTGTTAACAAAGGTATATATAGTATATGCATTTTATTAACAAAGGTGTGTGGGTGATACACTGCTTCCTGTCAATACACACATTATTTTCCATCAGTATTGCAACCACTTAAACATATGTAATCATATTCTTTGTTAATGTTTTTGACATTATTGAGCTTAAAGGGTTTGAAATTGACTGTGTTATATCTGATAGTGGTATTGCTGCAGATGTTTTCATTTTTAAATATACAGGACTATGTACAGTATGACTCATTCTGTAAGTGATTTTATCAACATATGTACTTGGCAGAATTAATTACTTTTAAAACTGCTTGGCTTGTACTTGAAACATTTTGGCTGCTATTATATGTCAGTATATCAACAGTGTATAAAAATAGTACTGTAGTGTATATACTTAAAAAATATACGTATGTGTTTGGAAATTAACAGTCATACTTCACGTTATTAAGAGGGAATTACAATATCTGACTATTGTGTGATACTAAGAAATATGGTATAAATAAATAAATTAGTTTATATTATTATAAATTTAGTTTATATACAGTATAATAAACATTATTTTATTGACAATTTATCAGTGTCACCTTATTTCTCCTTGAACCTTGAACTTCCTCTGGAATGCTGCCACTTTTCTTAATTTCTTAATTTGGGGACCTTAGTTATTGAGAACAATACAATATTTTTTAAAGAACGGGACACACTGTCAACACTTTTATATTAGGTGTGTTAGTAGTTGTATTTTACCCACTTAGTGTATACAGAAGAATACCTACAGTACAGTACACTCAGGAGCTTAATGCAGTCAAAACAAATATCAGTCAGAAATTCATGGAATATGGAGGAATTAAGATGATGTCCTGTACCAGAAGTCTGCTTTCAGTAAAGGCTTGTGGCTTGAAAAATGGACTCATCAATATGTGGTTTTAAAATTAGACATCTGGCTTTAATATTTTATTGGACTCATCAACATTTTTAGTCTAGATGATAAATTTGCTTCAGTTTGCTTCAGTTTTCAGTCAGCTACTAGTTTGTCTCTTCAATAATGCTTTGTTTATTTTTGTAATTTCAGAGTAAATATGATATAAGTCTTCGCATCTACATTTACTGTAGGTTTTAATACGTGTTTTAAATGCCCTTTAAGGGGTTGCATGGTTGTTGCTTGTTTTTCAAATCTTTTCAAAATAAGTAAAGCTCAAAGATCAGTTGCCTGTTACATTGGTTGAATAAAAAAAGAAATTAAGATAAATTGAGATGAACACTACTTATGATGAAGATCCTTTTATTTTCATCAGTAATTTTCCTGGTGAGGGCCACTGCAAATAGCAAATTAAAATAAAAATTTTGATGAACTTTTAAAGTGATGTACAGCCATAGTATGGTCTATTCACACTCACTAATTTAAAAATATTTAAAGATATATTTGTTAATTGGTGACATGAACAAATGATCACAACTTGAATTCCTTTTAGAGGGATTTCTTCCTGAATGGCTATATTGCTGCATAATTAAGTGTTACTGTACTGTACATCCGGAAAAAAAAGCAAATCATTGTGTTCTACTTGTGATCCGACACAGAGGAATTTACACTTGATAATTCTGATAACATATTAGGAAATAGGATACATTCATTCTTACAACAGCATCATTGTTACAAGTACAAAACAATTACTTTTCTAATCCTCAGAACAAGAGCCTCATGCCTCACTAAAGTGCTTAGCACATTCTGAGACAGGAAACTCTCCTAGAAAAAAGATGAGGAGGGACCCTTTAAAATAATTTATTCTCTTTTGCAAAACCACTGTGTCACCTGGGATTTACTGTAAGCTCAATCGTATTTTTCAGGCTGACCTGTACATGGACTACCTAGTAACTGGACCAGAAACATGTATGGTCCTTAACATGTCCACTCCCTAAGTGTATATTGTATATTATTAGTATGCAATTTTACCATTCTCCCAATTTATTTTTTTCTGTACATTCACAAATAAGAATTAAATTAAATTGATTTGCTATTTGTTAATATAACAGATTTCTGTTTGTTTGTTAAGTTTAAATTAATTCATTTTTAGTATTAATACTGTAGTTCTCTTCCTTCATGGTTTTCTTGTGGCATTGAAGTTTATCTGCATTTCTGTATTTGGATTAGAGTGTTCTGTTCTGTTGGGGCTTTGGGAATGTTTGTTCAATAAAGACAATTACTAGAAAATCAAGACCGAAGGGACAAAACTAGACTTTATTTTGTACACAGCTAGATTTGTATCAGGGATTAGGTGTCTTCTAGGTGTCTTCATGCATGGACATGTATTACTGCCATTGTGAGGATGAAATCTGAGAAAATGAAGTCCCCACAATGAGGAAGACTTTCATAAACCAAGGAGCATCTTTTCTTACATATCAAAATATTTTGCGGGGCATTTACATTTCCTGTTTAGCTTCTCATTGGGATTGGGTCCCAACAAATTTAGTAATACAAAAGTGTCTGCATGAGATCTGAAAGAAAACTCTAAGGTAAATTTTTGGTTCATTAAGATTTGCCAGTCAGCAAATGTAGAATAAATTTTATTCAATGACATGCTCAATGAGAGTTTGATGATTTTATGAGTACTGTATTTTTTTCTGATTATTCTGCATTCGCATTTGGATACACATCTTTTTGTACTGTAAATATTCATATTTGTAACCACAAATTAATTGAGTGATTTTACAGCATTCATTGTAAACGTGAGTACTACATACAGTTACTTGGGTTTATTACATTTCAACAGTATATGCAGTACATATCTTGTAATAAAAATGGAAAACCAAGTTCGTACAACCATTTTTTTATAATTACAATTTATAATGCTTAAAATGGATAAATTAATTTTAAAAATGAAAATAGCTTGCTTATGCTGTTGTAATGTATATGTATCAGTCAGAGGAATTAGATAAAATCATTAATTGCTGATCAAGGAGTTTTGTATCACTTTTGTTAAAGGCTAGATCATTTTTATATCTGGATTTATTTTTCCACCATTTTCGTGGAATACTAATTGCCAGATATTGATTCAGAAAAAAAATCTTCTAGAATTCTTAATGATAAAAATGAAATGTAACAAAATAACAATAATATTTGTATATAAATAATAAAACTGGTATATGTATATTATTTAGAATAATTGAATTATTTGGAAGAAACCTAGAATCCTCTGTCAGTCAGAATCCCTGATTCTAAATAATTCACATTGCTACAAGCCATGTATGAGTTCAGGACCAATTAAAACATGTTGGGTAATTCACATCCACAAATTTGAGAGAGCAAGGTCCTATTATTTTTATGAATTAAAAACATATTTAGAGAGGTATTTGTTATTGATAATAAATAATATTCATTTGAGCTTTATTACGAGCTTTATTTATATGACATCACAGCTAATCATTCAAATTGAAATAATTCAAAGTCTATTACTTCAGTGTCAAATCTTAATGAAAGTTTTGTGAAAGTGAGTGCAAAAGACAGTGATGGGGTTGCAGTGCAAGCAAATATACAGTATTTTTTTATTGCAAAAATAAGAAACTGTACATACTGTACTGGATGAAATTTTTCAACAGCTAAGAATAATAACAAAAAAATAAAATTAAGTTAAAATGATCAATACTTTATTTTTTGTATTTCATAGCACATTTACTGCATCTACCTGGACTTCAGTCTGTCTTGAATTATTTCAAGTACTCTGAATTTAATATTCATCAGTGTATACGTTCTGTACATTCAATTATCTACTGTGTTGGTTGTATAAGATGAGGCATCCATCGTTGTCTCAATGCAACATTATAAATTTATTTGCTGTATGTTCCTTATCTATCAATCTTTTTTATCTATTTTCCTGTCTATATTCAGTATATGTTGCATCTGTCTATCTCTACTGCTCTCAAACCATGTGCTCATCCTCCCTAAACAAGTGCAGCAGTTTCAGACAGCACAGTTCCAGGAACAGATATCATTTCATTTATTTATTTTCTTTGCTGAAAAATTAAAGCAAGAGAGGAGACACAAAAAGAAGAAGACAAAAGGGGGGAGAAGAAAATCAATGCCTCCAAGATTTTTAACTAAGTTTCTTCTTCTCTTAAGCTGCCAAATATCACCGACAAAACTTGCAAGGAGCAATCTTTGCCAGAGGGTGAATCATAGCAATATTGATTTGATTATGTAAAAGCTCTGTGGAACCCCAAGCCAGATACAGAAATATCTCATAGCTAAACTCCTAGGGGATGCACACTGGTAAAAAAGCAATCTTTATATTGTCCCAGATAAAAGCATCATTAGTTTCCTCACAGTGAAACTGTTTCCTCCACAAATACCTCCTCTGCTCTTTTTCTCTCCCTCTCTCTTTCCTTCCTCTAGAATCCACTCAGACGTAATTAACACCCCGTTACTGTACTCGATCTGCTCTCCAGAGTGAGCCCTTATGAGATTTGTATGACTCTACCTGTGAATTAGCTTGCCAGTGAGGGTGCCTGCTTGTGTTACACAGAAATCAGAAACAGGCCCTGACTCTGAGCTGTGGCACCCTCTTCTGGGCCTTTCTTTAACTCATCTCTTTCTCATTGTTTCCACAAAACAGAAAAGGCAAAGAGATGTCAGTATTTTACACTTAACATCATTTTTTATTCTCAAGCAAAAAATCTTTATATTCCAAAGACCCATAGTTTGTTTTGAACTCTTTTTTTAACTTTAGTATATTTCTAGGAAAATAATGTCAACATCATCTACTTATAAAAAATGTATTGTTGATGTCTGGTGGTATACATATTTGTATATAAAGATGCTTTTGTCAGGCATGTGACTGGTGAAAGCACTGCTAGATTTACACTTCTACAGCAGAAGAAGCATTTGCTTTCAGACTTTTTCCTTAAAAACTATCTTAGTTCATTAAAAACTCCGAATTCATTAAAGGAAATTGGTGATGTTGGATTACAATCATCTCTGTATAGATGATGCAATAGAAGCAGGTTCTGAAGAAGTTGCTTGTGGGCAAGGAAAAATTGGGGCTTTTAAAAGTGACTGACTGACACTGATCTTGAATTAATTAGCTGGAACAAAACTATATATGCAAGTTTCCTTACCTGCTCAGGCTGCTCCACTGTTTTTCTCATGCAATTTTACTGTAATTAAAATTCACTTTTTGTGAAATACATTAAGTGGTGGTACAGTCCACCCAGGCTCCAAATGGAAATCCTTTAAAATTCATGTTTAATTAATGGTAGTTTTAGTGTCCACTCTGAAATATTAATCACCTTACAGTACATGAACTTGATAGCAGCTTGAAATTACGTGTGAATAAAAGTGTAAATTCCTTAAAGTTAAATGGATTTATGAGGGCCGGGCCTTTTTGTGCATTTTTATTGCTTTGTGTTCCTTTGGCGTTTAAGCACCTTGCCATTAAGTTTTTTTCCTGTTTATTTGTTGACTAATGTGAAGTTCATGTGAAATACTGTGCATACTGCAGTACTTTCCGTATCATCACACATTAAGCATGTGTTTCATTAGGTTCTGTTTTACTACTCTTAAACAATACAAAGTGTGAATTATGTTCTTTATGAGAAACAAAAGGGCTCCCTCTATAGTTAGCACTGTCTGAGCATCAATTCTTGTAGGGAGGGCCTTTATTACATGCTGACTGGACAAGGCAGGACAAGTAAGGATGACAGATTTCTCAACGTTACCTTTGAGGAGTACAGGACTTTCTATTGCAAGCATTTGGGGAATGTGGATGATAGTGGCTTTTTAATCCATATGGTAATTAAGTTTAGGCCTTAGAGATAGTTATTTTCATTTGTCTGGAGAATCAGAGGATTATAATTGATCCAATAAATGAGAGGCATTTATTGGAACTGCAAGTAAGACTGGTTAACAGTATGAATAGCGGCACGACAGTGGATTCATCTCAGCTCATTGGTGACAGAACTACAGCTGGTATGAAATGTTTAACCATCTCTCTTTTCTTGCACAAATATTTTTCAATACTGAAAAAAAAGGATATTAAAAGCCATGATTAGTACATTTTTTTCAATTTCAACGGGGTGGAGCTGAGGCCCAGGCAGACTGGCAAAGTGGCAAATCAGTCTAGTAGTGGGTGGTTTCTGGAAGCCAGGGCTTAGGGGGTGAGAAGAAGACTTGGCTTTGACACTCAACTGACAG
Organism: Atractosteus spatula; assembly: GCF_055471065.1. Classification (NCBI taxonomy): domain Eukaryota; kingdom Metazoa; phylum Chordata; class Actinopteri; order Semionotiformes; family Lepisosteidae; genus Atractosteus; species Atractosteus spatula. The sequence goes on from NC_142706.1 coordinate 21,288,667, forward strand.
AATAATGACAGACAATTAGGAGGCTGACCTGTGAAGTGCTGTTGGCAATTCTAGACTTTCACATGGAAGTGTCACCCAGAGATTTACGTCTTTCCAAAACGATACACTGCTACAACTACAGAGGAGCTCCTTAAACCAACTATAACAAGAAACCAACACAACACTAAAGCAGGAAAAAGGAAAAGCACTGGATTACATTTTTTTGGGTATTTACCATTCAAGTTGCCAAGTGAAGCAATATTTTTCGGTCAAGGAAGATACAACTTATAGGCCAGCCTGTGCTTAGGTTGCATTTGAAATTAATAAGAAAGGTTGCAAACAAGAGCAGGTCCTTTAGCCCACCTAGCCTATTTTAAACATATGCCAAGATGTAAAAGTTATCACTTTACTATTCATGTCTGGAATTAAATAATTTGATTTTTTCTGCAGTGCTTGTGCTGTGTCACTTAATGAATGAAGTGCTGTCACTTTTTTTTTCTTATTTTGCTGGAAAAATTGTAAACTTAATTTCTTACAGTATACTTTACAGTACCTTCAAAGCACCTCTCTGAGAGGCAAGGAAACTATTTCAAGTATAAATAATAAAGAACTTCTCAGAATTTAAAATTTCGAATTATAATTTAGATATGAAAAATTACATATATAAGATAAACATAAGTAATGTAATGCAGATTCTTCAATATTTCTATAAGTTTTTATCCTGCTCACTTAATATTTTTTATAAAGATGTTTTTTTAGTTTATTTCACAGGGTTATTTATGTTCAATTTCTTGCAAGAAATGTCTAGCTTTTATGAAAGAAACAACAGATGACTGTTAAATTCAACAGTATTTGTGTAAATAAATGAATAAACATGACTAAAAGAGTCATAGATAAAAAGTCAATAATAGCCTTTGCCCTAGGTGTATTTAAGCTCATAAACCATTTATCAGGGGGTTATTGGCAGTGCCTAAAAAGCAATGGTTATCACAAAGTTGAGCTTTTGAGGCAAAGAGATGAGTTTAAGACATCTTAGCTCATTGTAAATTGGGTATATGATTGATTAGTTCATCCAATTATTTATGTCTGAAAAACAGAAAAAGTTACAAAAAACAAAAGATTGTATTTCTTTTCCAGTGAAATTGTTGTTTGTAGGAAGGCGATAGAAATAAACAAATCAGTTCTAAATGTGGCAATAGAATATGTATTTATATTTTACAACACGTTTGCTTTCCCTTTACTCTACTTTCTGAGAGATACAAGAGTGAAACATACTGCTTGTGCTACCATGCAAATTTAGACAAGCTAGGAGTCCAAAGATACTTAGTGGCCTCGAGTCATACAGTAGGTAATGCATTTTTGAACAATGACAATTTTAGATTTTAAGCTGTTATTTTGATGATGCTTTAAAATGTAGATCAGTAGCAATTCAGACACGATTAGGTATGAAGGAGTGCAAGATTCCCAACTTAATTCGTATTGAGCTCTTACTGTGAAGTAAACATCAATTCAAGATGCAGTTAATCATATTACAGCCCTAATCAACATTGATTCGTCATATAGAGGCAATTGAATGCAAGGGTGACAGAGTCCACTGGGAGAACTTCTTCTGCAGAGAAAAAGAATAAAACTGTGGAAACTTAAAGGGAACACAATCTTAAATATTTTTCATGACATTCTTTGATTGACTTAAATGATCAAATTTACATAGTCAAATTTAAGTATGATTTGTTTTGTATGCCATTTTGACTATATTTTGGTCTTCAACAGTAACTTTGAGTAGATTATCATAAATCCATGCTGTTGTGCAACTATGTACATAATGAGTGTGTCGTGGTTTAATCATGACAGTCTAGACTTTCATGAATACAGTACTGGAAATAATTATGGCAAGAGACAAAATCAAGCACGGTATCAAACAGTGCCACACATGCTTAAGGACTATAAAATATAGGCTGTTTGGGGATCTCTTCAAGCATTCCATCTGAGAAGGACATGTCGCACAGTAGGTATGTAGAAGTCAAGGTCTTAGCTAGTAAATGTTATCCCAGAGAACACGTATAGAACAAGCGAAGTGTATTTAGAACTGAGAATAGGAGGCAGTTCTTTATGCAACGTGTAGTGACAGTATGGAAAATGCTTCCCAGGCATGTTGTTGAAGCAAATTCTCTAGTTTCTTTACAACATATCTCCAGGGCTCAACCCATAAAGACACAGAGCGGGTTTCACTCTATGATCATGGGTTTGAGCCTCAAACTTGTCACTAGCCAGTTGTGACAGGAAATCCTCAAGTAGTGATGAACAATTGGGTAGAGTGAGTTTTAGTTTTCTCAGGGTTTTCTCAGCTCTCAGAGACAAAGTGACCCCTACCACCTCAGGGACAGTCACAAGTCCTTCTTCTCATCCATTAGGCACTGAACCTCTGGTACAAGGCTACCTAGCCTGTGGCATGTTAAAAGAAGAATAGCTGGAAGATGGGCAGGTCAGGGAAGTCAGTACAGCGTCTCACTCTCCTATACAGCTGTGAGCCAAGACTCAGAAAACATTCCGATATTCCATTTCAATTGAGCAATTCCAAATCGGGTGGGTAATATAAAAATGGACTGCGATTCTACTTTTTGCAAAACAAAAAATTAGAGCTCCTTCGATAATTTACTGTACCTACTACCAAATGAGTTGGTTTGGCCAAATGGTTTCCTCTCATTTGAAACTATTCTACAACTATATTATCATCTTATGGGAGATTACAGCAGGTTTCAACATGTCTATATGCAAAAGAAGGGTATGCAAAGCTACAGTATGTTTATTATACAAACGGTGACGACAGAAAGTCCAAACTCTCCCGAACTTATTTAAAGTATCTTCTTAGAATCAGTAATAGTTTTGTAAGATTCCCTCTATGTGCTAGCCATAATTTGACAGAGATTTTAATAACCTAGCTGCAATTACAGATTTTGGTCTTCACATGTACTGTAGAATTATAATATGAAGTTTATCTGTAAAAACTGAGGTGTTAATCCAGGTGTCCTGAAAAAATTCCAGCATGTGCACTTGCACAATCTGGCCCATCAAAAAAAATCCCTGTGATTCAAATGGTGAGTTCTCACTTTCCTCCTCCTGACATGCTGTGCAGGAGGATGCTGGCACATGATGACTGCCACACATCACCCAGGTGAGTTTGGCATCTGGCAAATGCAGAAGGATTGGATCTCCTCCTGTATATAAAGCACTTTGTACTCAATCGTTAAAGGAGCTATATCAACATAAATAAATATTGTTATACATCAGTGCAAAGCAATCTCAACGGATGTGCTTCATTTCTGCTGCCATTACAACATTTGCATTTGTTAACTTTTCATCAGAAAGGGTTTTGTGCAGCTACACATCCACTGAGATATATAATGTGTGTGACTGGTCCGTTTGTGGTGTAGCTGGCTGACACTTTTTGTGCTGCTTAATTAATACTGTATGTACTGTAGGAGAGGCAAAGATGAAAGAAAGAGGTGTATCTCTGAACTTACCTGTGCTGTTTTACTGGCTTTGCATTTCACATTTTAATTTTAGGGAGCCATATCAGTCAGTACTTCTGCCCCACAGCTCTGTGCATTCTGTATGAAATATGCATGTTTTCCCCATAATCGCATAGGTTTTCTCTGCTATACTCCAGCTTCCTGCTGCTTTCCAATGTCTTTCTAATTTATTTTTCACTTTTTTCCTTGTGTGTGTACAGTTGTAACAATGTATATTATTACACTAAGAATTAAGTGTAATTAAAGAGTTCTAATAAACTCTCAGTTGCCTTGAGAAAGTAACTGAAGCCTCTGAGTGGAACAACAGGAATGCAGCTAAAAAGAATGCTTTTGATAGTGTAATGAACTCCCTAATGAAATATGATGCTTCGTGGCTCTTCTTAGTCTAGTACCCAGGACAATGGGTCAGAGGTGACTGCTCATCACCCAACCAATGACTAACCAATGAGGAACCTGTGATGATCTCATAACCAGTCCCCAACAGTGTTTACCTGCTTTCAAAACTAATAAACACTAATTTCTTAGTTGGCTAGATTGTTGGCTCATTTCTCTCCTTTATTTATCTACTGTAACCTGGCAATCTGACTTTACCAGCCATACAACTGCAAGTAGTCTGAGTCAGGACTTTAACTGTTCTCAAGAAGCCAAGCCGAGAGACTGAGTCAATAGAGATCAGAATTCTGTCAAAGATATTGTTTTGAGGACCAATTGTTATTTCTGTCTGATCAAAGAAATTGAGACAGCTGGTCTTTTTTGTCAACCTTCTGAATATCCAAGCTTAAAATGCTATAGCCAGGATGAACTGTGTTTCTCCCACCTGTTTTACCTTTTAAATTTTAAAAGGTGAAGATGGTTACCTTTCTTGCATAGCTGCTTTCAGCAAAATGCTAAGCAAAGCCCTCTCCTCTTTCTGTGTGCACCTGAACATTCACAGCACACAGCACAACTCAGTCTTAAAGTTCCAACCCATCAAGAATGTTTGGCCAATGTATTTTGAGCATAAAACGTCTACGTTCACAATTCTCGATTGTTAAACTATTGCAAACATGTTTAATAAAGTTTAGTTCATGATTGTAGATACATATTTACAAGTCTTGGAGAATATTACATCATCACGCACTCTTCTGACACACCCACCTAGCAGAGCTATTTGCCATTAGCTACAAATTTCACAGTATTGAATAAAAGAGTTAGCCCCAATTAGTGGCAAGGCACATAGCTCACTGACAATGCTACACATTTGCAGATTTGCAAATTTGCAGGAAGTCTGCAAATCCAAAGAATTACTGACTGAAGCACTCCTTAACCCAACACCATTCAGTCAGTTGTGTCTTGGCTTTGGGGAAATCCCAGTTACAGCAGACTAACAACATAAGCAAGCTCGAACCGATGGCATCAATACTGTTTTACATTTTAGTATGATCCCATACTGACATCAATTGTTATAATTTACTTGTTATAGTTAATCTAACAGCACTTTTAAAACTATAACAAATAAATAAAGTTAATAAAAAGCACTAAACAGTCAGGAATGATTCTGAGGATGTCAATATAGTTTGTAAATGTTTAGGATTAATAAACAAGATACAAACTTTAAAAGCAAACAAAAGCTTTTTTGTTACAATAATGAAAAACAAAATATAAAATACACCATTATCTGAAAATTATTACACAGACTGCAAAGACATCTACAGTTACCCTCACTTGTCCCCTCAAAAATGGACACTTTCATGTAACCAATGTTCTAAACCAGATAACACAAACATAAAAGCTCTGTCTGGTAGTAATAAAAATATCCCTCACATAAAAACACAACCTTATTTTCCTAAATGTACCTTGTTTCTTTGGTGTGAAAACCTTTCTGATACATGTAGGATGAGTTAGGGGGTAGAGCGGACTTGAGGCACTCAAGCCTAGGAGAGAAATCCCCCCTACAAATCAATATACAGTAAAATGTCCCATTTTGCAATTCCGCATTAGCAAGAGATTCCCAATTATTGTACAGTTTTGTAAGATATATTAACAACCCCTGAACCTGAACTGGGGGCTACACACCCTGTTCTGCAGACTTACTGAAACCACTCAGCAGGTGACCCTTTGTAATCCATATCTTCTTCAATGTGCTCCCTTTACTTGACCTTGGTTAATAACTGCCCTTAGCTACAGTAGGTCAGTGAAAGATAACTCTGGTCTTTGAGGGCTGTGTTTAGTTCTGCTTTTCATTTCATCAAAGATCTTAATGTCTTAATTGAAACAATGAAACAGATAATAAGTCAAATCAGTGTTGCTTTTCTGGTCTTGGCTTGAGAAAATAGAGCCTAGGTTGTACTCACAGGTGTGGCACAGGCTGGCTGTGTGGTAGTTTGTTTGCCGGGCTCAATGGGGCTTAATGGGGTTGAAATGTTTGACTGAAACATTTTAAATGAACTTCATTTGGGTTCAAATGCAGACATGGGTGCTATCTGCATAGGTGCTATCTGTTCTTGCTGTGTTCTAGTGGGATTCATCCAAGTGCTCTGGTTTCCTCCCGCAGTCCAAAGACATTCTTGTAAATTAATTGGCTTCTGTAAAAATGTGCCCTGATGTGTGTGTGTGTTTTCCTGTGTGTGCCCTCAAGGAATTGGAGTCTTGTCCAGGGTGTATCCCACCTGGAGCCCATTGCTTGCAAGGTTCCAGTGTCTCTCATGACCCTGTACTGTTACTGTATATACAATAATAGTAAAGTGGTTATAAAATGGGAGGACATCTCCAACGTATCTACTGTACTTTGACATGGTTCAGAATAATTATCTGCTTATGTAAAGCTTACAGTATGTATCTATATTATTTTAAGATGTCCAAATCTTTTAAATTACAATGTCCCCATCTTTTGAATACTGCTATTTTTCTCCATTTAGTCCCGTTGTATCTTTTCATGAGGAAAAAGTTTGTTTAGAATTCTTGAAACAGTTTTTAGGACACAGTGTATGACCATGTTGTCACAATCGTGTGGTTTGTGTCTCATCATCAAAATAGTTTTAAAATTTCTGTAAAATATACATTTATAATCGACAAAAAAGACATTAAATTCACTTCACACAATCTAGTCATAATAGTTTTGACTCTCACTTTTTCTGAATACAGTATATTCTCAACTGTACAAATTACATTAAATCTTTATTTGTGCCAAAAATATTTGCCTTTTCACTTAAAGAAAAAAAAAGACCAAGTACAGTATAAGGGGAATGTGGTCCTTTCAATAGGAATTCCTGTTTCAAACAGTCTTTCAAAATGTAACTACAACAGAAATGTATTTCTTTACAACAAAAACAGGAGTAGTCCTATATTTACCTTTAAAAGAATTACAGTACATTAAATTTCATTCGGAAAATGCACTGGACCATTATCATTATAGAAAGGCAAAAAGGACTTTAAGAAGTTTGAAAGGTAGGTAAATTTAGTTACTGTAATATAAGACGATAAAAAGAAAGCATCATTTAAAATATTATGTTTTTCTTTTCCACTTACTTGGCTTGCTATTATGGCATTGTATTTCTTCTTATTCTTCTTTGAAAAACATTTCTTGCTGTTTCTTCTAAACAAAGAGCCTGCACAGAAAAGAATTTAACTGCTTGGGGATTCAAAATCTGTGTGCTAGTCAATAAAACATAACAAAAACAGAATAACATACATGTAACACACCTGTTTTTCCTTGTGCATAAGATCCTAACCACTTGAAATATAGTTTAAAAGTTCATAAAAACTAACATCTTGATCCACTTCAGTTCATGGAGGAGACAGGGCCTATCCCAGCTAGCAATTGGTGCAAAGCCGGATACACCCTTGACAGCATGTTAGTCTATTGTAGGGCACACACAGACACAAACACACATACTGTACTTGGACAATTTTCCCAGATGCCAATTAATCTACAAGTATATATTTGTATATTTGGGAGGAAACAGGAGCACCTGGAGAAAACCCATGCACACAAAGTAAGAACATACAAACTCCATGTACAGTAGATACAGTAGCACCCAGGATTTGAACCCAGCCCCCCAGACCTAACAGACTTGTTAAGTGGCAATGCTAACCACTGAGCCACGATGCCATTTCCGTTATGCCAGCAGCCATATCACTCTGCAGCTCACAACTAGCAACCCATTGAAGCTAAGCAGATGTGAGCTTAGTCTGTACCTGGATGGGACACCTCCTGAGAAAAACTGAGGTTGCTGCTGGAAGATGGAAGGTGTTAGTGGGGTCTTTGCAGGTCCTAATGCCCCAGTATAGTATACTGTAAAAAGGCACTGTCCTTTGGATGAGATGTAAAACTGAGGTCCTGACTCTCTGTGGTCATTAAAAATTCCAGGGCGTTTCTCGAAAAGAGTAGGGGTGTAACCCCAGCATCCTGGCCAAATTTCCCATTGGCCCTTACCAATCATGGCCTCCTAATAATCCCCATCTATGAATTTGATTCATTACTCTGTTCTCCTCCCCTCTGATAGCTGATGTGTGGTGAGTGTTCTAGCGCGCTATGGCAATCGTCACATCCAGGTGGATGGTGGTGGAGGAGAGTCCCCATTATCTGCAATGTGCTTTGAGTGCAGTGTCAACAAAAGCACTATATAAGTGTAAGCAATTATTAATTGTTATTTTCAACAAGAAAATAATCAAAATTATTCTAAAAAAGTATAAATGCCACTGTGGAAAAGTCTAAGACATTCAGAATTGTTCTACTATATTTGCTCAGTTTTTCTTTATACAAAAGCACAATTCTATGGAGATCATCTACTGAAATTGTAGCTTTTCTGTTTTAAGCTATCAGCTAATCCTGACGTCTCTGTACTTTGTAATACTGTAAATAGGACACCTGACAATGAGTCGATGAGATTTGATTGGTAAATGTAATGGATTAGCTACTACAACAGTTCACATTGACAGTTCATGTATAATTTAGCTTGACATTTCGTGATCATGTTTTCAAAGTGCATTAAAGATTTCTAAACAGCTGAATTGACAGTTTGGGTTCTTCTCAATCACCCTAAGCAGGAGTTCTGGTTATCTTGAGAGCATGCTGGCATGTGTTTTGCTGTCACAAACTAGGTTATTATTATTTAATTTGTTTGTATTAGTTACAGTGTTTTATGGTTGTATGGTAATACTTTTGTACATTTCAACTTGGTCATCACTTGTGGGAATGTTTCATTGCCATTCCTTTCATGATTCAGACCTCTTCCAGTGGACTGTTTTGGCATCACAGCCCTGCCAGCCCTATTACCCTGTAGGAGCAGTTCATTGCCACCTTTCTGCTACAGTTGCCAGCTGTTGAAAACTGTCGGTCCTGCGGAGGATGGCATTCGCTGCCTGTTTATGGTCTGGCGTTGGCAGAGGTCAATGCTGCCAATTTGGTGTGATTATGTTGGATACTGCAAATGCGCTGGACTGACTCTGAAACACTAACTTTTCTGAATTTTTATAGACAATTATTGTAGTCTTTTTTCTTGGGTCTTTGCTTGTTTTGTTTTATTTTTTACTTTTTTACAAAATTGGACATGGAAATGATGACAGATGTGAGAGATATCATAGATTGTATACTCAAAATAAATGAAACTGTGCAATTGCAATGTCATCCATTTTATTTCTAAACAGAATTTCTAAAAAAGCCTTATTTATTGGAGCTATCTCTAACTGAAACATTTTGAAAAGGCTGTTACTGACACAGTATTCCACAGTGAATGACATAATTTGTATACAGAATATGCTTGGAATGGGTGGTCCTAAAATCAAACAACAGATATATTCAGAATACCAATTTCAAATAGGCATATTTCATTTACTCTTGAACAAAAATATCTCAAAGTAGATATTCGAGATATGTCAGGAATAACATATCTCAGGAATAACAGGGCCATATGAAGTTTTACAGGGTTTTTCAAAGTCCTTGTACACCTCAGTGATCTTGTCTGAAGGAGGTCATGAGTTTTTTAAATTATACTTGGAATTACTGTGACCATAAAATATTAGAACATAAAAAAGCAAATATGTGGAGGCCATTCAGTGCATCTAGCTTATTTGCTTGGTAGTATTTATTTGATCAGAGTATCTTATCAAGCTGTTTCTTGAAAGAAGCCATGGTACAGTATTTTTTTTTAATATTTCAGACAGTTTCAGACTAACAATTGTATAAAGAATCACCCCCTTTTAGTACGTTTTAAGCACTTCTTAGTCACAAGAATTTCCACTCTTCAGTATACTTTGGAATATGAACACTTTTTATTCACCCTTTATAACACCATCTTGAATCCTAGTCTTTGCCTTTGGGTTTTAAAAATCTAGTTTTGAAAGATAAGATTTCCCATCCCTTATTTTGTGCTCCATGGGAAAAAAAAGTCCATGAAACTTTGCCATGAATAGCAAATTCTGTAGCTTGGTAAAATTCATCTAATGATGAAATTAGCCAACGAATATAAAGGAATAGTGTACTTAATACTTTGGCGTAAACTCACCTGGCTGAAGACATGTCATTGTTGGCTGAAGATCACTGCAGTCACAACCCCCCTCACTTTCCAGGAATGAACCAGGGAGACAGCTACAAGAGTGCAATTTAGATGGAGGAAGGGGGGCTACAAAAGATGCTCACAGGGTTAAAGGCAGCCAGTGAGTATTTACGGTATACATAGGAGAGAAAAAGAGCCAAATTAGAATTTGACCTCCTCTCAAATTTCTGTTAAAAAATTAATAAGAAGGCCTGAAATTAAATGATCAACAAAACCAGATTTACCTGCTGCAGTAAAGCTACAGAAAGGTCTGATTGTTTTAGGTCAATACAAAATGTACAACAAAAAAGCAGACAATTCAGCTAATTCTCATACTGAATTGCCCAGCAGCTCTTCATAAATACAAAACCTGTCGTATCATGTACATGCAACCCCCTTCCCTCTGTCAGCATTTTGATGGTGTTTTCTGCTGCAGACCCACTGAATATTAACTGTGAGAGGACCCATGCTGTACGAGCTGTGTACAGTATGTGCTTTATCTGCCTCCATGCTGTGTATTTACATCCAAGCAATTCAAGCAGGTTTTCTGCACAGGAGGTGCACTGCTTTGCATAGCTGTGAGAAAGTCTTCCTTACTTCCTTCCTTTATTGTCCCAGGTGGGAAACTTGCTTTCAAGCAGGTACAGTAAAAGGCACAACACAACATAAAACATTTAACACAACATCAACCCCTTAACAAATAGGAAACATACATGCATAATATGAAAAAAAAAACAAGTTAGTAGCTTTAAGCAATCCTTGCAATTTAGACAAATAAGGAAGCTGGGTGTGAGATAGATACAGTACATAAGATACAAGCATGATGAAAAATGAATACAGAAAACCATAGCAATCAATTGTCCAAATTAAGTAGGATAATAGTCATGAGGATAATAATAATAATAATAATTGCTTACACTTATATAGCGCTTTTCTGGACACTCCACTCAAAGTGCTTTACAGGTAATGGAGACTCCCCTCCACCAATGTGCAGCATCCACCTGGATGAGGTGAAGGCAGCCATAGTGCGCCAAAATGCTCACCACACATCAGCTATCGGAGGAAGGAGAGCAGAGTGATGAAGCCAATTCATAGATGGGGATTGTTAGTAGGCCATGATTGGTAAAGGCCAATGGGAAATTTGGGCAGGACGCCGGGGTTACACCCATACTCTTTCGAGAAACACCCTGTGATTTTTAATGACCACAGAGTGTCAGGACCTCGGTTTTACATCTAATCTGAAGGGCGGTGCCTGTTTACAGTATAGTGTTCCCGTCACTATACTGGGGCATTAGGACCCACGTGGACCACAGGGTGAGCGACCCCTGCTGGCCCCACTAACACCTCTTCCAGCAGCAACCTTAGTTTTTCCAAGGAGGTCTCCCATCCAGGTACTGACCAGGCTCACACCTTCTTAGCTTCAGTGGGTTGCCAGTTGTGAGTTCCAGGTTGATATATTTCTGCTGGCAAAAATGGGTAAGGTTCCGCTTTGAAATCCAATCGACTTTGCAGAGACAATGTTTACATCGCAGAAGAAATCCGTCCCTTGGTGGGCTCGAACCACCAACCTTTCGTTTAACAGCCGAACGCGCTAACCGATTGTGCCACAGAGACTAAAGAATAATATAATAGAATAAAGAAGAACTTAACTCTCCATCCATCCATTTTCTAGCTACTTAATCCAATTCAGGGTCCCGGGGGAGCCAGAGCCTATCCCAGTAAGCAACAGGCACAAAACAGGATACAACCTGGATGAGGTGCCAGCCAATCACATGTCACATACAGACACAGATGTGCACATACTCAAATCAGGACCAATCTTCCCAGAAATTAACCTATCAGTAGATATTTGGACTGTGGGAGGAAACCATAATATCTGGAGTAAACCCACACGAACATGTAAATCCACATGAATACAGAGAAAATATACAAACTCCACATACTGTGCATAGGTCCCCAGGTTAGGAATTGAACCCAGGGCCCCTATGCTTCACAGTAGTGAAGCGCACCACTGCACCACCACATGACCCCTAGCAAAGTTCTATTGCACTTGAAGGGGGTCTTAATCAATGTTCTCATGGAAGGAGCTCCTCTGAGAAAGAGGGCACTTGTGTGGAGCATGTGCTGAGGTGCAGCAGATAAGAAAGCACTTGAACTATCAGTTTAACCTGCTGGTGTTCAAATACAAATGCTTGTGAATTGTAGATGGAGAATTCGTGAAGAGAGGGGGTGAAAATGGAAATAGAAGCAGAGCACTAAAGATATCAGGACAATTCTCCCCTTTGAGAAAACATAGTAGGTTGTATTATGTTAACAAATGTTTCTTAAAAAAGAACCAATAATTGTATTTTTTCAACTTTCACCCTCACTTAAACTGAACCTAACTGGTAGAATAACAGTGAGTTCAATCATGTTTTGGGTTCATTTATTTAAAGAGAAATATGTTTTCATTTATCAGGTTTTGCTTTTTTCCCTTCAAGAAAGGCCAAACAATGACTCACTTCCAGTACTGAATCTTATATTATGTAACAGACAAACTATGAAATGTCAGAAAATCATTTTGAAAATTATCTCGGCATTACCATGAAAAGTTGTCAAGAATTTAATTAAATCTGATGTCATTAAATTATTTGAAGCATAACTCTAAAATGCTGTGCTTCCATAACATAATTCAAAGACACGGGAAACAAAGAGTCCTCTTCTGAGAATTTTGAAAAAAACTCTTGAAAAAATATCTCCCTGGAGCTGAACTGCTGTTTCTAAATTCACACTAATTCTCCTACACTGTAATGCAGCTTGCTTTATTTTATTTTTTGTATGAACTCAAGCCTGAGAAATCAAGAACAGTCACAAAATATATAAAAGGCTGAAATTATTTAGTTTCAATAAATATTTTTTTGCATTTTGTTACCAGACATATGTGATACTCTAAATAATGATCACAGGTATATTTCAATTTGATAGAAGAATCTGAAAAATTATCTTATCTTTAAGTAAGACCTAATTAAACTAGACTAATGTTTAGTCTTGATATATGCAAATAAAGTGGAATAGAAGTGGGAGCTGTGGGAATACTGAAGTAAAGTGTGTAGTTTTGAAGTGGTAGTCTAGATGTACTGTACCAACTGACAGTGAGACAAGAAGAGAGCACTAACTCTTCAGTCTGTGTGGGTCCTAATGCACCAGTATAGTGATGGGGACACTATACTGTAAAAAAGGTGTCGTCCTTAGAAGAGAAGAAGAGATTTAACCAAGGCTCTGACTCCGTGGTCATTAAAAATCCCAGGGCATTTCTCAAAAAGAGTTGGTGTCTGAGCCATATTCCCACATGGTCTTTACCAATCATGGCCATCTAATAATCCCCATCTATGAATTTCCCTCATTACTCTGCTCTCCTCCCCAATGACAGCCGATGTGTGGTGAGGGTACTGGCACACTTTGGCTGCCATCACATCAGCCAGGTGGGTCCTACAAATTGGTAGCGGTGGAGGGAAGTCCTCATTGTCTGTAAAGTGCTTTGACTGGAGTGTCCAGAAAAGCGCTGTGTACAGTAAGTGTAAGGAATAAGTATTAAGTGTTCCATCATGCACTTCTATTAAGAATCTTAAAGCATTGTAGACTGAAGACATCTTCAGGCAGGATCACATGAAGCCTTTGAAATGTCATTAATCTGCTGTTCCTTTACATTCACGGTGTAAACGTCTCACAGCTCAACTGTGTTAATTAAGCTTAAGTCCAAAATCAGTGCTGCATTTAGTAGCTGCAGTGTTTCTTTTACTGTACACCCTGGTGTTACTCTAAACAAACCAAGTTAGAAATTAGCTACAAGCTCTGTAATGTAGACAGCTTTAACAAGAAAAAAATCTATTTTCTTCTTAACACTTAGTCTACATAATAGATATATTACTGTAATAAAATCTTTTGCAGTTGCTTTTTCAGACCTGCTCTGTCACGGTCGTCATATCCTGTAGAAACCCCCCTTTAATGTCAAACCAAAATCTATTTACAAATGTGTATATGTTGCCCGTGGTGATGTGAGAAAATCATTTTGAAAATTCAGTATTACCATGAAAAGTTGTCAATTTTCATGAAATCTGTTGTCATTAAATTGTTTGAAATGTAACTCTTTGGTGGCCATAGAGCTGGGGTTCCTAATTGTGGTACTTCCCAATACTGGCTCATAACGGTTGTTATGGGTTTGTTACAGGTTGTTATGGACTTAATTGTACTAATATAACAACTTCCCCTAGGCCTCCACATGGTGCTGCTTTAAGGAGACCTACAGTACAGTAGAGAACCTGCAGACACTGGCTGTTCACTTCCCTCCAGCACCAGGATTGGAGATTCTTGTATTAAAGCAATGGAGGACTGCAGTCTGGATAGCTCTGTCCCCTAAAGCAATGGTGTTCCATCCTGGTCCTGACGGACTGCTGTGTCAGCTAGTTTTCATTCCATCTGGCCCTCGATCACTGGTCTTGACTGATTTATGTAATTGATCTGCTTACTTATTTAGATTTTTTCTGCAGTCCTTGGCTTCAAAAGGACTGAGGTATAGAACCTCAGCATACAGAAATTTATGTAATTTGTCTTCCACTTAGAAATTATTAAGTTGTTTTCCTATTCAAAAAAATGAAATCAATTTAGAAGTGACAAGGATGGGAATGAATGTATCAAATACACAGTGTTTGGGTTTTTCTTTCTGCAAAAGTCCAGTTTGTTACATTTCAGCTGGCCCACCTGTATGAGTAGAATTCTGAAGCTCAGGATTTGGCACAGCATTGATACCAATTATATAAACCCCACACACCGTTTGTAAAGCTGAAAGTGAATTTAAAGCTACTTGTAAAATAGAAAATTAAAATCAATTTGCTTGTGATGAAGAAAGTGGCTGGAGAACAAAGAAGACACAGCCATCCCCCCACAACAGTTGGAAAAGCACTGTCCTACAGACCAGAGGAAAGTTAATATTGGTCTAGTTAAGAGGTAAGACCGGAGCCGGAGCAAAAACCAGTAGATACAGCAGCTCTCCAGGACTGGAATTGTGTCCTTTTTGTTAGACCAGGAACTGTCAGCCTTGGCAATTCCATTCCATGCCATTACAGGACTTTAAACTTTCTAATAAGTTCATTACTGAATGCATCCTTAATTGCTTAATTAAACTAGGTGCTGAAGATCAAAGTGATAATAAATCATTAGCTGGACCAAAGACTTGCAATGGAATTGAAGTGTCAAGGTTAACTACCTCTGTATTAGACCATATGATTTTATACCTGGCAAAAGCTTCCTTCAATTGGCTCAATATTTAGTTGGCACGGCAGTGAAATATGGAAAATGTAATGTGAGCAGTGCACAGCAATTATTTTAAAAAACGTAAGCATCACTCAATTGATTGCAGACTTGCTAAATTAACAAGGCTATGTCACAAGCCAAGAACTGTTTTGTGGCATAGTCAGTGTTGTTTTTTAAAACACTAAATTTTTGCCCCACCAAAACACACTAAATATAATACAAATTCAGCAGCACCTTCTCTTAAATTTAACTCAGTGTGAGATTACTTAGCTTGTGTCTCTGTTGCCTTTAATAGAACATTTATTTCTATTCAAAAACCTTTTGGTCAGTTTTTCTGTTAAAGATGTTTCAAAAAGTAATATCAATCACAAAAATATAACTCAAAAGGTATGTTTCAAAGGTAAAAAATGAAAATGTAGCAGTTTAAAAATTTTACAGCATTTGTTAAATAATGCATTAAATTTGATAAAAAAAAAACCTCATTAATCATTGAAAGTTCTACACATTTAAAGGCAAGATTGTGCTGCAATTTGTTTTTATATTGTGTTTGATATAGCCTATACTGTACATGATATCATGTTGCCATAGGTAGAATTTCGGCAATGTAAAGCAAAGAATTTCATAAATAAATGTTTAAATGATTAAATATGTACCAGGGATAGAAAGAGATCTGAATATGAGGTCTGTTACCTAATTAATTTGACTCACCAAAATTAATTACATTTGCACCTATATACTGTATAAAGCTTGATTTTTTTATTGGTGCAAGATAGGTGAGGTGCAGTACTGTACCTTCCTCCAGGGTACAGCAGAGGTATCTCACCCTGAATTTGAACCCACAATCTCCTGGACAGAGGCATGCTACCACACTTACCCTTTCAGAGGTAAAATCTGCATCTGAATTAAGGTACAATATTTATTACATAACACATTGCATTGGGATAGGCCATTAGCTGGTGCCCATCTGGGAGATTTTTACTACTGTGAGTTGGTGCCTTAATAAGTGCCAGCTGTAAGCCTCCCCGTTTAAAACACCCTGCCTAAACTCTCTTCAGAACCTTAGTAGTCAGAGGTGTGGCACGGCTAAGCAGTGGACTCACTGCTGTGGACTTACTGTAGGCTGCAGAATCCATTAGTTACAGTAGGCCACTAGTGTGTGCTAGGTTTATGTTCATAGTCACAGGAGAAGCAGCACAGCGGGACGTCTGAGTGAGATTGACCGCAGATGCTGCATGTGAAGGAAGTGAGAGCAGTACGTTTGTGAAGAAAGATCGGCAGAGTGTTGAGACCCTCAGGTGAAGAGCTGCTGTCTTTCCCAGGGAAGGAACAACATGTCAGATCTAGGATTCCAGACATTTTCTAAAAAAAAAACTGACCATGGTAAGAGGATATGCTGGTGGGTCTGAGGTGCCGGAAGTGCGGAATGCGATCCTTAGTGGTCTGTCAGACTGCAGTGGGTCCTCGCTCCTGTGTTCTTGTGCCCTAGGGTGAGAGAATGTTATTTGTATGTGTGTTAGAGAGTGAATTCAGAGTGTTAGTAAGTGAACTGGTGTGAGAAAAGAAGTGATAAGAAATCAGAATGAGAATGTTGAATAAAAGAGTAGGGATGTAACCCCTGCGTCCTGGCCAAATTTCCCATTGGCCCTTACCAGTCATGGCCTCTTAATAATCCCCATCTATGAACTGGTTTCATTACTCTGCTCTCCTCCCCACTGATAGCTGATGTGTGGTGAGCGTTCTGGTGCACTGTGGCTGCGGTCGCATCATCCAGGTGGATGCTGCACATTGGTGGTGGTGGAGGGGAGTCCCCATTACCTGTAAAGCGCTTTGAGTGGAGTGTCCAGAAAAGCGCTATATAAGTGTAAGCAATCATTATTATTATTATAATTTGGTGAGAAAGTTTTATTTGTCTGAGATTATAAAGTAGGAGACACAGCCTGACAGGCTCCTGGCTCTGATGGAAGAAGAGTGAGAGAGGCTGCCTGTCTGGATCTGACTCTAGTGACCAAAGATATATATGATATTCTAAATGAGACCTAGTGCAAACAAAACCTTATCTCAAGTCGTTAGAGCAAACTAGAAGACTTGTGGTTTTCTTAATTTGCAATAACCTTTTCTTGTTCCTTTGTCTAACTAATTCTCCATTTACAGTCATGACCTGCTGACTCTTGACTGTATATGGCAGAGCATTTCCTGGAGCAAACTGAGATGTACAACAAGAGTCAAGACCTCAGTTTAATGCCTCATCCAGAGGATGGTGCCTTTTTTACAGCATAGTATCCCCATCTCTATACACACAGACCACAGGGTGCACATCCCCTACTGGCCCCTCTGATACCTCTTCCGTCAGTAACCTTATCTTTCCAAGGAGGTCTCCATCCAAGTACTGACCAGGTTTACACCTGCTTAGCTTCAGTGGGTTGCAGGGTGATATAGCTGCTGGCCAAACTATGCATTTTCATATTTACTGGTTATAGAATGTACAAATGCCATGCAGTTGAAGCATGCATAACATTATTGTAATTATTTGTAAGAGTGGTTTGTATTCAGATGTACAGTACTACTGTATGTAAATGTCAAGTGTGAGAGAAAACAATTCTCACTATGTTACTGGATTGGCATTACATTTGCATTTTTGTGACTATATAGTATGACAGCACAATATTTAATTGCAGGAAAGCCATAACAATATGAGGGCAACTCCTTTAGCTTTTTTCATTTGAAAGATGTTAGTGGTGAATCCTATGGAGAAATTACTAAGAAAGTCAGTTCTTGCCCACTTATGCTCTTCTATGTACAGTATAACTATTTTGCCTCATGTACTTCCTTTCTCTCAGATCATCACCCTTACAGCAGCTCCCTGGCTCATTCCTTGCATAACTAAGGTGGGGGGTTCAGTCAGCCTCATCCCTACACTTACTATTCCCTCAAAGGAGATTTATTCCAAACAAACCTCTAGTACATTTAGGCTAAATCACACTTAATAGTATCTGACCAAACTACTGAACTGTCTTTTGGATTATTGCTGGAATTGTTCTCCCCTGTTTCAGATCTTTAGTAACATAAGTGCATCAGTTTCTTTGGAAAGAAAAACCCTTTGCAGTCTTTATTTTCATACTCGAATGCAGCATCATCTGGAACTGGTAATTTCAACATCAAATGTGACCTGATTCTATTTCAGTTTTATGTACTGTGTCAGATTTTGACAGACAATAAATGAAACATTACCAAAAAAGCGAGCAAAGCCCCACAAAACTTTTTACCCCACCCCCTTTCAATTTTGGAGATATCAATATTATGCATTACCCCACTGTTCATCTGTAAATGCAATTATATGTTTTCTGAAAAAAATGCTTTGTTAGTGTCTCATAGAAAATCTACAGAAAATCATCACTTTGCTATTTTATGTTATACCATCTGTTTCTTTATTATTTCACAGATTCACCCACCAGCTAAATGGAACCTTATTAGTCAATATGTTTTTGCTTAGACTTCCCATACTTGGTTTTGATTTTTGTACTCACACTATGATACTGTATGAGAAATATTGGAACATATGATGATTTTACAAAAGACATGTTCACAATATATTCAACAGGATGAAGGTCCCATCATGGCCATTATAACATCTGCAATCCTAAGAGGGACACTTTCCACCTTGGTTTGATACATGTCTAGATTAATGCAGTTTCTCCTGTAGTTCATTGTCTCCTTGGTATTAGTGGTCTTCTACTAATTCATCATTCCAGTTCATCCCCAAGGTATTCACCAGTGTTTAAATGAGACAATATTCTTCTCAAGAGAACAGATGTGTAATGCAGTGTACAATAATCACAGCTATTACATTTTAGATAATTATGGTTAATAATATATATACTCAAAGGGCAATTAATATGGTTTGCCAAACAGGGATGTAGTGAAGGCACAATGACTGTTAATTACATTTAATAGGCGGTATGTCATGTAATAAAATAGGAAATGCAGAACACTATGTGAATAGATAGTATAGTTACACACACTCAAAAAATATCAGTTACTGTACTTAGATTTAGTTTTCCTTGACTTGATTATTCACATTCATTTCATAAATTAGTATTTCATGTAGGTCTAAAATGATATTCTAAGAAAGCCTTGTCTGAACTATGTAAAGTGAGATGTTTCTGTGTCTGGACAAGTATGTTGAGCTTGTTAACAATGAGGAAATGATTTTCAGAGGGAGTTTTCCCTGTCCAAAACAGTTAAGCACTTCAAGATTCACGTTACAGTTTCTTTCTCTTTGCTGGCCGACATTTTGGAACTGTAATATCATAGTGGTAACGGCTACGTGCTCTTAAATCAGAATAACCATCTGGATCCTTCTGGTGTCCTTAGAAACAGGTTAGCAATTTAGTAATTGCATGAAGTGCATTAAAATGCCGACTGCAGTTGTTATGTGATCTCTGGTGGCTATTTTGAATGTTTTCTCCGTATGGTGAATGAGATCTTTTACATTTCATAAATTCAGGAAGTCATCACACTATTTTTCAAGTTATATTTGTATTTTATTTGTGAGTTCACAACAAAGACATATAAAAATCATTTTATTATAAACGTGTTGAAAGATCATGGTAAAATTACAAAAACGACTTATTTTTTCATTGGCAGTATAAAGGCCTAATAGGTCTTTTTTATATATATTTTTGGCAGTTTTCAGTGAAGGGAATATTTTGATCAAAACACAGCTCAAAACAGTAAAATCTTACGACTAAAGTTTGCTTACTGTACATATATCAGCTGTATTTTGCACAAAACATCTCTACAAGGAAAGCAGGCTACAAATATAAAAAACATGGCCTTGATATACTGTAATTGATGTATTTTTTAACTAAACATTCTTTTCAAAGACATTTAACAACAACACATTTTTCAGGACAATTGCAGGATACCTATTGTACTTAAAAAAATAATTAACTTCAAAATCTGTAAAGATGTGGTATTCTATAACTAGTGCTTGTGAATACATACTGTATGGACCTGTTGACCCTTTGGAACAGTAGTCATAAATGATTATGAATGCTGTTATACAATATGATGTTAAAGTGTCCCACCAAACACACCTACAGTAAAAAGAGAGCCTTTGGCAAGCAAAAGTGAAAACATGTACAGTATACATGTATACATAATGAAATATAATAATATAAAAATAACACCTACATTGAAACCTTGAATTATTTTACATGTTTTTTATGAGTGTTTGCTTGAGTATGAGGGTTCATGAAAAGACAAATAGCTCTCACAAATCCCACATATCTGTATGGCTGACATCTTGTCACAATTCTCTTTTCCTGTGCACAAGGGAAGCAAAACCTGATTCCCATTGATCGAGGTCACAATTATTGGAACATGTGCTAGTTTATCTTGTAATGCTGTAGAATATTGACAGCTTGCAGGATTTATGACAAACAGTGGACTGTGTCCTCCACTAAGGTCATTAGCAAAGCCCCACAACTGGTCAATAACGTATGTTCACAAATGTGTTTTGACACTTGCTTGTTTTCATTTCCTCAGACTAGACTAAAAAGTGTTTAAAGTGACTTTAGTGTTCATGGATTTTAATATCTTGAAACTGCTTCCTCTCACTCAATTGAATAGAAATAAATCAAGTGTGGCTTGATAGTTATTGCAGCACTTCTGTGGCATGTTTCTCTGTACAGTATATTAAATTAGTAATATGTCCACTCTTGCAGAGCATGCTGTTGTAAGGCAGTAGACAGTACCTACCCCTTGTTTTTTTCAGAATAAGCTTACATATACTTGGAGTAGTATGAATATTTTCCCCTTATTAAATAAATTTACAAATTGACAATTGTTGTAACATTATTGTTTCAAATATGGGGCCATCAAAGTGCACACCAACTCATGGGATGGTTTAAATTAGAATCAGGCTTATATACAGTATAGTAACTGAGATGAGAGTTATGACTACCTGGGCTTGTTATGGAGAGATACTTTATGTGGATTTACAATGGTAATCTATTCAAGAGGCTTACATCTTTACTGCACAGAAGACAAACCAGCTTTGGTGATAGCCGAAGGGAGAGAAGTGACAGGCTGGTTTAAAAATGGACGGCAGTTATAGCCGACCTACCAAAGGAGGCCACTATTTAGATTCAAATCACTTGTAAATAGCCACACCAGGAGTGAAAGACACTCAGTACAGTTGACTTGTAACTTAAGCAGGAGTTAGGGATTTTAAGTATGAAGCCAAATTCACATTTAGTCAAATTATGCCCTTTAACCCTGATAAAAACCTCCTACTAACCTCTTACAGTAATTAAAGATAATAAATATAAGTAAAAAAACAGTAAATAAAAGTAAATAAGATGACCTTTTAAGCTCACTAACTAGCTTTCATTGGTGTACTTGGCTTTCATTTTTTCAATATTTTTATGTTCTGGAGCTGACTGCATAAGTTGAGAGCGCATTAATTGCGAGTCGACGGTATCAGTTAATTGGTAAAATGTTAAGAAATTTTCACTCTCACATGGGTGCAATTAGTTATTTTTGTTTTGTATTTGAAGGACTTCCATGGTGCTAATGGAAGATTTTTTGTATTGTTTTCTACTATTTTACCTGAAAAAGCAAATAATAAAGCCTTTGGCCATCATTAAGCTCTTTTAAAAGCAGACCTTTGTAATCACCCGCGTGGAGGGTAGAACCTGTAACACAGACCAAATCAGATTCTAAAGTTTTACTTTACATAGTTTACAGGTGCCTGTCTGACATTATGATATGATTACAATGCCACTTTCTTAAGGTAAAATGTGACGAGACTGATATCATTAACCTCATTAATTTCCTAACATTAGCTTCTCACATTGCTGAATTCAATGCTGTTCCTGAGAATGCTGAAATCAGACCTTCCATCGAAGAACTTGGTATCACTTGTAACCTTGTGTTATCATTTGAAGTACATGTTAGGAATTTTATAAGGATATCTTTTAGCTGACGCAACATTACATGGTTAAGATGCCTGTTTTGTTAACCTAATGCTGAAATAGCCATAGCAACTGACCAGTGTACTAAATTTTTAGACGTTGTATATTTCAAAAGGTCCAGAGTTCTGCAAATGGTGCGCTACCTAAAACTACTCTATATCACCAAATAATTCCTGACCACTGTAAATTACACCTTTCTCCAACAAAATGTAGAGTACAGTTTGAGGTTCTCCTGCACATGTACTGTATAAGGCACCGAAAGGTTTAGCGCCAGTCTAAGATTACAGACATTGTGTGAGTATAGTTCATCGTCTCTTTCATGGCTTTATCGGGTGATTGTCGTCATCTTACTTGATCATAGATTTGGTTGCACACCCTTCTCATGTGTAGCAACATCTGTAGAATTTATTACAGCAATCCATAAGACTCCTCAACTATCACCATTTTCAAACCTCACTCAAAGACCCATGTTTTCATTTAAGCTTTCACTCCTGGTTTTGCAAAGCTAGTTTGTTCTTTTTTTTGTCCACTTTATTTTTCTTGCTGTATTATGAGTACTATGGGACAGCACTTTCAGATTGTTAAAAACACTCGCAAATAAAATTTATCATTATTACTGTATGTACTATTATCTACACAAAATCATATGAGGGATGTGAATGCAAGTTACAGTGCCAGTATATTGGATAACTAACTGTAATTGTCACGGGAGCCGGGGACTAGAGTCGGGGATGAGACATAAGCCCTTAGGTAGTGGATGTGGGGTGACCTGGTGAGGCGAGCCTCTCGACAACCGATCCCAATGCTGAGCAAGGAGGAAAGGGAGACCCAGAAATATAAAGCCCCAGACAACAAGACACACTGGAATAAAAAGTAAAGCACAGCAAAACTAGGAACAGGACAGAGAAGGAGTGCCCTCAGGATGTAGAGGGCGTGACAGTACCCCCCTTCAAGGGTGGCCCCTGCAGCCCAAAAAAGTAAATGAGCTGTATAGCACTGAGGGGAGGAAAAACCTCATTTAACTGAAAGGAAACCTCCGGGAGTCCACGGCTGAGAGCTACCCCCTCCTCAGGGGTAAAAAACCTTTATTGAGGAGAGGAAGCGGGTCAGAGTTGGGCTCCGGAGGATCGAGACAAAAAAGCAGACAAAACACATAAAAAAGCACGCACAACACAAATAAACCCTGACAGAACAGGGGAACAAACAACACATAAAAAATGAGTCACAACAAACAGGGAGCCTAGGGGGCATGGGAGCCCAGACCAGAGTGACCAGCAGGCATGGGAGCCCGGGAACAGCGAGACAGCGATCCCATTGCCGAGCAAGGAGGAAAGGGAGACTCAGAAATATAAAGCCCCAGGCAACAAGACATACTGGCAGAACAAGTAAAACACAGGGAAACTAGGAACAGGACAAAGAAAGAGAGCCCACTAGATGTAGATGTAATGATTGCAAGACATCTGCTTCTCACAGAGGCTTCCTCACACAAAAGGGTTCTTGTGGCTGATATTGCCACCTAAACACAGTTGCAGAGATGAGTGCCCCTGAACCATGTATCTCCAGCCGGCTCCTTACACTTGGCCATCCCGACCATCTCATTTCATTGACATTATGACATTGGCTTTGTTATGCAGCATCTGAGAAACACTCATGGTGTGTCTTTGACATCTCTAGTGGTTTATTGGGGCATTCCATCTTGCATATCAAATGTTTGAAAACACTCAGCACTGGACAAATATGAATAGGTCAGAAGCTTTCCTGTGATGAGTTTGTATCTGCTCAATGTGCTCCTTCATACTGTGTAGTTGCTTCACATGCTCTAGTGAATATATAAGGTCTGTACTTTGAAGATCCAATTGTACAGAATGGAATTTGCGAAGGGCACATTTGTGGAAACAAATGAGATTAGTTAGTACATACAATACATGAATCACAAAAAATGAACAGAATAACATTCTTATTATTTTGCCATATTTTTCCGTTTATTTTTAGTGAATTGTATTTTTTATGTTGAATAAATATCAATATAAATAAATATATTATTGAATTATATTGAAAAAATATCAAATGTTGAAAGAAACTCCTATTTTGTTTACTAGAGCAGTAGAATTCCACACAATCCTGGGTTTTTAAATTGTGTTCATACCTTGCTTTGTGTGTAATCTACTTTATTTCAATACATTGGAATTTAATACTTTGATACTTGAAGTCTAGGTATAGCATTCTTGTGAGTCAGAACCTTAGAAATGGATTAATATAATTGCTTGTCTTCAACATACAATGTTGTTATATACACCTTACACTACCTCAGCTTTGTAGTGAAATTAAAATCTGTTGTGAGCCAACCTCAAGTCACAGGCTGTTTTATTACTACATATAAACTACACCTTTTTTTCTGCTGATGCTTATTATTGAATTAATGCACTGAATCTCAGTAAAAAGGAGACACATTGGTTTTAAAAACATTTTTCTCTAGAGTTTTGGAAGAAACTTGAATAATGTGAAGACCAAAAAAAAACATTTAGGCTTTACAGATAGATTTCTGCACTGGCCTCAACATTGTTTTGTAATTACAAATGAACTTGTAAATGGAAAAAATAATTTTAATTTCCCACTTGAGCAAAAGGTTTCAATAGCTATTCTATTAATGAAACTCTAAATTAGAGGGTAACATGCGAGTGTTCACTATTCTCATACATTAATGCACTGTATGATGATATCTTGATATTTACTTGCCTTTCTGCCGCTCATGTAGTGAAGTCACTATCACGTCACAGAGAACTTAGTGGACTTCACAGAAAATATTGTAATATCAGAATACTGTACTCCAGCAGAAATGTCTTGTAAACCAAACATTCCATTTAAAGGTAGAAGCAATTGTATATTATTCATTAGATGTGTCAATTTGAGATGTCACATTTGCTGTATAATCGAAAAAAGATGTTCCAAAAAACAAAAGACGCACGGAAAGCCTTTTGATGGAAAGAATGAAATCCATATTTGGAGGGGAGAGTGACTTTTATCTCTTGATAGTTTTCCACATGAGAAAAGACATTTTTGGTGAGATACTGTAGGAAACAGAGGTGTTTGTGAATGTGGTAGGAGGATTGGTGCCTGCCTCCCTGCTTCACATTGAAATCTTTTATATTATCCCATTTTATGAAGTGTCAAGGAATTCAAAATTTGCAATCACTCTAAAACTTGGGAATATCATGCTTTTGTTACACAAAATTAAATGAATTAAATTCACTGTATATTACATACAGTATGTATGTATTATGTTAACAGGCATTTGGAAACAAAACCTCAAAAATATGCTAAAATTCTAAGTCATTCCCATATAAAGAAAACAAAAACTACAAGAAGGCTAATAAACTTGGGATAATGATCATAAGGTGCCAAAGTAATATTTTTCTTTTTGTAATTGCAGTTACTACTTTCACTGTTTCATGTTATAGGCAAATGAAACAACAAAAAGTATAAATCCTTCACAGCTGTACATAAAGGGACAGTGTCCGCAGGCAGTTTTAGGTCCAGGTTTTTGAGTCATTGTGCCAGCATCTTGTTTTAGATTTATTAGAAAGTTTAACAGTACAAACACCTTTTTGCCTTAAATGGCAAGGCTTGGTCCTGGCATTCACTGTTCACACCCTGTTTCAATTATATCAAATCAAACAGTGCAGGTACATGTGTATGCAGTACCTTTGTTTTCACAGAAGACGTGCATTCCCAAGAGATAGCTCAGCTCATTTCATTTATACCATTGTAAAAAGTGTGACATTTTGGCAAAAGATTTAATGTAATACATTTATTCTGCTTGGCATGCCAAAGTGCTTAGACTGTTATACTTGTTTTATTGTTATTTATTCTTCTATCAGGGTTTGTTACATCATTGATTTTTATGAGACTTTTCAATTGTATTAAAATATCTTAAAAGATTAAATGGCTCCTACGTTGTGAAGTTTAATAGCAGTGTGAACCTTTCTTTTGGTTTCTACTGTTCTGGTCCAGAGATTCTTCTGTCTCTCTTGAGTAAATTTGCCACCACAGTGTAAAGTTTCAGATATTTGGAGTTTCTCTGTCATGCACTTCAGTCTATATCTTACTTACTCCATGGCTCTATGGTCCCTGAAGGTCCTTGGCCTCCGCTTATACAGTCTTCCATTGTGTCCGATCTGCTGCTTTAATCCTCCATCTCCTCACATCCAGCTCTCTTATATCTGCCTCCACATCTCCCAGCCATTTCAATCTCCTCTTCCCCTCCTTCCTCCTGGGTGTCCCTCTATAGCTCTTCGGGGGCCTCGACCCCACTTTATCCTTTGGACGTGCCCAAGCCATCGTAGTCGTCCTGCCTTAATTGTCGCAACCAGATCTTGGTCCTGGTACAGTCTCCTCAGTTTGTTGTTTGTTCTCATTCTCCTTGTTTCTCTTATCCTCACAGGCCCATATACAATATCTTTCTCAGAACTTTCCTCTCCCAGGTGTTTAGGAGGCATTCGGCAGCGTTAGTTAGGGTGCACATTTCTGTAACCAAAGGTCTGATACAGGTGTGGTACAGAATCTTCTTGAGATCCAGCGATTGGCTACAGCTCTTGGTTATATAATGCCCCATAGCTCCTATTGCCAGCCGCCAGTGTGGCGCTCACCTCCATACTGATCTTAATGTCTGCTGTAACGATCGCTCCTAAATACTTAAACTCATTCACGCCTCGGAAAGAGTGCTGTCCTACTTTTAAATCGATTGGTTCTCATGTAGTGGGTCTTTTTTTTATGCACCTGTAAACCTAGTCCTTTGGCTCCTGCCTCAAATTCGATAAATGCCTTCCGCAGAGCATTAACGCTTCACACTATTAGGGCCACATCATCAGCATAGTCATGCTATTAGTCAGCATAGCAGCATAGCATAGCAGCATCAGCATAGTCAAGGTATTGGGAGAGCCTATTATAAATATTCCCATCAGGGTTTCTATCCCTCTGATTGCCTTCTCTAGGACTACAGTATGTTGAATAAAATCTGTGACAAAGGATCTCATTGTCGGACTCCCCTCTCTATCTTGAAGGTTTCTGAGATACTATCCTGGACGCTAACTTTTGCCGTGCTCTCTTCCATGGTCATTTTGACCAGTTTTATTAACTTATCTGGAATACCAAACTGTCTCATACTCTTCCGCAATCCTTTCCTATTCACACTGTCATACGCTGTTTTAAAATCAATATATACAGTACTGTAAATGATGCAAGTCTGTACCATACTCTTAACACTTCTCTAATATAGAAGTGCGTCAGCATGCATAGGCCGCAAAGGAACAGGTAACTGGTTTATTCCATGCTGAAAAGAAAAGAAATGAAACGCAACGTTTCGGCTGTGGAGCCTTCTCTAATATTATCCGTAATGTAAACATCTGGTCCACTGTAGAGTGGGTTGACTCTGAATCCACATTGGTAACCCCCAATGACCTCTTCAGTCTTTGTCATCAGTCTCCTTGTGATCCCTGTAACTAAGATCTTATACACTACTGAGGAATCCAGAATAAATGCTTTTAACAGCTTCTCTCCTAAAGATCAAGCTGCATTTTCTTTGCCTGTCAGCAGGAAACGTATAGCAAGTGCTGTCCATTCATGATTTCACATAACATCTATGTAACATCCTGTTTTGTGAATGCTGAGTTCTGGCAAAGTGCCATATAAGAGGTCTTTTCTGTTAGACCAGAATAAGAACGGAAGTACTAAGTCGACAGTTAGCAACTCATATGATGTATGTGCTAATACTTTGTTTGTTACACTGTATAAAAAGACTAACTTTATAACCGTTCAGAGAGACTGGCTTTGGTAAGCTACAGTACTCTTTGGTAATAAACGACTCTTCTTTCACCAACATCAGGATGCTGTCATTTTATATGACACTACACTACTGACAACAGGGATATACCTCTGAGGTTTTCTCATTTCAGTTCGCTCCCCTTCTTATGTATCAGAGAGATAAGGGCACATCTTCACTCTTCTGGCATCTTTTCTTCTTCCCAGATTCTCCTAATCAGTGCATATATCCTCCTTGTCATTTCTTCTTCAGCACATTTAATTAGTTCCCCCGTAATTCTATCCTTCCCTGGCATCTTATTATTCTTTAGAGACTTTATGACTTCCTTAATTCCTTCCCAGATTGGTGGTTCCATGGGTTCTTGATTAATAGCGCTTCCCTCATCTTCTTCTGCTGACTCTTCCTCTTCAGTCTCCCCTTGGTTGAGCACTTCTGAGAAGTATTCCACCCATCGTTTGATATTTTCCTCCTTTTCTCCTACTAGATCACGTCTCCTGCCTAATTGCCTGATAACATTTTCTAAGGTTCTGTATGCTAAATTCCTGCTGCATCTGTTCCATTTTTGCTCTCACATATTTCCTTTTCTTCTTCCGACACAATTTCCAAGCTTCTCTTCTTCTTTGCCTATATTCTTCCCTACTGCCCCTCGTATTCCTTTGCAGCATCCTTTGTTTGGGTATATTTCTGGTTTCAAGAGCTTGTACTACCTCCTCGTTGTACCATTCATTCCTACTCGCTCTGTCCTTTGTGCCTAATACTTCTCCTGCAGAATTCCAGAGCACCGACTTCATCTGTTGTCACAGCTGTCTGATCGTTTCCTCCCCTTGCAATTCCCCTTCTTCTTCTTTCCTTAGACCCTATTCTATTTTCATTTGATATTTATCTCTCTTCTTCTCATTAGGAGTTCTACATTAAATCTCGTCCTTGATGTCCCCCTCGTACTTGATCTCACCTCAATTCTTTGCATTACTTTGGCCCGAACAAGGAAGTGATCCGTATCACAGTCCGCTCCTCTGATGCTTCTCACATTCAGAATATCTGATGTGTGTCTTTTATCTATCAGGACATGGTCTATTTGGTTTTTAGTGTTACCATCTGGAGACACCCAAGTCTCTTTGTGAATATATTGTTGTGTGGGAAAGTGGTACTGCTAATGACCATATTTTTCCCAATTGCAAAATCCACTAACTTTCCAACATTTTCATTGCATTCTGAGTGTCTGCTATTGCTTGCCTATATGCCGCTTCTCGGTCCACTTTGGCACTAAGATCACCCAGAATTATCTTAATGTCACGCACTGGTGCTTGATCATGCACCCTCTCTACATCTTCATAGAAGGTATCCTTTACCTCCTCCTCTGCACTTCTGTTGGAGGATGCACAGTAATTATTATTATTATTAGTTAAAGAACTTCTCTCTTATTCTCAACCATCAAATTCTCTCACTGACAACTCCATATCTCATTAACGCATTCTTCATTTTCCTGCTAACAATAAACTCTGTTTCCAATATATTTTGCTGGTGCCTATTATTTATCAATATACTGTATACTTCCCAAGATCCACCATTCCTGTTATTCCCTCGCCCTCTCCAAATAGCTGCACCAGAGTGCATTACCCAGGGGGTCCGACGCAGATGTGGGAGTTGGACTTGTTGGCATACCCGATGATGGTCTATCATCATTTTCCGGCATTTACAGGGTACGGTTATCGGCACTCTGTACCCTACTGAGGCCTGGCTACCAACCATTAACTCCCCTCAGTCTATAACAGTGTTCACTTATGTCACAGTTATGTCGTGGGTCAGATTAACCTAGAATGCTTATTTCTCAGTAACTCTTTTAGACTTCTGATTTGATAAAATTGAATTGTTGAATATGTTTCACTCTGCTTTTAAACATGACATGCAAGTCTGGTTTAAGGACAGTCTAAGATAGGATAGCTCAGTTTCTCCTAACAAAATATTGTTTTCTTGCTCCCTCCAAAATGTATTCAAGGCATTTCAGTACTGTAGCTTGGAGCAAACTGAAATTAATTTGGTTTTGTAATTTCAGTCCCATAGTCTATCACTTGTTTCTGTAAACAGGGGCAGCTGAGACTACTCTGATTTTATAGAGAGGCAAACACATTTGTACAGTACAGTATATTAATAAATAATAGCCTTGAACTCAGTTTTTTTCTGAAGTGATAGGATATAAAACACACAGTCTGACATGTAAGTATTAATATTTTAACATTTTCAATAAGGTCACCATTTCATACTTAATGCACAAGAAAAAATATAATATTTGTTTTTTGTTGACCATATCTAAAGACAGCTGTAGCCTTCTCATACCTTAAGTGAGTGGTTCACTCAGCACACTTTTTCAAGATGTTATGAAGGAATGCTAAGGACAAGATTCTGGCTATACTCTATGATACTTTTTAGTAATATTTTTAAGTTACTAAGCACTAGCAATGCTCCAATTAACATAATGTTTACCCCTTAAATCAAGCCACTTTATGTGATCCAGAGCATGGCAAATTGAAGAAACAGCATCATTACAAGCAAAGCATTTTATGTCATTTAATACTGTACTCTACGCATGAGTACATTTAGGACTTCAGTTCTTGCCTTTTTCTTTAGGTGTACTTTCTAAATGAAGCAGTGACTTGTGTGATACAACGAAAGGCAACAAAAGCCTTTCTTCTTGGCCAACAGATGGTTTTGAAAGCAGTTAAAGGGTTAATAAGGCACAATATTTTCAGTAAGTTTTCATGAATTGCTTGATTCGCAGTACTAAACTGTACCATTTCAAACATCTTTCAGCCACTGCTCCCACCAATTTTTATAATACACTACATGTGCAATCATATCTACATAATGTTCTACTGTGTTAATTTTATGCCTGCAAAGTGCAGCTTTGACATATTGTTATAAAAGTTTATGGAGTGTCCTGTCAGCTCTTTAGTAATATCACTTATGCCCTAGCTATCCAAAATCAATACAATATTTTCTCTCAATAAATAATGTAAGCCTGAATAAGGTCCAAATGCAAGCATTGACAGTCGGCTGCAATTAGATTTGGTGATAACGGATGACAGTCCCCTTACAGATCAGCAAAAAATAGAGATGTGGAGACCACTATGTCACTGGCTGGGGGAGGAACTGGAAATGGTTCATAATGGAATAGGTTTCACATCTGCTGCACTTGCAGTTTCTTCCAGGAATGACTGAACTGTAGCAGATTTTTTTTCTTCCTTTTTTGAACCTTAAAGACACTCTTACTGCAACAATGAGCTTCAGCCAGGCTGGAGAGTTAAAGGGCAGACTGAAGTGTATGCACAGAAGAAAGATTTAGTTGATTCTGACTTTTTGAAGGCAAAGTCACAGTGAGGGC
This sequence comes from Atractosteus spatula, assembly GCF_055471065.1. NCBI lineage: Eukaryota > Metazoa > Chordata > Actinopteri > Semionotiformes > Lepisosteidae > Atractosteus > Atractosteus spatula. The sequence continues at coordinate 21,320,154 of NC_142706.1, forward strand.
TGTGATTTCAAAACAGCACAGGACAGTGGTGTTATTGTATTTTTGTTTTACTGCCAGCAAAAAGACGCATCACTTGTGTTGTCAGAACACCACAGAAAAATGGACACACAAGGTAGATGGCAGATGTATGAGATCAAAGAAAAATCTAAATATAGACAAAGTATTAGGCAGAACCAGGATTGCACAACGGTATGATGAACAGCACGGCTACCCCACAGCTCTTGTGGATGGAGGTACTTTCTGTGTGTTTCTTGTATATCCTCCCCATGTTTCTGTAGGTTTTCTCCTGGTACAGTATATCAGTTTCCTTCCAAAGATAGGTTGCATACAGTAGATTAATTGTCATCTTTAAATTGTCCATCTCTGTGTGCCCAGTGATTGACTGGCTCCCCATACAGAGGACAGCCCCTCTATTTCCCCTCTGTCTGTAAGATGAAGATGCTTTGAGAGGATGGATCATTGGATGTATAGTTAGTACCAAACAGATAAAGCAAAACTAACTAGAAATGTCAAGCAAATCCAAAACAACTTAAAGCTTCCTAATTCCCTTTAGCCCAACATCTCACTTGAGCTGTAGACGACTATCCTGAAGTGTTAAGCGGATACATGCAGCTCTTTGGTGTTACAAGTATTCATCCATCCATTTTACTTTATCCAATATAGGGTCACAGGAGCCCATCCCGATGAACAATAGACGCAAGGCAGGATGCACCCTGGATGTCACAGAGCGCACACAGACATTAGGCAGGTCGAGGCACTGGAATTTCAAATTCTGCTCTTGTGATCAGTGTCACAGGATCTTTAATATCAAGAATGTGGATAGGACCTGGGATATCTCCTTCAGATGATGAAAGACCGCAGCTTCCTTGAATAAGATGTTCTTGGTCACCATAACAACAGTTTTTTTTGTTCTAGTCCAATGGGAAGAGTACCATCTACAAGGCCAGCTACTGTGTACCACCTCCAGCAGAAATGGGATTCTCCCATGATGTTACTGTACCTACAGTATCTATCTTCCAGGATCTGACAAGATGAGGTTACCAGGTAGTGTGATTGTTCTCTATTCCTAATTGACTCTAAGATTAGGTTAGAGAGGATATCAAAAGGTTTTAAATGACTTAGTTGCAGGTCTATAGCATGTTAAGTTAGAATGCAAATTTATTCAAGCTTTCCCCTATCGTGCCTTGCCTCTCCCTTACTAGTCACCTTTCTCAGTAGGGAGGACCTGCTTTGAGCTGAGATGGCAGTTTATCAATCCTCAACTCCTCTTCTTGAAACTGACTCTCCCCAGCAGTATCTGTTACATTGCATAGTGGTTTGATGGTGTGAATTAATATTCATTAGGGCTGGGATGAGACCACCACACTCATTTCACTTGTAAAACAAGCTGGATTAGATTCATTTCTCTCGAGACGACACTCTGAGTTACGCCACTAAGATCCCTCCCCTTACTGCCCACCTGCAGTGTCCCATAGCTGTTTTCCACTTTTAATTGTGTTAGCTTAATGTCATGCGACAATACAATAAATGTTGTTGTTATATTCAGGTTGACAGGATTGTGAAATTTTACTGCTTTGTTCTAGCATTATATATACACCATATTCACAAACCCCTCCAAAATGTGACCCAAAAGTATTATAAACTGTATAACATAAATATGCATATATGTTTACCGTACATATTCTTTAACATTATTATTTCATGTTAGTATTCCATTCTAAATCATCAAACACCTCCCCTTTGCTAATCAGTAACAAGTGATGTTGCCTTTTCAAGGGAACTACAACTAAAAGTCTCACTAGAAATAACAGCTTAAAAAACATTAAAATGGTAAAAAAAATTGAAAACTATGTTATGTTTTGTTAAGAAATTTAATTTCGTAACTAAATAGTTGGTAGTTGGAAATATTAAATAGTTGGAACCACAAGACCATTTCATTTAATAAACATCTTTCATTTCACAATGCATTTAGTGCACTTTTTTAATGCATTAAAAAGACATGCTGGATGCATTGTCACCAAATCCCTTAGTCATAACTAATGCATTGAAAACATTCCTGGAACACAAGCTTTGATTTTGTTCAGTGATGACAAATGTGACATTATCAGTGATGACAAATGTGACCATAATGAAGTTGGCGTTTTCCTCACGTGATGATTGATGGTATTTAGGTAAGTTATATGTTACAAGTCTAGCTACTCAAACCACGTGGCTCAATTCCGTTTATTCTTGCTGTGATGGAGTTGTAAAGAAATCTGATTAATTTGTGCCAACATTTCTGAAACTTTTATTTCATGCATTTGTACCAACATCAGCAGTACCTGTGTGAAGTTTTGGGTAGGCAGTATTCCCATTAAGAAATGTGGATTTTCTTATACCAGTGCATATTGGTGAACTCAATTCTCCATGCTGGCTCCAAGTCTAGTACCTGCAGTTAAGAGCCCTCTTAGCCTGGTTCCAGTTTGACAGCGTTCAGGTTGTCAGGTCATTCATTTGTGCGGTGAGGTTGAATATGGCCTGATATGAAACTGTTTTCCAAACCATGACAACTTGCCCTCATCAGCTATCAAATCTATACTGGATATACTATTTGCACAATCTTCGCCTGTCAGCCAAAAGTAATATGTTTCACCCAAAAGTGATTTACCCACTTGGGTAAATTGAAGCCCACCCTGATAATAACAGAGCATTGTATCAAGACAGATGTAAAACAGACTTTTGTGACCCCCTAAAATATTATATATACTACTACATATACAGTATACAGTATATAGTACCAATTACGGCTACAATGTGTCGAACCTCCAATTTGAGTTCTTAAACAACCAGGGAGATTTGTGACAATACAACCAAAAGCAGTTGATGCAGGTGAGGGGAAGTGGTGAAATTCCCCCATTGATGACAACTTTACAAAATTATTGGGGATTTTGGTCTTGAAATGTCTTCACATTAGCAATACATTACATTTTTCTCAAGGCTGAATCCCCTAAGGTTGAAAGGTGGTCAGGGATAAGAAATGGGAAAGGATGTTATTGCTAGAAGCTTTACCATAACAGATTTTTCCATATTTTCAAAACCAGAAGTAAAATTAAGTGTAGATGTTGGGGTTCATAGATTTTTTGTAAGACAAGTATTCAAAAAATTCCTGTTGTGCTAGCTGCATGGATTGTATGTTCTATCTGTGTTCGTGTGGGTATCCTCTGGGGTGCTCCAGTTTCCAGATTAATTGGGTTCTGTGAAAATTGGCTCTGGTGTGAGTGTGTGCATGTATGTGTCTGTGTGTGTTCTGCACTGGACTAGCATGCTGCCCACGGTGTATCCTGCCTTCTGTCCTTTGCTTGCCAAGACCCTGTATTGGATAAAGCAGTAAGAAAATGGATGGATGGTTTTACAAAATACAAATTCATCAGCTTGTAAGAGACGAACTGTAGTTGGATCTCTGGTCTGACTATGCTACAAACGAATGCTAGAGAGAGGAGACAATGGTGTGAGACTCAACCAATAAATCTGACTGATAGAAAAAATGGGTGAAAATTTGAAGATGGAAAATTGGAAGGTAATGTCTGTCTCTGCCCAGAGAAAATGCAGACTGTGAGAACACACAAAGAGAGTTCAGGAGGTGACACAGTTATCATAAATGTGCTGAAGTTGACAAGATTAGAAACTTGACTTCCTCACAAACATCCGTTTACACACTCCATGATTTAGTACACAACAACCCACATTATCTGAAGATTACCAGAAAACAAAAAAGTGGATAGAAGGGATAAACAAGATATATCAAATACAGCAACTATATGACAATATCACACATAAATCTCCAAGCAGCTCCGCAACACATTGATTTCATCATTACAAACACATCTCAGTCATTTTCTCTGCTTCAATTCTTTCTTAGTTGCATCACCACATCTCTGCTGTACCTCTCCTATCTGGGCTTGTCTGTTCATTTGTACCTGAAAGAATTTCCCTTACAAAAGAATAAGATCATTATTATAACCTTGAACTTGAGTCATTACTCAAGAATTTAAAAACGGCTTAGAGCTAATTATTTAAATAACCATGTGGCACTCCATTAATTACAATTAAATGAAATGTGACTAAAACTGAATAAAATACTAGAACCTGAATGAATGAAATTCACAATCTGTCTTATTACATACAGTTTGAAAGAATGACAAAACTGCCATCTTCTTTAGAGAGCTCACAGTCTCTTTTTGTTCACCACCAGCATATTTAGGGTAGCTGCATCAAGAGCTCTACACAAGCAATGGCTCTCAACGTTACACGCTCAAACTCCAGGAGGACTGTGTATACAGTATACATAAGTGAATTCCTACATCTGAACTTTCTGGCTGAGCAATGCTACCAGTGTGCCCGGAATTCAGTAGGGAGGTTAGCAGCCTGTAGTGTTCATTTTCTGGTTTCTGAAAGCAAAATATTCAATATTGATTCAAGAAATGTGTAGCTCTCGACATAGGTTAATTTACTAGGCACTTGAAGGTTCATTATTTCCAGTCACTTCTAAACTTATTGCCGTGACCTTTCCAGCAATCCTAGACTGCCTTCACTCCAGATACAGGTGCCACAAGGCAGATCCCACGGCTCCCTAATATCAGATATTACAGAGCGAACATGAGACATGACCTGAAGGATGCTCCACAGAGCACCCTAGGGACTACACAGACGTTTATTCACATTCCAGAACCCCAATTCAGGGCCAACTCGGAGTTTTCAAAGGTCACAATAACTGCTAAGAAGCCATTCAAAAGAATAAGGAATCATTTTTAAAATTATGCTAACAAACAAATTCAAAAAAGGGTAAGCCTTAAAAATCTACTAAAGTAATAGTGTTAGTAGTTTTAGTAGGAACTGAATTTTTTACAAATTCCATTCTTTTGAATTCACAAACAGTATACAGTATATTATTGTTGCTTAAGACATACAATGTGCTAATTCGTTTTGACTAAGTTTTTACTGTATATACTGTTTAACATATTGAAAGTGACATTTCAATAAAAAATAAACTGAAAGCCCCAAACTGGGTTATTTCCAAAATAATAATTATATTCCCAAATCTTTAAATGGCAATGTTCAGGTCACAAAAGGCATACAGGCATTCTGAAGAATTCATTCCACTCTGCTCATGGCTGTCTTTAAGTGTTATAAGGAAAATACTTGCCTTATTGTATTACAAGAGAGAATCTATCTTTGGTGACAAAAATCACTCGGTAACAGTGTCTACTCAACTATTAAACCATTAAAAAGAGACAAGGTCAAAGCCCTTGTAATTCTATAGGTTAAAGGTCAGCTACATCAGGTCAACCTCAAAGGTCAAAAACATCATGACAGACATTTGTGAGCGTCAATCATCATACTGGAATAGGCCACACCCTAACATCCAGTGGCAAGTTAACACAATAGGAAGAGTGTTGACCTACCTGTCATTCTTGCAGTGCAATTGCTTTTGAAGGCAGCTGCATGTCAAACAAAGTACAGTAGCAGTATAATATTCCAATACCTTCTGTTCTAATTATTCACAACATGTGCCTAGAAGAACTTAATAAATCAGTTATATATTTTCAGTTGATTTCAATACAAATTGTCCTTTATTATTGTCTTCCTGTAAACAAAACAAATTAGAAGGCAATGCATAGCATTTTTTCTTCATCTCACTGGTAGAGCACTGGAAACAAAGCTTGTGCAAATTTCAGATCATAGTTTATGGCCCACTAATTTTGGCTGCCTGAACAAGAATGTGGCTGCCTGTACAAAAGTAGAGGCTTGCTCCGTATCACAAACAGCTCAATCTAAAATCCAACACTACTGATTAAACTAGTGATTTTGAAACAGAAATCTCAACCTGCATTGTAATTCTAGTGTATAATATATTAGTCTTTCTAGACTGTTTCAAGACAATTGCAAACATAACTATATAATGTCATTAAAACATTAAGTTTATATTATTTTAGAAACTTGATTCCGAAGCTCAGTTGTATATACTGTAAAATGTAGACGTAAAAAGTGACCATTTTAAAGCAAATATTAGTCATTTATAACTGCCACATATGGTTACTTATCACATTTTCCCATGATATTTCAAGCATTTATTTGTTAGTCATAAAGAATTACAACAGGTTAGAGTATATTTACAAACTAAGGGGTTACAGTTAACAAATATGAACTATCAGATCAATATCACAATCAGCTTTCTATGTAATCAAAAGTTAACAATAACATTTACTTAATTGGTCAAGGAATGCCAAGCAGCACATGTAATCAGGGAGCAAACCTAAAAAAGGTTAAACTAAGATCTACAGTACATTAGACAAATAAACAAATGTTCGTGGCTATATACTGATATTTATAGTTGTAGCAGTTCCAGAGTCCAGCCTTTGACAGACATACAGAAAACAAAAATCAAATGAGAGGCAAATACAATAAAAGAACTCAAAAAGAACACCAACAAATTGGAAAGTTGTTTCTTATAAAATAAAACAATCTCATTCTGAATTATATGTCTTTAAAATGGATGCTGAACAAATGCAAACCTATCTGTATTTAAAAACAATGTATCACAAAACAATGAGAGATTTCTTATAGCTTGAAGGGGAACACAAATATGAAATCAGTATTTACCCAAATGTAAGACAACAAGACCCCTTTTAAGGCCTAAAATCTTGTCCTTTTAGCCCTCACATTACTTAGATTCTTGTCTGTTGATCAGCTGAAGGAAGTACTCTCCATTTGGAGGTTTTGAGGATTTTGACTGCCACAAGTGAGAAAATCAGATAAAAGATAGTAAACATGTTAAAAATGTCCATTGTTCTATCTTTTTAGAATGGGTTACTTGCAACCTGCAATGGTATTTGAAGTTTTTTTTAAGTTGCCGAAAACCTTTAATCTAGTCCCAGAAGAACAGTTCTGTTGTTTTTATATTAATGTTGTTTGTCTGACAATACAATTACACTACTTCATATCCTAATCTGTTAGCTGCTGCTACTAATAGAATAGATTAGAGATTTGAAAAAAATATGACTTATACATATTTTCATGTGCTTAATAAAGAGAACATCAGAGATAGCAAAGTAACTTTAAGAAAAACAGAATTAAATAACAGTTCCTAGGACTTAAGATTGTTCAAATTTTTTCCATCAGAAATAGATCTCTTATCTACTATGGGTTGAAGCCCAAAGCTCCGGACTTTTGTTATCAGTTCTGAATGGCTTAGTTTAGGATTTTCCGATATCAGTTATTGGATTTGAAGTTGCATGCCACAAGTTTGTACTGTGGGTTTTAGTTTCCAAATTGCCAATTTATCTAACTCTATATGGCCTGTGTTTTTTGCAAAGCTCTGCTCATTTAAACCACATCAGTGTTCTAGACCTTTCTCTTTTTTTTCCAAAATGAAGGTTTACAGTATATCCTTACAATCACTGCATTATTCTCTTAATGTGAAAATCATGCAGGCAAAAAAGTAGCAACTTTACTAATAACACCACAATCTTCCTATGAAGCGCAGCAAATCTGAAATAGGTAAAACAGCACTATAATCAATATCATCACTTCTTAATTATGGAAAAAAGTTAATCTGTCAGATTTTGTTAGATTCCATATTGTTCTTAAATCTCGTGGGTATTTCTACTGATACTTAAAATTACTAAGTACAATTGAAGGTTCTGTTCCTTGGCCTTGAGTTTGATCCTGAGTCATGTTTTGATGGACGTTGACACTTCCTTTGCTATGACATAAATTATGATTTGGTATGAAGTAAAGCTGTCTTTCAGCAGACTAGCAAGAAATAATTTGTCAGGTCATGATGTTTTCATTAATTTACAAAACACACTCATATACTGTATATGTCTAAATATATTTTTGCTTTTATTATTTTACCAGTTGCTTGTTGGGATAGGCTGCCCTGCAAACCTGAATTGGAAGAAGCCATTAGAAAATGGGAGGATGAATGGATTTATTATTTTAAAAAATTATTTAAGTTGTAATTCTACCGTTTATAGTATTACAGTTCTTTTCCCCCACACAATTACTTTATTTCTGTTAGAATTATGCTTCTTTACTTTGCTGAATATTGTCACTGCTGTAACATTGAGAAATAAGACTTAATTATTCTAACCTTGCATTGTATCAACACTCCTACTGATTGATACTTATTGCTGATTACAATGATTAATTATGGTAACAGCAGTATGAATTGTTCAACGTATAGATGTGTACAGTAAGGCATATAGCAATTTACCTGCCGGCAATTCTTGATGAATGCTCTGCTTCATCAAGAACAATTAATTTTGTGATCATTTTTGTTTCACTTTTGGAAATCAATAAGTTGCCAAATGATAACCAAAATGATCAATTTGACAATTTCTGGGTCCTTGAATTGCTATTTATCTTGCAAAGAGAAAGGTAGTTTCTGCATTCTTCTCATCTTTTGTTTGTTTTGTTCGTTTCTGGAACAATCCAATACTTGGCTCAGAGATTCAAAAGTAATAAATCTGTGAGGTGTCATCTCATCGCCCTCCCATTTCCCAGTACCTCCGAGTGGTACGCCAGTTCTGATTAGCACACCCCTCCCCTACGTGAAAATCAACAGACAGGAACAAACTGAGTACTGCCGATCTTCGGGGGACAGGAGGATTAAATTAATATATTAGCGGGACCCTTCTCATACATCGTTCTCAATAACAGTCGCCCATATTTAAGGGAATGTGCAGCATTTTATCTCTGAATGTGGAAAAAAAAAATAAATAACAAAAAAACGCATCTTTTCCCAAGGTGCGCTGTCTGTCATCGATGATAGGGAAGAAGAGACAGGACCTTTGAAGTTTTTAGACATAAAAGCCCAAATAATGCAAACCTATCCTTTCAGGTATTCAGATAAAATTACAAAGCTGAAAAAGAAAAAGGAGAAGTGTGTTAACCTCCACAGCCACACCTAATCACTCTGACAGCCAGGCAGGCTTCGTTGTAAGTTCTTTAGGGAAAAACTAAATTAGGGTGAAAAGTCTTTAATCTGACATAACTAGTTTTCCCATCTTTAATTATAAAAAGAAAAAAAATGCAAAATTTTTAGGAACAACAAATCAATAATGGAGTCTTTGCTATTCTTAAGGAAGCAGCTCAAGAAGACAAAGAAAAATCCATGTCTTCAATTATGATCTATAACATTGTTCTATACTACAATATTCATGCATTAAAGCACCTTCTACTTGCACTAGATTGCTGTTAAAATTATTAATCAATGTGAGCAATGCATATTTCTGAACTCATTTCTGTATTCACCTCACAGATGCACCATGGGTATCATGTACACCACAGACCTTGTTAAGTGTCAAAAAGCAGATATAACCGGTGAGTTCATGAGACTAGTCATTTCTTTGACACTACATGTAAGTGAGAATTATTAACCTTTGGCCTTGCCTGCTGGGTTCTCCCGCCCTCCGTTCAGCAATGCTTTGCCTGCCTGACCAACAATAAAACCCTGGTGGAGACAGAGAAGCAGACAGACATTCAAAAGCAGAGCAAGTGAGTTGGGGTTAACTTAAAAAATTATCTCCTTGCCCTTTACTGGATGTTGTTTGTTAATTATAAAATGAATAAAGAATGCCTCTCAGATGATGTGATGACGCTCTTGTTACGAGAGCCAAGTAAGCCTCCAGCCTGGTGTTCAATATGACCCTATCCGGTTTTATTGAACGATGGTCCAATCATGAAGGAACAGGAGACAGACTCAGGTAAAAGACACACCTGAAGGCAGTGAGAGGTTACAGTTCGTGATCCAGTGCACAGGGGAAAGCAAGTAAAGGCATCCGAGTCCGGGCAGGTCCAGGAGGGTAGTCAGGAAGTTTGTCCAAGATCCAAAGGTCAGGTAATCCATCCCTGGATGGGGGGAAACAGGACGAAGAACACATAGACACGGAACAGAAACAGGGCTGGAGACACCAAGTCCTGGACTCAGTGGTCAGGACACCATAACGAAGCTTTTGCCCTCAGGTCACTCCTGGACCCAGTGATAGGCGGGCTTCCGGAAACATCCAAGGCTCAGTGTTTAAATAACAGAATGTGAACAAGACACACCAGGGAATAATGAAATCCAAGGGCTAGCCAATTAGAGCGCCCTCTAGAGGAGGGATGTCGACCGTAACAGCTCTAGTAGTGGATAGAAAGTAAAAATTATATTACTCAGTGCTCTTTTGTTGTATGTGATAGGTCTTTGCAAGTTTCCTACCAGCAGCATTGGTTTGGTTTGTGTCCATCTGAAAGATGTGAAGTGTATTTTTTAAAAATATTTCTGACTATGACATTGCAAGGGTGGCACAATGGTGCAGTGGTTAGCATTGCTGTCTTTGTATGTTTGTATATTTTTCCTTCTGATTCTGACTCTAATTGCCCCCTTAAGTGTGCTAAGGATCCACTTTTCATTTCAAATACTCTGGTTCTTAATTTATATTTTTTCTACATCATACACCATTTGATGTGTATGACTCACAATGCCAAAACACTTTGAACTGGTAAATATAAATCCTGTTGTTTATTTAAGAAAAGTCAGTTGATTAAACAAAGATATCATGTTAAGAAATTGTGGTTCCCAAAAGTGTTTTTGGAGGTCACACTCTCTTTTCTCTTTACTGTATTCAATATCTAGATAATATCTAGATAAACAACAAAATAGATGAGACTATATGAAACTTGCACTCACTCACAGAAATAAAAGTGATTTAGGACAGGTAAAACTAAAATCACAGAGCAAAGAAACATTTCTGTAATGGAGTAGCATTGGCAGCCATGTTATTTAAGATTATTAGCCATGTTAAGTCAGTAGCATACAGTATATCTGGTCAATACATAAAAAATAATTCCTAAAATGCAAGCAATCTTACTATCAATGAAAATTGACAATTCAAAAGCACAGAAAAATGTGCTAGGCAGAGATCTAAACATATTTTCAGATTCAATAATGAAGACAGTAATAGGGTACAGTAAGTAAGTCACAGTAACTCAATCCAGAGTACATTATCATTAAGATACACAAAAAAAAGAGTTTGGAAGTTTTTAGGTAAACAAGGATGCAGTAATCAAAAGATCTTTTCTATATGTAAGCTCAGATCAATCAAAAATAACCATCAAAATGATAGGCACATCACATTTGAATACAATACATAAAAAATAAAATAAAATCAACATGTCCTCAACTAAGAAACCACTAACATATAATGGTATTACTTATATGGATCAGGATATAGCCTCAAGATTACAATGAAAAGATACACAAGCAATTTCATTAAACTAATCAACACTTTATCATTGCCATTATTTCATCAGACACTACACTCCATCAAAACAGAGCAAAAAATCTATAATCACAATCAAAATATAAATTAATATAATTATTCTTAATCAGAATCATAAGTGAATATATATGAGCTATTTATGTTTTTACTGGTGTACAGTATATCGATATTTAAAAACATTTAAAACACAAATCTATACGCCTATACTCTCTGGCCAACATATGTATTTGATATAGCATTTTCAAAAGCAGTAATCTCACATAATTTTACAATACATAAAAAGCAAATATCGCAACAAAACTAAAATTAAAATTGCATAGGTGTGTTTGAAAATAAAGCAATCACAAAAGATAATCACAAAAACACCCTTCTAAAAATAGTTTTCAGGCTAGATTTAACTATTGCAAACTGTAAGAAACTCAATACCAAGCAGCGGGAAGCGAGTTTGAATGGTATAAATAGTTCTGCTGGCCGCACGGTAGAGCGTGTGCTGATGGATTAACACGTGTGGCGGTGCTTGTTATTATTAACCCGCTGCTGGTACTGGTTAGTTCTCATATGAGTTGATCTCTGCTGGCTGGTGGTCGTGACAGTACCGCCCCCCTCACCGGCAGCTCCCGATGCCCGAGACGCCCGAGATCGGGATAGTCCCTCTGAAAATCACTGATTAGCGTAGGGTCCAAAATATCCTTCTCCGGAACCCAAGATCTATCTTCGGGGCCATAACCCTCCCAGTCGGCTAGATACTGAAGGGTACCATGGTGCCATCTGGAGTCGAGAATCTTGTGGACCGTATGTGCCGGGTGCCCCTGAATGAGACACGGGGGTGGAGGGCGATCCTGGGGAGCCGCAAGGGGCGAACGGTGGTAGGGTTTCAGGAGGGAGAAAGACGGGTGGATTCTGAAGGTGGGGTGAAGCACAAGACGAAAAGTGACCGGAGTGATCTGGGAGAGAATCCGGAAGAGGCCGATGTACCTGGGACTGAGCCTCTTGGAAGGCAGGCGTAGCGGTAGGTTTCTCGTGGATAACCAGACTAACTGTCCTCTCCAAAAATGGGGGGCTGGTCTGCGATGTCGGTTAGTGAATTTGGCATGGCGCTGGGACGACTTGGTGAGAGCTGTCCTAGCCATTCTCCAGGTCCTCTGCAGCTTGGAAATATATTGTTGCACCACAGGCACAGCCGTATCCAGAGGGGTGTCTGTGATGAGAGTGGGTTGATATCCTAATGAACAGAGGAAGGGAGAGAGACCTGTGGAGTAGACCATGTATCCTGAAAAACTGCTGCACAATGTCGCCATTTCCTGGGCTGTGGGCAGTGCAGGGAGGGGGACAAAATGGGCTGCTCTGGAAAATCGATCGGAGACCACCATGATTACAGTATGATCTTGACTGTTAGGAAGATTTGTAATGAAGTCGACAGCTACTGTATATGGGACCAAGGGCGGTGTGGGATCGGAAGGGGGTGAAGGAGGTCGGCTTTCCTAGCCCGTGGAGTCTTAGTCCTGGCACAGGTCGGGCATGCCCGGACATACTCAGCAACATCGGCTGTCATGGAATGCCACCAAAAGTCCCTGTTCAGGAGGTCCAGAGTGCGTCTGCTACCAGGATGACCTGCAAACCAGGAGTCATGACCCCACTGCAGGATGGCAGAACACAAGTGATCCGCCACAAAAAGCTTATCCGGGGGACAGCACAGAGGAACTGGTCCTCAATAGAGCAGTGAATCGCCGCCACAATTCTGTTGGATGAGATGATTGGTTCAGGCGTGTAGTCCAGGTCCGGGCAGTCACGGAGCCGAGAGAGTGCATCAGCCCTCCCATTCTTGGAGTCAGGCGTATAGGTGATAACAAAATTGAAACAATAAAAGAAAAGAGACCAACAGGCCTGACGCGAGTTGAGGCATTTGGCAGACTAAATGTAGGAAAGGTTCTTATGATCCGTGATAATGACAAAGGGTTGGTGAGCCCCCTCCAGCCAGTGTCTCCATTCCTCTAGAGCAGCTTGATAGCTAGGAGTTCACGATTACCCACGTCATAATTAACCTCAGCGGGAGAGAGCTTCTTAGAAAAGAAAGCACAGGGATGTGGAATGTGCTCTTCTCTGTGGCGCTGGGAGAGGACTGCACCAACCCCATAGGCAGAGGCGTCAACCTCAACAATGAAAGGCTGGGAGGGATCCGGGTGCCGTAGGAGTGGAGCTGAGCCGAAGAGATGCGTAGGAATGCCTTATTAGCCTCCGGGTTCCAATTACCCAGGCCAGGTCAGTTACGGGTCAAGGCTGTGATGGGAGCTATGACGGAAGTTCCTAATGAAACGCCTGTAAAAATTGGCAAAGCCCAGAAAGCATTGGATCTGCTTCAGATTGCGAAGGACTGGCCAGTCATTAATAGCCGCAACCTAACTCAAGTCCATTTCCACTCCCAGGGGAGAAATGATGTAGCCCAAAAAGTCTGTCTTAGAGACATGAAAGACACGCTTCTCCAGCTTAGCGTAGAGTTTAATGTCAATCAGTCTGGACAACACCTTCTGGACGTGGCGGACATGATCCTGAAGGTTGGTGGAAAAAATCAGAATGTCATCCAGATAAACCAAAACAAAGTTACCAATAATGTCCCTAAAAATGTTGTTCATGAAGGACTGGAAGACCGCCGGGGCATTAACGAGGCCAAAGGGCATGACTTGGTATTCATAATTCCCGTGCGTGGTCATAAAGGCCGTCTTCCACTCATCCCCTTCACGTATCCTGATTAGATTGTAAGCCCCCCGCAGGTCTAGTTTCGAGAAGATGGAGGCTCCCCATAAGGACTCCAAAGCCACTGGAATTAGAGGCAGGGGGTAACGATGTTTGACCGTAATGGAGTTCAGCCCTCTGAAGACAATACAGGGCCGCAAGGAGCCATCCTTCTTCCCAATGAAAAAAAAACTGGCACAGGGTGGGGATGAGGATGGGCGAATAAAGCCTGAATCCAGGGCCTCCTTAATATAGTCCTGCAGGGGTTGATTCTCTGTCTGAGTTAGACGGTAGATGTGTCCTCTGGGTGTGAGGGTTCCCGGCAGCAATTCTATTGCGCAGTCGCAGGTGCTGTGAGGGGGGAGCAAAAGAGCCTTCTGTTTATCAAAGGCTTGTTTCAGGTGTGCCTATTGGGGTGGAATGGTAGACTGCCCTTCCATGGCAATTACTGCAACAGAAACCTTGACAGGGGGGTGACAACAATTGTTATGGCAGACATGGCTCCAGGCAATGATCTCGTTCCTGGCCCAGGAGATGTGAGGATCATGCTTTCTGAGCCAGGGAAGACCCAGAGGGTAGGCAGGTGAGTCCAGGAGTAAAAATGAAATATTCTCCGCATGCGTGGCCCCAACCATGAGAGAGAGGAGGATGGTTTGCCAGGTAATCTGACCAGGAGTGAGGGGAGATCCATCCAATGCTTGAATGCCGACTGGGGGTGACACAGGCGCCAGAGGAATATTCCACTTTTTAGCAAAAGAGGCATCTACAAAGTTCCCCTCTGCACTTGAGTCAACAAAGACCGACAGGGGAAAGTCAGTATTAGATCATGAAAGCTCCTCCAGGAACAGAGACCCTGAAGAGGCTTGAGAAAAAACTGCACTACTCACCTTAGCTGTAGGCTGCAGGAGGTCTTGAAGGACAAGGAGCGAGCAGATTATCTGATACAGCGCAGTACAGGCATCGTCCCTCCTGACGGCGCCTTTCCTTTTCCTGTGAGGGAAGAGGGGCATGTGGCAGAGCAGGCGGTGAAGGGTTGATGTGAGAGAAGCGTGCCTGGAGCTGGTCCACAAAAAGATGAAAATCAGAGAACTGAGAGTCTCCCCTGGCCATCAAGACTGCTGCCCAATCCAATGCCTTGCCTGTGAGCAAGGAGAATGCAAATCCGTTCCGCTCCCGAGAAGCAGGAAAACACTCAGGGTGCAACTGAAATGCCAGATAGCACTGACCAATAAAGCCTCTGCAGCCCGTTGGATTACCGTCACATTTCTCGGGGAGAACAAGCGGTAAGGTTGGGGGAGTGGTGGGCGGGGCAGAGGCTTGGGAGAAAGATGTTGCAGGAGTCGGTGTGGGAGCCGGGGATACGGGAAGAGACGAAAGCCAGGCGACGTGGTTAGAGAGATGCTGTACTGACAATTGGAGCTGGGAGAGGGCTTGAGAGTGATGATGGAGAAGGGAGCGAAAAGCTTGAGCTTCTGTGGGATCCATCTTGAGGCTCAGTATTCTGTAAGGAATCCCCAATGAAGAGGTATGCGGATCCTATGCAGACGCAGGAGCAGGTAGATATTGAGACAGGCGTACAATCCGGAATGTCAGGCAAGATCATGGTTGAAAGGTGAAAGGTAGTTAAAAATCCAGGAAGTACTAAGAGAGACGAACATTCCAAATCAGAAGGCAAGTTTCAAGGTAGAGAGGCAAAAGGGTAGTTCAGAATCCAGGAGAAGTATAGTAAGGGAGGTTGAAATAACTCTCTACGAGAAGACTCAATACTGAGTAGCAGGAAGTGGGTTTGGATGGTATAAATAGTGGTGCTTGCCGCACAGTAGAGCGTGTGCTGATGGATTAACACGTGCGGCAGGGCTTGTTATTATTAACCCGCTGGTTAGTTCTCTTATGAGTTGATCTCCGCTGGCTGGTGGTCGTGACACAAACAGATACAGTATATTAGCTACAGAGAAGTCAAACTACTGTACAGTACAGTATGTATAGTCTTGAATGGATGCCGAAGGATTTTAAAATCAGACACAGGAAGCAGATGCGAGGTGTTCAAGACAGGAGTGATATGACACTTGTCAAGTGTCTGTTGTTTTAGAGACTTAAAATAAGGTATTCAAACAGCAATGAAGAGCATAAGTATTGGAACAGTGAAGTGAAATTTGTTGTTTTTGCTGTGTACTATACACACAGTAGTATTTCAGGTCAAAAGAAAGACGTGAAGCGAAAGTACACAGACTTTCAGGTTTCAGATTTCTGGAGATTATTTTGCATTTATGTTTAGCCATGTTACAACAATGCTATTTGTTGCCCCCATTTCAGGTGATCATAAGTAGTGGAACAAACGGCTTAACAGGTTTTTGTAATTGTCTGAATAGAAATGATAAGTAGCAGAGGAATCAGTTTTGAGCCCTGTGAAACACCAGACATAATCAACCCAGACTCAGAACTAAAATCATTAAAACAGCTGTTTAGACTGTTGACAGTAAGGCAGGACCTTAACCATTCATGGGCAGTATAGCAAATGCCAAACCATCCCACTATATCAGTAAGTAAAAATTTTGTGATTTTGTGAAATTTTGTGCATGCAGCACCAAGAGCTAGGATAATTAAGATAGATACTTTAGTCCACCTAACGATGAGCCAGAAGGAGATCGTTAGCAACTTTAACCAGTGCAGTTTTAGTGCTACGTTATTGTCTACAGGCAGATTGAAAAGGTCTAAAGACTTCATTTACAGTGAGATGATTTAGAAAACCTTCAAAATGTGCTGTGCCTCTGTGAGCAGAAAGCTTGAACTGGATGCAGCATTTAATCCATTATAGTGAATATATTAAATGAACCACACTTTGCTATATACCAAGTCTATTCATTTGACTCAGTGTCCCTTACACTTCTCCACTGAGTGTATGTCAATTTACACCTGACAATAAATTAGTTTGATGTGAGTGTAATATGAATATATATATATTATGTGAGTATAATGTCACATTACCTGTAATATCACATTACATGTGTTACAAAAATTACAAATTTCAAATATTTTTCACAATATTTTTTAGTCATTTTTAGGGTGCAATTTATATTTCAAATACACAGAATACATTTTTCTGTATGAACACCTTGAAGAGGAAAAAGTGACAATTTCATCTAAGATGTGATTCCTGTTGAAAATAACACAAAACCCAGCTTCATAGGACTACTTTCAAATTCAACGATGATGTAATTCTCTTTACAAGAAACAAATCAATCTCATTAAAAAGTAATGGCAAAAGCTCTAATGAAATTACCAATAGTGGCTGACAAAGTACAGAAAGGAAGAGTCAACATCTTTGGCTCCTGTAGTTTAGGAATATCCTGACATTTGTGAAGGTTAGGATTGTAAGTGCCTGTCTGTGTCAATCACTTTGTTCAAAGGTCACAATATTTCTTATTCTTAATTAGCCACTCAAATGTCTGCATTGTGTCCATGTTGCACTTTCTCCCTAAAGAGAAATATCTTCTAAGAAAACAAACACCTACTTTTTTTTATCAATATCATCATCAAAACAGGCCATTTCTTATTTTAAGATATATTTGTCAAGTACACTCTAGCTATTTGCAGCTAAGGCATTTTCAGTAACTAAGTGTAATTAAGAAGACAACACGCATTTACTAGTTCATTGTATTTATATACAATTTAATGGATTTAATGTTATTAAACTTTGTGTTTTGAGACATCTGCAAGCAGTTCAGAAATAGATTTAAAAAGAAAGTCCTTTCCTAAACATCTATTACGACACATAATGAACATAACTATGTAAAATTAACTAAGTTTGGTATGAGTGTATATTTTTATTTTTTCGTAACAGTGGCCTTATAAAAAGATGGGATAATATAGTACGTAGTTTCTTCGTTTTGTAACTATGGAGACAAAATTCTGCTTTGTTTTTTTTTTGTATGGAACAAGGATGTACAGTATGAGCCTGAAAACATTACTAGTAATTTATCTGTATTTTTATGAAGACAGAAACAAATGCCACTTTTTTAACATGAAGAAAGGCTTTTGTAAAACAAAATTTTAAGATACAGTACTTATCTACTTATCTTACTTGACTATAAGGACAAGCCTTACAAGCTGTGCTTATTTATCTGTCATGTATTCTAAATATCCTGTTTCCAAAAAATAAGAACAATGAATGGATTAAATTATGTGTCTGTAGTAAAACACGTGAGGCACAACAGTTGTTACCATGCTTGAGGCAGGAGCAAACTATATGATACAATAAGTGAAGTTGGCACAAATTAGTTTTGAGAAAATGGTGAGACCTGATGTCTTGTGGGTGGAACCACAGATGGACATGGGAGGAGAATTAGGCAAGGAGAAGCAAAGAAGAGAGGTCACAACAAAGTTGTGTTGCAAAGTGTTGGGATAATAAAATGCAGTATAGAAGCTATCCCTGCCTGTTATGTGATACAGTACATATTGCATATTTGGAGATAACACAAGCTTTATTTTCCCACAAAAGTTTCTTCCACAAATGTCTAAATTCTGGAGCGGATAGACGATCATATTAACTGGTATATCTAATTAGCCTTTCCTGTCTTTGCCTATGTGATCACAATGAATGTGATCACACTAAAGAGTGTGGCATACAAAGGTGTAGGAAAATTCCAGGTTATATTTCCCAAATCTGTGCATTTTCAGATGGTATTTCAAAGGTGTAATGCAATTACATGATGACTGACATCACACAGACAGTTCAAGGTTAATTACACCACCCTGCAACTCACAACTGGCAACCCACTGAAGCTCAGGAAGTATGAGCCTGGTCAGTACCTGGATGGCAGACCTCCTGGGAAAGTTTGTTGTGGGAAGAGGTGTTAGTGGGACCAGTAAGAAGTCTTTTACATGTGTTCTCTGTGGGTTGTAATGCCTTATTATTTTGTAAAAAAAAAAAGGTGCCATCTTTTGGATGAGACATACTGTAAAATCAAGGCTCTAACTCATTAAAAATCCTAGGGCATTTCTTGAAAAGAGTACGGGTGTTACCCCAGCATCCTGGGCAAATTTCTCCCTGGCCTTTACCAATCATTGTCTCCTAATAATCCACATTTATAAATTTGATTTATTACTCTGTTATTGTCCCCACTGGCTGCCGTCGCATTATGCAGGTGGATGCTGCACATTGGTGGTGGTGAAGGGGAGTCTCCATTACCTGTAAAGTGCTTTGAGTTGGGTGTCCAGAATGGCTCCATATACATGTGGGGAAATAGTATTAATTTTTTTCAGGTTTACATATTAGGAAAAAACCTCTCTCAAAAAAGGTAAAGTACAGCACATAAACTGAGACCAATACTCCAATACAGTAACTGCAGTTAGAGTCCTATTAAACACTCACTTAAGAGAATGACATGCTCCAATAGCACACCCTTAAGTGAATGGAGGATTCTTCTGGGGTATGAAATAATAATAACACCATAATAACATAGAAAGCTGGAAATTGCAGAAGCTGTTCTATTGTCACCGCTATGGGTCCCAAAATCCCTGAGACTTAATGGGAAGACAACACAAGGTGGTCAATGTAAAAAGGCTTTCTTATGAAAATTTTATAAGCAACTTTGCCTTTTTTTTTGTAAGTGACTATAGGGAAAGGTAGTTTTGGAACCTGTTATTTTTTTTCTTTTTATTCCTCTTCCAAGGTATGGCTCTATTGTATCGGCTCACCCTTCAAGATATTAAGGGCACTCAAATTGAATTAACACCAAATCAGGCCGGTGCACTTAACAAATACAAATGCACTTAAGGGATGCCTCAGGATGATTTGTGACTGAGCAACAAAAAGCAGAAAAGAGCCTTAGAAGACCACAGGGGTGGTGTAGTGTGTCATATACCGGAAAAGCCATCAGCCTAAGTTAGGATACCGGAAAAGCATGGAGGTGCAAGCCCTCTGGTACCTTTAAAACTGTCACAGAGCACTTTGTCTGTTCTGTGGTGTCTATTCTGTGGAGGGAAATGGTTTGCATCTCTTAGCATCTTCAGTGACATAGAGCTTTCTAGCTGTATTGGCAACACATTTCCTCATCTCCCAAATGGTCCTGCTTCACTGAGAAGTCAGACGCGATTCTTTAGCAAATGTTTGCGCCACTGGGATGCTGTAATAGGGGACCAAAAAATCCACAATTTTGGAAGTTTAGGTTTTGTAGCCAATGGTTCTGCATTTTGTGTGACCTCTTTTAGGAAAATTAATAGCTACCCACTAAAACAAGGAATTATTGTGTTGTTTGCTGCCACCAAAAAATATAATGTTCGTTGTGTGGGTTTTAGTGTTTGTAATTGTTCAGGAACTGCACAAAACTTTGAGAGGCTAATAATTTACACTAAATGTAATCTGCTTCATTTATGATGATTATATCTGAAGAAATGGATTAGAATAGAACTCCTGCTTTCCATAGTTTGCTCATTTTTTGTATCACAATGTTTGGAGGTTGAACTGGTATCGGATTATATTAATTTTAGACAGGCTGCTAGGCAGATGAGGTGCTAGTCTGATATTTAGGTTCATGTCTGCTCTGTGCAGAATGTGCTAAAAAATGATAAAAAATACTCCATATAGGGTGCTGCACGTGCATTAGATTTCTCATACGCACAGCTTCAGAACTTGCAACAGGGAAAACTAGGACATAGCTTTATATTCACAGCTCTCACTAGTCTGAATGTTTACATTTGTAGGATACAAAGGATGTAAAAAGTGTTTTGTGTAACTTCTAAGGCTTTTCTCTGTAAAATCCATATGTGGTAGTCACGTTATAGTGTATAATGTCCCAAACAGGTGTTCTTTGCAAAACAACATCACAATATTGCCTTGTGATTCATCAGAGAATGTTCTATATACTGTACATATTCCTTATATTACATGAATGTGCTATAAATATAAAAAATAAATTGAATTAAGTATAAGATTTTACAAATTGTGCAGAACAGTATCACAGTGCTGTGGTTAGCGTTGCTGCCTCACCGCACGGGGGCCCTGGGTTCAGTCCTGTTATCTTCATGGAGTTTGTACAGTATGTTCTCCTCATATTCATGTGGGTTTTCTCCAGAAGCTCTGGCTTCCTCCCACAGTCCAAAGGCATTTTTTAATGAAAATAAACTTTATTGCTACAATGTTTACAGTTTTTTATGATGAGTACAATGAGTTATTGTCCTTTCTCAATCGATTCACTTTGCAAGTGGTTACTGGGGCGTTACTGGGGCTCAATTTGCAGAATAAAACAGTCCCACAAAGCCCTTAAAGGTGTTTACCACTTGCTGGAGTCCATGTCTCTTTAAACTGCCCTGGCTCTGAAACTGGAATTGTTTCTGAAACTGGAAGCTTCTCATTCACCTAAGCAATCCTCACAGTCCAGTTTATGGTCTTCTTGTCCTGGCTCTGGAACAACACCCCCATTGTCTTATAGGGCTCCAGGCAGAGCTCGAGACCTTCCGGAAACGAGTTCCTGTCCCTCCACGTTCCAAAAGAACTGGACCTTGCTCTTTTGGTGGTCCTTCCAGGTCCTCCCTCATCTCCTCTGGTACCCTTGCCTTCATCCCTTCCAAAAAAGCATCTCCCGCCTCTGCCTCTATTTGCTTTTCTGAAAAGAGCTCTTTGTAGAAAGCAGTCACTGCCTCCACTTTGTTGCTGTTGTCACAAACCTCCTCTCCATCTCCTCTCCATCCAGGCTGTGGATCACCCTTTTTTCTAGGATCATCTGACCTGTTTAAAGAAATAAGAGGAGCAGGATTCGTTATTCTCCTAATGTTCCTTTTGTGCTTTGAACAGGAAAGACTTGGCTTTCTCAGTGTACAGGTTGTAGAGCCTCTGTTTCAGGTCCCTTGTTCAGGCTAAATTGAAGGCTCCTCCCCCATTCACTGAGCTGTATTTCCCCTCCAGCTGTTTCTGGATACACACAGCTTCCTTTCTTTTCCTGGCTACCTTCTTTCTGCATTAGGTCTGCTCGAGGGTTCTGGTGCTCTCCTTCACTGCTTGTCACCATTCTAGTACTGAGCTGTAGCCACACTTCATTTCAGCCCTGCTCTTGTAGTGTTCTCTGAATAGTGTTCTGAGGCATTCTCCTTTCAGTATCTCCTAATTTAGCTTCCTATAGCCCTGAATGAATGCTGGCAGGTTAGCATTAGCCACCACCGACATGTAGTGATGGTTGGAATACCACACCAAGGACACAGTTGCGGACATCAGGAAGCAGGTTGTATGCATGAAGAAGTAATCTAGACAACTGCACACTCCCCTGTAGTTTCTCCAAGTCATTTCCACCTCGTTTGTGCAACACTGCCTAAAGCAGTCCACCCGGGAGAATTGCTTGAGCAGTGACTGCACCTCCGCCGAACTGGTGTTGCCTCCCTTCTCCTGTCCCAGTTGGATCTAGCCCTGAGCCCATTGAAGGCAGCTCTCAGCTTCATGTCTCTATGTCCCAGGAGAATTATACTCCATAAGAGTGTACTCCTCCTTCACTCCAGCATGATTCTCCTTTGGTTCAGTCTTACGAGAACTGGGAGTACTGTCTATCTTTTCACTCAGTCTCTAAGCCCCTTGACATTAGTAGGCATGGAAGTAAATTCCACTGGCATGGGTGGTTAAAGGTTCTGTCAGGACTGCTTATAGCTTACCTGGACAGGAGCTGTATGTCCTGCCTTAACTGCAATTCCTGTCATTTGGTAACTGGGGGGAGTACATTGGGCTCACTCCTGGTCTTGCCAGGGAGTAGAAAAGGTGATCCCTGGCCAGGCCTTCTCTTTCCTCCATCTTGCGTTTATAAGGGGTCCCACAGTACTGATCTGTAATGAGCAGGCTTTCACCAACTCTCTCAGGGAGACTTTTCTCTCTTTCACTCCTCTGGGGCTCCTCTTTCACCTTCTCTGTTGCATCCTGGGCCTCGGAGGAGGTTACCTGTTCTCCTGCAAGACCTTGGCCCTGTTGCCTTTCAGGGCTTTTATTTCTCTGACAGATGGTCGGCCCTGCTCTGTTTATCCCCCTTCCTCTTTCCTTTTTTTGGTGGAGGTGATCCCGGGACCTTCCTCTTTTTCTTCCACCTGGCTGATGTCCGGTGTCATAGAGAATGGTGGTGTGGCCTATGTTTTATTTTTTGTCTTGGGGGAACAGGTGATTTCTCCTCTCTTTTCTCCCCTTGTCCACTTGCTGATGCTTGCTTGCTTGCTTCCTGATTTTGACCACCTGTGCAAAAGATGGCTTACTTACCTTACACTATCGGAGCAGCTGCCCCTCAGTGCCGCATCAGTCACACTTCTTGGCAGCCTTTCAGTCCTTGGCCATTTGCCACCAAAGTTGCCAAAATTGTGACACCTTAAGCTGTGCAGCCCTTCTCTTTGTGGACAGCGGATCTAAATTTCCTGCAAACACTGTCTGTCTGGGGCAGAAAAGATATCCTCTGTCTGCCCCGATGGAGAACTGCACTGGTGGGTGGTGGATTCCGTTGACAACATCTGCATTTTCCCTGAGGAGGACCCTGTATTGGAAGTTGCCAGTCTAGACACTGAGATCATTCCTCACATCCCAGGCCTGGGATACGACTTTCACATGTCTCCCCAAAACAGCTGTTACCAACTGTGTTGGTACATACTGTAGGTGTTGAATATATGTTTATGTGATGGTCCTCTGGTTCTCTTTCCTTATCAGTTCCACTCTAAATCTAGAGAGTGGAGGTTTAGTTCCCAACTTCCTACATTTTTTCATTACCTTCAGGTAACTTGCATCAGAGGCCAGAAAGACCTCTACATATCCATCTGACCGACTTGGTTGAAGGCAAAAGATTTCCTCCACCTCAAGTCGCAACAGTCGCTGGGGGAAGGCCACCACGAAGTGGTAGCATGTTGGCATTTTCTCTCCTGCCTTGTTCCAGTGGTCCCTCACAGTGTTTCTTGTGCTTGGTATTCGTGTAGAGGGAATCAAATGCAAAAGAGGTAGAACGAAAGTAGCAATGGGGGTATATCTTCTTCCTTTTATCCATTCAGCAGTGGGTCCTTCCAGGGAACGTCTGGGTCTGTCCGAGGTCCTCTTTTGTGGACTGAAGGAAGAAAGGAGTCCTTGCCTTTTGCCACATGGTATTAACCCAACATGGTGCTGGCACAGGAAGAAGGCCCTTCACTGCTCTCAAGAAGGGAAATGAGTGTTACGGTCAAGCCAAATACACACACTCCTGGCCAAGAGGCAGAGGAGGCAGAGAAGAAGGGAAAGGAAAGGTTTCTGGGTCTTGAGGAAACAGCAGGTTCTGTAGGCAGGCCCCGCACCTTTCAGCCTTGAGGCCAAGGCGGTAGAGAGAAAAAAGAGAAAGAAAAGGAAAGATGCTGGTTCCCACCTAGCACAGCTGCTGCCTGGCCTTAATGCGATGTGCTCAACCCAAAGCAAAACCGGGTCAGGCACTCTTCGGGATCTTCAGTCACCTTCTAGACCTCTGGAAGTCAAACACTGCGGACAAGCCACACACACCTGATCCTAGCCAAAAAGCTGAGAAGCGCCACAGTCTAAAGGCATACTGGTAGGTTAACTCGCTTGTGGGAAAATTGGCCCTAGTGTGAGTGTGTTTGTTTGTGACCCACAAAGGACTGGCTTCCAATCCAGCTTGTATCCAGCCTTGCACCTGTGCATTGCTGAAATGGGCTCAGATTCTCCTGTGATCCTGTATTAGATGAAGTGGTTACAAAATGGATAGATTGATTTTATGAGGTTCAGTTACTGTACATTACATTTATTAATCAGTTCCCTGACAACCAGGTACAAGTATCTATGAAAATCATGGATCTGCCCATTTTACTTACAAGGTTTTGTGCTTTAAGTATAAATACCATGGGCCCTGGAATGGATATAGTGCCTTACAAAAGTTTTCACAAGTTGTTGCTATTTCAGCTTACAGTACAATCCTGAGACTTTCAAGTATGAGTCTATTTGCAACCTGCATAGTCTACACCAAACTGCTAAAGCTTAATAATGTTGTAAATAAATGTGATTTGTGAAGAACATTAAAAGTTGCATAAATATTCTGAACCTTATCTTATCTTATCTGAACAGTCCTACTTCAGTAAGGATGAAAAACAACAGCTTGGAGTATCACAAAATTAGTGTAATGGTTTTTTTGCAGGTTTTGTTCAAAGTCAACATCCTTTACATATAATTACATATAATGCTCAGTCTGATCATTACAGTTTTGAATAATAAAAGTTATTTTGAAAAAAAAAACACTGTATACTGTATGCATTGCTTGTAATTCACAATTCAAAAGGTGATATTATTGACATACTGTAATGCACAGTTTATCACTATTTATGCAATCTTGGACTCACAAATGGAATCGTGTGTAATGTGCGAATGAAGAGCTGTGTCAGTGCGAGAGCTATAAAAGAACAAGTCAAAGTTATATCCACATTCAACAGTAGAAAGAACAAGAAAACTCAATGTTTTGGCTGTGAAACATTCCTCATGTGTGAGGGCCAGAGTAAACAGTGGAATCATTGATCATCTAATATATAAAACTTGAAAACATTACCACACCAATAAAATGTGCACAGATAGATTGCGATCATATGCTGTTATTGTTTGTCTTGTGCTGCATTTTGGGGTGGTCACACACGATATTTTTATGAGACTTCATGAAGTAGCCAACACTTTGCTTCATTTTTTAAGTATACAGTTTTGCTGGCATAATAGATATGCACAATATTGTTGACCCTTTGTTTTTCAAGGTAAAAATATCACACAAGGGAAATGTTGTGTTGGCTGATACTCTAGTGACCCTTTAATTCAGCTGCGTGTAATCAATCACAGCTCTGGAACTCAATCAACTTTGTGCAAATTGGAGACCCATAACTTGCTATTTTCTGGCCAAAACCTGAATTTAAAATTGAATGTTGCAAAGTATGTAGGTTTTCATATCTGATGTTTAACTTGTCTCCTACACATCTCATTATCTTCCTTAGATCAGTCCTTTAAAGCCCAGATTGCACTGACTCACATGTTGGAATGGGGTAATTATGTGAAAATACTCTAGTAATCTGGAAAATGCTCAGTGGGACTGTCACTTACTGACCAGTTAATGTTCTTACTGGACCACAGGTTAGACACTTCTAATACTCTAGTCACCCATTAACCAGTCAGTTGTGGATTGATATTGTAAAGACCCGATGTAATGAAAACATATTAAAAAAACATCAGAATTAATAGTTCTCATTAGAGAATACCCACAGATCACATAGGGTTTTCAAAAATTTAATAGAGGGTTAAGCCCATATAATATAAATAAATGTTTTGCTGGTTGCGTAATATGGCTTTCAAACAATTTAGGGAGTTTCAATGTGCCATTTATATGTCATATAAAATATTTTATTAGAGGGAAAACGGACTGAGATAAAAATAACAGCAGAAAATGCACTCATGGTAGACATTTAAACTGTTTCTCCATTTGCCAATTTTATTGAAATGCTGTCCCATGATAATTTAGCAACAATGTCATTTAAAGATTTTACTTTATTTGTGCATTGATTACTTCCAGGTTTCGGCAATCCATTGTTTCTCAGAATTCTGTGAGAACATGTTGTAACCATGGTTGTGCAGTAGTTAGCATTGCTGCCTAACAGTGCTGGATTCCTGGGTTCAATTCTGGACCTGTGGTGTTATCTGTGTGGAGTTTGTATGTTCTCCCCATGTTTGCATAGGTTGCCTCCCACAGACTGCAGACATACTGGTAGGTTAATTGGCTTCTAGGAAAACGCACTGGTGTGGTGTTGGTGTCTGCGAGGGTCCTGTGATGGACCTTCATCGTGTCCAGCGTGAATCCTGCCTTGTGCCCGTTTCTTGCTAGGATTGACTCCAGCTGTCTTGTGGCCCTGTATTGGATTAAATAGATGGATAGATGGAAGCTCTAACCATGTGTACACCTTGGACCTATAATGTTTCCTCATTCATACCTTGTAGTGAGCTACAGATCTCGTCCTTACACACTTCTGATACAGTATCTTTCTCCACACCATCATTACACCTTGGGACCAAACAGCAAATGATATTACTAAAAATAAGATCTGAGGAATTCAGTTGGAGAAGCTCAGTTATGTTGCTGTTGGCCGGACTTTATAAGGGTGTCTGCCCTGGGTTATTCACTTTCATTCTGTTCCTACTGTTTGCACAAACACTTAGCACTGTATTCTTCAAACTGGTCCTGCACAACATCAGAACTCTCTTTCCCATTTTGACATGAATACTTGACATGAGCACATGTATACTGATGGTCATCAAAAATTTAACCATATGGAATTATGGAACCAAAAGCATTTGTTTTAATATTAATGCCTTTTAGTCTATCCTCCATCCAGTTTCTAACTGCTTCTTCCAATTCAGGACTGTGGGATACACAAGGCAGGATACACCCTGGATGGGACAAAAGTCAATCACAAGGAAGACAGTTACAAACACAGACACACATGCTCACACCACAGCCAATTTTCCCAAAAGCCAATTAACCAGTATGTGTTTGGAATGAAGGAGGAAACCGAAGCATGCAAAGGAAAACTCACACAAATGCAGGAAGAATATTAAAACTCTGCAGAGATATCACCCAAATCCAGAACAAGACCCAGGGCACCTGCACAGCGAGGCAGCAATGCTTACAACTGCACCACCATGCCACCTGTTAGTATGCCATCAGACCTAATTATTAAATGTCGAACTATAAGGAGAAAAAAAGAATTTGGATGGTTTATTTTATGCTCATACAATTTAGTTCTGACAACTGTTGTTAATTGACTGTCTTTCTGGATTACTGCTAAAGCCTGTGTACCACAGAGAGACAATGAAGACTTGTTAGAAGATAGGTTCAACACATCCAACAGCCACTCATCTTTGTGAGCTCAGTACTGCTGGCCAGAGAGTTAGAAATGAATAGAGGATCAGTGTGCCCCCTTGCTGAAAACTCTTTAAGCTTGCAGGTCCCCAGGAGGTCACAGGGGCCACTGCTGCTGAGCAAGCTAATTCGTATCCATGGTGTAGGTGGTGCTCAGCCAGTTGTATGATAATGCTTTGGGAATTCAACAGCCAGCTAATGACACTGGTCAGACTCCAGTCAGAGACATTCTAGACAATAGGGCTCGGTCTGCGCTGCAAACAATGAGTATTGTTTCATGTTCCCTGCACTTGAAAATTAAGGAAGATTTTTGATACAGCATACCTAGTCAATGTTAAAAATTAAAAGAAGTTGTGAACTACCTGAATACTACATGTACTGTACATGTAGACCCTTAAGGCAATATTCATGTTTTCTGCCACCCATGAGCTCATAATACTTTTGAAACAGGAAAAAAAAACATATAACATTACAAAATGGACATTAGAAATGTGTTTCTTCCTGCTGTACAGGACTCTTCCGGGGAAAATTAATTTCCTAAAGGGTTTGTGCTATTCTCCACATCTTCATTGTTTTTCTTGAGAAAAATAAACAAACCAACTTGACATAGTGGTAAATGTTTTATGAATATGTGCCGGTTTCCTTGTTTAAGCAGGCAGCTTTCTTAGTCTTAGTGTTTTGTGGAAGTCTCAATTGTCTAGTGTATTTGTAGCACAGTTTAGGGATTTTTTTCATCACTAGTGCCACTAGCAGAACTAATTGTGTGTGTATTATTCCTTACAAATGTACCCACACTCCACACAGGCTTTTTGGTTTCAAAAACAGCTTTAAGCTATATTTTTAACCAAAGAACAACTTCTTCAGAGACTGTAAACTGAGACAGAATATGAAATGGGCCTGAAGTCAGACTACTTTGAGGTTTATAACTCTCAGTAGATGTGTTTTGTCTCCAGAGAGTAACTGGCAAGTTCACATCTAACAAATCGTATCTCTGCCTCCATTGTTGAAACAGTATGATGTACTGTACTGTCCGACAGCACATTTTTTTTCTCTAACTCTTTGGAGCAAAATATTGGCCTAACAAAAAAGGGGTCAATCATTTTCATGTTGGAAATCAGTGAAGACCGCCATTTTCATTTGGGGATTCCGCCTCATGGAACAGATTAAAGATTGCCTGGTTTTCATTAAATTGGAAAAGCAAATATTTAAATATCCAGACATATTCACTGAAAAATTATAAGCATAACAACCTTTGCTATCATGCACTGAGAAGTCTACCTCCCACGCTTAGACGCTTAGAATTTCTGTTGTTTATAATATTGAAAAAAAAGAAAGAAATGCCTTCTTCCTCCTTCTACTCACCAGCCTTCAAGGTTTTTCCTGTGATTTAATTTTTCTCTTCTACTGTATGTTCTTTTCTTTTTCTTCAGCAAAGCAAAAAAAAATACCAGAATTACTGAGTAATTACTGAGTAAAGCAACTTTACAGTAGCTTCATGCCCAAACTGTTCACACTCAATAGTATTTAAAAAATATTTTAAAGTATTTAAAACCTCTTATTGTCTCTCAGATGTCCATTGGAATCATCCTCAATTCAATCCATTTTCATTACCTCAGGACTGAAAAAAGTTAGCTGGTGGTGACAAAACAGGAATTATATTCAATTGATCCTCTCCCTCACACCTAAAGAAAGCCCCATAGCTGAAACATTGTGTTTCTTTTCTTACAGGTAAATATTCATTCCAGCTTTCAGCATGGAATGAATATTTTCCTGTTCCACAACAGGAATTACTGTAGACGTACATCACTTGAATGTTAGATTGCCAGTGTTCCCAACAAACAATCCATTGTAACTAGAGCAAGTGCGATTGCCTCCAGTCGTACAGTACATGAGTAGTTATGGTTGATCTTCAGACAGCTGCAGTACCAAATCCAGTGCTTGTCATTGCAGCACAAGCAGGAGTTCATGTCTCCACCTGTGTCATCAGCTGTGAAAGTGATGCACTTGACAGGCCTTCCTAACGTGATGTCAGCGTTATCCATGCAATGGATTTAACCACCATAATCCAAAGGCCTGTTTGGGCAATGATTGGAGCAACAGTCATATTGTGCTTTCTGTTGTAATCAGACCTGATGGTTGTTGGTAGTCATGGGTATAAAAGTGTCCTGAACAGTCTACACTGAAAATACAGAGCAATTCGAAGGCATGTCAGGAGCTTCATTAAGCAGTTATATAGTCTTGTCATAAAGTAAGCTTGTGTGATTGTAAGCATAAAAAGAATTCACAATGAGGAAGGCGAATGGGGGGCTCCATGAAGCAGAGAAATTTTGATAATGTTAATTAGATCCTTCCTCTGTTTTTAGCCTTTGCTTTGGTAAAACTAGCATTTTGGAAAAGTAAGAAGATTATTTATCTGTTGTTAAAATTCCTTTCTGCTATGAACAGATATTCTAGGAGTGGTTTCTTTAGCCTTTATCTTGATTCCAGAGCTCCTCTCAGTATAAACTATTACTTTCATCTTGATTTTTAGGACTTTTGATTCTGTAACTGCTGCTAGAGAGAATTGCAAAACAAGTGTGAACCCGCAGGACTGTGTTTGACATCTTCTCTGGCAATGTCCTTAACTGTAACCAATGATATATGACTGCTTGGTTTCCACAACAGTATTTTCCCTTTAATACAATTCATAAATCTTAAATTAATTTCCAGAATTTATATTACACCTTTCATTCAAAGAAATCTCAAAGCAATTTACCTATAGGTAGGGGCCCGAGGTTATCACCTCTGGTCTTATGTCTTTACTTTAAGAACTAAGCGGAAAATTAGTTTTTTTTCCATTCAAAGAATGATATCTCTGACAGAACAGTGCCCCCTATCACTATACTGGAGTATCGCTTTGGAAAACCTAGTTGAGAAAGTAGATCACCACCTACTGGTACACCAACACCACTTATCAACAGCAATCAAGTTTTCCTTTAGAGGTCTCTAGTCCCAGAATTCTAATGGCCAGTGTGACAGCATCTGGCTAATTCTTCACAATTAATCACTTAATTACAGTACAGATGTAGCCACTGTTGTGGCTATTCTTAATGGTCATTCTGTAGAGGTGGTGGAGAGTTTTAAATATCTGGGAACACATATTGATCTGAGGCTGAACTACACTGGGAATATAGGCAACATTTTTAAGAAAGCAAGTCAGAGACTCTGGAACTTTAATGTTACTCAAAATGTCATAGAGATGGCATATAAAAGTCTTGTTGAGAGCATCCTGGCATTTAACATAACAGTTTGGTATGGAAACCTGGGGCTGAAAAGCAAAACCAAATTGTCCAGGATTGTGAAAATGGCAGGAAAAATAATTGGGAAACAGCAGCCCCAACAAAGTGATTTATATCGTAATGCAGTTCTCAGAACGGCAAGGAACATCACAGCTGATTCCACACACCCACTCCATTCTGAATACTCCCATCGGGAAGACGGGGTACAGGGTACCAAATTCACATTAAAAAAGTCCTTTGTCCCCTCTGCAATAAAACGACTCAATGAAGGTATGTAAATGTATTCCCCCCTCTACCTACTTTTTTATTCCACTATTTATGTGCTACATATTGTTGTTTGTGATTTCATGTGACTCTTATGTTTTGGTTGTGTGTTTGTACTTCTGTGGGAGAATTTTCCATAGCAGTGGTCAATAAAGTACAGTATCTATTCTTCACAGTAAAACACACAGTACACAGTAACACACAGTAAAACTCTGTGTGGCAACACCAGGCAGACCCATGATAGCATGCCTTAATACCACCTGCACAAACTTGCAAAGTTGCTAGATTTGTGTGATCCATGTACTGTACAACACTTTGAAAATGTACAAATTAGGTCTGGTTCCATGTTATTCAGGGTGGGAATTTTGGGATAAAATAAAAGGAAGGGTATGGTGTCCTTTTTTAAATCCAGTCATACTACTCAATCTTACTTCTCTTCCCTCGAAACCTGAGGTCTTCTCTTATGGTTAGATGCATTGCATTGAAATGAAGCAGTGAGTTATTTATTGTAAAATTATAGACAAGAGGCAGTGAAAGTAGACGTTATTGCTTCATTGATAAGCTCAATTTATAGAAAACGCTGATGCTTAGAACACAGGGTGCTTAATAATGATTAATGATTATCGAAAGCAAAGGCATTGGTTTGTCAGAAAGTAAGTCTAAACAGGGAAGATTAAAATATATATTGATTTAATCATAGACAAGAAAAGAGAGCCTTTTAAAGATGATTGTTAATGAGTAAATAAAAAGGGCAAGCTGACAGCACAGGTTATAATTATTTTGAGCCCTTTACCTCTTGCAAAACCTTTATTTCAAGGTTTATATCATTGTTTATTTAATATCTGATAGCATATCTCCTATTTAATGCTTTTGTTGACTGCTTAAAGTTTTTTTTTTAAATCTAACTTGTTCGTTTTTTTTCAGGAGATGAAATAAGTACTGAATCTTGCCTCTCAGGGACATTTCAATCATTACAATCCGTGCAACTGATACACAGAGCACCAGAAGGCACCAGAATAAATATCAAATGTACAGATATTTGATTCATTTCAGATTTTAAAAGCTGCTAAAATTGCCCTGATGAAGCAGAAAAATTTGGATTTCATATGATATATGACTATACAAATTAATTACAAATATGCATCTGCTGCTAGAAATTATAAAAACACACAGTTAATAAAATCTGATACAGAATATCCTGCAACGGAACTCTATTTCCCTGCTGCATTGATAAAAGTGAAGACCTCCAAACCCATTGCTCCAGTCTTTAAAGAGCATCTGAGTCAGGCCCTGTGCTGCACACAAAGCGAAGCTACAAGAAACAGTAAACAAATGCAAGCAGGATGTGCTTGCTGCTGTGTCAAGTACAAGTTCTGTGCTATTTGTAATGTTCTTTACACTTTAAAGAATGATTATACATACAAAATCTACAAAATCTAAACAGAATTTCCTATAAATATATACCACTAGTTAAAAACATAAAAGAGGAATTAAAATGTTTAGGTAATTTATCTTTCGTCCTCTTTAGATCACTCTACAGCTGTTGTATTACAACAAGGGTATTATATGCCATACATATGATATATGCAAATTGTGGTTAAACAGACCACTTCAGTTCTTCTAATACACATATTTCAGATTGGGTCGCCATTTATCCTAATCACAGTCCTGACAAGACATGATGTAGGCTGCTTCACATTAAACATTTGTGTCATTGCAGCAGTTTGATGGCTGTCAGACTTGACAAGTCTCGAGCTAAGGGTTTCCATTTGTGTGTGTTTCTTAACATTAAAATTCAACAAATACGCAACCTCTCCTGATGAAAAGCCAGTGAAAACACAATTTTAATGTAAAAAAGAACAGATATACACAGGTAACATCATATACATAACAAGATCTATTGCATGTACAAGTGCAGTGAAGGAAAATCCTTGCATACTTTGTTAAAAAGCAAACCAATTATATAATTGCTTTTATCCCTCCCCCAACCAATTACGCCAGTGGAAAACCAGTTATCTAATTTTCTCCTTTTGAACAAATTAATATTCCACTGAATGCAAAATAGCTCCTTGGAGACACAGATTTTGAGCATCAAATGTGAACCACAGGGCAAAAGCATCTATGTTTTACAGTCAAATAACTTGCCGTGCTGAATGCACTGTGACTGGAAGGATGATGGGGTCAGCATATTCTAATGAGCTGTGGAATATCTTTTGTGCTTTGCTATGTACAAAGCATCAGAACTCGCCCTGCTGGTAAAGTGTGCTGCGAACCCCCCATCTCCATGCTCAAGGGGTTAAAGAGATTAATCAATGTCAATGTCTGATCTTTTGAAGGCAATACGGAACAGACTGTCTAGCAATACCCAACAGAACATCACTTTGTTAAGTCGCAGAGCACCCGGGCGCTTGTCAAGTAAGTTGCCAGAAACTGCCTTCTGGATACCACTCAACTCCTTCCTGCTTGACCTATTATTTGATATTTGACCACTCGGTTGCAAGACACTTGCTCTTTCGAGCTGAAATGTCACTGGGGCATCTTGTCAGCTACTCGACACCTCGGCCTGACAAGCGATTTTACTTTTGTGTGCTACAAGGCAGAAAATACAGGGCAATGGCCTTGATGCGTAGGCTGTCAAACATGGGCGTCACTCTTGGGGTATCACGGACAAAGGGAGCCTAGTGTACCTCTACCCGCCACAAGAACTCTTACATACGAGAGCATGAAATTGTGAGTAGGGGTGGATTAGTTCAAATGTTTATAACAACGTAAAAAATAAATCTAGTCATTGTGCTGCTACAAGAATTAGATGCTTTGCTTGGCTGGAGAGGATTTTTTTCTTAACTCTCGAATATCATCTTTTCAATTAATGTCGTCTACCTCAAAAGGTGCATACAAGATTGCGTCTTTTACAGAACAAAGAATTTTGACTGTACAGTGGACTGGCGATTAACCCACTCAAATTGGATTGTGTTTCTGGTGTAGTGCCATGAGAAGCAGCCCGACCTTCTCACTTTGACCAAGAGTGACATTACGGTGCAGAAGGGGTAGCAGTCACATCATTTCTGTTTTGCACAACCTGTTCAAAGTTTGCAACTAAATGCTTGTCTTCAGTCGAGCTGACAAGAGAGAAGTGGGCGCTCAGTGAACCATGGCAGGGCTGCCATGAAATGACAGGAATCATTGGCATACATTTCAAATAGCTTGCGCGATCCTATTAAAGTGCCGTATTCCCGCTTTAAAACAGACAAGTATGAAACAACTTTGATAGATAGAGACTAAAATGGCTTATTGATTTTTTTAAGGTCGGTGGAAAATTACCTAAAATGTGTCACTTTTTAAACAATTGGGAGGGGGAAGAAATGCATAATAAGCACCATATACAAATAAATGTTTTTTTTTTCAAACCACAAAGACATTTCTTATCTTAGAATTCTTGTCAAACTTAGGAAAAAAAAGCAATTTGTGTGATTCATTAGGACTGCCTGAGATTGAGAAATAAGGGTCATTAAAACTACAGATTATTGCAGCAGACATTTAATTGAAAAGTATTACATAGTTTTTTGTAGTTGATGTAATCTATTTTTTTATTTTATTTTAAGCGAGCTCCAGAGGTGGATGACTGGGAACCATTTCTTACAGGCTGTTTTACACCTTTCGATGACCTCAGGGGGCCAGAAGAAGAGTTGTGGTAGCGTGCCCTGCTGTTCCCTGAATTCTCTCTCAGCAGACTGTGTGATGTGTCTGCTTCAGGCTGAAGTGCTGAGAACTCCAGCTCCTGAAGCTTCTCGGGTGGGACAGCCAGGTGTGGGGACAGAGAGCTGCCCACAGTGGTCGCAGACATCTGAAATAGGATGGAGAAATGGTTATAGCAAACTTGACAAAGACGAGTGCATTGTATTCCCCTAGAAAATAAACCTTAAAATGAGAAACCCAATAAATTATTACTAGTAGGGTTTGCTAACTCTTTGCTCCTCATATGTAAGGAGGGGTGAGTTGATATTAATCTGCTGTGGTATGGGATTTCAGTAAAGCTTGTTCACAGACTTTTTTATACAGTACTGTATGTCAGTTTTGGAAGTATTTTTGCTAGTGCTTAGGTATATTAAGACCCCACAAGGTTTTAAAAGCAGCTTGGAATGTGAAGCGGGCCA